>NC_141879.1:501355875-502605875 GCF_056163025.1 Triticum urartu | reverse complement strand
AATCACAAACTTTAACACAAGTATCTCTCAAATTCACAACTACTCAACTAGCATGACTCTAATATCACCATCTTCATATCTCAAAATAATCATAAAGAATCAAACTTCTCATAGTATTCAATGCACTTTTATATGAAAGTTTTTTATTATACCCATCTTGGATGCCCATCATATTAAGACTAATTTTATAGCCAAAGCAAATTACCATGCTGTTCTAAAGGACTCTAAAATAATATAAGTGAAGCATGAGAGATCAATAATTTCTATAAAATAGAACCACCACCGTGCTCTAAAAAGGTATAAGTGAAGCACTGGAGCAAAATTTATCTAGCTCAAAAGATATAAGTGAAGCACATAGAGTATTCTAATAAATTCTGATTCATGCATGTCTCTCCAAAAGGTGTGTACAGAAAGGATGATTGTGGTAAACTAAAAATCAAAGACTCAAATCATACAAGACACTCCAAGCAAAACACATATCATGTGGTGAATAAAAATATAGCCTCAAGTAAAGTTACCGATAGACAAAGACGAATGAGGGGATGCCTTCCGGGGCATACCCAAGCTTAGACTTTTGGTTGTCCTTGAATTTTACCTTGGTGTTCCTTGGGGATCCCAAAGCTTAGTCTCTTGCCACTCCTTGTTCCAAAATCCATCAAATATTTACCCAAAAACTTGAAAACTTCACAACACAAAACTCAACAGGAAATATCATGAGCTCCGTTAGTATAAGAAAACAAACCACCACTTTAAGGTACTATAATGAACACATTCTTTATTTATATTGGTGTTAAACCTACTGTATTACAACTTCTCTATGGTTCATACCCCCCGACACTAGCCATAGATTCATCAAAATAAGTAAACAACACACGAAAAACAGAATCTGTCAAAAACAGAACAGTGTGTAGCAATCTGTAGGTTCCGAATACTTATGTAACTCCAAAAATCCTTAGAAATTAGGACGTCCTAAATAATTTGTATATTGATCTACTGCAGTTGGAATTGGTATTTTATCGCTCTCTGGTAAAGAATAAAAATTATTCTCGTGAGCGCATACTTTCTGTTTCTTTTCTGCAAGATCAAATAACAATCATCCAAGAAGATCCTAAAGGATTTACTTGGCACAAACACTAATCAAAACATTAAAAACGAAATCATAATAGAGGATATATGAATTATATATTACTAAATAGGAACAAAAAGCAAGGAACAAAAATAAAATTGGGTTGCCTCCCAACAAGCGCTATCGTTTAACGCCCCTAGCTAGGCATAAAAACAAGAGTAGATCTAGGTATTGCCATGATAATGATAAGGCAAATCACGAAAACTCATCACATACTCCCTACGTTCAGCAGCAAGTTTTCTTTGTGGCAAAAAAAAGTAATCAAAAGGGCTAAATTTAATGAGACAAAAGTCCCCAAGATCAAGCTCGGGAGATATTGGTTCCTCCATTGGCCCCTCATATTGCACAACCAATTCTTCATTATAAGCATTCTTTTGGCAAAAAAGTCATGAGCCTTTATTCAAGGGAAAAACCTAACCCATTGTTCTGGATAGAAAAATTATCATTAAGTTCAGAAATCCTGTCAACTAGAACATCGGTAGGAACCTTTTTTCTAAGGTTTTCATTAAAAGCAACATGATCTAAAGATCGTAAGCGCATTATGTCTTCTTGATAAAAAAGGATTGCTTCTATGGGAGGACGGCCATCATCCACCCTATAATGCACAAAACTTTCATTGGCCTCTTTTATTATAAATTTGAACTCTTGAGCTAAAAGATGGTAGCTGCTCGCTTAACAGAAGAATGCTCAATATTAGAAAATTCTAGAAAGATCCTTTGTATGCAAGGATGCGTGTGGATAAATTGTCTTTCAAGTTCAACCACGAGCAAAGATATAGCATCCGCAAGACTACTGGTTTATGAAGAATAGACCCGCTCATGGTGGGCAAAGCACCGACGCAAGTAAAGAAATCTTGAATAACTCCTTTTCCAATAATATTACCACTACCCATCCGAAACTTTTTAGTGTGTAAAATAGTAGGTTCTTCATGAGGATAATCAAAAGCATCAACTTTTCCCCCATCGTTACTACTATCCTTTTCAATGATAACCTCCCCAGTTTCAGACATGATGGCAAAAAAACGTACTAGGAACGAACACACAAAAGGCAAGCGGAAAGAGACGAACGGAAAAGGGCGAATAAAATGGCAAAGGTGAAGTGGGGAGAGGAAAACGAGAGGCAAATGGCAAATAATGTAATGCGAGGGATAAGAGTTTGTGATGGGTACTTGGTATGTCTTGACTTGGCATAGATCTCCCCAGCAACGGCGCCAAAAATCCTTCTTCCTACCTCTTGAGCATGCGTTGGTTTTCCCTTGAAGAGGAAAGGGTGATGCAGCAAAGTAGCGTAAGTATTTCGCTCAGTTTTTGAGAACCAAGGTATTAATCCAGTAGGAGACTACACGCAAATCGCCTAGTACCTGCACAAACAATCAAGAATCTTGCAACCAACGCGATAAAGGGGTTCTCAATCCCTTCACGGCCACTTGCAAAAGTAAGATCTGATAAAGATAATAGGATAAATATTTTTGGTATTTTTGCTGTATAGATTGGAAAATAAAGATTGGAAAATAAATGGCGACCAAAATTGGCAAGTTGACGGGAAACTAATATGATGTAAAATATAACCGGGGGCCATAGGTTTCACTAGTGGCTTCTCTCAAGACATCATATATTACGGTGGGTGGACAAATCACTGCCGAGCAATTGATAGAAAAGCGCATAGTTATGAGCACAGGCGGAGGACGCGGTAGGGCGAGGTCGGGCGCCCACCCTACCTTGATTTTTGGAAAAAAATTTTTACTAGATATAGGTATACGTATATCAGTCGATCGCAATAGGTCGAATCGATCAATAAAACTCCCGTGAAACGATTTACCGGGCCGCGTCCTTGGTTGGGCCGTCACAGGCTCATAGTGTATCGGGCTGGCTTCTCTTGATCCTCCCATCTCGGTCCACTCAGCCACGCGCCCACGCACGCAAAACACTCCAGAGGACCAGAACCCTCGCTCGAAGCCTCGAACAGATACAGGGAGTGCATGACGGCGGCGTGAACCCTAGCACGGGACGACGGCGGGGCGAGGGCAGTGGCCAGCAGGAGCTTGGCGGCTCATCGTGCGGGGGCGAGGGCGGCGTTCAGCGGGACTGCGGCCTGCAGGAGTGCGCCGGGGGTGGCGGGGTGGCGGCCAGCAGGAGCCCAAGCACGCGTGGGAACGGTCGGGGGCGCTTTCCCGATGGCTACCAGAGCTCGCCGTTCCTGGCGGGCAGTAGGAGCTCGCTGCTCGCGTGACAATTTGATTTTGACGGGCAGAAGGAGAAGATGGACATGAACAAGAAGGGGAAAGTGCCGGCAAAGTCAAAGGGCATTGGTAAATTTCCTGAATTTTAGTATCATTTTGAGATAATGGTTTGATATACAATGATGTGGCAGTGATTAGTTGCATTTTATAGAATGTCATGATATTGTAAGCCTAGCTAAAAAGATGATTGAACTTGAAAGATACATCATGTTTCCTACCGTTTATCGCCTCATTGAGTTGGCATTGCTACTACTAGTAGTGATGGCAACGGTTGAAAGGGCTTTTTCAGCAATGAAAATCATCAAGACCGTGTTGCGGAGCAAGATGTCCGGTGGCTGGCTTAATGACTTGATGGTGTATTAGTGAGGGATATTCAAAAGTCTTGATATTGTTAAAATTAAGGAAGCTTTTCAAAAGAAGGGTAGGGCACTACCATTTGCCCGGGTCTTCTACACGCTATTAAAGCTTACTTATCGGTATGTTTTAGGTTGTGCTTCTATTTAAAATATGTTCGCATTTTCATTGTACTTGACTATTTTGTTTAGGATCATATGAAAAGATTGACGTGTTGTTGGTTCGTATTATTTATGTTGGTTTTGCATAAAAAATCGTTGCTTAAGAGTTCGCCCCACCCCAAAAAAGTTTCGTCCTCCGCCACTGGTTATGAGAATATCTAGGCATGATCATAAACATAGGCATCGTGTCCGTATCAAGTAGATCGTAACGATTCTGCATCTACTACTATTACTCCACACATCGACCGCTATCCAGCATGCATCTAGAGTATTAAGTTCATAAGAACAGAGTAACGCATTAGGCAAGATGACATGATGTAGAGGGATAAACTCAAGCAATATGATATAAACCCCATCTTTTTATCCTCGATGGCAACAATAAAATACGTGTCGGTTCCCTATTTGTCACTGGGATCGAGCACTGCAAGATTGAACCCAAAGCTAAGCACTTCTCCCATTGCAAGAAAGATCAACCTAGTAGGCCAAACTAAACCGAAAATTCGAAGAGACTTGCAAAGATATCAAATCATGCATATGTCGGGACCCCAATTCTAAGTCACACCGATCTAGCATGTAACACCTCATATCACTTTACGGCCTCACACACGGTATTCCCACGGGTGTCGCCTTACCATGGCCCGGGACCGTTTGCGCCTTTTGGCTCACGTATATGATAGTATCGCTAGCATCTATATGACAAAGAACCTGGGCCGACATGACTAGTCGTGAACCCAAAGTGGCACTAACTTACGGGGAAAGGCATACATGAATCAACATCGAGCATGTCAATCAGCAGCGTGCGAATCCGGGCCGTAGCACTGGGCTAACAGGACTCCGGTGAACCGGGCTGTAGCAGGCTAGGCAGGACTCCGGATGTCACTGCGTGATATTTCCCCGAAGGGACAGACACAGGAATGAAGTGAATCACATGCCGTCCAGTCTAAGTGTTCCAGAGCAGTAGTGCTGGGCTAGCAGGACTCCGGTGAACCGGGCTGTAGCAGACTACCATGGCTCAATGGAAGCACTAGACTACATTTCCCCATAAGAGAGGCTACCAAGGATAAACAACTAGGTTGTCGGATCCCACACATAGCAATACACGTCACACGTACGCATAACAAGCAAGTATGTGCTGTTCAACATGGCATCACAACATAACGCAAACTCATATAGAATAAGGCCTAGAAGAGCCACATAGCATTAAATACAAACAGGGGTCACATGACCCATCATTCAGAGCATACAAGCAACGGAAGCATTACATGTTTGAGTACAGACAACTACAAAAGAAAAAGGCTGAGAAGCCTGACTATCTACAAGTCCCTCCCAAGGGTACAAGATCATAGCTGAGGTAACAAGCTACTCGTCGAAGTCCAAGCGGTACTACTAGTGAGACAGATGTCTCACCTGCAAAACATAAATAAAGCAAACGTGAGTACAAAGGTACGCAGCAAGACTTACATCAGATCCTATCATACATGCATTTGTATCAAGAAGGTAATGTGGGGTTTAGTTGCAGCAAGCCAGCTTTGACTCAGTGGCTATCCTGTTCTACGACAACGAGAAACTTCTTTGAGATGAGGCAGCGCACACGAGTCCACTAATCACCACATCAATACACTACTATGGATTCATCCCCGTCTCCTTACGAGAAGGCCATCCATAGCACTCACACTTGTCTTGAGCATTTTAGAGTATCCACTTTAAGTTGTCTATGTACCACGTAAGGATCCAAGAAGTCCATAACCAAGGAAACGGCTATTCGAATAGATCATGATAACCCTGCAGGGGTGTACTTCTTCACACACGCTCTCACCACTTATCACCATATACACGTCATGTATCTCGGCAACCTTCAAGCGGAAGCTTGGCGAGGGTGTCGGCCACGACCTAACTAACCACACAAGACTCTAGTACAGGTTTATCGCCTATTCAGGTTCCATCCGCAAGGAGATCCGGCCGGGGTTTCGCTCACGGCCCCAAACGATGTGTACATGGTTCCCGAGCCCAACATCCGGGTGCCACTCGGTACACCGGGCCACATGTGCCTAGTCTGTCCCAAGTCCACCCTGTCGGGTGCCACTTGGTAGAAAAATAGCACTACCTACAAACATCAGAAACTATTTGCAACTCCTGGACAGAGATCAAGGCGGTTAATAAGTCGAGAGAGCTTGGAGCGCCCGGAGCCCAATGTGTGGTAGTAGCTAGTCATTGGACAACTTACACAAAACTCAGTTCTTAAGGACGGTCCCAATGAGACAACCCACCATGTACTCCTACATGGCCTCTCACCGCTACCTTTACCAAATCGTGTTCACACACTTAACTCTCAGCACCAGAACATATCGTAACACTCCAATTCATTCCCGATGAATCAGACCTGACAAACTCTAAGCAATAGCAGGCAAAGCATGGTAGGAACACAACATGGCTCAATCAACTCCTACACATGCTAGTGGGTTTTAACTATTTACTGTGGCAATGACAGGTCATGCAGAGGAATGGGTTCAACTACCGCAGCATAAAGTAGTAGTTGAATCATTGTCGTCCTAATGCAATAAATGAGAGCAAGAGCGAGAGAGTAGGATTGTATCAGAATGAACAAGGGGGGTTTCTTGCCTGGTAGATCAACAGGGGGGCACTGCTCCACTGATAGGTACTCTGGATCGGTCTCCGGAGCAGGACCTATCGAGAAGGAACGGTGTCGGAAATCAATACACAATCATATGCAACAATATGATGCATGAACATGGCATGAAGATGTGATGTTGTTTGAGATAATGCAACTAGCATTCATTTGGTTGAGGTCCATTTGAACCAAAGGTTCAAATGCAACTCCAAAATAAGCTCTTATAAATGCCATTCATGTTTTCATATATACAGCATGTATAGGTTGGTTTGTCATGCATGAAAATGGTACAGATGGATAGATTGAATTTTTCTGATAATTTTTCATATATAAATTATTTCAATCTGAGCTACGGTTGAATTTATATGAATTTTTGAAGTTTTGGCTAATTTCTGGAATTTCTGAATTATTTTAAATCCAGAAAATCCTTTACTGCGTCAGCACGGCTTCATGCCTGCGTCAGCAGGTCAACAGCGCTGACCAGGTCAAACCTGACGTGTGGGGTCCACACGTCAGTGACACGGTTAGTTAACAGGGGGTTATAACTAATCTAATTAATAGATTAGGGCGTCGGGGCCCACTGTCGGTGTCACAGAGGGGGGTTAATTAGCGGGGTTGACCCGGTTTTGACCGGCGATTAGTCGCCGACGAGGGTGAACGCGGCGGAGGGACTCGGGATCGCCGTTCCGGCGACCAAATGGATGGCGGAAACCACATAGGCGAAGCCCGCGCTCGTCCGCACTGATCGGAGCAAGTGGGAGAGGCGGGGGCGGCCGGAGCTCGCCGGAGCGGAGCTTGCGGCTGCGACCGGAGTTCGGCTTCGAGCAGGAGCGGGCTGCAGGGCACGGGGAGGCCACCCGAGGAGCTCTGCGGCACCCTCATGGCACCAGGAGCACGATGGGGTGCTCGGTTTGGGCGGAGGCGGGCCGAGACGATGACAGCGACATGGACGGCGGCGAAGCGCTACGGCCATGGCGGGGAACGATGCTACAGCGCGCGAGCAACTAAGAGGAGAGGGGGGAATGGTGACGGGGCTCACCGCGGATCCGATGGAGGCGTCAGAGAGCTCGGGGGAGGTCCAACGGCGACGAATTTGACGGCGGCGATCTGCGGCATCAATGAGGAAGACAACGTCGAGGGCAGCTCTATAGGGCGTCCCGGCTTGCGTGAGTCGTCGGAGAGGTCGAGGAGGACAACGCGGAGCTAACGGGCTTGTCAGAGAGGCGAGGCAGTGACGGTGGCCACGGAAACGGCGAGCAGTGGCGACGGAGCCGTTCGGGGAGGGTGAGAGAGAGAGGTCCAGGGGAGGGGATGAGCATGGGGGAGAGTGGGAGAGGGTCAAGGGGAGTGCGTGTCGCCCTCGGGTGCCTCCAGCGGCGAGTAGGGAAGCAGGAGGTGGCCGACGTGTGCTCGCGCGCGGCGGCCACGCGCGCGTTGTCCTTCTGTCAAAGGAGGAAGAAGACCGGGGAGCCCCTGGTGGGCCGGGCCACTTCTGCCAGGTAAGGCCCAGGTGAGGTGCACGGGTAAGTTTCTCCCTTTTTTCTATTTTGTTTTTGTTTTCTATTTTCTGTCATTTGTTTTGACTTAGTAATAATACTAAACCATTTTATTTAATTCTGTCAAATTTTGCAGGGACCTAAGGGATTAATCCAAAGCCCCTCACCAAAATTCAGAATTTTTGGACATATATTATATATATAGAAAATATATATCGAAAGCAAATAATTACTGGATTAATTCCAAATGCCCAAAATAAATACTTATGAGCTCTTAAAAATATTGATTTGATTTTTATCTCTGTCCAATATTTTCAGAGAGCAACATGAGCATTTTCTTGGACCCTTTTGGAGCAATTTTTACTTGGGTCATTTCAGAAATGATTCTGAGGGTTTCACAAATCCCCATTTCTAATTTAAATGGAATTTAAACATGATGCAAACATGAAGGCTAGCCGAGATCATACCAGAACTAGGGATGTGACAGCATATGAGAATTCAGAGAAGAATCAAATATTGTTCATAGATAATCTTGATCATAAACCCACAATTCATCGAATCTCGGCAAACACACCGCACAAAATATTACATCGAATAGATCTCCAAGAACATCAAGGAGAACTTTGTATCAAGAACCAAAGAGAGAGAAGAAGCCATCTAGCTAATAACTATGGACCCGAAGGTCTGTGGTAAACTACTCACACATCATCGGAGAGGCTATGGTGTTATGATGTAGAAGCCCTCCGTGATCAAATCCCCCTCCGGCAGATCACCGGAAAGGCCCAAGATGGGATCTCACGGGTACAGTAGGTTGCGGCGGTGGAAAAGTGGTTTCATGGCTCCCCTGGATGTTTCCAGGGTATAAGATATATATAGGCGAAAGAAGTAGGTCGGTGGAGCTCCATGGGGCCCACGAGGGTGGGGGCGCGCCTACCCCCTGGGCGTGCCTCCCTACCTCATGGCCGCCTTGTTGCTTCCTTGACCTCCACTCCAAGTCTCCTGGATTGCGTTTTTTCCAAAAAAGATCCTCGCGAAGGTTTCGTTCTGTTTGGATTCCGTTTGATATTCCTTTTTTGTGAAACACTGAAATAGGCAAAAAAAAACAACAATTTGCACTGGGCCTCCGGTTTATAAGTTAGTCCCAAAAATAATATAAAAGTGCATATTAAAGCCCATTAAACATCCAAAACAGATAATATAGTAGCATGGAACAATCAAAAAATATATATACGTTGGAGACGTATCACTCACTTTCTTGTAAATACAGGCTTCTCCAAAAGTCTGTATAAAACCATATGCTTTGATCACACAATCAAAGCATATATTCCAACTCCGAGAGGCTTGCACCAGTCCATAAATGGATCACTAGAGCTTGCACACTTTGTTAGCGCCTTTTGGATCGACAAAACCTTCTGGTTGCATCATATACAACTCTTCTTTAAGATATCCATTAAGGAATGCAGTTTTCACATCCATTTGCCAAATTTCATAATCATTAAATGCGACAATTGCTAACATGATTCAGACGGACTTAAGCATCGCTACGGGTGAGAAAGTCTCATTGTAGTCAACTCCTTGAACTTGTCGAAAACCATTTGCAACAAGTCGAGCTTTGTAGACAGTAACATTACCGTCAGCGTCAGTCTTTTTCTTGAAGATCCATTTATTCTCTATGGCCTGCCAATCATCGGGCAAGTCAAACAAAATCCATACTTTGTTCTCATACATGGATCCTGATAACCCACAAGTATAGGGGATCGCAACAGTTTTCGAGGGTAGAGTATTCAACCCAAATTTATTGATTCGACACAAGGGGAGCCAAAGAATATTCTCAAGTATTAGCAGCTGAGTTGTCAATTGAACCACACCTGGAAACTTAATATCTGCAGCAAAGTATTTAGTAGCAAAATAATATGATAGTAGTGGTAATGGTAGCAAAAGGTAATGATAGCAAAAGTAATGTTTTTGGTATTTTGTAGTGATGATAGAAATAGCAACAGAAAAGTAAATAAGTGAAGAACAATATATGGAAATCTCGTAGGCAATGGATCGGTGATAGAGAATTATGCCGGATGTGGTTCATCATGTAACAGTCATAACCTAGGGTGACACAGAACTAGCTCCTATTCATCAATGTAATGTAGGCATGTATTCCGAATATAGCCATACGTGCTTATGGAAAAGAACTTGCATGACATCTTTTGTCCTACCCTCCCGTGGCAGCGGGGTCCTAGCGGAAACTAAGGGATATTAAGGCCTCCTTTTAATAGAGTACCGGACCAAAGCATTAACACATAGTGAATACCTGAACTCCTCAAACTACGGTCATCACCGGGAGTGGTCCCGATTATTGTCACTTCGGGGTTGCCGGATCATAACACATAGTAGGTGACTATAGACTTGCAAGATAGGATCATGAACTCTCATATATTGATGAAAACATAATAGGTTCAGATCTGAAATCATGGCACTCGGGCCCTAGTTACAAGCATTAAGCATAGAAAAGTCATAGCAACATCAATCTCAGAACATAGTGGATACTAGGGATCAAACCCTAACAAAACTAACTCGATTACATGATAAAGCTCATCCAACCCATCACCATCCAGCAAGCCTATGATGGAATTACTCACGCACGGCAGTGAGCATCATGAAATTGGTGATGGAAGAAGGTTGATGATGACGATGGCGACGGATTCCCCTCTCCGGAGCCCCGAACGGACTCCAGATCAGCCCTCCCGAGAGGTTTTAGGGCTTGGCAGCGGCTCCGTATCATAAAACGCGATGATTCCTTCTCTCTGATTTTTTCTCCCCGAAAGCAAATATATAGAGTTGGAGTTGAGGTCGGAGGAGCTCCAGGGGGCCCACGAGGTAGGGGGCACGCTGGGCGCGCCCCCCACCCTCGTGGCTAGGGTGTGGCCCCCCTGGTCTTCATCTTTTGCAAGGATTTTTTATTATTTCCAAATAGACGTTCCGTGAAGTTTCAGGTCATTCCGAAAACTTTTGTTTCTGAACATAAATAACACCATGGCAATTCTACTGAAAACAGCGTCAGTCCGGGTTAGTTCCATTCAAATCATGCAAGTTAGAGTCCAAAACAAGGGCAAAAGTGTTTGGAAAAGTAGATACGACAGAGACGTATCGATCCCATCTCAGATTTCATGGCCTCAAGCCATTTTGCGGAATCTGGGCTCATCATTGCTTCCAGATAGTTCATAGGTTCGTCATGGTCAAGTAACATGACTTTCAGAACGGGATTACCGTACCACTCTAGTGTGGATCTTACTCTCGTTGACCTATGAGGTTCGGTAGTAACTTGATCAGAAGTTTCACGATCATCATCATTAGCTTCCTCACTTACTGGTAGGAATCACTGGAACTGATTTCAGTGATGAACTACTTTCCAATAAGGGAGTAGGTACAATTACCTCGTCAAGTTCTACTTTCCTCCCACTCACTTCTTTCGAGAGAAACTCCTTCTCTAGAAAGGATCCATTCTTAGCAACGAATATCTTGCCTTCGGATCTGTGATAGAAGGTGTACCCAGCAGTCTCCTTTGGGTATCCTATGAAGACACATTTCTCCGATTTGGGTTCGAGCTTATTAGGTTGAAGCTTTTTCACATAAGCATCGCATCCCCAAACTTTAAGAAATGACAACTTGGGTTTGTTGCCAAACCATACTTCATAAGGTGGCGTCTCAACGGATTTTGATGGTGCCCTATTTAACATGAATGCAGCTGTCTCTAAAGCATAACCCCAAAATGATAGAGGTAAATCAGTGAGAGACATCATAGATTGCACAATATCTAATAAAGTGCGGTTACGATGTTCGGACACACCACTACATTGTGGTGTTCCGGGTGGCATGAGTTGCAAAACTATTCCGCATTGTTTCAAATGAAGACCAAACTCATAACTCAAATATTCACCTCCACGATCAGATAGTAGAAACTTAATTTTCTTGTTACAATGATTTTCCACTTCACTCTGAAATTCTTTGAACTTTTCAAATGTTTCAGACTTATGTTTCATCAAGTAGATATACCCATATCTGCTCAAATCATCTGTGAAGGTAAGAAAATAACGATACCCGCCGCGAGCATCAACACTCATCAGACCGCATACATCAGTATATATTATTTCCAATAAGTCTGTTGCTCGCTCCATTGTTCCGGAGAATGGAGTCTTAGTCATCTTGCCCATGAGGCATGGTTCGCAAGCATCAAGTGATTCATAATCAAGTGATTCCAAAAGCCCATCGGCATGGAGTTTCTTCATGCGCTTTACACCAATATGACCTAAACGGTAGTGCCACAAATAAGTTGCATTATCATTATTAAACTTATATCTTTTGGCTTCTATACTATGAATATGTGTATCACTACTACCAAGATTTAGTAAAAACAGACCACTCATCAAGGGTGCATGACCATATAAGAAATTATTCATATAAATAGAACAGACATTATTCTCTGATTTAAATGAATAACCGTCTCGCATCAAACAAGATCCAAATATAATGTTCATGCTCAACGCTGGCACCAAGTAACAATTATTTAGGTCTAAAACTAATCCCGAAGGTAGATGTAGAGGTAGCATGCCGACGACGATCACATCGACTTTGGATCCATTTCCACACGCATCGTCACCTTGTCCTTAGCCAATCTTCGCTTAATCCGTAGCCCCTGTTTCAAGTTGCAAATATTAGCAACAAAACTAGTATCAAATACCCATGCTCTACTGCGAGCATTAGTAAGGTACACATCAATAACATGTATATCAAATATACCTTTCACTTTGCCATACTTCTTCTTCGCCAAATACTTGGTGCAGTTCCGCTTCTAGTGACCAGTCCCTTTGTAGTAGAAGCACTCAGTCTTAGGCTTAGGTCCAGACTTGGGCTTCTTCACTTGAGCAGCAACTTGCTTGTTGTTCTTCTTGAAATTCCCCTTCTTCCCTTTACCCTTTTTCTTGAAACTGGTGGTCTTGTTGACCATCAACACTTTATGCTCTTTCTTGATTTCTACCTCCGCAGCCTTTAGCATTGTGAAGAGCTCGGGAATCGTCTTATCCACCCCTTGCATATTATAGTTCATCACGAAGTTGTGACACCCCGATAGTTAAGCTACAGTAAACCCTTGTTAATCATGCCATGTCATTATAATTAAAATTTTGGTAAACCTCACTTGTCTCAAACTAAGATCAAATTCATATTCAAAATAAGAAGTCAAATTATAATTTCATAAAGCAGTGAATTAAAAATGTTCAAAAGGTTGTAAATATTCACTAACAAATTAACAAACAATAAACAACATTTTGGGAATGTTTATATGCCTCTAAGATAATTAAAATAGGAACAAAGAACATTTAAATTAACCTTTTAAAAGTAAACAAATATTAATCCTTTTCAAAATGACTTGAAATTTCGTGTGCAACTCAATTGTATGACCCAATATTTATGTGCCAAATTTCAAGTTCACCAAAATTCATTTGCTACCTAAACTAAAGGCAAAGTAGAGGAGAACTAAATAAACAGAATAAAATAAAAGGGAAAATAGAAAGGAAAAGAAAGGAAAAGAAAGGAAAAGAAGACTCACTGTGCACTGGGCCTAAGTGCATAGTGCAAAGGCCCAGTGCACATCACAGCCCAGCCCACCTAAGGGGTCACCCTCTACCTCTGTTCACCCGAGGCGCGGTGGCCGCCGTTCGACCGCCCGCGGCCATGGATGTCCACGCGGCGGCCATCCGCCGCTTCCCCCATCGCCTACTAGGTCACTTCCGACCTAACTCCTAACCCTAGCGCCCCCAGTACCACACTCCCTCGCTCCCCCTCACCCTTCTCCTCCCTCACCGAGCATAGCCGCTGTCGCGCACCCCTCGGTCCCGCGCTCCCCGTCGACCCCTCGTCTCGCCCTGATGACGTAGCGCTCCGCCTTCGTCCTCCGCGTCGTCTGGTCCAATCCATTGGAGCCGGGAGCCACCGAGACGAGCCCGGCGACCTCCTCTCCCCCTACGACCATCTTCGACCCTGGCGATGATTCCGGTGACGACACGCCTCCCCAAGCCCATTTGAGAACAACTACTGGGCCCGGTAAGCAGTCGTCGTCCTTCCCCCTCTCTCCCCGCCCATTTTCGTCGCCGTAGTGGTTGCATTGGAGATGCCTGAATGCTCCACCGCGGTTCTCATCGTCGGCGAGACTCCGGTGACCAAATGGTCACGGGCATGTTTCCACTGAACTCTCCGCGTCGGGTAGGGCCCGACTAGCCTTTTTGTTTGCCCGATAGCACGCCGCATCGCCATTGCCGTTGCTCGCCCAAAACACCCCGCCGCCGGCGATGTCGTACCACTCGTCTCCGGCAACCGCAGCCCGCGAAACCACCACCAACCGACGCGTCATCGTCTTGCCGTTCTAACGCGCCCGGCCATGATCAAAATGATGCCCTGTGGGCGATTTCCGACGATGCCCGAGGACGTGCCGCCGCGAACGAGCTCGCCGACGTAATTTCGACGAGTCGCCGGCCGTCGCTGAGCTGGCCTGATGAGTGGGTCCCCTTGTGTCGCTGACGTGTGGGCCCTGTTGACCCATTGACCCGGTCAGCCGCTGACGTGGCTGGCCCCATGTCACTGACATGTGGGTCCCGGCTGATTAAACGATTTTAGTTAAATAGATAATCTACTAATTACTTAATTAATTAAATTAAATGTTAATCACTCACTGACAGTAGTTCCCACCCACTAATTAACCTGTTAAGTTAATCTAACCTCGCTGTTAAACCATAGTCACTGACTAGTGGGTCCCACTGGACCCACAGGTCAGGTTTGACTCCAGTCAGCCGTACTGTTGACTGCTGACGTCACACATACGTCATGCTGATGTCATCCCATACTATTCTGGATAATGTTGATTTAAATTAATTAAATAAATTCTAGAAAATGATTTAAAACTTTAGAAAATCATAGAAAATAAACCGTAGCTCGGATGAAAAAACTTTGTACATGAAAGATGCTCAGAACGACGAGGCGAATCCGAATACGCAGCCCGTTCGTCCGCCACACATCCCTAGCATAGCGAACACGCAACTTTCCCCCTCCGGTTCATCTGTCCGAAAACGCAAAACACCGGGGATACTTTCCCGGATGTTTCCCCCCTTCACCGGTATCACTTGTACCTACGTTAGGTCACCCATAGCACAATGTATTGTCGCATCTTGCTTTGTGTTACATTTCATTGATCTATTATTTATTGTGTTCCCCCTTCGTTACTTATTTCTGGTAGACTCCGAGACCGTTGCCGATGTCCGTGTGTTTGACTACATCGAAGATGACCCCTCCTTCTTGATAGAGCAACCAGCCAAGCCCCCCCCCTTGATCACCAGATATCGCCTATTCTTCTCTCTACTGCTTGCATTAGAGTACTGTAGCATGTTACTTCTTTCCGTTAATCCTATTCTGTTGCATAGCCTGTCATTGTTGCTACAGTTGTTGATACCTTACCTGCAATCGTAAATGCTTAGTATAGGATGCTAGTTTATCATCGGTGGCCCTACATCCTTGTCCATCTGTCATGCTATACTATTGGGCTGTTATCACTAGGGAGGTGATCACGGGTATATACTTATATACATGATACATGATACATGTGATGACTAAAGACGGGTCGGCTCGTAGATTACCCGCGAGTGATTCACGGATTGGGGGCTGAAAGGACCTTTGTCCCGACAGCCCTCTGGGTGGATCTTTATGGCGGAGCGACAAGGAAGGTTGAGACCACCCAGGAGATAGGTGGGCCTGGCCCTGGTCGGCGTTCATGGTTACTTCAAGATAACACGCTTAACGAGATCTTGGTATTTGATATGAGTCTGGCCACTGGCCTATACGCACTAACCAACTACGCGGGAACAGTTATGGGCACTCGACGTTGTGGTATCAGCCGAAGCCTTCGTGACGTCAGTGACTGAGTGGAGCACGCCGGGTTGGACCGCGTAACGCAACTTTCTTTGTAATGGAGGTTGCTAGGTCCGCTCACCGGCCACGTACACAACATGCAGGTGTGCAATGGGCGATGGGCCCAGACCCCTGCGCGCTTAGGATTTAGACCGGCGTGTTGACCTCTTTGTTGTGCCTAGGTAGGGCTGCGATGTGTCGATCTTCCGAGGCCGAACATGACCTAGAAAAGTGTGCCCGGCCAAGGGGGATCGAGCGTGTTGGGAAATGTGGTGCACCCCTACAGGGCAGTTTATCTATTCGAATAGCCGTGTCCCTCGGTAAAAGGACGACCCAGAGTTGTACCTTGACCTTATGACAACTAGAACCGGATACTTAATAAAATACACCCTTCCAAGTGCCAGATACAACCCGGTGATCGCTCTCTCACAGGGCGACAAGGGGAGGATCACCGGGTAGGATTATGCTATGCGATGATACTTGGTTAACTTACCATCTACTCTCTTCTTCTGCTTCAAGATGGAGGCTGCTAGAAGCGTAGTCTTCGATAGGACTAGCTATCCCCCTCTTATTCTGGCATTCTGCAGTTCAGTCCACATATACTACCCCTTTCATTGATACCAATGCATATGTAGTGTAGCTCCTTGCTTGTGAGTACTTTGGATGAGTACTCACGGATGCTTTTCTCCCTCTTTTCCCCCCTTTCTATATCCGATTGTTGCGACCAGACGTTGGAGACCAGGAGCCAGATGCCACTGTCGATGACGACTACTACTACTCGGGAGGTGCCTACTACTACATGCAGGCCGCTGACGACGACCAGGAGTAGTTTAGGAGGATCCCAGGCAGGAGGCCTGCGCCTCTTTCGATCTGTATCCCAGTTTGTGCTATCCTTCTTAAGGCAAACTTGTTTAACTTATGTCTGTACTCAGATATTGTTGCTTCCGCTGACTCGTCTATGATCGAGCTCTTGTATTCGATCCCTCGAGGCCCCTGGCTTGTAATATGATGCTTGTATGACTTATTTTTATTTGTAGAGTTGTGTTGTGATATCTTCCCGTGAGTCCCTGATCTTGATCGTACACATTTGCGTGTATGATTAGTGTACGGTCAAAACGGGGGCGTCACAAGTTGGTATCAGAGCCGACTGCCTGTAGGAGTCCCCCTTCCACACTCCTTGGCCGAAGTCGAGTCTAGACATTACAAAACTTTTTACTAACATGGTTGTGTGTCTTACGGGCCCACGTCGCCATTTTGGTGATATTAGGATCTTTTACTCCTCGATCTTTACTCCGGGACTCTAAACTCTCTTCTATTTGGGTTAAATGATTTTGCTAACTCTAACTGTAGGTTCTCTTAATTACTTCCTCCCGGAGAGCCCCTCACTCCAGAGGATTGCTTGGTGCGCCTAAGGATTTCGAAGATACTCTATGATATTATCCCGAGAACTTGTGCTCATTGCATTTGCAATTCCCTTTCACCGTCAACCCTATAGATAACTACATGCACTTGCCACTCTTACATTAGTCCTCAGTTGCTCTTATTATTACGAGATACCTCAAAATACTCGTTGTTGTTCCGAGAATCCTTGTGCCTACTGCCTGATAGTTCCTTGTCACCTGAATACACCTACAAATTAATCCTGACACACACCAAGGATTTGTTTCTCCCCAGTTGTTCATTTCACCAAAGTCTTTGAAATACTAATTAATCTTTCAAAAATCCTCAACCGCCAGTTGTTCTTGAAATTCTTGCTTGTTTGCACTATGGTTAATCCCATAAGTATACTAATCTTAGTGGCATCTTTGGTCACTATCATTTTTGAGTCCATTGATTCAATAAGCTACAAATGTTCACAATCATCAGTCGAATACTAGGATTATCCTTCCAGCTCAGACATCATTTTAAACATGAGATGGATCTCGACCAATCAAATTGCCATCGATTGCACCCCTAAGGCTATTCAACTTATCCATCCCTAATCAGAGCATTGCTTCTGATCCCTTGTCTTGGAATTCATAATTCCTTTGCATTTGAGCTTTGAGTTAGTCAGTTTTTTCTATAATTTGACCTCCTCGCATTCTTTCTTCCTCTGGTTGAGTACCGATGCACACATCAGATCCCTTGTGGACCACCAGACCCTTTGTCGAATTTTATCCGACTGTGTCCTTCATATTGAATAACCTTGTGAGCCTTTCCATGGGTATATAATGCCTTTGGTAAATTGTATCCTCTGCTTTGTGAACCATGCTCTACTTTCGAGCTTGTATTATTTACTCCAAAGTTTGTGGTATATGTTCCTAAGATGCCTTGATGGGTTGAACCTACGCCTTCCCTAATCCATGTGAACCAGAAAGATTTCAGGAGTCATACTTATTTGGTATTGCACCAGGTAAAAATTTCAACAACTAATGTCATTTCAAAATACGGGAGGTGAATGAAAGGTTATGTGTTGAACAAGTGGGAGTTGACCTTGAACCCTGTGTTCATGCCCATGGACACGATGTATACCTTATCATGGAAGCTTCTCTTAAAATAATTATCCCCTTGTTATAAGTTCATCTTGTATCTGTGGACGTGGTTCCAACCATGTTTCCCCTTGATTCCATTTCTCGTGCAAGTTTGAGCACTTGTCTTTTGCAGAGCATTACCCTAGTCCAACCTCTACTTTGATCTATCATCGAGTATTACCCCCTGGTATCTCGAGATTATCATGGAACTGCATAACTTCTTATGAGTTCTTCATCAAGTGCTACATTCTCACTGATTCCAATTTTTCACGGGCTCTGAGTTATTAAACACTCAAAGACACCGATAACTGACTCAAGTCCGCACCGTGATTAATCAACTCTTGGTAACCTTCATTACTTACGAGTTTGAACTCAATCGCGTCATTCCTAGCCTACTTGGCTATATCCTTGTCGTGCCGATTTTAACTGTGCTACTTGGTCCTTCTTCCCAGAGCAAAAATTTCAACGGTGAGCTAATCTTACGTCGATCTTCCTCGTCATATAAATTGTCCTTGAATAACAAGCTTGATTTCGAGTTTGTGTCGTACCTATGGTTTCAATAACTTTTTGCTTCATCATTCTGTTGACTTTATGTCATCGCCGTTCGGTTACATCTTCTTGAAACCTCTCGACAAATGTGTCGTGATCATCATCATCAACATTCTGAGGTCTTCCAAGATATCAATTGAATTCATGATGAGAAATAACATCCTTGTCCTCGATGATTGGTGTTATCATCGACCACTTTATTGCCTTCCGTTCAACACAAACTTGTTCATGTTTTGGGTATACCTGGAGATCCTTGCTATCCAGCATTTGTTCTCCTTTACCTTGAAGTATTTCCTTCTTTTCATGTCAAGAATGTCATGGGAATTTCACCACCTCTTAATAATTCTTGATATAGGTGATACTTCTTGCCATATCCGTTCAGTCCTTGGTCCCCGTGTTGTTTCTAACCGGGAAAACAATAATTGAATTATGTTGTGCGAGTTCAAAACTTCTAGCAACCCTATTGCTTTGAAATTAATGGTCGATAATTCATTCTTAGACCATTGATTATCGAATCACCATTCTAACTTTGATCGTGCTACCTAAACCCATATTTCGGGTGGACCTTTCAACCAATGTTTAACTGTGCATGTTTTCCTTGAGCATACCTCTTTATATCATTTGATCTGACAAATGATATCTCCTTGTTCACATAAGTGTGCAAATCCATCTTTTGAAAATCTCAATGAATTGTTGCTGAGTCAATCAGCCACCTCCTCACCTCTCCTTGATTTAATGATGAACTCTTGTTTCGGAACTCGCTTCCATAGTTCAGTTCTCGAGAATCTTACAATGTCAGCTCGACAATTTGTGTTGCACCTCTCTTCTCAGGCATCCCGAGTATGCGGTATCCTGGCGCCAATCAGAACTGGATCTCGGTCAGATATAATGGTTGGAACATATTTCCAAGGGTTATACCATTGATATTTGAACCCATAAGGTGATGTCATGCCTAGCACACCTGGCCGGAGGGCCTATTGTTATAGTTTCCTTTTTAGCAAGGTTAACCATTCTTTCATGAGGAAATTGTAAGACTTATTCTATAAGTTGTTCCTCATGGATCCTTTGTGAATCCAAAATCTGATATTTACCAAATGACCATGTCAATGCTATCTCGAAGCATGTCACTGGTACTCCGATTTTCAATAAGAACATTTGTAGCACAATGCTAAGTTTTCCTTATCAATTTTCCGAACACCGCTGTATGGGTAATGTCATGAAATTTCTCTCCCCTTACCTAAAGGGTTATCTACTTTATCTCCTATCATGAATATTTCTGCCCTACTTGTCCTTGGGAAGGTATACCCCTGAAATATGTGTTTAAACACATTTTCCTTTCCATTCTTCTGTTTAATATGATGATCATATTTTCCTTTCCATTGTTTTGTTTAACCTTTTTGGTGATCTATATGATCTAAGAAGTGATATTCTTATGCTTATTTAAAAACCTTGGTGTACAACCGTGTCAGTAAGACCCTGTTGCTTTTGTTGATGGCATTCCGGTAACCACCAATGGACGAGAACTTTGCCTATTGGCCCGCCTCGTTCAATGAGTAGGAAGATGGTTCTCTTCATCCCTCGCCCTTGGTACCGAGGTTGTTGCCGACTTAACTGATAGGCTATCCGCTGGCATGTCTTGCCTACATGGTCATACAAGACGTCACCACCCTTCCTACCTTTAACTCACATGGTGGGCCCATAACCCACAGTTCCACATGATCGAAACCTGACTCTCCTATACACCCTGTTGTCAAAGTTATTCCTCGCACTTGGCTTCGTATGCAATTCACGAGCCACATTCCTAGTGATCTATTATGGTATCATATGCACTACTTATTCTCGTTGCTCTGGACCCCTTTCACACTTTGTTTTAGGCATCGAATGATTGCCCGCCCACTCGAAACTTCCCATGATACATCCTTACTTTTCTCTCGATAATTTCTTAAGTTTCAATTCAAGAGTTACTTTCCGCCACCTTCCCCGATGTTATCGACCCGATAGTCAACCTTACAGAGGTCTGTTCTCTCGGAATAACCACCCTTTATTCTTTCGTAAGTACCATGGAGTTCCCGAAGGAATGATGACGACTTCATCATGATGACCTAAAGCAGAGAAATGAAGGCATCAATGAGAGGGATCAGCTTCCTCGAGAAGACAACCAAGAACAAGAACACTCGTTAGAATTTCGTAACCAGAACTTTCATCCTTACCACACCTCTTAAATCTCGGGACGAGATTTCTTGTAGTGGAGGAGATTTCTGACACCCCGATAGTTAAGCTACAGTAAACCCTTGTTAATCATGACATGTCATCATAATTAAAATTTTGGTAAACCTCACTTGTCTCAAACTAAGATCAAATTCAAATTCAAAATAACAAGTCAAATTATAATTTCATAAAGCAGTGAATTAAAAATGTTCAAAAGGTTGTAAATATTCACTAACAAATTAACAAACAATAAACAACATTTTGGGAATGTTTATATGCCTCTAAGATAATTAAAATAGGAACAAAGAACATTTAAATTAACCTTTTAAAAGTAAACAAATATTAATCCTTTTCAAAATGACTTGAAATTTCGTGTGCAACTCAATTATATGACCCAATATTTATGTGCCAAGTTTCATGTTCACCAAAATTCATTTGCTACCTAAACTAAAGGCAAAGTAGAGGAGAACTAAATAAACAGAATAAAATAAAAGGGAAAATAGAAACAAAAGAAAGGAAAAAGAAGACTCACTGTGCACTGGGCCTAAGTGCATAGTGCAAAGGCCCAGTGCACAACACAGCCCAGCCCACCTAAGGGGTCACCCTCTACCTCTGTTCACCCGAGGCGCGGTGGCCGCCGTTCGACCGCCCGCGGCCATGGATGTCCACGTGGCGGCCATCCGCCGCTCCCCCCATCGCCTACTAGGTCGCCTCCGACCTAACTCCTAACCCTAGCACCCCCAGTACCACACTCCCTCGCTCCCCCTCACCCTTCTCCTCCCTCACCGAGCACAGCCGCTGCCGCGCGCCCGTCGATCCCGCACTCCCTGTCGACCCCTCGTCTCGCCCCGATGACGTAGCGCTCCGCCTTCGTCCTCCGCGTCGTCCGGTCCAATCCATTGGAGCCGGGAGCCACTGACACGAGCCTGGCGACCTCTTCTCCCCCTACGACCATCTTGGACTCCGGCAATGATTCCGGTGACGACACGCCTCCCCGAGCCCATTTGAGCACAACTACAGGGCCCGGTAAGCAGTCGTCGTCCTTCCCCCTCTCTCCCCATGCATTTTCGTCGCCATAGTGGTTGCATTGGAGATGCCCGAACGCTCGGCCGCGCTTCTCGTCGTCGGCGAGACTCCGGTGACCAAATGGTCACGGGCATGTTTCTGTTGAACTCTCCGCGTCGGGTAGGGCCCGACTAGCCTTTCTATTTGCCCGATAGCGCGCCGCATCGCCGTTGTCGTTGCTCGCCCGAAACACCCCGCTGCCGGCGATGTCGTAACGCTCATCTCCGGCCACCACAACCCGCGAAACCACCACCAATCGACGCGTCGTCGTCTTGCCGTTCTAACGCGCCCGGCCGTGCTCAAAATGATGCCCTGTGGGCGATTTCCGACGATGCCCGAGGACGCGTCGCCGCGGACGAGCTCGCCGGCGTGATTCCGATGAGTCGCCGGCCATCGCTGAGCTAGCCTGACGCGTGGGTCCCCTTGTGTCGCTGATGTGTGGGCCCCGTTGACCCATTGACCCGGTCAACCGCTGACGTGGCCGGCCCCATGTTACTGACATCTGGGTCCCGCTTGATTAAACGATTTTAGTTAAATAGATAATCTACTAATTACGTAATTAATTAAATTAAATGCTAATCACTCACTGACAGTAGTTCCCACCCACTAATTAACCTGTTAAGTTAATCTAACCTCGCTGTTAAAGCCACATCACTGACCAATGGATCCCACTGGACCCATAAATCAGGTTTGACTCTAGTCAACTGCACTGTTGACTCCTGATGTCACACATACGTCATGCTGACATCATCCCATACTACTATGGATAATGTTGATTTAAATTAATTAAATAAATTCTATAAAATGATTTAAAACTTTAGAAAATTGTAGAAAATAAACCGTAGCTCGGATGAAAAAACTTTGTACATGAAAGATGCTCAGAACGACGAGGTGAATCCGAATACGCAGCCCGTTCATCCGCCACACATCCCTAGCATAGCGAACATGCAACTTTCCCCCTCCTGTTCATCTGTCCAAAAACGCAAAACACCGGGGATACTTTCCCGGATGTTTCCCCCTTCACCGGTATCACTTGTCCCTACGTTAGGTCACCCATAGCACAACGTATTGTCGCATCTTGCTTTGTGCTACATTTGATTGATCTGTTATTTATTGTGTTCCCCCTCCGTTAATTATTTCCGGTAGACTCCGAGACCGCTGCCGATGTCCGTGTGTTTGACTACATCGAAGATGAACCCTCCTTCTTGCCAGAGCAACCAGGCAAGCCCCCCCCCCTTGATCACCAGATATCGCCTATTCTTCTCTCTACTGCTTGCATTAGAGTAGTGTAGCATGTTATTGCTTTCCGTTAATCCTATTCTGTTGCATAGCCTGTCATTGTTGCTATAGTTGTTGATACCTTACCTGCAATCCTAAATGCTTAGTATAGGATGCTAGTTTATCATCAGTGGCCCTACATCCTTGTCCGTCTGCCGTGCTATACTATCGGGTTGTGATCACTAGGGAGGTGATCATGGGTATATACTTATATACATCTACATGATACATGTGATGACTAAAGACGGGTCGGCTCGTAGAGTACCCGCGAGTGATTCACGGATTGGGGCTGAAAGGACCTTTGTCCCGACGGCCCTCTGGGTGGATCTTTGTGGTGGAGCGACAGGGAAGGTTGGGACCACCCAGGAGAGAGGTGGGCCTGGCCCTGGTCGGCGTTCACGGTTACTTCAAGATAACACGCTTAACAAGATCTTGGTATTTGATCTGAGTCTGGCCACTGGCCTATACGCACTAACCAACTATGCGGGAACAGTTATGGGCACTCGACGTCGTGGTACCAGCCGAAGCCTCCGTGAAGTCAACGACTGAGCGATGCGCGCCAGGTTGGACTGCGTAACACAACTTCCTTTGTAATGGAGGTTGCTAGGTCTCTTCACCGGCCGCGTACGCAACGTGCATGCGTGCAATGGGCGATGGGCCCAGACCCCTGCGCGCTTAGGATTTAGACCGGCGTGCTGACCTCTCTGTTGTGCCTAGGTAGGGTTGCGATGTGTTGATCTTCCGAGGCCGGACATGACCCAGAAAAGTGTGTCCGACCAAGGGGGATCGAGCGTGTTGGGAAATATGGTGCACCCCTGCAGGGAAGTTTATCTATTTGAATAGCCGTGTCCCTCGGTAAAAGGATGACCCGGAGTTGTACCTTGACCTTATGACAACTAGAACCAGATACTTAATAAAATACACCCTTCCAAGTGCCAGATACAACCCGGTGATCGCTCTCTCACAGGGCGACAAGGGGAGGATCACCGGGTAGGATTATGCTATGCGATGATACTTGGTTAACTTACCATCTACTCTCTTCTTCTGCTTCAAGATGGAGGCTGCTAGAAGCGTAGTGTTCGATAGGACTAGCTATCCCCCTCTTATTCTGGCATTCTGCAGTTCAGTCCACATATACTACCCCTTTCATTGATACCAACGCATATGTAGTGTAGATCCTTTCTTGCAAGTACTTTGGATGAGTACTCACGATTGCTTTGCTCCCTCTTTTTCCCCCTTTCTATATCCGATTGTTGCGACCAGATGTTGGAGTCTAGGAGCCAGACGCCACTGTCGATGACGACTGCTACTACTCGGGAGGTGCCTACTACTACGTGCAGGCCGCTGACGACGACAAGAAGTAGTTTCGGAGGATCCCAAGCAGGAGGCATGTGCCTCTTTCTATCTGTATCCCAGTTTGTGCTAGCCTTCTTAAGGCAAACTTGTTTAACTTATGTCTGTACTCAGATATTGTTGCTTCCGCTGACTCGTCCATGACCGAGCTCTTGTATTCGAGCCCTCGAGGCCCCTGGCTTGTAATATGATTCTTGTATGACTTATTTTTATTTGTAGAGTTGTGTTGTGATATCTTCCCGTGAGTCCCTGATCTTGATCGTACACGTTTGCGTGTATGATTAGTGTACGGTCGAAATGGGGGCATCACAGAAGCTCTTGTAGCTTGGTGGCAGTGATTGAAGAACTCTGTCAATGACACTATCATCAAGAAGATTAACTCCCAGCTGAGTCAAGTGGTTGTGGTACCGAGACATTCTGAGTATATGTTCACTGACAGAACTATTCTCCTCCATTTTGCAGCTGTAGAACTTTTTGGAGACTTCATATCTCTCAATCCGGGCATTTGCTTCAAATATTGACTTCAACTCCTGGAACATCTCATATGCTCCATGACGGTCAAAACGTCGTTGAAGTCCCGGTTCTAAGCCGTAAAGCATGGCACACTGAACTATCGAGTAGTAATCAGCTTTGCTTTGCCAGGTGTTCATAACATCTGGCGCTGCTCCTGCAGCGGGTTTGTCACCTAGCGGTGCTTCTAGGACGTAATTCTTCTGTGCAGCAATGAGGATAATCCTCAAGTTACGGACCCAGTCCGTGTAGTTGCTACCATTATCTTTCAACTTAGCTTTCTCTAGGAATGCATTAAAATTCAACGGAACAACAACACGGGCCATCTATCTACAACAACATAGACATGCGAAATACTATCAGGTACTAAGTTCATGATAAATTAAAGTTCAATTAATCAAATTACTTAAGAACTCCCACTTAGATAGACATGCCTCTAATCATCTAAGTGATCACGTGATCCATATCAACTAAACCATGTCCGATCATCACGTGAGATGGAGTAGTTTTCAATGGTGAACATCACTATGTTGATCATATCTACTATATGATTCACGCTCGACCTTTCGGTCTCAGTGTTCCGAGGCCATATCTGCATATGCTAGGCTTGTCAAGTTTAACCTGAGTATTCTGCGTGTGGAAAACTGGCTTGCACCCGTTGTATGTGAACATAGAGCTTATCATACCCGATCATCACGTGGTGTCTCGGCACGACGAACTGTAGCAACGGTGAATACTCAGGGAGAACACTTATACCTTGAAATTTAGTGAGAGATCATCTTATAATGCTACCGCCGAACTAAGCAAAATAAGATGCATAAAGGATAAACATCACATGCAATCAATATAAGTGATATGATATGGCCATCATCATATTGTGCCTTTGATCTCCATCTCCAAAGCACCGTCATGATCACCTTCTTCACTGGCTTGACACATTGATCTCCATCGAAGAATCATTGTCATCTTGCCAACTATTGCTTCTACGACTATCGCTACCGCTTAGTGAGAAAGTAAAGAAATTACATGGCGATTGCATTTCATACAATAAAGCGACAACCATATGGCGCCTGCCAGTTGCCGACAACTCTGTTACAAAATATGATCATCTCATACAATAAAATTTAGCATCATGTATTGACCATATGACATCACAACATGCCCTGCAAAAACAAGTTAGACGTCCTCTACTTTGTTGTTGCAAGTTTTACGTGGCTGCTACGGCCTGAGCAAGAACCGTTCTTACCTATGCATCAAAAACCAGAACGCGATATAGTGATTACTTTTTGATCTTTAGAAAGAACCTTGTTCATTGAATCCGATTCAACTAAAGCTGGAGAAACAGACACCCACTAGCCACCTGTGTGCGAAGCACGTCGGTAGAACCAGTCTCGTGTAAGCGTACGCGTAATGTCGGTCTGGGCCGCTTCATCCAACAATACCGCTGAATCAAGAATCAACTAGCAACAGCAAGCAATATGTATATACCCACGCCCGCAACTCCTTTGTGTTCTACTCGTGCATATAACATCTACGCATAGACCTGGCTCGGATGCCACTGTTGGGGAACGCGGTAATTTCAAAAAAATTCCTACGCACATGCAAGATCTATCATGGTGATGCATAGCAACGAGAGGGCAAGAGCATTGTCCATGTACCCTTGTAGACCGTAAGCGGAAGCGTTATGACAACGCAATTGATGTAGTCGAACGTCTTCATGATCTGACCAATCCTAGCACCGAAGGTACGGCACCTCCGCGATTTGCACACGTTCAGCTCGGTGACGTCCCGCGTACTCTTGATCCAGCTGAGTGTCGAGGGAGAGTTTCATTCACGATGGCGTGATCACGGTGATGATGAAGCTACCGGAACATGGCTTCGCCTAAGCACTGCAACGATATGACCCGAGGTAGATTATGGTGGAGGGGGGCACCGCACACGGCTAAACAACGTCAACTTGTGTGTTCTAGGTGCCCCCTGCCCCCGTATATAAAGGAGCAAGGGGGGAGGCGGGCCGGCCCTAGGGCGCGCCAAGGAGGAGAGGAATCCTCCTCCTAGTAGGAGTAGGATTCCTCCTTTCCTAGTCCTACTAGGAGGGGGAAGGAAGGAGTGGGAGAGAGGAAGGAAAGGGGGGTGCCACCCTCCCTCCTAGTCCAATTCGGACCCAAGGGGGAGGGGGCGCGCGGCCTGCCCTGGCAGCCCCTCTCTCTCTCCACTAAGGGCCATCTAGGCCCACTAGTTCCCCGGGGGGGTTCCGGTAACCCTCCGGCACTCGGGTTTTCTCCGAAATCGCCCGGAACACTTCGGTGTCCGAATATAGCCGTCCAATATATCTCTTTATGTCTCAGCCATTTCGAGACTCCTCGTCATGTCTGTGATCATATACGGGACTCCGAACTACCTTCGGTGCATCAAAACACATAAACTCATAATACCGATCATCACCGAACGTTAAGCGTGCAGACCCTACGGGTTCGAGAACTATGTAGACATGACCGGGACTCATCTCCGGTCAATAACCAATAGCGGAACCTGGATGCTCATATTGGTTCCTACATATTCTTCGAAGATCTTTATCGGTCAAACCGCATAACAACATATGTTGTTCCCTCTGTCATTGGTACGTTACTTGCCCAAGATTCGATCGTCGGTATCTCAATACCTAGTTCAATCTCGTTACCAGCAAGTCTCTTCACTACTAGGAAAAGGGCTATAGATGGAAATGACACTAATGGCGCACCAGGCACATGGTGCGCCACTAGTAACAAAATGTTTTTTTCATTTTTTCAAACATACTAATGGCGCATCCGGGCAGAGTGCGCCATTAGTAGGTAGAACTACTAATGGCGCACCATCCATAGAGTGCGCCACTACTGTATTTTTTTTACTTTTTTGCAAAACTACTAATGGCGCACTGTGCCTCGGTGCGCCATTAGTATAAA
Organism: Triticum urartu; assembly: GCF_056163025.1. Taxonomy (NCBI): domain Eukaryota; kingdom Viridiplantae; phylum Streptophyta; class Magnoliopsida; order Poales; family Poaceae; genus Triticum; species Triticum urartu. The sequence continues at coordinate 502,577,508 of NC_141879.1, read as the reverse complement.
ATAATAAAAACATTATAATAAAAAAATAAAAAAAACATTCTAATGGCGCACCGCTCGGGGGTGCGCCATTAGTAATCTTCCCCCTAGCTCCAACTCGCCCGACCCCTTCGTCCTTCCCTCTCGCCAGATCCAGTCCCCCCCCCGCGCGCTGCCCCGACCCACCGCCGCCCCTACGTGCGCCGCCGCCCCCGCGCCCCCACCACTGCAGCTCCGCCATCGCCGACGCCTCCGCGACCTCGCCGTCGCCGACAGCGTCCCCGCGTCGGCCCCTCGCCGTCTTCCTCTTCGACTACGAGGACCCGGACGAGCTCGGACGCCCTCGAGCCACCCCTTTGACGCCACCGCCGCCGACCCCGACCCCAACCCCGACCCCGACCCCTCCGGTGACCGGCGCCGCCCGCCCAGGTACCTCTCCTCCTTCCTCCTTCCTCCCTCTCCACCCTTCCTCCCCATTCCATCCCTCCCTAGGTCCCCTCGACCGTGTCTTGTGTCTCAACACTTCAGGTTTATGCACTAGGTTTAGACAGACAGTAATGCCTAGGTTCAATTAGGTTCAGTAGTGCCATTTGTTCATAGGTTCAATTAGGTTTGTGCACTAGGTTTAGACAGACAGTAATGCCTAGGTTCAATTCGGTTTAGATAGACAGACAGTAATGACTGTGTTCCTAGGTTTAGACAGACAATGTCTTTCATGCCATTTGTTCAACATTAGACAGCATTTGTCATTTGCCACATGTTCAGTTCAGTAGAGATGCAATGCTAGTAATTCGTTCCTTTTCTTCTAAAATTGACATATGGAAGTAATCTGTTAATCTGAATTTTGTTACTGATGATGACATGCGATTTGTGCACTGTAGTTTGTTAATCTGGACAACTCAGTAGCTAATGCATTCAGTTAACCAAAGTTTAGTTCTTGTGTATTGTAATTTGTTAATCTGTTACTCCATTTGTTACTGAATTTTTCTCTTGGGGTTTAGTAGTGAGATAGAACATGCATGGTCCATCATTCAGTTGGAGTATTGCCTAGGTTCAATTAGGTTCAGTAGTGCTACTAGGTTTAATATCGTTGCTCCTGTGCTATACTTTGACAGCATGGAGTGCATTAGGGAGTAGTAGCCAATTAGGTTCAGCAGTTAATTGATGGTTTGATACATGATACATTTCATGCACAGGGTGCTAGAGCTGCACTTAACTTGCTAAAATCATCCCCTTGTTCTTACTGGTTATAGAAATTCATTGCTTGTCCTATGTTTTTTGTCAGGGTATTGTTCAGGAAGCTTGCTTGAGTTTGTGTCCTTTAATTTGTATTCGGAGACTAATCTTCTATTGTATTCGATGAATCTGCTGTTGTTGTGTGCTACTGTCTATATTCTATCAAATAATATATTTTGTAACCTGTGCAAAAATCAGAAAAGTAAAAAAAATAAAACCTAATATTCATACCAATGGCGCATCACTACAGAGTGCGCCATTAGTATGCCAAAGTATACTAATGGCGCATCATCAAACAGTGCGCCATTAGTATGCGAAGTATACTAATGGCGCATCCATCCGCAGTGCGCCATTAGTGTGCCAAAGCACATGGTTAAATATGGCCCCTGGGAGGCATACTAATGGCGCATGGTGTTATATACTAATGGCGCACTGGGTGGTGCGCCATTAGTAATAAATACTAGTGGAGTGATACTAATGGCGCACCAGTGATGCGCCATTAGTAGGTAAAACTGGTGTGCCATTAGTAGGCCTTTTCCTAGTAGTGCTTTACTCATTCCGTAATGCAACATCCCGTAACTAACTCATTAGTCACATTGCTTGCAAGGCTTATAGTGATGTGCATTACCGAGAGGGCCCAGAGATACCTCTCCGATACACGGAGTGACAAATCCTAATCTCGGTCTATGCCAACTCAACAAACACCATGGGAGACACCTGTAGAGCATCTTTATAATCACCCAGTTACGTTGTGACGTTTGATAGCATACTAAGTGTTCCTACGGTATTCAGGAGTTGCATAATCTCATAGTCATAGGAACATGTATAAGTTATGGAGAAAGCAATAGCAGCAAACTAAACGATCATCGTGCTAAGCTAATGGATGGGTCAAGTCAATCACATCATTCTCTAATGATGTGATCCCGTTCATCAAACGACAACTCTTTGTCCATGGCTAGGAAACTTAATCATCTTTGATTAATGAGCTAGTCAAGTAGAGGCATACTAGTGACACTCTGTTTGTCTATGTATTCGCACATGTACTAAGTTTCTGGTTAATACAATTCTAGCATGAATAATAAACATTTATCATGATATAAGGAAATATAAATAACAACTTTGTCGTGAAAATCTGTGATAGATGAAAATCTTTACAATAGTGACTATGCTTTAAGACATTTGCTTGCGGACAATAAAATCTTTTACGAGAATCTTAAAAAGGAAGCCCCAGTTCTAGGTATAATTCAACAAGTTTTAAATAATGTTAATCAACATTACTCTTAGTTTGTTGCGGGAAATCAAAAGGGGTATGATGAAAACCAACTTAGGATTGATAAGGCCTCTTTGGATAACATGTTTTATGTTGTGTTTACAAAGCCTCATGATGAAAATACCTCTAAGAAAGTTAAGAATAAGGATGACAAAACTTAGATCCTTGCTTTATGCCTAGCTAAGGGCATAAAACTATAGTGCTTGTTGGGAGGCAACCCAATGAATAAATTTTCTTTTTTATTTTTGCTTCCTGTTTTTGTGTGTTAACACAATTATGCTACTGTTATAATTGTGTTTTTTATGTTTTAGTTAGTGTTTGTGCCAAGTAAAGCCTTTAGGTTCTTCTTGGGTGATAGTTGTTTGATCTTGCTGAAAAAACAGAAACTTTTACGCTCGCGAAATTAATTTTTATTTTTTACCAGAGAGCGATAAAATACCCATTCCAATAGCATTAGATCATTATACAAATTTCTCAGGTCATCCTAATTTTTCAGATTTTTTAGAGTTACAGAAGTATTCGAAATAGTCAGATTGCTACAGACTGTTCTGTTTTGACAGATTCTGTTTTCTTTGTGTTGTGTGCTTATTTTGATGGCTCTATAGTTTTCTTTGATGAGTTTTTGCCATAGAAAAGTTGGAATAAAGTAGATATAACACAAAAACAAAATATGAATTGGTTTGATATAGCACTTATAGTAGTGGTTTATTATTCTTATACTAACGGATCTCACAAAGGTTTTGTTGAGTTTTCTGTGATTGAAGTTTTCAAGTTTTGAGTTATCTTACGATGGATGAAGGAAGGATGGAAGAGCCTAAGCTTGGGGATGCCCCGACATCCCAAGCTATTATCCAAAAATGAGCAATCAACTAAGCTTGGGGATGCCCCCGAGTGGCATCCCCGCTTTCTTCCAACAACCATCGTTATTTTACTTGAAACTATATTTTTATTCGTCATATGATATGGTTTTGCTTGGAGCGTCTTGTTTGATATGAGCCTTTGCTTGTTTTACTTTGTGTTTTAAGTCATCAATCCTTGCTAGAGACACCTATTTGAGAGAGCCAAAATTAGGTCATGACTTGTTAGAATTGCTCTCTACGCTTCACTTAAATTTATATGAGCAATGGACTTGCTCTAGTGCTTCACTTATATCTTTTTGAGCACGGTGTGCTTTAGTATTTTTGAAGAAATTCTCTCTTGCTTCACTTATATTTATTTGAGAGTTAGTAAAATTTTCAAGAAATTCTCTCTTGCTTCACTTAAATTAATTTGAGAGAAAGAAAAATATATTATGCTCATGATCCTCACTTATATTTGTTTGAGCTTGTCAAAAGCAATACATGAAAATTAGTCCCAAAGTGATAGATATCCAAGAAGGATATAATAAAAACTTTCATGAAGTTCATTGGACAAAATAAACTTGATTCTTAGTAATAGTTTTGAGATATGATGATGTGATATGTGAGTCATCTTGATGAGTAATTATGCTTTAGTAAGAATATTGGTGTTAAGGTTTGTGATTCCCTATGCAAGTACGAAAGTCAATAGTCATGCAATGAAATTATATCCTACTTGTGGTGCATTATTCGGTGTTATTTATGTTTAATGCTTGCTTATGAGATTATCTGTTTCTTAGTTGGTCGCATCCCAATCTTTTGCTAGCCTTCATTTTGCACTAAGTATGATCACTACTTGTGCATCCAAAAACCTTTAACCCAGTTTTGCCACATGAGTCCACTATATCTACCTATATGCGGTATTCTTTTGCCGTTTGAAGCAAATTTGCATGTGCCATCACTAATTTTCAAAATAAACTTCTCTTTTGTGTGTTTGTTTCGCTCGCGGAGCGGTGAGGGGTGGCTAATATTTTCCAGGCTAGATGTGTTATTCTCAAGACGAGTGTATATTCACTTGTCATTGCACGAGAGTAAGGCAAAGGTATTAGGGATGCCCAGTCCCGAAATGCAAAAAAATTGAATTTACTTTATGTTGTCAAATAATAAATTCCTTGGAAAGTGTTGGTATGGAGGGCACCCATGGATACGGTTAGCCATGGAAAGTGAAAGTTATGGTGGAAAAAGGAATAAACTTTATTTTCTGTTTGGGAACCGCCTATGATATATATGTGCATCGAAAGTATTGGGAACTCTAAGTCATTTTCGTTGGTGGGATGGATACACCTCTCAAAATGTTTTTATCGCTAAGTTTTTTGCTTAGAGCTCTGGCACCTCTACAAATCCATACTTCCCTCTGCGAAGGGCCTTTCTTTTACTTTATGCAATTTTTTATTTTGAATCTCCATCTTCTCTTATAAAAGCACCAACTAGGAGGCAATATGATCGTACTTAAGTATTGGGTGTAGCTAATATTTGAGTGTGTTTCATGAATGGATCAATGTTTGAGCATGATGGGCTAGGGATAACTTATTTTAGCATTGATATTTTGAAAGACATGGTTGCTTGTTGATATGCTTGAGTATCTAATTTATCATGTCAAAACTAGACTATTACTTTGAACAACTTAAAGTCCAATTGTCCATGCTATAAAGAAAAGAATATGATATGACATGATAGGCAACATTCCACATCAAAAATTCTGTTTTTATCACTTACCTACTCGAGGACGAGTAGGAGTTAAGCTTGGGGATGCTGATACGTCTCCAACGTATCTATAATTTTTGATTGTTCCATGTTGTCATATTATCAATCTTGGATGTTTTATAATCATTTTATATTATTTTTGGTACTAACCTATTGACATAGTGCCAAGTGCCAGTTCCTGTTTTTTCCGTGTTTTGTACATCACAGAAAATCAATATCAGACAGAGTCCAAATGCCACAAAACTTTATGGAGATTTTTTTATGGACTAGAAGGAACATGTTGGGCCCTGGTTGCACCTGGGGGGAGTCCCGAGGAGGGGACAACCCACCAGGGCACGCCAGGAGGCCCAAGCACGCCCTGGTGGGTTGTGCCCACCTCGGTTGCCCCCCGGACCACCTCTTTGCTCTATAAATACCCCAATATGTCCAGAACCCTAGGGGAGTCGACGAAATATTCATCCAGCCGCCGTAGAGTCCAGAACCACCAGATCCAATCTAGACACCATCTCGGATGGGGTTCACCACCTCCATTGGTGCCTCTCCAATGATGTGTGAGTAGTTCTTTGTAGACCTTTGGGTCCGTAGTTAGTAGCTAGATGGCTTCATCTCTCTCTCTTGATTCTCAATACAATGGTCTCTTGGAGATCCATATGATGTAACGCTTTTGCGGTGTGTTTGTTGGGATCCGATGAACTTTGAGTTTATGATCAAATCTATCTTTTTATATCCATGAAAGTATTTGAGTTTCTTTGATCTCTTTTATGCATGATTGCTTATAGCCTCATATTTCTTCTCCGATATTTGGGTTTTGTGTGGCCAACTTGATCTATTTATCTTGCAATGGGAAGAGGTGCTTTGTAGTGGGTTCGATCTTACAGTGCTTGATCCCAGTGACAGAAAGGGAAACGACGCGTATGTATCATTGCTACTAAGGATAAAACGATGGGGTCTATCTCTACATAGATAGATCTTGTCTACATCATGTCATTGTTCTTATTGCATTACTCTGTTTCTCCATGAACTTAATATACTAGATACATGCTGGATAGCAGTCGATGTGTGGAGTAATAGTAGTAGATGCAGGCAGGAGTCGGTATACTAATCTTGGACATGATGCCTATATAATGATCATTGCCTGGATATCATCATAATTATTTGAACTTCTATCAATTTCCCAACAGTAATTTTTTCATCCATCGCTTTGCTATTTTACTCGAGAGAAGACACTGGTGAAACCTACGGCCCTCGGGTCTTCTTTCTCATATTATTTGCCTTTGCGATCTATTTTTATTTGCTTTTATTTTTAGATCTATTAATCTAAAAACCCAAAAATACCTTGCTGCAATTTATTTTATTTGGCGTTCGATCTATCAATATTTATAACCTTTTTCCCGTCACGCACCAATTTCTGGCACCGTTACACGAAAGGGATTGACAACCACTTTAACACGTCGGGTTGCGAGGATTTGTTATCTGTGTGCAGGGTCTGTTTACGTTGTGTTGCTTGGTTCTATGATACGTCCATTTTGCATCATGCTTTTATATCGATATTTATTGCATTATGGACTGTTATTTCACTTTATGTCACAATACTTATGGCTATTCTCTCTTATTTTACAAGGTTTACATAAGGAGGGAGAATGCCAGCAGCTGGAATTCTGGGCTTGAAAAGGAGCAAATATTAGAGACCTATTCTCCGCAACTCCAAAAGTCCTGAAACTCCACGGAACATCTTAAAATAAATAAAGAAAAATCCTCGCCAAAGATGAAGGCCAAGGGGCCCACACCCTGCTCACGAGGGTGGGGGGTGCGCCCCCCCTAGGGCGCGCCCCCTACCTCGTGGGCCCCCTGGTGGCTCTCCGACGTCCATCTTCTCCTATATGAAGTATTTCGATGAGAAAAAAATCAGAAGGAACTTTTTGGGACGAGACTCCGCCGCCACGAGGCGGAACCTTGGCGGAACCAATCTAGAGCTCCGGTGGAGCTGTTCTGCCGGGGATACTTCCCTCCGGGAGGAGGAAATCATCACCATCGTCATCACCAACGCTCCTCTCATCGGGAGAGGCAATCTCCATCAATATCTTCACCAGCACCATCTCATCTCCAAACCCTAGTTCATCTCTTGTATCCAATTCTTGTCTCAAAGTCCGGGATTGGTGCTAGTAGGTTGCTAGTAGTGTTGATTACTCCTTGTAGTTGATGCTAGTTGGTTTATTTGGTGGAAGATCATATGTTCAGATCCTATATGCATATTATTACCCCTCTGATTATGAACATGAATATGCTTTGTGAGTAATTATGTTTGTTCCTGAGGACAAGGGAGAAGTCTTGCTATTAGTAGTCATGTGAATTTGGTATTCGTTTGATATTTTGATAAGATGTATGTTGTCTAGCCTCTAGTGGTGTTATGTGAACGTCGACTACATAACACTTCACCATTATTTGGGCCTAGAGGAAGGCATTGGGAAGTAATAAGTAGATGATGGGTTGCTAGAGTGACAGAAGCTTAAACCCTAGTTTATGCGTTGCTTCGTAAGGGGCTGATTTGGATCCATATGTTTCATGCTATGGTTAGGTTTACCTTAATACTTTTGTTGTAGTTGCGGATGCTTGCAATAGAGGTTAATCATAAGTGGGATGCTTGTTCAAGTAAGAACAGCACCCAAGCACCGGTCCACCCACATATCAAATTATCAAAGTACCGAACGCAAATCATATGAACGTGATGAAAACTAGCTTGACGATATTCCCATGTGTCCTCGGGAGCGCTTTTCCTATTATAAGAGTTTGTTCCGGCTTGTCCTTTGCTACAAAAAGGATTGGGCCACCTTACTGCACTTTATTTACTTTTGTTACTTGTTGCTCGTTAGAATTTATCTTATCACAAAACTATTTGTTACCACTTATTTCAGTACTTGCAGAGAATACCTTGCTGAAAACCGCTTATCATTTCCTTCTGCTCCTCGTTGGGTTCGACACTCTTACTTATCGAAAGGACTACGATAGATCCCCTATACTTGTGGGTCATCATTCTCCTACTGGTTCGATAACCTTGGTTTCATATCTGAGGGAAATACCTACCACCGTTGTGCTGCATCATCCCTTCCTCTTTGGGGAAATACGAACATAGCTTCAAGAGACATCAATGGTCATGGTCGTTGTTGCTCTCTATCTGGCCGCTTCTCAATCTAATTGCTAGCCTTCGCCTGTACTAAGTGGGGATTCTGCTTGTACATCAAAAACCTTGAACCCAAAGTTATTTCAGATGAGTCCACCATACCTACCTATATATGGTATTACCCTGCCGTCCTAAGTAAATTTGCATGTGCCACCTCTAAAAACTTCTAAAAATTATTCGTTTTGTGTGCCTGGATCGTTCATGGAACGACAGGAGGTGGTCGGTATCTTCCATGCTAAGCGGGTCATTCTCAGGTCGAGTGTTTATTCACTCGCCATCGCACGAGAAAAAGGCGGTAATAGGGATTCCCAGTCCCGAACTAAAAAATACAAATAATTAAACGAAACTCCCTCGGGACTGTTGTTGGTTTGGACGGCACCTATTGTTTCGGACAAGCCGTGGAATGTGATTGTTGGTGGAGGGGGAGTAAACCTTTACTTTAATCGCTTGGGAACCGCCACTAGCCTGTTTAGCACGGGAGATATTGATAACTGATGGTCGTGAAGTAAATGAGAAGGGTGCATGTCTCAAAATATCATTTATCTCTGTTTTAAAATTGAACTCTGACACCTCTGCAAATCACTGCTTCCCTCTGCGAAGGGACTATCTATTTACTTTTATGTTGTGTCATCACCTTCTAAAATAAGCGCTAGAAACTGAGAAGAGCACAACTGTCATGACTTATGCATTGTGTGTAGCTAATGTTGGGTGCATCATGACTGGATCTTTTCTACCATAAATTACAATGTTTAATCGCTGCTTGAACTTTGGAGGTGCTCTGCATTTATATTTTGCGGTCTTAGAAAGGGCTATCGAGATACCACTATTGTCATATTATATTATGGTTGTTTTGACAACGTGTTGCCATTTGAGATATCTTATTATTGCTCGCTAGCTGATTATGTCATTTATATGAGTCATTATAATCTTTAAGAGTTATTGTCGACATGGTTAGTTATAATGTTGGCTGAAAACCTGGGTGCTGTTTAAGCTTATTTATGCAAACAAGAGCAAAAGAGTTTGTAAAAGTTTTTCCTTTTCACTTTCAGTTTATCAACTGAATTGCTTGAGGACAAGCAAAGGTTTAAGCTTGGGGGAGTTGATACGTCTCCAACGTATCTACTTTTCGTAACGCTTTTCCTCTTGTTTTGGACTCAAATTTGCTTGATTTGAATGAAACTAACCCCGGACAGATGCTGTTTTCAGTAGAACTACCATGGTGTTGTTTTTGTGCAGAAATAAAAGTTCTCGAAATGGAACGAAACTTTGCGAGGAATTTTTATATAATATATAAGAATTTATGGAGCCAAGACCTACCGGAGAGAGGCCCCTGGGTGGGCACAACCCACCAGGGTGCGCCCCTTCTCCTGGCGCGCCCAGGTGGGTTGTCCCCACCTGGTAGCCCCGCTGACCCTGAAACCAATGTTATAAATTCCTATTTTCGGAGGAAAAAAATCAGGGAGAAAGAATTATCGCGATCCACGAGACAGAGCCGCCGCCAAGCCCCGTTCTTCCTCGGGAGGGCAGATCTGGAGTCCGTTTGGGGCTCCGGAGAGGGGGATCTTCGTTCTTCGTCATCACCAACCCTTCTCCATCGCAAATTCCATGATGCTCCCCACTGGGAGTGAGTAATTCCTTTGTAGGCTCGCTGGTCGGTGAGGAGTTGGATGAGATTCATCATGTAATCGAGTTACTTTTGTTAGGGCTTGATCCCTAGTATCCATTATGTTCTTAGATTGATGTTGCTATAAATTTTCCATGCTTAATGCTTGTCACTTTGGGCCCGGGTGCCATGATTTCAGATCTGAACCGCTTATGTTATCACCATTATATCCATGTTCTAGATCCGATCTTGCAAGTTATAGTCACCTACTACGTGTTATGATCCGGTAACCCCGGAGTGACAATAACCAAGACTTCTTCCGGTGATTACCGTAGTTTGAGGAGTTCATGTATTCACTATGTGTTAATGCTTTGTTCCGGTTCTCTATTAAAAGGAGGCCTTAATATCCCTTAGTTTCCAATATGGACCCCGCTGCCATGGGAGGGTAGGACAATAGATGTCATGCAAGTTCTTTTAATAAATCACGTATGACTATTTACGGAATACAGGCCTACATTATATCGATGAACTGGAGCTAGTACCGAATAGCCCTAGATCATAACTGTCACATGATGAATATCATCCAACAAGTCACCGATCCAATGCCTACGAATTTATCTTATATTGTTTCTACTAAGTTACTACTGTTATCATCACTGTTACACTTGCTACAAAATTACTGCTATCACTGATATTGTTACTATTGATGTTGTCACTACTATCAAAACTATCAAACTACTGTGCTACTTATTACTTGTTGCGGATAATTAATCTCCAGGTGTGGTTGAATTGACAACTCAACTGCTAATACCTTCAAATATTCTTTGGCTCCCCTTGTGTTGAATCTATAAATTTGGGTTGAATACTCTACCCTCGAAAACTATTGTGATCCCCTATACTTGTGGGTTATCACGCGGATTCCAGGTTTCGAAGACAGAGGCTGCAGAAGTATCCGTTTGGCCATCCTCGCCTTTGTAGCCGGTCGTTGCACCAGATCCTGTTCTTGTGCAGGAGCCATGAGAACATTTTGGCTGTTCCCGACGTCCAGCTTCTCCAGATTACATTGTCGTTGCTTGTGTTCGGCCTGTTTTGAAAATGCATGCGGTATGCCGCCCTGGCCGAGAAGCGATCGCCGCCACCCGTTGTCCACTGAATTCTATCCGGCACTTGGCTGTCCAGGGTCATCCCAACGTGCTGTATTTGGCGCCAAAGTTGCAGGTATTCAGTGACGATGAGCATTGTGTTGCCATGGCGCAGGTCCCCGATCCACTGGTCGTTGGTGAGTGCCGCAGCCACCGTGCGGTTCTTGCGCCTGGAGTGATTGTAGATGAAGGAAATATGCCCTAGAGGCAATAATAAAGTTATTATTTATTTCCTTATATCATGGTAAATGTTTATTATTCATGCTAGAATTGTATTAACCGGAAACATAATACATGTGTGAATACATAGACAAACAGTATGTCACTAGTATGCCTCTACTTGACTAACTCGTTGATCAAAGATGGTTATGTTTCCTAACCATAGACATGAGTTGTCATTTGATTAATGGGATCACATCATTAGGAGAATGATGTGATTGACTTGACCCATACCGTTAGCTTTGCACTTGATCGTTTAGTTTGTTGCTATTGCTTTCTTCATGACTTATACATGTTCCTATGACTATGAGATTATGCAACTCCCATTTACCGGAGGAACACTTTGTGTGCTACCAAACGTCACAACGTAACTGGGTGATTATAAAGGTGCTCTACAGGTGTCTCCGAAGGTACTTTTTGGGTTGGCGTATTTCGAGATTAGGATTTGTCACTCCGATTGTCGGAGAGGTATCTCTGGGCCCACTCGGTAATGCACATCACTATAAGCCTTGCAAGCATTGCAACTAATGAGTTAGTTGCGGGATGATGTGTTACGGAACGAGTAAAGAGACTTGCCGGTAACGAGATTGAACTAGGTATTGAGATACCGACGATCGAATCTCGGGCAAGTAACATACCGATGACAAAGGGAACAACGTATGTTGTTATGCGGTTTGACTGATAAAGATCTTCGTAGAATATGTAGGAGCCAATATGAGCATCCAGGTTCCGCTATTGGTTATTGACCGGAGACGTGTCTCGGTCATGTCTACATAGTTCTCGAACCCGTAGGGTCCGCACGCTTAAAGTTCGATAAAAGTTATATTATGAGTTTATGTGTTTTGATGTACCGAAGGAGTTCGGAGTCCCGGATGAGATCGGGGACATGACGAGGAGTCTCAAAATGATCGAGACGTAAAGATCGATATATAGGATGACTATATTCGGACATCGGAAAGGTTCTGAGTGATTCGGGTATTTTCGGGAGTACCGGGGAGTTACGGGAATTCGTATTGGGCCTTAATGGGCCATACGAGAAAGGAGAGAAAGGCCTCAAAGGGTGGCCGCACCCCTCCCCATGGGCTGGTCCGAATTGGACTAGGGAGGGGGGCACTATTGGGGAACGTAGTAATTTCAAAAAATTTCCTACGCACACGCAAGATCATGGTGATGCATAGCAACGAGAGGGGAGAGTGTGATCTACGTACCCTTGTAGACCGACGGCGGAAGCGTTAGCACAACGCGGTTGATGTAGTCGTACGTCTTCACGGCCCGACCGATCAAGCACCGAAACTACGGCACCTCCGAGTTCTAGCAGACGTTCAACTCGATGACGATCCCCGGACTCCGATCCAAAAAAGTGTCGGGGAAGAGTTCCGTCAGCACGACGGCGTGGTGACGATCTTGATGTACTACCGTCGCAGGGCTTCGCCTAAGACTGCTACAATATTATCGAGGATTATGGTGGAAGGGGGCACCGCACACGGCTAAGAATATGATCACGTGGATCAACTTGTGTGTCTAGGGGTGCCCCCTGCCCCTGTATATAAAGGAGCAGGGGAAGGTGCGGCCGACCAGGAGGAGGGCGCGCCAGGAGGAGTCCTACTCCCACCGGGAGTAGGATTCCCCCCCTTTCCTAGTTGGAATAGGATTCGGGAGGGGGAAAGAGGAGAGAGAGAAGGAAGGGGGGCGCCGCCCCCCTCTCCTTGTCCTATTCGTACTAGGGGGGGAGGGGCACGCGGCCCAGCCCTGGCCACCTCTCCTCTCTTCCACTAAAGCCCACTAAGGCCCATATACCTCCCCGGGGGTTCCGGTAACCTCCCGGTACTCCGGTAAAATCCCGATTTCACCCGGAACACTTCCGATATCCAAATATAGGCTTCCAATATATCAATCTTTATGTCTCGACCATTTCGAGACTCCTCGTCATGTCCGTGATCACATCCGGGACTCCGAACAAACTTCGGTACATCAAAATGCATAAACTCATAATATAACTGTCATCAAAACCTTAAGCGTGCGGACCCTACGGGTTCGAGAACAATGTAGACATGACCGAGACACATCTCCGGTCAATAACCAATAGCGGAACCTGGATGCTCATATTGGCTCCCACATATTCTACGAAGATCTTTATCGGCCAGACCGCATAACAACATACGTTGTTCCCTTTGTCATCGGTATGTTACTTGCCCGAGATTCGATCGTCGGTATCTCAATACCTAGTTCAATCTTGTTACCGGCAAGTCTCTTTACTCGTTTCGTAATACATCATCTTGCAACGAACTCATTAGTTGTAATGCTTGCAAGGCTTATGTGATGTGCATTACCGAGAGGGCCCAGAGATACCTCTCCGACAATCGGAGTGACAAATCCTAATCTCGAAATACGCCAACCCAACATGTACCTTTGGAGACACCTGTAGAGCTCCTTTATAATCACCCAGTTACGTTGTGACGTTTGGTAGCACACAAAGTGTTCCTCCGGCAAACGGGAGTTGCATAATCTCATAGTCATAGGAACATGTATAAGTCATGAAGAAAGCAATAGCAACATATTAAACGATCGGGTGCTAAGCTAATGGAATGGGTCATGTCAATCACATCATTCTCCTAATGATGTGATCCCATTAATCAAATGACAACATATGTCTATGGTTAGGAAACATAACCATCTTCGATTAACGAGCTAGTCAAGTAGAGGCATACTAGTGACGTTTGGTTTGTCTATGTATTCACACAAGTATTATGTTTCCGGGTAATACAATTCTAGCATGAATAATAAACATTTATCATGATATAAGGAAATAAAATAATAACATTATTATTGCCTCTAGGGCATATTTCCTTCAGTCTCCCACTTGCACTAGAGTCAATAATCTAGATTACACAGTAATGATTCTAACACCCATGGAGCTTTGGTGTTGATCATGTTTTGCTCGTGGAAGAGGCTTAGTCAATGGGTCTGCTATATTCAGATCCGTATGTATCTTGCAAATCTCTATGTCTCCCACCTGGACTAGATCCCAGATGGAATTGAAGCGTCTCTTGATGTGCTTGGTTCTCTTGTGAAATCTGGATTCCTTTGCCAAGGCAATTGCACCAGTATTGTCAAAAGATTTTCATTGGACCCAATGCACTAGGTATGACAGCTAGATCGGATATGAACTCCTTCATCCAGACTCCTTCGTTTGCTGCTTCCGAAGCAGCTATGTACTCCGCTTCACATGTAGATCCCGCCACAACGCTTTGTTTAGAACTGCACCAACAGACAGCTCCACCGTTTAATGTAAACACGTATCCGGTTTGCGATTTAGAATCATCCGGATCAGTGTCAAAGCTTGCACCAACGTAACCATTTACGATGAGCTCTTTGTCACCTCCATATATGAGAAACATATCCTTAGTCCTTTTCAGGTATTTCAGGATGTTCTTGACCGCTGTCCAGTGATCCACTCCTGGATTACTTTGGTACCTCCCTGCTAAACTTATAGCAAGACACACATCAGGTCTGGTACACAGCATTGCATACATGATAGAGCCTATGGCTGAAGCATAGGGAACATATTTCATTTTCTCTCTATCTTCTGCATTGGTCGGGGATTGAGCCTTACTCAATTTCACACCTTGTAACACAGGCAAGAATCCTTTCTTTGCTTGATCCATTTTGAACTTCTTCAAAACTTTGTCAAGGTATGTGCTTTGTGAAAGTCCAATTAAGCGTCTTGATCTATCTCTATAGATCTTAATGCCCAATATGTAAGCAGCTTCACCGGGGTCTTTCATTGAAAAACTCTTATTCAAGTATACTTTTATGCTATCCAGAAATTCTATATCATTTCCGATTAGCAATATGTCATCTACATATAATATCAGAAATGCTACAGAGCTCCCACTCACTTTCTTGAAAATACAGGCTTCTCCAAAAGTCTATACAAAACCAAATGCTTTGATCACACTATCAAAGTGTTTATTCCAACTCCGAGAGGCTTGCACCAGTCCATAAATGGATCGCTGGAGCTTGCACACTTTGTTAGCTCCCTTTGGATCGACAAAACCTTCCGGCTGCATCATATACAACTCTTCTTGCAGAAATCCATTCAGGAATGCAGTTTTGACATCCATTTGCCAAATTTCATAATCATAAAATGCGGCAATTGCTAACATGATTCGGACAGACTTAAGCATCGCTACGGGTGAGAAGGTCTCATCGTAGTCAATCCCTTGAACTTGCCGAAAACCTTTTGCGACAAGTCGAGCTTTGTAGACAGTAATATTACCGTCAGCGTCAGTCTTCTTCTTGAAGATCCATTTATTCTCAATTGCTTGCCGATCATTGGGCAAGTCAACCAAAGTCCATATTTTGTTCTCATACATGGATCCCATCTCAGATTTCATGGCTTCAAGCCATTTTGCGGAATCTGGGCTCACCATCGCTTCTTCATAGTTCGTAGGTTCATCATGATCTAGTAGCATGACTTCCAGAACAGGATTACCGTACCACTCTGGCGCGGATCTTACTCTGGTTGATCTACGAGGTTCAGTAGTATCTTGTTCTGAAGTTTCATGATCATTATCATTAGCTTCCTCACTAATTGGTGTAGGTGTCACAGAAACTGGTTTCTGTGATGTGCTACTTTCCAATAAGGGAGCAGGTACAGTTACCTCGTCAAGTTCTACTTTCCTCCCACTCACTTCTTTCGAGAGAAACTCCTTCTCTAGAAAGTTTTTGAATTTAGCAACAAAAGTCTTGCCTTCGGATCTGTGATAGAAGGTGTATCCAATAGTTTCCTTTGGATATCCTATGAAGACACATTTCTCCGATTTGGGTTCGAGCTTATTAGGTTGAAGTTTTTTCACATAAGCATCGCAGCCCCAAACTTTCAGAAACGACAACTTTGGTTTCTTGCCAAACCACAGTTCACATGGCGTCGTCTCAACGGATTTTGATGGTGCCCTATTCAACATGAATGCGGCCGTCTCTAGAGCATATCCCCAAAATGATAGCGGTAAATCAGTAAGAGACATCATAGATTGCACCATATCTAGTAAAGTACGATTACGACGTTCGGACACACCATTACGCTGTGGTGTTCCAGGTGGCGTGAGTTGCGAAACTATTCCAGATTGTTTTAAATGTACACCAAACTCGTAACTCAAATATTCTCCTCCACGATCAGATCGTAGGAATTTTATTTTCTTGTTACGATGATTTTCAACTTCACTCTGAAATTCTTTGAACTTTTCAAATGTTTCAGACTTATGTTTCATTAAGTAGATATACCCATATCTGCTTAAGTCATCTGTGAAGGTGAGAAAATAACGATATCCGCCACGAGCCTCAACATTCATCGGACCACATACATCTGTATGTATGATTTCCAATAAATCTATTGCTCTCTCCATAGTACCGGAGAACGGTGTTTTTGTCATCTTACCCATAAGGCACGGGTCGCAAGTACCAAGTGATTCATAATCAAGTGGTTCCAAAAGCCCATCAGTATGGAGTTTCTTCATGCGCTTTATACCGATATGACCCAAGCGGCAGTGCCACAAATAAGTTGCACTATCATTATCAACTCTGCATCTTTTGGTTTCAACACTATGAATATGTGTGTCACTACTATCGAGATTTAATAAGAATAGACCACTCTTTAAGGGTGCATGACCATAAAAGATATTACTCATGTAAATAGAACAACCATTATTCTCTGATTTAAATGAATAACCGTCTCGCATCAAACAAGATCCAGATATAATGTTCATGCTTAACGCTGGCACCAAATAACAATTATTTAGGTCTAATACTAATCCCGAAGGTAGATGTAGAGGTAGCGTGCCGACCGCGATCACATCGACTTTGGAACCATTTCCCACGCGCATCGTCACCTCATCCTTAGCCAATCTTCGCTTAATCCGTATTCCCTGTTTCGAGTTGCAAATATTAGCAACAGAACCAGTATCAAATACCCAGGTGCTACTGCGAGCATTAGTAAGGTACACATCAATAACATGTATATCACATATACCTTTGTTCACCTTGACATCCTTCTTATCCGCCAAATACTTGGGGCAGTTCCGCTTCCAGTGACCAGTCTGCTTGCAGTAGAAGCACTCAGTTTTAGGCTTAGGTCCAGGTTTGGGTTTCTTCTCTTGAGTAGCAACTTGCTTGCTGTTCTTTTTGAAGTTCCCCTTCTTCTTCCCTTTGCCCTTTTTCTTGAAACTAGTGGTCTTGTTGACCATCAACACTTGATGCTCCTTCTTGATTTCTACCTCCGCAGCTTTTAGCATTGCGAAGAGCTCGGGAATAGTCTTATTCATCCCTTGCATATTATAGTTCATCACGAAGCTCTTGTAGCTTGGTGGCAGTGATTGGAGAATTCTGTCAATGACGCAATCATCTGGAAGATTAACTCCCAATTGAATCAAGTGATTATTATACCCAGACATTTTGAGTATATGCTCACTGACAGAACTGTTCTCCTCCATCTTGCAACTATAGAACTTATTGGAGACTTCATATCTCTCAATCCGGGCATTTGCTTGAAATATTAACTTCAACTCCTGGAACATCTCATATGCTCCATGACGTTTAAAACATCGTTGAAGTCCCGATTCTAAGCCGTAAAGCATGGCACACTGAACTATCGAGTAGTCATCAGCTTTGCTCTGCCAGACGTTCATAACATCTGGTGTTGCTCCAGCAGCAGGCCTGGCACCCAGCGGTGCTTCCAGGACGTAATTCTTCTGTGCAGCAATGAGGATAATCCTCAAGTTACGGACCCAGTCCGTGTAATTGCTACCATCATCTTTCAACTTTGCTTTCTCAAGGAACGCATTAAAATTCAACGGAACAACAGCACAGGCCATCTATCTACAATCAAACATAAACAAGCAAGATACTATCAGGTACTAAGTTTCATGATAAATTTAGGTTCAATTAATCATATTACTTAAAGAACTCCCACTTAGATAGACATCCCTCTAATCCTCTAAGTGATTACGTGATCCAAATCAACTAAACCATGTCCGATCATCACGTGAGATGGAGTAGTTTCATTGGTGAACATCACTATGTTGATCATATCTACTTTATGATTCACGCTCGACCTTTCGGTCTACGTGTTCCGAGGCCATATCTGTATATGCTTGGCTCGTCAAGTATAACCTGAGTATTCCGCGTGTGCAACTGTTTTGCACCCGTTGTATTTGAACATAGAGCCTATCACACCCGATCATCACGTGGTGTCTCAGCACGAAGAACTTTCGCAACGGTGCATACTCAGGGAGAACACTTCTTGATAATTAGTGAGAGATCATCTTATAATGCTACCGTCAATCAAAGCAAGATAAGATGCATAAAAGATAAACATCACATGCAATCAATATAAGTGATATGATATGGCCATCATCATCTTGTGCTTGTGATCTCCATCTTCGAAGCACCATCGTGATCACCATCGTCACCGGCGCGACACCTTGATCTCCATCGTAGCACCGTTGTCGTCTCGCCAATCTTATGCTTCCACGACTATCGCTACCGCTTAGTGATAAAGTAAAGCATTACAGCGCGATTGCATTGCATACAATAAAGTGACAACCATATGGCTCCTGCCAGTTGCCGATAACTCGGTTACAAAACATGATCATCTCATACAATAAAATTTAGCATCATGTCTTGACCATATCACATCACAACATGCCCTGCAAAAACAAGTTAGACGTCCTCTACTTTGTTGTTGCAAGTTTTACGTGGCTGCTACGGGCTTAAGCAAGAACCAATCTTACCTACGCATCAAAACCACAACGATAGATTGTCAAGTTGGTGCTGTTTTAACCTTCGCAAGGACCGGGCGTAGCCACACTCGGTTCAACTAAAGTTGGAGAAACTGTCACCCGCTAGCCACCTTTGTGCAAAGCACGTCGGGAGAACCGGTCTCGCGTAAGCGTACGCGTAATGTCGGTCCGGGCCGCTTCGTCCAACAATACCGCCGAACCAAAGTATGACATGCTGGTAAGCAGTATGACTTATATCGCCCACAACTCACTTGTGTTCTACTCGTGCATATAATATCAACACATAAAACCTAGGCTCGGATGCCACTATTGGGGAACGTAGTAATTTCAAAAAAATTCCTACGCACACGCAAGATCATGGTGATGCATAGCAACGAGAGGGGAGAGTGTGATCTATGTACCCTTGTAGATCGACAGCGGAAGCGTTAGCACAATGCGGTTGATGTAGTCGTACGTCTTCACGGCCCGACCGATCAAGCACCGAAACTACGGCACCTTCGAGTTCTAGCACACGTTCAGCTCGATGACGATCCCCGGACTCCGATCCAGCAAAGTGTCGGGGAAGAGTTCCGTCAGCACGACGGCGTGGTGACGATCTTGATGTACTACCGTCGCAGGGCTTCGCCTAAGACCGCTACAATATTATCAAGGATTATGGTGGAAGGGGGCACCGCACACGGCTAAGAATATGATCACGTGGATCAACTTGTGTGTCTATGGGTGCCCCCTTCCCCCGTATATAAAGGAGCAGGGGAAGGTGCGGCCGGCCAGGAGGAGGGCGCGCCAGGAGGAGTCCTACTCCCACCGGGAGTAGGATTCCCCCCTTTCCTAGTTGGAATAGGATTCGGGAGGGGGAAAGAGGAGAGAGAGAGAAGGAAGGGGGCGCCGCCCCCTCTCCTTGTCCTATTCGGACTAGGGGGGAGGGGCGCGCGGCCCAGCCCTGGCCACCTCTCCTCTCTTCCACTAAAGCCCACTAAGGCCCATATACCTCCCGGGGGTTCCGGTAACCTCCCGGTACTCCGGTAAAATCCCGATTTCACCCGGAACACTTCCGATATCCAAATATAGGCTTCCAATATATCAATATTTATGTCTCGACCATTTCGAGACTCCTTGTCATGTCCGTGATCACATCCGGGACTCCGAACAAACTTCGGTACATCAAAATGCATAAACTCATAATATAACTGTCATCAAAACCTTAAGCGTGCGGACCCTACGGGTTCGAGAACAATGTAGACATGACCGAGACACGTCTCCGGTCAATAACCAATAGCGGAACCTGGATGCTCATATTGGCTCCCACATATTCTACGAAGATCTTTATTGGTCAGACCGCATAACAACATACGTTGTTCCCTTTGTCATCGGTATGTTACTTGCCCGAGATTCGATCGTCGGTATCTCAATACCTAGTTCAATCTCGTTACCGGCAAGTCTCTTTACTCGTTTCGTAATACATCATCTTGCAACTAACTCATTAGTTGTAATGCTTGCAAGGCTTATGTGATGTGCATTACCGAGAGGGCCCAGAGATACCTCTCCGACAATCGGAGTGACAAATCCTAATCTCGAAATACGCCAACCCAACATGTACCTTTGGAGACACCTGTAGAGCTCCTTTATAATCACCCAGTTACGTTGTGATGTTTGGTAGCACACAAAGTGTTCCTCCGGCAAACGGGAGTTGCATAATCTCATAGTCATAGGAACATGTATAAGTCATGAAGAAAGCAATAGCAACATATTAAACGATCGGGTGCTAAGCTAATGGAACGGGTCATGTCAATCACATCATTCTCCTGATGATGTGATCCCATTAATCAAATAACAACATATGTCTATGGTTAGGAAACATAAGCATCTTTGATTAACGAGCTATTCAAGTAGAGTCATACTAGTGACATTTGGTTTGTCTATGTATTCACACAAGTATTATGTTTCCGGATAATACAATTCTAGCATGAATAATAAACATTTATCATGATATAAGGAAATAAAATAATAACATTATTATTGCCTCTAGGGCATATTTCCTTCAGGCGCCCCCTTCCTTCCTTCTCCTTTTCCCTTCCCTTTCCTTCCCTCCTACTCCTACTACTTGGAAGGGCTCCTAGTTCTACTAGGAAAAGGGGAATCCTACTCCCGGTGGGAGTAGGACTCCCCTAGGGCGCGCCATAGAGAGGGTCGGCCCTCCCACCCTCCACTCCTTTATATACGGGGGCAGGGGGCACCCCAAAGACACAACAATTGATCTCTTGATCTCTTAGCCGTGTGCGGTGCCCCTCTCCACCATAATCCACCTCGGTCATATCGTAGCAGTGCTTAGGCGAAGCCCTGCGTCAGTAGAACATCATCATCGTCACCACGCCGTCGAGCTGACGGAACTCTCCCTCAAAGCTCGGCTGGATCGGAGTTCGAGGGACGTCATCGAGTTGAACATGTGCAGAACTCGGAGGTGTCGTGCGTTCGGTACTTGATCGGTCGGATCGTGAAGACGTACGACTACATCAACCGCGTTGTGCTAACGCTTCCGCTTTCGGTCTACGAGGGTACGTAGACAGCACTCTCCCCTCTCGTTGCTATGCATCACCATAATCTTGCGTGTGCGTAGGGTTTTTTTTTGAAATTACTACGTTCCCAAACAGTGGTATCGAGCCAGGTTTTATGCGTTGGTGTAATATGCACGAGTAGAACACAAGTGAGTTGTGGGCAATATAAGTCATACTGCTTACCAGCATGTCACACTTTGGTTCGGCGGTATTGATGGATGAAGCGGCCCGGACCGACATTACGCGTACGCTTACGCGAGACTGGTTTTACCGTCGTGCTATGCACACAGGTGACTAGCGGGTGTCAGTTTCTCCAACTTTAGTTGAACCGGGTGTGCCTACACTCGGTCCTTGAGAAGGTTAAAACAGCACCAACTTGACAAACTATCGTTGTGGTTTTGATGCGAAGGTAAGAACGGTTCTTGCTAAGCCCGTAGCAGCCACGTAAAACTTGCAACAACAAAGTAGAGGACGTCTAACTTGTTTTTGCAGGGCATGTTGTGATGTGATATGGTCAAGACGTGATGAGATATAAGTTTTTGTATAAGATGATCATGTTTTGTTGAAGTTATTGGCAACTGGCAGAAGCCTTATGGTTGTTTCTTTATTGCATAAGATGCAAGAGCCAAATAATTGCTTTACTTTATCGCTATGCGATAGCAATAGTTGCAAGAGCAATAGTTGGCGAGACGACCATGTGACGACACATTGATATAGATCAAGATGATGGAGATCATGGTGTCATTCCGGTGATGATGGAAATCATGACGATGCTTTAAAGATGGAGATCAAAGGCACAAGATGATGATGGCCGTATCATGTCACATATTTTGATTGCATGTGATGTTTATCTTTTATACATCTTATTTTGCTTAGTTCGGCGTTAGCATTATAAGATGATCTCTCACTAAATTTCAAGATAAAAGTGTTCTCCCTGAGTATGCACCGTTGCCAAAGTTCGTCGTGCCCAGACACCACGTGATGATCGGGTGTGATAAGCTCTACGTCCATCTACAATGGGTGCAAGCCAGTTTTGCACACGCAGAATACTCAGGTTAAACTTGACGAGCCTAGCATATGCAGACATGGCCTCGGAACACTGAGACCGAAAGGTCGAGCGTGAATCATATAGTAGATATGATCAACATAATGATGTTCACCATTGAAAGCTACTCCATTTCACGTGATGATCGGTTATGGTTTAGTTAATTTGGATCACGTGATCACTTAGAAGATTAGAGGGGTGTCTTTCTAAGTGGGAGTTCTTAAGTAATATGATTAATTGAACTTAAATTTATCATGAACTTAGTCTTGGTAGTATTAGCATATCTATGTTGTAGATCAATAGCTCGCGTTTAGCTCCCCTGTTTTATTTTTGATATGTTCCTAGAGAAAACTAAGTTGAAAGATGTTAGTAGCAATGATGCGGATTGGATCCGTGATCTGAGGTTTATCCTCATTGCTGCACAGAAGAATTATGTCCTTAATGCACCGCTAGGTGACAGACCTATTGCAGGAGCAAATGCAGACATCATGAACGTTTGGCTAGCTCAATATGATGACTACTTGATAGTTTAGTGCACCATGCTTAACAGCTTAGAATCGGGACTTCAAAGACATTTTGAACGTCATGGATCATATGGATGTTCCAGGAGTTGAAGTTAATATTTCAAGCAAATACCCGAGTTGAGAGATATGAAGTCTCCAACAAGTTCTATAGCTAAAAGATGGAGGAGAATAGCTCAAGCAGTGAGCATGTGTTCAGATTGTCTAGGTACTACAATCGCTTGAATCAAGTGGGAGTTAATCTTCTAGATAAAATAGTGATTGACAGAATTCTCTAGTCACCATCACCAAGTTAGTAGAACTTCGTGATGAACTATAGTATGCAAGGGATGATGAAAACGATTCCTGAGCTTTTCATGATGATGAAATCGATGAAGGTAGAAATCAAGAAAGAGCATCAAGTGTTGATGGTTAACAAGACCACTAGTTTCAAGAAAAGGGCAAAGGGAAAGAAAGGGAACTTCAAGAAGAACGGCAAGCAAGTTGCTGCTCAAGTGAAGAAGCCCAAGTCTGGTCCTAAGACTGAGACTAAGTTCTTCTACTGCAAAGGGACTGGTCACTGGAAGCGGAACTGCCCCAAGTATTTGGCGGATAAGAAGGATGGCAAAGTGAACAAAGGTATATTTGATATACAGATTATTGATGTGTATTTTACTAGTGTTCGTAGCAACCCCTCGGTATTTGATACTGGTTCAGTTGCTAAGAGTAGTAACTCAAAACGGGAGTTGCAGAATGAACAGAGACTAGTTAAGGGTGAAGTGACGATGTGTGTTGGAAGTGATTCCAAGATTGATATGATCATCATCGCACACTCCCTATACTTTCGGGATTAGTGTTGAACCTAAATAAGTGTTATTTGGTGTTTGCGTTGAACATGAATATGATTTGATCATGTTTATTGCAATACGGTTATTCATTTAAGTAAGAGAATAAATTGTTGTTCTGTTTACATGAATAAAACCTTCTATGGTCATACACCCAATGAAAATGGTTTGTTGGATCTGTGGTGATACACATTCTCATAATATTGAAGCCAAAAGATGCAAAGTTAATAATGATAGTGCAACTTATTTGTGGCACTGCCGTTTAGGTCATATTGGTGTAAAGCGCATGAAGAAAATCCATGTTGATGGGCTTTTGGAATCACTTGATTATGAATCAGTTGATGCTTGCGAACCGTGCCTTATGGGCAAGATTACTAAGACTTCGTTCTCCGGAACAATGGAGCAAGCAACTGACTTATTGGAAATAATACATACTGATGTATACAGTCCGATGAATGTTGAGGCTCGCGGCGGGTATCGTTATTTTCTGACCTTCACAGATGATTTGAGCAGATATGGGTATATCTACTTGATGAAACATAAGTCTGAAACATTTGAAAAGTTCAAAAACTTCAGAGTGAAGTGGAAAATCATCGTGACAAGAAAATAAAGTTTCTACGATCTGATCGCAGAGACAAATATTTGAGTTACGAGTTTGGTCTTCAATTAAAACAATGTGGAATAGTTTCACAAAATCGTGCCACCTGGAACACCCCAGCATAATGGTGTGTCTGAACGTCATAACTGTACTATTATTGGATATAGTGCAATCTATGATGTTTCTTACCGATTAACCACTATAGTTTTGAGGTTATGCATTAGAGACAACTACATTCACGTTAAATAGGGCACCATCTAAATCCGTTGAGATGACACCATATGAAGTATGGTTTGGCAAGAAAGCTAAGCTGTCGTTTCTTAAAGTTTGGGGTTGCAATGCTTATGTGAAAAAGTTTCAACCTGATAAGCTCAAACCCAAATCGGAGAAGTGCGTCTTCATAGGATACCCAAAAGAAAATGTTGGGTACACCTTCTATCACAGATCCGAAGGCAAGATATTCATTGCTGAGAATGGATCCTTTCTAGAGAAGGAGTTTCTCTCGAAAGAAGTGAGTGGGAGGAAAGTAGAACTTGATGAGGTAATTGTACCTGCTCCCTTATTGGAAAGTAGTTCATCACAGAAATCTGTTCCTGTGACTACTACACCAATTAGTGAGGAAGCTAATGATGATGATCATATAACTTTAGATCAAGTTACTACCGAACCTCGTAGGTAAACCAGAGTGAGATCCGCACCAGAGTGGTACGGTAATCCTGTTCTGGAGGTCATGTTACTTGACCATGACGAGCCTACGAACTATGAGGAAGCGATGATGAGCCCAGATTCCGCGAAATGGCTTGAGGCCATGAAATCTGAGATGAGATCCATGTATGAGAACAAAGTATGGACTTTGATTGACTTGCCCAATGATCGGCGAGCCATTGAGATTAAATGGATCTTCAAGAGAAAGACGGACGTTGATAGTAGTGTTACTATCTACAAAGCTAGAATTGTCGCAAAAAGGTTTTCGACAAGTTCAAGGTGTTGACTATGATGAGAGTTTCTCACTCGTATCTATGCTTAAGTCTGTCCGAATCATGTTAACAATTGCCGCATTTTATGAAATCTGGCAAATGGATAAACAAAACTGCATTCTTTAATGGATTTATTAAAGAAGAGTTGTATATGATGCAACCAGAAGGTTTTTTCAATCCTAAAGGTACTAACAAAATATGCAAGCTCTAGCGATCCATCTATGGACTAGTGCAAGCATCTCGGAGTTGGAATATACGCTTTGATAAGATGATCAAAGCATATAGTTTTATACAGACTTGCGGTGAAGCCTGTATATACAAGAAAGTGAGTGGGAGCACTACAACATTTCTGATAAGTATATGTGAATGACATATTATTGATCGGAGATAATGTTGAATTATTCTGCAAAGCATAAAGGAATGTTTGAAAGGAGTTTTTCAAAGAAAGACCTTGGTGAAGTTGCTTACATATTGAGCATCAAGATCTATAGAGATAGATCAAGACGCTTGATAAGTTTTTCAATGAGTACACACCTTGACAAGATTTTGAAGTAGTTCAAAATGGAACAGTCAAAGAAGGAGTTATTGCCTGTGTTACAAGGTGTGAAGTTGAGTAAGACTCAAAAGCCGACCACGGCAGAAGATAGAGAGAGAATGAAAGTCATTCCCTATGCCTCAGCAATAGGTTCTATAAAGTATGCCATGCTGTGTACCAGACCTATTGTATACCCTGCCCTGAGTTTGGCAAGGGAGTACAATAGTGATCTAGGAGTAGATCACTGGACACTGGTCAAAATTATCCTTAGTGGAATAAGGATATGTTTCTCGATTATGGAGGTGACAAAATGTTCGTCGTAAAGGGTTACGTCGATGCAAGTTTTGACACTGATCCAGATGACTCAAAGTCTCAATCTGGATACATATTGAAAGTAGGAGCAATTAGCTAGAGTAGCTCCGTGCAGAGCATTGTTGACATAGAAATTTGCAAAATACATATGGATCTGAATGTGGCAGACCCGTTGACTAAACTTCCCTCACAAGCAAAACATGATCACACCTTAGTACTCTTTGGGTATTAATCACATAGCGATGTGAACTAGATTATTGACTCCAGTAAACCCTTTGGGTGTTGGTCAAATGACGATGTGAACTATGGGTGTTAATCACATGGTGATGTGAACTATTGATGTTAAATCACATGGCGATGTGAACTAGATTATTGACTCTAGTGCAAGTGGGAGACTGAAGGAAATATACCCTAGAGGCAATAATAAAGTTATTATTTATTTCCTTATATCATGGTAAATGTTTATTATTCATGCTAGAATTGTATTAACCGGAAACATAATACATGTGTGAATACATAGACAGACAGTATGTCACTAGTATGCCTCTACTTGACTAGCTCGTTGATCAAAGATGGTTATGTTTCCTAACCATAGACATGAGTTGTCATTTGATTAATGGGATCACATCATTAGGAGAATGATGTGATTGACTTGACCCATACCGTTAGCTTTGCACTTGATCGTTTAGTTTGTTGCTATTGCTTTCTTCATGACTTATACATGTTCCTATGACTATGAGATTATGCAACTCCCGTTTACCGGAGAAACACTTTGTGTGCTACCAAACGTCACAACGTAACTGGGTGATTACAAAGGTGCTCTACAGGTGTCTCCGAAGGTACTTGTTGGGTTGGCGTATTTCGAGATTAGGATTTGTCATTCCGATTGTCGGAGAGGTATCTCTGGGCCCACTCGGTAATGCACATCACTATAAGCCTTGCAAGCATTGCAACTAATGAGTTAGTTGCGGGATGATGTGTTACGGAACGAGTAAAGAGACTTGCCGGTAACGAGATTGAACTAGGTATTGAGATACCGACGATCGAATCTCGGGCAAGTAACATACCGATGACAAAGGGAACAACGTATGTTGTTATGCGGTTTGACCGATAAAGATCTTCGTAGAATATGTAGGAGCCAATATGAGCATCCAGGTTCCGCTATTGGTTATTGACCGGAGGCGTGTCTCGGTCATGTCTACATAGTTCTCGAACCCGTAGGGTCCGCACGCTTAAAGTTCGATAAAAGTTATATTATGAATTTATGTGTTTTGATGTACCGAAGGAGTTCGGAGTCCCGGATGAGATTGGGGACATGACGAGGAGTCTCAAAATGATCGAGACGTAAAGATCGATATATTGGACGACTATATTCGGACATCGGAAAGGTTTCGAGTGATTCGAGTATTTTCAGGAGTACCGGGGAGTTACAGGAATTCGTATTGGGCCTTAATGGGCCATACGAGAAAGGAGAGAAAGGCCTCAAAGGGTGGCCGCACCCCTCCCCATGGGCTGGTCCGAATTGGACTAGGGAGGGGGGGCTTCCTTCCTTCTTCTTTTCCCTTCCCTTTCCTTCCCTCCTACTCCCACTACTTGGAAGGGCTCCTAGTTCTACTAGGAAAAGGGGAATCCTACTCCCGGTGGGAGTAGGACTCCCCTAGGGCGCACCATAGAGAGGGCCGGCCCTCCCCCTCCTCCACTCCTTTATATACGGGGGCAGGGGGCACCCCAAAGACACAACAATTGATCTCTTGATCTCTTAGCCGTGTGCGGTGACCCTCTCCACCATAATCCACCTCGGTCATATCGTAGCGGTGCTTAGGTGAAGCCCTGCGTTGGTAGAACATCATCATCATCACCATGCCGTCGTGCTGACGGAACTCTCCCTCAAAGCTCGGCTGGATCGGAGTTCGAGGGACGTCATCGAGTTGAACGTGTGCAGAACTCGGAGGTGCCGTGCGTTCAGTACTTGATCGGTCGGATCGTGAAGACGTACGACTACATCAACCGCATTGTGCTAACGCTTCCGCTTTCGGTCTACGAGGGTACGTAGACAACACTCTCCCCTTTCGTTGCTATGCATCACCATAATCTTGCGTGTGCGTAGGAATTTTTTTGAAATTACTACGTTCCCCAACAGTAGAGGCCCGGGAAGGATGAAGACAGAGGAGCGACGCCCAACCAGTGGCTCGTCCAGAAGCTTTCCTGTTGGCCGTTGCCGATCAGGACGCGCGTGGCTTGCTGGAACATTGCATGGTCCATCTTGTCGCAGGGCAGAGGAAAGACCGTCCAGGGTCTCGACGGCTGTTGCCGGGCCTAGGACCGTGATCCTTGAAAAAGTGCATTCCAGGATCACGGTCCTTGGAGGAGTATGATGGCTTCCATGATCCTAGGACCGTGATCCTTGAAAAGGTGGTTGTATATATGAGTGCAGGTTCAAAAATTACCATATGACTTTCTGCATGATTGGATCATTATTGGATGTGCAAACTTTTGGGTAAGATCCCGGAGGTTCAGATCAAATTGTCGGCAGGGTTTATTTGAGAGTTTGTTCATTTGTGAGTCAAGATGAACGTTAACAATAAGATCACGCATTTGTGTCCATTACGAAGGGGGTGAGAAGGAAAGATATCATGTGAAATATGAAAAGCTCCAAATGTTTTTATGCTAACTGCTATTTACTCGGTCATTGGCATCAAGAATGTGGAAAATGGGAGCACAATGAAGCAAGCTTCCGAGTGGGGTATGACTTTATTATTGTTGACGGTGCTTGAGGTTGAGGTCGTGGAAGAGGTAGATGTGACCCATGTGGAGGCTAGGGAATGAATGACGCTTCTGAGTATGGAAGAGGGAGAGGTAGAGGATTTGATGCAGGTCATGGCCGGGGTCACGTTGGTGATGGGAACCTGCCAACAGGAAGCTAGCGAATTAGTTGAGTGTTTCAAAATGATGTCTTTGAGCTGGTGAATGGGGCACCTGATCTGACATTTGCACTATCTGGGAACGGGAGGCAAGACATTAAAATGAGCGATGCAATCATACCGAGGAAAAGAAATTGCATGTGATTCTAGTTCAGGAGGGGCGTTGGGTGGACAGTCAACTCAAGCCACCTTACAAGGAAATACGGAGGCCATTGTACCCATAGAGAAAAACTCAAACATCTTACTGGTGGTCGACCAGTTCGATGGTTCTGGGAGTAGGACACACCCTTTAAGCACCCCTCAGAAGAATTCTAATAAGAAAAACTTGAAGGGATCAGATGGTGTGGAAATTTATAGTACCAATGTTAAATTAACCTCGGAATTGGTGGGATCCTTTGAGGATTACCACCGGGAACAACGAGAGCCCTCTTGTGGAATTGCTGAGGGGGAATGACCCGCAGTTCATGCTCTCTTGGACGTCCAATGGACAAACAACCCCCTAGGTGAAGTTTGTGTCGGAGACTCATCTAGACCGCTATTCAGAAGAATGTTTAAAAGATTATTTGAGGATGGGTCGGTTAATTGTTAACCCAAGTGATGGAAGGAAGGGAGATGTATTGTTGCTTTGGAAAAAGGAACTAAAAAATTCTCAACTCTTCTCCCACACTAATTACATTGATGTGCGGGTTGATGATGCAAAAGGTATATGGCGTTTCATTGGTTTTTATGGCGAGTTCAAATGGGATGAAAAGCACAAACCATGGGATAGAATGAGGAGCTCAAGACCGGTCATGATTTACCATGGATTGTGACTGGGGACTTTAATGAAATTCTGTTTGATCATGAGAAGGAAGGGGGATACCCTCGCCCAAATCCATAGAAGCAAGCTTTTAAGTAAGCTCTCAATGATTGTGAACTAGAGGATATGGGATTCGTGGGAGATAAATTCACCTGGCATAGGGGACAAATCCGGGAATGCCTTGATCACGGAGTGTCTAACAGTCAGTGGTCAATTGTATCTGAATGCAGTGATCTGAAACCTTGAGTACAATCATTCAAACCATAGACCCATCCTTGTCGATACAAAGTTTCATGGCATGGATGGGCCTTGTCGGTGCGGTCGAAAAGCCTTCGAAACTAGGCGACTTTTCAGGAGAATCGGTTTGTTAAAACTGTTCGGTCGTGTGGCCTAGGGAGGTGTATAAGCTAAGTTAAATTATATGCATGATATGTCCCATGATTAGGACCAACGTGTGGTGAAGAAACCGAAAAAACGTCTTTGTAAAGCTCATAGAAACCTAGAGTAGTGAGACCCTATTTCAGATGAGATGAAAATTATAAAGGAGTTGGCAGAATTAGTGAAATACTTGCTTGAACTTGAAGAAATCCACTCTCATCAGATCTCAAGATTATTTGGCTTACCGTTTCGAAAAAAGATTATTTGGCTTAAACATGGCGACAAAAACACTGAGTATATTCGTTGGCTGGGGTCGGCTAGAAGGAAACAAAACAGAACACCCCTCTTAAAAGATGGCCAAGGTGATTGGCTCGAAGGTATAGACGCTTCTTGATGTGGTGACGATGAGTAGTATTCTTGTACTTGGGGTGGTGATCCCCCTATCGGGTTATTTTCTAAACTCGTGAACGACGTAGTGTTGCTTAAAAACCATGTTGAGCAGCGCGTCTAGGTTTGAATACATCCTTGAATAAAATAAAACTAGCCATGAAGTACTTTCCTTGTTAATAAAAAACAAAAATGCCTCATTTGGTTCATACGATAAGAATATCATAAAAATAGAAAAATGAAGTAAGATGTGCTTAATTTTCATAGGGAAAGAAATGCCATTTGATGCATATCATAGAAAAAAATTCATTGAGTCTGGACTAATGCTACTTTTTCTTTGAAATATGAAGGTTTGATTCGTACGAAGCCATTCCTACGAACTAAAGGACTCTAAAACAAATCTTTGAATGAAAATTTTACCATGTAAAATTCCTACAAAACTCCTAAATACCGACCAAGCGAGCCTAAGATTTGAGGCAATCCGGAGAGATCGAGAAGCGAGGGAAGACGAGGCAAAATCGAAGGTGCGGTCCCGACCCTGAGGCTGACGGACGGACGTCGCATCCTGGCCCTGGATCAGACATCCGACGCCTAGGATCCGTGCTTCGGTCCTGCACGCACCTTGCCGACTGATCTCTCGGCCTACCGCGGCATTCCACCAACCCCCGGCGGCGACCGCGAGCCGCCTCTTCCCAGCGCAAGCGAACAGACTTTGATCTTTGAACGAAACCCCACACATAAAAGAAAGAGAGAGCGAGAGGGTTACGCAGGCCGGGGCCCCCACGCAGACAAAACAACTCCAAAAGAGCAGATAAGCCCCTCTTCGTCCCGCGGTGCTTCGGCTCCGAAGGCAGCCACCCCCCACCGCCGGCGGAGCCACCAACGCCACCATCCCACCGCACCGCCCCCATGGCCTCCGCCGCCTCCCTCGCCGTCTCCCACCACCTCCTCCCCGCCGCGCCCGCCCGCTCGCAGCCCCGCCCGCCCGCCCGCCTCGTCCGCCTCCCCCGCACCCGCCTCCGGGTCGCCGCCATCTCCTCGTCCTCCTCGCCCCCCTCGCGGCGCGACCGCGCCGCGGCCGGCCTCGAGCGGTGCCTGGCCGCGACTCCGGCGCCGGCCTTCGCCCCGCCGGAGATGAAGGGCGGGAGGCAGCGCGGGTCGTTCGGGGCCGCCACGCTCCAGAAGGCCAAGCTCGACCTCTCCCAAAAGAGGCTCAAAGGCGTCCAGCCCGAGGTGCGTTCGTCACGCCGTTGGTTAAGACTCCGTGGTGTTGTAGCTTGGATTTTATCCCTTGCGTGAGACGGAAGGCACTTCTGAATTCCGACGCTGGTGTTACAAGATGAGTGAACGAAAAAACACGTGGGTTATGTCCTTTGAGATGTTGGAATTGGTAGCCTATATCTCTCTGTGTGTGCGCCTTCGGCATATGTTTCGTTCATGATCTGTGGTTCTGTGCTGCCCAACCGGAGCTCCTATTGGGAGGCCAAGTACTACAGTGGAAGCTATGCAGGGAATGTTCGGATGAATCACATCGTCCACTTCTCATTCAACAACCCACTTCCATAACGTCTCTGTGATTCCGTGGCATTGCAGATATAGTTCTGGTAAAATTGTGGTCTATATAACTTGAGTCCCTAACTCCCTATAGCATATTCTGAACATCAAGGACGATGCATGACTATACGCAGTACAACTAAGTACTTGAGGTAGGGTATACTTGGTTGCTAGTCCTAATTTAGGAAAGCCATATTCTGGACCGAACCAGAACATGGGGAGTCTAATTAATGGCTAGTGATTGGTTGGCTACCAACTTTTCTTATTGACGACACAAAAAGTTGCCAACGTTTGGCAACTTCCGATTTTGCCAAATATTGGCAATGCCAAATGTTGGCATCAAACCAATTATGCTCAAAGTGTTCATAAATAGTGTCTAATATGTGTGTGTTCATTGCGCTAGTGCACATAAAGTAATAAAACTCTTCTGGTCGGTTTTGTTTTTGGGCCGTCAAAGTGTTGATTGTAATTATTTTATAAGTACTTAACTCCTTATAATGTGTGGGCGTTTCGATTGCGAGCGCTCACAGCGGGTTTCCCTGAAGTGCTTGATCCCGCTGTTTCCCTTTCCCTTGTTTGAACTTGGAACTGGCTGTATTTCCGTTATATTTTTAATGGAAAGGGGATTAGCCCGGGTCAAAAAAAAACTCCTTATAATGCACAAATTCGGCTGCTCATCCTCACCCAAATTGTTAATATTCTAAAACATTCATATTGCAGCAATATGTAAATTGGTGGAGATCTCTTTTATCTTCAAGATGAACTTAGAGAGCATTTGAGTGCAAAAGATTGGGTGTAGTTTAAGTTGTCTAGTGCCGCACTTAGGTATTTTGGAGATTCCACTTTGAGGGCCTCTTTTGAATCGCAGGATTTTAAGAACATAGGAATAAGAAAAACACAGTGTTGGAGCCTCTTGAATGGGAATCTGCATCAAAAAGTGTTTGATATCACAGGAAAAACTAATGAATTTTAGCAACAGGTTTGAGTGGATGGAAATTTTCCTCCAAAGTAGAATGCAAAGGAATCCATAGGAAGTTTCCTAAGGATTCTAATTCTTCGAATCAAGCAACCCACACAGCAAAATTTCTGAAGGATCCAAACATTCCAAAAATCCTGTGAAATTCCTTTGAATCAATTTGTCAGTTTCTATTTAACTTGACAGTTTCTTCTTGCGCATATGCTTTTGGATGTTCCACTTTGAAATGTTAGTTTGTCTGTTTATATTTTATGTTTTCTCGTGCGCACTTGGTATTGTTTAGTATCTTATCTCTTAGGAAATTATGTACAGCTTCCCCGGACCCTGCGCAAGCAGGAGCTACGTGCACCGGGCTGCCCTTCTGTTTTTTGTTCATTCATGACTCGTGTCTTTGCAAAACACTATAGCTGGCAACTGGTGGTGGTGGTGGAGACAATGGGAAACGAATTGGCTATGGTGGTGGTAATAGTGGAGATGATGATGGTGATGATGATGATTACTTTGAAGACTCTGACGATGGAGATGAAGAAAGTGGATTTTTCAGAAGGCGTATAATTATACAAGAGGTCTAATTCTTACTGAGAAGCCCTCTGATCTGTGCTCCTCGGGTATGATAACTGTTTCTAAACTGATGCATTTTACATCTCCCATTTGTACAGCTTTTTAAGAGGGAGTTTGTTGATGCCGTTCTTCAAGAGTGGTACAAAACAATGAGTAATTTGCCAGCTGGTTTGCGTCAAGCTCATGAGATGGTATTGAACTATCTGCTTTCTCTTAAATGTAGTTTGAGCTTTGATCCTTAACTACTGAACGGTATCAACTGGAATTTTCTAGGGTTTGGTCAGCTCTGCTCAGATGGTCAAATATTTGTCAATGTTTGGAAGGCCCACAAAGGCTAGATATTTCTCTCGAGCCTTTCCAGACTTCTTCTCAAGAGACCTTGTTGGAAGGTACTATCTGAAAATTGTTGGTTTGGTGATATATGTTCAACATATAAAATTCTCCTTTTAAATTATTGCCATCTATTTGAACTTGAGATACTGGGCTTTGTCACATGGGATTGATTCCAACATATACAACAGGAGGCTCCATGTTGAATAGTTTCTGGCTGCCATCTCTCTATATAATGGTATTACTGGAAGTACTTGGATCAAAATTGTGCTCACAAGTTCTAACATCAGCAAACACTAATCATATCCACCCGTAAAAAATAATCTCAAACCATATTTTGGTATGCAAAAACTCCTGGAGATTAAGATCAATGTTTGGGCATAATCTATTTGTGAATGTTCTCTGCTGGAAGGAACATATCAGGAATCAACACTGTTGATTTTTTTTAGTATGTCTTTTTGTTTAACAGTGTCGTGATTGTTAGAGCTTCCAGTTTGTCGAGCTGTGCAGGATTTGATACTTGTTTACTTGACACATATTCTAACATTATTTATGAGCCTAAACATTATATTTGTAGTTATATTACTTCGCTGATAAAATAGTGCCAGCATGCACTCTGATTAAGTTTATAATCTTTGCATGTCCCTTGTGTTGATTTTATGACTTAGCAATGACAAAATAACAATTGGCATCTCTTTCCTAATTGCAGAATGCTTGCAGATCCATCTTTCCTGCATAAGATGACCTTTGAGTTGCTAGCTACCGTTAGTACATCTGTTTGTTGGGAGATGAAAAATCGCAAGGAGAGGTATGTTGTGTTTTATTTTACTGTTTAAACCTGAATTTTTGGCACCTGTCTCATGGAATCCTGCATTTCTTGGGTCTTAGGTTCCAAGAAGAATGGGATTTGGTGTTTCTCAATGTAGTTACTGCCACAGTTTGCAATTTAGCTGTTTTCAGTTCACTTGCGCCATGCCGCTCATATATGATCCAGAAACTTCCCAATAACATATTTGAGAAGAGCTATCCTTTCATGAGACAGTTTGGTCTTCTAAGAAGAACCCAGTCCCTCTTCAGCAAGGCTGCTGAGCTTTGCCTAGGTGGGCTAATTGTTGGCTCCATTCAAGGTGGTCTATCGAATATCCTTTCTGCTGGAAGAGAAAGACGGTGGGTTACTATGTGCAGTTTATCTCCATGTTCATCAAATGCCCTGCTTTCCTTAAGTAATTCTACAGTTCTGTACTTTTTGGAATTTAATTTAGGCCAATCTCGTTACGTGTAGGTTGTCGATGACTGTTCCTTCTATCAGCAACAATGCTCTTAGTTATGGAGCTTATTATGGGCTTTATGCAAATCTGCGGTATCAAATTTTATGTGGTCTTGATAGATCAATGGCAAACCATTTTGATGTCCTTGGTGTTACAATCTTTTTCGGCACAGCGATGAGGTATATCTCTACCAAATCATTTCTTTGCAATTTCACCAAAAGTTTATGCTCAACATTGTCCATTATATTAAGATACAGCTGCATGTTTACCGATTCGGCAACTTCTATTTTTCATTATTAACGCAAGCTGCTGATTCCAGTTGAGTTAGATTTTGCCATGAGCATATCACAAATGGTATTTCCGATATTAGCATTTGGAAGCTAATGCTATGCTTATGTGTTACCATAGAAGTTTATTTATCAAATGATTCTTGTTATAGAATCGCTGCCTTGCAGTTTCTCCATGATAGCCTGTTGTGAAGATCCATCGCATGTGAGGAACCGAGTGTCAATTATGTTATGGAGTTTTTTGTTCTTCACCTTATTTTAGCATGGACCCCCCTACTTGAACCACATATAAGCATACAAGTAAACTGCTCCTAAAAGTAGAACATTCCAAAATTAGCCACTCATTGCATATATTTCAGGTTGCTGAATATTCAAATTGGGGAGCTATCGAGACGTGCCTGGCTTGGTGAGGGAGCAGATCTGCTTAACTCGGATAATTTGTTGAGAACATACAATGGCCCAGCAGCAGAGCTTGGCATCAATCAACAGGCAGAGTGGTTCATGTCCAAGAATGCAATTGTATCTGGCTTAGAACTTCTAGGCATCAAGTATGGTGCACCTAAAGATGCCTCTCCAAAGCTTCGGCGAAAAAGAATTGTCCGAAAGAAGTAGGGTGGATGAGGGAAAGCCTAACTATACAAACGCTGAGCTCGATGGTTTTGATACCCATGCTGGAACAGTTTTGCCTCAGTTCCGCCATGCCTTGTGTTGCCTATCGAAGTAGGATGGATGAGGGGAAAATTGTAACTTGTGTTCTAGTTGCAATTTGGGGCCAAAGATCAAAGGCTTTCAATTTTTTACTCGGAGGCGATTCGGCCGGTTCGCTGAAGGTCCTTACCATTCTTCTGTATTGTTTTGAGCAAAAGTAGACCTCCAAAGTTCTAACTGTAATTTCTAGATTATAGATACCGCCATACGTAGTAAATATCAGAGAAGCTCGTATGTTATTCACTATATATTTTCTTCATTCTTTTTGAAATGGTGTTTTACTTTATGAGTGGTTTCTATTGCATTTGTCGCTGGTCAGTTTTTCTCCTGGGAAGATCTGTGAGCTTCTGAGTTGGAACTATCGCTGAAATTATGTTTTGGGATGAATACAAGTTTCTATGCTAGTGAAATTCCAAAATCTGATTTGATGAACTTGTCTTCGATCTTTATAATAGTTTGACAGTGTGCCCATTTTAGTTTTGGCGCTGTGGTGTTTTTCAAATGATGTTCTAGCTTGCTCTTCTGTATTTGATGGCATTTTATGGATTGATTATGAATGTGCCGTTTCTTGGCTTCCGCTCTCAACTTCTTTTCCTCCTGCCTCCCCCAAGCCATGCTGTGATGGGGGCAAGCACTACTGTGGCCACCAGCTCAGGAGGTTACGTTGACTTGGTTGTAGACCTTTTCCATGTTAGAAATGGAGACAACGTAGGTGCTACTGTGCACAGCCATTCTCGTTTGTGGGCTCGATGTTTGCTAGATGAACAAAGTTAGTTCTCATCGGCATAAATATAAATTTTCAATGGGAAATTGGATTTCCATATGAGTTGTAGTAGAACGGAAGCACATGAACAAGAACAGGACATGAAAGCACGAGGTTTGGCTTTTAAAGAAATGTTTAAAGTACTCCATGTACCGGAGCAAAGAAAAAAGGTACAGATAACTTATTCCAAATCTTTTCATAGGAAACTTTCCTGTAGATCTCTGATGCTACGAGATTCCTGCAAACATCCTTTGTTCCAGAGGAGCATTGGTTGGATTGCAAAGCAGGCATATTTACCAATGCTATGTTGGTAATCCTTGCTCTAAGCCGAGGTAACAAAATGAGACATGCGATTTCATAATGTGGCAGGGGCAATGCCAAATGCTAGAAAATATTGGAGGATTTACGAATCTTCCAACCAAGACGAACAATTTTTGCAAGTGTCGCTGAATGCCAGCCATTTCTTTGTGCATTGTGCAAAATAGCGGCGTTTCTTTTATATTCAAAACCATTTACAAGTGGTGGTTACCACTCTTGGCAAACTTCTGTACAAGATTTATGTACGAGGCCGGTTGACTCTGAGCGCATGCTTACTCAGCTCACGAATTGTTTCTGGAGGAGGTTGGCGCAGAACTCTAAATCGAAGCGCCCTTCCGGAGGGTCGCCGATGCAATCGAACACGGCGTCCGCTATCACGAAGTCCTCGTCGGCGGTGTACCTGTTCAACACAAGAAGATGAGGTCCACTTCTTTAGGCTCATGAACAAATTCAGTATGCTGCCCGTATGCTTAGGTTTTCAGCTGACTAAGTTGATAATCCTAGTGCCGCATTTTCTCCGCTGGTGTTTCTGGTATTCACTCTCAAATTTAAACCTCTACAATGTCAGGAACATATGAGTATGCTATTCCCTTTTCGTGATAGGGTTTTGGCAGTGTCATCATGGTCCATGATGTAGAACACCACGGTCAGAAAATGAATAGTTTTGTAAGAGTTTCATTTCAAGTACACAAAGGTTTGAAAATAAATGAAGGAAAGTCACTACATGAACTTATCAAGTGCAAATTTGTTCTAGAGAACCGCAGATCCAATCAAAACATGCCATGTATGCAGTATGTGCATGAAGGCAAAACAAATCAGAATAAATTCTTATTTCTGAGGCCAAGTGATGCAGTAGGAATGGACTTATAGGTCAGATATGCTGCAAAACATTGTTCAGAAAGCTGACACATTTTTCCGGTCAAATCGGTGTCATTTGTGCGGAGCTAATAAATGGCTGGGTCCATGGCCAAAAGTATACTTTTGATCCCAGTTTTATGCAGGACATGGACATTTTTTGCTTACTAGGAATATTCCAAGCATTAAATCTTGAGAAGATTCAGTGTTTTGTTACAAGAAACCCGGCTGGCAACTTTCATCCGGTCCTGCTCTGGTTTACTGGTTAGAGATGGTTGTGAAGATACTGTTGCAGAAAGTCATATGCAAATGCAATATAACATCTCTTATCCAACAGTATAAGTCAACAATTTTCTTCTGTCCGGAAAGAACACTGCTCTTCTTTATTATGAAATGCGTACCAAGTATCATATAAAAGATTAAAAGTACTTCACAGGAAGAAAGTTATTACCCGCTTTTTGTTACAATGCACTTCATACCAGCAGCTTTGGCCGCTGAAAGCCCTATGTTACTGTCTTCAACAACAACACAGCTAATGTCCAAAGGAGAAATATTAGCAAAATTACTTTTAACATCAGAGTAATAATTACAAAGAATTCATCTAACTAAAAAGATAAAAATGTAACAAGATTATAAAGTAATGAAAGATTTTTCCGAAAAGATGGTGCAACAATGGAAACACAGTTGAAATTTATTATGGTATGTTGACCAAAACGGAAACCCAAATGTTAATGTCGGAGCAGTCCGTCTTCTTACATTACATCTACTGTTCCTTTAACAATTTATGACAGTTACGACAGAGTTTTCATATGAATTAATGCATAATAATATTAAATCAGACTAATTTCAGATATCCTATATACAGAAATCCCACTAAAATTCAAAACAGGCACATCATTCTTTTTTTTGGAACAATACACTCAAAACAAAGACAGTGTAAATAACCCAAAATATTGCTTTTGTAGTACCTAGATGGATCAACTTCCAATGTAGTTGCTGCTAGCAAGTAGATTGCCTGAAAAGGCCCACAAAAGAAACACATTATCTCTGGCATGTAAAATACAGGAAACGATCTTTTATTCATGACAGTTACTTCACTGAAAGCAAACGTAAATCTGAGTATAGAAAGCGTGAATTGAATCCTCCTTCAAATGCCAAGCCAAACAAAAATGATAGGAGGATCGTTTTGAAAAGATTTATCGTTAAACAAGCAAATGTCCAAGATTCCATTGAAACAAAGCTAGTTTCAAACAAGCTCTGAAGTGCTTGAAAACTTAATAAATCATGGGCAGTCAGATACAGCACCTACAGCACTGACGACTAGTTCATCTTTCCTTTGCAATGTTCAGTTGTAGTGTGATGCTGTCTATGAAGACTATTGCTTTTTTGTCCTAGAAATCTGAAGGAGGTACTCCCTCCAGTTCAAACGGTCTTCGAGTCGAGACAAATCTATACATATGATTTCATGTTTTTACTAAATATTTAAAATTATATTGACAGTAAAAGTTTTAAAAGTTTGACGCAAGATATGTTCAAAACGTCACTTATTTGTCAACTGGAGGGAGTATAAACTATCTACGGAATGCTAATCATGGTACATCATTGCTGCAAATAAATATTATCAGGTTTCCAGGATCATTGTAGTGCACCAAGCCACCAAGGCACATGTGTTGCAAATTGGTTTGTTATAGTGGAAGGATGTCAATGGATACTCCTTCAAACGCAATGGTGAATTAAGTAAATGTATGGAGCAATTAATGACATGGTATTATAATGTTTAAAATAAATAAAGTTAATGGAACACATACACATTCCTTCAATTTTATGTGGAAAAAGTAATTCGTTGACAGTCCAAACCTTCCAAAGATTCTTGAAAGCTTCATGTAAACTTTGCAAAATAATATTCAAACAAAAAACCAGAATATGCCAGATGAATTAGTATGTACCAAACTGTGAGATCAACTTAGGGTTCATTTGGCATCACTGTTGCTTTTTAGGAGCACTTATTTGTTTCTATTTTCAGATGTGATCATCAGCTGATTTTTTTTATCTGTAACAACAATATTACTAAACCAGGAAAAAGGTTCCCCTGACAAAGTAGATTGCACTGTACAGCGCAACACAGAACCACAATTGCATACTATCCCTTACCGGATCAGGTTTTTTGCGAGGAACCACATCCCCAGCAAATATGGTAATCTTTTCTGCTCGGTCGGGCCCCAGTAAGCACGATACTATTGCTGAAACCTGCACTAAGTGGAGAGTGAAATATGTTAGCTGCCCTGCATATAAGCTGAAAACATAAATCAAATGTGAGATGATTTAAATGGATTGCAGCATAGTATAAAATGGGTTCTTAAGAGGAACCATTAGAACATTCCCTTTTGAGTTTGAAATAAAGAACATTGCCTTTTGCAAATATTGGAAGAAACATTTCTCCTATATGATGTAGTTTTTTGTAATAATTCCTACCATATCTCTCATATAAGCATTTGTGGTTGGGAAATACTTTGTTACTTACAGCTTTCTCGTTTGAAGTACTGCATACTGCAACTTTCACCCCTTTTCCTAGAGCTTCATCAATTAACCTGTAAAAGTTAAGAAGATAATGAAGTTATAAATTTTCCTCCAACAAAGTTACTCCAGCATTATTAAGTTAGTTGATTTACCATCTATTGTTGGATTACATCGACACATCTTTCTAGGCATGTAATGTAGATTTCTTCAACGGAAAATGAAATGTTAGTTATATAAAACTCGCCTCACTCATTTCTTTAACCTTTTTACATTACATATTAGAAACGTAATTACAATGAATAATACATATGGTTAATGCATTTTGTTCCCAGTATAGAACAGATTGGTTACACACCTATTATGTTGTTTACATGCAGCATAAATGAATTTTTTGTGACTATTTCGATTTTGTTGTAAGGAAGCACTTCAAACTAGTGTCGTTGCAGCAGCCGAGGACGTTACTGATTCACAAGTTCATTTAAACTGCATTTAAGTTACTGAAGTCGTCAAATTGTTTGAAACAATGACCTTTGAACACCTGGACGGAGAGGAAGCAACTTCTTCTCAATTAGGGCCATAAACAATTCTGTTTTCCTCTTGTGAAGAGAAGCAATAAATTCCTTTCTTTCTTCGTCAGTCTTTGGCGCTTTAGCTGGCCACACTGTCTTGTTGAAATGTGCTGTCATCCTGTAAGGAATGTTCAAACTATTGTTACAGTTAAATTCAACAAACGCTTCAGTTTAACTTTTCTACAATGGATTATTTTGGTGTGACAATCATGTTTCCAAGTGTAGGCCTTTTAGTATCACCAGTTTGAAGAAAAATTCCTACATGTTATTTGCATATTAGGCTTCCGAGAACACCTAAACTTTAATATTTTGAGACCATTCTGAACTTTATTTTTTTCAACTCAGAAAATCAGCTACAGATTCCCCATAAAAAAGCAGCTTTAGACTATCCGATTAGATAACTGAACAGTTGTCTTCGCTTTCCATCCTTTGACATGATGATATTGCTCTTGGAGATTGCCATGGAACTTCAGATCAGTCAAATGTTTTTTTTTTGCGAGTGAGTCAAATGTTTCAATATATTAGGAATAAATGAGAAGTCATTAAATGAATATAATCTGACACAGTAGTGAGGAAATTATGACTTACATACGCCTAAAACAGTAAATAAATTCATCGTAGTGAATCTGTTTTAGGAATTCTCACTTTTTTTTAAATTGTGAAGACGCAAATAGTGGTCAGGATTTTAACAGGACTTTGAAGAAAAATGTGACATTTTGTCAAATTCCTCAAAGCAACACAAACCAATGATGACAAAAGTAAAGAATCGATTGACCTTTCTTTCCCACCACCTATCTTGAGCAATTCTCCGTACAATTCAACATCCCAGCTCACACCTAATTCCCTCTGCAAACACAAACAATTATCTTGGCCGGGGAGCAACCGCATCAGGAAATCAGAATGGATCGCAGGCAAGGCGTCGACGGAGCGGAAGGAAACCAGACCTCGGCGAAAGTCTCGTTGAAGGAAATGCGGTGGCCGTCCTTCTCGGTGTCCACGAGCACGCCGTCGCAGTCGAAGAGCAGCGCCGCCGGCAGGGCTGCAGCCGGCGCTCCGCCCGCGCCCGCCGCGGACGCGCGAGCTGCCTCTGCTCGCCGCGTTCTCCCGGCGGACAAGCGGAGAGGGGAGGGCGACAGCATGCTCTCTCCTCCTGACCTTCTTGGGAGGCACCGGGCAGCGGTCCGTGCGACGGGGCGGGCGCTTGAGTAGGTCCTCGCCGGGAGCAACGTGGAGGCGGTGGCGGGGGCGGCCATGGCGTTCATTTGCGCGGGAAACGATGTGGATAGCGCGCCCTGTGGTTGATGATCCCGGGTTGGGATTTGATGGCAAAGCCCACCACACAATTTGCCTCTTCGGCTATGCCCGCCCTTTTGTCTTGTGCCGTCGTTGCTCGATACCAGCCTTCTTGCTAGTTGAGACGGACCGTCTTCGGTGTGTCTTATGGCCGCATGTATCATTTTGATGAGAATCTGGGGATAACCTTTTTAAAAAAAAAAACCGTTTTCGATGTGACAGGTGCTATTTTTTCAAATCACGAGTTTTTAATTACCAAAATACAAAAATGTTTTATATTAAAGGATAGAGGGGGTACTTAAAAGTAATACATTCACGGGTAATACAATCATGAACCGTAGTTGTGTGGGACGGGGTATGTGCGCCCAAATGGACCGGGGGATTGGGGACCCCTGATCTAAGATGTCTAAATGCGGCTCTAGAAGTCAGATGGGCGTGGTTGAAGCGGACGGATC
This sequence comes from Triticum urartu, assembly GCF_056163025.1. NCBI lineage: Eukaryota > Viridiplantae > Streptophyta > Magnoliopsida > Poales > Poaceae > Triticum > Triticum urartu. The sequence continues at coordinate 502,534,185 of NC_141879.1, read as the reverse complement.
TCCAACATCCCTGAAAAGAATTTAATATTGCTGTATCGGCGAAAGCAGTTGCGATTTACCAGGCAGCAACAGTGGCCTTCTTGGGCAATGGCGAGGAAACCCTCTTTTGAGAGGATCAGTGGCTGGGACAAGACAGGGTTCAGAATTTGACACCGATCACCTACATCAGGATCTCTCCACGAATCCGAACTACACGTACGGTATCCCAGGCCATGCAGGGCAACACTTGGGCGACTGACATTAGACCCGGTGAAAGATCGTGGATGTCGCCTAGAGGGGGGTGAATAGGCGTTTTAAAATAATTACGATTTAGGCTTAAACAAATGCGGAATAAACTTAGCGGTTAATTTGTCAAGCACAAAATCTAAAACAATTAGGCTCACCTATGTGCACCAACAACTTATGCTAATCAAGATAAGCAACTATGTGATAGCAAGATATATGACAAGAAACAATATAGCTATCACAAAGTAAAGTGCATAAGTAAAGAGTTCGGGTAAGAGATAACCGAGGCACGCGGAGACGACGATGTATCCCGAAGTTCACACCCTTGCGGATGCTAATCTCCGTTTGGAGCGGTGTGGAGGCACAATGCTCCCCAAAAAGCCACTAGGGCCACCGTAATCTCCTCACACCCTCGCACAATGCAAGATGCCGTGATTCCACTAAGGGACCCTTAAGGGCGGTCACCGAACTCGTACAAATGGCAACCCTTGGGGGCGGTCACCGAACCCGTACACTTTGACAACCCTTGGGGGCGGTCACCGGTACCCGTCAAATTGCTCGGGACGATCTCCACAACCTAATTGAAGACCCCGATGCTTGCCTAGAGCTTTACACCACAATGATTGAGCTCCGAACAACACCAACCGTCTAGGGCGCCAAGGCACCCAAGAGGAACAAGCTCTAGGGTGCCCAAACATCCAAGAGTAATAAGCTTCTCAAACTTCACTTCCACGCATCACCGTGGAGAACTCAAACCGATGCACCAAATGCAATGGCAAGGGCACACGGAGTGCCCAAGTCCTTCTCTCTCTCAAATCCCACCGGAGCAACTAATGCTAGGGAGGGAAATGAGAGGAAGAACAAGACGGAGAACACCAAGAACTCCAAGATCTAGATCCAAGGGGTTCCCCTCACACAGAGGAGAAAGTGATTGGTGGAAATGTGGATCTAGATCTCCTCTCTCTTTTCCCTCAAAAACTAGAAAGAATCCATGAAGGGAATGAGAGTTAGCAAGCTCAAAGAAGGTCAACAATGGGGGCAAAAACAAGCTCAAGAGATAGAGAACCATTGGGGAAGAAGACCCCTTAAATAGGTCCCCACGAATCTACCCGTTATGTACAGAACAACATAGGAGCGGTACAACCTCTATGAGCACCGGTACAACCGGTAACAGGCAATAAGCGGTACAACCGGCCCACAACCGCCCAACAACCGCACCACAACAGAGGCCAGTCCGGTGGTAGAGCGGTACATGACCGATACAAATTTCGGACCAATTCTGGAGCGGTACAACCACTCCAAACACCGGTACAACCTTTCCATGGGGCGGTACAACCTCTTTGTGTAAAACAGGCAATATCAAAACAGCCACAACTTTCGCATACGAGCTCCGAATTCGACGAAATCAAGTTTGTTGGAAAGCTAACGACAAGGGCTAACACAATCTTGAGAGAAATAACAAAAAGAAGCAAATAATAAAAGGCCCATAAGAAAAAGGTGAGAACCCTTCCTCGGATAAGACCGGTAAAACCTCCAACACCGAAAACATCATAGAAGATGCATGCAAACTCCGTTTTCGATGAACTCAAGCTTGTCATCAAGATGACCATAAGCTTTAAGACTCACAAATGGAACCAAACAAGAACCAAGAAAGATGATGCAAGGATGCAATGGTTTGAGCTCTCGACGAATGATACGATCAAGCTACTCCCTAGAGAGCCCCCCTTGATAGTACGGCAATCGATCCTACAACTCGGTCTCCCAACTACCACTATAAGACCGGTAAAATAGAAAACCTATCAAGGGAGAACCGTTGCCTTGCACATAGTCCACTTGAGCTAGATGATGACGATCTTAACTTCCTCAAATTGGACCACCTTTCTTGATTGTGTTGGCTCGATGAAGACTAGTTGATTGCTCCCCCATACTCCACTATGGGTGAGCCACTCTTTGGCACATCTTCAAAATTTCATTGACACCACAATGGACGGCAAGCTTCAAGCTTGATTGCTCCCCCATACTCCATTATGGGTGAGCCACTCTTCGAGTTGCTCCACTTGAATTTGCACACTGCAAACTTGATGACGATCACCACTTGATGTCATCCTCCATGGGTTGTATGAGATCTTCCTCTTGAGGCAAGACCATGGAAACATACCTAACCCCACAAAGAACTCTCACGTAGACCATGTGTTAGCACACAAAGCGTAATGGACAATGCTTACCATACCATGGGATCACTTGATCCCTCTCGGTACTTCGTCTACGCTTTGTGAGTTGATCAACTTGATTCACCCTTGACTTAGTCTTGATCAACATTGAATCTTTCCAACTCTCTTCATTTGGATGATGTCTTGAAGGTAAACATGAATGATCACACAATCTTCTTCTTCAAGACATGCTTGCAATAAGCTCAACTCACACATGACCGATCTTTGGATAATTCCTTGAAAAGCACTTTGGCCATCTCAACTCACACATGACCAATCTTTGGATAATTCCTTGAAAATCACTTTGGCCATCTCAACTCACACATGACCAATCTTTGGATAATTCCTTGAAAAGCACTTTGGCCATCTCATAAACTCCTTGAAACCAACACATGGACTTCAAGACAATCCTATGGACAAATGCTTCAAATATAACTCAAGGCAACCGTTAGTCCATAGAGATTGTCATCAATTACCAAAACCACACATGGGGGCACCGCATGTCCTTTCAATCTCCCCCATTTTGGTAATTGATGACAATCACTTTCAAGAGAGTTTATATAAGGAATTATTTATCACCATGCAACGCAACAACCAACAATGCATGTGTATGAGATGCAAATGCTTAGGTACAAAACCAAAGCAAGAAGAAAAAACTCTCTAAACTTATCCTCAAAACTCTCTGAAACTTCTCCCCCATTGGCATCGATTGCCAAAATGGGCGAAAAGCTTAGAAGGCCAATATAAATTATGTTCCTCCATAAGTTGTGTATTTCTCAACAAGAGAGTGGAAAACAATACACATATTCAATGGTAATACTTGGAGGAAGACCAACTATATTGAGGCACCAAGATTGCTAAAGGAATGATATGCCACAAGGACATAACAAAGAAAGAAACAAGCAATCAAGCAATCTAAAGGTACCAATTGAAACAAGCAATCAACGGGTATCAATTGAACCAACTAGACCAAAGATCCTACGAGCTACATAAATAAAGGATATTATGATATGAGCAAAGGAGTGTTCTAAAGAAACTAGAGAAGCTCCCCATGATTTATGCACACATAAGAATTTTTGTATTTGGATACAAAGTGCACAAAATAGGATCACAGCTCCCCCAAAATCAATAGAAACTTACAACAAGTGCAAGTGAGCATATAGGAAACTAAGCCTAGTACATGCAACAAACACATGGTTGAGCAACAAGTAAGAGAGGCAACTTAAGAGTGGGCTCAACCAAAAAGATGTGTGTGAGTCAAGGCAATGCACTTGAGAAGACTAATGTACAGAAGAGCATTAAGCATCAATAAAGTCTTCAAGGAATGAGGCACACGGTGCAAGGCCTATCATTCCCACACACAACTAGCAAATGGGTTCACAAGCTTACTAATAAGCATATAGAGAACCTATGCTTGTGACAACCCGCGGTGAAGATAGAAGATGAAAGGCGCATCAAGACGAGGGATGCCAATTAAGATGGCAAAAACCTCGTAAAGATAAGCATGAGGAAAATAATCTTCACCACACAAGAGCGCATCAAGATGCAACGATAGAAGACACGCACTCAAGGAAAAAGCTTTCACGGAGCCACCAAAGAAATAACATAAGAAAGATAAGGTGGACGTGAAAGAAAGGATATCAACTAGATATGCAACTTATCTCAAGTGTATAAGATTCTAGGTAGACAAAATCATGATGATATATATATCTACAAAGAAGGATGTACACCCGAAATAGTTACAACACGAGGAACAAGATATCCAAAGGGAGGTCATACATATACCAATAAGATATTTGCTTGGAAGCATAGCACATGGCTAGATATGGTCTTATTATATATAAATGAATTCCTACCACACACCCATCAAAGACATCACAACTAGCAACAAGAGATCATTGTTGGGATGCTTTGAGAAAGGGAACAAGTATCACAAGAATGAGTGAATAACATGCCATGATACAACCTACACAAGGTTGATGCAAGAAATGTGTGCATGAAGAATATGAAGATACTTGTTACTGAGTTAACATTGGAAGGATGTAGTAGATACCAATTGAAGGTAGATAGTAGTTCATTGATCATCCTAGCTCGACTCCAATAAGCACATGATGACAACACCTTCCTTGTGAGTGAGCCGAGCATCCAATGTATCTCCAATTGTTCCTAGAACAACAACACAAACAAAATGGTACCCAAACTCATTGGGACCAAAGAGTTAGAGAACCAACAACACATAGGACAAACTCCACATAAATATGTGCATATAGATATGAAAATGAATTTCATGCACATCTCATCCAATTTGAGACTTGGTGGAGTTCCCCCTATATATTGGGTCAAAGAAAGAAAACATGCCAAAGAAACTACAAGAAGTAAATATGCATGCTCAAGACTTTCAAGAACCGAGACCAAAAGACAAAGAAATACCAAGCGAAGAAAAGATACCAAATGAATAAATCATCACTTGGAGGATATCCATAAAAGATACATCAAGGAATGAGATATCCATTGATACACTCAAAAAGAAAGATGTCAAACTCCCAAAAGAGAGAATGGTTCCAAACAAACCAAGCCCTCTACAAAGTTTCATGATGGCACAAAGCACCAAAAAGAAACGGCTTGCCTTCCACAAACACACACTTGATAAGGATCACAAGATGAGTGTTTTATAGAGAATAGGATAGCTCCCCCAAGACTAGTGCATTATAGAGAATTTGCATTTGAATAGAAAATGCACGAGGTGGGATCACCACTTTCACTATATCTAGAAAACACTAGACAAGGTCAAGAAATAAACAAGATCCACAAGTGGTATGGAATACAATGGGAGTTGACACAACCCTAGGCAAGAGCTAAAGCAAACAAAAGCAAAGGCCAATGTAAAGATGATCAATAATTTCTACCGCACATAAGTGAGTACCAATTGTCAAAAGACAAGAAGTATTTGGGAATAATTCCTGGTGGTAGATAGCAAGGATATCCGACATCATCTTCACACCAAACAAAAAGCAAATTGCAACTTGTAGAGCTAACATGCCACCTAGGAACAAGATAATTTACAATATCAATTCTAGGTGACAATATCTCAAATGTACACATTTTCTAGGCTAGTAATATACACATAGCATATTACTCCCCCATAATGTGATACCAATTAAAGATAAACAAGAGGCAAAATAACGAACCAACACGAGATAATTAATGGACAATATAGAATTTGATTTTCTCATGAGAAGACATACCACATAGCGACTAGATAATCTTGAAATATCAATACTAGATGGTATTACTCATGTACACACATATATAGGATTGTGCGGTGCACATAGCACATCACTTCCCCATAATGGGATATTCCATTAATCTCTCACAAGAGCCAACTAAGAAAAGAACAAGATGCAAAAAGGCTCAACACACAACACACACGTACATGATGTGCAAACCAACATACACATACTTGATTTCTCAAGATAAGCAAATTGGAAGCACAACATATACAAGCACATGCAAGGTACAAAACCACAACATGCAAGGGGGCAAGTAACTTTCAATGTAAGCAATTTAAGTACAAGTTACCGCAAGGAAGCACATTGGATATAAGATATAAACTTAATGATTCAATTGACTTGGCTTGAGACAATAAGAATGATGAAGTCCCCTTAATTCTTCATAATGTAGCCAAGTCTCCAATGACCTCCAACAACACCTATTGATCAAGTATGAGCTAGTTGGTCCCCAACCAAGTTGGGTCCTAAGAGGTTAGTCAAAATAGGCTTGGCTACCCAAATGGTTCTTTTCTTGACACCACTTTGAGCACCAACAAATTTGGCAAACACATTGCCGACCTTATCCTTCCCAAGAGAATAGATATCATCAATTAGAATAGGGTTGAATAAGGTACCATTTGTGCATGAAGAAGCAACGTGACCTTTTCCACGACATAGGTAGCAACGTCTACTCTTTACTTTCTTCTCACTTAATTTCTCAACTTGAGAAGCATTTGCTTGAGTTTTCTTGGGAAGAGGCCTTTCTTCAACTTGAGGTTGAGAATGAGAGTGTACTTGTGGCCGCTTCCCTTGTTGCTTGTCACTAATGGGCTTCTTCTTCAATGGGCAAGATCTAACATGATGCCCTTCTACTTTGCACTTGAAGCAAACAATCTTGGCCGAATTCTTGACTTGTTCTTGGCCCTTCTTTTTGTTCACCTTGGACTTCTTCTTCTTATTGGAGTTGAATCCAAGTCCACCTTTGTCATTGGGGGATTTTTGCACATTCAAGACATTGTTGAGTGTGGATTTCCCTTCATGACTCTTTTCCAAGTCTTTCTTCAAAGAAGTGACTTGGGCCTTGAGCTCTTTGATTTTCTCTACATGGTTAGTCTCAACACAAGTACTAGAGGAAGTATAAGCTTCATCGTTAGAGCAACAAGGCAAGGAAAGCAATTCATCACAAGATGTACCAATATTGTGAGTAGATGAATTACAAGGACTAGCACATGGCAATATAGCATTTTGACTAGAAGTAGTGCTAGTATCCACATGAGGCTCACTAGATGTTACCTTAGCAAGCATGGCCTCATGAGCTATCTTTAGCACATTATGGGATACTAGAAGATCATCATGAGATCTTGAGAGCTTTTCATGGCTTTCTTCCAATTTCCCATAATTGCTAGATAGCAACTCAAGTTGAGCCCGTAGCTCAACGTTCTCCTTCAAAATGTATGCTTCACAAGTAATAGAGTTAGTAGCACAAGCATCATCATTAACAACAATAGAAGAGGACAACTTGGCAAGCTCTTTTAAATAAGAAGCTTCAAGTTGATCATGAGACTCGGTGAGTTTGATGAGCTCACCCTTGATGACCCTTGAGCCATTTTCGAGGTGCTCAAAATCCTCAAGGAGTCTAGCATGAGCAACTTCAAGCTTAGCATTTTTAGTTTCAAAAACATTGGCCACCTCGAGTGCTCTATCACGAGATTCCTTTATTCTAGATAATTCTATAGCAAAGGTCTCCTCAAGAGATTCAGATGAGGTTTGTTCATGTTCAAGAGCTTGAGATAGCTCCGCGATCTCATTTGCGTAATCACGCTCATGAGCTTCCATGTTCTCAATGGTGACCTCATGCTCCTCTAGACGAGATTCCAACTCATCAATATATTTCTTGCCCTCAATAGCAATAGACATGATTTCCATGAAGTTGGAACGAGCAATTTTATTCTTAAGAAGAGCTTTAAAAATCATTTCCCCCTTAATTTTTAAGGAGGCAACATCATCATTCTCTTCATCATAATCAACATCATCATCACTCTTGCCATCATCAGTATCATCACAAGATATATTGGGATTCAAAGTGGGAGATACCTTTGAAGCCTTGGCCATAAGGCAAAATGCAATAGATGATGATGTAGGATCCGTTGAAGGACAATTCAAGACCACATCTTGTTCCATGGGGTGTTGGTTTTCCTCTACATTGTTAGCACAACAATTCGAGGAAATATATGCATTTTTATCATGGCAACAAGACATAGTAAACATATCATCATGAGATTTAGTCAAGCAATTTCTACATGATATGAAAGGACTATGAACACAAGCATATGAAGCATTTCGAGTGCTCGAAGTGTTAAAGCCCAAAGAAGGAGCATTGCAATAAGATAGTGATGAAGGATCATCCACAATAAGCATACTATCATCATTGCAATGACCAACACTACTCACCATATCATTACCTTGTGGCAAACCACATGTAGGTGAAGTAGAAGAAGTTGAGAAGACTATACAACCGGAGGTGGAGGGAGAAAAATCATCCCCACATATCTTGGACACACCATATTTTTCTTGAAGCTTCGTCCACAACTCATGAGCATCCCGGAACGGCATGAGTTGAAATATAACTACATTGCTCAAAGCATCGAAAAGCACATTAGAAGCTTGAGCATTGAGATAAGAGTTTTTCTCATCCTCTAAATATAATCTTTGGGGATCCTTTGGAGGAGAAAAACCCATATCTACAATTCGCTCTAAATTTGGGTCCATGACCCTAAAGAGATTAAGCATGCGAATTACCCAAACATCAAAATTTGTGCCATAGAAACTAAGAGTGTCAGAGAATCCTAATCCCCTAGTCGACATATTTACTCTCTAGGCGGTAAAGCCTAATAAAGAGAGACGAGGCTCTGATACCAATTGAAAGATCATGGATGTCGCCTAGAGGGGGGTGAATAGGCGTTTTAAAATAATTACGATTTAGGCTTAAACAAATGCGGAATAAACCTAGCGGTTAATTTGTCAAGCACAAAACCTAAAACAACTAGTCTCACCTATGTGCACCAACAACTTATGCTAATCAAGATAAGCAACTATGTGATAGCAAGATATATGACAAGAAACAATATGGCTATCACAAAGTAAAGTGCATAAGTAAAGAGTTCGGGTAAGAGATAACCGAGGCACGCGGAGACGACGATGTATCCCGAAGTTCACACCCTTGCGGATGCTAATCTCCGTTTGGAGCGGTGTGGAGGCACAATGCTCCCCAAGAAGCCACTAGGGCCACCGTAATCTCCTCACGCCCTCGCACAATGCAAGATGCCGTGATTCCACTAAGGGACCCTTGAGGGCGGTCACCGAACCCGTACAAATGGCAACCCTTGGGGGCGGTCACCGAACCCGTACACTTTGGCAACCCTTGGGGGCGGTCACCGGTACCCGTCAAATTGCTCGGGGCGATCTCCACAACCTAATTGGAGACCCCGACGCTTGCCCGGAGCTTTACACCACAATGATTGAGCTCCGAACAACACCAACCGTCTAGGGCGCCAAGGCACCCAAGAGGAACAAGCTCTAGGGTGCCCAAACACCCAAGAGTAATAAGCTTCTCAAACTTCACTTCCACGTATCACCGTGGAGAACTCAAATCGATGCACCAAATGCAATGGCAAGGGCACACGGAGTGCCCAAGTCCTTCTCTCTCAAATTCCACCGGAGCAACTAATGCTAGGGAGGGAAATGAGAGGAAGAACAAGACGGAGAACACCAAGAACTCCAAGATATAGATCCAAGGGGTTCCCCTCACATAGAGGAGAAAGTGATTGGTGGAAATGTGGATCTAGATCTCCTCTCTCTTTTCCCTCAAAAACTAGCAAGAATCCATGAAGGGAGTGAGAGTTAGCAAGCTCAAAGAAGGTCAACAATGGGGGCAAAAACAAGCTCAAGAGATAGGGAACCATTGGGGAAGAAGACCCCCTTAAATAGGTCCCCACGAATCTGCCCGTTATGTACAGAACAATATAGGAGCGGTAAAACCTCTATGAGCACCGGTACAACCGGTAACAGGCAATAAACGGTACAACCGGCCCACAACCGCCTAACAACCGCACCACAACAGAGACCAGTCCGGTGGTAGAGCGGTACATGACCAGTACAACCTCCGGACCAATTCTGGAGCGGTACAACCGCTCCTAACACCGGTTGTACCGGTCAAGCGGTACAACCTCTCCATGGGGCGGTACAACCTCTTTGTGTAAAACAGGCAATATCAAAACAACCACAACTTTCGCATACGAGCTCCGAATTCGACGAAATCAAGTTTGTTGGAAAGCTAACGATAAGGGCTAACACAATCTTGAGAGAAACAACAAAAAGAAGCAAATAATAAAAGGCCCATAAGAAAAAGGTGAGAACCCTTCCTCGGATAAGACCGGTAAAACCTCCAACACCGAAAACATCATAGAAGATGCATGCAAACTCCGTTTTCGATGAACTCAAGCTTGTCATCAAGATGACCATAAGCTCTAAGACTCACAAATGGAACCAAACAAGAACCAAGAAATATGATGCAAGGATGCAATGGTTTGAGCTCTCGACGAATGATACGATCAAGCTACTCCCTAGAGAGCCCCCCTTGATAGTACGGCAATCGATCCTACAACTCGGTCTCCCAACTACCACTATGAGACCGGTAAAATAGAAAACCTATCAAGGGCGAACCGTTGCCTTGCACATAGTCCACTTGAGCTAGATGATGACGATCTTAACTTCCTCAAATTGGACCACCTTTCTTGATTGTGTTGGCTCGATGAAGACTAGTTGATTGCTCCCCCATACTCCACTATGGGTGAGCCACTCTTTGGCACATCTTCAAAATTCCATTGACACCACAATGAATGGCAAGCTTCAAGCTTGATTGCTCCCCCATACTCCATTATGGGTGAGCCACTCTTCGAGTTGCTCCACTTGAACTTGCACACTGCAAACTTGATGACGATCACCACTTGATGTCATCCTCCATGGGTTGTATGAGATCTTCCTCTTGACGCAAGACCATGGAAACATACCTAACCCCACAAAGAACTCTCACGTAGACCATGGGTTAGTACACAAAGCGTAATGGACAATGCTTACCATACCATGGGATCACTTGATCCCTCTCGGTACTTCGTCTATGCTTTGTGAGTTGATCAACTTGATTCACTCTTGACTTAGTCTTGATCAACATTGAATCTTTCCAACTCTCTTCATTTGGATGATGTCTTGAAGGTAAACATGAATGATCACACAATCTTCTTCTTCAAGACATGCTTGCAATAAGCTCAACTCACACATGACCGATCTTTGGATAATTCCTTGAAAAGCACTTTGGCCATTTCAACTCACACATGACCAATCTTTGGATAATTCCTTGAAAATCACTTTGGCCATCTCAACTCACACATGACCAATCTTTGGATAATTCCTTGAAAAGCACTTTGGCCATCTCATAAACTCCTTGAAACCAACACATGGACTTCAAGACAATCCTATGGACAAATGCTTCAAATATAACTCAAGGCAACCGTTAGTCCATAGAGATTGTCATCAATTACCAAAACCACACATGGGGGCACCGCATGTCCTTTCACCCGGAATCAACATGGCCACCATTGAGTACTTGAGTCTGTAGGGGTAGGGGAGGATCATGGAAGTGCAACTAAATACGGAGGCGGAAGATTCTATCAGATGGATGTGGGAAACGAATGGCACGTACTCGGTGAGCTTTTCTTATGCGGCGAAATTCATGGGACAGATGGTGGCTCCATATGTGGACTTTGTGTGAAAACAAAAGGCGCCGCTACAATGTTGTTTCTTCTCATGGTTGGCTTTCCAGGATCAATCTTGGACATTTGACAAGTTTTCTCGACGAGGTTTACTACACCAAGATTCATGTCCTCTACGCAACCAGCATGAAGAGACAATTACTCACATCATGCTAGCATGTGTCTTTGCACGCATGATGTGGTTTTTGTTCGGAGCGGTTTGGGAGATCATGGGCAGGCTCCTCCCACGGATGATGACCTTGTGGATTGGTGCAGCACAAGTAGATCAAACAGATGCTCACGAAAAACTTTGATGACACTTATAACGTTAACACTATGGAAATTGTGGAAACACCGGAATGCAATTGTGTTCGATGGTACATCACCCTTAACATCTCAGGTACTTCATGTGATCGAACGAGAAGGAAGAGCGCAACGATCGGTAGGCTTGCTCAAGAAAGATATGGACGCTTTCTTTGCCGATCTAGCTATGGTGGGCTGGGATGAGTAGTATGTATATCCCCCTAGGAGTGTGGTAGTGGATGAGGAGTGTTCTCACTCTCAAGTGACATGATGTAAATTGTGGTGGGTTCTATATTAATTATTTTTCTTTAATACTCCCCCATCCCAAAATAAGTGTCTCAACTTTAATACAATTTTGTACTAAAAGTAGTACAAAGTTAAGACATTCATTTTGGGACGGAGGGAGTATATGATACGCACTTTCATGTGTATCTTAGAGAAAGAAAAAAAAATCTGCAGATGTGTCTCCTACCTGCTTAGCACAACAGTGGGCAGCTATATTTGCCTCCTGCCTAATGAAAAAATGTTGAAACTAATAAAGTTCCCGCACAGCTCCTTAATCTTCTGAAGAGGGACTACAATATCAGATCTTGCGAAATCAGCAAATTTCAACTATTTAACCTATATTTCCCTTCCACTAGTTTGTTTCAGGAAAAATACATCTATTTCAATTGCACATTTTTCAAAAATATTATTTCACTCATTTGAAATAAATTGTTACACTTTTTCAATAGACAATTTCACAATGATACATTACAATTTCACTTTTTATAGTTACTCTTTCACAACTCAGCACCTACATTTCACTTTTCACATACTTGTTTCACATATCACATCTATTTCAATTACACATTTTCGAAACAACATATTTGACTCTTTTGAAATAAACGGTTACACATTTCCAAAAAAACAGTTTCACAAGTTCATATTTCAGTTTCATATTGTTTTTCACTTCCAGAACCTACATCTATTTCAATTGCACATTTTTTTAAATAAACTATTTACATTTTAAAATAATCAGTTTCACAATGATACATTTCTCCATTACAATTTCACTTTCAGTGGTTACTATTTCACAATTCACAACCTACATTTCACTTTTCACTAGCTAGTTTCACAAAAATGCCATCTATTTCAATTGCACATTTTTCAAATAACCTATTTCACTGTTTTGAAAAAAATTGTTACACATTTCTAAATAATTAGTTTCACAATGAATTACAAATTCACTTTTTGTATTTACTATTTCATAATTGAAAACCTACATTTCAATTTTCATTGGCTTGTTTCACCAATATCACATCTAGTTTAACTACACATTTTCAAATAACATATTTCACTCTTTTGTAATAAACTGTTGCACATTTTCAAATAATCAATTTCACAATGATACATTACAATTTCATCTTCTGTAGTTACTATTTCACTATTCAGAACCTACATTCCACTGTCCAATGGCTTGTTTCACAAAAATAATATCTATTTCAATTGCACATTTTTCAAATAACATATTTCACATTTGAAAATAATCAGTTTCACATTGATACATCACAATTTCACTTTGTGTGATTACTATTTCACAATTCATAACCTACATTTTACTTCTCACTGGATTGTTTCACAAAAATGTCATTTATTTCAATTGCATGTTTTTCAAATAACCGTTTTCACCGTTTTGAAATAAACTCTTGCACCTTTTCAAATAATCAGTTTCATAATGATACATTATAATTTTGTTTTTTGTATTTACGACTCCCTCTGTCCCATAATATAATAGCGTTTTTGACATTACAATAGTGTTAAAAACACTCTTATATTGTGGAGGGGGGGGGGGGGGGGTATTTCACAATTCAGAACCTACATTCCAATTTTCATTGGCTTTTTTCACAGATATCACATATATTTCAAATTGCATGTTTTTCAAATAACATATCTCACTCTTCTGAAATAAATTGTTATAAATTTTTAAATAATCTATATCACAATGATACATTACAAATTCATTTTCTTTAGTTACTATTTCACAATTCGAAACGCACATTCTGCCGCTGTCGCCGCCTGTGGATTCGTCATGTTGTTAGCCGTTGCGGCCAGAGGATTGGCTACGTTGTTGCTCATGGTGTCTGCCCGTTTAGAGAGAGTGGTGAGAGATGGAAAAGCGTTTTTCATTTTGGTTGTAGCAAAGGCTCCGGTAAATCAAATAACTAGTACTCCCTTCATCTCAAAATAAGTGTTAACTTTATACTAACTTTAGTACAAAGTTATAATAAGCCCGAGACACTTACTTTGGGACGGAGGGAGTAGTAGCCAGCGGCCAACAGATTGAGTAAATCCAATATCTCGTTTCTCATTTTGGTTGTAGCAAAGGCTCCGGTAGGGCAGCCTCGAACAGGCTCCTGTTCCGAGAAATTGAAAAGCACTAGCTGTGGGCAGACTGTGGAGTACGTGTGCGGACTGTGGACGTTCACATGACCATCGCATGTGAAACCGATGCTGAAAAATGGCAACGTTGGCTATCCCTCATATAAAGCATACTGGTACACCGAAATGGCAACACAATTATGCAGTGCAATGACCACCTGTACGGTGCAACGTCTCTTCATGATTTGATCGACCACCATGCTCCTGGCTCGAGGTGCCATTGAATTGGTGCATCAACCGCTGGAGACGAGAGGTGCACATATATGTTGCATTTCAGGCCCTGATGATCCGATTTCCATGAAAACAATGACAATTGCTCGCCCTTTCAGAAACAAATACGACTGTGGAGTACGTGTGCGGACTGTGAACCACGCATTGAAACTGGCGCTTGCAACGACCCTTTCTGAATTTAGATGTCACACGCCTACCTAGATAGTTCTCGGTCAGTCCGGTGATTAGTACTAACGCACCACAATTGCACCGTACTAGTACGTGTTTAGTTAATATGTTTATACCGTGATTATCTCTATGCATTTGAACAGTCTAGGTTCTGAAGATTTAGGGCAGTTTTTTCAAATTCAGAAGATACGACTTGGCTCCCTCCAGGCCACTCTCATTTTCGAAGTTTTTTATTTTTGCTGCATGACTAATATGGATTGACATCTTAGTATTCTTTTCATGGTACTTGTGTGATCATAATTAAACAGTTGCTCTGCAATCAACAGCTTTCTTCATTTGCTAGAATTAACAATCGATAACCCAGGTTGATGCCTGCCTGCAGGTATTCAAGAAGTAATCAACTTTTGCTAAATGCACTCACCAACAGAAAACGCAACCACTGTTGTTCGCTTATCCTCTTAAAGAAAAGCTATGAAGCACTCCTTGCCTTTTGCTTTTGCAGTTTGTATCCAAAATCGATTGGGAACACCTAGTCCTTGTCTCCCTTGAGAATTAAACACAAAGAGCAAATCTACTTGTAAAAAAATTTCCCAAAGAAAGCAACACATTGCATTCAGATTACATATATGTGCATAGGCAACAGGTTGCAGACTCAGAAGTACATGTACATCCACTAAAAAAATTGCTTTCTCCAAGTTCTCTCTTCTCAACTAAACGGAGACAACCGTACCAGCAAGAAAAGCTAACACTTTGTACACCTACTAATTCTCAACTAAACTGAATTATCTTTTCTTAAAGCATCAAGACATGCCTACAAAGAGTATAATGCACATCATTTGGGCCCTGGGATGATCCCCTGTGTTGTTTTCATGCAACTACTAATGCTCTGAGCATGCTTCAGTTTCGGGTTGTGCCAAATCCCGCTCTTGAGTAGTTCTCGCAGCAGCTCTGCCCTCTCCTTCCTCCGGTCCACGAACATCTGTTGCAGCAAAACAGGGCATGTACTTCAGTACATATGCATCTGTATTGTACAAAATTAATACATATAATGTACATCAAACAAGAACTCCAAGACGAGCTTGCGCCATTGTTACACCAAGCCATGACGAGGTGGTCCATGTCCATGGCGTTTCCATGTACCATGAGATGAATCGGGGGAGGAGAGAAACTAGGGAGGTGGGGCGGCCATGGAGACAAAACAGAGGAGGATAGGAACTAGAGAACAAGGATGGACAAGCTTCACCTGGCATCCATGGCGACGAACCGGGGAGGAGGAAGAGAGGAACTAGGGATTGGGTGAAACTTCACTTCCCGCCTCATATTGCTTTGTGCCTTCCCCCAAGCCGAGCTGGCAACCATCCGGAGCCACGTAGGCAAAACCGCTCACAAAAACCACCATAATCAGTGACGAGGGTGCTTTGCCTGGTTTTGGAGAGTCCAAGGGGTCAATTAACCGGAATTAGAGCTGGGGGTGTGGGTTAGCCCATTTCTGAAACCCCAGGGGGTGATGTGGACTTCTTTCATCTGTATGTGGTAGTTCATTTGAAATGTCTAAAAATACAAATATTTAAGAACGGAGGGAGTAGATCATGATGGCGTGCATTGTTGCACCTTTCGATTTTGACAATAGAATGCTATAACTCTACATGAATATATGGTTGTATGAAACGAGGAAGTTTAATTTTCAAGAAGTGGCATTTTTTAATTTTGCTTGTTACAAATGGAAGAGGTGAAAAGTTGTTAGCAACTGGGAAGAAAGGTAAATGATTCCTTTCCGCTGACTGGCCGAAAGTGTTGTTGGTCGTGCACCAACCACTCGATCGATGCTCTTGCTTGTACCGTGCACGTGCTACTGGGTCCACCCACGGGTGAGGCTTTGAGTCTTTTACGCACACATGTGTCGCTCTCGTCCACACGTTCCTCTCATATGCATCCCCTACCTCGCCTTCTTCTTCCTGACACAATATCGTCGCGTTCGGCTCTTCTCGGGAGAGGGATGCACCCCATCCTCTCCTCTTCGTCTTGTAGTAAGTGCTGCCAGAGAGGCCGGCCGCATCACCGACGCAAGCGGCGACACGACACAGCATGTTGCGAGCTTTCCAGGGGTAGACGATGACCACGGTTGCCATCACCTGGAAATATAAGAACACAAACACCACAATTGGCTAGTTGCAGCAAAGGACCCACTGATCGCAGCAAAACACCCTGTCGGTCGCAGCTTTCGTGCAGTCCAGTTCTAACATCGACGACTTGAGGTTGCACCTTTTCTGCTGCCTGGTTCCAGCACCCATGAATTGTGGGTGCAGCTTTTCTGCTGTCAGGTTCCGGCACCCGTGACTTTATGGTTGCATCTTTCTCACCCACTTTGCCGCAATACCTTGCAACATTCAGAGGTGACAGTTCCAACATGAGTCGAGATGCTGCTACTGGCATGACACTAAGCTACAATCGGCGAGTCATCTTGCTGGAATCGGGGTGACCCATTTTTTGTTGGGATTAACAACAACGAGCTTTTTTTTGTTGGACCCAGCAATATTCTTGCTACGATCGGCAACAGAGGCAAGGTACGCCACTGGAGCTACCATCCGTGGTACATGTCGTTGCATGAGTGGAGGCGAGAAACACAAGAGACGACGAGGCGATGGATTGCTTTCATGACGACAGTGAGGCTGTGAGTGCCTGATATGTCTCCAATGTATCTATAATTTTTGAAGTATTTATGTTATTTACATCATTTTTATATGGTTTTGGTGCACTTTTATATTATTTTTCTGGACTAACTTATTAATCTAGTGCCTAGTACCAATTGCTGTTTTTTACATGTTCTTTTCTTAAAAAGGTAATATCTAGGAAGGTCAAAATACCCCGGCAATTTAATACGTTTTTTTGGAATTATGTGATTTTTGGGCAAATGAATCAACACAAAATGATGCCCGAGGGCAACACAAGGGCAGGGGCGCGACCACTCCTCCGGCAGCGCCATGCGCCCTTGTTACTAGACCTTAAGTTGGTTGGATCCCTTCTTTTGCCACCATGAATCTAATTTCTAGAGAAAAATACCCTAAAAAATTCAGTCTGATCGGAGTTACGGATCTCCAACTATGAAAGAAACAATGTTCGACCTTAGAAAAAGGTGCGAAAAACACAAGAGAGAGGAGAGATCCAATCTAGGGGAGAGCTCCCTCTCTCCTCATAGGGCCATGAAAGAAGAAGAAGAAGAAGAAGAAGAAGAAGAAGAAGAAGAAGGGGTCCCCTTCCCCCTCTCCCCCGGTTGCGCCTGGACGTCGCCGGGGACATCTCCACCATCACCATCATCATCAACTTACTCTCTGTTTTCATGGTGATGTATGAGTAGTTCATCCTCGTGGGTGAGGGTATGTACTGGTAGCTATGTATTCGATCTTTTGCTCTCTCTCTCTCTCTCATGTTCTTGATGGATTTGATCTTGATGTATCATGATCTTTATTAATAAAGTTGGATCTTATGATGTTCATCTCCCTCTATTCTTTTTGTGGTGAATTGAGTATTGCTCTTTGAAGTTTCTTTATTTTGGATTTAGTACTTTGGATTTGACATTACATGATGCATGCATAGTAATTAACTTGTGGATACCCATAATGACATTGGGTACTCTTGGCATAAAGGTTGAACGATAAGTATCATATGTGTTGTCGTAGTATGATTTCTGAAACTATCCGTGACACTTTGTGGGTGGTTCAATAGATCAAGATTGGAAAGGCGATACACAATTTCATCCTACTTTCTACGATAGAAATAGAAACTTTGGAGTGATTCTTTGCTGCACTTTGAGGGATTATCATGTGGTTTAATTATTGCTGGGAAACGTTGCATGGAAAACAAAAAAAATTCTACACACACGCAAGATCTATCCATGGAGATGCAAAGCAACGAGAGGGGAGAGTGTGTCTATGTACCCTCGTAGACCGTAAGCGGAAGCATTTAGTAATGCGGTTGACGTAGTCAAACTTCTTCGTGATCCAACCGATCGAGTACCGAACATACGACACCTCCACGTTCAGCACACGTTCAGCTCAGTGACGTCCTCGCCTTCTTGATCCAGCAAGACGAGCAAAGTAGTAGATGAGTTCCGGCAACACGACGGCATGGTGACGGTGATGGTGATGCTATCTCCACGGGGCTTCACCTAAGCACTACGAAAATATGACCGAGGGACAAAACTGTGGAGAGGGGCGCCGCACACGGCTAAGACAATGTTGTGTCCCTTGTGTGGCACCCCCTCCCACATATATATAGGTGGGGGAGATAGGAGGCAGCCAGGTGCACCACAAAGGTCGCCGTCCAGCCCTAGGGATCCTTCCCTGGCCTGCGCCCCTCCCATAATTCCCCTAAGAGGGAAGGAAAGAGGAGGAGAGGGAAGGAAGGAGGAGGCCTACTTCCCTCTTTCATTCTCTCCCCTAGGGCCGGCTGCCATAGTGGGGCGCACCAGCCCCTTGTGGGCTGGTGTTCTCCCTTCTCTTGGCCCATAGACCTCCCGGGGCTTACCGGAACCCCACCTGGTACGCCCCAAAACTCTTACGGTGTCCAAATAGTATCGTCCTATATATCAATCTTTACCTCCGGACCATTCAGGAGCTCCTCATCATGTCCGTGATCTGGTACGGGACTCCGAACAACATTCGGTCACCAAATCACATAACTCATATAACACTATATTGTCAACGAACGTTAAGCATGCGAACCCTACGGGTTTGAGAAATATGTAGACATGACCAAAACACATGTATGTTCAATAACTAATAGTGGAACCTGGATTCCCATATTGGCTCCTACATATTCTACGAAGATCTTTATCGGTCGAACCTTATGACAACATATGTAATTCCCTTTGTCTATCGGTATGTTACTTGCCCGAGATTCGATCGTCGGTATCTTCATACCTAGTTCAATCTCATTATCGGCAAGTCTCTTTACTCGTTCCGTAATACATCATCTTGCAACTAACTCATTAGTCACTTTATTTTCAAGGCTTCTTATGATGTGTATTACCGAGAGGGCCCAGAGATACCTCTTCGATACTCGGAGTGGCAAATCCTAATCTCGATCTATGCCAACTCAACAAACACCTTCGGAGATACCTTTAGAGCACCTTTATGATCACCCAATTACGTTGTGACGTTTGATAGCACACAAGGCATTCCTCTGGTATCCGGGAGTTGCATAATCTCATAATCAAATGAATATGTATTTGACATTAAGAAAGCAATAGCAATAAACTGAACAATCAATATGCTAAGCTAACGGATGGGTCTTGTCCATCACATCATTCTCCTAATGATGTGATCCCGTTATCAAATGACAACACATGTCTATGTTTAGGAAACCTTAACCATCTTTGATCAACGAGCTAGTCTTGTAGACGCTTACTAGGGACACGGTATTTGTTTATGTATTCACACATATATTTAAATTTCCGGTCAATACAATTCTAGCATGAATAATAATTTTTTTCATGATTTAGGAAATATAATAATAACCATTTTATTATTGCCTCTAGGGCATATTTCCATCAGTCTCCCACTTGCACTAGAGTCAATAATCTAGTTCACATTGCCATGTGATTAACACCCATAGTTCATATCTCCATGTGACTAACACCCAAAGAGTTTACTAGAGTCAATAATCTAGTTCACATCACCATGTGATTAACACCCAAAGAGTACTAAGGTGTGATCATGTTTTGCTTGCGAGAGAGGTTTAGTCAACGGGTCTGCCACATTCAGATCCGTATGTATTTTGCAAATTTCTATCTCTACAATGCTCTGCATGGAGCTACTTTAGCTAATTGCTCCCACGTTCAATATGTATCTAGATTGAGACTCAAAGTCATCTAGATCAATGTTAAAGCTTGCATCGACGTAACCGTTTACGATGAACCCTTTATCACCTCCATAACGGAGAAACATTTCCTTAGTCCTATTAGATAACTAAGGATAATTTTGACCGATGTCCAGTGATCTACACCTTAACAAACTCATGGAAAGGTACACAATAGGTCTGGTACACAGTATGCATACTTTATAGAACCTATGGCTGAGGCATAGGGAATGACTTTCATTCTCTCTCTATCTTCTGTCGTGGTCGGGCTTTGAGTCTTACTCAACTTCACACCTTACAATACAGGCTAGAACTCCTTCTTTGACTGATCCATTTTGAACTCCTTCAAAATCTTGTCAAGGTATGTGCTCATTGAAAATCTTATCAAGCGTCTTGATCTATCTCTATAGATCTTGATGCCTAATATGTAAACAGCTTCACCGAGGTCTTTCATTGAAAAATTCTTATTCAAGTATCCTTTTATGCTATCCAGAAATTCTATATAATTTTCGATCAACAATATGTCATCCACATATAATATCAGAAATGCTACAGAGCTCCCACTCACTTTCTTGTAAATACAGGCTTCACCATAAGTCTGTATAAAACCATATGCTTTGGTCACCTCATCAAAGCATATGTTCCAACTCCGAGATGCTTGCACCAGTCCATAGATGGATCGCTGGAGCTTGAACACTTTGTTAGCACATTTAGGATCGACAAAACCTTCTGGTTGCATCATATACAACTCTTCTTTAAGAAATCCATTAAGAAATGCAGTTTTGACGTCCATTTGCCAGATTTCATAATTATAAAATTCGGCAATTGCTAACATGATTTGGACTGACTTAAGCATCGCTACGGGTGAGAAAGTCTCATCGTAGTCAACCCCTTGAACTTGTTGAAAACCTTTCACGACAAGTCAAGCTTTGTAGATGGTGACATTACCATCAACGTCTGTCTTATTCTTGAAGATCCATTTATTCTCAATGGCTTGCCGATCATCGGGCAAGTCCACCAAAGTCCATACTTTGTTCTCATACATGGATCATATCTCAGATTTCATGGCGTCAAGCCATTTATCGGAATCTGGGATCATCATAGCTTCTTCATAGTTCGTAAGTTCGCCATGGTATAATAACATGGCTTCTAGGACAGGATTACCGTATCACTCTGGTGTGGAACGTTCTCGGTTCAACCTACGAGGTCCAATAGTAACTTGCTCCGAAGTTTCATGATCATCATCATCATCAACTGCCTCTCTAGTTAGTGTAGGCATCACAGGAACGGATTTCTTGATGTGTTACTTTCCAATTTGAGAGCAGGTAGAATTACCTCATCAAGTTCTACTTTCCTCCCACTCACTTATTTCGAGAGAAACTCCTTCTCTAGAAAGAGATCAATTCTTGGCAACAAAGATCTTGCCTTTGAATCTGTGGTAGAAGGTGTATCCAATTGTTTCCTTAGGGTATACTATGAAGACGCACTTCTCCGATTTGGGTTCGATCTTATCAGGCTGAAGCCTTTTGACATAAGTGTCGCATCCCCAAATTTTAAGAAACGACATCTTAGGTTTCTTGCCAAACCACAGTTCATACGGTGTCATCTCAACGGATTTAGATGGTGCCCTATTTAACATGAATGCGACTGTCTCTAATGCATAACCCCAAAATGATAGTGGCAAATCGGTAAGAGACATCATAGAATGCATCATATCTAATAAAGTAGGTTATGACGTTCGGACACACCATTACGCTGTGGTGTTCCAAGTGGCATGAGTTGTGAAACTATTCCACATTGTTTTAAATGAAGGCCAAACTCGTAACTCAAATATTCGCCTTCGCGATCAGATCATAGAAACTTTATTTTCTTGTTACGATGATTCTCCACTTCACTCTAAAATTCTTTGAACTTCTCAAATGTTTCAGACTTGTGTTTCATCAAGTAGATATACCCATACCTACTCAAATCATCTGTGAAGGTGAGAAAATAACGATACTCACCGCATTCTTCAACACTCATCGAACCGCATACATCGATATGTATTATTTCCAATAAGTCATTAGCTCGCTCCATTGTTCCGGAGAACGGAGTTTTAGTCATCTTGCCCATGAGGCATGGTTCGCAAGTATCAAATGATTCATAATCAAGTGATTCCAAAAGTCCATCCGCATGGAGTTTCTTCATGTGCTTTACACCAATATGACCTAAACGGCAGTGCCACAAGTATGTTGTACTATCATTATCAACTTTGTATCTTTTGGCATCAATATTATGAATATGCGTATCACTATGATCGAGATTCAATAAACCATTTGCATTGGCTGTATGACCATAGAAGGTTTTATTCATGTAAACAAAACAACAATTATTCTCTGACTTAAATGAATAATTGTATTGCAATAAACACGATCTAATCTTGTTCATGCTCAACACAAACACCAAATAACATTTATTCAGGCCCAACACTAATCCTGAAGGCAGAGGGAGTGTGCGATGGTGATGATATCAATCTTGGAAACACTTGCAACACACTCATCACCTCGCCCTTAACTAGTCTCTGTTTATTCTGCAACTCTTGTTTCAGTTACTAATCTTAGCAACTGAACCGGTATCAAATACCCAGGGGATACTATGAGCACCAGTAAGGTACACATCAATAACATGTATATCAAATATACCTTTGTTTACTTTGCCATCCTTCTTATCCGCCAAGTATTTGGGGCAGTACCGCTTCTAGTGACCATTTCCTTTGCAGTAGAAGCACTCAGTTTCATGATTGGGTCTAGCTTTGGGCTTCTTCACAGGAGTGGCAACTTGCTTTCCATTCTTCTTGAAGTTCCCTTTCTTTCCCTTGCCCTTTTTCTTGAAACTAGTGGTTTTGTTTAACCATCAACACTTGATTCTCTTTCTTGATTTCTACCTTCGCCGATTTTAGCATCGCGAAGAGCTTGGGAATCGTTTTCGTCATCCCTTGCATATTATAGTTCATCACGAAGTTCTAGTAGCTTGGTGACATTGACTAGAGAACTCTGTTAATCACTATCTTATCTGGAAGATTAACTCCCACTTGATTCAAGCGATTGTAGTACCCAGACATTCTGAGCACATGCTCACTGGCTGAGCTATTCTCCTCCATCTTGTAGGCAAAGTAGAGGTCTCATACCTCTCGACACGGGCATGAGTCTGAAATACCAATTTTAGCTCTTGGAACATCTCATATGCTCTGTGGCGTTCAAAACGTTTTTGAAGTCCCGGTTTTAAGCCGTAAAGCACGGCACATTAAACTATTAAGTAGTCATCATATCGAGCTTGTCAAACGTTCATAACGTCTGCATCTGCTCCTGCAATAGGTCTGTCACCTAGCGGTGCATCAAGGACATAATTCTTGTGTGCAACAATGAGGATAATCCTTAGATCACGGATCCAGTCCGCATCATTGCTACTATCATCTTTCAACTTAGTTTTCTCTAGGAACATATCAAAAATAGGGGAGCTATATTGCGAGCTATTGATCTACAACATAGATATGCAAAACTACTAAGACTAAGTTCATGATAAATTTAAGTTCAATTAATCAAATTACCAATGAACTCCCACTTAAATAAACATCCCTCAAGTTATCTAAGTGATACATGATCCAAATCAACTAACCCATGTCCGATCATCACATGAGATGGGGTAGTCATCAATGGTGAACATCTCTATGTTGATCATATCTACTATATGACTCATGTTCGACCTTTTGGTCTCCAGTGTTCCGAGACCATGTCTTTACATGCTAGGATCATCAAGTTTAACCCAAGTACTATGCATGTGCAAAACTATCTTACACCCGTCGTACATGAATGTAGAGTCTTTCACACCTGATCATCACGAGGTGCTTCGAAACGACGAACTTTGGCAACAGTGCATACTCAGGGAGAACACTTTTATCTTGAAATTTAGTGAAGGGGTCATCTTATAATGCTACCATCGTTCTAAGCAAAATAAGATGCATAAGCGATAAACATCACATGCAATCAAAATATGTGACATGATATGGCCATCATCATCTTGTGCTTTTGATCTCCATCTGCAAAGCATCGTCATGATCTCCATCGTCACCGGCTCTACACATTTATCTCCATCGTTGTGTCGGGGTCGTCTTGCCAACTATTGCTTCTACAACTATTGCTAACGCATATCGATAAAGTAAAGCAATTACACGGCGATTGCATTTCATACAATAATTAAGAGACAACCCTAAGGCTCCCGCCGGTTGTCGATATTACAAAACATGGTCATCTCATACATCAACATATATCACATCATATCTTGACCATATATATCACATCACAACATGCCCTACAAAAACAAGTACTTTGTTGTTGCAAGTTTATGTGGCTGCTACGGGTTTCTAGCAAGAACCCTTCTTAACTACGAAAAAACCACAACAGTGATTTATCAGGTTTGTTGTTTGAACCTTATTCAAGGACTGGCCGTAGTCAAATTTGATTCAACTAAAGTAGGAGAAACAGACACCCGCCAGCCACCTTTATGCAAAACAAGTTGCATGTCAGTCGGTGTAACCGGTCTCATGTGCGTGGACATGTAAGGTTGGTCTAGACCGCTTCATCCCACAATATCGCCGAATCAAAATAAGAAGTTGGTGGTAAGCGTATGACTATCACCGCCCACAACTGTTTGTGTTCTACTTGTGCATATCATCTACGCATAGACCTGGCTCTGATGCCACTGTTGGGAAACGTTACATGGAAAACAAAAAAAATCTATGCACACGCAAGATCTATCCATGGAGATGCATAGCAACAAGAGGGGAGAGTGTGTCTACGTACCCTCATAGACCGTAAGCGGAAGCGTTTAGTAACACGGTTGATGTAGTCGAACTTCTTCACGATCCAACGATCGAGTACCGCACATACGACACCTTCGTGTTCAACACACATTCAGCTCGATGACATCCTCGCCTTCTTGATCCAGCAAGACGGGCAGAGTAGTAGTTGAGTTCTGGCAGCACGACGGCGTGGTGAGGGTGATGGTGAAGCTATCTTCGCAGGGCTTCACCTAAGCACTACGAAAAAATGACCGAGGGACAAAACAGTGGAGAGGGGCGCCGCACACGGCTAAGACAATGTTGTGTCCCTTGTGCGGCGCCCCCTCCGACATATCTAGGTGGGGGAGAGAGGAGGCAGCCAGGCGCACCACAGAAGGTGGTCGGCCAGCCCTAGGGCTCCTGCGCTGGCCTGCGCCCCCTGCCATAATTCCCCTAAGGGGGAAGGAAAGAGGAGGAGAGGGAAGGAAGGAGGAGGCCCACTCCCCTCTTTCCTTCTCTCCCCTAGGACACGCTGTCATAGAGGGGCACACCAGCCCCTTGTGGGCTGGTGGGCTCCCTTCTCTTGGCCCATATGGCCCATATACCTCCCGGGTCTTACCGAAACCCTTTACGGTGACCCGATGACTACCTAGTACACCCCGAAACTCTTTTGGTGTCCGAATAGTATCGTCCTATATATCAATCTTTACCTCCGGACCATTCCGGAGCTCCTCATCATGTCCGTGATCTCATCCGGGACTCCGAACAACATTCAGTCACCAAATCACATAACTCATATAACACTATATCGTCAATGAACGTTAAGCGTGCGGACCCTACGGGTTCGAGAACTATGTAGACATGACCGAAACACCTCTCCGGTAAATAACCAATAGTGGAACCTGGATGCCCATACTGGCTCCTACATATTCTACGAAGATCTTTATCGGCCGAACCTTATGACAACATACATAATTCCCTTTTTCTATCGGTATGTTACTTGCTCGAGATTCGATCGTCAGTATCTCCATACCTAATTCAATCTCATTACCGGCAAGTCTCTTGATGCGGAGCATCCTATGGTCATCCCCATGGACCTACCATCATCTCACCAAGTGCCAAGAGGACCTATGGCACGAGCTAGAGCTATATCTCTCGAGACCGAGGTGACTTCCTTCCTTACTGATATCACATATGATCCACTCGAGACATGGCTACTACCTAAGTCCGGAATGTTGTGAATTATTAGGTACCAAGAGGACCCTCCCGAAGATGCACGTGAAGACGGACAAGTCCCCAAGTTCACGGACGAAGAGAGCCAACGGAAGGAGTCAAGAGTAACTTCCAGGCCCCGGACATCCGGACATCTGGCCCCTGGAGCATCATCCACAGCAGCCGCCCAGCCGCCAAGCACCTACAGGCCCCGGACATCCGACCCGAAGCCTGGAAATCCGGCGCCCTTTATCCAGAGAGCGTCAAGGCCAGCCCCGACCGCCCGGACATCCGGCACCTCATGAAGCCCCGGACATCCGGGCTGACGCCCGGACATCTCGCCTCCCTTGTGTGCGCATAGTGTAAGGGCCTGAGTCCCGTGTACCCCTTCGCCCACCTAGACTATATATACTCCTCCTCCTCCCTCTTTCTAGGGTTAGCGTTGTGTTAGCTCATATGTGAGATAGAGCTTCGCTCATCCATCCGGATCTACTCCATCGCGAGGGACCTGTAGTATCGAAAGTATGTCTAGAGGGGGGGTGATTAGACTACTTGACCAAATAAAAATCTAGCCTTTTCCTAATTTTAGTTCCTGGCAGATTTTAGCAACTATGAACAAGTCAAGCAATCTTAACACAATTCAAGCAAGCATGCATAGAGTATATGAGTAGCGGAAAGTAAGGCATGTAACTTGCAAGAATGTAAAGGGGAGGGTTTGGAGGATTCAAACGCAATTGGAGACACGGATGTTTTTGTCGTGGTTCCGATAGGTGGTGCTATCGTACATCCACATTGATGGAGACTTCAACCCATGAAGGGTAACGGTTCCGCGAGTCCACGGAGGGCTCCACCCACGAAGGGTCCACGAAGAAGCAACCTTGTCTATCCCACCATGGCCATCGCCCACAAAGGACTTGCCTCACTAGCGGTAGATCTTCACGAAGTAGGCGATCTCCTTGCCCTTACAAACTCCTTGGTTCAACTCCACAATCTCGTCGGAGGCTCCCAAGTGACACCTAGACAATCTAGGAGACACCACTCTCCAAGAAGTAACAAATGGTGTGTTGATGATGAACTCCTTGCTCTTGTGCTTCAAATGATAGTCTCCCCAACTGAAAGATCGTGGATGTCGCCTAGAGGGGGGGGGTGAATAGGCGTTTTAAAATAATTACGATTGAGGCTTGAACAAATGCGGAATAAACCTAGCGGTTAATTTGTCAAGCACAAAACCTAAAACAACTAGGCTCACCTATGTGCACCAACAACTTATGCTAAGCAAGATAAGCAACTATGCGATAGCAAGATATATGACAAGAAACAATACGGCTATCACAAAGTAAAGTGCATAAGTAAAGAGCTCGGGTAAGAGATAACCGAGGTACGCGGAGACGACGATGTATCCCGAAGTTCACACCCTTGCGGATGCTAATCTCCATTTGGAGCGGTGTGGAGGCACAATGCTCCCCAAGAAGCCACTAGGGCCACCGTAATCTCCTCACGCCCTCGCACAATGCAAGATGCCGTGATTCCACTAAGGGACCCTTGAGGGCGGTCACTGAACCCGTACAAATGGCAACCCTTGGGGGCGGTCACCGAACCCGTACACTTTGGCAACCCTTGGGGGCGGTCACCAGTACCCATCAAATTGCTCGGGGCGATCTCCACAACCTAATTGGAGACCCCGACGCTTGCCCGGAGCTTTACACCACAATGATTGAGCTCCGAACAACACCAACCGTCTAGGGCGCCAAGGCACCCAAGAGGAACAAGCTCTAGGGTGCCCAAACACCCAAGAGTAATAAGCTTCTCAAACTTCACTTCCACGTATCACCGTGGAGAACTCAAACCGATGCACCAAATGCAATGGCAAGGGCACACGGAGTGCCCAAGTCCTTCTCTCTCAAATCCCACCGGAGCAACTAATGCTAGGGAGGAAAATGAGAGGAAGAACAAGAAGGAGAACACCAAGAACTCCAAGATCTAGATCCAAGGGGTTCCCCTCACATAGAGGAGAAAGTGATTGGTGGAAATGTGGATCTAGATCTCCTCTCTCTTTTCCCTCAAAAACTAGCAAGAATCCATGGAGGGATTGAGAGTTAGCAAGCTCAAGGAAGGTCAACAATGGGGGAAGAACACGAGCTCAAAAGATTAGGTTCAATGGGGAAGAAGACCCCCTTTTTATAGGAGGGGTAAAATCCAACCGTTATGTGCTCAACCCGCACACGAGCGGTACTACCGCTCCTGGTCCCGGTACAACCGGGACTCACAGTATACGTGCAGAACCCTACCAGGCGGTACAACCGGGCGACCAGGCGGTAGCACCGGTTGAGAAGAACAACCGGACCAACCGCCCAGCCACCGCTCAACCACCACATAGGAACAGAAGGGAGTCACCCCTGAGTGCGGTAGTCGAGCGGTACCGGGCCGGTGCAAGCGCATGGCCTTGAGCGCTCGGGCGGCTAAGTCCTGAGCGGTAGAACCGCTCCGGACACCGGTGGTATCAGTATGACCGGACCAACCGGGCCACCACCGCCCGAGTACCGCATCAAAACAGAGGCCTGACCGGTACTTGGGCGGTGCCTGGCCGGAACAACCGCCCAAGACTTTGCTGAGCAAGTTGGCGGTACCACCGCCCGGAAGCAACGGTACAACGGCTGAGAGCTCCAAGCGGTACTACCGCTGGGGCACGCGGTACTACCGCTGGGACCAGACAAAAACCACTCTCAAGAAAACCAGAACTGCCATAACTTCTGCATATGAGCTCCAAATTGAGCAAACTCAAGCTTGTTGGAAACAAGACGACGAGTAGCATCAAAACTGCGACTGGATATAGTAAGAAGAGGCAGGGGAGGAATGCCAACAAATAGAGGAGTGAAACCTCCAACCGAGAAGAACCGGCAAAACCTCCAACAACGAAAACATCATAGAAGATGCATGCGAACTCCGTTTTCGATGAACTCAAGCTTGTCATCAAGATGACCATAAGCTCTAAGACTCACAAAGAGAACCAAACAAGAACCAAGAAAGATGATGCAAAGATGCAATGGTTTGAGCTCTCTACGAATGATACGATCAAGCTACTCATCGAGAGCCCCCCTTGATAGTACGGCAATCGATCCTATAACCCGGTCTCCCAACTACCATCATGAGACCGGTAAAATAGAAAACCTATCAAGGGCAAAACTTTGCCTTGCACATGGTCCACTTGAGCTAGATGATGACAATCTTGACTCCCTCAAGTTGGACCACCTTTCTTGATTATGTTGACTCGATGAAGACTAGTTGATTGCTCCCCCATACTCCACTATGGGTGAGCCACTCCTCCGCACATCTTCACAAGTCCATTATCACCACAAAGGACGGCAAGCTTCAAGCATTTGATCTCTTCGTGATGCTCCACTTGAACTTGCACACCGCAACCTAACCCCACAAAGAACTCTCACGAAGACCATGGGTTAGTACACAAAGCGTAATTGACAATTCTTACCATACCATGGGATCACTTGATCCCTCTCGGTACATCTTCTGCGCTTTGTGAGTTGATCAACTTGATTCACTCTTGATTTAGTCTTGATCAACCTTGAACCTTTTCAATTCTCTTCATTTGAATGATGTCTTGAAGGTAGACATGAATGATCACACAATCTTCTTCTTCAAGACATGCTTGCAATAAGCTCAACTCTCACATGACCAATCTTTGGATAATTCCTTGAATAACACCTTGGTCGACACAAACTCTCCTTGAAATCAACACATGCACTCCAAGAAAAGCCTATGGACAAAACCTTCAAATCTAACTCAAGGAAACCATTAGTCCATAGAGATTGTCATCAATTACCAAAACCAAACATGGGGGCACCGCATGTTCTTTCACCAACACTCAACTCTCTCTCACAGGATTTGGATTTGGTGGAAAGAAGATTTGAGTGGAAAGCAACTTGGGGAAGGCTAGAGATCAAGATTCATATGGTAGGAATGGAATATATTGGTCTCAACACAAGTGTAGGTGGTTCTCTCTCAGAAAATATAGGTTGGAAGTGTAGGTTTGCTCTGATGGCTCTCTCCATGAATGAAGAGGAGGTGGAGGAGTATTTATAGCCTTCACACAAAATCTAAACGTTACACATAACTTCCCAAACTCGGTGGGACCGAATGGTTAAACTCGGTCTGACCGATTTAGAAAAGCTAGTGACAGTTAGGGTTTTCGGTGGGACCGACATGCAACTCAGTAGGACCGATATGATTAGGGTTAGGGCATAACGTAATCTCGGTGAGACCGATTACACAAACTTGGTGAGACCGATTTTGGTAATAAGCTAACCAGAGAGTTGGTCAGGTAAACTCGGTGGGACCGATCGCTCATTTCGGTGAGACCGAAACGTTACGAAGGCAAAACAGAGAGTTTACATTGCAATCTTGGTGGGACCGACCGCTCATCTCGGTGAGACCGAAACATTACAAAGGGAAACAGAGAGATTACAACCCCATCTCGGTGAGACCGAGATCCCTATCGGTGAGATCGATTTGCCTAGGGTTTGTGCCAGTGGCTAAAACATTTGAAACTCGGTGGCGCCAGATAGGAAAAATCGGTGGGGCCGAGTTTGACTTTTGGTTTAGGTCATATGTGGATGTGAGAAAGTAGTTGAGGGTTTTGGAGCATAGCACTAAGCATTTTGAGCAAGAACCTCATTAAGCAACACCTCATCCCTCCTTGATAGTATTGGCTTTTCCTATAGACTCAATGTTATCTTGGATCACTAAAATAGAAAATGTAGAGTCTTGAGCTTTGAGCTTGAGCCAATCCTTTGTCCTTAACATTTTGAGGGGTCCACTTTTCTCATCCATGCCATGCCAATCATTGAGATTTCCTGAGATATTAATCTTGAAATAACATTCGCTCAATGAGCTATATGTTGTTAGGAATTACCAAAACCACCTAGGGATAGTTGCACTTTCAATCTCCCCCTTTTAGTAATTGATGACAACATATAGATCAAAGCTTCGACAAATGATAATAAGAGTGAAAAACATTGTCGCTTTGAGAAGTGTGTGAAAAGCAAGAGCTCCCCCTAAGTTTGTGCATAGTTTAAGATTTGCTTTGGACTGCAAATGCACAAAGAGTTAGGATCATGGGTTACTCTTCCATGTCACATACATCTTGGTGGAGCGCTCAAAATGATAATAATTAAAATACATGCACTCATCACCAAGCAAAGTGAGTGATCACATAAAAAGGATAATGTCATCCAACAAGCATTAAGGTAGCATATGATCAAACACATGATCATCCAAGTATCACAAAGGCATAAAGTATCTCAACCAAGCAAATAAACGAAGTTTAACCACCAAACAAAAAGGAGAGAATAAAAAGAAACGCTCTCTCTCGAAGCCTATGATATATACATTTTCTCCCCCTTTGGCAACAAGTTACCAAAAAGTTCATAAAAATGCATAGTGCTAAATTGACTCTCAGGCTTGGTCTTCAGGTGGTGGTGTAGACAGAACTCCGAGGACGAAGGCATCAGTTGATGTAGATGGAGCGGGTGGAGTAGGTGCTGGAGCTAGTGGCACTGAAGCTGTAGCTGGTGCAGATGAAGTTGCTCTGGTGTCTGGAACAGGCACTGCAGTAGACCTCTGACCTCTGGGCACTCTAGCAAAAGCATCAGTGGTTGTCTTGCCCTTCTTCTCCTGCACTTCATCCTGAAGTTGCTCAACGACTGACTGGATCTTAGTGACCTTCACATCTAGGTCATAGAACTTCTGTGGGACATCAAAGATGTGAAGCAAGTTAATTGCATGGCCTCTGATCATCTTGTGATCACCTGACTTTGGCAAGAGAGTGTGCCTGAGGATCCAGTTGATTGTTGGCAAGCCTGACAGAAGGTAATGTACTGATCCAAACTTGTGTGTCTCAAGAGCAGCATCTGGGATCTCCTTGTACATGTGTGCCATCGTGTTGTGATCCTTCTTCTTGGCATAGACATCCAAGTCATCTTCACTCTCTTCTGGGGCAATGATCAACTTAGCCCATTCTGCAACTGTTGACTAGTACCTAGTGCCTTCAGACATCCAAACAATCCTTCCATCTGGGTAGAAGCGAGCTGTGGAGTAGAACTGCATGATGAGATCATCATTCCATTTTGTGAGCTTCTGAGCCACAAACTCATCAACTCCACAAGCCTTGAAGCTGTCATATACACCAGGGAAGTGATTCTCGTTTTCCTCAATGAATGTCCAATCGACCCATCTCATGTCACACATTATGGGCTTCTTGTCAAGTAGGATAGTCTCATAGAAGTCATGTTGTTCCTTTGTATGGAACCTGTAGTCCAGAGCAGTCCTTCTCCTGGTGGCATATGGATCAGATTCTCTCCATAGCCTTAGACCAAAATCCTTCCTTATCTTCATGTTTTCAGCTACTGGATGAACATCATTGTGATCTGGAATTTTTGGCTTCAACTTCCTTAACACGACAGAATCATCTTCTTCAGTTGCAGCTTCAGGCACTGGGGCCTTGTTCTTCTCTGCTGCTGGGATATTCCTGGTGCTCCTTTTGGGTGCAGTTTTGGGTTTTGGAGCAGCTGGCTTAAGAGTTCCTTTGGGCTTAGATGGAGCAGCCCTTGATCTTATGGCATCTCCCATAAGCTTCTGAGCTTTGGGTGCTGGTGCTGCATCCTCTTCCTCTTCCTCTTCTTCAGAGTCTTTCATTATTGAAGATCTCCCAAGCACTCTGGCAGTGGTCTTCTTGACCATTTCCTTTCTTTTCTTTTCTGCCACAACCTGCTCTTTGGGTGCAGATCCCAAAGTCTCTTGAGTGGATGTTCTGGCTTTTGACATTGGAGCTCTCTTGGCAGGAACCTTTTGCTTCATCCCTGGCTTAGTGGCAGCAGCTGTGCCATATTCCTTTTTCAGGACTTTCCTCTTTGAGGTGGCTTCTTCCTCCTCAGCCACATAGTCCTCATCCTTTGACTCTGAGGTTCTTTTCTTGCTGGCCCTGGTGGCAGCCTTTGGCAGATTGCTTGGTGTGCTCCTGCTGCCATCATCTGAGCTGCTAGAGGGACTAGTTCCCTCACTCAAGTGAACCTGTTCCTCTGACTTGTTCTGACTGTCACTTTGATCTGACATGATGCAAACACTGACAGCAGACCCTGTGAACAGATTATAGATGAGGTAGAGTGGATGAGCATCACAAAGTGCAGAGGTTTTTGCAAAAGAATGAATTAAAAACATAGTTTTAGTTTTCCACAGAAAGCATTTCGGATCTACCGATTTGCAAACTCGGTGATACCGAAGCAGCTTTTGGAACCTAAACTAGTGAACTTGGTCAGAGCGAGTCACAGTTCGGTGGCACCGAGACTGCTAGGGTTTAACAAAGTCGGTGGAACCGATTTCATCAACTCGGTCGGTCTGAGATGGTTTAGGCGGAAACCTAATCCTAAATTTTCAATTCACGACTAAACTACGGAGTGTTTTCAATGGATAGAATGATCTCAATCATGGCAAGATACATGGCAAAGCAATGTGCTGGGGAATCGGAGTAAGAACAACACAAAGATCAAGTCCATACCCTAGTTCGGCAATGAACTTGCTACGACAGCAACGGCGGAGACGATCCCGTTGACGGTGGCGGAGACGAGCGACAGGAGGCGGCTGGCGACGAGGATGATGATCTGGAGACCCAGGGAGGCAGAGCAGGCTAAGCGCGGGCGAAGAGGTTCGGAAAGTTTTCCAAAATTTGGGCCGCGGATATATATAGCCTGACTTTGTCGGTGTGACCGAGTGGAACAACTCGGTGGCACCGAGATTCATAACTACAAGCAGTTACTGAAACTCGGTGTGACCGAAAAGTTCAAATTGGTTGCACCGAGATTGAAAACCTAGATCGACTTAGTGATCTCGGTATGACCGAAATGGATGAATCGGTCAGACCGAAACACACAAAGAAGTTTTGAATTTTTAAGTCTATGACAAATCGGGGACTCTGAGTGCTCCTCACACAGAGTGGTTCGAATCTGACTTGATCAAACTTTGTGATGCAGCATGAATAGAGTTTGAGACGAGAAAAGCATAGATAGCTAGATAAGGTTCTTAAGCATTCTTGTCCATCCACTTGGCAAAATAAAAAGAAACCAACCAATCAAAACAACAAGTGGATGTCCTCGAATGAGTAAATTATGCAACCAACATGCTCACACAATAAAATGACAAATGAAATATGTGGCAAAGCATGCACAAACAATTCTAGCATCTATCAAGCAATTGGCGATGACCAGGTCATCTATATATGAGTATATTGACTTAGGAGTTGTAAGTGCATCTAGTGCCACCCCTAGTTGGTTTTGGAGTATTGACGACAAACCTGGTTGAGGGACTAATGTGTTTGTGAGAATTGCAGGATAACACAGGTAGAAGTCCCTCATTGATTCGGTTTTCCTACCGGAGATGACCCCTAAAAATGTATGAAGACATTGAAGTCAAAGGTGGTATGTGAAGACATTCACATTGAAGACTATAACAAGAGAAGACATCGCGTGAAGACTATGGAGCGCGAAGACTTAGTTGTTTCGTCGTTCTTTTTCTTCTTTGTTGAGTCATAGGAACCACCGTATTGTTAAGTGGGGTCCAAGTGAACCAGTCAGAATGACTGAAGTGATGCTTAACCAAAATCCTATGTCTTCGAGCGAAGACAATGAGAGCATCTTATCCAGAGCTGGATAAGTCAGCTTTGCTTGTAGCTCAAGTAAAGTTGCCGTGTGTGTTTGAAATCTGACCGTTGGAACACGTGTCAGTTCCTTAGTGACCCAGGGTCATTTTGGACAAATCAGGCCGGGTTGCCTAGTGGATATAAATAGCCCACCCCCTACACCATAAATTGGTTGGCTGCTCAGAGTTAGTGCATGGCTTTTGTCGTTTTAGAGCAACCCACCTCGAAGCCTTTGAGAGAGAAATCCTTGCGAGGACAAAGCCCTAAACACCCAGAGCCAAAGAGTGTTAGGCATCACTTAGGTCTTCTTGTCTGTGTTATCTGAAGACTTATTACACTTGAGGACTGTGAATCCTCCAGCCGGTTAGGCGTCGCGTTCTGAGCATCCAAGAGTCATTGTGGATCGTCGGTGAACGAAGTCTGTGAAGGTTTGGAAGTCTACCTTGAAGACTTACCAGAGTAATTGGGCGAGGACTGGGTGTCCTTAGCTCAAGGGGAATAAGGTGAAGACGTGGTCTTCTGAGTTGAATCTCAGCCTCCCTAACCAGACGTACGGTTGTCACAGCAACTGGAACTGGTCCAACAAATCATTGTCTTCAATGAGCCACTGGTTCTATCCTTTCCATCTCTTTATTTACTGTTAGTCCTTGTGAAGTCATTGCCTGTTTGCATTATCTTTTGTCTTCACTGAGTGACTGCTTGTTCTTATTGGCTTCATACTATCTCCCATCCTGATCTATACTGCCTAGCTGCTATTAGTCTTTGTGCCTTCATTTCATTGAATACTTGACTATGGCTTGCTTAGTGTAGTCTACCTTCCGCTGCATGGTAATAGGTTTATGTCCATCGTTTGTCTTCGAAACTTCCATGTTTTGAAGACTTCCATAAAAATCGCCTATTCATCCCCCTCTAGTCGATCACTAGCACTTTCAGGAGTCAAATGAGAACATTTGATCGTAGGTCATACTCATCGTTTAAGCACAAGTGGTGTTACCACTTTTACATAAAGTGTTGTTGTGTTCACACCATTAGAGTTGCTTTAGCTCAATTTTAGAGTAAAGCTCCCCTAGATGTGAGATCCCCCCTAAGAGGGATGAATTAACCTTGGGTTTTGTCGATGATGACTTCATGTAGGTGTTGAAGATGTGGATGCTCTAAGTTGATGTAGATCATTCAAAGCTATCCTTTGGAGTGAATTGCACTTTCAATACCTACACGGGTTAGTACCACAAGGAACAAATAGGGATATCCATAGACATAGAGTGATGCACACACAAGATGATGTCCATGAAAGCATTAGGTTACCTTGTCCCTTGTCTTACCAACAAGAGGGTTTGTAACTCCTTGAACTAGTGCAAGATGTGGAAGTTGATTGCACTTGTTCTTGCCAAAATGATAAGAGTGAAGTATGTTGGCGGAGTCACCCTGAAGAACTCTCTAGTTCTCCTTCTTCGGGATCCACACCATCTTGATGGGAATCCTTGGAGTTGTAGTCGTACTTGATGAAGTGGAACTTGAAGTAGTCTTGGGAACCCACTTGACCAAGGCCTTAGGAGCTTCTTCAAATGCATCAATTTCCTCCTAAAGCTTGTCCTTACCTTTTTCCTTGTGGTCTTGTGGTGGAAGATCATCTTGAGCTTGTGTCCCTTTGAAAGAATTAGGATCATACTTGGGGATGCCCCGGAAGGCATCCCCTCTTTCGTCTTCATTCATCGGTAACTTTACTTGGAGCTATATTTTTATTCACCACATGATATGTGTTTTGCTTGGAGCGTCAATTTATTTTGTTAGGATTTGCTTGCTGTTATTTAGAATAATGTTTTGCATCTTTTATTTCAATAAAAGTGGCATTGATAGCCTTTACTAAGCCTATTTTAGAAGTCCACATGTTGCTGTTTGAAAACAGAAGTTTACCGCTGTTGCAATAATTCCCTAGAAAAGTCAGAATGTGATAAAATGTTGAACCTTTTGCATATTAAGCTCTGATAAATTTACTACAGTGGGAATTTTATTTCATAATTTTTGGAGCTTGGGAAGTATGGATGTTGCAGTATTCTTTACAGACTATCCTGTTTAGGCAGATTGCTGTTATGTTTGCATTGTTTGCATATGTTTGCTTCTTTAATGATTCTATTTGAGGATAGGACTATTAAATATGCAGAGGCATTTAGTATGCAATGTTGAATAATAATTTTAGTGGTTTGCTACAGTAGAGTATGCTAAGGTTTTTGCAATGGTTTATGCTAACTTATCTCACGAGTCCTTGTTGAGTTTTGTGTGGATGAAGCTTTTGAGATTTAGGGAGACCGTGATATGAGAGGAATTAAGGAGACACAAAATCTCAATCTTGGGGATGCCCAAGGCATCCCAATATAATATTTCAATAAGTCTCAAGCATCTAAGCTTGGGGATGCCCTGGTTGGCATCCCACCTTTCTTCTTCAACAATTATCGGTTAGTTTCGGTTGATCCTATGTTTTTGCTTCTTCACATGATGTTTGCCATTCTTAGAATGTCATTTTATTTTGCTTTGCTTGCTGTTTGAATATAATACCAAGATCTCAAATTATTAAATGTTAGAGAGTCTTCACATAGTTGCATAATTATTCGACTACTCATTGATCTTCACTTATATCTTTCGGAGTAGTTTGTCATTTGCTCTAGTGCTTCACTTATATCTTTTAGAGCATGGTGGTAGTTTTATTTTGAAGAAATAGATGAACTCTCATGCTTCACTTATATTATTTTGAGATTCTTAAATAGCATGGTAATTTGCTTAAAATCCTTATATGCTAGGTATTCAAGAATGATAAAATTCTCTTATGAGTGTGTTGAATACTATGAGAAGTTTGATGCTTGATAATTGTTTTGAGATATGAGGATGGTGATATTAGAGTCATGCTAGTTGAGTGGTTATGAATTTGAGAAATACTTGTGTTGAAGTTTGTGATTCCCGTAGCATGCACGTATGGTGAACCGTTATGTGATGAAGTCGGAGCATGATTTATTTATTGATTGTCTTCCTTATGAGTGGCGGTCGGGGACGAGCGATGGTCTTCTCCTACCAATCTATCCCCCTAGGAGCATGCGCGTAGTACTTTGTTTCGATAACTAATATATTTTTGCAATAAGTATGTGAGTTCTTTATGACTAATGTTGAGTCCATGGATTATACACACTCTCACCCTTCCACCATTGCTAGCCTCTCTAGTACCACGCAACTTTCGCCGGTACCATACACCCACCATATACCTTCCTCAAAACAGCCACCATACCTACCTATCATGGCATTTCCATAGCTATTCCGAGATATATTGCCATGCAACTTTCCACCATTCCGTTCATCATGACGCATTCATCATTGTCATATTGCTTAGCATGATCATGTAGTTGACATAGTATTTGTGGCAAAGCCACTATTGATGATTCTTTCATACTTGTCACTCTTGATTCATTGCATATCCCGGTACACCGCCGGAGGCATTCATATAGAGTCATACTTTGTTCTAGTATCGAGTTGTATCATTGAGTTGTAAATAAATAGAAGTGTGATGATCATCATTCAATAGAGCATTGTCCCAAAAAAAGAGAGAAAAAAGAAAGGCCAAAAAAAAGGAAGGCCAAATAAAAAAAGGAAGGCCAAAAAAAGGGGGACAATGCTACTATCCTTTTACCACACTTGTGCTTCAAAGTAGCACCATGATCTTCATGATATAGAGTCTCCTATGTTGTCACTTTCATATACTAGTGGGAATCTTTCATTATAGAACTTGGCTTGTATATTCCAATGATGGGCTTCCTCAAAATGCCCTAGGTCTTCGTGAGCAAGCGAGTTGGATGCACACCCACTAGTTTCTTTTGTTGAGCTTTCATATACTTATAGCTCTAGTGCATCCATTGCATGGCAATCCCTACTCACTCACATTGATATCTATTGATGGGCATCTCCATAGCCCGTTGATACGCCTAGTCAATGTGAGACTATCTTCTCCCTTTTTGTCCTCTCCACAACCACCATTCTATTCCACCTATAGTGCTATGTCCATGGTTCACGCTCATGTATTGTGTGAAGATTGAAAAAGTTTGAGAACATCAAAAGTATGAAACAATTGCTTGGCTTGTCATAGGGGTTGTGCATGATTTAAATATTTTGTGTGGTGAAGATAGAGCATAGCCAGACTATATGATTTTGTAGGGATAACTTTCTTTGGCTATGTTTTTTTGAGAAGACATGATTGCTTAGTCAGTATGCTTGAAGTATTATTATTTCTATGTCAATATGAAATTTTGTCTTGAATCTTATGGATCTAAATATTCATATCACAAGTAAGAAGAATTACATTGAAATTATGCCAACTAGCATTCCATATCAAAAATTATCTTTTTATCATTTACCTACTCGAGGACGAGCAGGAATTAAGCTTGGGGATGCTTGATACGTCTCCAACGTATCTATAATTTTTGATTGCTCCATGCTATATTATCTACTGTTTTGGGCAATATTGGGCTTTATTTTCCACTTTTATATTATTTTTGGGACTAACCTATTAACCGGAGGCCCAACCCAGATTTGCTGTTTTATGCCTATTTCAGTGTTTCGAAGAAAAGGAATATCAAACGAAGTCGAAACGGAACGAAATCAACTAGAGAAGTTATTTTTGGAAGGAAATCAACCCAGGGAACTTGGAGTGCACATCAGGGGAGACACGGGCTGCCCACGAGGGTGGGGGGCGAGCCACCCTACCTAGGGCGCGCCCCTACCTCGTGGGGCCCCCGTGGCTCCTCCGACGTACTTCCTGCACCCATATATATCGTCGTACCCTAGAACTTCCAGAACGCACAATAGATCGGGAGTTCCGCTGCCAGAAGCCTCCGTAGCCACCAAAAACCAATCTAGACCCGTTCCGGCACCCTGCCGGAGGGGGCAATCCCTCTCCGGTGGCCATCTTCATCATCCCGGTGCTCTCCATGACGAGGAGGGAGTAGTTCTCCCTCGGGGCTGAGGGTATGTACCAGTAGCTATGTGTTTGATCTCTCTCCCTCTCTCGTGTTCTTGATTTGGCACGATCTTGATGTATCGCGAGCTTTGCTTTTATAGTTGGATCTTATGTTTCTCCTCCCCCTCTTCTCTCTTGTAATGAATTGAGTTTCCCCTTTGAAGTAATCTTATCAGATTGAGTCTTTAAAGATTTGAGAACACTTGATGTAAGTCTTGCCGTGCGTATCTGTGGTGACAATGGGATACCACGTGATTCACTTGATGTATGTTTTGGTGATCAACTTGCGGGTTCCGCCCATGAACCTATGCATAGGGGTTGGCACACGTTTTCATCGTGATTCTCTGGTAGAACTTTGGGGCACTCTTTGAGGTCCTTTGTGTTGGTTAAATAGATGAATCTGAGATTGTGTGACGCATATCATATAATCATACCCACGGATACTTGAGGTGACATTGGAGTATCTAGGTGACATTAGGGTTTTGATTGATTTGTGTCTTAAGGTGTTATTCTAGTACGAACTCTAGGGCTGTTTGTGACACTTATAGGAATAGCCCAACGGATTGATTGGAAAGAATAACTTTGAGGTGGTTTCGTACCCTACCATAATCTCTTCGTTCGTTCTCCGCTATTAGTGACTTTGGAGTGACTCTTTGTTGCATGTTGAGGGATAGTTATGTGATCCAATTATGTTAGTATTGTTGAGGGAACTTACACTAGCGAAAGTATGAACCCTAGGCCTTATTTCCTATCATTGCAATACCATTTACGCTCACTTTTATCATTAGTTACCTTGCTGTTTTTATAATTTCAGATTACAAATACCTTTATCTACTATCCATATACCACTTGTTTCACCATCTCTTCGCCGAACTAGTGCACCTATACGATTTACCATTGTATTGGGTGTGTTGGGGACACAAGAGACTCTTTGTTATTTGGTTGCAGGGGTGCTTGAGAGAGACCATCTTCATCCTACGCCTCCTACGGATTGATAAACCTTAGGTCATCCACTTGAAGGAAATTTGCTACTGTCCTACAAACCTGTGCACTTGGAGGCCCAACAACGTCTACAAGAAGAAGGTTGTGTAGTAGACATCAATCACTAAGCATTTTGAGCAAGTAACTCATTAAGCAACACCTCACCCCCTTTTAATAGTATTGGCTTTTCCTATGGACTCAATGTGATCTTGGATCACTAAAAGTAAAATGTAGAGTCTTGTGCTTTGAGCTTGAGCCAATCTTTTGTCCTTATCATTTTGAGGGGTCCACTTTCTAATCCATGCCATGCCAATCATTGAGCTTTCCTGAAATATTTATCTTAAAATAGCATTAGCTCAATGAGCTATATGTTGTTAGGAATTACCAAAACCACCCAGGGATAGTTGCACTTTCAGAAACCTATGGCCCCCGAGTCTATTTTCCATCATACGAGTTTCCGATCTACAATTCTAGTTTCATATTTACTTTCTTTTGCAATATTATACTTTGCATTCCATAAACCACAAATACCAAAAATATTACTTTACCGTTTATCCATCTCTATCACATCTCACTTTGCGAATAACCGTGAAGGGATTAACAACCCCTTTGTCGCGTTGGTAGCAAGTTGGTGTTTGTTTGTGCAGGTATTCGATGGCTTGTCGCATTGTCTACTACTGGATTGATACCTTAGTTCTCAAAATCGAGGGAAATAATTACGCTACTTTGCTGCATCACCCTTTCCTCTTCAAGGGAAAAACCAACGCAAGCTCAAGAGGTAGCAAGAAGGATTTCTGGCGCTGTTGCCGGGGAGATCTATGCCAAGCCAAGACATACCAAGTACCCATCATAAACTCTCATCCCTCGCATTACATTATTTGCCATTCGCCTCTCGCTTTCCTCTCCCCCACTTCTAAATAGATTTTCGAAAAGATTCCGTTTTCTTCGCCCCTCTTCCGTTCCTATTCTTCATTTGCTTTTTGTGTGCTCGTGTGTTGGATTACTTGCTTTGTCATGATGGCTCAAGATAATAACAAATTATGTGAACTTTCCAATACCAACACCAATGATTTTATTAGTACTCCGATTTCTCCCAATGCTAATGTTGAATCTTGTGAAATTAATA
Source organism: Triticum urartu (assembly GCF_056163025.1). Lineage (NCBI taxonomy): Eukaryota > Viridiplantae > Streptophyta > Magnoliopsida > Poales > Poaceae > Triticum > Triticum urartu. The sequence continues at coordinate 502,491,860 of NC_141879.1, read as the reverse complement.
CCGCTTTGCTGAATCTTGTTATGAAAGATCAATTTTCCGGCCTTCGCAATGAAGATGCCGCAATCCATCTTAATAACTTTGTTGATTTGTGCGATATGCAAAAGAAAAAAGATGTGGATAATTATATTGTTAAGTTGAAGCAATTTCCGTTCTCGCTTAGAGATCGTGCTAAAACCTAGTTTTCATCTTTGCCTAAAAAAGAGTATTGATTCATGGAATAAGTGTAAAGATGCTTTTATTTCCAAGTACTTTCTTCCCGCTAAGATCATCTCCCTTAGGAATGATATTATGAATTTTAAGCAACTTGATCATGAACATGTTGCACAATCTTGGAAGAGGATGAAATTGATGATTAGAAATTTCCCTACTCATGGTTTGAATTTGTGGATGACTATACAAAAATTTTATGCCGGATTGAATTTTGCTTCTAGAAATCTTTTAGATTCGGCCGCGGGAGGCACTTTTATGGAAATTACTTTAGGAGAAGCTACTAAACTCCTAGATAATATTATGGTTAATTATTCTCAATGGCATTGATGTCACTTGAAGCAACGTCGGTATTTCCCCAAAGATGAAGGGATGATGCAGCACAACGGCGGTAGGTATTTCCCTCAGATGTTAAACCAAGGTTATCGAACCAGTAGGAGAACCAAGCAACACAACATAAATAGCACCTGCACACAAATAAAAACTACTCGCAACCTGACGTGTAAAAGGGGTTGTCAATCCCTTTCGGGTAGCGGCGCCAGAAATTGGCAAAGAAACGTGAGAAAGTTGTAAATATTGATAGATCGAATGCCAAATAAAATAAATTGCAGCAAGGTATTTTTGTATTTTTTGGTTTAGTATATCTGAAAGTAAAAGGCAAATAAAATAGATCGCGAAGGCAAATAGTGTGAGAAAGAGACCCGGGGGCCGTAGGTTTCACAAGTGTCTTCTCTCTAGAAAAATAGCAAACGGTGGGTAAACAAATTACTGTTGGGCAATTGATAGAACTTCAAATAATCATGACGATATCCAGGCAATGATCATTATATAGGCATCACATCCAAGATTAGTAGACCGACTCCTGCATGCATCTACTACTATTACTTCACACATCGACCGCTATCCAGCATGCATCTATTGTATTAAGTTCATGGAGAAACGGGGTAATGCAATAAGAATGATGACATGATGTAGACAAGATCTATCTATGTAGAGATAGACCCCATCGTTTTATCCTTAGTAGCAATGATACATACGTGTCGGTTCCCCTTCTGTCACTGTGATCAAGCATCGTAAGATCGAACCCACTACAAAGCACCTCTTCCCATTGCAAGATAAATAGATCAAGTTGGCCAAACAAAACCCAAATATCGGAGAAGAAATACAAGGCTATAAGCAATCATGCATAAAATAGATCAAAGAAACTCAAATACTTTCATGGATATAAAAACACAGATCTGATCATAAACTCAAAGTTCATCTGATCCCAACAAACACACCGCAAAAAGAGTTACATCATATGGATCTCCAAGAGACCATTGTATTGAGAATCAAACGAGAGAGAGAGAGAGGAAGCCATTTAGCTACTAACTACAGACCCGAAGGTCTACAAAGAACTACTCATGCATCATCGGAGAGGCACCAATGGAGGTGGTGAACCCCATCCGTGATGGTGTCTAGATTGGATCTGGTGGTTCTGGACTCTGCGGTGGTTGGAATTGATTTTCGTCGACTCCCCTAGGGTTTCTGGAATATTGGGGTATTTATAGAGCAAAGAGGCGGTCTGGGGGGCACCCGAGGTGGGCACAACCCACCAGGGCGCGCCTGGGCCTCCTGGTGTGCCCTGGTGGGTTGTGCTCTCCTCGGAGCACCCCCAGGCGCAACCTTGGCCCATTAGGTGTCTTCTGGTCCATAAAAAATCTCCATAAAGTTTCTTGGCATTTGGACTCTGTTTGGTATTGATTTTTTGTGATGTAAAAACATGAAAAAACAACAACTGGCACTTGACACTGTCAATAGGTTAGTACCAACAAATGATATAAAATGATTATAAAACATCCAAGATTGATAATATAACAACATGGAACAATCAGAAATTATAGATACGTTGGAGACGTATCAGCAAGCATCCCCAAGCTTAACTCCTACTCGTCCTCAAGTAGGTAAGTGATAAAAACAGAATTTTTGAGGTGGAATGCTTCCTAACATGTCATATAATATTTCTTTTGTTTATTGCATGGACATTTGGACTTTTATATTGTTCAAAGCTATAGTCTAGTTTTGACATGATAACTTAAATACTCAAGCATATCAAGAAGCAACCATGTCTTTCGAAATATCAATGCTAAAATAAGCTATCCCTAGCCCATCATGCTCAAGAATTGATCCATTCATGAAACACACTCGCATATTAACTACACCCAATGCTCAATTACGATCATAGTGCCTCCTAGTTGGTGCTTTTATAAGAGAAGATGGAGACTCAAATTTAGAAATAAAAATTGCATAAAGTAAAAGAAAGGCCCTTCGCAAAGGGAAGTAGGGATTTGTAGAGGTGCCACAGCTCAAAGCGAAAAACTTAGAGATAAAAACATTTTGGGAGGTGTATCCTTCCCACCAACGAAAACGACTTAGAGTTCCCAACACTTTCCATGCTAGATATATCATAAGCGGTTCCCAAACAGAAAATAAAGTTCATTCCTTTTTCAACCATACTTTCACTTTACATGGCTAGCCGTATCCATGGTTGCCCTCCATGCCAACACTTTTCAAGGAATTTATTATTTTACAACATAAATTAAATTCATTTTTCATTTCGGGACTGGGCATCCCTAATACCTTTGCCTTACTCTCGTGCAATGACAAGTGAATAAACACTCATCGTGAGAATAACACATCTAGCATGGAAAATAGTAGCCACCCCTCAACGCTCCGCGAGCGAAACGAATACACAAAAGAGAAGTTTATTTTGAAAATTAGAGATGGCACATACAAATTTTCTTAGAACGGCAAAAGAATACCGCATATAGGTAGATATAGTGGACTCATGTGGCAAAACTGGTTTAAAGGTTTTTGGATGCACAAGTAGTGATCATACTTAGTGTAAAATGAAGGCTAGCAAAAGATTGAGAAGCGACCAACCAAGAAACGAGTAATCTCATAAGTGAGCATTAAGCATAATTAACACCAATAATGCACCACAAGTAGGATATAATTTCATTGCATAATTATTGACTTTTGTTCTTGCATAGGGAATCACAAACCTTAACACCAATATTCTTACTAAAGCATAATTACTCATCAACATAACTCACATATCACATCATCATATCTCAAAACTATTACTAGGAATCAAGTTTATTTTGTCCAATGATCTTCATGAAAGTTTTTATTATATCCTTCTTGGATATCTATCACTTTGGAACTAATTTTCATATGTTGCTTTTGATAAGCTCAAACAAATATAAGTGAAGATCATGAGCATAATTTTTGTTTCTCTCAAATTAATTTAAGTGAAGCAAGAGAGAATTTCTTCAAAATTTTAACAACTCTCAAATAAATATAAGTGAAGCAAGATAGCATTTCTTCAAAAATACTAAAGCACACCGTGCTCAAAAAGATATAAGTGAAGCACTAGAGCAAGTCCATAGCTCATAAAAATTTAAGTGAAGCATAGAGAGCAATTCTAACAAGTCATGGCATAATTTTTGCTCTCTCAAATAGGTGTGTCCAGCAAGGAATCAAGACTTGGAACAGAAACTAAAACAAGCAAAGACTCATATCATACAAGGCGCTCCAAGCAAAACACATAGTATGTGACGAATAAAAATATAGCTTCAAGTAAAATACCGATGATCGTTAGAAGAAAGAGGGAATGCCACTTGGGGGCGTCCCCAAGCTTAGTTGCTTGCTCTCTTTTAGATAATAGCTTGGGATGCCGGGGAATTCCCAAGCTTAGGCTCTTCTTACTACTTTTTCCTTCATCTGTCGTGAGATAACCCAATACTTGAAAACTTCAGTCACACAAAACTCAACAAAACTTTCATGAGATCCGTTAGTATAAGAAAGCAAATCACTACTATAAGTATTGTATCAGACCAATTCATATTTTGTTTTTGCATTATATCTACTGTATTCCAACTTTTCCATGGCAAAAACTCATCAAAGAAAACCATAGAGCCATCAAAACAAGCACACAACGCAAAGAAAACAGAACCTGTCAAAAACAGAACAGTCTGTAGCAATCTAACTATTTAGAATACTTCTGTAACTCCAAAAACTCTAAAAACTTGGGATCACCTTAGCAATTTTTATATTGATCTACTTCAAAAGGTATGGGTATTTTATCGCTCTCTGGTTAAAAATGAAAATTATTTTCATGAGCGCAAAAGTTTCTGTTATTTTTTCAGCAAGATCAAACAACTATCACCCAAGAAGATCCTAAAGGCTTTACTTGGCAGAAACATGAATTAAAACATAAAAAACACAATCATAACAGTAGCATAATTGTGCTAACACTCAAAAATAGGAAGCAAAAGGAAAAAATAAATTTTATTCATTGGGTTGCCTCCCAACAAGAGCTATAGTTTTACGCCCTTAGCTAGGCATAAAGCAAGGATCTACGTTTTGTCATCTCTGGTTCAAGATCCATAAGATGCCCTTATGATCGATTCATATGGTGGCCTAATTCTTGTTCTAGGGAAGTGTTCCATGCCCTTCCTCAAAGAAAATTGGAACTTAATATTGCCATCTTTCATATCAATCACAACACCGATAGTGCGTAAAAACGGTCTACCAAGAATAATTGGACAAGACGGATTGCAATCAATATCAAGACCAATAAAATCTATTAGCACATAATTCCTATTTGCAAGAATAAGAACATCATTAATTCTTCCCATAGGCTTTTTAATAGTAGAATCCGCCAAGTGCAAATTCAAAGAACATGATTCAATATCGGTAAGACCAAGCACATCACATAAAGATTCCGGAATTGTAGAAACACTAGCACCCAATTCACACAAAGCAAAACACTCATAATTTTTAATATTGAATTTGGTAGTAGGTTCCCATTCATCATGCAATTTTCTAGGAATTGAAACTTCTAATTCCAACTTTTCTTCCAAAGCTTTCATCATAGCATCAACAATATGTTTAGTAAAAGCTTTATTTTGTTCATAAGCATGGGGTGGATTTATCATGGATTGCAACAAAGAAATACAATCAATCAAAGATCTACTATCATAATTAAAGTCTTTGTAATCCAAAAAGAGTGGGCATATCACTAGCTAAAGTTTTGACCTCTTCAAACCCACTTTTATCAATTTTCTCAACAAGATTTTCACCCGCTGAAATATCGGGACACCTTCTAACTAAAGTTGACTCTTCTCCAGTCCCTTTTTCATCAATATTAACTTTACTAAACAAGGAATCAATGGAAGAAACACTAATCATTTTAAGATCTTCATCACTTTTACGAAAGTAATCATTAGAAAATGCTTTTTTTTAAAAAATTCTCTTTTAGCTCTAAGCATAGTGGTTATTTTCTTACTTTCATCCATAGAAACATAAAGAGCTTTAATTGATTCATAAACCTTAGGCACAAAAAATTTTATCTTGAGATTTTCCACATCATGAGAAATTCTATCAACACTTCTAAACAAATCATCAATCTTACTCAACTTTTCTTCTATGGAGGTGTTGAAAACTTTTTGCGTGTTGATAAATTCCTTAATATTATTATCAAGATCAGAGGTGTTCCTATTATTATAAGATTGATTTCCATAGGAATTACCATAATTATTAGAGGAATTACTAGGAAAAGGCCTAGGATTAAAATTACCTCTATAAGCATTGTTGTTGAAATTATTTCGAGAGATAAAATTCACATCTACGTCATCACTATTTTGCTCAATCAAAGTAGACAAAGGCATATCATTAAAATCAATACGAGTACTTCTAGTAGCAACCAATTTCATAAGAGCATCAACTTTTTCACTCAAAGAAGAAATTTCTTCAACCGAATTAACCTTTTTACTAGTAGGAGCTCTTTCGGTATGCCATTGCGAATAATTTGCCATGATATTATCAAGCAATTTGGTGGCTTCACCCAAAGTAATTTCCATAAAAGTACCACCCGCGGCGGAATCTAAAAGATAATGAGAAACAAAATTCAATCCCGCATAAAAATTTTGTATGATCATCCAAAGATTTAACCCATGAGTTGGGCAATTCCTTAGCATCATTTTCATCCTTTCCCAAGATTATGCACCATGCTCATGTTCCAGTTGCTTGAAATTCATGATCTGGGTTCTAAGGGAAATAATCTTTGCGGGCAGAAAATACTTAGTGATAAAAGTATCTTTGCACTTATTCCAAGAATTGATACTATTGCAAGGTAAAGAATAGAACCAAATTTTTTTGACTATATATTTTTGACTATAATAGAACCAAATTTTTGCAGAATCATGCAAAGAAAATGGAAATAATTTCATCTTCACAACATCATTGTCCACATCTTTTTTTGCATATCGCATAATTCCACGAAGGTATTAAGATGGGACGCGGCATCCTCATTAGGAGTACCAGAAAATTGATCTTTCATAACAAGATTCAACAAAGCAGTATTAATATCACAAGACTCCGCACTAGCAGTGGGCGGAGCAAGCGGAGTGCCAATAAAATCATTGTTATCGGTAGTTGAGAAATCACACAACTTCATGTTCTCTTGAGTCATGATGAATACACAACAAGATTGCACTCAAAAATAGATCCCGCAAGAAAATGGCGAACAGAAAAGAGGGGTGAATAAAACAGCAAATTTTTGTGAAGTGGGGGGAGAGGAAAACGAGAGGCAAATGGAAAATAATGTAAATTGCAAGGAGATGGGATTTGTGATTAGGAACCTGGTATATGTTGAAGATCCTCCCGGCAACGGTGCCAGACATTCCTTTTGATGTCGCTTGAATCTACGTCGGTATTTTCCCAAAGAGGAAGGGATGATGCAACACAGCAGCGGTAGGTATTTCCCTTAGATGTGAAACCAAGGTTATCAAACCAGTAGGAGAACCAAGCAACACAACGTAAACAACACTTGCACACAAATAACAACTACTCGCAACCCGACGTGTAAAAGGGGTTGTCAATCCTTTCGGGTAGCGGCGCCAGAATTGGCAAACGAACGTGGGAGAGTTGTAAATATTGATAGATCAAACGCCAAATAAAATAAATTGAAGCAAGGTATTTTTGTATTTTTTTGGTTTAGTATATCCAAAAGTAAAAGGCAAATAAAATAGATCGCGAAGGCAAATAGTGTGAGAAAGAGACCCGGGGGCCGTAGGTTTCACAAGTGTCTTCTCTCGAGAAAAATAGCAAACGGTGGGTAAACAAATTACTGTTGGGCAATTGATAGAACTTCAAATAATCATGACGATATCCAGGCAGTGATCATTATATAGGCATCACGTCCAAGATTAGTAGACCGACTCCTGCATGCATCTACTACTATTACTTCACACATCGACCGCTATCCAGCATGCATCTAGTGTATTAAGTTCATGGAGAAACGGGGTAATGCAATAAGAATGATGACATGATGTAGACAAGATCTATCTATGTAGAGATAGACCCCATCGTTTTATCCTTAGTAGCAATGATACATACGTGTCGGTTCCCCTTCTGTCACTGTGATCAAGCATCGTAAGATCGAACCCACTACAAAGCACCTCTTCCCATTGCAAGATAAATAGATTAAGTTGGCCAAACAAAACCAAAATATCAAAGAAGAAATATGAGGCTATAAGCAATCATGCATAAAAGAGATCAAAGAAACTCAAATACTTTCATGGATATAAAAAGACAGATCTGATCATAAACTCAAAGTTCATTCGATCCCAACAAACACACCGCAAAAGAGTTACATCATATGGATCACCAAGAGACCATTGTATTGAGAATCAAACGAGAGAGAGTAAGCCATCTAGCTACTAACTACGGACCCGAAGGTCTACAAAGAACTACTCACGCATCATCGGAGAAGCACCGATGGAGGTGGTGAACCCCATCCGTGATGGTGTCTAGATTGGATCTGGTGGTTCTGGACTCTGCGGCGACTGGAATTGATTTTCGTTGACTCCCCTAGGGTTTCTGGAATATTGGGGTATTTATAGAGAAAAGAGGCGGTCCGGGGGGCACCCGAGGTGGGCACAACCCACCAGGGTGCGCCTGGGCCTCCTGGTGCGCCCTGGTGGGTTGTGCTCTCCTCGGAGCACCCCCCAGGCATAGCCTTGGCCCATTAGGTGTCTTCTGGTCCATAAAAAGTCTCCGTAAAGTTTCATGGCATCTGGACTCTGTTTGGTATTGATTTTCTGGGATGTAAAAAACATGCAAAAAACAACAATTGTCACTTGGCACTATGTCAATAGGTTAGTACCAAAAAATGATATAAAATGACTATACAATTATTTTAAAGCATCCAAGATTGATAATATAACAGCATGGGACAATTAAAAATTATAGATACGTTGGAGATGTATCAGGCATGCCGAAAGATCTTCCACTAATAAAAAGGTGCATGCAAGTGAAGAAATAAATGTTTTGAGTGGAAAGATGGATGAGCTTATGAAATTGTTTGCTAATAAGAGTGCTCCAATTTATCCTAATGATATGTCTTTGTCTACTTCGATTGAAAACAATAATGAATCTATGGACGTGAATTTTGTTGGTAGGAACAATTTTGGTAATAACGCATACAGAGGTAATTTTAATCGTGGGCCGTTTCCTAGTAATTCCTCAAATAATTATGGTAATTACTACAACTATTATTATGTATATTATAATAAGATGCCCTCTAATTTTGAGAATAGTTTTAAATAATTTATTATTTCGCAAAAGAATTTCAATGCTTTGATTGAAGAAAAACTGCTTAAGATTGATGATTTGGCTAGAAACGTGGATAGAATTTCTCTTGATGTTGATTCTTTGAAACTTGGATCTATTCCACCTAAGCATGATATCAATGAGTCGCCATGATAATTTCCATTAATGAGTGCAAAGAAAGAACCGCTAAGATGTGTGCTAAGAAATATTGGTTTATAAAAGCGTGCTCTTCTAGTTTCCGTGAAAATAATGATGAAGATCTTACAGTGATTGATGTGACTCCTATTGAATATTTGTTTTCCAATGTTAATCTTGATAAATATGGGACTGGAGATGAGTCAACTTTAGTTAGAAGGCGTCCCAATGATTCGGAGTTTTTAGATCTTGATGCAAAAATTGATAAAAGTGGGGTTGGAGAGGTCAAAACTTTAAGTAGCAATGAACTCACTCTTTTGGATTTCATGGAATTTAATTATGATAATTGTTATTTAATTGATTGTATTTCCTTGTTGCAATCCATGTTGAATTCTCCTCAGGCTTATAATCAAAACAAAGCTTTTACTAAACATATCGTTGATGCTATGATGAAATCTTTTGAAGAAAAGCTTGAATTGGAAGTTTCTATCCCTATAAAACTTTATCATGAGTGGGAACCTACTATTAATATTAAAATTAAATACTATGAGTGCTATGCTTTGTGTGATTTGGGTGCGAGCTTTTCCATGATTCTGAAAACTTTATGTGATGTGTTAGGTTTTCGTGAATTTGATGATTGTTCTTTAAATTTGCATCTTTTGGATTCCACTATTAAGAAACCTATGGGAAGAATTAATGATGTTTTTATTGTTGCTAATAGGAATTATGTGCCCGTATATTTCATTGTTCTTGATATAGATTGCAATCCTGCATGTCCTATTATTCTTGGTAGACCTTTCCTTAGAACGATTGGTGCAATTATTGATATGGGAGAAGGAAACATTAGATTCCAATTTATGTTAAGGAAATGCATGGAACACTTCCCTAGAAAGAAAATTAAATTGCCTTATGAATCTATTATGAGAGCCACTTATGGATTGGATGCCAAAGATGATGATACTTAGATCTATTCATGTTTTTATGCCTAGCTAAAAGGCTTTAAAGAAAAGCGCTTGTTGGTAGACAACCCAATATCTATCCTTGCTATTTTGCAATAAATATTTCATCTACCCTCTGGTTAGATGTGGTTTTATGTTTTAATTAGTGTTTGTGCCAAGTAAGACCTTTGGGATAGTTTACGGTGATAGTTGATTTGATCCTGCTAAAAAACAGAAACTTTTGCGCCCAAGAGATTAGTTTTAACTTTATAGAAGCGTGATAAAATACTGATTCTTTTTGCAGAGGATTAATAAACAAATTTTCTAGGACTTCCTAATTTCTTAGGATTTTTGGAGTTACAGAAGTATTCGAAATATCCAGATTGCTACAGATTGTTCTGTTTTTGATAGATTCTATTTTTCGCGTGTTGTTTGCTTATTTTGATGCATCTATGGCTAGTATCGGGGGTATGAACCATGGAAAAGTTGGAATACAATAGATATTACACCAATATAAATAAAGAATGAGTTCACAATAGTACCAAAAGTGGTGATTTATTTTCTTATACTAACGGAGCTTACGAGATTTTCTGTTGGAGTTTTGTGTTGTGAAGTTTTCAAGTTTTGGGTAAGGATCTGATGGATTATGGAATAAGGAGTGGCAAGAGCCTAAGCTTGGGGATGCCCAAGGCACACCAAGGTAATATTCAAGGATGTCAAAAAAGGCTAAGCTTGGGGATTCCCAGGGAAGGCATCCCCTCTTTCGTCTTCGTCTATCGGTAACTTTACTTGAGGCTATATTTTTATTCACCACATGATATGTGTTTTGCTTGGGGCGTCTTGTATGATTTGAGTCGTTGCTTCTTAGTTTGCCACAATCATCCTTGTTGTACACAACTTTTGGGAGAGACACGCATGAATCGTGATTTATTAGAATACTCTATGTGCTTCACTTATATCTTTTGAGCTAGGCAATTTTGCTCTAGTGCTTCACTTTTATATTTTTAGAGCACGGCGGTGGTTTTATTTTATATAAATTGATGAACTCTCGTACTTCACTTATATTATTTTGAGAGTCTTTAGAACAGCATGGTAATTTTCTTTGCTTATAAAATTAGTCCTAATATGATAGGCATCCAAGAGGGATATAATAAAAACTTTCATATAAAGTGCATTGAATACTATGAGAAGTTTGATTCCTTATGATTGTTTTGAGATATGAAGATGGTAATATTAGAGTCATGCTAGTGAGTAATTGTGAATTTGAGAAATATTTGTGTTAAAGTTTGTGAGTCATGTAGCATGCACGTATGGTGAACCGTTATGTGATGAAGTCAGAGCATGATTTATTTATTGATTGTCTTCCTTATGAGTGGCGGTCGGGGACAAGCGATGGTCTTTTCCTACAAATCTATCCCCCTAGGAGCATGCGCGTAGTACTTTGTTTCGATGACTAATAGATTTTTGCAATAAGTATGTGAGTTCTTTATGACTAATGTTGAGTCCATGGATTATACGCACTCTCACCTTTCCGCCATTGCTAGCCTCTCTAGTGCCATGCAACTTTCGCCGGTACCATAAACCCACCATATACCTTCCTCAAAACAGCCACCATACCTACCTATTATGGCATTTCCATAGCCATTCTGATATATATTGCCATGCAACTTTCCACTGTTCCATTTATTATGACACACTCCATCATTATCATATTGCTTTGCATGATCATGTAGTTGCCATCGTATTTGTGGCAAAGCCACCGTTCATCATTTTTTATACATGTGGCTCTTGATTCATTGCACATCCCAATACACCGCCGAAGGCATTCTTATAGAGTCATATTTTTTCTAAGTATCGAGTTGCAATTCTTAAGTTGTAAGTAAATAAAAGTGTGATGATGTTCATTATTAGAGCATTGTCCCATGTGAGGAAAGGACGATGGAGACTATGATTCCTCCAAAAGTCGAGATGAGACTCCGGACGAAAAAAAGAGGCCAAAAAAATGAGAGAAGGCCCAACTAAAAAAATGAGAGAAAAGAGAGAAGGGGCAATGTTACTATCCATTTACCACACTTGTGCTTCAAAGTAGCACCATGATCTTCATGATAGAGAATCTCCTATGATATCACTTTCATATATAGTGTGGATTTTCATTATAGAACTTTGCTTGTATATTCCAATGATGGGCTACATAAAAAATCCCTAGGTCTTCGTGAGCAAGCGAGTTGGATGCACACCCACTTAGTTTCTTTTTGTGCTTTCCTAAACTTATAGCTCTAGCGCATCCGTTGCATGGCAATCCCTACTCACTCACATTGATATCTATTAATGGACGTCTCCATAGCCCGTTGATACGCCTATTTGATGTGAGACTATCTCCTTCTTTTTGTCTTCTCCACAACCACCGTTTATTCCACTTATAGTGCTATATCCATGGCTCATGCTCATGTATTGCGTGAAAGTTGCAAAAGTTTGAGAACGTCAAAAGTATGAAACAATTGCTTGGCTTGTCATCGAGGTTGTGCATGATTTAAATATTTTGTGTGATGAAGATGGAGCATAGCTAGACTATATGATTTTGTAGGGAAAAGCTTCCTTTGGCCATGTTATTTCGAGAAGACATAATTATTTTGTTAGTATGCTTGAAGTATTATTGTTTTTATGTCAATATTTTTGTTTTGAATCTTACGGATCTGAACATTCATGCCACAATAAAGAGAATTACATGGATAAATATGTTAGGTAGCATTCCACATCAAAAATTCTGTTTTTATCATTTACCTACTCGAGGACGAGCAGGAATTAAGCTTGGGGATGCTTGATACGTCTCAAACGTATCTATAATTTTTTATTGTTCCATGGTATTATATTATCTATTTGGATGGTTTATATGCATTAATATGCTATTTTATATGATTTTTGGGACTAACCTATTAACCTAGAGCCTAATGCCAGTTTCTTTTTTTCCCCTTGTTTTAGAGTTTCGCAGAAAAGGAATACCAAACGGAGTCCAAACGGAATAAAACTTTCGCGATGATCTTTCTTGGACCAGAAGACACCCAGGAGACTTGGAGTGCAAGTCGGAAGAGCCACGAGGCGGCCACAAGGGTGGAGGGCATGCCTAGGGGGGTGGGGCGCGCCCCCCACCTTGTGGGCCCCTCGGTGGCCTCCTGACACTACTAGGGAAAACCTTATACATAGAGGTATAGTAGTAGCGCTGGTCAAAACTAAGCGCTATTGCTACTTAGTAGTAGCACTTGTCACGAAAGCATGCTACAACTATAGTTATAGCAGTAGCGCGTCTTTCCAGAAAAGCGCTACTACTATAATTCCCACACTGTTGCCGGTAGGTTAGAAATAGTAGTAGCGAGCCTAAGGGAAACACGCTATTGCTAAGTGCCTTGTAGCAGCGTGTTTCTGTTGTAGAGCACTACTGCTAAGAAAGAGAAAATAAGTAGAAAAATAAATAGAAAGTAAAGGAAAATGGAAGAAATAGAAAAAGGAGAAATGAAAAAAAGAAAAAGAAAATAAAAAGAAAAATAGTGGAGAAAGGCATAGCAGTAGCGCTTGTTCTCACAAAGCGCTATAGCTACATTAGCAGTAGCGCGTTTTGTGTTCCCGCGCTATAGCTAAGTTCCTTTGATAAAAGGAAAAGACAGGAAAATAAATAGCTACTTCCTCTAGCAGTAGCGCGTTTTCGCTGAAAGCGCTATAGCTAACTTAGCAGTAGCGCGTCTTTCCTACCAACGCTACTGCTAGTTTGACTTAACCACGCATGGGCTCAAAATTTTGCTAAGTCCTTTCCTCCCTCTCCCTTATTCCCCCAACTCCCCCAACTCCTCTGTCGCTGTCGTCGATCGCGCACGCCCTCGACCTCATCGTCGCCGCCCGAGGCCGCCCTCAACCTCACCTCCGCCACCCGAGGCCGCCCTCAACCTCACCGCCGCCGCCCGAGGCCGCCCTCGACCTCACCGTCACCACCCTCGACTTCACCGCCGCTGCCCCGAGCCTGCCTAGGACCGCTGCCGCCCAAGCCCGAGCCCGAGCCCACCCTCATCGCCGACTATAAGGATCTCTCTTTCCTCTCCCCTGCCCTCCTCTCTCTCTCTCTAGTAGGGAATTCATATGTTGCTGCTTGATGATGTTCATACATATGAACCCTAGGCATCGTGGATTTGTCACGACAGATGTACTTGTTGAAATGACTTAGTCGTGAGGCCAACGCATCTATGTGGTAGTTTGAGAGGGGTTGAAGGTGACGAGAGACACGAGGTTTTACCCAGATTCGGCCCCTCACGGTGGAGGTAAAATGCTACATCCTGCTTCATTGATATTGATGATGATGATCACGATTACAAGGGCGCTCTGTCTCGAGAGCTATAGATTTGTCTGTCTAACCCTAATTTGTCCAACTCATCAAAAACTGGTCCCTCTTGGGGTGCCCTGCCCCTCCTTATATAAGTTGGAGGGGCGGGTTACATGACTAGTCCTAGTAGGATTAGGATTACTCTATTACAAGTGGAGTCTTGGTCTTGCTTCCTTTGTAGGAAAATATTCCTTATGCCTTTCATCTTAAGCCAACCCACCATAACACGAGCCGGCCTTCTGAGCCTTGGGCCTTATTATCCGTCTGACCCGCCTGCCGGGTTACTAATAAGTCTTCAAGCTCGGGTGGGTTACCCGTGAGTCGCCATGCTCCGGGCGGGTCACCAGTGAGTCGCCAAGCTCCAGCCGGGTCATACATCCAGCAGGGTTACACCGCGGGGTATATCCCCGACATTAGCCCCCAGTTTAATTTGGATTTATCCATGTTAAATTGATCCTGCAAAATAAACACAAGAACAAATTTGACAAGTTGTGCTCCGGGTTAAAAATTCTTGTAAACCAACACCTGATCATCCTTAAGTCCTTGTCATGTCCTTCCTCTAAAAAATCCGGGTCAATAGGCCATCTTCATAATCAAGTTACTAACATTGGTTTCTCAGAGAAAAATATTCTGAAGAATAATTCATTTGATTCATCTCCCAATGCTTAACAAAAAAATATTGGTCTTGAAATACTCATGTGATTTTCAACCGGCTTGAAGATGTAGAACTTGCCGGTTTATTATTGCCAAAATTGCTGGTTTGTAAATATAGATGGCACCGGGTCATAATCTTTGCTAACATCAAGCTTGAAAATGCACCTCTCTTATATGCATATCACTTGTAGCCCCCCAAGTCTTAAGAAGGGAGCGCAACAACAACTTAAGACTTGCTTCAATATAAATGTCGCAACCTTGAAGAATCTGGGTTGTTCATCTTAGTCACTAGTCAAAACTGAATATTCCACATATGTAGCCCCCAAGTGCCGGGTTGTCATGCTTGCAGCAACCTGGGACTTGTAATTGCCTTATGCTCATAAAAACTTCAACCAGTGTAGCCCTCAAGGGCCGGGTCATTATGCAATAATGAGCAGGGACTTTGTAGATATGATCATGTAGACTTGAGAAGCAACGTGTAGCCCCCAAGGGCTGGCTCAGTAAGACAATACTGAGCTGGGACTTTATATATACTTCATTGAAAATAACATCATATTATGTAGCCTCCATCGTAGGGCTTGAACTCACGACCACAAGGTTAAGAGCTTGTGTACTTTGAATTTTTGACAGGAGCAATTATAGCTCCCAAGGGCCGGCTCATCACTATGTGATAGGTCAGGTCTTCAATAAGGTGAGTTAAAAATGCCCTTGCATTAGCCCCCAAGTATCATGGTGCATGCTTGCAACGACATGGGAATTCCATATTTGACATAATCATGATTTAAATAATGTAGCTCCCAAGTGTCGGGTTGTCGGTGGAAACGACACCTATGGGATCACAGGGAATCCCTTTTACAGTAGGCGGGCGCGGGGCTATGGAAAGAGCAGGTTTAGAAGATCAACATGCGGGAGTTTATCTAGGTCCGGGCCGCAAGTAATGCGTAATACCCTACTCCTGCTGGTTTGTGTTTATTTGGTGTTCTTGGACTAGCTACAAAGTGTGCAGGGTCCAAAAAGTCTGAATCCCTCTCCAGTATGCCTCGGGCCTCCTTTTATAGTCAAAGGGGTTCCCACAGTGGCACACATGAGGTGGAAAGTTTGTACTGTACACAAGTCTATCGCCTGGCACCGTAGGACAAATGCATTTAATGCGCTGCTGACGTGCCCTCTCACTTTATCGGGGACGAAAAGGAAGCTCGTCTCGTCCGTCGTCGCCTGTCTCACTCTAACGCACGTCCAAGCTGACTAGGCGTGCATCGCCATGCTGGCTGGCTGGCTAGTGAGTTGGTGCGGTGGCAGAGTCTTCACGAAGATCTGCATGCCACCACGCAGGTGCCTGCTGAGTTGGCCTGGAAGCTGCACGTCGCCACGTAGGTGCCTGCCTTGTTGGTGGGTTGACTGCTGTGTTGGAACGGCGGTGGAGCCTTGGCAGGCGGGGGCCTAGCTGCGGCCCCGCAGATGTCCCCGGCAAGGGTCTTGCCAGGGGTCTCGTGAGCGTCCCCGACAGGGATCTTGCCGGGGGATTTCCGTCTTCTGGTCCTCATTTTGTCTTGTATGTTCTTGGTCTCCACAAAGATCTGCATGCCACCATGCAGGCGCCTCCCGAGCCTTGGTTCCAATGTTGTCGACGGTGTCGGAACTCTTAGGCTCAAGGATGGCGGCCTTGCTGGTGTTGGGCAAGTTGCCCCGACAAGACTCTTGTCGGGGCTACGCAAGCTCCCCCGACAAGAGCCTTGCCGGGGAAAGCCCACCTTGCCCCTCTGCTTCTCGCACCTTCGGCTTGGTGCTGCTCTGGTAGTCTTGTGTCTTTGCTTCCTCTGCCCCGCCAAGCATGGCCATAGGCGTGTGGCTGCGACAGCCCGTGCACAAGTAAAGGGGTACAAAAAGGACCCCTACTTTTGTACACCGACAGGAGCCCCCGGGCGTGGGCCACATATAAGCATGGAGCATTATTGGGCCAGGACCAGAACGGTGCGCGGGCACGCATGGCATGGTTTTACCGCAGTAACTCCCTCGCCAGTTGCGCTTCCCCGCGACCCGCGTTGAATGCGTGACGTGTGGGTCGTGCGTGGGGCGGTTGCAGCACGCTTGCGTCACATCGTGGTAAATGGTAAAGAGGCAGCCCGCGCCTTCCCCATAAAAGAGGAAAATGCAGGGGCGCGACTCATTTACTAGGTGGACTCAGGTCGTGGCCTTCAAGGCGCCCGCGCCCCACGATCACGGGGTAGAAAACAGTCGCTTCACTTGTCTTCTCGATCCTGGCCTGCTCGCCACGTGTCCTCCATGCTCCAAGGGGGGTAGGCGGCAGACGCGGAGGGTACGGGTCTTAATGGAGAGGCGGGAAACCGGGTCATCGCTGATTGGAGCAGCGGGTCGGTCCCGATTCCCTACGCCCCTGGCGGTCGGATTGGTTAAGCGGGGCGGTCGAGCCCCGGCCCCACCCCTTTATAAGAAGGGGAGGGGGATGGCATCCTCCAATCCTTCAATATTCATCTCCTTCCATCTTGACTCGTTCCTTCCCTTTGCAATGGTGAGAGGGCGCGCCGGCGCTCCGATGGCAGCGACAAGGGTCTCTGCTCGACAGTGTGCCCCCTCCCCAAGGGCTCGTGGCGGCGGAGCCTGCCGCAAGAGGAAGAGGGAGGGGGCGAGGACGAGGCCGTCGTGGTGCTCGGGGGAGAGGAGGACGGGGCGGCGCACCGGCCGCGCCTCCGCCAGCGGCTCCTCCCCTAATGGAGGGCCATGTCGGAGACCAGCCCCGTGAATTCTTCATCAGGCTGCACAAGCCAGTGCGCGGTCGCCTCCGTCCCTCCACTCTGTTCGCTCGGGAGATGGAGCTCGACCCGCCACAAGCCTTGAGGCTGCATATGAGGGGCTGCGGGAACGACGACATGCGGGTTGATGTCAGCTTCCCCGGCCCTCATGTCATGTATCTCCGCCGTGGGTGGAAAGCCTTCGCCCGTGCCCATAGCCAGTCGGAGGGCTCGTCCTCCACTTCAAATTGATGGAGAACGGCCTGCTCTCTGTTAAGGTTTTTGGGCACTTGGGAACTCGCCTAAGGTGTTGCATGGAGAGCTCCACTGATGACGAAACCTCCTCCTCGGGGAAAGTGATGAGGAGGACAGCAACAGCGATGACGAGGGCATCGAGTGGGAGGTCTCCGATTCCGACTCCGGTTGACCGCATCGCCCTCCTCCCTCGGGTACGCGCCTTGCCGGGGGGTCTTCCTCGTCAAGCTCTCCATCGACGCCTTCCCCGCCACCTCCTTTTTGCCTTCACCTGCTGCACCTGGGAGGAAAGGGGCAAGAACGCGGATTACGTGGCACTTATCTTTCTTTTAAATTGTAGGAACTTGCCAAATCTTAATCTCTAGATAATGTAATCTATCGAGCCCATGCTTGTGTCCTGTAACCTCTGTACTCGTATCAGCATGTTAAAGAAAAAGTCTAGCCTTGCCGGGAACCCGTGCACGCGTATGTTCGTGCAGAGGCAAAATGCCTCCTTAGTGTAAATAAACGAGTCCTCCCTGCAAGCTATCCTACCGGTGCCCTCTGCGCCTGACGGAGAATCACATCTGCCGGGTTACAGATAAACGGCCCAGCCCCCCGTCCACCCCCTTCTAACAAGGGCTACTACGACCACTCCGACAGAAGCAGTGTTCGGGCCGAGAATGGGAGCACCCGAGTTTTTTTTAAAGAAGGGTGGCGAGGTTTTCTAATGCACATCATAGGTTACAAACACGAACGGGAAAGAGGTAAACTTTATCTGTTTGGTTTGCCCGGGATCGCCGTGCCAGCCGGTCTTCTCAACTTCTTGCCGGAGCCGGGTCCTTAGCGGGATCACGCGTCCTCGCCGTGGCTGGAAAGGAGAGAGGGCAAGAGCATGGAGCCTTGGCGGTCCACTAATATTTATTGGAATCAAAAAGCAGTATAGTACCTTGGACAAGCATGCATATATGTATACACAAAAACATGGGAATTGACAGGAAACTATACATACTAAGGGATTCCTTCCCCTGACTATGCACAGGGTCTGTGCCTGGCTTTGTACATAGGGTTACATGCCTTGCCGGCAAGGCTAGTACAACATGGGGGTTGCCGGGGCTCCCGGCAACCGCGCCTTAGGGGTAAAACTTGCGAATATGTTCGATATTACAGGAATTGCTCACCGGAATGCCATCTTCGGTCTCCAGGTGGACTGCGCCGGGCCTGGTGACTCGTATTACCCGATAAGGGCCTTCCCACTTTGGCGTCAACTTGTTTGAATTCTTGGCGGATTGGATCCACCGAATAACAAGGTCGCCTTCCTCAAGTCTTCGGGCGTGAACCTTGCGGCTATGGTAGCGGCGCAAGGCTTGCTGGTAGCGAGCGGCTCGCACAGCAGCCCGAAGACGATCTTCCTCAAGGAGCGTCGCATCATCTTGGTGCAACTGCTCTTGCTTAAGCTCATCATAAGCGAGCACTCGAGGTGACCCGTATATGATTTCCGTGGGGAGAACTGCTTCTGCCCCGTATACCAGGGCAAAGGGTGTCTGGCCAGTGGCTCGATTTGGTGTCGTCCTGATTGACCAAAGAACCGTTGGAAACTCATCAATCCAGCACCTTCCGCACTTGTGCAGCTTGTCAAAAGTTTTGGTCTTGAGGCCTCGCAGCACTTCGGCATTCACCCTCTCAGCCTGGCCGTTACTTCTGGGATGAGCAACAGAAGCAAAACATACCTTGCTGCCGAGGTCTTGAATGTACTGCATGAAGGTGCAGCTCGTGAACTACGTGCCGTTGTCAGTGATGGCTCTGTTCAGCACACCGAAATGGCAGACTAGTCCCTTGAAGAACTTGATGGCTGACTGTACTGTCATCTTTCTCACTGGTTCCACTCCCGGCAACTTTGTGAACTTGTCGATCGCGACGTACAAGTACTCAAAGCCCCCGACTGCACGGGGAAAGGGGCCTAGTATGTCGAGCCCCCAGACCGAAAATTGCCAGGAAAGAGGGATTTTCCGAAGAGCTTGGGTTGGTTGATGAAGCTTCTTTGAATGAAACTAACACGCTTCACACTTGGTTACTAGGGCAGTTGCATCCTAGAGGGCGGTGGGCCAGAAGAAGCCTTGCCGAAATGCTTTGCCGGCAAGGGCTCTCGACCCTATGTGGGAGCCACACATGCCTCCATGTATCTCCGCCAACATCCTCAGTCCATCTTCCCGAGGAATGCACTTCAACTTCATGCCGTTCGGTCTCCTTCTGTGTAGGGCATCATCCACAAACTGGTACATGCTGGACCGATGGGCTACTTTCTTTGCTTCTGCTTGTTCCTCGGGAAGCTCCCCCGTTTAGAAGGAACGGACGGTGTGTTGTGCCCATGCCGGAGCCTGAGGCTCGATGGAAGGACTAAAGGCACATCTTTGGCCGCAAGGGCAGCTGCCTCTACGGTCAGAGCTCGAGGCTTTGCCAGGGGTTGCTGCTCTCCGGCAAGCTTGGGGCACCCGGCAACGTCCTTGCCGGCGGCTCCTGGGAGCTCAACGACAAAGTACTTGCCAGGGCTTGCCTTCCTTCGCTTGTTGTGCCCTGCTGATGGCTCGACAGACGGTTGAGTTAATTGAAGCACAAAGGTACCTGGTTCCACAGGCAACTTCAGGGCAGCGCGCTTCGACAGGTTGTCAGCAATGCCATTCTTCGCTCAGGGAACATACTCTGCTTGCAATCCGTCAAAACGCTCTCCCAACTTCCTCACTTCATCCACATAGGCCTCCATCAATGGGCTCTGGTAATCCTTGTTGACTTGCTTAACGACGAGCTGCGAATCACCTATGATGATGAGCTTCTTGATTCCGAGGTCTTCCATGATCCCGAGACCAGCAAGCAATCCCTCGTACTCCGCCGTGTTGTTCGTTCATTTTTCCCGAGGAAAGTGCATCTGGACTACGTACTTGAGGTGCTCTCCGGTGGGTGCGACGAGTAGCACCCCGGCACCAGCACCTTGCAGTGAGAAAACACCATCAAAGTACATAACCCAATCACGGCAGGTCTCCTTGCCGGGAAGGGTGGTTTGTTGAACCTCTTCGTCGGGCGTTGCGGTCCATTCTGCTATGAATTCTGCCAAGGCTCGGCTCTTGATCGTTGAAGTACTTTCAAACTTGAGGCCAAATCTTGACAGCTCCAATGCCCACTCCACAATCCTCCGTGTCACATCTGGGTTGTGCAAAATCCGTTGTAAAGGGAGGCGGGTGACGACAGTGATCTCATGCGCTTGGAAATAGTGACGCAGCTTTCTCGAGGCCATGAGGAGGCCGAAAAGTAGCTTCTGCATACCAGAATATCTTGATCTAGCCCCCTGCAAGAGGGAACTAACAAAACAAATGGGCTGCTGCACCACCTTCTTCTTCTGTCCCACTTCGACCATCTGCTCAGACTCTGCCTTGTCGGGATCGGGCCTTGCCGGCGTCAGGCTCTGCCGGGGAGGGCCCCGACCCGCCATCCGACGGCTCTGCTTCTACTGCTTCTTCTTCCTCAATTTCCCTCCGCGCCACTAGCGAAACACTGACCACTTGATTCGTTGCTGCTAAGTACAACAACAATGACTCTTGTGGTTTAGGCGCGACTAGGATTGGCGTGGAGGAGAGGTACCTCTTCAAATCTTGCAGCACTGCCTTTGCCTCCGGAGTCCACTTTACTGGACCCGCCTTTTTCTGAAAAAGGGGAGGGCGCGCTCAGCCGATTTGGAGATGAACCTACTCAGGGCAGCAACGCAGCTGGTGAGCCTACAAACGTCTTTGAGCCATTTTGGCTCGATTGCCTTGATCTTGTCGGGATTTGCTTCGATTCCGCGTCGAGACACAAAGAAACCAAGAAGTTTGCTGGAGGGGACACCTCTTCAACGTATCTATAATTTTTGATTGTTCCATGCTATTATATTATCTGTTTTTGATGTTTAATGGGCTTTGTTATGCACTTTTATATTATTTTTGGGACTAACCTACTAACCAAAGGCCTAGTGCAAATTGATGTTTTTTTGCCTATTTCAGTGTTTCGCAGAAAAGGAATACCAAACGGAATCCAAACGGAATGAAACCTTGGGGAGAGTTATTTTTGGAACAAACGCAATCCAGGAGACTTGGAGTGGACGTCAAGGAAGCAACGAGGCAGCCACGAGGTAGGAGGGCGCGCCCCCACCCTCGTGGGCCCCTCGTGGCTCCACTGACCTACTTCTTTCGCCTATATATATACTCATATACCCCAAAACATCCGAGAGCACCACGGAACCCAATTTCCGCCCCCGCAACCTTCTGTACCTATGAGATCCCATATTGGGGCCTTTTCCGGCGCTCCGCCGGAGGGGGAATCGATCACGGAGGGCTTCTACATCAACACCATAGCCTCTCCGATGATGTGTGAGTAGTTTACCACAGACCTTCGGGTCCATAGTTATTAGCTAGATGGCTTCTTCTCTCTCTTTGGATCTCAATACAAAGTTCTTCTTGATTCTTTTGGAGATCTATTCAATGTAATTCTTTTTGCGGTGTGTTTGTCGAGATACGATGAATTGTGGGTTTATGATCAAGATTATCTATGAACAATATTTGATTCTTCTCTGAATTCTTTTATGCATGATTTAATATCTTTGCAAGTCTCTTCGAATTATCAGTTTGGTTTGGCCTACTAGATTGATCTTTCTTGCAATGGGAGAAGTGCTTAGCTTTGGGTTCAATCTTGCGGCGTCCTTTCCCAGTGACAGCAGGGGCAGCAAGGCACGTATTGTATTGTTGCCATCGAGGATAAAAAGATGGGGTTTATATCATATTGCTTGAGTTTATCCCTCTACATCATGTCATCTTGCCTAATGCGTTACTCTGTTCTTATGAACTTAATACTCTAGATGCATGCTGGATAGCGGTCGATGTGTGGAGTAATAGTAGTAGATGCAGAATCGTTTCGGTCTACTTGTCGCGGACGTGATGCCGATATACATGATCATGCCTAGATATTCTCATAACTATGCGCCTTTCTATCAATTAATCGACAGTAATTTGTTCACCCACTGTAGAATTTGCTATCTTGAGAGAAGCCACTAGTGAAACCTATGGCCCCCGGGTCTATCTTCCATCATATTATTTTCCTATCTACTTTCTTTTCTGCCGCCTTTTATTTTGCAATCTTTATTTTCCAATCCATACAACAAAAATAACAAAAATATTTATATTATTATCTTTATCAGATCTCACATTTGCAAGTGGCCGTGAAGGGATTGACAACCCCTTTATCGCGTTGGTTGCAAGGTTCTTATTTGTTTGTGCAGGTACGAGGGACTTGCGTGTAGTCTCCTACTAGATTGATACCTTGGTTCTCAAAAACTGAGGGAAATACTTACACTACTTTGCTGCATCACCCTTTCCTCTTCAAGGGAAAACCAACGCATGCTCAAGAGGTAGCAAGAAGGATTTCTGGCGCCGTTGGCGGGGAGGCTTACACCAAGTCAAGTCAAGATTTGATCTCCCGCCAACGTGCGATTTCTAGCACCGTTGCCGGGGAGATCTACGCACAAGTCAAGACATACCAAGTATCCATCACAAACTCTTATCCCTCACATTACATTATTTGCCATTTGCCTCTCATTTTCTGATCCCCCACTTCACCTTTGCCGTTTTATTCGCCCTCTTTTTCATTCGCCCTTTTTCTTGCTTCTTGTGTGCTTGTGTGTTGGATTGTTTGTCGCGATGGCTCAAGACAATACTAAATTACGTGATTTTTCCAATACCAACAACAATGATTTTGTTAGCACTCAGATTTCTCCTATTATGCATGCTAAATCTTGTGAAATTAATGCCACTTTACTGAATCTTGTCATGAAAGATCAATTGTCTGGCCTTCCTAGTGAAGATGCCGCTACACATCTAAACAACTTTGTTGATTTGTGTGATATGCAAAAGAAGAAAGATGTGGATAACGATATTGTTAAATTGAAGCTATTTCCATTTTCGCTTAGGGATCGTGCTAAAACTTGGTTTTCGTCTTTGCCTAAAAATAGTATTGATTCATGGAATAAGTGCAAAGATGCTTTTATCTCTAAGTATTTTCCTCCCGCTAAGATCATCTCTCTTACAAACGATATTATGAATTTTAAGCAACTTCATCATGAGCATGTTGCACAAGCTTGGGAGAGGATGAAATTAATGATACGTAATTGCCCTACTCATGGATTAAATTTATGGATGATCATACAATTTTTTTATGCCGGATTGCATTTTAATTCTAGAAATCTTTTAGATTCGGCCGCGGGAGGAACTTTTATGGAAATCACTTTAGGAGAAGCTACTAAACTCCCAGATAATATTATGGTTACTTATTATCAATGTCACACCGAAAGATCTACTAGTAAAAAGGTTCATGCAATAGAAGAGATTAATGTTTTAAGTGGAAAGATGGATGAACTTATGAAATTGTTTGCTAATAAGAGTGTTTCTTCTGATCCTAATGATATGCCTTTGTCTACTTTGATTGAGAATAATAATGAATCTATGGATGTGAATTTTGTTGGTAGGAACAATTTTGGTAACAACGTGTACAGAGGAAACTTTAATCCTAGGACATTTCCTAGTAATTCCTCTAATAATTATGGTAATTCCTACAACAACTCTTATGGAAATTTTAATAAGATGCCCTCTGATTTTTAGACTAGTGTTAAAGAATTTATGATTTCGCAAAAGAATTTCAATGCTTTGCTTGAAGAAAAATTGCCTAAGATTGATGAGTTGGCTAGGAACGTGGATATAATTTCTCTTGATGTTGATTCTTTGAAACTTAGATATATTCCACCTAAGCATGATATCAATGAGTCTCTCAAATCTATGAGAATTTCCATTGATGAGTGCAAATAAAGAACCGCCAGGATGCGTGCTAAAAAGGATTGCTTTATAAAAGCATGTTCTTCTAGTTTTCACGATAATAAGGATGAAGATCTAAAAGTGATCGATGTGTATCCTATTAAATCTTTGTTTTGCAATATGAATCTTGATAATGATGGGACTGGAGATGAGTCAACTTTAGTTAAAAGACGTCCCAATGATTCGAAGTTTTTAGATCTTGATGCAAAAATTGGTAAAAGTAGGATTGAAGATGTCAAAACTTTACATAGCAATGAACCCACTATTTTGGATTTCAAGGAATTTAATTATGATAATTGCTCTTTGATAGATTGTATTTCCTTGTTGCAATCCGTGCTAAATTCTCCTCATGCTTATGATCAAAATAAAGCTTTTACCAAACATATCGTTAATGCCTTAATGCAATACTATGAAGAAAAGCTTGAATTAGAAGTTTCTATCCCTAGAAAACTTTATGATGAGTGGGAACCTACTATTAAAATTAAAATTAGAGATCATGAATGCTATGCTTTATGTGATTTGGGTGCTAGTGTTTCCACGATTCCAAAAACTTTGTGTGATGTGTTAGGTTTCCATGAATTTGATGATTGTTCTTTAAACTTGCATCTTGCGGATTCCACCATTAAGAAACCTATGGGAAGGATTAATGATGTTCTTATTGTTGCAAATAGGAATTATGTGCCGTAGATTTCATAGTTTATGATATAGATTGCAATCCTACTTGTCCTATTATTCTTGGTAGACCTTTCCTTAGAACGAATGGTGCAATTATTGATATGAAAGAAGGAAATATTAGATTCCAATTTCCGTCAAGGAAGGGCATGGAACACTTACCTAGAAATAAAATTAAATTACCTTATGAATCTATTATGAGAGCCACTTATGGATTGCATACCAAACACGACAATACCTAGATCTATTCTTGTTTTTATGCCTAGCTAGGGGCGTTAAACGATAGCGCTTGTTGGGAGGCAACCCAATTTTATTTTTGTTCCTGTTTAGTAATAAATAATTCATCTAGCTTCTGTTTAGATGTGGTTTTATGTTTTTAATTAGTGTTTGTGCCAAGTAGAACCTTTGGGAAGACTTGGGAGAAGTCTTTGCGATCTTGCTGTAAAAAACAGAAACTTTAGCGCTCACGAGATTAGCTGTCATTTTTTACTGGAGAGTGCGATTAGGTTGATTCTTTTTGAAGATGATTAATAGACAAATTTCTCACGTCGAAAAATTTATTTCAGAATTTTTGGTATTAAAGAAGTATTCAAAACCTACAGATTACCATAGACTGTTCTATTTTTGACAGATTCTGTTTTTCGTGTGTTGTTTGCTTATTTTGATGAATCTATGGCTAGTATCAGGGGCATGAACCATAGAGAAGTTGGAAGACAGTAGGTTTAAAACCAATATAAATAAATAATGTGTTCATTACAGTACCTTTAAGTGGTGTTTTGTTTTCTTATACTAACGGAGCTCATGAGATCTTCTGTTGAGTTTTGTGTTGTGAAGTTTTGAAGTTTTGGGTAAAGATTTGATGGATTTTGGAAGAAGGAGTGGAAAGAGCCTAAGCTTGGGGATTCCCATGGCACCCCAAGGTAAAATTCAAGGACAAGCAAAATCTTAAGCTTGGGGATGCCCTAAGCTTGGGGATTCCCATGGCACCCCAAGGTAAAATTCAAGGACAAGCAAAATCTTAAGCTTGGGGATGCCCCGGAAGGCATCCCCTCTTTCGTCTTCGTCCATCGGTAACTTTACTTGAGGCTATATTTTTATTCACCACATGATATGTGTTCTGCTTGGAGCGTCTTGTATGATTTGAGTCTTTGCTTATTAGTTTACCACAATCATCCTTGCCGTACACACCTTTTTGGAGAGACACACATGAATCGGAATTTATTAGAATACTCTATGTGCTTCACTTATATCTTTTGAGCTAGATAATTTTGCTCTAGTGCTTCACTTATATCTTTTTAAGAGCACGGTGGTGGTTATATTTTATAGAAATTATTGATCTCTAATGCTTAACTTATATTATTTTGAGAGTCTTATAGAACAGCATGGTAATTTTCTTTGGCTATAAAATTAGTCCTAATGTGATGAACATCCAAGTTGGGTATAATAAAAACTATCATATAAAGTGCATCGAATGCTATGAGAAGTTTGATTCTTTATGATTGTTTTGAGATATGAAGATGGTGATATTAGAGTCATGCTAGTTGATTAGTTGTGAATTTGAGGAATACTTGTTCTAAAGTTTGTGATTCCCGTAGCATGCATGTATGGTGAACCGTTATGTGATGAAGTCGGAGCATGATTTATTTATTGATTTTCTTCCTTATGAGTGGCGGTCGGGGACGAGCGATGGTTTTTTCCTACCTATCTATCCCCCGAGGAGCATGCGCGTAGTACTTCGTTTCAATAACTAATAGATTTTTGCAATAAGTATGTGAGTTCTTTATGACTAATGTTGAGTCCATGGATTATACGCACTCTCACCCTTCCACCATTGCTAGCCTCTCTAATACCGCGCACCTTTCGCCGGTATCATACACCCACCATATACGTTCCTCAAAACAGCCACCATACCTACCTATTATGGCATTTCCATAGCCATTCCGAGATATATTGCCATGCAACTTACCACCGTTCTGGTTGTTATGACACATAACATCATTGTCATATTGCTTTGCATGATCATGTAGTTGACATCGTATTTGTGTCAAAGCCACCTTTATAATTATTTCATACATGTCAGTCTTGATTCAATGCACATCCCGGTACACCGCCGGAGGCATTCACATAGAGTCATATTTTGTTCTAGTATCGAGTTGTAATTTTTGAGTTGTAAGTAAATAAAAGTGTGATGATCATCATTATTAGAGCATTGTCCCAAGTGAGGAAAGGATGATTGAGACTATGATTCCCCCGCAAGTAGGGATGAGACTCTGGACGAAAAGAAAAAAGACAAAAAAAGAGGCCATAAAAAAGGGAAAAGGCCAAAATAAAAAAAGGAAAAAAGAGAAATGAGAGAAAAAGAGAGAAGGGACAATGTTACTATCCTTTTACCACACTTGTTCTTGAAAGTAGCACTATGATCTTCATGATAGAGAGTCTCCTATGTTGTCACTTTCATATGCTAGTGGGAATTTTACATTATAGAACTTGGCTTGTATATTCCAATGACGGGCTTCCTCAAAATTCCCTAGGTCTTCGTGAGTAAGCGAGTTGGATGCACACCCACTTAGTTTCTTTTGTTGAGCTTGCATACACTTATAGCTCTAGTGCATCTGTTGCATGGCAATCCCTACTCACTCACATTGATATCTATTGATGGGCATCTCCATAGCCTGTTGATACGCCTAGTTGATGTGAGACTATCTTCTCCTTTTTGCCTAGTGCAAATTGCTGTTTTTTTGCCTATTTCAGTGTTTCGCAGAAAAGGAATACCAAACGGAATGAAACCTTCGGGAGAGTTATTTTTGGAACAAACGCAATCCAGGAAACTTGGAGTGGACGTCAAGGAAGCAACGAGGCGGCCACGAGGTGGGAGGGCGCGCCCCCACCCTCGTGGGCCCCTCGTGGCTCCATCGACCTACTTCTTTCGCCTATATATACTCATATACCCTGAAAACATCCGAGAGCACCATGAAACCCTATTTCCATCGCCGCAACCTTCTGTAACCATGAGATCCCATCTTGGTGCCTTTTCCGGCGCTCCGCCGGAGGGGGAATCGATCACGGAGGGCTTCTACATCAACACCATAGCCTCTCCGATGATGTGTGAGTAGTTTACCATAGACCTTCGGGTCCATAGTTATTAGCTGGATGGCTTGTTCTCTCTCTCTTTGGATCTCAATACAAAGTTCTCCTTGATTCTCTTGGAGATCTATTCGATGTAATTCTTTTTGCGGTGTGTTTGTCGAGATCCGATGAATTGTGGGTTTATGATCAAGATTATCTATGAACAATATTTGATTCTTCTCTGAATTCTTTTATGCATGATTTAATATCTTTGCAAGTCTCTTCGAATTATCAGTTTGGTTTGGCCTACTAGATTGATCTTTCTTGCAATGGGAGAAGTGCTTAGCTTTGGGTTCAACCTTGCGGTGTCCTTTCCTAGTGGCAGCAGGGGCAGCAAGGCACATATTGTATTGTTGCCATCGAGGATAAAAAGATGGGGTTTATATCATATTGCTTGAGTTTATCCCTCTACATCATGTTATCTTGCCTAATGCATTACTCTGTTCTTATGAACTTAATACTCTAGATGCATGCTGGATAGCGGTCGATGTGTGGAGTAATAGTAGTAGATGCAGAATCGTTTCGGTCTACTTGTGGCAAACGGGATGCCTATATACATGATCATGCCTAGATATTCTCATAACTGTGTGCCTTTCTATCAATTGCTCGACAATAATTTGTTTACCCACCGTAGAATTTGCTATCTTGAGAGAAGCCACTAGTGAAACCTATGGCCCCCGGGTCTATCTTCCATCATATTATTTTCCTATCTACTTTCTATTTCTGCCGCCTTTTATTTTGCAATCTTTATTTTCCAATCTATACAACAAAAATACCAAAAATATTTATCTTATTATCCTTATCAGATCTCACTTTTGCAAGTGGCAGTGAACGGATTGATAACCCCTTTATCGCGTTGGTTGCAAGGTTCTTATTTGTTTGTGCAGGTACGAGGGACTTGCGTGTAGTCTCCTACTGGATTGATACCTTGGTTCTCAAAAACCGAGGGAAATGCTTACGCTACTTTGCTGCATCACCCTTTCCTCTTCAAGGGAAAACCAACGCATGCTCAAGAGGGAGCAGGACACCGAACACGCACTTCTCCGGGTTGAGCTTGAGGTTGATCTTGCGTAGATTTGCAAATGTTTCTTCTAAATCTTGCACGAGCGTGGACCTGTCCTTGGTTTTGACCACTATGCCATCCATATAAGCTTCCATATTTCTACGTAGCTAGGGCTCAAAACCAATCTGGACTGCTCGGGCAAATGTTGAACCAATGCTCTTCAACCCGAAAGGCATTCGTACAAATAATACGTACCACATGGGGTGATGAACGCGGTTTTTTCTTCGTCTTCCTTCATCATGAAGATCAGGTGGTATCGTGAATAAGCGTCGACGAATGACAGCAGGTCACACCCGGCAGTGGAGTCCACAATCTGGTCAATGCGTGGCAGAGGGAAATGATCCTGTGGACAGGCTTTATTGACATCTGTGTAGTCAATACACAACCACCATTTCCGATTTGCATTACGCACCACCACTAGATTGGCCAAGCACGTAGGGTGGAGCACTCCTCTAACCAGGCCTGCCACCTCCAACTTCCTGATCTCCTCGATGATGAACTCTTGTTGCTCCAAAGCTTGCTTCCTGACCTTCTGCTTGACGGGCCGCGCATGGGGACAGACAGCAAGATGGTGCTCAATCACCTCCCCGGGAACGCCTGGGATGTCGGATGCTTGCCATGCAAACACGTCGACATTCGCCTGCAGGAAGGCAACAAGCACACTTTCCTATTTGCTATCGAGGGTGGAGCTTATAGTGAATGCCCCGCCCGTGCCATCCTCCTTGACGGGCACCTTCTTGGTTTCTGGTGGTGTAGCATTGGACTTCTTGCTCTTGCCGGTGGAGCTCTCTGGCACTCCTCAATGGGAGCGCAGCACTCTGAAGAGGCGCGCTTGCCGGAGTGGGTGTAAGAGGTCTTGCCAGAAGAGGTCTCGCTGGAGTTCTTCCTTCCCGGGGCTTGAGCGGCAGGAGCAAGTGCCTTGGCGGCAGTTGCTGCAACTGCCTCTCGGTAGAGTTGGTTGGCACAAATGAGCGCGTCTTTCTTGTCAGAGGGGACCATGATGATGGTCAGCGGCCCCGGCATCTTCAATGTGTTGTAGGCGTAGTGTGACACCGCCATGAACTTGGCCAACGTTGGGCGGCCAAGGATCCCATTGTATGGCAAAGGGATCTCGGCGACATCGAAAACGATCTTCTCCGTCCTATAGTTCAGCTCGCCCCCAAACGTAACGGGCAGCGTGATTTTGCCTTTTGGCTGGCTCCTTCCCGGGTTGACCCCTTGAAACGTGTCCGTCTCCTCGAGATCTCCATCAGGAATCTGCAACCTCTTTTTCACAGCGGGCGAGATCAAGTTCAAACCGGCCCCACCATCAACCAGCACTTTTGTCACCTTGAGGTTGCGTATTGTTGGTGAAACCAACAACGACAAACACTCGACCGCAGTTGTGCGATCAGGGTGATCCTCAGTGTCAAAAATGATGGGCGTGCGTGACCACTTCAGTGGCTTCTGGGCATCGAACAATGGCTCCACCGCAGTGACTTTTCGTGCTCACTGTTTTAGTTCGCGGTGAGAGGTGTGCAACGAGGCGCCACCGTCGACGCACATGGCCTCTGTAGCTTTCTCTAACCTGTGCTCGCCTGACTCGTCGTCCTCACCCTTATCATCATCTTCCTCCTTCATATCGCAGCCCCGAGCGGGCCTCTCTTGTTGATTATCTTTGCCGCGGCAACCTCCTTGGCTGCCACGCTTCATGCCGGACCCCTCAGCACCATCCTGACCCTTCTCCTTGTGCCGCCTTTCATATCCAACCTTCTGCTTTTCTGCAAGCAGCTCAACCTGTCGGCAGTTCTGGAGGTCATGGCCTTGGTGCGGTGGATCTTGCAGTACTGCTTGTCGGAGCCTCCTGGCTTGTCGGCAGCCGCCAAGGCCTGGCAGGCAGCGC
Source organism: Triticum urartu (assembly GCF_056163025.1). Classification (NCBI taxonomy): domain Eukaryota; kingdom Viridiplantae; phylum Streptophyta; class Magnoliopsida; order Poales; family Poaceae; genus Triticum; species Triticum urartu. The sequence goes on along the minus strand of NC_141879.1, from coordinate 502,460,288 downwards.
ACCTGGCAACCTCCTTGCTGGGGTCGTCAACCTTGGCCTTGTTGGCGGCGCCGAGGTCACCGGATCTATTGGGGATATTACTATTAGTTATGACCCGCTCAGGAGGGGCCGGGTCAGCCCCAATGGCGGGTTACGCAAGAAGCCTAGTAAACATTCAAGGCGATAGTTTATTAAACCGTATAGAAGGCCCAAGGGCCTGGAGGCGCCTTAAGGCCCGATATTGTAAACCGTCATATGTAAGGGAAGACTTGTAAAGAAAGGCATGTAAAGGAAGTCACCGAGCCAGACACGATTATGAGCCTGCCGGGACTCTGTAGGCCACCAGGCGTCAACCCATGTATATAAGGGGATGACCCGGTGGTGGCTTAGGGCAAGAAACAAAAAATCGATAACCAAGCCAGCGAGTTGAGCCTCTTGGTGATCGAAACCCCAGCAATACCAATCCCAACTAGACGTAGGCTTTTACCTTCATCGTAAGGGGCCGAACTAGTATAAAACCCTCTCGTGTCCTTTGTCCCGATTAACCCCTTTAAGCTTCCTAGTGCGATGGCCCTACGACTAAGTCCTTGCTCTAGGACATCTGCCGTGACAATTCCATGATAGTTGGCGCCCACCGTGGGGCCAGCGCACGGTGGATTTGAGTTCTTGAAGGGCAACTTCGAAGGGCTCAAGGGATACGCTGTGGGCCGGTTGACCAAGAGTTGTCGCGGCAAGCTCTACATCGACGACGAAGGCTGGGGCCCCGAGGCCGGCTCAATTGAGTACAGATACCGGGTCCCTTCGGCGGAATTCACGTCTTCATCGGCCGGATCGGCGAGTCAGGTCCTGAGCCGGACGCCCACACCGACCTCATCGAAACGGCTCGGCGCGCGAGGACCGCCTGTGTTCAATCTGCCGTGAAACATGCCTTCGTAGGCTGCGTCCACGGTGGTGAATACTCTGAAAGATCGGTGGAGGGCGGTGAGACGGCCGTCTGTTCTGACACTGCATCATCAACGGGCGAGACAGACTCTTTGTACCAGCTACAGGACGACATGCTCAGGGGCTGTTCCGATGGCAGCAGTATTCCGGACCCTCTTGAGCCGCCGAATTGGGCCGGAGTCTTCATGGCAGGGACACAACCCGGGCAGAACTCTATAGCTACCGGGTCGGCTGCAGCTGGGTCAGGAGACCCCGCGCGCCCCCCGGCTCAGTTCTTGATGGACCTCATGGATAAACTGACGACTCTGTTGACTGCCGTGGTAGAGCCGACTGATAAAGCCCAGCATGATGCAGAGGTGGCACGCGTATGTGAAGAGATGGTGCAAGCTAATGAAAATCTAGACGCAGAGGAAGTCAGGATGGCAGCAGAGCAGTAGGCTTTGGACGTTCGTGCTCAATAGCTTCAAGCAGAGACCTTCCGGCTCTCGGTGGATCTAAACGCGTTGAACGAGGTCATGAGGAGGAGGCATCAGAAAACCCAATCACATCTACCTCTGATTCTCGATCCTAGGAATCTTTTTCACACACCCGGAGCTGGGGGAAGTAACCCGCCGGGGGCACCCCGGATTACAACACCCGGCGCACCGGTCCAGCCGTGTGCCATGGATCCACCTCGTATAATTACCGCTACGCCTCATTACGTCCCAACGCCGCCGGGTCACTTCTCCAACCCTTTGGAAAACCTCATCGCAGCATCGGCTCGTCTGGCGGCTCTTCCGATGGAAGGTGACTCACCGGTGGCAGTTGAAACACGGAGGGTAAGAGAACTTCTTCAAACAGCTCTGGCACAGCAGGATGCATACTCCTACAGTCGAGACAGGATCCATTCAACTCCTCGCCCAAGCCGGAGCCTGAGTTATAGTAGGCATATGGAATCCGCAGATATGTCAAGCAATGCTCAACGCCACAACCGGCCATACAGGCATGAGCCAGTGCGGGCTGGAGCCCTTAACTTGGCGGATCAGGAGAGGATTCGACAAGAGGCGAAACGAGCAGTTCAAATGGCAGCAGATCAGGCGGCTCATCAAACTTTTCCGGCTTATCCAGCAACCTCGGTCGAGGCAGGAGTGGCCACAAGAACCGGAGGCGTTCCTTGCTTGGTGCCGGCCATACATAATGAGCGTTTGCCAAAGGATTTTAAGGGGCCTCGTAAGTTGCCTAATTACACAGCTGACTTATAGCCCGGGGCTTGGATTGAGAGTTATGAGATGGCTATGGAGTTATTGGAGGTCAGCGATGCAGCAATGACCAAGTATTTCACTATGATGTTAGATGGAACAGCTCATACTTGGTTGAAGGGATCGCCACCCAATTCTATCGGCTCATGGGCGGAATTGAAGGCCCGGTTCATCCAGAACTTTAAAGACACGTGTAAGCAGCCTATGTCGATTGTGGACCTGACCAATTGCAAGCAAGAGGATGGTGAATCCACAACCCATTGGGTGCGCCGGGTAAAGGAGATAATACATTCATCTGATAATATGGATGCCGGCTCAACAGTCTTAATGTTGGAGAAAAAAATGCCGTTTCGAACCTCTGAAGCAGAAGCTGGGGCGGCTCAAGCGTGACTGTAATGACATGGGAATGTTGATGGCGGCTCTCGTCAAGTATGCTGATTCTGATACTACCAAGGACCCGGTGTCTGACGAAGAAAAGGCAGCGAAGGGAAAGAAGAACAGCAACGACAAGGGTCACTAGCATAACCCGGTGAATCAAGGAGGTAATACACGTAAGGCTGATGAGTTTGTTGCTAACACCAATGCACAGGGCGGAAACCAACGGCGCAAGGGCATACAGCCCCCTCGGTCGGGCGGGTCAGGTCCCACCCTTGAGCAATTATTGAATGAGCCTTGTCCAAAGCACAGCACCTGGGAGAAGCCAGCCACCCACATGTGGAAAGATCGTACAATCATGAAGGCGTTTAAAAATTCAAACGCGTTTGATGGAGGTCACGGCCCAGGTGGCGGCTCAGGTGGAGGCGGTTTCCAAGGCCCGGGCGCCAGCTTAGGTGGAGGAGGATTCCACGGTCAGGGCCATCCTGGTAACCAAGGAGGGTATAATCCGCAACCCGTCCAAGGTAATCAGCAGCAGCAGTCCGGATATCAGAGCAACCCGAAGCAGCTGAGTAGTGGGCAATACCATGTATTCACCACTAGCTTATGTAAGAGAGACCAGAAACTTCACAAGAGGGCCGTCAATGCCGTTGAGCCGGCGGTTCCACGTTACTTACATTGGTCAGAGCAGCCTATTGTGTGGAGCAGAGAGGATCACCCACCCCGGGTCGATAATCCGGGTCACTTGGCTTTGGTGGTGGCGCCTCATGTTGGTGGATACAAATTCACTAAGGTACTCATGGATGGAGGCAGCAGCATCAACATCCTCTACTATGAGACGTTCCGTCGGATGGGATTGACTGATAAGAGTCTTAAACAATCCAACACTATTTTTCACGGTGTGGTTCCTGGCAAGTCGGCATACCCAGTGGGTAAGATTGAACTAGAAGTAGCCTTTGGGGATGAGTATGACTCCAGAGCAGAAAAATTAACCTTTGAGGTGGTTAAGATCAAAAGCCCGTATCATGCTCTGTTTGGACGGCCGGCTTATGCAAAATTCATGGCTCGGCCGTGTTATGTGTATTTGCAGCTTAAGATACCGGGTTATAAGGGCACCATTACAGTACACGGGAGCCGGAAAATAGCTTTGGAGTGTGAAGAAGGTGATGCTGCCTATGCTGAATCTGTCTGTGCAACAGAGGAGTTAAATTTTTACAAAGATCATGTTGACCCGGCAGACATGACGTCATTAAAGAAACCAACAACAAAGCATGAGCCGGTGTTGAAGTTCAAATCAGCTCATGACACCAAAATGGTTGACTTTGTGCCTGGCTAGTCATCCAAGCAGTTCATCATCAGTGCTAACTTGGATCCAAAATAGGAAAGCGCGCTCATCGAGTTCATCCGTGAGAACCGGGACATCTTCGCATGGAAACCTTCAGACATGCCGGGTGTCCCCAGGGAACTCGCTGAGCACACTCTCAATATTGATCCAAAGTTTAAACCTGTCAAACAATTTCTCCGACGGTTCAATGACGAAAGGCGCAAGGCCATTGGAGAAGAGGTGGCCCAGCTTTTGGCAGCTGGGTTCACTGTAGAAGTCTTTCACCCAGAGTGGTTAGCCAACCCGGTGCTTGTACTCAAAAAGAATGGCACCTGGCATATGTGTGTGGATTACACCAATCTGAACAAGGCTTGTCTGCCTGGTCCTTTTGGCCTCCCCCGTATTGATCAGATCATTGATGCTACGGCGGGTTGCACACGTTTGAGTTTTTTGGATGCGTATTCTGGTTATCATCAGATTAAGATGGCAGTGAAAGATCAGGAGAAGACGACTTTTATCACTCCTTTTGGAGCTTTCTGCTATGTGTCCATGCCTTTTGGGCTGAACAATGCTCAGGTGACTTACCAACGGTGTGTGCAGAACTGTCTTCACGATCAAATTGGATGTAATGTTCATGCTTATGTGGATGATATAGTGGTAAAATCCAGGAAGGAGGAAACCTTGGTTGCAGATCTGAAAGAGACTTTCGATAATCTCCGGGTCTACAAAATGATGCTTAACCCGGCCAAGTGTGTTTTTGGAGTCCCAGCCGGCAAGCTCTTGGGTTTTTTTGGTGTCTAACCGAGGTATTGAGGCTAACCCGGAGAAAATCAAGGCAATTACATCCCTGGCCAAACCAACATGCATCAATGACGTTCAACGACTGGCGGGTCGTGTCGCTGCTTTGAGCCGGTTCATAAGCCGGTTAGGGGAGAAGGCAATGCCTCTGTATCAGATGATGAAGAAAACATATGATTTTGCTTGGAGCGATGCTGCAAACTCTGCTTTTGAAGATTTCAAGACACAGCTTGCTGAGCTGCCGATCCTGGCTACTCCAGTTGAGAAAGAGCCGCTGCTATTATACGTGGCCGCCAACTCACGAGCTGTTAGTGTGGCTATTGTGGTGGAGCGCAAGGAGGCTGGCAAGGAGCATCCGGTTCAACGGTCGATTTACTACGTCAGTGAGGTGCTAATTGAATCCAAGCAACGATATCCACATTGGCAGAAGCTCGTATATGGGGTGTTCATGGCAAGCCGGAAGCTTAAGCATTATTTTCAGGGACATCCAATCACCGTGGTTAGCTCTGCTCCTTTGGGAGACATCATTCAAAACAGGGAAGCCACTGGACGAGTCGCCAAGTGGGCGATTGAGCTTGGGTCTCATGGGTTGAATTATATTCCACGTACCGCGATCAAATCTCAAGCACTAGTTGACTTCATTAATGACTGGACAGAGATGCAGATGCCAGAAGGAAAACCGGACAACATGTATTGGACTATTCATTTTGATGGGTCCAGACAGTTGGAAGGCTCGGGGGCTGGAGTTGTTTTAACCTCTCCTCGAGGTGACAAATTTTGTTATGTGTTACAGTTGATGTTTCCTTGCACTAACAATGCAGCAGAGTATGAAGCTTTGCTCCATGGTCTTCGAATGTTAAAAGAGATGAGTTTGAGCCGAGTCAGATGTCTTGGCGACTCAGATCTAGTGGCTCAATAGGTATCGGGCAAATGGGATTCCAAGGACCCTCTCATGGCGGCTTATCGCCGGGAGGTTGATGCTGTTGCAGGGCATTTTAAAGGTTATCAGGTGGAGCACATCGACCGTCGAAAGAACGAAGCAGCTGATGCTTTAAGCCGGTTGGGGTCTCAGCGTAAGCCGGTACCACCTAACACCTTTTTGGATGTTTTGCATAACCCGTCTGTCAAGTTGCCCATAGAAGAAGATTTAGCTGTTCCTGACCCGAAGGCGCAGTTGGTGGCGGCTCTTCATGTCATCCTAGATTGGACAGTGCCGTTCTTGTCTTACATGACCCGGGGAGAGTTGCCAGCGGATGAGACCCTGGCTCGACAGATAACCCAGCGGTCTAAGTCAATGACGATTTCGGATGGAGAATTATACCATCGCAGCGTCTCCAGAGCGTTTCAGCGGTGTGTTTCCCCTGAAGAAGGTCAAGAAATACTTCGTGAGATCCATGAAGGCGATAGTGGTCATCACGCCGGGTCAAAATCTCTAGTGGCCAAGGCTTTTCGTCGCGGTTTTTACTGGTTAACGGCTCATGCTGATGCAGAGGATCTGGTCAGCAGATGTGATGGATGTCAAAAGTTTGCACGACTAGCGCATGCGCCGGCTCAAGAGCTCCGGATGATTCCAATCACTTGGCCGTTTGCGGTCTGGGGCTTGACATGGTGGGACCTTTCAAAAAGTCTAAGGATAAAAAGACACATCTCTTAGTGGCAGTTGATAAATTCACTAAGTGGGTTGAGGCGGAGCCAGTGAGTAAGTGTGACGCGGCCACGGCGGTTCAGTTCATGAAAAAGGTGATCTTCTGTTTTGGTTTTCCACACAGCATTATCACTGACAATGGCACTAATCTGTCCCAACGGGCTATGGAGGAGTTTTGTCAATGTGAGCACATCCGGCTTGATGTTTCTTCCATAGCTCATCCTCAATCCAATGGTCAAGCTGAGAGAGCAAATCAGGAAGTGTTAAAAGGTCTCAAACCCCGGCTTATGGTTCCCTTACAACGAACGCCGGGTTGTTGGGTAGAGGAATTACCCTCGGTGTTGTGGAGTATCAACACCACACCTAACAGGTCTACATGCTACACACCTTTCTTCATGGTGTATGGAGCAGAAGCAGTGTTGCCTAGTGACATCCGTCATGACTCGCCCCGTGTGGCGGCTTATGTTGAAGCTAATAATGAACAAGCCAGACAGGATACACTTGACTTGTTGGATGAAGAAAGAGACTTAGCAGCGGCTCGGTCAGCAATTTATCAACAGGACCCGCGCCGTTATCACAGCCGCCGGGTCAAATCCAGAACTTTTCAGGAAGGCGACCTGGTGCTTCGGCTCATCCAGGATCTGTCAAATGCGCACAAGCTATCCCCACCTTGGGAAGGACCCTTTGTGGTCAGCAAGAACTTAAACAACTGGTCGTACTACCTCATTGACGTTCGAGAACACAAAGATTCACGTAAGTCGGAGGAGGAGACCCGCCGACCGTGGAACATTGCTCAACTTCGGCCATACTACACCTGAGCTACCGGCTCTCATCATGTACATACTTTAACATTGTATGTACCATGATAAGTAATAAAGTAAGACCAGCGGTCTCTTTTCTTTTCAAAGATTATGCATCTTTGTTATTTCTTATTTTCAAATGACTATTAAGGAGCTGATCATATTTGAATCAAGTATAACCTTTTTTGGTCTGGCTTATGATCGTATTCGAATCTAGCTGCAATTATCATGGTCACTTGGGGGCTTCCTGTTCAAACATAGGTCATATTCGAACCAAAGAGAGCATAGCTGTCGTAACCCTCTTGATCGGCTCAAGGCCAAACTCACTAGGGGGCTTATTGATCGTATCCGAATCATAGCTTAACCCCTTTTGAGTCCGACTTGGATCGTTTTCGAATCAGGGTCGTTAGAAACCTCTCAAGGTCATTTGGGGGCTTCCTATTCAAACATAGGTCGTATTCGAACCAAAGAGAACATAGCTATCAGTACCCTCTTGATCGGCGCAACGCCACAGCCACTAGGGGCTATATGGTCATATTCGAACCTTAGCTTAACCCCTTTGGTCCAGTTTACTGATCGTATTCGAATCAGAAGCCACCAACCTTTAAATATAAGGTTAAATCATACTTTTTAACTATTATTTGCCTTTGAGTTTCTTTTTGCAAATAATTAGCATGATCTTCTTCGCCGGCTTGTCTATTTGACAACAAGGCTACCAAGGTATGACGATCATTAAAGTATTCAAAGGTATTGATTTCTCAGAAAGATTGAGTTATCAGCTTCATTACCCGGGTTACTCAAGCCGGTGGTCTAAGGATCAAAGGTACAAGTATGGCTATTATTTATATATAATTGCCTGCTGCATTAACTAAAGAGTTAGTTTTAGCCCTTGTCCTTTATTTATATCATTTTCTGTTTTCTATTATGATGAACATATTGGATATAAGCCGGGTGTTTTAACCCATTCGATTCTAAGCCGCCAAGCCAGTCTTTTCTCTTGTATCTACAGGGAACAGAGTTAAAGTGTTGCAGAAACAATCATCAATTATAATGCATATATTGCCATCAGGACACACGGAGTCACATACAGTGTTTTATGCACGATGGCATAAGCAAGGCATTCGGTGTTTTCATAGCTAAACTATTACACGGCTTTTTATAAGCCAATGAAGATGGTTATTATTCCTCCCTCGCCGGTTCACCGCCCTCTGTTGGATGGAAGTTGGGTTTTGACCAATCAAAACCATTCGCGGCGACAAATTCTGCTTCATCATCGATCAGGCCTGTCGGGTCAACTTCCGGGGCAAATGTATTTTCTCTTACGGGCGGGATCAAATCCGTGACCTTGTACGAGGGAGTTGCCATCTTCTTATTTTCAGCATCAAAACCCGGCTGATATTTGTCAATGTTGGTATATCTCCAAGGGTAGTTGCCTGAGGCCAGACTCCGCGCACGCAAGCCATGAAGTCATCCTGCTCAAAGGGAGATCCGTCTTCCTTCACGGTGGGATAGCCTCTGGCCACGTCTGCCGGGTCTAGATCTGGCACCCAAGCCTTGGAGCGGCTCAGGGCAGTCAAAGCCACGGCTTGCGCACAGGAGCGCTTCACTTCTTGAAATCTGGCAGGCAGGATTGATAGTTTCTTCAAAACGTCGCTGAGCCGGTTGGGTTCTTGATTGGCAGGAGAGATGGCGGAAAGTGCCTGTTGTGCGCCAATATACAGTTGTTCTACTAAAGTGTACACTGCCTTCAGTTTAATCAAAGGATCTTGGCTCAGGTTCTTGCTTTGTGGGCCTGCGCATGTTTTAAAAACAAAGTCAGTTGGCGGCTTATATTCCGGATCAGCAAAAAGTACATAAGATTAAAAACAGATGGCTTACCAAAGATGGCGGCCACCATTTGAGACACCCGGCCCTTTAAGCCGTTCCGCTCTGTTGACACCTCTTCAAGGGCTGCTTCGGCTCTCTCGGCGCGTTGTGTCAGAAGAATTTTTTCCTCTGCAGGTCTTCTTCTTGGCAGCCAAACTAGTCTTTAAGTTTTCTGTCTCAGAGAGACTTACTTGCAATTTGGAGTTAGCAGACTTGATTTCTGTTTACTGACCTGCTAGCCGGGTCTTCGCATCAGTCAATTGCGAGTTCAGCTCAGATAAAGCATTCTGCAAAAAGAGCATACTCAGATGAGTCAAGATTTCGCTTACAGTTCAACAATCAAGATTCAAGTCTCAAGTACTTTACAAAAAACCACTTGACACTTGGGGGCTAATGTATGCCAAATCAAATTTTTATGACTCTAAAGACATACTTTAAAGTCCCAAGTACTTTACAAAGTAACAGCACTTGCCACTTGGGGGCTAATGTATGCAATTCAGCAAGTTTCTCAAGGTTAAGCCGGAATATTAAGTTCTTTGAATACGATACAAAACAATTTAAGGTACCGGCTCATTTATGATTAAAAAGAACCGGCCCTTGGGGACTACAGGTGAAGTTTTGTTCTATTTTATTGAATTCCAGAAAATCAAAGGTAAAGGTCTTGGCCTATATGATACAGTCTACAGATCATTCTGGTTGTCTCATAATCTGAAGACTTGGGGGCTGAAGGAATATAGATAAGCCGGAAGAACATACCTCATATTTCAGCTGCAACTGTTTGACCATTTCGATCTCAGAGTCACGACTGGAGTGCACGTGGCTGAGATAGCCAGATAAAATATCGTTGGCATTTAGATGGTCGTAATTGGCAACATCAAAGCGCACTTTCTGCCTCTCCAATGCCTCTTGTTTCGCAGTACACTGAGCCAGCACAGTTGGATTCCCTAGTTCAATAAAGTGACTCCCGGTGATCTGAACTTCTTGAGAAGACGGTGATGGTGGGTTGGCTGAGCTTGATGGTCCAGTAGCAGAGGGGTTCACAGTGGTCTCATCAAACGACAGCTCAGGAGGATTTGCTTCTGCATCAACAGGCGGGTCTTCTGGAGCGTCGGTTAATGGAGAAGATGGCCTGGCCGGGTCAGATGCAAGCACCGACGGGTCTTCCACCGGTTTAGCTACCTTTGCCTTCTTGGATTTAGCTTGGCCACTAAGAGAAATGTTGCAGTATTGTCAGTATAAAGATACAATTTGAACAAACCGGAAAAAGGAGGATTTTTCATTATCCAGGGGCAGTCTTGAAGGCCGGAAATTGTGTCTGCGATGAGTCGCCAGAAGAGTGAGACACCTCCTGAAAAGATAAAATAAAGTTAAAGTAAGGCAGGGGAAAGGATCCATTAAACAGAGTTAAAGACAAAAAGAAGTAAACCTCATTCGGGCGCTTCTGAGGAGTTTGTTGAAGAATGACAGCCGGCTCATCTTCAGTCCGAGCCTGACGGCGGTTTTCATGTTGCTGCTTTTTCAAACGAAAGGTGGGATCCAAGTGAGCTAATGGGTTAGAAAACCTTACTTTACGGATCACTCGTCGAATTTTTTGTCTTGTCAAGGGCTCTGAGTCGGAGGAAATGATAGTTACCTCTGCTTCCACAGCCTGACTGGCCCCAGTGTCATCCTGGTAATGATCAGTGTCAATAAGAGTGTTAAAAAATTGGCCAAGGGAATCAAGGGCTACCTCTGAATCAGATGTATCATCAAGCTTCATCAAATCTTCAGCAGTGCTCTTTTTCTTCTTTTTCGACCTCCGGGTCGTTTTCTTGGCGTTTATGGCGACAGATTTCGCTTTCTTGGCAGCCTCATGGTCATACTTAACTTTCCAGAAGTCAGAGTTGGCCTGTAGACATGTAAAAACAAGATAAAGAGTCAGGCAAGTATTAAAACAATACGGCTGGGAAAATACAAAGGAGAGAAATAACAATATCCTTACTTCTGGCACCAGGTTAAGCTGGCAGAAGGGGTTTAACCCGACGATACTGCAATCTTCGTATTTCCCGTTCACCATAAGAGTTGACATTGAGACAATATCTTCTTCTGTCAATTGAACGGGGCTGTGACGAAGAGAGTCATCCGGGCCTCCACCATACTCATACATCAGCTTTGACCGGCGGCTCAAAGGGATAGCCTGCCATGAGATCCAGCAGTACGTCAGATCAACTCCAGTTAACCTGTTCCCCAACAGAGCATTAATCTTTTTGATGTATGGTATCAACCTCTTGCGTTCAGCGTCAGTAAGCTTATTAGGAAGCGCGAACTTGGAGTCAAGACGATCGGGGCGATAACCCGGCAGTGGCTTCTCATTTGCTGGTGAAGTGTCCTGGCAGTAGAACCAAGTCTAGTTCCAGTCCTTTGGGTGACTTGGTAAGACAATGAGGGGGGAGACGGCACCCTGCCGACACTGAATTGATATGCCTCCAAGCTCTAAGCTAAGGCCGTTGGTGCACTCGTTCTGCCGGTTCAGATAAAAGTATTCCCTAAACAACTCCACAGTCGGCTCTTGTTGAAGATATACTTCACAGAGTACTTGGAAGTTACAGATGTTAGATATGGAATTAGGCCCGATATCTTGAGGACGGAGCTTGAAAAAGTGGAGGACCCCTCTGAAGAACTTTGAGCCGGGCGGTGAGAAGCCACGGTTCATGTGGTTAGTGAAAATGATCACTTCGCCGTCTCTTGGATTGGGCCGTTCTTCTTCCGAGTCAGGGGCACGGTAAGACATGACGGTTTTCGCTGGCAGAAATCCTATGGTGAAGAACTCTTTCAAACGTTCCTCAGTTACGGTTGAGGGAACCCAGTTACAGATGGTTGGTGCTTTGGACGGCATGATGTGCAAAGAAGAACTGAAAAGAAAAGCAACAGGCCGGTTCAGTTTAAGGGTGAGATTGACAGTTAAGTGATGAAGATGCAAACAAGTAATGGTGGCTTAGTTAAGGGCTAATGACATATAAGGAAAATTAAGCTGGCATGATAAGCCGCCATGACTACAGATATTTGAAGAAGGCAATTTCAGCTAAGTGTTGAGACAAACAAGTTTCCTAAATTGTTTGGTATTATTCCAGATCAAATGGCTATTCAAAATGGAAAAATTCTAGACCTAAAAAAGTTCAGCGCAGAAGAGTATATAAGTTCTAATGCAGCCGTTGAAACAGAGAAAGGGATCTGTGGATCAAGAAAAGGCACAAGAACACTACCGCACGAGCATATATATATATATATATATATTTGGATCAAGAAGAGGCTTGCAGTGGAAAAACTACAAGGGACTGCGATGAACTCGGAATAATACGAAAGAATCTGGAAACCCTAAGTGCGGACCTGAGAAGTGAAAAGAAGGGAACTTACAGTCACAGGTCTTCTGCGGAGGTCGCCGCTATTCTCTGGATTGGTTCAGGTTGATGCAACGGCCAACGTCGACGGAGACGGAGGAGAAGCGCGGCGGCGGCGAAGCTCGAGCTGCAGGGGGTGCGCGAGAGGAAGAAGACGGAGAGAGAGAGGAGAATAAGGAAGGCCGAGGCGTGCCTATTTATAAGGAGAGATGTGAATAGACGGGCGCAAAAATCGAGGAGAGCCGAATAATGGTTATCTAGCTACACAGACGCCTCGATTCTCGGGAAGCATTGAAGATAAAAGATTCGTTGGGAGATGATGTCATGAAAGTTCTTTGCGTTTTCAAGAGATGACGTCACGGCGGGTTATGAAAACTCCAACGAAAATAAGAAGATGGATTTTTGTCTAAGTATTGAAGATTGACAAAGAATGAAATTCAAAGTCAACCTGGGGCCTAATGTTGGGGATATTACTATCAGTTATGACCCGCTCAGGAGGGGGCGGGTCAGCCCCAATGGCGGGTTACGCAAGAAGCCCAGTAAACATTCAAGACGATAGTTTATTAAACCTTATAGAAGGCCCAAGGGCCTGGAGGCGGCTTAAGGCTCGATATTGTAAACCGTCGTATGTAAGGAAAGACTTGTAAAGAAAGGCATGTAAAGGAAGTCACCGAGCCAGACACGATTATGAGCCGGCTGGGACTCTGTAGGCCACCAGGCGTCAACCCATGTATATAAGGGGACGACCCGGTGGCAGCTTAGGGCAAGAAACAACAAATCGATAACCAAGACGGCGAGTTGAGCCTCTTGGTGATCAAAACCCCAGCAATACCAATCCCAACTAGACGTAGGCTTTTACCTTCATCGTAAGGGGCCGAACTAGTATAAAACCCTCTCGTGTCCTTTGTCCCGATTAACCCCTTTAAGCTTCCTAGTGCGATGGCCCTACGACTAAGTCCTTGCTCTAGGACATCTGCCGTGACAATTCCATGACAGGATCCCTCAACGGCAAGCATAGTCTTGCCCTTACTCTTCCTGTTGTGGTGCCGACCCTTCTTCGTCAGGGCGGCGGCGTCTTCGTCCATGGAGTCGGTTTCCGCACCGGCGTCCTTGCCGGGGTACTTCCTTCCTTCCTCAGCCCGAGCACATCAATCTGCCAGAACATAAAGTTTGGCTACATCCTTCACCTTGCTCGTTGCCAGCTCTTCACGCATCTTACAGTTGCGTACGTTCTGATGGAACGCACTGATGACAGCAGCGGGATGAACATCTGGGATGGTGTACTGCACACGGCTGAATCTTTGTATGAACTTATGTAGGGACTCGCCATCCTTCTAGGGGATGACATGCAAGTCACTTGCCTAGCCAGGAGCTTGGTGGCCTCCGGTAAAGGAGCCAACAAACTCGTGGCACAGATCCGACCAGGAAGAGATGGAATCCACTAGCAGGTGCATCAACCATGACATGACGTTGGGCTTAAGTGCCAACGGGAAGTAGTTGGCGAGCACCTTGTCGTCGCGAGCCCCGGCGGCTTGCATCGTGATGGTGTAGATGTTGAGGAACTCCGACAGGTGAGTCTTGCCGTTGTACTTTTCCCCAACATTAGGCTTGAACATGCGGTGGGAGGGCCACTAGAAATGCCGCAGCTCTCGAGTAAAGGCCGGACAACCCACCTTGTAAGGCAGGTCGCCATAGCCCCCCGGTGCTGGGTGGTCCATAGCAGGCCCTGCACGCCGATCCGACTGATGGCGCGCCTCCCGCCGTCGCTCAATGGTAGTCCGAGCGTCTTCCTGAGCTTGCTCTCGGAGAACTCGGCGTTGGTCGAAGCGGGTTCACGGGTCGGACGATGCTGTGGAAACATTGTCACAGGCGTCGGCCCGACGAGACGGTGGCTGCTGTCGCAGCCGTGGGGGAGGAGAGTGCACCGTGGTCGCAGCGTCTCCGGTCCTCCCACAGCTGGCATGCACCGGCTCGATAGAACGCCGGCGTGAGGGTCCTGCTGGGAGCAACTCGTCTTTGTTGGCGAAGATGACAAGGCTTCGGTTGGTGGCCCTCCACTCGCCGAGCTTCTCCGCAACAGGGGGAGGTCGAGGAGCAGTTGCACGTGCGCCAGCGCTTCTATTGGCGTGGGTGGCGGCGAGAGCTACATGGACCATGACGCGCTCCAACTTCTAACCAAGTTAGAAGGAGCTCTGTCACGGTCCCGCGGTAGCACGCCGCTTTCGCCGGCGTCCGGGTGCGCATGCCAGCCTAGCACATCCTGAGGGTGGCGCACAGGGCTCTTCCCGTGGCGGTGCCCGGGAGCTCTGGCGTCGCGGTGTTGCTCATCGCGCGCGACCTGGGAGGGCCACGGCGCGGGTGCCAGCTGGGGCACCATAGATGTTGCCGCGCCACCTATGGGCAGCACGGCCCCGCCCCCGGACCCAGCGGCACGCGGCTCGTCGTCTCGGACCCGAACGACGCCGCTTACCTGGCTTCGATTGCCAGAATGTCATGGATGCTCGCGGGCCACATCTCCGGCACCATCCGTGGCCACCCAGTCGCCTGCTCGCGTTGGCGTGGATGGGCCAGCCCCGGACGACCCAATCGCTATGATCCCCTTTTTCTTGGGCCCATGGTGATGATGAAGTCGATGCACTAACTTCCAAACTGGATTTTGATAGCTTGCGCCCCCTACCCAGCGTGCCAAAGATGTCGGTGGAAACGTCACCTATGAGATCACATGGAATCCCTTCTACAATTGGCGGCCGCGGGGCTGTGGAAAGAGCGGGTTTAGAAGATCGACATGGGGGAGTTTATCCAGGTTCGGGCTGCAAGTGATGCGTAATACCCTACTCCTGCTGGTTTGTGTTTATCTGGTGTTCTTGGACTAGCTACAAAGCATGCAGGGTCCAAAAAGTTCGAATCCCTCTCCAGTATGCCTCGGGCCTCCTTTTATAACCAAATGGGTTGCCACAGTGGCACACAGGAGGTGGATAGTTTGTATTGTACACAAGTCTATCATCTGGCACTATAGGACAAACACATTTAATGTGCTGCCGATGTTCCCTCTCACTTTATCAGGGACGTCAAGGAAGCTCGTCTCGTCCGTCGCCGCCTTGTCTCGCTCTGACGCGCGTCCAAGCTGACTAGGCGTGCAGTGCCATGCTGGCTGGCTGCTGAGTTGGTGCGGTGGCAGAGTCTTCACGAAGATCTGCATGCCACCACGCAGGTGCCTGCTGAGTTGGCCTGGAAGCTGCACGTCGCATGCAGGTGCCTGCCTTGTTGGCGTGTTGACTGTTGTGTTGGAACGGCGGTGGAGCCTTGGCAGGTGGGGTCCTGGCTACGGCCCCGCAGATGTCCTCGACAAGGTTCTTGTCGGGGCCCCGGCAAGGGCCTTGCCAGGGTCTCGCAGGTGTCCCCGGCAAGGGTCTTGCCGGGGGTATCGTGAGCGTCCCCGACAAGGATCTTGCCGGGGGATTTCCGTCTTCTGGTCCTCATCTGGTCTTGTATGTTCTTGGTCTCCACAAAGATCTGCATGCCACCATGCAGGCGCCTCCCGAGCCTTGGTTCCAATGTTGTCGACGGTGTCGGTACTCTTAGGCTCAAGGGTGGCGGCCCTGCTGGTGTTGGGAAAGTTTCCCTGGCAAGACTCTTGCCGGGGCTACGCAAGCTCCCCCGGCAAGGATCTTGCCGGGGAAAGCCCCCCTTGTCCCTCTGCCTCTCGCGCCTTCGGCTTGGCCTTGCTCTGGTAGTCTTGTGTATTTGCTTCCTCTGCCCCGCCAAGCGTGGCCGCAGGCGTGTGGCTGCGACTGCCCACGCACAAGTAAAGGGGTACAAAAAGGACCCCTAATTTTGTACACCGACACGGGTCATGTGCCTGCAGCGACTCGGGCCTGTTCCTTCCATTGTAGAATAAATCATATCTATTGATAAAGAAATGATAACCATTGCGCTAAAGTGACTTTAAAATCCTCAATCGTAAAACTGGTTATTGATAACCATAATAAAAATCCAGCCATGTTGGCTATTCAAGATTTGAATAATATAATCCGGTATGAAAACCTCAATCATTCAATATTACAATGAAAATCCAGTCAAATTTGGCTATTAAAGATTTGAATACCTGATCTATTGAGAAATAAATCCGGTTTAAATACCAGGTGGCTCTTGGCCGATGGCGAATTATACGCATCCATTTTAATCCGGGACTTTGCAACCTGGTGGCTTATAGCCTTTGTAAAAATCGAGAATTGACAACCCCATCCATGGCGGCTCATAATCATGTCCAGTTTTTTTGACAAGATCACTTTGGCGGCTCATAGCCTCAATAAACTCAATATTGAACAATATAACCCGGAACTGGATAACCCAACAATATCTTTAGATGGCCAGATGATGGGTTTAAACGCAATGATTCATATGAGCAATAGCAGTATTCTTATGTGTACAGCTCTGCATGCCCTACACAAAATTTAAATAACATATGCCCTGGCGAATTAACATCAAAAGCCAGGGCGGGCAACAACCCAAACATAATATAGTCTATGTAATTACTGAAAAGATTAAGCAAGGCCATTCAAGTCTAAACATAGTGGCGACTTAAAAATCGGAAGCCAGGGCGGGTTATCAAACATCACATTTTCATATAACCAGGAAAACATACCTGTAGGATTGATTTATACTGCTGGCTTACATTGCCATGTCCAGTGAGAGTAATAATCCGATGATTTATAAGCACATGATTCCAATGGCGCAATCCAAAATATACTGGCGACTTAATGTCCAAAGCCAGGGCGGGTTATCAAACCTCGCATATTCATCCAACAATTTAAAAACATACCTAGAGAATTGGCTTAAATTTCCTGTTTACAGCGCCACATCCAGTGAGGGTAACAACCCAAGTACTCATAAGCGCATAATTCCAATTGCGCAATCAAAGCATACTGGCGACTTAACATCCAAAGCCAGGGCGGTTTAACAAACCCAAAATATTCATACCACTATTGAAAGACATACCTGTAGATTAACACCATGGTGATGCCTTGATAATTATAATCCGGAACCAGTATCAACCCGGAGTTATGAAATATCATCATTTTGATCGCTCAAGGCAAAATATCCCGGCGACTTAAAGTCTGCTATCAGGGCGGGTTATCAAACCCAAAGATGCTCAATGATGAGTCATATAATCAAGGCTACATGGCCTATCAAATCAGTTCATACTGTCGGCTTACAGCGCCATATGTAGTAAGGGTAGCAACCCAAAGATTTAGAGCGCAGTGCCCTGTGCAATTTATTCATACTGCCGGCTTACAACGCCATATGCAGCAAGGGTAACATCCCAAAGACTTAGAGCGCAGAACTCCAAGCGCATAATCAAACCACACTGGCGACTTATCGTCCAAAGCTAGGCCGGGTTATCAAAACTCTATATAGATTCAAATATGAATCATAAGGATCAAGGCTACATGGCCTGAATCAATTTCAAACCATATATCAATATGGTACAAACATATGAACCCAAACAATGTTCAAATACAATATCAACCCAGAAAAACAAGGCTTTCATAGGCTGCCAAACCTCAACATCAAGTGCTATTCAAGGGCCGCACAACTGCTGAGCTAATCCTTTATTCATACCTGTAAACCAGGCCTCACATGACCAATCGTCGTCTTAACTTTGACAAGTTCAGGGTCTTTATAAGATTGACTGTCAAGAGTACGGCGGGTCATTCTAGGATTACCTAGTTGGAGTGGCAAGCATACAAAGATAGGATAATTTTTTGTGAATACACCTGGCATCCAAGCCAATTATAAGGGTAAACAAAGCTCTGTTCATTAAACAGGAAGCCCCCAAATAATAATTTAATCCAGGCGTACAAGCCGGATCCGTAGGGTAGTCATAGCTATGCTCAATGAGCAGGATGCCCCGTGTGACATATATCAAGCCATCAAGACAGGATACCTATGTTTGAACTGCGCACCATAGCAAGTTCTCTTTGGTAACCTTTTAACTTGGGCAAAAAATCCTCAAGTCAGTTTCAACAAGGCGTATAAGCCGGATCAACGTGTAGTCAAGGCAATGCTTCATGAGCAGGAGACCCCATATAATTTGTAACAAGGCATGCAAGCCGGATCAAGAGGGTGTGAATAGCTATGCTCAGTGAGCAAGAAGCCCCCAAGTGATCAATAATATGATAAGCCAATAAGGCAGGATACCCATGTTTGAACTGCGCACTTCAGCAAGTTCTCTTTGTCAACCTTTAATTTTTCTAAGAACTCGAACTTGCGAGAGATGAATTCTTTTTGATCTGGAATATAAAACCGGATATTGAGAGCTCCAAAGCTTTGTGAGAGATAAATTTCCCTTGAGCCGGATTTTAAACCGGAATCCTTCACTTTAAGCCGGAAATTTTTCTGACGGCTTTTAAATTTTCATCAATATAGCAGTAGCCTCCAGGACCGGGTTATCTTCCCTTCAATGACCTGGAGTTCTTGAATTAACTGAAACCGGCCAATTCTGCCGAGTCATGTCATTGTAGCCCCCGAGTCTTAAGATGACTCGAGGAGTTGGTTTAAGATTCTCCATACTTGATTGTGATGTAAACCGGTCAGTTTGAGCAGCGGAACGCTGGAATTTTATGTAAACCAGAAGCTTGAAACAAGTTGATGATCCTCGCATTCCTTGTTATATACTCCCAGTATGAGTCATTCAACAAACTCAGTGACATAACGGTAACTTTTGTAGTAGACAACTTGTCCTGCATTAGAGAACTTACTAGCCAGAGTAATTGCTCTTTCAAAGAAAGCAATATATAATATAAAAATATGCTGGATGGATTTCACCTGATATGTTAGGCCAGAAATTATCCACCACGGAATTGATGATCACCACGGTGAAGCTAAAATAAATCACGGCTGAGTCGGCCGCCGGAGCAGACAGATGACCCGGCCGCGGTGTTGTAAGCCAGCGCGGACGGGTAAGTCAATCATAGACGCAGTAAGCTGCGCAGACGGGTGAGTCAATCGCAGGCACAGTAAGCCGCGTGGACGGGTGAGTCAACCACATCGTGTTGATGTAAATTGGGCCATAAAAACGGCGGTTTGCACATATATTCATCGAGCACCATGGCACGGTCAGATGCTAGTGCATGATAATAGTGGCGCGAGTTATACATCCATGACACGACCATCGCTCTTGCAGTGAACCATTGTCCTGCATAAACAATATTGTAGACCAAGGCAAAGATAAACCGTTCTTTGACAAAAACAATATGTGCTAATAAAGCAAACTTAGATGGATATCACCTGATTGTTCGGATGACCGATGATCCATAAGTGGCATCCGTAGATAACTTTTCAATACAGTTGATCCTTGTATGCATGCAAAGGATATTTGCATTAATCCCCTCGAGGACTCCTCTCAGCCGGCCTGTCCATTGACTTATCTCTTTTGCCTACCTCTGTAACCAAAACGCACCGCCCCTGTATCACTTGTAGAGAAAGCAGAAACAAGGTGGGGCCAGGGCCAAAAAAAGTGCCGGCTCAGCGGCAACTTGCATCGCTGACTTGTGAAGACGCCTAGGCGATCCTGGGGACCGGAGAACCGGTAACACCGACGGCGACTTGAAACGGCCGGGGGCCGCAGTGGCTCAGAACAGACCCTCCAGGTCACAAGGACAACCCGAGTAACTTTTCTCAGAGTCATGAACATAACCAGCAAGCCATAGCTCATGAATTTCATCAAGCACATTTTCTATCAGTTCCAGATTTCCTTTTATCTTTTCCAGTGCTGCTAGTCCATGAGCCAGTGCATTACCATCTCTTTTAACAAGACTTGGACAGAGTTGAACACCAAGAGCAGAGTATTTTAGGTCCTCTGAAAACTGCAGATATGACTATAAAACCCACTGAATTGCTGTCGCTTAGGGCATCTCCAGCCGCGCCCCCAACATGCCCTCCCCAGGCGATTTTGCCGCGCCAGCGCCAAAAAAACGGCCCAGTCGCGCCCCCAGAAGCCCGTTTTTCGCCGGCTCGGGCAAAAACTGGTGCCGACGGACCCAGGCCGAACCCGGCGCCCTGGGGGGCGCTTGGGGAGCCGGCGCAAGCGAAAAAGGCGCGTGGGCCCGCCCTGGCGGCGACCCGAGGGCCTTTTCCCGTCGTTTCTTGACGCTTTTCCCTCGCATCTCTCCCGCTCGCTCGCCTTCCTCCCGCCATTCTCTCCCTTTCTCCCGCCAAACCCCCTCCAGCTCGCCTTCCAGGATCGACCACGGCCGCCGCGTCTCCCGGGTTCGCCACCCAGGACGAGGTAGTGGATCTCAACGACGACATGGAGGCCGAGCTCGGCTACGTCTACGGCGAGGATGCGCATGAAGCGCAGGAGGAGGAGGACAAGGAGGAGGAGGAGGAGCCGGCTCCTGTTCTGATGAAGGGGCGCCAGAAGAAGAAGCGGGCAGCTAGGTCAAGCGAACCGCGCATCAAGTGGAAGTCCAAGGAGGAGGAATGCCTCGCCGAAGCATGGAAAGTCGTCTGCCTCGACCCGACCACCGGCGCGAACCAGAGCTTGGAGATGTACTGGGACCGCATCAAGGCCGAGTTCGATGAGCGGAAGCTCGTCGACCCGTACTTCAAAGGCGTCTACATGCAGCGCGGATCCAAGGCGATGGCGAACCATTGGGGGCGTATCCAGTTGGCGTGCAACAAATGGCATGGAATCGTCGAGGAGGTCGCAGCTCGCCCGGAGAGCGGCGCCAGTGTTGAGGATCAGGTACGCACGCCGTTCGCCCGCATATCTTCGTCGGCTACGCCCGCCGCCCGCCAACTGTTTGTTCCTCCGCGCAGCTGCTGTGTATGTTCGCCATGTATCGGGGTGACAACCAAGACGCCGACTTCAAGCACCTCCACGTCTACAAGCGCATTGACAAGTGCGAGAAGTGGGCGGAAGTCCGACGTGCCCTCGACAAGGCCAAGGAGACATACAAGCCGGACGCGACGACTCCGGGCGCGAGTGAGGGGCGGCCGGACGGCCACAAATTGGCAAAGAAGGGGAAAAACACCGACGCGGCAACCGCGCGAGTGCAGGAGTCCATCGAGCATTGCCTCGCCGACGCCAAGGCCCGGGCCGTCCTACGTGAAGAGAAGACCGAGGCGCGGTGGTCATCGCTGATGAAGAACAGCACCATCAAGCTCGACCTGCTCCGGACGAACATCGCCGTGAAGAAGAGGAACACCGACATGGCTTTTCTGATGGGCGGGGCGGACATGCTCCAGAGCAACGATGAGGAGCTCAGGGCGTGGTACATGGCGGAGCGCAGCCTCATCCTGAATCAGATGCGGACGGCAACGCCGACGACGCAAGCTCCCGCGCCCACGACCACACGGACGCTAAGCCCGAACGACGCCTCTACGTCGCCGCCCAGCAGTGCCGAAGCCGCGCCGACACAGCCCAGCACCGAAGCAGCTCCGACACCGCCGAGCCCGAGCATGCTGACTCCGCCAACGCCTGGAGCCGACCCCGCCGAGTGAATCATGCACGCGAACTTGCGGCGTGCGACGCTCTGTTTTTTGTAACGCCAGACTACGTCCGATCACCGGATTTGTGGCGTCTTTTGAGGGCGGGAACGACCAAGTTTTAAATTTCCCGCATCCTGGGGCCGGCGCTTGGGGGCGTGACTGGGAGCTAGGTCGCCCCCAGGGGCCGAACTAGCGCCGGCACGCCCCCAGGCCGCTCTATTTAGGCGCCCTAGGGGGCCGAACGGCTGGAGATGCCCGTACGGGCCTTCCACATGGCGGCTTGTGGTGCTACAACAGAGGCAGCCCAGGAGCGTCCGGCCGTGGTCGTAGCAGCTTGGCGTAGGAGAAGACCGGCTCGAAGGTGATGCCAGCAAGGCGCGGTGGCTTGTTAGAAACAGAGGCGGAAGTAGGCAGTGGCGCGATTCACCTTGGAGGTGAGGCGGCAAACTAGCGAGGCGCACCGGAGCAGCAACTTGGTCGGGCACTCGGGCGGCTCGGCGGCGACAGAGCCGGCGGGCGAGGGGTGACTGCAGCAGAAGCGAGGCAGCTCAAGGCGTCCCGAGGCGACTCAGCGTGGTGTGTCTCGGCTAGGCGAGGGCAACTCAAGGCCGGGCGGAGCCAGGGGGACGAGCAGGGGCCTGGCCCCCCCAACAATCGACAAATTTAGTAGTAGCGACGAGTAATTGCCAACGAGATTAGATCAATATATGTACTCGGCCCCCCTATACTTGAATCCTGGCTCCGCCACTGTCAAGGCGGCTTAACCGCGATGGAGGCGAGTCAGATCACGCAGCATATGCGTTTGAAGTAGACAGCGGCTTGGAGCAGCATAGACAGCTCGGTCGTGGAAACAGTTGGCCGGCGGGTCCGCGGGGATGGCTTGAGGCTGCAGGAGTGGTGCTGGCTGCGACGGGTGATGAAGACGGCGGCTGACCGGAGCAGCGGAGGCCAGAGCGCGGAGGCCGGTAGGGGCAGCTCAGTGCCACAGGAGCGAGGTCCGTGCAGGGCGAAGCAGCAGCGGTAAGGGCCCGACGCAGGTGACTTGGAACACTCTGCGGCAGAATCAAAGACCGCAGAGGGGCATCGCGACTTTGCGGAGGCGAGCAGCAGCAACTCTGGCCAGCAGCATCTTGGGTGTACAACGCAAGGGCGGCTCAGAGGCACTTAGCAAGCCATGGCCGAGTCCTCCTCCAAGTCGTGGAGGTTCGACCAATTGGGTCCTCCCCCAGATCGTGGTCCCAATTGATTCAACCTTCACGTGAGTACCAAATCAACCACTTAGACTACCCACGGTGGGAGTAACAAAGGTGGTAACATCACACTTATCTAGGCGAAATAGATGATGTGGCATATAATAAATGAAGAAAGAGAGGCATGTGGTAACATATCTTGTTACTGTAACATCACACATATATCAAGAAAAGATGAGTCTACAACATAATAAATGCGGTGATGCATGACACAATACATATGTTACTACCCACTGTGGAGATAGTAACATAGACTAGTAACATATGCATGTTACTACTCTAAGTTACTCCCCACTATAACTAGTCTTAGTACGTACTAGTACTTTATACCAATCTAATTTGATGTTTTGATGCAGTGCACAGTAATAGCAGTAAGGTAACAACCTCGGGACTTGAAGCGAATCTGCGTATGTCGACTGCCATGGATGTAACCTGCTTCACGTGCCCCGGCTCTCGCAGTAGAAAACGATAATTCAAATAGCGGAATACTCTGAAACGGTCTCGGTCTCACCGGATCGCACCGGCTGTTCTGATGGAAATCGACCTTGCTCGGACGAGCGGATCAACAGGTCAAGCGTGACAACATGCACATAACCCTAGCTTCTTTTGATATCAAATCTTCTCGATTGCGAGGGCCGCGCGTCCGGCTCAAAGCTGACGTGCTCCGCCGGCGAAAAAACCTTTGATTTCTATCCAATCTACGCTGCCACTCAAACTTTTTTAATCTTGATCGACGAACTTGGAATTGACATAGATTCTGACCGGCTCTTCTTCACCCAAAAATTACAAACTTCTTGATCCCTGAGAAAAATTCCTCCAAGAACTCAACACCACTGCGTGCAAGCCCCACAGTGGGCACCAGCTGTCATGGATTTGTCACGGCAAATGACCTTGTTGAAAGGACTTAGTCGTGAGGCCAACACATCTATGTGGTAGCTTGAGAGGGGTTGAATGGGACGAGAGACACGAGGTTTTACAGGTTCGGCCCCTCACGGTGGAGGTAAAAGCCTACATCCTGCTTCATTGATATTGATGATGATGATGATCACGATTACAAGGGTGCTCTATCTCGAGAGCTATAGATTTGTCTGTCTAACCCTAATTTGTCCAACTCATCAAAAACTTGTCCCTCTTGGGGCGCCCTGCCCTTCCTTATATAAGTTGGAGGGGTGGGTTACATGACTAGTCCTAGTAGGATTAGGATTACTCTATTACAAGTGGAGTCCTAGTCTTGCTTCCTTTGTAGGAAAATATTCCTTATGCCTTTCATCTCAAGTCGGCTTGATACGTCTCCAACGTATCTATAATTTTTGATTGTTCCATGCTATTATATTATCTGTTTTGGATGTTTAATGGGATTTATTATGCACTTTTATATTATTTTTGGGACTAACCTATTAACCGAAGGCCTAGTGCAAATTGTTGTTTTTTGCCTATTTCAGTGTTTCACAGAAAAGGAATATCAAACAGAATCCAAATGGAATGAAACCTTCGCGAGGATCTTTTTTGGAACAAATGCAATCCAAGAGACTTGGAGTGGAGGTCAAGGAAGCAACGAGGCGGTCACGAGGTAGGGCGGCGCGCCCAGGGGGGCAGGCGCACCCCCACCCTCGTGGGCCCCTCGTAGCTCCACCGACCAACTTCTTTTGCCTATATATACTCTTATACCCTGAAAACAACCAGGGGAGCCATGAAACCACTTTTCCATCGCTGCAACCTTCTGTACTCGTGAGATCCCATCTGGGGACCATTTCCGGCGATCTGCTGGAAGGGGATTCGATCACGGGTGCTTCTACATCAACACCATAGCCTCTCCGATGATGTGTGAGTAGTTTACCACAGACCTTCGGGTCCATAGTTATTAGCTAGATGACTTCTTCTCTCTCTTCGGTTCTCAATACAAAGTTCTCCTTGATGTTCTTGGAGATCTATTCGATGTAATACTTTTTGCGGTGTGTTTGCCGAGATCCGATGAATTGTGGGTTTATGATCAAGTTTATCTATGAACAATATTTGATTCTTCTCTGAATTCTTTTATGCATGATTTGATATCTTTGCAAGTCTCTTAGAATTATTAATTTAGTTTGGCCTACTAGATTGACCTTTCTTGCAATGGGAGAAGTGCTTAGCTTTGGGTTCAATCTTGCGGTGCTCGATCCCAGTGATAGAAAGGGAACCGACACGTATTGTATTGTTGCCATCGAGGATAAAAGATGGGGTTTATATCATATTGCTTGAGATTATCCCTCTACATCATGTCATCTTGCCTAGTGCGTTACTCTGTTCTTATGAACTTAATACTCTAGATGCATGCTGGATAGCGGTCGATGTGTGGAGTAATAGTAGTAGATGTAGAATCGTTTCGGTCTACTTGACACGGACGTGATGCCTATGTTTATGATCATGCCTAGATATTCTCATAACTATGCGCTTTTCTATCAATTGCTCGACAGTAATTTGTTCACCCACGGTAATATATGCTATCTTGAGAGAAGCCACTAGTGAAACCTATGGCCTCGTGTCTACTTTACATCATATAAGTTTCCGATCTACAATTCTAGTTTACTATTTATTTTGCAATCTTTATTTTCCAATCTATACAAAAAAATACCAAAAATATTTATCTTATTATCTTTATCAGATCTCACTTTTGCAAGTGACCGTGAAGGGATTGACAACCCCTTTATCGCGTTGGTTGCAAGGTTCTTATTTGTTTGTGCAGGTCCTAGGCGATTTGTGTGTAGTCTCCTACTGGATTGATACCTTGGTTATCAAAAACCGAGGGAAATACTTACGCTACTTTGCTGCATCACCCTTTCCTCTTTAAGGGAAAACCAACGCATGCTCAAGAGGTAGCACGGCCCACCATAACACGAGTCGGCCTTCTGAGCCTTGGGCCTTATTATCCATCTGACCCGCCCGTCGGGTTACTAATAAGTCGCCAAGCTCGGGTAGGTTACTCGTGAGTCGCCAAGCTCCGGGCAGGTCACCAGTGAGTCGCCAAGCTCTAGCTGGGTCATACATCCGGCCGGGTTACACCGCGGTGTATATCCCCGACACTAGGTGTTCATATGAACCCTAGATTTCTTTAGGGCAGTAGGCATTTTTTTAGCATTTAGGAAAAAAGATGAGATATTTTTTAGGAAATTAGCTAGGGCAAATTTTGATGAAAATGCCTAAACAGTACTTCCATTTAGCTTTAAATTAACAGAGGGTATAACATTTAGCTTTAAATTAATAGAGGCTATAAATAAAAAACAGTAGCATTTAGCTATGAATAATTATTTGCTCTATGGACCTGAATCTGGTCCAAATTTCATTCAAATGAAATTTGAATTATTTGGACTATGGATTTTAATATTTTTGAAGAAATTGGGTGTAGGTACTAAGATCTTGCTGTGGAAATTTTGGTGATGTCTGAAGGGTTAGAGAAAATGGAGTTCCTTTGCATCTAATAAGGTCAAGTATTGTTGGAATATTTGCTCTAAAACAATTTGTATGAAAATAAAATAATGTGTGTGTGTGAGAGGAATAGCTAGAACAAAATTTGGGTTCTGTCCTAGATAGAGAAGTGTTTAGTGAGATCATATTGCAAAGGTTTTTTATTTTTTAAAAGACCACTATTTTTCAAGGAAAATAATTTAGGCAAGTTTTATTTTAAAGATGATCCCTTCCTAGACTTTTATTGTTGATTATATCTTTTCATTGAAGTGGTCATGTTATATCTTTTCATTGAAGTGGTTCGATTGTGCCCAAGTGGCCTTTTGTTGTTTCCAGGGAATGAAGCCAAGTGGCCTATGTTTTGCCAGAATGTTGATTCATTTCCATTCTGACAAATTTCAGGTGCTCGATTTGTCTACTTTTTAGCAAAGTTCATGTCGAAATTTTCCGTGAATTTCAGCATGACTTGTGCTACAAACTAGGACATATTGAGTGCCCAGGATTTGCTGCACCGGGAAGGAATCAACATTCCTGCAAAACATAGGCCTTTTATGTCATTATTCATTTTATTAGGTCTAGAATTAATTGACTAGATTTAATCATAGGAAACATGGCTAGCAACCATGAAGGACAGGGTTCTGGTGATTGTGATGACATCTACCGGGCGGCAGACGGATTTTTGAACCTTGCCGATGATCAATGGTTGTTGTTGCTCAACCCACCTGTCACATCGGAGACTGAGACCGACATAGAGACCGACGCTGAGACTGAGACCAGCGCCGAGACTGGAGGAGTTGGTATAGAACCAAAACCAAAGAGGCAACGGCGCCTAAACCAGCTCATCCCTACTAGAGTGGTGGTCATGGAGGTGGACGGCGGCAATTTTGAGCCAAAAGATCCTGAGGAAGCGCGATCATGCTACGACAATCAAATAGGCTGCATCATATGGACAATCGCCACCATTAACGATGAGAAACTAAAGAACATAGAAAATATGAGGCCCTCCCTCCTAAAGAAGCTGCACCAGGTATTCTTGTTCCTAGGCCGGGATGAAAAGAAATATACTGATCTAGATAAAGACCTGGCAATGAAGAAGATAAACAAATGCGCCATGACCAAGTTTAGCGACGTGTTGGCCGCCTCGAAAGCAAGGGTGAAACATCGGATCATCAACAAAAAGGAACCCTACTCTGAGATTGTAAAGGATAATCCAACAATCACAGAAGAGCAGTTTGAAATATTCAAGGTGGCTTGCGATGCCGAAGTTGCCAAAGAAAAGTCAAAGTACATGAAGGGGCTTCAACATTGGAACATCTGGTGCCACCATCTCGGAAGCCGTGGTTACGCGGGGAAGAGGTCCATATGGGCCAAGGAGGACGCGGAACGCGAAACTCTGGGCATCCCAGACCCCTTGGCGGAGTTCACCGTCCTGCGGGAGCGTGACGTCATCAGGGCCCGATACCATTGGGACCCAGTCAAGAAGGTTTTCGAGACGGACTTGGTCACGACGGAGTTCATGAGACTGCTGGTAATTTTAGTTTCTGATCAATTTGACTGCATGTTTAGTCATATTTGTAAACGATCCTTGTTCCTTTTGCAGAGAGAGCAGCACAGGATTGCGGCCGAAAGTGACTCGCCGTCTGAGGCGTTGGCGAGGCGCAGGTGGGACACCCCATTCAACCGGGTGTTGAACATATTGAAAGGACTCCCGGTGGACACTCGACCGTCGTATGGATGCGTGCATTGTGTCGGAGATGGCGCCCCATGGAAGAAGTACTATCGTGAGACCACGAAGGAGAGAAAGGAAAGATGGAGGTTAGCTGAAGAAAACATCGACAAGAAGGTTGAGATTGCGGTTGAGAAGAAATCAGCTGAGGCAGTTGCAACAACGGTAGCTGCCGTAAAACAGGCGATTTCATATTTGTCTGGTGGCTTGGTTCCGGCAGTTGTCAGTTGGAGCAGGCAAAATCCAAAAAAATGCAGCGGACTTTCCCCTTGCTGACTTCTTCGGAAGCAGCTCGACTAGCCTTGCACCAGCACCTGCACCTGCTCCTGCACCGGGTCCCGCACCAGCTCCTGTACCGGCTCCCACACCTGCTCATAGCATCATGTCCTCTGTCTCGGATGTGCTCGGCGGTGCTTCGTGTTTGGCTGAGCTCGACGCCCTCATGGTACCTGTCACACCGGCCCTCTTCAATAAATGTATAATCTCCCATTTTCATTGCCTTTTCGATGTCTCACATTGCAGACATGTCTTTGCAGGCCGACGTAACCCCGTGCACCATATTGTACACCATCAACAACCAGAAGGTGGACGTGGGGAAGGCGACGATAATGAAGCCGAAGGAACCATTGTTCGACAGCTGGCCAATTCCCCTTGACGTCTTCAAGGTTTCCGTGGCCAGTGTCAAACCAGGCCATAAGAATTTGGCTCCTCCGGTACCAGGGGGGATGACGACGAGACCCCGCAGCGGCTTGGCGATTGCAAGGGGTGGGTCCTGTTGTGGCCAAAGAGTCTGCTTCGTCTGGAGGCAGCCGGGAGCACACCCACGAGCACGCAGCCTCAGCAAGGTATGAACATCAACACCCCACCTACCCAATTAGCGTCGGCCGTCGTGCTGGGTGATAGCGGATGGGGTGAGGAAGAGGCTCCATTGGTTGCTGATGACGTCGCCATAGATGAGGATGAGGATGAGGATGACACTCAACGATATCTCAATACTGGCGCCTATGATGACGGAGGATTGATGGCTCAGCAGTATGAGTACTCAGGGTTTGAGCGTCATGAGTCGGTGTGTGAATTGCCGCATCCAGAGGCTGACCGTATTATAGACGACCTTCTGATAGCAAAGAAGCATAGGAAGAGACCGAGGAAAGTCAACAAAGCTGATTCTATGATCCAGCCACCTCAGCAGCCTCGGGTTCAAGACCGTATACCTATCCCCGGTGCGGCAAAATGGCATTCCCCAGTGAACCAATCCTACCTAAGGCAGCGGTACAGACCACATATGGTGATCTAAGGAGACTTCATGACGATGTGCTGTGGAGAGAGAAAAGCCTCATCGCCTCGAAAAATCCAGGATACCCACTCTACGTGGTTAACGTGTCGCGACAAAGGTCGTACATTGACACATTACCCGCGGAGAAGTTCTTCCTTTGATTCGATTACATCTTTTTTTTTGAATATTTACTGTAGGGTAAAAACCCCACAGCCCTTTATTCCAGTCACCCAAAAAAACAAACTGTACAGAAAGGGAAGAAAAGGTTACAGACCTAAACTAAAGGGAAGAAGAACTTACAATTACATAAGGGAGTTGACCCAATCTACAAGCCTAGACTTATAGCTATCCTTAAACCTATGTGACAGGAGTAGAATATCATGTACAAAACTGCCCCTCCAGGCAGCAAAAGTAGCCTGGACGCCCCTGAAAGTTCTCCCATTTCTTAGAATCCAGATATTCCAAGCAGATGTGAGTATAACTTCAAAGAAGAAAGGATGCCCAAATCTCTGCCTTGCTTGGGATATACTTTGCTGAATAGTAGAACCGTGTGACCAATCAACCTGCAGGTAGTTCCAAACCCTGACACTGAAGTTACATCCAAAAAAAAGATGAGCTCTGTCTTCCCAAACATAGGCATTACAGATGACACAGAGATTATCAGCCGTAGAGGACCTCCAGTGCCTGCGTACTAGCATGTCCTTAGTGTTGAGCCTGTCAAAAAAGAGAAGCCAGCCAAAAACCTTGATTTTCATAGTACATCTGCTTTGCCAAAGCCACTTGCAAGGCTGAATAGTTGGTAGGTGTGTGTGCATGATGTCATAGAAGCTCTTGGCAGAGTACTGACCAGATTTACTAGGCCAAATCCAAACATCAGGCAATGTTGGATCGCGCTGCAGATGCAACAACCATGCTTCCAAGGTTTCTAGTTCTGTAGCTGCCTGTTGAGAAATTGGCAGATAGAACATGGAAAACAAATCCTGAGTTTGTAAGAATTCCCGGACAGAAACCTTATCATCCAGAACAAATGAAAAAAGCCTTGGCAATCTGAGGCGAAGTGGTCTTGAAGAATCCCCTACATGCCAAGCATCCAGCCAAAAGAGAGCAGAATCACCCGTATTGACTTGTACCGAAGCAATGGACGTATATGTGTCAGCAAGCTTTAGAATTTCTTTCCACCAAAAAGAGCCAGTTAGGACTGTTGCATGGGGCACTACTCCATCATAATAGCTATCCCAAATCAGTTGCACCCAAGGGACCTGGTGTTTGTTGTAGAACTTATGCATGTGTTTGAGGAGCAGACCTTGATTTTGGACATTGAGGTTTAAAATGCCAAGACCTCCCTTATCCTTCGGCCTACACACTAAATCCCAGGCAGCAAGTGATTGCTTAGGCGCCTCAGAATTTCCTCTCCACAGGCACTGCCTGAAAATCCTATCCAACTGTTTGATAATACCAAGTGGAATATTCAAACTACAGAGGAAATAGATGGGCATGGAAGTAAGTACAGATGTGAGCAATTGCAACCTGGATCCTTGGTTGAGCATGGCAGAACTGACAGATAATCTCCTTTCAACACTATCCACTAGGGGCATGAAATCAATGATTCTAGGTCGTGTAGTGCCAAGTGGCAAACCCAGATATGTGAAAGGTAATTGCTCTAGCTTACATCCCAGAATGGAAGATAGTCTCTGTGCCTCAGTTGGATCAACATTAAGTGGCACCATTGATGATTTAGCAAAATTAACCTTTAGGCCCGTGGACTGTTGAAAGATGTGAAGCATATTCTGAAGAGCTATCAACTGTTCCTCAACTGCAGAAAGGATAATTATTGTGTCATCTGCGTACTGAATGATGGGAAAATCTGAGTCCTGAGATGGGATGGGTAGTGTTAGAACTCCCTTAGCCAGCATGTCATTGACCACGGATTGCAATAAGTCAGCAGCAATAACAAATAAAAGGGGGGATAATGGATCCCCCTGTCGGACCCCAATTTACATTGAAACTGCTTTCCAGGTACCCCATTAAGCAAAACAGATGAGGATCCGGAGGAGAGAATCTCTTTAATCCAAGAAATCCATTTGACATCAAAACCTTTGTGCTGGAGAACTTGTAAGATGAGCTCATGTTCCACTGTGTCAAAAGCTTTAGCAAAATACAATTTCAGAATTATAATTGGCCTTTTTGATTGGTTGCATTGATGTATATATTCAAAAGCCCAAGCGAGACAATCCTGGATGGCTCTGTTCTTTAGAAATCCATATTGATTCTTATGGATGCATTGCAGAATGACTTTCTGAAGCCTATTGGCTAAGAGCTTAGTGAGAAACTTGAGGCATGTGTTAGTGAGAGAGATGGGTCTAAAATCCTCAGGTCCCTCGGGAGATAGCATCTTTGGAATTAAGGTAATAAGGGATCCATTAATATTTTCCAAAGAAAGCCTTCCATCATAAAAACCCTGAATGAGAGCCAGGAAATCCTTCTCAATGATGGGCATCTTCGACATGTTTCACTTGAAGAAGTTGGATTTACATTTGTCTGCCTTTATGCCTTGTACATGAACTACATCATCGGGATTGAGCAGATACCTTATATTTGTGTCGCTGACCCGTACTTCATGCACGAGGTCTTTTTGGCAGTCTGCGCAAAGCACCATGAATACGCGAGGGACTACATCATCGATTTCATGGTCGCCAATAAGGACAAGGAGACGATTCTCGTGCCTTATGATAACCTGTAAGTCATCCACACGGATATCCTTCATTCAATTTCAACCATTCATTTGCACGGTGGAGGCTAATTAATTAGAGGTGTACTTATTTTGCGCAGCGGCGGGCGCACCGTCCTCATCATCCTTTACCCCCGATACTCTCATGCTCTTTACTTGGACTCATCGAAGAACATGAACAAAAAGGATTACACCCACATCAAGTTTGTTCTCAATAGTGCTATCTTTTTTTACGGCGTACGGGGTGGAGAGATCAAGACCAAGAAGAAAAGGGACGGCAGGCCCTCCTTCGGCCATAAGACTGACTTCTGCTGTATCCAACAATCGAGTGATACTCTTAGTGATTGATTCTATGTCCTACACCACATGCTGGAGTACAGACGGGATTAGTAGAACCTTCGCATGTCACCTACATCCGGTGATGCCCATATTATGCAATGGGCAAAGAACGTAGGAGATATCCCGGATCATCAACTTCGAGCTGAGTTTTATCACATCCAGCGTGAACTTGCCCAAATCATTATGAAGGAGGTCCTCGAAAAAACAGGGATGTTCTAGGAGGAAGGGAAAATGTTGCGGGAAGATGTCCGAACACGCGTAGCCTCTCAGAGTCTCGACCTGAAGCCTTTCACTAAGCTTGGGGACTATCTCCTTGACTTGGATGGATGGCACGACATGTTGGAGTGATTGTAGATATATGACAATGTGTCCGTTTAGTCCATACTTTCTGTATGACGAAACTTTATTTGTGATGTAATTAAACCGTCCTCCTTGACTAGCGAAGATCACTCTAGTTAGGGCATTTTGGGTACGATGAACTTTGTTATTTATGCTTATGATAGGTTGCTTCTATTTTTGCCAAGTCTGTCTCTTTTTGTTGCTCAACTATATATGTTGCATATCATCGCCTCATGTGACGATGCACGTGCATAGATCATCGATGGCGAAGAGTGGCCAGAGTGTCAGGCCCAGGTGTACCGGTTTCCGGTTTCCGAGCGACATCCAGTAGTTAGTTTAGGTTCACGCTAGTGCGAGAGAGGGATATGAACTCATGTACTGCATAGTTCCGCTCTCACTCATAGTGATAGCTCTTCTCGCGTATACCATTGTTTAGATGGATGACGATGTAGTTGCAAGTAATCGAGACTTGTATCACTATTTTTGAGATGATGACGAGAGACCACTTTGTGTTGAATGATGATTATGATGATGACATGATTTAATGCTATGATTACATTTGTATGTGTATGATATGCTAAAGATTATTGTATAAAGCATGTTCAAATAAAAAACAAATATGCAGAAAAAACAAAAACTAATAAAACTAACAGCAGCGAGGGGAATAAAGTTAGCAGCAGCGCGCTCTTACCAGTAGCACACCCTAGTTAAAAGCGCAACAACCATTAGCAGTAGCGCGTTGAACGAAAGCTCGCTGCTGCTAGCCATGTATAGCAGTAGCGTGGGGCAACAAGCGCTAATGATACATGTTAGCTGCAGCGCCATATCAGTAGCGTGGGACCCCGCGCTACTGATACACCAAATATCCGCGCTACTTCTAGACTTTTCCCTAGTAGTGTGACCTCAATCTTCCTCCTATATATACTCTTATACCCAGAAAACTTCAAGGGGAGCCACGAAACCACTTCTCCACCGCCGCAACCTTCTGTACCCGTGAGATCCCATCTTGGGACCTTTTTCCGCGTTCCGCCGGAGGGGGATTCAATCATAGAGGGCTTCTACATCAACACCATTGCCTTCCCGATGAAGCGTGAGTAGTTTACCACAGACCTACGGGTCCATAGCTAGTAGCTAGATGGCCTTTTCTCTCTCTTTGATTCTCAATACCATGTTCTCCTCGACGTCCTTGGAGATCTATTCGATGTAATACTCTTTTGCGGTGTGTTCGCCGAGATCCGATGAATTGTGGATTTATGATCAGCTTATCTATGAATATTATTTGAATATCCTCTGAATTCTTTTATGCATGATTTGATATCTTTGCAAGTCTCTTTGAATTATCGATTTGGTTTGGTCAACTAGATTGGTTTTTCTTGCAATGGGAGAAGTGGTTAGCTTTGGGTTCAATCTTGCGGTGCTCGATCCTAGTGACAGAAGGGTAACCGACATGTATTGTATTGTTGCCATCGAGGATAACATGATGGGGTTTTCATCATATTGCTTGAGTTAATCCCGCTACATCATCATCTTACTTAATGCGTTACTCTGTTCTTATGAACTTAATACTCTAGATGCAGGCAGGAGTCGGTCGATGTGTGGAGTAATAGTAGTAGACGCAGAATCGTTTCGGTCTACTTGATACGTATATGATGTCTATATTCATGATCATTGCCTTAGATATCGTCATAACTTTGTGCTTTTCTATCAATTACTCAGCAGTAATTTGTTCACCCACCGTAATAATTCATTTCTTGAGAGAAGCCTCTAGTGAAACCTATGGCCCCCGGGTCTATTTTCCATCATACGAGTTTCTGATCTATAATTCTAGTTTCCTATTTACTTTATTTTGCAATCTTTTACTTTCCATTCCATAAACCACAAATACCAAAAATATTACTTCACCGTTTATCCATCTCTATCAGATCTCACTTTGCGAATAACCGCGCGTTGGTTGCAAGTTGGTGTTTGTTTGTGCAGGTATTCGGTGTCTTGTCGCATTGTCTCCTACTGGATTGATACCTTGGTTCTCAAAATTGAGGGTAAACTTACGCTACTTTGCTGCATCACCCTTTCCTTTTCAAGGGAAAAACCCATTGTTGAGGAAATCGTTAACTGGTAGCTGCTCGGTTGGCTAGCGAGTAGGGGATTAATAGGCTAATCGGCAAGTAAACGGCCATTTAATCAATTAATCGGACGATTTATCAGTTTATCGGCTACTCGATGACCCTACGAGTAGGGATTAATCGCCAAGTTAACTGGTTAATCGAACGAATTCTTGAACAGGGGAAAAACCAATGCAAGCTCAAGAGGTAGCGTCCTACAAAACTATGCGCTTGGAGTCCCAATAAAGTCTACAAGACTTAAGTTGCGTAGTAGACATCAAAATGTTTCTGGCACCGTTGTCGGGTAGGTGAGTGCTTGAAGGTATGTTCTTTAGATCTTGTAATTGAATATTTTAGTTTCTTGTTTTATCCACTAGTTTATTTTAGAAAATAAAACTACAAAGAATGAAAGCAAAGTTGTGTTAGATTCCTTACCTTTATAAAGTTTTTCTTGAATGTTATGAAGTGTTAAAAGAAGAACTTAACAAATTTTTTAATGTGAGTTCATTGAATGTTAAGCATGATTGCAATGGTATTTGTATGAATTCTTTAAATATAATGATGCTAATGATATGCGGAGCAATAAGTTTGGGGATGCTATGTTTGATGAAGATGATATGTTTAGTTCCCTTACTTTTGATGAGAAAATTTATTATGACGAGAACATGCCGCCTATTTATGATGAGTATAATGGTGATGAAAGTGGTTTTGGAAGTGTAAACTCTAGGTAGCAATGATCCCACTATTTTGGAGGGTGTTGAATCTTACGTTGGATAGTTTTGATTCCACTACCTTGAGGATGTTTCAATTGAGTATGAGAACAAAGTTGCTACCTATGATGATTATTGTGATGATACATATGCTATAGAGAATAATGATAAGCATGATACTTGTTATGATTTTAATATTGAATTGGGTCATATCAATCAAGTGTCACTGATAGCTATTTTGTTGAGTGTACTCCCATTATTATGAATGGGAAGAAATTTTCTTATGTGGAGAGTAAAAATAATTTTATGCATATGGATCATGAAAAGAATATTCACTACAAAAAAATACACTTCCGTGATGATACGTGTTTGTCACAGTAGGTCACGTTTTCTGTCATGCATGTACATCCATGACAAATTTATGACAGAATCAAGATAGTCATACCTGTGCTATCATAGAAGTGTTCCATGACATTACCAAAATTATCATCACGGAAGTGTCCACTTCCATGACGATAAATCACGCGTCATGGAAGTGCTTTTGTCAAGGGTGACCGACACGTGGCATCCACCGTAATGAGATGCCGTTAAGCTATCGGGCCCGGTTTTGGATCCGATAACCCGCTAACAGCCCGGACCAATGAGGATTTTCCACGTGTAAAATTCTCATTGGTCGGAGGAAACACGTGTTGGCTCATCGTTGGGACAGATGTCATCCATTCATTGGACATGAGGCGCCTATGATACGTCGACACGTGGCACGGCCCAACAGAGGCCCATTCCAGTGAAAAGGTCGTCCCGTTTGACTTGGTCAAAAGGTAACGGGCCGGCCCACGGAAAGCCTGTTCCTATATAGCCCATTTATGGCCCGCTAACTCATGGCCCGTTATGGCCTATCGGAATTAAGCCCAGTAGCTTCATATGGGCCGTCCAATATGATTCCAGCCCATTGTAACTTCCGGCCCATGTATGGCCCATGATGTCTTTCGGCCCATACGAGGCCATTTGTAACTCTTGGCCCATTAACGGCCCGTGGTGAATCTGGCCCGCAATGAACATTGTACCCCTTTATACCCATTAACGGCCCATTATTCATTTGGGTTGTTTCCTACCCGTGTTATCTTTCGGCCTTCTCAGGGCCCATTTATTCTTGGGCTCATTTCCAGCATTCGGTTACTTACGACCCAATATTGGCCTTTTCTGCTTGTGGGCCAAATTCAGCCCGCGGTTACAATGGCCCGTTTGCAGCCCGTTAATCCGTTGGGTCATTTTCATAGCGTCGTCCAATACGGCCGATTAATGACGACCCATTATTGTCAGCCCATGAAAGGACGATTCCAAATCTAGCCCGTTTACGACCCATAATGCGGTTTATTATTAGCCCATGTTTGGCCTATCGATCATACGACACGTAGAAGACCCATTGATGCTACGACCCGTAGAAGGCCCATTGTTTCTACGGCCCGTAGGAGGCCCATGGTAACTACAATAAATATGTAGCCCATGGTTATTGTGGCCTAGTTTTAAAAAATAGGTTATTGCGACCACTAGCAAACCGTGGAAAAAGAACTGCACTAACTACAAGTAAACAAATAAACAAGACAACAAAGAACTAAATAAGCAAGCAACTTATGCTAGGCTATCACGACTATTACACATATTACATCCATTGGGCATTAAAGTTTGCTACCAGTGCAAATATAGGGAACAAAGCATCATATCACATACACTGATCGTCAAATTTGGGGACCAGTGCAAATAAACGCCGCAGCAAAACAAGTCCAGAACTGAAACCACTTCAGAAGTGCTCAAGAAACAATATCCTGGGTACCCATAATGCTGGCAAGATGCTTACTAAGATTATTAACTTTCTCTTGTTTGGCGCTTAAATTCTCCAGCGCTTGCTGTTGCACAAGAAAATATGCATCTGAATTCTGCAGGGACTTCCTCAGTCCTTCGGCTTCTTGCCGCAGCACAGCTGACTGATGCCTTTCAACTTGTAGTTGAGACTGAAGAAGCCAAAGTGATTCAGACAGCGAGGTCGAAGAGCTTGTGCCAGCGGTACTGGCCAGTAACTCAAACACTACATCAATGCTGGACTGTGGGGTTTTCTCACTGTCTACAAGATCATTTTTATCACCTTTCTTGGAGACCAACAGGGTTGTCTCACTATCTTGAACCTTATCTGCATTACTTTCTCTACCATTGCATAGTGCGGTGTTCTTCTCCAATATTCTGTTCGCATACTACAAGAGAAACAAGCAGACTCATCACATGTTTAGCATGTAGTATACCAAACACATTTTGGTAAACTGGTTCAGTAGTAAGGTGGACAGGATAACAACATGAAACAAACATATATCTTTGTACTATGGTCATTGTATTGTCCATATCATTCTAGTTTATGTTGCCAAATCAAGATAGAGACACAGTTCAACTCTTATATTTTGAAGACACAACAACATAGACAGAATATAAGTGTGAGAAAGTACACAACATTGGCAACACTTGTAATGTGCATCACATAAGAACATAATTGTTTATACAACTGAAACTGAAATCAACATAGAGCAAGAAGTTAGAACAACAATCCAGTTAAAGAAATAGGTTTAAAACATACCTGTTGTGCCATTGGAGTTTCAATTGGATCCTTCATATTCGAAAGTAGTTGGTATGAGTAAATACAGTGATGCAACAGTGATACGTCTCCAACGTATCTATAATTTTTGATTGCTCCATGCTATTATATTATCTCTTTTGGATGTAAATGGGCTTTATTTTACACTTTTATATCATTTTTGGGACTAACCTACTAACCGGAGGCCCAGCCCAAATTGTTGTTTTTTTGCCTATTTTAGGGCTTCGAAGAAAAGGAATATCAAACGGAGTCCAAACGGAATGAAACCTTCGGGAACGTGATTTTCTCAACGAACGTGATCCAGGAGACTTGGAGTGGGCGTCAAGAAACGATCGAGGAGGGCACAAGGAAGGGGGGCGCGCCTACCCCCCTGGGCGTGCCCTCCACCCTCGCGGGCCCCTCGTTGCTCCACCGATGTACTTCCTCCTCCTATATATATCCACGTATCCCCTAAACATTCAGGAGCACCACGGAAAACCTAATTCCACCGCCGCAACCTTCTGTACCCGAGAGATCCCATCTTGGGGCATTTTCCAGAGCTCCGCCAGAGGGGGCATTGATCACGGAGGGCCTCTACATCAACTCCATGGCCTCTCCGGTGATGTGTGAGTAGTTTACTTTAGACCTACGTGTCCATAGTTATTAGCTAGATGTCTTCTTCTCTCTCTTTGGATCTCAATACAAAGTTCTCCTCGATCTTCTTGGATATCTATTCGATGTAATCTTCTTTTGCGGTGTGTTTGTCGATATTAGATGAATTGTGGGTTTATGATCACATTTATCTATAAACAATATTTGAATCTCCTCTGAATTCTTTTATGTATGATTGGTTTATCTTTGCAAGTCTCTTCAAATTATCAGTTTGGTTTGGCCTACTAGATTGATCTTTCTTGCAATGGGATACGTGCTTAGCTTTGGGTTCAATCTTGCGGTGCTCGATCCTAGTGACAAAAAGGGAACCGACACCTATTGTATTGTGGCCATCGAGGATAAAAAGATGGGGTTTACATCATATTGCATGAGTTTATCCCTCTACAACATGTCATCTTACTTAAAGCATTACTCTGTTCTTATGAACTTAGTACTCTAGATGCATGCTGGATAGCGGTCGATGTGTGGAGTAATAGTAGTAGATGCAGAATCATTTCGGTCTACTTGTCTTGGACGTGATGCCTATATACATGATCATACCTAGATATTCTCATAACTATGCTCAATTCTATCAATTGCTCGATAGTAATTCGTTTACCCACCGTAATACTTATGCTCTTGAGAGAAGCCACTAGTGAAACCTATGGCCCCCGGGTCTATCTTCCATCATATTAATCTTCCAACACTTAGTTATTTCCTTTGCCGTTTATTTTACTTTGCATCTTTAGTTCTCTTTATCACAAAAATACCAAAAATATTATCTTATCATATCTATCAGGTCTCACTCTCGTAAGTGACCGTGAAGGGATTGACAACCCCTTTATCGTGTTGGTTGCGAGGTTCTTATTTGTTTGTGTAGGTGCGCGGGACTCGAGCGTGATCTCCTACTGGATTAATACCTTGGTTCTCAAAAACGGAGGGAAATACTTATGCTACTTTACCACATCACCCTTTCCTCTTCAAGAGAAAACCAACGCAGTGCTCAAGAGGTAGCAAGAAGGATTTCTGGCACCGTTGCCGGGGAGATTCGCGCCAAGTCAAGTTAAGATTTGACTCTTAACAATGAGCCATTTCTGGCACCGTTCCCGGAGTCTACGCACAAGTCAAGACATACCAAGTACCCATCACAAACTCTTATCCCTCGCATTACATTATTTGCCATTTGCCTCTCGTTTTCCTCTCCCCCACTTCACCCTTGCCCTTTTATTCGCCCTCCTTTTCCGTTCCCCTTCTCTTTTTCTATTTGCCTTTTTTGCATGTTTCTTGTGTGTTGGATTGCTTGCTTGTCATGATGGCTCAAGATAATACTAAATTGTGTGACTTTACCAATACCAAAAACAATGATTTTCTTAGCACTCTGATTGCACCTCTTACCGGTGCTGAATATTGTGAAATTAATGTTGCTTTGTTGAATCTTGTCATGAAAGATCAATTCGCCGGCCTTCCTAGTGAAGATGCCGCTACCCATCTTAATAGCTTTGTTGATTTGTGTGATATGCAAAAGAAGAAAGATGTGGATAATGATATTGTTAAACTTAAGCTTTTTCCGTTTTCGCTTAGAGATCGTGCTAAAGCTTGGTTTTCGTCTTTGCCTAAAAATAGTACTGATTCATGGAATAAGTGCAAAGATGATTTTATCTCTAAGTATTTTCCTCCCGCTAAAATCATCTCTCTTAGAAACAATATTATGAATTTTAAGCAACTTGATCATGAACATGTTGCACAATCTTGGGAGAGGATGAAATTAATGATACGTAATTACCCTACACATGGTTTGAATCTTTGGATGATTATACAAAAAATTTATGTCGGACTAAATTTTACTTCTAGAAATCTTTTAGATTCGGCCGTGGGAGGCACTTTTATGGAAATCACTTTAGGAGAAGCTACTAAACTCCTAGATAATATTATGTTTAATTATTCTCAATGGCACACCGAAAGATCTACTAGTAAAAAAGTGCATGCGATAGAAGAAATTAATGTTTTGAGTGGAAAGATGGATGAACTTATGAAATTGTTTGCTAATGAGAGTGCTCCTACTGATCCTAATGATATGCCTTTGTCTACTTTGACTGAGAATAGTAATGAATCTATGGATGTGAATTTTGTTGGTAGGAACAATTTTGGTAACAACGCGTATAGAGGTAATTTTACTTCTAGGTCGTTTCCTAGTAATTCCTCTAATAATTATGGTAATTCCTACAACAGTTCTTATGGAAATTTTAATAAGATGCCCTCTGAATTTGAGACTAGTGTTAAGGAGTTTATGAATTCGCAAAAGAATTTCAATGCTTTGCTTGAAGAAAAATTGCTTAAAGTTGATGAATTGGATAGGAACGTTGATAGAATTTCTCTTGATGTTGATTCTTTGAAAATTAGATCTATTCCACCTAATCATGATACCAATGAGTCTCTCAAAGCCATGAGAATTTCCATTGATGAGTGCAAAGAAAGAATCACTAGGATACGTGCTAAGAAAGATTGCTTTGTGAAAGCGTGTTCTTCTAATTTTCGTGATAATAAAGATGAATATCTAAAAGTGATTGATGTGTCTCCTATTAAATCTTTGTTTTGCAATATGAATCTTGATAATGATGGGACTGAAGATGAGCCACCTTTACCTAGAAGGCGTTCCAAAAATTCAGAGTTTTTAGATCTTGATTAAAAAATTGTTAAAAGTGGGATTGAAGAGGTTAAAACTTTAAATAGCAATGAACCCACTACCTTGGATTTCAATGAATTTAATTATGACAATTTCTCTCTGATAGATTGTATTTTCTTGTTGCAATATGTGCTAAATTCTCCTCATGCTTATAGTCAAAATAAAGCTTTTACTAAACATATCGTTGATGCTTTGATGCAATCTTATGAAGAAAAACTTGAGTTGGAAGTTTCTATCCCTAGAAAAATTTATGATGAGTGGGAACCTACAATAAAAATTAAAATTAAAGATCATGAGTGCTATGCTTTGTGTGATTTGGGTGCTAGTGTTTCCACGATTCAAAAACTTGGTGTGATTTGCTAGGTTTCGGTGATTTTGATAATTGTTCTTTAAACTTGCACCTTGCGGATTCCACTATTAAGAAACCTATGGGAAGAATTAATGATGTTCTTATTGTTTCAAATAGGAACTATGTGCCCGTAGATTTCATTGTTCTTGATATAGATTGCAATCCTTCATGTCCTATTATTCTTGGTAGACCTTTCCTTAGAACGATTGGTGCAATTATTGATATGAAGGAAGGGAATATTAAATTCCAATTTCCATTAAATAAAGGCATGGAACACTTCCCTAGAAATAAAGTTAAATTACCATATGAATCTATTATGAGAGCCACTTATGGATTGCCTACCAAATATGGCAATACCTAGATCTATCCTTGCTTTTATGCCTAGCTAGGGGCGTTAAACGATAGCGCTTGTTGGGATGCAACCCAATTTTATTTTTATTCCTTGCTTTTTGCTCCTGTTTAGTAATAAATAATTTATCTAGCCTATGTTTTGTTTGTGTTTTTGTGTTTAATTAGTGTTTGTGCCAAGTAGAACCGTTGGGAAGACTTGGGGAAAGTCTTTTTGATCTTGCTGTAAAAAACAGAAACTTTAGCGCTCACGAGAATTGCTGCCATTTTTATTTGGAAAGTGATATTTAGTTAATTCTTTTTGAATATGATTAATAGATAAATTCCTCACGTCCAGAAATTTATTTTAGAATTTTTGGGGTTCTAGAAGTTGCGTTAGCTACAGATTACTATAGACTGTTCTGTTTTTGACAGATTCTGTTTTTCGTTTGTTGTTTGCTTATTTTGATGAATCTACGGCTAGTAAAAGAGTTTATAAACCATAGAGAAGTTGGAATAAAGTAGGTTTAACACCAATATAAATAAAGAATGGGTTCATTACAGTACCTTGAAGTGGTGTTTTGTTTTCTTTCGCTAACGGAGCTCACGAGATTTTCTATTTTGAGTTTTGTGTTGTGAAGTTTTCAAGTTTTGGGTAAAGATTTGATGGATTATGGAACAAAGAGTGGCAAGAGCCTAAGCTTGGGGATGCCCATGGCACCTCAAGGTAAAACTCAAGGACACTGAGGGAGTCCTGGATTAGGGGGTGTTCGGATAGCCGAACTATGCCTTCAAGCCGGACTCCTGGACTATGAAGATACAAGATTGAAGACTTCGTCCCGTGTCCGGAAGGGACTTTCCTTGGCGTGGAAGGCAAGCTTGGCGATACGGATGTTCAGATCTCCTACCATTGTAACCGACTCTATGTAACCCTAACCCTATCCGGTGCCTATATAAACCAGAGGGTTTTAGTCCGTAGGACAAGATACACATCAACAATCATACCATAGGCTAGCTTCCAGGGTTTAGCCTCTCTGATCTCGTGGTAGATCAACTCTTGTACTACCCATATCATCAATATTAATCAAGCAGGACGTAGGGTTTTACCTCCATCGAGAGGGCCCGAACCTGGGTAAAACTTCGTGTCCCCTGCCTCCTGTTACCATCCGGCCTAGACGCATAGTTCGGGACCCCCTACCCGAGATCCGCCGGTTTTGACACCGACAGACACCAAAAAGCCTAAGTTTGGGGATGCCCCGGAAGGCATCCCCTCTTTCGTCTTCGTCTATCCGTAACTTTACTTGGAGCTATATTTTTATTCACCACATGATATGTGTTTTGCTTGGAGTGTCTTGTATGATTTGAGTCTTTGCTTTTTAGTTTACCACAATCATCCTTGTTGTACACACCTTTTGAGAGAGACTCACATGATTTGAAATTTATTAGAATACTCTATGTGCTTCACTTCTATCTTTTGAGCTATATAGTTTTTGCTCTAGTGCTTCATTTATATCTTTTAGAGCACGGTTGTAACATCCCAAAATTCTAAATTTTAGAATGTTATAATAAATATATAGTTTTGATTGTTGTGTGACTGATTGACTGAAAGTGAGTGAAATTTGAGACTTTTGAAAGTTAAATGAGAGGGAATAAAAGGACTTTCCCAAACTTTCATCTTTGCTTTGTGATCTCCATGAATTCAAATTCTTTTTTAAAATACAAAACCCTAGAGAGAAGATGACATGACTTCTTCC
This sequence comes from Triticum urartu, assembly GCF_056163025.1. Lineage (NCBI taxonomy): Eukaryota > Viridiplantae > Streptophyta > Magnoliopsida > Poales > Poaceae > Triticum > Triticum urartu. The sequence continues at coordinate 502,416,160 of NC_141879.1, read as the reverse complement.
ATTTAATTAAATGAAAAGGGTTTTGAAAAGATTTGAATTCCATTTGGAAATATTTCAAATTCAGAAACTTTAAGAAACTCAATGATTTTCATGAGAGAGGATAAAATGACTTCTTCAAAACATATGAAATATGAGTTGGGAGTTCCAAAGAATCAATTTAAAACTCCCGTTGAAACTATTTTTTTTTCAATTTGGAGTTATTTGGGTTTATTCATATTATTTTTCTTCAAAAATAAAATATATGGAAATTAGAGTAAAATGATTCCCTACATCATAAAATCGGAGAGAAATAAATTTGAAATAATTTTGGTATTTTTAAAATGATTCTTATTGGGTTTTATTGCATCAGTAGCACTCTTTGCTTTATTTGAATTTTTGTATATATTATTTCACGTTAGTAAAATGTTTATGTCGGAGAAAATCTTTTTCTGAAAATTTTGATATATAATATGCCTTTATAAAGTTTTAATATATTTTTGTTATTTGGTTTTCCTTCTGTTTATATTTAAAAAAACTCGGCTCATAATTATTTGTCGCGCGCACGCGTAGCATAGTGGCAGCAGGCGCCTCATCTTATTTTTTTTCTTTCTCCTAAATGGGCCAGGACCAGCCAGCCATAATCCTTTTCAATCTTTTCTTTCTTTTCTTCTTTAGCCAAAAATCAAAAAAAATTGCAGTGTCGTATACGCGCGCCTGGCCGCCCGTGGTGATTTTTTTAGCCCATGTGGTTCCCCATTTATTTTATTTGTTCGTCTACGTTTAGTCCCACATTGTCTAGCCTTTGACCCTTAAACCTTTTCCATCTATAAATATAGATCCATAGAGCCCCAAAAATCATCCGATTTAGGTTAAATCAATATTTTGGTTTGACTAGATTCATTTAAGAAAAATATTTTTCTCCTCTCCGACGCGACTTCTGAAAATTATTTTTTCTCTCCGAAGTCGTCTTTTCTCTACCTTATAAAGGTATCTTTCTTTTTTTTCTTTTTATACTTCCGTAGTTTATTATTTCTAGACTAGTATGATAGAATAATTATATTATCAATTAGTCTATGTATTTATACATTAGACCTAGATTTCTTTTAGCCGTAGCTATTTTTTCTTTCGTAAAATAGCCTGCACCTAATTTTTCAAATAGCCATAACTTTTTACTCGTTCATCTAAATTAGATGAAACCAGTGCCTATAGTTTTGTCTTGTTTTCACCTATCTACTGAACCTGTCACATCAACTTTTTGAAATTTTCAAATTTCGAAATTTGTTCAGATTCATATTCAAGCTTCTTTTGATCATAACTTGAGTTTTATAACTCCGATTTAATTGATTCTTTTTGCAGATCGAAACTCTTGACCTAAACTTTATGATAAGGCCAAATTCACATAATTTTGATACTGTTAGAAATTGTTTTATGTTGCAAGAGTTATTTGCTTGGTTTTGATGTTTTCCGAACTGTCTTCTTTGTTCTTCCCGATCTTTTGAGTGATTGCTTATGTGTGGTTACTATTGCTTGCTCACGATAGATTGAACGGAGTGTGACGAGTAGAACTATTAGGAGTCATGAGTGTGAATCATCTTCGTCAATTGTACAAGGCAAGTTCACACTTTGATCATACTTTTCATTACCCACTTTTTATCCATTAGTTCCCATCCTCAAACATTGCATTATTAGGAAGTGTTTAACATGTGGGTATTGGGAAGTAGATGATGAGGTAGAACCTAATACCTGTTTTATTATCAAACCCCTGGGAGTTACTTCTACGTTATGCTTATATTGCCATGCTATGCTCGTAGACGTGGTTTGGGTTTGAGTGTATCCATGACAGATGTGAGATTATTATTTAATGGTTAACTTAAGGTGGCTACTTTAATACACATCTGGGTGGAATGGTAGGGGCACCCTGGAGTACCCAGTGGTTTGCCCGGGCACCTGGAGAACTCAGTGTTTGCCCAAGGGGATCTCGGAGGACCCGTGTGATCACCCTATGGAATGCCACCCAGGCTCAAAGGGATCATAAGATTATTCATGCTAGAAACTTCCGTGTGTAGCCACAAGCCATTATGGGCTCTGGCATAGTTGAGTAAGTTGCGTGAGCTCTCGAAGAGGTGGACTACCAGATATAGGGGGATTGTAGGTGTACCGGTCCGCCCGGAGTAGAGAGTAAATGCTCCGGAAAGACTGTGTCTCGGTCATCCGTTTCTCAAACACCCTGTAGTGCGAGAAATCCAGCAGAGGAGATCGAGTCTTGTGGGGAAAAGTGTGCAAACCTCTGCAGAGTGTACAAACTAATCATGATTAGTCATGTCCTCGGTTATGGACATCTTGAGTATCTGGTTCTTGAATTATCATGTTGATCTCAATGCTTTATTTAATTAATTTGATTGGGTTAATGATTATTATTTTGGGATTGAGTTGGAGGAACCTTCTCAATATTTATCAAACCAACTTTGTAGTTAAATAAAATATATTCCTTTGCAGTAGGGAAAAATTGGCTTTTTGCAAAAACATTATAACCATTGAGCCTCCACCAGCCATATATGCATGTAGTGATAGTTATTGTTCATCATTATCCTATGTTGTGAATTTGCTAGTACATTCAATGTACTGACCCTTTATGGCTGCAACGTCTCATGTTGCAGGACTTCTTACGACGAGTAAGTGATACGTTAGGGTTATGATTTCTACACTCAACTTTACCGTTGGTATTGATGGAATCCACAACCTTGTTGTTACTTCTGCTATATGGATTGAGGTAATAGTATTTACGTTATTTATACATGTGATTTACCTCTGTTATAAATCCTCGAATATTGTGTGTGTCAGCATACCGATCCAGGGATGACACTTAAGCATAGAGACTTGACCGTCTGAGGTCGGGTCGCTACAAGATGGTATCAGAGCACATGTTGACTGTAGGACATGACCCTAGAAACTGGCAAGCCCATAGGAAAGATTTTCTCTACAACCTTATTTTCAAAAGGATCTTTTACCTCTCTTCCTTTCTGAGTTTTATCAAATATTCCTTTTAGTTAGACTATACCCCCTTTCCCCTTTTGACCACTCGAAGATTCGACTGATGAGACCACTCCAAGAAGTACAAAATGTCGGACAACTAAGACCACTTCGGAACAAAGAGGATTTTACCATACAATGGAAACTGCGACGATTTAAGACTCCGAAGACTAGGGGAATTTGAAGGCTCTGAAGAATTTCCCGATTGGTATGACTAGGAAGGCTACCCCTATGGAACTTATCAGACTATTGAAGTTGTCAATACTCGAGATCAAGGTGTGTCGGAGAAAGACCGGAACATGGAGCGTTAAAAGTCAAAGTTTTGTCAAGAAAACACTAAGGCAGGAGATATCAACTATGGACTGATAGCTCATGGCAGAGACATGGGCATAGACATGGCTATCCATGATTTTATCGCCCGCTTATGCTATTGGCACCGTGCTGAGTTAAACATGCATGTCTTCGGAAGGATTGGACGGTAGAAGGACGATGTTATCGTCCTTTTTGTCTTCTCCACAACCACCATTCTATTCCACATATAGTGATGTATCCATGGCTCATGCTCATATATTGCGTGAAGATTGAAAAAGTTTGAGAACATCAAAAGTATAAAACAATTGCTTGGCTTGTCATCGGGGTTGTGCATGATTTAAATATTTTGTGTGGTGAAGATAGAGCATAGCCAGACTATATGATTTTGTAGGGATAAATTTCTTTGGCCATGTTATTTTGAGAAGACATAATTGCTTAGTTAGTATGCTTGAAGTATTATTATTTTTATGTCAATATTAAACTTTTATCTTGAATCTTTCGGATCTGAACATTCATGCCATAATAAATAAAAATTACATTCAGAAATATGTTAGAAAGCATTCCACATCAAAAATTCTTCTTTTATCATTTACCTACTCGAGGACGAACATGAATTAAGCTTGGGGATGCTTGATACGTCTCCAACGTATCTATAATTTTTGATTGCTCCATGCTATTATATTATCTATTTTGGATGTTAATGGGCTTTATTTTACACTTTTATATCATTTTTGGGACTAACCTACTAACCGGAGGCCCAGCCCAAATTGTTGTTTTTTTGCCTATTTTAGGGTTTCAAAGAAAAGGAATATCAAACGGAGTCCAAACGGAATGAAACCTTCGGGAACGTGATTTTCTCAACAAACGTGATCCAAGAGACTTGGAGTGGGCGTTAAGAAACGATCGAGGAGGGCATGAGGCAGGGGGCGCGCCCTCCACCCTTGTGGGCCCCTCGTTGCTCCACCGACGTACTTCTTCCTCCTATATATATCCATGTATCCCCCCAAACATCCAAGAGCACCACGAAAACCTAATTCCACCACCGCAACCTTCTGTACCCGAGAGATCCCATCTTGGGGCCTTTTTTGGAGCTCCGTCGGAGGGGGCATTGATCACGGAGGGCGTCTACATCAACTCCATGGCCTCTGCGGTGATGTGTGAGTAGTTTACTTCAGACTTGCGGGTCCATAATTATTATCTAGATGGCTTCTTCTCTCTCTTTGGATCTCAATACAAAGTTCTCCTCGGTCTTATTGGAGATCTATTCGATGTAATCTTCTTTTGCGGTGTGTTTGTCGAGATCCGATGAATTGTGGGTTTATGATCAAGTTTATCTATGAACAATATTTGAATATCCTCTGAATTCTTTTATGTATGATTGGTTTATATTTGCAAGTCTCTTCGAATTATCAGTTTGGTTTGGCCTACTAGATTGATCTTTCTTGCAATGGGAGAAGTGCTTAGCTTTGGGTTCAATCTTGCGGTGCTCGATCCCAGTGATAGAAAGGGAACCGACACGTATTGTATTGTTGCCATCGAGGATAAAAAGATGGGGTTTATATCATATTGCATGAGTTTATCTCTCTACATCATGTCATCTTACTTAAAGCATTACTTTGTTCTTATGAACTTAATACTCTAGATGCATGCTAGATAGCGGTCGATGTTTGGAGTAATAGTAGTAGATGCAGAATCGTTTCGGTCTACTTGTCTCGGACATGATGCCTATATACATAATCATACCTAGATATTCTCATAACTATGCTCAATTCTATCAATTGCTCGACAGTAATTCGTTTCCCCAGCGTAATACTTATGCTCTTGAGAGAAGCCACTAGTGAAACCTATGGCTCCGGGTCTATCTTCCATCATATTAATATTCCAACACTTAGTTATTTCCTTTGCCGTTTATTTCACTTTGCATCTTTATTTCTCTTTATCATAAAAATACCAAAAATATTATCTTATCATATCTATCAGATCTCACTCTCGTAAGTGACCGTGAAGGGATTGACAACCCCTTTATCGCGTTGGTTGTGAGGTTCTTATTTTTTTGTGTAGGTGCATGGGACTCGAGCATGATCTCCTACTGGATTGATACCTTGGTTCTCAAAAACTGAGGGAAATACTTACGCTACTTTACTGCATCACCCTTCCCTCTTCAAGGGAAAACCAACGCGGTGCTCAAGAGGTAGCAAACAGCAAAGGAGTATGGACCATAGCTACGGAATCTGACATGAGAACAGTTGCTCTTCTGCTTTAAACATGGAGTTTGGGTTCGCTATGGTGATCTTCGTGCTTTGGGCACTGCAGTTGCTTTACAAACTGCTCGTGTGGGGGTACTCTGTGGTGGGCATGGTGCTTTGTCAACTAGAAGTGGGTTACTATCCGCTGGGGTTGGGGTTAGATGGATTGTAGCTGGTTCTCTGCCCAAGGTCTAAGTGTGCAATCTGGAAGAGTCTTGATTATGTGTGGTGGGGCAAGTTTGTGGGCCAGTACAACCATGGTTCTATCTGCATCGATGGGTAGCACTGTCTTTTGTGAAGAACGGGGTTTTGCTCCCTTAGATACTGCCATCACCCCCTCCAATTCAAATGGCTGATAAACAAGAATAGAAATTGAAGGTACAGACACTGTATGATAGACAGATGTGGTAATTCACATATATGTTGTCTAAGCAAACATGACAGCATGACACAATTTTACATATATGATGCTTAACTAAACAGGATAGCATGACACAGTTCAAGATATATGATGGATAACTTAACAGGATATACTGACATAATTCAACATATGATGAGTATCTAAACAGGATGACATGACAAAACTATATGATGTCTTTCTAAAATAGGTTGGGATGAAATAATTCACATAAATGTTGTCTAAGTATACAGGATGGCATGATATAATTGACATAATTGATTCATATACTAAGCAGCTGGCACTCGCATGTATGATCTCTAAACTAAGCAGATGGAATTCAATATTGTGCATATGATGTCTAAACTAAGCAATGCAAGACACCACATGTATGATATGAGAAATATAAACATTGCAACTTAGATCATACACCTCAGGTGGGATATAGGATTGGTCATCTATCTCTGAATCCTCTTCTGAGGAGCTCCCTGTAACCATTGAGATATATGCTTCAACAGGTACCATTGCCTGCTCTGAAGACCTTGGTTTCACTCCTGATTTTTCCATAACCGACTCAAATGGCTGATACACATGAAGAGTAGTTTAATATACACAGATTGTCGACAAATGGAATACGTAATGAAAAAATATGGCATAAGATAATTTGACATATATGATGCCTGGCTACATGGCAGTGCATAATTCACATATATGATAACTAGCTGAAAAACATGGCATTGCATAATTCCCATATACTCCCTCTGTTCCTAAATATTTGTCTTTTTAGAGATTTCAAATGGACTACTACATACGGACATATATAGACATATTTTAGAGTAGATCCACTCATTTTGCTCCGTATGTAGTCACTTGTTGAAATCTCTAAAAAGACAAATATTTAGGAATGGTGGAAGTATAATATAGAAACCAAACAGGTGGCATTCACACAAAGCAAATCTAAACTAAGCTGATGATATATAAGATGAATAATGTAAGCAATGCGAGGCGCCATATGCATGATATGACCAACATTAGCATGCCAGGTTAGAGAAAACACCTCAGGTGGTAAATAGGAGTGGTCGGCTCCCTCTGAATCCCCATCTGAATAGTTATCTTCCTCTGGAATACAATTAGGAATGGCGGGAGGGGGGCACTTCGCCCACCATGGAGCGGCGTCTACATGACATTGTATTCCCATGCAACGGTCTCCTCTTTTTCTCTACATGTTCAGTACGATTGTGTACAATAACTGACAAGCATAATAAAAAACTAGCTAGATTTTGTAAGGCCCAAGGGGTGCATGCAGAAATCAAGACTGATGGTAGAAAACGAGTGGATAGATCCAAAACTAATGATAGCAGGTAGATTATAGCTCCAGTTTAAAAAGATAGACAATGGATCATCTACTGTTTGTTGCCCACCCAACATGAACCACATAGAAGACCCAAGATGAACAAGATAGTAGACAGATACTATTCGTTGTTGCCTCGATATGAGACCCACGGGCATTTTAAAACTCAAGTTTGAATGATAGAGTAGCAGGTAATAATAACTGATTTATACCGTAAGCAAACACGAAAGATTGCGACCTCTCTTACGGAACTGTGTAGTTCTTAGGTTCATCTGCTAAGTTGATGATGGTAATGCAGTTGGCGTGGCTGTCGGCAACGGGGAAGATGATCTGAGGCGGCAAAAGAAATTTTGCAGGGGGAATCTCTGCTTCAGTGAAAGCTTCTATCGAGGGTGCACCTCAGGTGGGGTGGATGAAGGCACGGCATGAGCAGGACATAACACACAGAGTTTTCTTTGACGCCTATCTGAAAATGAAGTAAATCTGTAAGGGCTCCTTACAATTGGAGGATTCTATAAATGCAGGGACAGGTAAACCACAGGAATAGTATAGGAATGGACGTGCAAAACAGAGGATTTGGAAACATAGGATTTCTGTGAACCTCGGTGAGGGAGTCCTGGATTAGGGGGTGTCCGGATAGCCGGACTATACCTTCGGCCGGACTCCCGGACTATGAAAATACAAGATTGAAGACTTCGTCCCGTGTCCGGAAGGGACTTTCCTTGGCGTGGAAGGCAAGCTTGGCGATACGGATATGTAGATCTCCTACCATTGTAACCGACTCTGTGTAACCCTAGCCCTCTCCGGTGTCTATATAAACCGGAGAGTTTTAGTCCGTAGGACGAACAACAATCATACCATAGGCTAGCTTCTAGGGTTTAGCCTCTCTGATCTCGTGGTAGATCTACTCTTGTACTACCCATATCATCAATATTAATCAAGCAGGACGTAGGGTTTTACCTCCATCAAGAGGGCCCGAACCTGGGTAAAACATCGTGTCCCCTGCCTCCTGTTACCATCCGGCCTAGATGCACAGTTCGAGACCCCCTACCCGAGATCCGCCGGTTTTGACACCGACATTGGTGCTTTCATTGAGAGTTCCTCTATGTCGTCACTTTTAGGCCCGATGGCTTCTCCGATCATCAATAGCGACGCAATCTAGGGTGAGACTTTTCTCCCCGGACAGATCTTCGTATTCGGCGGCTTTGCACTGCGGGCCAATTCGCTTGGTCATCTGGAGCAGATCGAAAGCTACGCCCCTGGCCATCAGGTCAGATTTGGAAGTTTGAACTACACGGCCGACATCCGCGGAGACTTGATCTTCGACGGATTCGAGCCACAGCCGAGCACGCCGCACTGTCACGATGGGCATGATTTAGCTCTGCCGCCGAACAGTCCCCTGGAGGCCGCACCTGTGTCCGCTCCGACCCCTAGCTCGGAGCCGATCACACCAATCGAGGATGGGTGGTTAGACACCGCCTCGGGGGCTGCAATCTCTATGGTGATCGAGCCGAACACCAGCCCTATTCTCTGCGAAGCCCGTGACTCCAAGGAGCCGGACTCCTCTCCTAACTCCGAGCCCTCCGCGCCCCTACCAATCGAACCCGATTGGGCGCCGATCATGGAGTTCACCGCCGCGGACATCTTTCAGCACTCGCCCTTCGACGATATTCTGAATTCACTAAAGTCTCTCTCTTTATCAGGAGAGCCCTGGCTGGACTATGACCGGCAGGATTGGGATGTGGACGACGAAGAAATTTGATGCCCACCCACCACCCACTTCGTAGCCACTGTCAATAATTTAAACGATGTGCTTGACTTCGACTCCGAAGACATCAACGGTATGGATGACGATATAGGAGATGAACATGAACCAACGCCTATAAGGCACTAGATAGCCACCTCATCTCATGATGTATACATGGTGGACACACCCAAAGGAAGCGACAACGAGGAACAAAGGGATGCAACGAGGGATTGTTCACTCGAAAAGCAATCAAAGCGGCGACATAAGTGCCGCTCCAAGCCCCGCCTCGACAGAGACAACAGCCATACAGACCCAGCCATAGAGCAGGACGAGCTGCTAGACGACGAACATGCCTTCGAGAAAGCATCCGAACAGGGCAACTTGGATAAACAAACCGAACACCCCGTCCCCGACGAAAACAACAGTCCGGACGACCTTACGCAGGATAAACTCATGGAGCAGAAGAACCTCCACAAAAGGCTCGTCGCCACTGCGCATAGCCTGAAAAAGCAGAAGCGGAAGCTCAAAACTGCGGAAGATGCACTCAGAATCAGATGGAGCGAAGTACGCAACACCGCCGACAAATATGGCGGCAGTCGCCGCACAAAAAGCTATCCAAAGCGAAAGCTACTGCCTGAATTTGACGAGGAGGCCTTAGAGCCCCCGCAGTTAAAAAATAGGAAAGCCATCCGGACGGATAGACGACCGCATGGCCAGCATGGAGCAGCAAGTGGCGCCGCACACAAGCCGGCACGCGATCCACCAAAGGATCCGCATCAAAAAGACGGCCCAGCCAGATCTATCTACGGGCCAAGAAAGCAAGCTCTAGTAAGCAATGCAACAAAACACATCTCCGAACATCACGGCACACCCAAATACAGGGGTGCCGCACACCCCCTATGTTTCACCGATGGGGTGCTGGACCATGAATTTCCAACGGGATTCAAGCCCGTAAACATAGAGGCGTACGACGGAACAACAGACCCTGGGGTCTGGATCGAGGATTATATCCTCCACATACACATGGCAAGAGGAGATGACCTCCACGCCATAAAATACTTACCCCTCAAGCTTAAAGGGCTCACCCGGCATTGGCTCAAAAGCCTTCCCGAAAACACAATTGGAAGTTGGGAAGAGCTTGAGGATGCTTTACGGGCAAATTTTCAAGGGACCTATGTCCGCCCTCCGTATGCAGACGATCTCAGTCACATAACTCAACAGCCCGGAGAGTCAGCCCAGAAATTCCGGAACAAATTTCTTACTAAAAAGAATCAGATAGTCGACTGTCCGGACGCCGAAGCCCTAGCAGCTTTCAAGCATAACGTTCGAGACGAATGGCTCGCCAGACACCTCGGCCAAGAAAAGCCAAGAACAATGGCCGCATTAACAAGCATCATGACCCGCTTTTGCGTAGGAGAGGATAGCTGGTTGGCAAGATGTAGCACCAGCAACCCAAGTACATCCGAAGTTAGGGATGGAAATGGAAAACCCCGACGCAGCAAGGACCAGCGCCGGAATAAGGGAAACAGCCCAAAGAGCACGGTGGTTAACGCCGGATTCAAAAGCTCGCGGCAGAATCAGAGAAAGCCGCCCCTCAAGGATAACAGGGACGAGCTATCCAACTTAAACAAAATCTTGGACAAGATACGTCAAATACACAGTACTCCCGGGAAGCCTGCGAACCATACCCACAGAGATTGTTAGGTTTTCAAGCAAGCCGGCAAGCTCAACGCCGAACACAAGGGGCTCGACACACCAACTGAGGACGACGACGAACCCCACAAGCAGAGCACCAGGAAACAAAAGGATTTCCCACAAGAAGTCAAAACAGTAAACTTACTTCACGTGACGAGCAGAACGGCGCCACCAGAGATACGCGCCATACGGCCTATCCCAAAGGAGTCTCGCCAATGGTTGTTAAAACCAATCACCTTCGACCATCAGGATTACGCTAAAAGTATCCGGAACGCAGGCTGGACTGCCTTGGTATTAGATCCAATAATCGGCGGACTCCACTTTACAAATGTCCTGATGGACGGCGGCAGTGGTCTAAACCTGTTATACCAGGACACAATCCGCAACATGGGGTAACGCCAGGCCCGGATGCCCGCTGTATGGGTTCTCTCCGGCTAGAAGTTATGTTCGGCTCCCCTGATAACATCCGTCGCGAACGGCTAACTTTCCACATCGCCCCATTCTCAAGTAGCTATCAAGCACTGCTGTGACGCGAAGCTTTCGCCCGCTTTAACGCAATACCGCATTATGCATCTCTTACGCTTAAGATGCCCGGTCCACGAGGCATCATCTCATTAAAGGGAAAACATTGAGTGTTCCCCCAGCGCGGAAAATAGTGCGGCTGCCTTGACAGCCCCACAATAAAGTGGCTTCACCAGCCAAAGCATCTAAACAGGTCGTCAAGACCACGGACACGGCTAGACGAGTCCGGCATAAACATACAATTGATAAAGGCTTAATAGTCGTATACCCCTGTACTAGGGGCTCCGCGCATATAAAACAAGAGACAATAAAGCTCAATTTTACCCATTTCGATTTATACTTCGTTTATTTAGTATAACTCACGTTCGGCACTATCTTTCTTTAACTAAGTTCCTCTCTTTTACAGATGAACACCGTGCTACGCCCATCCAAGATACGGCACAACGGAGACACAGGCGCACACGTGCAGCAGGGACCCGTTCCAAGGATTCTTTTCAGATTAAGACCCTGCGTAAACCTTTTTTACTGTCTCTTGTTGATACAAATCCCCTGGTTTCTTGATATAACCAAGGAGGAGGCTGGCGTTTTGGCATGTGGCCATGTCAGAATTCTGCGCGTACCTGGACACTAGGGGCTTATTACTAAGGGCGTTATCCCGCCCGCCCTCATAAAGACCGAATACCTTAGGGAGTGTTCGGCGTCGCGAGTTTGGCCTTATATGCATCAGCTCGGAATCATGTCTTTGGTCAAATGTTGGGTTTGCCCGGCTCCTGTGTTTTGCTGCCTTACGTTCCGCTCTATCGGCTAAGGCGGCACCAGGAGAGCTACTGCGATTGTGCCCAGGTTCGGCCAGGCGAGCACCTCAGTAGAGAAAGCCGAAAACTGACTGTCATGATATAGCGTGAGACTGGTCAACCACTCGATGACTTACTGGAATCTTTAGGATTCCTCCGCATTAACGAAGGGTCATTTCCCGGCCAGGCAGATACGGGCCCCGAATTTGGGCGAGTGCAGGCGCCACCAGGGGCTATATAAGTAGCCTCACTGTCAAACTCCTATGGCTAAGTGAAAGTGATAAAGCATCATAGTCCGATTGCCTAGTTCGCTGCGCTATCACCTCCTTTGTAGGACCAAGACACTGGATCAAGTGCGAAAATGCACCTTCTGCGAACACCCCCGCATTATGTGCGTGGGGGCTGAAGCCGACGACTGCCATCTTTCAGATTATATATACATATACGTTAAACGGCCGCACAAGAGGTATCATAATACTTGCAGGCACAAGTATAAAAAGCTTCTACAATTTATCAAAATATTGTTTCACAAATAATATATGCTATTCGAATATAGTATCCTTCAAGCACTGCGTCTCTATTAAATGAGCGCCTTGTAGAACTTCCTGAAAATAGTGCTCGACAGGTACTCGGCTTCCATCCGAGTCTGGGGATGCAACAACGGTGGCTTCCATTTCCGCCCAATATGTCTTGACACGGGCAAGAGCCATCCACGCACCCTCTATGCACGCTGACCTCTTCATTGCATTGATATGCGGCGCCGCACCAAGGAACTGCTGCACCAAGTTGAAATAACTTTTCGGCTCTGACCTCTTTGGCCACAGATGACTCACGACATACTTCATGGCGAGTCCGGACAACCTATTTAGCTCGGCCCACTCGGCCAAACGATCGGCCAATGACAGTGGACGCTCTGGATTGTGGAACTGCGACCAGAAGAGCTTTTCCACTTCGCGATCTTCTTGATCTCGGAAGTGTTCGGCCGCATCTGTGGCACTCGCTGCTAAATCCAGATAGGTGTCCGCCGTACTCCACATCTGGTCTAACGGAGCATGTTTAGGATCACAGAACTTCCTCCGCAGCATAAAGGGCTTTCCAGCCGCGATCTCTCCGGCCTGACGCAGCTCCTCCTTCATAGCTCTCATCGCAGAGCGAGCATCCTTGGCATCGGCAACGGCCTTCTTCAGGTCCGTCTGTTCTGCCCGATCTTCTTTTTCAAGAAGCTTGCAACGGTCAGCAGCGTTCTTCAGCCTCACGGCCATCTCGGCCATTTCCTTCTTGCTTCGGCAGTGAGCAGCCTGTTCGGCTTTCAGCTCTTCAATTGCCTTTCCGGAAGCCGCATCACTTTTCCTGGCTTGCTCCTTGGCTCGGGCAAGTTCCGCCCGAAGATTCTCCATGGCAACAGCACCATCTGCATCAAGCACACACATTGTAAGATACTGGCATAAAGCTCCTCTTACCAGGCGCCGCCGAAGGAATTACATACCTTGTGCCTCGTCAAGCTGCTTGTTGACAAGCGCGATGTCGGCATCTGCCACGTCAAGTTGCCGCTTTAGCTTGGCAAATCCATCAGTCCGGCTGGCCATCGGACACTTCGCCACCTACGTATAAAGGTGGCATATTAGACCTGGGATTATGATCCTCTGTGCGCCGTCATTTTTGACAACACACCGAGTCTCAGGGGCTACTATCTACACAGGGCGCATCTTATTTATGCGCAACTGTCCAAAAAAGGTACATTATTTCACGTACCTCAAAACCTGTCAGTAAACTCTTGACGGCCTCGTGCAATCCGCTCTCCGCGGATGAAATCCTCTCAATCACCGTACCCATCAATGCACGGTGCTCCTCTGAGATAGATGCTCGCCCTAGCAGATCCTTCAGCTCCTCCGACCGCGCACCAGACGGCGCCGGACTCGTCCGATGGCCCTTTTCGAAGGACGGACGCGAGGGCTTTGGGGGGCCATATGACTACCTTCCGGCCCCGCCGGATTCGGAGAAACCCTCCGCGACAATACCTCAGGGTCGCCCGCCTCGCAAGGCGGTACGGCAGGGGGAGGCGTTCCGCTCTCCATCATCTCCAGAAGATCCCCCGAAGACGAGCTCTACTGAGAAGGGCTAAGTTCCAAGCTACAAGGTAAATTTTCGATTACTTTTCTCAGATATAAAGCAGGGATTTCTCTCGTTTCTTAAAAAGAAAACTCCTCTCTACTTACGGCTCGGTGGAGGGCTGATCCCCTTGAGGGCTTAATTCGGCCGAAGTATCCCCCAGCACAGGACCCTCTGGCGAAGATTTCTTCCCCCGCTTTAAGGCCATGGTCTCCGGGTCTTCAGAGGCAGTCCTCTTCTTCCCCTGAGGAGAGGAATTTTTGATTCCTCCCTTCTAGATGACCTCCTTTGAGGAGGCTGTAGCTTCCTTGTCCCCTCCCTCGCTTCCCTTTGAAGGCACAACCTCCAACATCCTGACTAGCACGGGACCCGGCGTGGTCTCGGGGAGGGGGGTCGGACACCTGATTAGCTTTGCTTTCGCTATCCACTCCTGTTTAAAGGACAACTCTTTTAGGGGCAATTTTATGATAAATATACGGATAGCGAGTCCTGGCACAAGGCTACTTACTTGAGTATCCGGACGATTGCAGCTCAGACCTGCGTCCTCCGTAGAATCCGGACACACTACTTGTGGTCCGAAGAACAATTTGTACATCTCCACGGGCGTCATGCCAAGAAAATGTTGGAGAACTCGTGGTCCCTCCGGGTTGAACTCCCACAGGCGGAGGGGGCGACGTTTGCAGGGCAGAACTCGGCGAATTAATATAACCCGCGTCACCACGACCAGACTGATGTCTCTTTCTAGGAGATCTCGGATGTGGCCCTGCAACAGGGGCACGTACTTTGCCGGCCCCCAGTCCAGCCCCGTATTAACCCATGACGCCAGTCGTGGTGGGGGAGCCGAGCGAAAGGCAGGTGGCGCCACCACTTAGGGGCCCTGGGAGCGGTAATATAAAACCACTCTTGTTGCCATAAGCTGGACTCCTCTTGAAAAGAGCCCTCGGGCCATGGAGTACCAGCATTCTTGCTTATAAAAGCACCTCCGCACTCCGCGTGCCATCCCTTGATCATCTTCGGCTCTACTTTGAAGGTCTTGAGCCATAGTCCGAAGTGAGGAGTGATACGGAGGAAGGCTTCACACACGACGATGAATGAGGAAATATGGAGGATGGACTCCGGGGCTAAGTCGTGAAATTCCAGCCCATAATAATACATGAGCCCCCTCATGAAGGGATCCGTCGGGAAGCCTAGCCACCGAAGGAAGTGAGACATGAACACCACACTCTCACCGGGCTTGGGAGTGGGAATGACCTGCCCTTGAGCAGGCAGCCTATGCGATATTTCGCCAGTCAAGAACCTGGCCTCTCTCAACTTCAGCACGTCCTCCTCCATGACGGAGGTGGGCATCCATCGGCCTCGAAGGTCGGAACCGGACATTGTCGAAGGTCCGAAGCGCCTGAAATCTGGAGCCTTGGGTGTTCGAACTCGAGGCGAAGGGCGAACTCGTTTGAGATTGAAAGAAAGGAGTAAGGCCTTGGTCTCTTTATAAGAGGTTGAATACCAAGGGCCTTCCCCGTGACCGTTTGGGACTCGCCTTTGATCGAGAAAATATACCAACGGGTACGGTTGGGTTACCCACGCCCGTATTTATGAGAATCCCGGGATAAGGGGACACGATCTCTGCTTTAACAAAACGTGCCAAGGAAACCGCCTCGCTAAACGAGCTGAGGTGGGACAGTAAAACGATTCGAATAAAGACTTGGCCGTAGTGTGATGTCATGCTACGGAATACGTCAGCAGGTTAGATTTGTGTAAATATTATTCTCTCTATGGAAATATGTGGAAACTTATTTTGCAGAGCCGGACACTACCTTTGTGTTCAAAACCTTCTATGAAGTACTTGGAGGAGGAACCCGCCTTGCAATGCCGAAGACAATCTGTGCGCCGGACTCGTCATCATTGAAGCCTGGTTCAGGGGCTACTGAGGGAGTCCTGGATTAGGGGGTGTCCAGATAGCCGGACTATACCTTCGGCCGGACTCCCGGACTATGAAAATACAAGATTGAAGACTTCGTCCCGTGTCCGGAAGGGACTTTCCTTGGTGTGGAAGGCAAGCTTGGCGATACGGATATGTAGATCTCCTACCATTGTAACCGACTCTGTGTAACCCTAGCCCTCTCCGGTGTCTATATAAACCGGAGAGTTTTAGTCCATAGGACGAACAACAATCATACCATAGGCTAGCTTCTAGAGTTTAGCCTCTCTGATCTCGTGGTAGATCTACTCTTGTACTACCCATATCATCAATATTAATCAAGCAGGACGTAGGGTTTTACCTCCATCAAGAGGGCCCGAACCTAGGTAAAACATCGTGTCCCCTGCCTCATGTTACCATCCGGCCTAGACGCACAATTCGGGACCCCCTACCCAAGATCCGCCGGATTTGAAACCGACACACGGTGTTTGGTTCACATGAATTGGAAGAACACATGAATGGAGAAACATGGTCAAATTAAAGTCAAACCACATGAAAATGAAAAAAATAAGAATCTTATTATGCCAGTAATTCAATTAGTCCTGCTCTTCATGCATATTAATTTGAAAAGGACGTCCAATTGGATATTAAAATTCCTACCATTTTTCTTTGAAAGAGACACCAAAGGAAAAAATCCTCCAATTTTGCTTTGCTCCACTTCTAACCAAATCCATGAATAGTAGTACCATAGTAGTTCCATAGCAAAGGATCCCTGAGGGATCGACATGAATGCACAGTAACAAAGTGATGCAACGAGTGTACAACCTCTTTGGCATAGCCTTGTCGACCTCAGCATCATTGGGTTGGACGTGGAGGGTGGTGATGCTGGTGTGACTCTCGGTGGCGGGGAAGAAGTTTTGAGGCCTCTGGAAACAGCGCCGAGGGTACTGCTCCGCTGTGATGGATGGTTCTGTCGTTGGAGCAGCTCCGGTGAGGTGTATGGCGTCGAGGCTGAAGCAAGACAAGATAGACAACGTTAATCTGAAGTGGGACTCTAATATCATCTGCAATAGATGATGTAAAATACATCACCAAAAAGTGCTAGATGTAAAATGTTGGGGAACATAGTAATTTCAAAAAAATTCCTACGCACACGCAGGATCATGGTGATGCATAGCAATGAGAGGGGAGAGTGTTGTCTACATACCCTCGTAGACTGTTCGCGGAAGCGTTATATCAACGCGGTTGATGTAGTCGTACGTCTTCACGATCCAACCGATCCAAGTACCTAAAGCACGGCACCTCCGAGTTATGCACATGTTCGGCTCGGTGACGTCCTCGCCTTCTCGATCCAGCAAGAGGGGCGAAGTAGTAGATGAGTTCCGGCAGCACGACGGCATGGTGATGGTGTTGGTGAAGAACAATCTCCGTAGGGCTTCGCCTAAGCACTACGAAAACTATGACAGGATAAACTAGAGGGGACCGTGGCATCTGGCCCCTAGACTCCGCAAAACTTCCTTTTGCGCTTTCCAAAAACCTTGTGGGTTTTCCCCTTTGGCCCAAACAAAGTGTTCTCGTACCCAAACATTTCGGGAAACATCTGAAACCCCTTCCGTTGAATTCTGGAACCCTTCTGGAGTCCAAACACTATTATCCCATATATCAATCTTTATCTCCGGACCATTCCGGAGTTCCTCATCATGTCCGTGATCTTATCCGAAACTCCGAACAACATTCGGTCACCAACATACATAACTCATAAATACTATATCGTCAACGAACATTAAGCGTGCGGATCCTACGGGTTCGAGAACTATGTAGACATGACCGAGACACCTCTCTGGTCAATAACCAATAGTGGGACCTGGATGCCCATATTGGCTCCTACATATTCTACGAAGATCTTTATCGATCAGACCGCATAACAACATACGTTGTTCCCTTTGTCATCGGTATGTTACTTGCCCGAGATTCGATCGTCAGTATCTCAATACCTAGTTCAATCTCGTTACCGGCAAGTCTCTTTACTCATTCCGTAATACATCATCCCACAACTAACTTATTAGTTGCAATGCTTGCAAGGCTTATAGTGATGTGCATTACCAAGTGGGCCCAGAGATACCTCTCCGACAATCGGAGTGACAAATCCTAATCTCGAAATACGCCAACCCAACAAGTACCTTCGGAGACACCTATAGAGCACCTTTATAATCACCCAGTTACGTCATGATGTTTGGTGGCACACAAAGTGTTCCTCTGGTAAACGGGAGTTGCATAATCTCATAGTCATAGGAACATGTATAAGTCATGAATAAAGCAATAGCAACAAACTAAACGATCAAGTGCTAAGCTAACGGAATGGGTCAAGTCAATCACATCATTCTCCTAATGATGTGATCCTGTTAATCAAATGATAACTCATGTCTATGGTTAGGAAACTTAACCATCTTTGATCAACGAGCTAGTAAAGTAGAGGCATACTAGTGACACTCTATTTGTCTATGTATTCACACATGTATTATGTTTCCAGTTAATACAATTCTAGCATGAATAATAAACATTTATCATGAAATAAGGAAATAAACAATAACTTTATTATTGCCTATAGGGCATATTTCCTTCAGTCTCCCACTTGCACTAGCGTCAATAATCTAGATCACATCGCCATGTGATTTAACATCAATAGTTCACATCACCATGTGATTAACACCCATAGTTCACATCGTCACGTGACCAACACCCAAAGGGTTTACTAGAGTCAATAATCTAGTTCACATCGCTGTGAGATTATCACCCAAAGGGTACTAAGGTGTGATCATGTTTTGCTTGTGAGAGAAGATTAGTCAACGGGTCTGCAACATTCAGATCCGTATGTATTTTGCAAATTTCTATGTCAACAATGCTCTGCACGGAGCTACTCTAGCTAATTGCTCCTACTTTCAATATGTATCCAGATTGAGACTTAGAGTCATCTGGATCAGTGTCAAAATTTGCATTGACGTAACCTTTTATGATGAACCTTTTTGTCACTTCCATAATCGAGAAACATATCCTTATTTCACTAAGGATAATTTTGACTGCTGTCCAGTGATCTACTCCTAGATCACTATTGTACTCCCTTGCCAAAATCAGTGTAGGGTAGACAATAGATCTGGTACATAGCATGGCATATTTTATAGAACCTATGGCCAAGGCATAGGGAATGATTTTCATTCTCTTTCTATCTTCTGCCGTGGTCGGGCTTTGAGTCTTACTCAGTTTCACACCTTGTAACACAGGCAAGAACTCTTTCTTTGACTGTTCCATTTTGAACTACTTCAAAAACTTGTCAAGGTATGTACTCATTGAAAAACTTATCAAGCGTCTTGATCTATCTCTATAGATCTTGATGCTTAATATGTAAGCAGTTTCACCGAGGTCTTTCTTTGAAAAACTCCTTTCAAACATCACTTTATGCTTTGCAGAATAATTCTACATTATCTCCGATCAACAATATGTCATTCACATATACTTATCAGAAATGTTGTAGTGCTCCCAATGACTTTCTTGTAAATATAGGCTTCACCGCAAGTCTGTATAAAACTATATGCTTTGATCAACTTATCAAAGCGTATATTCCAACTCCGAGATGCTTGCACCAGTCCATAGATGGATCGCTGGAGCTTGCATATTTTGTTAGCACCTTTAGGATTGACAAAACCTTCTAGTTACATCATATACAACTCTTCTTAAATAAATCCATTAAGGAATGCACTTTTGTTTATCCATTTGCCAGATTTCATAAAATGTGGCAATGGCTAACATGATTTGGACAGATTAAGCATAGATACGAGTGAGAAACTCTCATCGTAGTCAACACCTTGAACTTGTTGAAAACCTTTTTGCGACAATTCTAGCTTTGTAGATAGTAACACTACTATCAGCGTCCGTCTTCCTCTTGAAGATCCATTTAATCTCAATGGCTCACCGATCATTGGGCAAGTCAATCAAAGCCCATACTTTGTTCTCATACATGGATCTCATCTCAGATTTCATGGCCTCAAGCCATTTCGTGGAATCTGGGCTCATCATCGCTTCCTATAGTTTGTAGGTTCGTCATGGTCAAGTAACATGACCTCTAGAATAGGATTACCATACCACTCTGGTGTGGATCTCACTCTGGTTTACCTACGAGGTTCGGTAGTAACTTGATCTGAAGTTACCTGATAATCATCATTAGCTTCCTCACTAATTGGTGCAGCAGTCACAGGAACAGATTTCTGTGACGAACTACTTTCCAATAAGGGAGTAGCTACAGTTACCTCATCAAGTTCTACTTTCCTCCCACTCACTTCTTTCGAGAGAAACTCCTTCTCTAGAAAGGATCCATTCTCAGCAATGAATATCTTGCCTTCGGATCTGTGATAGAAGGTGTACTCAACATTTTCTTTTGGGTATCCTATGAAGACACACTTCTCTGATTTGGGTCTGAGCTTATCAGGTTGAAACTTTTTCACATAAGCATTGCAACCTCAAACTTTAAGAAACGACAGCTTAGGTTTCTTGCCAAACCATAGTTCATATGGTGTCGTCTCAACGGATTTAGATGGTGCCCTATTTAACGTGAATGTAGCTGTCTCTAATGCATAACCCCAAAACGATAGTGGTAAATCAGTAAGAGACATCATAGATCGCACCATATCCAATAAAGTACGGTTATGACGTTCGGACACACCATTACACTGTGGTGTTCCAGGTGGCGTGAGTAGTGAAACTATTTCACATTGTTTTAACTGAAGGACAAACTCGTAACTCAACTATTTTACTTCTACGATCATATCGTAGAAACTTTTATTTTTGTTACGATGATTCTCCACTTCACTCTGAATTTCTTTGAACTTTTCAAATGTTTCAGATTTGTGTTTCATCAAGTAGATATACTCATATCTGCTCAAATCATCTGTGAAGATCAGAAAATAGTGATACCTACCGCGAGCCTCAATATTCATCGGACCACATACATCAGTATGTATGATTTCCAACAAATCTGTTGCTCGCTCTATTGTTCCGGAGAACGGAGTCTTAGTCATCTTGCCCATGAGGCATGGTTCGCAAGCATCAACTGATTCATAATCAAGTGATTCCAAAAGCCCATCAGCATGGATTTTCTTCATGCGCTTTACACCAATATGACCTAAACGGCAGTGCCACAAATAAGTTGCACTATCATTATTAACTTTGCATCTTTTGGCTTCAATATTATGAAAATGTCTATCACCACGATCGAGATCCAACAAACCATTTTCATTGGGTGTATGACCGTAGAAGGTTTTATTCATGTAAACAGAACAACAATTATTCTCTAACTTACATGAATAATCGTATTGCAATAAACATGATCCAATCATATTCATGCTCAACGCAAACACTAAATAACATTTATTTTAGGTTTAACACTAATCCCGAAAGTATAGGGAGTGTGCGATGATGATCATATCAATCTTGGAACCATTTCCAATACACATCGTCACTTCACCCTTAACTAGTCTCTGTTCATTCTGCAACTCTTGTTTCGAGTTACTATTCTTAGCAACTGAACTAGTATCAAATACTGAGGGGTTGCTATAAACACTAGTAAATTACACATCAATAACATGCATATCAAATATACCTATGTTCACTTTGCCATCCTTCTTATCCGCCAATAACTTGGGGTAGTTCCACTTCCAGTGACCAGTCCCTTTGCAGTAGATGCACTCAGTTTCAGGCTTAGGTCCATACTTGGGTTTTTTCACTCGAGCAGCAACTTGCTTGTCGTTCTTCTTGAAGTTCCCCTTTCTTCCCTTTGTCCCTTTACTTGAAACTGGTGGTTTTGTTTACCATCAACACTTGATGTTTTTCTTGATTTCTACCTTCGTTGATTTCAACATCACGAAGAGCTTGGGAATCGTTTCCGTTATCCCTTGCATATTATAGTTCATCACGAAGTTCTACTAACTTGGTGATGGTGAATAGAGAATTCTGTCAATCACTATTTTATCTAGAATATTAACTCCCACTTGATTCAACCGATTATAGTACCCAGACAATTTGAGCACATGCTCACTGCTTGAGCTATTCTCCTCCATCTTTTAGCTATAGAACTTGTTGGAGACTTCATATCTCTCAACTCGGGTATTTGCTTGAAATATGAACTTCAACTCCTGGAACATCTCATATGGTCCATGATGTTCAAAACGTCTTTGAAGTCCCGATTCTAAGCCGTTTAAGCATGGTGCACTAAACTATCAAGTAGTCATCATATTGAGCTAACCAAACGTTCATAACATCTGCATCTACTCCTGCAATAGGTTTGTCACCTAGCAGTGCATCAAGGACATAATTCTTCTATGTAGTAATGAGGATAAACCTCAGATCACGGATCCAATCCGCATCATTGCTACTAACATCTTTCAACTTAGTTTTCTCTAGGAACATATCAAAAATAAAACAGGGGAGCTATTGATCTACAACATAGATATGCTAATACTACCAGGACTAAGTTCATGATAAATTTAAGTTCAATTAATCATATTACTTAAGAACTCCCACTTAGATAGACATCCCTCTAATCCTCTAAGTGATCACGTGATCCATATCAACTAAACCATGTCCGATCATCACGTGAGATGGAGTAGTTTCAATGGTGAACATCACTATGTTGATCATATCTACTATATGATTCACGCTCGACCTTTCGGTCTCAGTGTTCCGAGGCCATATCTGTTATATGCTAGGCTTGTCAAGTTTAACCCGAGTATTCCGTGTGTGCAACTGTTTTGCACCCATTGTATTTGAACGTAGAGCCTATCACACCCGATCATCACGTGGTGTCTCAGCACGAAGAACTTTCGCAGTAGTGCATACTCAGGGAGAACACTTGTACCTTGATAATTAGTGAGAGATCATCTTATAAAGCTACCGTCGAACTAAGAAAAATAAGTTGTATAAAAGATAAACATCACATGCAATCAAAATATGTGACATGATATGGCCATCATCATCTTGTGCCTTTATCTCCATCTCCAAAGCATCGTCATGATTTCCATCGTCAACGGCATGACACCATGATCTCCATCATCTTGATCTATATCAATGTGTCATCACACGGTCGTCTCGCCAACTATTGCTCTTGCAACTATTGCTATCGCATAGTGATAAAGTAAAGCAATTATTTGGCGCTTGCATCTTATGCAATAGAAAGAAAACCATAAGACTTTTGCCAGTTGCCGATAACTTCAACAAAACATGATCATCTCATACAACAACTTATATCTCATCACGCCTTGACCATATCACATCATAACATGCCCTGCAAAAACAAGTTAGACGTCCTCTACTTTGTTGTTGCAAGTTTTACGTGGCTGCTAGGGGCTGAGCAAGAACCGTTCTTACCTACGCATCAAAACCACAACGATAGTTCGTCAAGTTAGTGTTGTTTTAACCTTCTCAAGGACCGGGTGTAGCCACACTCGGTTCAACTAAAGTTGGAGAAACTGACACCCGCTAGTCACCTGTGTGCATAGCACGGCGGTAAAACCAGTCTCGCGTAAGCGTACGCGTAATGTCGGTCCGGGCCGCTTCATCCAACAATACCGCCGAACCAAAGTGTGACATGCTGGTAAGCAGTATGACTTATATCGCCCACAACTCACTTGTGTTCTACTCATGCATATTACATCAACGCATGAAACCTGGCTCGGATGCCACTGTTGGGGAACATAGTAATTTCAAAAAAATTCCTACGCACACACAGGATCATGGTGATGCATAGCAATGAGAGGAGAGAGTGTTGTCTATGTAGCCTCGTAGACCGTTCGCGGAAGCATTATATCAACGCGGTTGATGTAGTCGTACGTCTTCATGATCCGACCGATCCAAGTACCGAAACGACGGCACCTCCGAGTTCTGCACACGTTCGGCTCGGTGACGTCCTCGCCTTTTCGATCCAGCAAGAGCGGGGAAGTAGTACATGAGTTCCGGCAGCATGGCGGCATCGTGACTGTGTTGGTGAAGAACAATCTTCGTAGGGCTTCGCCTAAGCACTACGAAAACTATGACGCAGGATAAACTAGAGGGGACGGGGTTGCTGGCACACGGCTTGGTGTTTCTTGATGTGTCTTGGGTGCTAGCCCTACCCCTCTATTTATATGTTGAGCCTTGGGGTCAAAACTTGGAGTAAAAGCCTCCACAAAGTCGGTTTCACCCGAAAGGCAAGAGTCCTTCTCGGACTCCAGGGCCAGACGCCAGGGTTCCCGATGTCAGGACCCAGACGCCAGGGACCCTGGCGTCTGGCCCCTGGACTCCGCAAAACTTCCTTTTGCGCTTTCCAAAAACCTTGTGGGCATTCCCCTTTGGCCCAAATAAAGTGCTCTCGGACCCAAACATTTTGGTAAACATCCGGAACCCCTTCCGGAGTCCAAACACTATTATCCCATATATCAATCTTTATCTCCGGACCATTCCGGAATTCCTCATCATGTACGAGATCTTATCCGGAACTCCGAACAACATTCCGTCACCAACATACATAACTCATAAATACTATATCGTCAACGAACGTTAAGCGTGCGGACCCTACGGGTTCGAGAACTATGTAGACATGACCGAGACACCTCTCTGGTCAATAACCAATAGCAGGACCTGGATGCCCATATTGGCTCCTACATATTCTACGAAGATCTTTATCGGTCAGACCGCACAACATACGTTGTTCCCTTTGTCATCGGTATGTTACTTGCCCGAGATTCGATCGTCGGTATCTCAATACCTAGTTCAATCTCGTTACCGACAAGTCTCTTTACTCGTTCCGTAATACATCATCCCGCAACTAACTTATTAGTTGCAATGCTTGCAAGGCTTATAGCGATGTGCATTACCGAGTGGGCCTAGAGATACCTCTCCGACAATCGGAGTGACAAATCCTAATCTCGAAATACGCCAACCCAACAAGTACCTTCGGAGACACCTGTAGAGCACCTTTATAATCACCCAGTTACATCATGACGTTTGGTGGCACACAAAGTGTTCCTCCGGTAAACGGGAGTTGCATAATCTCATAGTCATAGAAACATGTATAAGTCATGAAGAAAGCAATAGCAACAAACTAAACGATCAAGTGCAAAGCTAGCGGAATGGGTCAAGTCAATCACATCATTCTCCTAATGATGTGATCCTGTTAATCAAATGACAACTCATGTCTATGGTTAGGAAACCTAACCATCTTTGATCAACGAGCTAGTCAAGTAGAGGCATACTAGTGACATTTAGTTTGTCTATGTATTCACACAAGTATTATGTTTCCGATAATACAATTCTAGCATGAATAATAAACATTTATCATGATATAAGGAAATAAATAATAACTTTATTATTGCCTCTAGGGCATATTTGCTTCATAAAGCGCATCAGCCGTGCCCTGGCCGCTCCGACAGATGTTGTAAGTACTGTTTACTCTCAACTTAACTGAAGAAACTAAACTTTACAATCAAAACTCCATCAACATCTTCATCAGCACCATCTCATCTCAAAACCCTAGTTCATCTCTGGTATCCAATTCTTGTCTCCAAGTCCGGGATTGGTGCTAATAGGTTGCTAGTAGTGTTAATTACTCCTTGTAGTTGATGCTAGTTGGTTTAATTGGTGGAAGATCATATGTTCAGATCCTATATGCATATTAATACCCCTCTGATTATGAACATGTTTATGCTTTGTGAGTAGTTACTTTTGTTCCCGATGACATGGGAGAAGTCTTGCTATTAGTAGTCATGTGAATTTTGTATTCGTTCGATATTTTGATGAGATGTATGTTGTCTCTCCTCTAGTGGTGTTATGTGAACGTCGACTACATGACACTTCACCATTATTTGGGCCTAGAGGAAGGCATTGAGAAGTAATAAGTAGATGATGGGTTGCTAGAGTGACAGAAGCTTAAACCCTAGTTTATGCGTTGCTTCGTAAGGGGCTGATTTGGATCCATATGTTTCATGTTATGGTTAGGTTTACCTTAATACTTTTGTTGTAGTTGCGGATTCTTGCAATAGAGGTTAATCATAAGTGGGATGCTTGTCCAAGTAAGGGCAGTACCCAAGCACCGGTCCACCCACATACCAAATTATCAAAGTGCCGAACGCGAATCATATGAGCGTGATGAAAACTAGCTTGACGATATTCCCATGTGTCCTCGGGGGCACTTTACATCATATAAGAGTTTGTCCAGGCTTTTCCTTTGCTACAAAAAGGATTGGGCCACCTTGCTGCACCTTATTTACTTTTGTTACTTGTTGCTCGTTACAAATTATCTCATCACAAAACTATCTATTACCACTTATTTCAGTACTTGCAGAGAATACCTTGCTGGAAACCGCTTATCATTTCCTTCTGCTCCTCATTGGGTTCGACACTCTTACTTATCTAAAGGACTACGATAGATCCCCAATACTAGTGGGTCATCAAGACTCTTTTCTGGTGCTGTTGCCGGGGAGTGAAGCGCCTTTGGTAGGTGGAATTTGGTAAGGAAAAATTTATATAGTGTGCTGAACTTTACTGTCACTTGTTACTATGGAAAGTGATCCTCTGAGGGGCTTTTTTGGGGTATCTTCACCCCGACCAGTAGAGCAAAGAGTTTCTCCTCAACCTACTGAACCTACTGAAAATTAAAATGAAAATGAAAATGCTTGCTTTGAAGTTCCTTCGGGTATGATAGAAAAACTACTAGCTAATCCTTTTTTAGGAGATGGAACAAAACATCCTGATGAACATCTGATATATGTGGATGAAGTTTGTGGATTATTTAAGCTTGCAGGTGTAACCGGAGATGTTGTTAAGAAGAAGGTCTTCCCTTTATCTTTGAGGGGAGATGCATCGACATGGTATAGGCTATGTGATGATATGGGGTCTTGGAATTACAAACGATTGAAATTGGAATTTCATCAGAAGTTTTATCCTATGCATCTTGTTCATCGTGATCGCAATTATATATATAATTTTTGGCCTCGCGAAGGAGAAAGCATCTCT
Source organism: Triticum urartu (assembly GCF_056163025.1). Classification (NCBI taxonomy): domain Eukaryota; kingdom Viridiplantae; phylum Streptophyta; class Magnoliopsida; order Poales; family Poaceae; genus Triticum; species Triticum urartu. The sequence continues at coordinate 502,389,029 of NC_141879.1, read as the reverse complement.
CAAGCTTGGGGGAGGCTTAAATCAATGTTATATTCATGCCCCAATCATGAGCTCTCAAGAGAAATGATTATTCAAAAATTTTATGCTCGGCTTTCTGGTAACAATCGCACCATGCTTGATACTTCTTGTGCTGGCTCTTTTATGATGAAGACTATTGAATTCAAATGGGATTTATTGGAAAGAATTAAACACAACTTTGAAGATTGGGACCTCGACAATGGTAAGGAGTCAGGTATGACACCTAGTTTTGATTGTGTTAAAGATTTTATGGATACCGATATTTTTCGTAAGTTTAGCACTAAATATGGACTTGACTCTAAGATAGTAGCTTCTTTCTGTGAATCTTTTGCTGCTTATGTTGATCTCCCCAAGGAGAAGTGGTTTAAATATCATCCTCCCATAGAAGTAAAAGTAGCTGCACCTATTAAAGTTGAAGAAAAGACTATCACTTATAATGATCCTATTGTTCCTACTTCTTATGTTGAGAAACCACATTTCCCTGTTAGGATAAAGGATCATGCTAAAGCTTCAACTGTGGTTCGTAAAAGCAATATTAAAACATATACACCTCCAGAGCAAGTTAAAGTTGAATCTAATATTTCTATCGTTAAAGATCTCTTGTCTCATAATATTGATGGGCATGTTATTATTTCTGTGATGAAACTGCTAGAATTGCTAAACCCCATGATAAAGATAAACCTAGACCTATGGTAGGCATGCCTGTTATTTCTGTTAAAATAGGAGATCATTGTTATCATGGCTTATGTGATAAGGGTGCTAGTGCTAGTGCAATACCTTATTCCTTATACAAAGAAGTTATGCATGATATTGCACCTGCTGAGATGGAAGATATTGATGTCACAATTAAACTTGCCAATAGAGACACTATTTCACCAATGGGAATTGTTAGAGATGTTGAAGTCTTGTGTGGGAAAACTAAATATCCTGCTGATTTTCTTGTTCTTGGTTCCCCACAAGATAGCTTTTGTCCCATTATATTTGGTAGACCCTTCTTAAATACTGTTAATGTACCATAGATTGCAAAAGAGATGTTGTTACTATCGGTTTAGATGATATGAATCATGAATTTAATTTTTCTAAATTTAGTAGACAACACCGTGAAGAAGAATTACCTAGTAAGGATGGAATTATTGGTCTTGCTTCTATTGCCGTACCTCCTAGTGATCCTTTAGAACAATACTTGCTAGACCATGAAACTGATATGTTTATGAATGAAAGAAGGGAATTAGATGAAGTATTCTTTAAACAGGAACCTATTCTGAAAAACAATTTACCTGTTGAAATCCTAGGGGATCCTCCTCCACCCAAGGGTGATCCCGTGTTTGAGCTTAAACCGTTACCTGATACTCTTAAATATGCTTATATTGATGAGAAAAAGATATATCCTGTTATTATTAGTGCTAACCTTTCAGAGCATGAGGAAGAGAGATTATTGAAAACTCTGAAGAAGCACCGCGCTGCTATTGGGTATACTCTTGATGATCTTAAGGGCATTAGTCCCAATCTATGTCAACATAAAATTAATTTGGAAGAAGATGCTAAACCAGTTCGTGATCATCAACGCCAGTTGAATCCTAAAATGAAATAAGTGGTAAGAAAGGAGATACTAAAGCTCCTTGAGGCAGGTATAATTTATCCCGTTGCTGATAGTCAGTGGTTAAGCCATGTCCATTGTGTCCCTAAGAAGGGAGGTATTACTGTTGTACCTAATGATAAAGATGAATTGATTCCACAAAGAATTATTACAGGTTATAGGATGGTAACTGATTTCCGCAAATTAAATAAGGCTACTAAAAAGGATCATTACCCCTTAGCTTTTATCGATCAAATGCTAGAAAGATTGTCCAAACATACACATTTTTGCTTTCTAGATGGTTATTCTGGTTTCTCTCAAATACCTGTGTCATGCTCGATAGTTCAGTGTGCCATGCTTTACGGCTTAGAATCGGGACTTCAACGACGTTTTGAACGTCATGGAGCATATGAGATGTTCCAGGAGTTGAAGTTGATATTTCAAGCAAATGCCCGGATTGAGAGATATGAAGTCTCCAATAAGTTCTATAGCTGCAAGATGGAGGAGAACAGTTCTGTCAGTGAGCATATACTCAAAATGTCTGGGTATAATAATCACTTGATTCAATTGGGAGTTAATCTTCCAGATGATTGCGTCATTGACAGAATTCTCCAATCACTGCCACCAAGCTACAAGAGCTTCGTGATGAACTATAATATGCAAGGGATGAACAAGACTATTGCCGAGCTCTTCGCGATGCTGAAAGCTGCGGAGGTAGAAATCAAGAAAGAGCATCAAGTGTTGATGGTCAACAAGACCACTAGTTTCAAGAAAAAGGGAAAGGAAAGAAGAAGGGGAACTTCAAGAAGAACAGCAAGCCAGTTGCTGCTCAAGAGAAGAAACCCAAGTCTGGACCTAAGCCTGAAACTGAGTGCTTCTACTGCAAGCAGACTGGTCACTGAAAGCGGAACTGCCCTAAGTATTTGGCGGATAAGAAGGATGGCAAAGTGAACAAAGGTATATGTGATATACATGTTATTGATGTGTACCTTACTAATGCTCGCAGTAGCACCTGGGTATTTGATACTGGTTCTGTTGCTAATATTTGCAACTCGAAACAGGGGCTACGGATTAAGCGAAGATTGGCTAAGGACGAGGTGACGATGCGCGTGGGAAACGGTTCCAAAGTCGATGTGATCGCGGTCGGCACGCTACCTCTACATCTACCTTCGGGATTAATATTAGACCTAAATAATTGTTATTTGGTGCCAACGTTGAGCATGAACATTATATCTGGATCTTGTTTAATGCGAGACGGTTATTCATTTAAATCAGAGAATAATGGTTGTTCTATTTATATGAGTAATATCTTTTATGGTCATGCACCCTTGAAGAGTGGTCTATTCTTATTGAATCTCGATAGTAGTAATACACATATTCATAATGTTGAAGCCAAAAGATGCAGAGTTGATAATGAAAGTGCAACTTATTTGTGGCACTGTCGTTTAGGTCATATCGGTATAAAGCGCAGGAAGAAACTCCATACTGATGGACTTTTGGAACCACTTGATTATGAATCACTTGGTACTTGCGAACCGTGCCTCATGGGCAAGATGACTAAAACACCGTTCTCCAGTACTATGGAGAGAGCAACAGATTTGTTGGAAATCATACATACCGATGTATGTGGTCCGATGAATATTGAGGCTCGTGGCGGATATCGTTATTTTCTCACCTTCACAGATGATTTAAGCAGATATGGGTATATCTACTTAATGAAACATAAGTCTGAAACATTCGAAAAGTTCAAAGAATTTCAGAGTGAAGTTGAAAATCATTGTAACAAGAAAATAAAGTTTCTACGATCTGATCGTGGAGGAGAATATTTAAGTTACGAGTTTGGTGTACATTTGAAAAACTGTGGAATAGTTTCGCAACTCACGCCACCCGGAACACCACAGCGTAATGGTGTGTCCGAATGTCGTAATCGTACTTTACTGGATATGGTGCGATCTATGATGTCTCTTACTGATTTACCGCTATCGTTTTGGGGTTATGCTCTAGAGATGGCCGCATTCACGTTAAATAGGGCACCATCAAAATCCGTTGAGACGACGCCTTATGAACTGTGGTTTGGCAAGAAACCAAAGTTGTCGTCTCTTAAAGTTTGGGGCTGCGATGCTTATGTGAAAAAGCTTCAACCTGATAAGCTCGAACCCAAATCGGAGAAATGTGTCTTCATAGGATATCCAAAGGAAACTATTGGATACACCTTCTATCACAGATCCGAAGGCAAGACTTTTGTTGCTAAATTCGGAAACTTTCTTGAGAAGGAGTTTCTCGAAAGAAGTGAGTGGGAGGAAAGTAGAACTTGACGAGGTAACTGTACCTACTCCCTTGTTGGAAAGTAGTACATCACAGAAAATTGTTTCTGCGACACCTACACCAATAAGTGAGGAAGTTAATGATAATGATCATGAAACTTCAGAACAAGATACTACTGAACCTCGTAGATCAACCAGAGTAAGATCCGCACCAGAGTGGTACGGTAATCTAGTTCTGGAAGTCATGCTACTAGATCATGATGAACCTACGAACTATGAAGAAGCGATGGTGAGCCCAGATTCCGCAAAGTGGCTTGAAGCCATGAAATCTGAGATGGGATCCATGTATGAGAACAAAGTATGGACTTTGGTTGACTTGCCTGATGATCGGCAAGCAATTGAGAATAAATGGATCTTCAAGAAGAAGACTGACGTTGATGGTAATGTTACTATCTACAAAGCTCGACTTGTCGCGAAAGGTTTTCGACAAGTTCAAGGGATTGACTACGATGAGACCTTCTCACCCGTAGCGATGCTTAAGTCCGTCCGAATCATGTTAGCGATTGCCGCATTTTATGATTATGAAATTTGGCAGATGGATGTCAAAACTGCATTCCTGAATGGATTTCTGGAAGAAGAGTTGTATATGATGCAACCGGAAGGTTTTGTCGATCCAAAAGGGAGCTAACAAAGTTTGCAAGCTCCAGCGGTCCATTTATGGACTGGTGCAAGCCTCTCGGAGTTGGAATAAACGTTTTGATAGTGTGATTAAAGCATTTGGTTTTATACGAACTTTCGGAGAAGCCTGTATTTACAAGAAAGTGAGTGGGAGCTCTGTAGCATTTCTGATATTATATGTGGACGACATATTGCTAATTGGAAATGATATAGAATTTCTGGATAGCATAAAGGGATACTTGAATAAAAGTTTTTCAATGAAAGACCTCGGTGAAGCTGCTTACATATTAGGCATTAAGATCTATAGAGATAGATCAAGACGCTTAATTGGACTTTCACAAAGCACATACCTTGACAAGATTTTGAAGAAGTTCAAAATGGATCAAGCAAAGAAAGGGTTCTTGCCTGTGTTACAAGGTGTGAAATTGAGTAAGACTCAATGCCCGACCACTGCAGAAGGTAGAGAGAATATGAAAGATGTTCCCTATGCATCAGCCATAGGATCTATCATGTATGCAATGCTGTGTACCAGACCTGATGTGTGCCTTGCTATAAGTTTAGCAGGGAGGTACCAAAGTAATCTAGGAATGGATCACTGGACAGCGGTCAAGAACATCCTGAAATACCTGAAAAGGACTAAGGATATGTTTCTCGTATATGGAGGTGACAAAGAGCTCACCGTAAAAGGTTACGTTGATGCAAGCTTTGACACTGATCCGGACGATTCTAAATCGCAAACCGGATACGTGTTTACATTAAACGGTGGAGCTGTCAGTTGGTGCAGTTCTAAACAAAGCGTCGTAGCGGGATCTACATGTGAAGCGGAGTACATAGCTGCTTCGGAAGTAGCGAAAGATGGAGTCTGGATGAAGGAGTTCATATCCGATCTAGGTGTCATACCTAATGCATCGGGTCCAATGAAAATCTTTTGTGACAATACTGGTGCAATTGCCTTGGCAAAGGAATCCAGATTTCACAAAAGGACCAAACACATCAAGAGATGCTTCAACTCCATCCGGGATCTAGTCCAGGTGGGAGACATAGAAATTTGCAAGATACATACGGATCTGAATGTTGCAGACCCGTTGACTAAGCCTCTTCCACAAGCAAAACATGATCAGCACCAAGGCTCCATGGGTGTTAGAATCATTACAGTGTAATCTAGATTATTGACTCTAGTGCAAGTGGGAGACTGAAGGAAATATGCCCTAGAGGCAATAATAAAGTTATTATTTATTTCCTTATAATCATGATAAATGTTTATTATTCATGCTAGAATTGTATTAACCGGAAACATAATACATGTGTGAATACATAGACAAACAAAGTGTCACTAGTATGCCTCTACTTGACTAGCTCGTTAATCAAAGATGGTTATGTTTCCTGACCATGAACAATGAGTTGTTATTTGATTAACGAGGTCACATCATTAGTTGAATGATCTGATTGACATGACCCATTCCATTAGCTTAGCACACGATCGTTTAGTATGTTGCTATTGCTTTCTTCATGACTTATACATGTTCCTATGACTATGAGATTATGCAACTCCCGTTTGCCGGAGGAACACTTTGGGTGCTACCAAACGTCACAACGTAACTGGGTGATTATAAAGGAGCATTACAGGTGTCTCCGAAGGTAGATGTTGGGTTGGCGTATATCGAGATTAGGATTTGTCACTCCGATTGTCGGAGAGGTATCTCTAGGCCCTCTCGGTAATACACATCACATAAGCCTTGCAAGCATTACAACTAAAATGTTAGTTGTGAGATGACGTATTACGGAACGAGTAAAGAGACTTTCTGGTAATGAGATTGAACTAGGTATTGGATACCGACGATCGAATCTCGGGCAAGTAACATACTGATGACAAAGGGAACAACGTATGTTGTTATGCGGTCTGACCGATAAAGATCTTCGTAGAATATGTAGGAGCCAATATGGGCATCCAGGTCCCGCTATTGGTTATTGACCGGAGACGTGTCTCGGTCATGTCTACATTGTTCTCGAACCCGTAGGGTCCGCACGCTTAAGGTTACGATGACAGTTATATTATGAGTTTATGCATTTTGATGTACCGAAGGTTGTTCGGAGTCCCGAATGTGACCATGGACATGACGAGGAGTCTCGAAATGGTCGAGACGTAAAGATTGATATATTGGAAGCCTATGTTTGGATATCGGATGTGTTCCGGGTGAAATCGGGATTTTACCGAAATACCGGGAGGGTTACCGGAACCCCCCGGGAGCTATATGGGCCATAGTGGGCCTTGGTGGAAAAGAGAAGAGGCTGCCCTAGATGGGCTGTGGCCGGCCCCCTCCTCCTCTTTTCCCCCTCCGCGAATCCTATTCCGACTAGGATTGGGGGGGGGGGAATCCTACTCCTAGAGGGAGTAGGACTCTCCTGCGCCCTCCTCCTTGGCCGGCCAGCCTCCCCCCTCTACTCCTTTATATACGGAGGCAGGGGGCACCTCTAGACACACAAGTTGATCCACGTGATCTATTCCTTAGCCGTGTGCGGTGCCCCCTGCCACCATATACCTCGATAATACTGTAGCGGAGTTTAGGCGAAGCCCTGCTGCTGTAGTACATCAAGATCGTCACCACGCCGTCGTGCTGACAGAACTCTTCCCCGACACTTTGCTGGATCGGAGTCCGGGGATCTTCATCGAGCTGAACGTGTGCTCGAACTCGGAGGTGCCGTAGTTTCGGTACTTGATCGGTTGGATCGTGAAGACGTACGACTACTTCCTCTACGTCGTGTCATCGCTTCCGCAGTCGGTCTGTGTTGGGTACGTAGACAACACTCTCCCCCTCGTTGCTATGCATCACATGATCTTGCGTGTGCGTAGGAATTTTTTTGAAATTACTACGAAACCCAACACCAGGAACATATCCTACACAAGTGTCACTCCGAAGCTTACGGAGGGCACCATGCTGGAGATAGAACTGCACATAAGATACTACAATCTAGTTTTTATTGGCCTACTCTCTTCAAGGATGCCCGTAAGTTTGTCTTATCTTGTGATGAATGTCAAAGAATTGGTAATATTAGTAGACGTCAAGAAATGCCTATGAATTATTCACTTGTTATTGAACCATTTGATGTTTGGGGCTTTGACTATATGGGACCTTTTCCTTCCTCTAATGGTTATACACATATTTTAGTAGCTATTGATTACGTTACTAAGTGGGTAGAAGTTATTCCAACTAGTAGTGTTGATCATAACACTTCTATTAAAATGCTTAAAGAAGTTATTTTTCCAATATTTGGAGTCCCTAGATATTTAATGACTGATGGTGGTTTACATTTTATTCATGGTGCTTTCTGTAAAATACTTGCTAAATATGATGTTAATCATAGAATTGCATCTCCTTATCACCCTCAGTCTAGTGGTCAAGTAGAATTGAGTAATAGAGAACTCAAATTAATTTTGCAAAAGACTATTAATAGGTCTAGGAAGAATTGGTCCAAGAAACTTGATGATGCATTATGGGCCTATAGAATTGCATATAAAAATCCTGTGGGTATGTCCCCATATAAAATGGTCTATGGAAAAGCATGTCACTTACCTCTCGAACTAGAACACAAGGCTTATTGGGCTATTAAAGAACTTAATTATGATTTTAAACTTGCCGGTGAGAAGAGGTTATTTGATATTAGCTCACTTGATGAATGGAGAACCCAAGCCTACGAAAATGCCAAGTTGTTTAAAGAAAAAGTTAAAAGATGGCATGACAAAAGGATAAAAAGCGTGAGTTTAATGTAGGTGATTATGTATTGCTATACAACTCTCGTTTAAGATTTTTTGCAGGAAAACTTCTCTCTAAATGGGAAGGTCCTTACGTTATCGAGGAGGTCTACCGTTCCGGTGCCATAAAAATCAACATCTTCGAAGGCACAAATCCGAAGGTGGTGAACGGTCAAAGAATCAAACACTATATCTCAGGTAATCCCATAAATGTTGAAACCAATGTTATCGAAATGGTAACCCCAGAGGAATACATAAGGGACACTTTGCGGAACGTTTCAGACTCCGAAAAGGAATAGGTGTGTGGTGCGGTAAGTAAACCAACTCCAAAACAGTTTTTAAGGCAATATTTCTCTGTTTTGGAATATTTAGAAAAATAGAAAAATAAGCAGCAGTCCAGGAAGGACACAACACCTCGTGTTCTCCCCGGACTCCGTTTTCATACACGACACGTATTTTGGTCGGTAAAAATTCATTATATAATCTCCCGGGGGTTTTGACTCCCGTATCACGCAAAAATCTCATGTCTTTGTTTTGAGCTGTTTTTCTGGCAGATCCAGGTCGTCATGTCATCTTCAAGTGCCCCCAAGGACTAGTTCTTCGAGAAGGTCATCAACCCCTACCTCGCAGAAGTGCTGCAACACCCTCAAACCATAGAGATGCATGAGGGGTTGTTGCACATCCACGATGCTGAGGGACCAAGGAAGACCGGAAGCACGGAGGCCAGGCTCGAGGCATTGGAGCAAGAAGTTTTCAAGTGTCAGGAGATGGTGGAGCGTGGACTTGATTCCAATCACATTATGATCACGGAGTTCACCAAAAACCACAAGATGGACGTCAAGGACATTGGGGAGGCCATCTTCAAGCTTAATGAGAAAATCAAGCACCTCCAAGCCCAGATTTATGACCTGCAAAACCAAAACTGTGAGTATGAATATAGATTCAAGAGGATGAGTTTGGCTGCAGATTTAAGGTTTCAGGAGACTCGATCATCCTTCTATGATGGTGAGCCTATGCCCTGGAAGAAGGACGACAATCCTACGCCATCAACAAAATCACCACCGTCTCCACCAACAAAGAAGAATTGAGTATCTAGTATGGGCACTCCACTTGGTAACTGCCAAGCTTGGGGGAGTGCCCCGGTATCGTATCACCATCACTTTTATCTTTACCATTTTTCTTTGTTCGATCCTTTTGTTAATACCTTGATCTAGTAGAATAAAAGTTCTTAGTATGATCTAGTTGTGAGTTTTGCTTTATTATCCTTCTATGTAATCGAGTCCGTGAGCTATATAATAAAGATTAGTGTTGAGTCAAGGGCTTGATTCTTTTGACATGATCTTAAGTGAACAAAAGAAAAAGAGAAAGAATAAAAAGAAACAAAGAGATCATATGGATCTCATGGAGAGTAATGAGCTCACATAGAAAGAGTATGATGAATAAAAGTTGTTGAGAGTTGTCAAACACAGTTTTGGTCATCGTTGCAATTAATACGAAGTAATAAAGAAAGAGAGGTCTTCACATATAAATATACTATCTTGGACATCTTTTATGATTGTGAGCACTCATTAAAATATGACATGCTAAAGAGTTGACATTGGACAAGGAAGACAACGTAATGGGTTATGTTTTCTTACATCTGAGATGAATTATATTGTCTTGGATCTTCCAACATGATGAGCTTGCCTTTCCCCCTCATGCTAGCCAAATTCATTGCACTAAGTAGAGATACTACTTGTGCTTCCAAATACCCTTAAACCAGTCTTGCCATAAGAGTCCACCATATTTACCTATGGATTGAGTAAGATCCATCAAGTAAGTTGTCATCAATGCAAGCAATAAAAATTGCTCTCTAAATATGTATGATTGATTGGTGTGGAGGAAATAAGCTTTATACGATCGTGTGATATGGAAATAATAAAAGCGACAGACTGCATAATAAAGGTCCATATCACAAGTGGCAATATAAAGTGACGCTCTTTCGCATTAAGATTTTGTGCAAGGTTGTCAGAATCGCGATTCTGTTATATGATTCTACGACTTTACGATCCAAACTAACCCTATGATTCTATGATTTTAGATCTTAGAATCTATGTTTCTATGATTCTGATAGTGAAGATTCTACGATTTGCGATCCTACCATCGAAGCTCCGATCTGATTCAAAATCACGATTCTGACAACCTTGATTTTGTGCATCCAACCATAAAAGCGCATGACAACCTCTGCTTCCCTCTCCGAAGGGCCTATCTTTTACTTTTATCTCCTACATTGCATAAGAATCATGGTGATTTTCACCCTTCCTTTTTACACTTTATCCTTTGGCAAGCACAATATGTTGGAAAGATCCTGGTATATATGGCTAATTGGATGTGAGTTTTCATGAACTATTACTGTTGACATTACCCTTGAGGTAAAACGTTGGGAGGCAAAACTATAAGTCCCTATCTTTCTCTGTGTCCAATTAAAACTCCATACCCATAAGTATTGCGTGAGTGTCAGCAATTGTGAAAGATTATATGATAGTTGAGTATGTCGACTTGCTGAAAATCTCTTATACATTGACTCTTTCCTATGTTATGGTAAATTGCAATTGCTTCAATGACTGAGATTATAGTTTGTTAGTTTTCAATGAAGTTTACTATTCATACTTGATATTGTGATTGAATTATTACTCTAGCATTAGAGATTATATGACAAGAATTATATAAGTTGATGTTCTAAGAATGATCATGATGCCCTCATGTCCGTATTTTATTTTTATCGACACCTCTATCTCTAAACATGTGGACATATTTTTCGATTTCGGCTTTTCGCTTGAGGACAAGCGAGGTCTAAGCTTGGGGGAGTTGATACGTCCATTTTGCATCATGCTTTTATATCAATATTTATTGCATTACGGGTTGTTATTGCACATTATGTCACAATACTTATGCCTATTCTCTCTTATTTTACAAGGTTTACATAAAGAGGGAGAATGCCGGCAGCTGGGATTCTGGGCTGGAAAAGGAGCAAATATTAGAGACCTATTCTGCACAGCTCCAAAAGTCCTGAAACTTCACGGAAGATGTTTTCCAAATATATAAAAAATACTGAGAGCAAGAACTTCACCAGGGGGGCCACACCCTGCCCATGAGGGTGGGGGCGCGCCCTACCCCCTGGGCGCGCCCCCTACCTCGTGGGCCCCATGGTGGCCCTTCGGTGGCCATCTTCTGCTATATGGAGCCTTTCGACGGGAAAAAAAATCATAAGCCATCTTCTCGGACGAAACTCCGCCGCCACGAGGCGGAACCTTGGCGGAACCAATCTAGGGCTCTGGCGAAGCTGTTCTGCCGGGGAAACTTCCCTCCCGGAGGGGGAAATCATCGCCATCATCAACATCAACGCTCCTCTCATCGGGAGAGGGCAATCTCCATCAACAGCTTCATCAGCACCATCTCATCTCAAAACCCTAGTTCATCTCTGGTATCCAATTCTTGTCTCCAAGTCCGGGATTGGTGCTAATAGGTTGCTAGTAGTGTTAATTACTCCTTGTAGTTGATGCTAGTTGGTTTAATTGGTGGAAGATCATATGTTCAGATCCTATGTGCATATTAATACCCCTCTGATTATGAACATGTTTATGCTTTGTGAGTAGTTACTTTTGTTCCCGAGGACATGGGAGAAGTCTTGCTATTAGTAGTCATGTGAATTTGGTATTCGTTCGATATTTTGATGAGATGTATGTTGTCTCTCCTCTAGTGGTGTTATGTGAACGTCGACTACATGACACTTCACCATTATTTGGGCCTAGAGGAAGGCATTGGGAAGTAATAAGTAGATGTTGGGTTACTAGAGTGACAAAAGCTTAAACCCTAGTTTATGCGTTGCTTCGTAAGGGGCTGATTTGGATCCATATGTTTCATGCTATGGTTAGGTTTACCTTAATACTTTTGTTGTAGTTGCGGGTGCTTGCAATAGAGGTTAATCATAAGTGGGATGCTTGTCCAAGTAAGGGCAGTACCCAAGCACCGGTCCACCCACATACCAAATTATCAAAGTACCGAACGCGAATCATATGAGCATGATGAAAACTAGCTTGACGATATTCCCATGTGTCCTCGGGAGCACTTTACATCATATAAGAGTTTGTCCAGGCTTTTCCTTTGCTACAAAAAGGATTGGGCCACCTTGCTGCACCTTATTTACTTTTGTTACTTGTTGCTCGTTACAAATTATTTATCACAAAACTATCTGTTACCACTTATTTCAGTACTTGCAGAGAATACCTTGCTGGAAACCACTTATCATTTACTTCTGCTCCTCGTTGGGTTCGACGGTCTTACTTATCGAAAGGACTACGATAGATCCCCTATACTTGTGGGTCATCAATGAACGAGAGCAAGAGCGGAGCAGCAGCGCAACCGACAGCAATAGCAAAGTAGAGCAACAGCACGAAGTGGCCGCCAAGGAAGCAACGACATGGGGGAGAGACGCCATGGATGAAGTGGCCGGTGTGGGCACCGTCGACGGAGACCCGCCATGGCTGCTCGGTATCGAGCACCGGCAGCCCCGTGAGATCGAATAAAAGATGAAATGTCGTGGTGAGTGCAAAACCTCCTTGGTGGCGTCGAGTTGGCCTCGGCTCCATCGGAGGAATTGGTGGGGGTGCTGCAGTTCCGGTGGGGCAGGTCAAGATAGTGCTGTGGGAATGGAGGTGGTGCAATAGGCGAGGCGAACGTCGGGGCAGCTCCTTAGAGGTGGAGGACGGGGCGGCTGATCCGGCGGGACGACGAAATCGACGACGGATCCTCATCTGGTGCGGTGGATGAGGGACGGCGAGCTATTGCGGTGGACGACGTCATCGGGGAAGAGTCTTTGGCTGGGCGGTGGTCGGCAGGCTGACTGAGGAGTGTGGGGTTTCATGGGTTTTGGCGGCCTCGATGTACGAATGGGGGACGAAGGGGAAGGTAGGGGAGCCATGGCTTAGGGACGCGCTTGTCCGAAATGTAGGGTAAGTTACCAGCGTACCCCCACCGGTTTTGACACCACGACGTCGAGCCGACATTTCCGGCTGAGGGGTAGAAGTGGGATTTTGCGTGCCTGGGTTGCGGGACCGATTTCGGATGAGGTGGGAGTTTTCATGCGCGTCAAAATTTTGAGATAACAAGGCGCGGCGCGGGTTGAAGAGGCGGGAGTTTCAAAGAAGATGAGACAAAAGATACCTGAGCTTAAAATTTCGGGATAACAAGGCACAGATTCCTTGTTCGGCAGAACAAACTTAACGTGTACAAAAAAATAATTCATACAAGACACAAGAGAGTCATGTCCCCTTTTACTATATTGCTATAAATGTCATTGAAAAAACTACAAGAAAAATGTAAAAAAAACCAGGAGAACAAGATTACCCTGTACACTACCAAATCGATTCGCACTTCCCTCAACAACAACAAAAAACAAATCAATTCCCACCAAAAGAAAGAGTCATGACCCTTTTTATATGATTACAAATGCCAGGATCTCAAATTTCAATTTTTGAATCCACGTTATATTGAATTCGAATATATCGTTAGGTGACCTTGCAGTTTATAATGGATGTAGTCCTACATTTTGATCTTCCATCATATATGAACATTTTACTCCACCCTATGAACATATATATTGTCGTCTACCATATGGACTAAATTTGAATCAGTTTTCCTTATTTGAATATGATTGTTGTCAAGTTATACAATCATTTAAATATTATCTTGATAACAAAAAACATGCATATAGCAGTAATCATATTTCACTATAAACTACATGTAACATACGATCTCCAATTCAAATATTTGTATTCATTTTATGTTGAATTCAAATCAGAATACATTGGTCTAGGTGGCGAGATGTTCGGGATAATCTAAACCCTGTTTTCATATGTATATAATTCTTGGATGAATTGGGACAGATTTTGGTATAAGCTTCTTGCAAAACCAGAGATTCTCTCAACAAGCCTCGTGGTTCCGAGAGGGAACGTGTCACCTTTGTGTGTGAAACAGTATATGCTGCCTCCCCCCAGATTTGCTTTACAAAGGCAACATAGAACTATATGAGTGCCCTGTTAAATTTTGGAATTATTCCGGGTTCGTTTGGCCTTTTTTATACATCAATTGAGTTTCTGGACATTTAATGTGCATAATCCACATTTGAACTGCAAGCACTTGTTCCAGTGCACCAAATTTGGTTGAAAAATCACATGTGTGTCCTTGGGTGAATTCCTAGGTCCCACGCAAGAAATGGGAATGAAATTCAAACATCTGGGCGTTGTGACTCGGCCGAGAACATCGAGAATCTTGGTTTTTTAATTCATGTAAATCCAAAACTCGCCTAGAAATCATGAAACTTGGCATGGTGCCATGTCATGGCACTAACATGTTGTGGTAAAAAATTGGGCCGATTTGGAACAAGATTTGGTATAAGCTTCTTGCAAACCGGAGCTTCTCTCAAGAAGGCTCATGGTTCTGAGAGGGAACGTGTCACCATTGAGTGTGAAATGATATACGCTGCCCCCCCTTGAGTTTCTTTACATAGGCAACATAGAACTACATGAGTGCCCTGTTAAATTTTGGAATTATTCTAGGTTCGTTTGGCCTTTTTTATACATTAATTGAGTTTCTCGTCATTTAATTTGCATAATTCAAATTTGAACTACAAAAACATGCTCCCGTGCACCAAAGTTGGTTGAAAAATCACATGTGTGTCCTCAGGTGAATTTCTAGGTCCCATGCAAGAAATGGGAATAAAATTCAAACATCTGGGCATCGTGGCTCGACTGAGAACATTGAGAAACTTGATTTTAAAATTCTTGTAAATCCAAAACACGCCTGAAAATCATGAAACTTGGCATGGTGTCATGTCATGGTACTACCATGCCCTGGTAAAAAATTGGCCGAATAGGAACACATTTTGGTATAAGCTTCTTGCAAACCGGAGCTTCTCTCAAGAAGGCTCGTAGTTCTGAGAGGGAACGTGGCACCTTTGAGTGCGAAACAATATACGCTGCCCCCTTGAGTTTCTTTACAGAGACAACATAGAACTACATGAGTGCCCTGTTAATTTTGGAATTATTCCAGGTTTGTTTGGCCTTTTTTATACATTAATTGAGTTTCTGGTCATTTAATGTGCATAATTGAAATTTGAACTACAAGCACATGCTCCCGTGCACCAAAGTTGGTTGAAAAATCACATGTCTGTCCTCGGGTGAATTTCTAGGTCCCATGCAAGAAATGGGAATGAAATTCAAACATCTGTGCATCATGGCTCGGCCGAGAACATTGAGAAGCTTGGTTTTAAAATTCTTGTAAATCCAAAACACACCTGAAAATCATGAAACTTGGCATGGTGTCAGGTCATGGTAATACCATGCCGTGGTAAAAAAATGGCAGAATAGGAACAAGTTTTGGTATAAGTTTCTTGCAAACCGGAGCTTCTCTTAAGAAGGCTCGTGGTTCTGAGAGGGAACGTGTCACCTTTGTGTGCATAATTCAAATTTGAAATACAAGCACATGCTCTAGTGCACCAAAGCTGGTTGAAAAATCACATGTGTGTCCTCGGGTAAATTTCTAGGTCCCATGCAAGAAATGGGAATGAAATTCAAACATTTGGGCATCGTTGCTCGGCTGGGAACATTGATAAACTTGTTTTTAATTCCTGTAAATCTGAAACACACATGAAAATCATGAAACTTGGCTTGGTGTCATGACATGGCACCAACATGCTGTGGTAATTTTGATGTCCGATTTGCGAAGGCGCACACATTAACAATCAACAAAGTCATTTTGGAACAAGTGTTATCACGTTACAATTGGAAACACAAGTCTTATTGAAACCATGGGCGTTCTATTTACGATTTACGTGCCGCCACACGTCTCCTTTTTTATTAGCTAGAAGGCGCCGTGCAGGGTAGCTATTTGAGTACGGGAGGCATGCGATCAGACCCCTGCGCGTGCTTATCGGGAGGAGAGCCCTTTGACCTCCATCTGCCGTCCACCTCTCTCCCAAGGTCTCCATTAATGGCGCCTGAGCCTCTGTTTAATGGCGTGGCAATGTCTCACTCGACTGAGATTTAAGAGAGAAAAAATAAAATCTTAAAAGAAATTTTTGCACGGATCTTGATGTAAGATCCGACGAACCTATATAGCATCTACTGCGACTTATTGCAAGACTGATGAATATATATAAGGATGACGAGAGTGGATAATAATTGTCTTACATAATTAGGAAGATAATTAAAAAATCCACATGTAGCTACGCCCGAAATACACAAGGGCAAAAGAAGAAGGAATACGCATACAACGATCTAGCTCGCTGATCTCTACTTTCTTTATGCGCTGCAGGTCGCGGAGACTAGTTCTCGCGGCGGGCGATGATCTCTTTCATCAGTTTCATGTCCTTAATACGCTAGTTGGTAGCATCCATGGATTCCTCCACCAGCCTATCGTGCTCGATGCGGAGCATGGCATTGTCGTCCATAAGTTTCTTGACGATGACACCCGTCCTCTGCAACAAGGCAGCGGTCTCCTCCTGCTTTGCCCTTCCGGCGATCTTCACCCTCAGCAGGTCGCGCTCACCCCGGAGCTTCGCATTGCCCTCCCCAAGTTGCCGGATGACACCGACAGCCTCGTCCTGCAACCTCGCCCAGCCGAAGATCTGATCCATCTGGCTATGGACCATCGCATGCATGCGCCTGTAAGAGTCCTCGCCTGCCCGCGAGAAATTTTCCCAGGCCGCCGCGGCACGGCGGGACCTCCGTGCTGCTTCCGCGGCGCGACGGGACATCTCTGCTGCTTTCGTGGTGTGGCCGAACCAGTCTGCTACATCGACGGCGCGGCGGGACCTCCGTGCTGCTTCGGCGGTGCGGCGGGACCTCTGTGCTGCTACCGCTATGTAGCTGGACATGTCGGCTGCTGTCGTGGTGAGACGGGACATCTCTCGTGCTTCCTCTTCCATGCTCGCCTCTCCCTGTTGGAAATCTCTCGACCCAGAACTCACACTAGCCATGGCTTGATTGACTTGATTGTTTTTTGTGGATGAGGAGTTGAGGAGGAATGTGCAGTCATCTTGGCATAGTAGTATTTATAACCGAGTACTACTAATACGCTCCTAAGTGGGAAACCGTTTAGGTTGTGATCGGTGTGAACAGGTTTGCAATTAAATATAGCATGGTAGTAGTAGTAATTTGGAATGTGACGAGACACGCTCAAAATTTATTGACTGTTCTAGTTTCGAAGTGCGGCACTATTCCCGGATGGCATAATGTGGGCACGTGTTCTCAGCCGTGGTGTAGCATATGCCATGGTACTAGTTCTTTTTCTACTGTTGTGTATGTGCAAAAACTGGCACCGTAGGATACATATCTTACGCTTGGCGTTCGACAGGAATAGCGAGCTATAGACTAGTCTTTTTTTCAGACGCATTACACCTATCTCTCGGGACTTCTCGCACGCACCATCACTACTCCCTAGTTCGATGCCACCCACATACACTTGTACTATGAGTTTAGTATGTTATACAGGAAGAGAAGAGGTGCACACACGCACTCATCCTCTCTCACACACGCATCTGTAGCTACAAATTGTAGTGTCCTCAACCATCCGATTGGCTCTATCATAGGTTTCACGTTGCTCCTTAGCCTTGAGATTGAGAAGTTTAAAATGTGGAGGCTAAGATGGAGGCGCGAGGTTTTGGTTAATGTGCGGGCCGCACACGGCACCAACACGACACAAGCTTCGTCTGCCTGGTGCGCATGCAGTCGGGTGAGTTGTTCAAGTATAGACACAACCAGGCCCTCGTTGGTACCCGCGCCTCGACTTTGGCTGGTCATAGTGGAGAGTAACATAGACTAGTTACTAGTCTATGTTACTAGTACCTTCATAGTGGGTAGTGTCATATATGTGATAACATAGTACTACATGTCTTCATTTATTACTTTGTAGACTCATTTTGCATTGGAAAGCGCTATGTGATGGTAACATATTAGGCTAGTCATAGTGGGAGTAACTTAACTACTCCCTCCGTCTAGGTGTGTAAGTCACCTTATGAAAACGAAATAAATCCAAAACACTTAGGCACGGTAATTAACTCCCTTCTCGTTTCTTGTTTCATAACGTATCAACCAATAAGAGATGTGGGCCGTGCATGCTTTTAGTGACTTGAGACTAACAAACATGACATGAAGTGGTTAGTTCATCGCATGCAATGCTATTAATTAGCAAAAATACATTAAGTTCTCTCATTTTCCCTCCACCTCGGTCATGGTGCACAACCTAAGATGACATACACCTAGACGAAGGGAGTAGTAACATAGCGCACTTTGAGAAAATTCTGCTTATGTGGCAAGTAACTAATAGGAGGTGGTAACATAGTATGTTACTATGACATAGCGCTTTCCAAGACAAGATAAATGAAGCCATCTATGATACTACTATTATGTTACTTTGCATTATGAAGGTAATAACTTAGACTAGTGTCATATGCATAACACTAGTCTAAATTACTCCCCACTCTCTATTTGCCTCTCTCCTCATTAATTACTTGCCACCTCATCATTTTTGCTTATGTGGCATCTATGTTACTACCTATGTTACTCCCACTATGACCAGCCTCATGCGGAGACAAATTAGGATCGGAGGGAGTACTACTAGTAGTACTACTTTGATGTGTCGCGTCAAATCGCACAAGTATGCAACACTTCTTGAACAAACAAGCATATAAGTTGTTATACTTACTTCTTATAAGCAGTTATACTTCTTACCCAAAGGATCTTTATATCCAACAGACACAAAATATCCGTTCGACTGTTGAAAATTACTTTAACTGTTGATCTGATGTTGAAGTAATTGCTGCATCGCCACCAAAGCCCACCATCTCTTAAGCTAAAGTAGACCGAGCTAACCCCTATTTAGCATATTACTAAGATAAACAGAAGGCACTATAGGATCATTTAGGACGTGAGCTTGTCAATCTGAATGTGGAGGGACACCAGCTTAGCCCCGGCCAGCAGCTTGGGCAGACCTATGAAGAAGGTGAGCTCGTGCATGGTGATGTCACCGGGATCCTTGCTGCTTGTCACCTCCATTTCCACCTTGATGGCGTCGGTCCTGCCTTTGGGCTCCCCCGGCGGGCCGTTCGCCCACAGCTTGGCTACGTAGTGCGGAAGTGGGGACGACCCCGCTCTGACGCAGACGACTGACACGGTGATAGGCGCACCGATGTCGAGCACGCCACTGACCAAGAAAAACACGCAGCCGTCCTCCTCCGCGAATAGCAAGAGCCGTGGATCCGACAGTGGCACTTGCAGCGAGAGCACCTTGCCGTACTGGATCCTGTGCACGGGCATGGGATGCACGGTGCTGATGTGGTGGGAGAGCACCGGCGGCGGGCCTTCGTAGCCGCAGACAGGCACGGGGCATTTGCAGGGTGCGAGCGGACACGCGCTCTGGTGATCGGCGAGTTTGTGGTAAGTGACGTAGAGCCCACAGCCTTCGTGTGGGCACTCCACCCTCACCAAGGAGAGGACGACATCCACCGTCTGTTCTGCACGTTGAAGCCACCGCCGCGCTCGCACTTCTAGCACTGCCGCCGGTTCCCGGGTCGCTCGACGCGGCAGTCCGCGTAGGCCAGGTGCTCTCCCTTGCACTGCACAAATCAATCGAACAACACATCAATCAGGAAACCTGCACCTTGCTCGATCAACCGAACGGAGGAGGTGTATTCAAACCTCATACACTAGAGGCTTCAAGGGGCGGAGGCACAAGGGGCAGTGGAGCAAGGTGAGGCCCATCAAGACCATAGAGATCTCCATCGCCGGGTCCTATTCCGTCTGCACGATCTCGCCCTCCTCGTGCACAACCATCTCTCGCTTTATTAGGGCCAGGGCATTACAAATCTTTACCGTCACATATTCATACTACTTCAAGGTGCATTAAATCAAGACATGCAAGTACCAAAAGAAGAGTCACGGCATGCATGCATGTGTTGTAATTAATGCATCGGTAAACGCAAATTATTGAAATATATTGAGTGCAGTTCTTTGATGTGCCGCGTCAACTCGTACAAGACCGAGAAGTTTGATTACTACAACGCCCTCTCGCCTTAACCGCACCTGCCTTTGGCTGCATGACAGGTGGGCTAATAAGTCTCCAACGTATCTATAATTTCTGATTGTTCCATGCTATTATATTATCTATTTTGGATGTTAATGGGCTTTATTTTACACTTTTATATTATTTTTGGGACTAACCTATTAACCGGAGGCCCAGCCCAAATTGTTGTTTTTTTGGCCTAGTTCAGTGTTTCGCAGAAAAGGAATATCAAACGGAGTCCAAACGGAATGAAACCTTCGGGAGCGTTATTTTTGGAACAAACGTGATCCACGGGACTTGGAGTGGCCGTCAAGAAACAATCAAGGAGGCCACGAGGCAGGGAGGCGCGCCCACCCCCCTGGGCGCGCCCTCCACCCTCGTGGGCCCCTCGTTGCTCCACCGACCTACTTCTTCCTCCTATATATATCCATATACCCCGCAAACATCCAGGAGCACCACGAAACCCTATTTCCACTGCCGCAACCTTCTGTACCCAAGAGATCCCATCTTGGGGCCTTTTCCGGAGCTCCGCCGGAGGGGGCATTGATCACGGAGGGCTTCTACATCAACTCCATGGCCCTTCCGATGATGTGTGAGTAGTTTACTTCAGACCTTCGGGTCTATAGCTAGTAGCTAGATGGCTTCTTCTCTCTCTTTGGATCTCAATACAAAGTCATCCTCGATTCTCTTGGAGATCTATGCGATGTAATCTTGTTTTGCGGTGTGTTTGTCGAGATCCGATGAATTGTGGGTTTATGATCAAGTCTATATATGAACAATATTTGAATCTTCTCTGAATTCTTTTATGCATGATTGGTTTATATTTGCAAGTCTCTTTGAATTACCAGTTTGGTTTGGCCTACTAGATTGATCTTTCTTGCAATGGGATAAGTGCTTAGCTTTGGGTTCAATCTTGCGGTGCTCGATCCCAGTGACAGAAAGGGAAACAAAACGTATTGTATTGTTGCCATCGAGGATAAAAACATGGGGTTTACATCATATTGCATGATTTTATCCCTCTACATCATGTCATCTTGCTTAAGGCATTACTCTGTTCTTATGAACTTAATACTCTAGATGCATGTTGGATAGCGGTCGATGTGTGGAGTAATAGTAGTAGGTGCAGGCAGGAGTCGGTCTACTTGTCACGGACGTGAGGCCTATATACATGATCATGCCTAGATATTCTCATAATTATTCACTTTTCTATCAAGTGCTCGACAGTAATTTGTTCACCCACCGTAATACTTATGCTATCTTGAGAGAAGCCACTAGTGAAACCTATGGCCCCGGGGTCTATTCTCTATCATATAAATTTCCAATCTATTTTATTTTGCAATCTTTACTTTCAATCTATATCATAAAAATACCAAAAATATTTATCTTATTATTATTATCTCCATCAGATCTCACTCTTGCAAGTGGCCGTGAAGGGATTGACAACCCCTTTATCGCGTCGGTTGTGAGGTTCTTATTTGTTTGTGTAGGTACGAGGTGACTCACGCGTGGTCTCCTACTGGATTGATACCTTGGTTCTCAAAAACTGAGGGAAATACTTACGCTACTTTACTGCATCACCCTTTCCTCTTGAAGGGAAAACCAACGCAGTGCTCAAGAGGTAGCACGGGCCACCCTCCTGTTGGGCCCACCTGTCACACACGCAAAGGCAGGAGAAGTAAGTCAATGAAGTTGCGTCCCTCCCTCACCCATGAGCATGGTGGCTGGCGGGACTAGGAGAAGATTTCGTTCACTACACGCTCTCCCTCACGCATGCGGTGGACATGCAGCGGTTCAATCAGTGTCAGATGGCCAGAAGCACACTATAATACTCTTCCACTGCAGTAGTACTCCATCATTGTTTGACTTCCCGAAGAGGCGAAGAGCCAAGCGCAGCCCGGACGCTCGTGTGACAGTTTCATGTGTAGAGTAGTCTAGGATAGCGTGTACTGATAACCCACAAGTATAGGGGATCGCAACAGTTTCCGAGGGTAGAGTACTCAACCCAAATTTGTTGATTCAACACACGGGGAGCCAAAGAATATTCTCAAGTATTAGCAACTGAGTTGTCAATTCAACCACACCTGGAAACTTAATATCTGCAGCAAAGTGTTTAGTAGCAAAGTAATATGATAGTAGTGATAACAGTAACAAAAGGTAACAGCAGTAAAAGTAATGTTTTTGGTATTTTGTAGTGATGATAGCAATAGCAACGGAAAAGTAAATAAGCGAAGAACAATGTATGGAAAGCTCGTAGGCAACGGGTCGGTGATAGAGAATTATGCCGGATGCGGTTCATCGTGTAACAGTCATAAACTAGGGTGACACAGAACTAGCTCCAGTTCATTGATATAATGTAGGCATGTATTCCGAACATAGTCATACGTGCTTATGGAAAAGAACTTGCATGACATATTTTGTCCTACCCTCCCGTGGCAGCGGGGTCCTTACGGAAACTAAGGGATATTAAGGCCTCCTTTTAATAGAGAACCGGAACAAAGCATTAACACATAGTGAATACATGAACTCCTCAAACTACGATCATCACCGGTAAGTATCCCGATTATTGTCACTTCGGGGTTAACGGGTCATAACACATAATAGGTGACTATAGACTTGCAAGATAGGATCAAGAACACTCATATATTCATGAAAACATAATAGGTTCAGATCTAAAATCATGGCACTCGGGCCCTAGTGACAAGCATTAAGCATAGCAAAGTCATAGCAACATCAATCTCAGAACATAGTGGACACTAGGGATCAAACCCTAACAAAACTAACTCGATTACATGATAGATCCCATCCAACCCATCACCGTCCAGCAAGCCTACGATGAAATTACTCATGCACGGCGGTGAGCATCATGAAATTGGTGATGGAGGATGGTTGATGATGACGACGGCGACGGATTCCCCTCTCCAGAGCCCCGAACAGACTCCAGATCAGCCCTCCCGAGAGGTTTTAGGTCTTGGCGGCGGCTCCGTATTGTAAAACGTGATGATTTCTTCTCTCTGATTTTTTTCTCCCCGAAACTCAATATATGGAGTTGGAGTTGGCGTCGGAGAGTCAACAGGGGGCCCACGAGGTAGGGGGCGCAGCCTAGGGGGGCAGGCGTGCCCCCCACCCTCGTGGAGAGACGGTGGGCCCCTGGCCTTCATCTTTTGCAGGTATTTTTCTTATTTTCTGAAAAGTGGCTCCGTGAAGTTTCAGGTCATTCCGAGAACGTTTGCTCCTGCACATAAATAACACCATGGTAATTCTGCTGAAAACAGCGTCAGTCTGGGTTAGCTCCATTCAAATCTGCAAGTTAGAGTCCAAAACAAGGGCAAAAGTGTTTGGAAAAGTAGATACGTTGGAGACGTATCATGTACCGTGCCTGTAAGCTTTAAAATTGTTAGGGTCGGCTCCATGTTTTTTATTAAAATAATCTTCTGGCCCTACCTGTCATCCGGGTGATTGTAGTTTGCACGCTCATCTGGTCAAGACAAGAATATATATTTTAATTTGTGGTGGGGTATGTTAGAGATTGCAGCAAATGGAGTATTGTACACTGCGGGTATGTCAACCCGTACAATGAGGAGAAGCTTGATTTTACTACTCGCCTTCTCCCTCGCCCATGCGCGCGGTGGCTCACAGATGAGGACAAGCTTTTGCTTATAGTAGTACTACAACAAGCTATCCCTCCCGCTCAAGGTGGACGGACATGCAGCAGTGGATTTGATATTGTAGAAGCAGTAGTTGTAACATCAGTGTTCTTCTTCTCGAAGAGGCGAAGAGCCAAGCGCAACCCGAAAGTGGCAGTTTTGAACCTTGGAGCACGCATATAGCCAGGCTCTTACATGAGACAAAATTGCTATGTGAGTCCACTATTACTTGCTAGTATAGCCCTGTAAACCAGAAAGGAGTATTTGCCTTTCTAGAGATTTCAACAAGTGACTAGACTACACCAAGACGGAGTACATATGGAGCAAAATGAGTGAATCTACATCGTAAATAAATACGCAGTTCTCTCGTTTTCCTCCCCGCCTTGGTCGCGGTGCACAATAGGCACCATAGGCACCTCGTCGTTGACGGGAACGTCTCCTGACACATGATAGACACGAGTGGCAGTCGCCTCCATAGGTGCTTGATGCCCTGTTTGGTTCATAAGTCCTAGGACTTTTTCTAGTCCCAACTAAAAAGTCCCTAGTCCCTAGTTTTTTTAGCTGGGTTAGAGCAAACTAGCTCAAACTAACCCCTCCTGTTTGGATAATTTGAGGCTATTTCAACCCAAACTAGCTCTAACTCAGGGATCCAAACAAAGAGGAGTAGTACTATACATGCTACAGTCTGGACCGTAGCACATTGTTTTTTATGGCAATATCAGCACATTATTTTCTACTGCTGATTCACTGGGCTACCGTGGTTCGCACTCCTCTGCCATGGTTCACACTCCTCCTACGTACTTCACCGACATGTGGGAGAGCCAGCATCCGGGTCGACGTGTCATGCACCAGATTAGAGTGCGGAACGGAAGGGGGGCATCACCCCGATCGTACCGCCAGTAATTCATGACTATAGTGAGTAGTCATATCACAAGTCTTTCTAGCAGTAGCGCACCGTCAAATCGGACAGCCAGGACCTTTCCAGCAGTAAGTAAGTTGAATCCGCTACTCCCTCACCCTCCTTGCCTCTCTGTCAAACCGCCTACGCGAAAACTGTCGCGCGTACTGCCTGGGAAAAGCCCCGCCCTCAACTTTTAACTATGCGAAAATAGTTCGAGCTTGTTCGTTCTATATAAATACTAGTATTGTATGTTTATTCACCTATGGGGTTGGTCAATGAATGGAGGGCCGGGGAGCACAAGTTAACAATACGAGTACTACTAGTACATCCGTCCTAGTGTAACGCCTCAGATACAACTTTCCATATTTGTAATTCTGACTCTTGCCTTTTCCGGAGATGCGATATGAGATTCCCTTTGTGGTTGGGCTTTGTCTTCATTCTCGCATTTTGTTCATTTCATGCATTTCATATCATGTCATCATGTCCATCGCATTTGCATTCGTGTTCGTCTGATGCATCCGAGTTTTTTTCCCCGTTGTCCGTTTCGCAATCCGACACTCCCACATGCACCCGGCGCACCCCTCTTGTCTCTTTTCATGAGCGGGAGTTAAACATTCTCGGAATGGGCCAAGATTTGTCAAGTGGCCTTGGCACATCACTGGTGGACCTCCTGTCAAATTTCGTTCCATTTGGAGCCCGTTTGATACCCCAACGGGTAACCGGGTAACGCAAAAGCCTCTTTGTGTTGCAGCCCAACACCCCTCCAAAACAGGCCAATAACCCATCTAAACTATCTCCATGTTCTCCGTCGTCGAATCACGATCGTGTGGGCAAAAAGCGCACCTCATTTGGACACCCATATCTCCTTCTACCTATTTAAACACCTTCCCCTCCGAAATTTTGGATCCAAACCCTGGCTTCTTCTCCCTTTGCGCCGCCGGACAAATTCCGCGCCGCCGGACATGTCCGCGCCGCCGCCCAGGGCCAATCCCACCTCGCCACGTCACCGCCGCCAGCCCACGGAGCCCATTGCGGGCCCACACGGGCCCAAGCCGCCGACCCCGCACTCCGCTGTGGGACGCCGGCCACTGCCGCCTCGCCACCGTAACCTGACCCGTCCCGCACCTATGCTCGGCCCACTCTGCCGCCCGCGCAGCCCACACACTGAGCCGCCCTACACCCGCTGCTCCACCACCCATGCCCCGCGCCGCCGGAGCTCCCAGCTCGCTGTCCCCGTCGCCAAGTCTTCCCCGCCACCGACCGTCGCCGGAGACGGCCAGATCCGTGTCACGACCGGTTTTCCAATAAAAATATTTATTGAGAAACCAATCTGTTGAGTCCAGTATGAGAAAAAATCCTCCTTACCGGTAGACAAATTCTTGATACAATAAGCCAGTAGCATAAAATATATTACAGGGTCGAACTATGGTTGCTCAACCAAATTATTACAAGCACGCCAATAATTATACATAATGGTGGACATGACACAGTGGTGTGGAGGCATACTACTGACTCGAGGATAGGGCTGTGGTGGAAAAACACAGCAGGGAGTGAGATACATGACTCTAAAACTGGCATCTCATCGAGCGTCGAGGTGAGGCTCGATGAATTTATTTGGTAGCGGAAGCGGATATAATACAGTGACCAAATCCAGGGTCGTACGAGACTGACTGGGATTCCTCTAGGCGTCGGACTCGCTATCAAAATCTTCATCCATGAGATCGCCTTCGTCAGCATCTGGCCAAATCAACAAGCTAGGTGAGTACTTTGAAAGTACTCGCAAGACAGTTCGGACGTAAGATATAACAATTGCATGCATGAATGCGTCACGTTTAACTTTTAACAGTGGCACATTAATTTGTAAAAAAAAGATAGGTAAAAAGGGAGTCGGCGGTAGTCCGCTCGAAAACCCAACAAAATAACTGTAAACCCAATCGGGGTCTAAAGCGACACCTCGATAGGAAGATAAATAAATAAATCACGCCGCAGTCAGGCGTCTAGGCGACACCACATAAAGGGCTTTTTAAAAGAAATGCCACAGTCGGGCGTCTGAGCGACGCCACATAAAGGGCTTTAAAAGAAATGCCACAGTCGGGCGTCTGAGCGACGCCACATAAAGGGCTTTAAAAGAAATACCACAGTCGGGCGTCTGAGCGACGCCACATAAAGGGCTTTAAAAGAAATGCCACAGTCGGACGTCTGAGCGACATCACAGAAAGGGCTTTTATTGAAAGTAAAATATAACAATGCCACAGTCGGACGTCTGAGCGACATCGCAGAAAGGGATTTTATTGAAAGTAAAATATAACAATGCCACAGTCGGACGTCTGAGCGACATCGCAGAAAGGGCTTTTATTCACAAGTAAATCATACTCATAATAAATATTCAATTCATGAAAATAAACGGGTTAGTCCATCCACAGGAATAATCATTTAACCGGACTTAGCACTCATGCGATTCACCGGAGTCTCTGTCATCAAAACTGACATTTGGTCAGGATAAGATAATATCGAACTTGGACATGGAATAGATGATTCGAAGGAATATATATGACTCTGCAGAGTTTGTACAAATTTTTCCCACAGCCAACGGATTTCCATAGTCACGAAGGGACTAGTTCCGTTTACGGTATTTCGGAAGAAAACACAGCTAACCAGTACACACCCATCCTACCTCTCGATGCTAGGAATCACCCTAGACATCGTCCAAGAAAAACTTTTGAGACGGGGAGATCACAATCTCGAATAGCATGGGATCAAATTTATATACGCGCGCTCTAAGGGGTGCCCCCCTCTCGGTCCCAACCGGAAACACCCATGCCCCCTGACCGGATGACTGGCTTTAATCCAGGGCCATGGAACCATCATCACGGCCTCTCCTTTTTGGTGTGTACCAGGAAAGCGGTTTACAACTTACTAAGCCATATTCCTTGCGGAAAACATGTGGTAGTACAAGGAAGGAAGAATGGAAGGAACTGGAATGATACGAGTTGACATTGAAGTCACATAGTTTGGCATAAGCCTGGCATGCTACAACACTGCCATCTTACCCATCCTCATGCCAACACATGGCCATGCATACTCACATCCATCCACTCATGGATTTTCGAAACTCACTTGCCTCATCGTTGCAGGTAACATGACATTCGTCGGTATGTTCATCAACATGCCATAAACCACTTAATGCAAACATGCCAAAACAATCATCATATCAAAAGTTCAAACATGCTTGCCTGGTTCGGAGTAGTCGGAGCCTAGCTCGGTGAAGTTTGCGGTCCCGTCACCTCCTTCGGTATCTACGGTATAAAGAAAATATACGCGCTATCGTGAATACCGTGAGGTGCACAAAAATTATACCAAATATTTTTCAAATAAATATGATAAAAAACTAGACAAAAATGTGAAGAGGACAGAAAAAGAACCACTCAAAATTTCCTTTCTGTTAAAAAGTTATAAGGGTTTTAATCCAGGGACTCATCTGTAATGAAACAGAAAGTTCCCAGGGGCTAGCTTACAAAAACAGAAAACGACTCGAATAAGAATGCGCCGGCCCAGCGGGAAAACGCATTTGGCAGAAGACGTTTTCAAAAAACGCTTCGCTTAGACAGGATAGAGAGGCTGACAGGCGGGTCCCGCCCGTCAGGTTTGAATATTCAAACGGGGCGGCAGAGTATGCCGGAGCCCGAGAGCCGCGGTGGTCGCCGGCGGCGATCCACGGCGAGGTAGGGGGATCGGAGAGTACCTCCGTGTTCAGGGCGCCCTTCCGCGTCGGTTGGTGGTGGTGGTGGTCGCCGGCGAGTACCACATCGACGGCGAGCCTTGCTCCGGCGGACGGCGGTTCGGGTGGTTGTGGACCTCTTCGGAGAGAGCTGTGAAGATCAAATTGGGGAGGGGGTTAGACCTCTGGAGGTGGTACGAGGTTACGGGCGAGAGTAGGGTGGCGGAGGAGTTCTCACCGGAGTGAATCAAGACGGAGGCCGAGGCGGAACGAGGCGGCCGGAGTCGAGGAAGGTTTTCTGGAAAATTTTAAATGGCCTCTTTTCAAAAACCACAAAGTTTTTGCTGAAAACCAAATAGAAATTTTGGAG
Source organism: Triticum urartu (assembly GCF_056163025.1). Classification (NCBI taxonomy): domain Eukaryota; kingdom Viridiplantae; phylum Streptophyta; class Magnoliopsida; order Poales; family Poaceae; genus Triticum; species Triticum urartu. The sequence continues at coordinate 502,360,010 of NC_141879.1, read as the reverse complement.
TGTCACAACACCTACCCTCTTAGGAAAAATCTCGTCCCCGAGATTTCAGCTGATCCTTAAATAAGTATGGATGTTCTGTCCGAAGAAAATCCTCTCTTTCCCAAGTTGCTTCACTTTCGGTGTGATTGCTCCACTGAACTCTGAAAAACTTGATGGTTTTCTGTCGGGTTCTCCTTTCAGACTCCTCTAATATTTTCACTGGGCGTTCCCGATAAGTGAGGTCTGGCTGGACGTCAATGTTCTCATGGGATACTTGCTTCTCTGGTTTGCTTACGCACTTCCTTAATTGCGAAACGTGGAACACGTCGTGGACATCGGATAATTCTTCGGGTAAGTCTAGCTGGTAGGCTACGGTGCCTCTTCGTGCCACTATGCAGAATGGTCCAATGAATCTTGGTGCTAACTTCCCCTTAATCTTAAACCGTTGCAGTCCCCTCATAGGTGATACTCGTAGGTACACAAATTCACCGGGTTCAAAATTGATCCCACGATGTTTCTGATCGTAATAACTCTTCTGTTGGCTTTGAGCGGTCTTGAGTCGGTCCCTGATTAGCTTGACTTTTTCCTCGGCTTCTTTGAGCATGTCTGGGCCGAAAATACGACTGTCTCCGGTCTCTGACCAATTTAGCGAGGTACGACATCTCCGTCCGTATAGGGCTTCAAAAGGTGCCATTTGCAGGCTGGCCTGGTAACTGTTGTTGTATGCGAACTCGGCATATGGCAGGCTTTCTTCCCAACTGGTTCCATAGGTGAGGACACATGCTCTTAGCACGTCTTCTAAAATTTGGTTTACGCGTTCAGTCTGTCCATCAGTCTGGGGATGGTAGGCTGTACTGAAGGCCAATTGAGTTCCCAGAGCCTGTTGTAAATGATCCCAGAATCTCGAGACAAATTGAGTGCCTCTGTCGGATATTATAGTCTTCGGGACTCCATGCAGACAAACTATACGGGAGAGATAAATCCTGGCAAGCTTCTGAGTGTTGTAGGTTGTCTTTACTGGAATGAAATGTGCCACCTTGGTTAATCTATCGGTGATGACCCATATGGCATCATTCCCGTGTCGTGACCGAGGTAGTCCGACAATAAAATCCATCCCTATTTCATCCCATTTCCACTCAGGTATTTTGTTTGGTTGCAGTAGTCCGGCTGGTTTTTGATGCTCAACTTTTATGCATTGACAAGAATCGCAACATGCAACGAATGTGGCTATGTCCCTCTTCATACCGTGCCGCCAAAATCTTTCCTGAATATCCTTATACATTTTGGTTCCTCCAGGGTGGATTGAATATGGGGTGGTGTGTGCTTCAGCTAGGATTTGCTGTCTGAGGTCCTCTATGTTTGGCACGCAGAGTCTGTCTCCGTACCATAATATTCCATCATCGCCTATGACGAACTCCGAGGCCTTGCCCATACTCACCTTTCTTTTAATTCCTTCAATGCTGGGGTGACCAGGCTGAGCTTCTTTAATTCTCTCCACAAGGTCAGGCTTTATTTCCAAGTTTGATATGGTGCCTTCCGCAATCATTAACAAGTTGAGTTTGGCAAATTCTTGTTGGAATTCAGGTCTCAAGCTTTGCAGACTGTTTTCGTCGGAGCTGGGGTTCCGACTAAGAGCATCGGCCACAACATTTGCTTTCCCTGGATGATAGTGGATACCAACATCATAATCCTTTACCAATTCCAACCAGCGTCGTTGCCGTAAGTTTAGTTCTGGCTGTGTGAAAATATATTTGAGACTTTTATGGTCCGTGTATATTTCACATCGATTCCCAAGTAAGAAATGCCTCCATTCCTTAAGTGCATGAATGACTGCTGCCATTTCTAAGTCATGAGTGGGATAATTTTCCTCATGCTTGCGGAGTTGTCGTGAAGCGTATGCGACAACCTTGCCTTCTTGCATCAACACGCACCCGAGACCTTTTCGGGATGCGTCACAATACACCTCAAAGTTTTTGTGTATGTCTGGCACAATTAATACCGGTGCTGTGGTTAATTTCCGTTTTAACTCTTGGAAACTTTTTTCGCAGGCTTCTGTCCATTCAAACTTCTTGTCCTTCTTGAGCAACTGCGTCATTGGCTTGGCTAGGGTGGATAATCCTTCAATAAATCTGTGGTAATATCCTGCCATTCCCAAGAAACTTCGTACGTCCGTTACGCTGGCTGGTGCCTTCCAGTCAAGTATGGCCCTAACTTTCTCCGGGTCCACTGCGATACCGTCTTGGGTCAGCACGTGACCTAGAAAGCCTACTTGTCTTAGCCAAAATTCGCACTTGCTGAACTTGGCATACAATTGATGTTTCCTGAGTTCTCCTAGCACAATCCTGAGATGTTCCGCATGCTCTTCTGGTGTTTTGGAGTATATCAGAATATCATCGATAAATACCACAACGAACTTGTCCATAAACTTCATAAATACTTTGTTCATGAGGTGAACAAAATATGCGGGGGTGTTTGTTAATCCAAAAGGCATAACTGTGAACTCATATAGTCCATATCTGGAGGTGAAGGCTGTTTTGGGGATATCTTCTGTTCGCACTTTTAATTGATGGTATCCTGACCTTAAGTCAATCTTTGAGAATACCTTGGCCTGAGCGAGCTGATCAAATAAATCATTTATTCGTGGCATCGGGTATTTGTTCTTGACTGTGACCATGTTAAGTGCTCGGTAGTCTATTCACAATCTTAGTGTTCCATCCTTCTTTTTGGCAAATAAAATTGGTGATCCCCAAGGTGAGGAGCTGGCTCGAATGTATCCCTTGTCCAGTAATTCCTTTATTTGTTTCTTCAACTCAATCAACTCGGATGGTGCCATTCTGTATGGTTTCTTGTATATGGGGGTGGTTCCTGGTGCTAGCTCAATGCTGAATTCTATTTCTCGGTCTGGTGGCATGCCTGGTAGTTCTTCGGGAAATACATCTGGAAATTCACATACCACTGGAACCTTGCTTAACTCAGAAACGTCCACCTTATTCAATCTCGGCTGCTGGGGTATTTTTCTTTCCTTGGCTGATACTTTTATTGTCTTCCCGTGGTGGTGCGTGAGAATTACGGTCCGGTTGAAACAGTCAATAAAACCTTTGTTGGTGGTTAACCAGTCCATCCCTAGGATGACATCCAGTCCTTTATTTTCCAACACAATAAGATTGGCGTAAAATTTCAATCCTTCGAACTCAATAACCACATTCTGACAGTAACTCTGAGTAACTTGCTGAATCCCAGGGGACTTGATGATCATGGATTTTTCCAAGGGAAACATCGAAAAATTATTTTGCAAAGCAAAACTTTTCGAAATGAATGAGTGAGAAGCTCCAGAATCAAACAAAACCGTTGCAGGTATTGTGTTGACAGGAAACGTACCGAGTACGATATCCGGAGCATTTTGTGCTTCTTCTTTGGTCACGTGGTTTAGATGACCCTTCCTGTGGTTGTTGTTGGGGTTGAAATTGTTGCGCTTGGGCGCTGAATTATTTCCACCATTGTTTGGCTTCGGGGTCGAGTTCCTTGGCTTGGGGCACTGTTTGGCGTAGTGCCCTTCTTCTCCACAAGCGTAGCAAGTAACGCCTGGGCGATATGTGAACTCTTTGTCCCTTGCATGGAAATTCTTGGTTGGGCGAGAGATGTTTGTCGTAGGTTTGTGTGTCCCACCTTTCTGAAAATCTGTCCTGCTTCGGTGGTTGCATGCAAGAGTAGTCTGGTCTCTTTTTCGCTTGCATAAATCCTCCAAGCTACGTCTCTCATTTTCCAGAGTAATAGCTTTGTCTACTAGTGTCTTAAAATCTGGAAAAGTGTGAACGACCAGTTGGCATTTAAGCGCGGGCGCCAGACCGTCAAGGAATTTCTCCATCTTCTTGCTTTCAGTCATACGTTCTTCATTGGCGTAGCGGGACAATAGAGTAAATTGTCCGTTGTATTCTGACACTGTCATGTTCCTTTGTTTGAGGTCATCGAATTCTCTCTTCTTGATTTTCATAATACTCTTGGGAATGTGTGCACCACGGAAACCTTCCTTGAAATCATCCCAGGTTATATCATTTTCGTTGGGGTGCATGTGCAGAAAATTCTCCCACCATGATGCAGCTGCTCCTGTGAGATAGTGCGGAGCATATAGTACTTTCTCGAGATCTGAACATTTTGCAATAATTAATTTTCTCTCTATATCTCGAAGCCAATCCTCGGCTTCAAGAGGCTTGTCAGTATGAGAAAATGTTTGGGGACGTGTCTTCTGTAGCTCAGATAACTTGGAATGCTGCTGATACTGTCCATGGTGATTTCCCATGTTGATGACTTGGTTCATCATTTCCCGATGTTGTTGCTGACTCTGCTCATAAAGGCGGCACATTTGTGAAAGTGCCGATTCATTGCCCTGTTGGCTTGACTGTCCTTGTGTGAACTTGTTGCTGGGTTGTGTATCATAATTTTCCTCTGGTGGAGTTGGCATGGAACGAGTCCAAGGACGGGACATTTTTCACTCTGGGGATATATTTTGTAAAACCCATAAGAAAAGCGAAAAGAGTCGCAAAAACAATTCCATAAATGCATAAAGCTGGCAAATAAAATTAAACAACCAAGCTTACTTAAGAAAAACAAATCGATTTGCGCACGGAGAAGGACTGCTCATTACATATCTTACACGCGAGCGGTAATTATACAATACATCACTCAGAATATGCGTACATAATCCTGACATGTTATTTAGGCTAGTGCACTCCTCCAGATCCTACATGATGCGCAAACAGGCTACTTCTCACAACCTATGTACATATAAACATATCATACAAAGCGGTACATTACATGGCGGCTAAGCGTACTCAGGCGGAGATGTTGACGATCTCCTTTGCCCTGCCGAGGGTGAGGCGTAGCGAGGCTGGGGACTCGACTTCCTCCTCACTGATAGGCTCCATACGAGTAGAGTTGCGCTGGGTAGATGGAGCGGGTGCCAGGGGCGGAACAACACGAACAGGAGTGGGCGCGCAGGGTGGTGCAGTGCGCGCTGGAGTGGGCGCAATAACTTGGTTGAACTCTTCGGTAGAAGGCAGGCGACGAGTAGGTGCATAAGATGCTGAGGACGAGACCAAAGTCAGTGGCGGTGCGGTGGGTAGGAGCTCCCTCCTGTTGGCAGCACAGCCATGAACTGAGTCCATGCGGGCAGCCACGAAGTCCTCCACCAGGTTGTCGAAGGCTGCCTCCAGGGCCCGGAGATACTCAATGAGCATCTCAAAAGCCTCGTCTCGTTCTCCTCTGGGGCAGGAGAATGCGTAGTGACAGGTGTAAGGCACATGGCATGGAAGATAACGGTAACGACGAGTCTTCATCACGGGGAGGACATCCCTGAGACGAGCTATCGCCTCGCGGGCTGCCATCTGCATAGCATGCCTCTCCGTAGGCATGGCTCTTCCCAAGAACCGGAAGCGGCGTAACTCACCACGCCCTCCCTTGAACTGCACCGCGGCTAACTCACCACGCCCTCCCTTGAACTGCACCGCGGCCTGGTGCATGGTCAGACTGTCGTTGACTCGGTGCTGGCAGAGTGTGAAGACTGGGCGCACAGATGGCCCCATCGTGACCTGAACGATGAAGGAAAGAAGCTTGACGAACCCATCGGGCACGTTGGCGAAGGTCTGAGACTCGCAGCTGTTGTCGGCCATCTACAAAAGTAGGCAAAAATTCTGCATGGTCAGATCATAAATTTATGCTGACTGACAGAAAATGACTACAATCAAGAAAATATGAAAAGGCTCAATCATGCTAATAACCAATTAGCGATCGCACCTAGTGGCTTCCTACAGTCAGCCTGGCTCTGGTACCAAGCTTGTCACGACCGGTTTTCCAATAAAAATATTTATTGAGAAACCAATCTGTTGAGTCCAGTATGAGAAAAAATCCTCCTTACCGGTAGACAAATTCTTGATACAATAAGCCAGTAGCATAAAATATATTACAGGGTCGAACTACAATTGCTCAACCAAATTATTACAAGCACGCCAATAATTATACATAATGGCGGACATGACACAGTGGTGTGGAGGCATACTACTGACTCGAGGATAGGGCGGTGGTGGAAAAACACAGCGGGGAGTGAGATACATGACTCTAAAACTGGCATCTCATCGAGCGTCGAGGTGAGGCTCGATGAATTTATTTGGTAGCGGAAGCGGATATAATACAGTGACCAAATCCAGGGTCGTACGAGACTGACTGGGATTCCTCTAGGCGTCGGACTCGCTATCAAAATCTTCATCCATGAGATCGCCTTCGTCAGCATCTGGCCAAATCAACAAGCCAGGTGAGTACTTTGAAAGTACTCGCAAGACAGTTCAGACGTAAGATATAACAATTGCATGCATGAATGCGTCACGTTTAACTTTTAACAGTGGCACATTAATTTGTAAAAAAATATAGGTAAAAAGGGAGTCGGCGGTAGTCCGCTCGAAAACCCAACAAAATAACTGTAAACCCAATCGGGGTCTAAAGCGACACCTCGATAGGAAGATAAATAAATAAATCACGCCGCAGTCGGGCGTCTAGGCGACACCACATAAAGGGCTTTTTAAAAGAAATGCCACAGTCGGGCGTCTGAGCGACGCCACATAAAGGGCTTTAAAAGAAATGCCACAGTCGGGCGTCTGAGCGACGCCACATAAAGGGCTTTAAAAGAAATACCACAGTCGGGCGTCTGAGCGACGCCACATAAAGGGCTTTAAAAGAAATGCCACAGTCGGACGTCTGAGCGACATCACAGAAAGGGCTTTTATTGAAAGTAAAATATAACAATGCCACAGTCGGACGTCTGAGCGACATCGCAGAAAGGGCTTTTATTGAAAGTAAAATATAACAATGCCACAGTCGGACGTCTGAGCGACATCGCAGAAAGGGCTTTTATTCACAAGTAAATCATACTCATAATAAATATTCAATTCATGAAAATAAACGGGTTAGTCCATCCACAGGAATAATCATTTAACCGGACTTAGCACTCATGCGATTCACCGGAGTCTCTGTCATCAAAACTGACATTTGGTCAGGATAAGATAATATCGAACTTGGACATGGAATAGATGATTCGAAGGAATATATATGACTCTGCAGAGTTTGTAGAAATTTTTCCCACAGCCAACGGATTTCCGTAGTCACAAAGGGACTAGTTCCGTTTACGGTATTTCGGAAGAAAACACAGCTAACCAGTACACACCCATCCTACCTCTCGATGCTAGGAATCACCCTAAACATCGTCCAAGAAAAACTTTTGAGACGGGGAGATCACAATCTCGAATAGCATGGGCTCAAATTTATATACGCGCGCTCTAAGGGGTGCCCCCCTCTCGGTCCCAACCGGAAACACCCATGCCCCCTGACCGGATGACTGGCTTTAATCCAGGGCCATGGAACCATCATCACGGCCTCTCCTTTTTGGTGTGTACCAGGAAAGCGGTTTACAACTTACTAAGCCATATTCCTTGCGGAAAACATCTGGTAGTACAAGGAAGGAAGAATGGAAGGAACTGGAATGATACGAGTTGACATTGAAGTCACATAGTTTGGCATAAGCTTGGCATGCTACAACACTGCCATCTTACCCATCCTCATGCCAACACATGGCCATGCATACTCACATCCATCCACTCATGGATTTTCGAAACTCACTTGCCTCATCGTTGCAGGTAACATGACATTCGTCGGTATGTTCATCAACATGCCATAAACCACTTAATGCAAACATGCCAAAACAATCATCATATCAAAAGTTCAAACATGCTTGCCTGGTTCGGAGTAGTCGGAGCCTAGCTCGGTGAAGTTTGCGGTCCCGTCACCTCCTTCGGTATCTACGGTATAAAGAAAATATACGCGCTATCGTGAATACCATGAGGTGCACAAAAATTATACCAAATATTTTTCAAATAAATATGATAAAAAACTAGACAAAAATGTGAAGAGGACAGAAAAAGAATCACTCAAAATTTCCTTTCTGTTAAAAAGTTATAAGGGTTTTAATCCAGGGACTCATCTGTAATGAAACAGAAAGTTCCCAGGGGCTAGCTTACAAAAACAGAAAACGACTCGAATAAGAATGCGCCGGCCCAGCGGGAAAACGCATTTGGCAGAAGACGTTTTCAGAAAACGCTTCGCTTAGACAGGATAGAGAGGCTGACAGGCGGGTCCCGCCCGTCAGGTTTGAATATTCAAACGGGGCGGCAGAGTTTGCCGGAGCCCGAGAGCCGCGGTGGTCGCCGGCGGCGATCCACGGCGAGGTAGGGGGATCGGAGAGTACCTCCGTGTTCAGGGCGCCCTTCCGCGTCGGTTGGTGGTGGTGGTGGTCGCCGGCGAGTACCACGTCGACGGCGAGCCTTGCTCCGGCGGACGGCGGTTCGGGTGGTTGTGGACCTCGTCGGAGAGAGCTGTGAAGATCAAATTGGGGAGGGGGTTAGACCTCTGGAGGTGGTACGAGGTTACGGGCGAGAGTAGGGTGGCGGAGGAGTTCTCACCGGAGTGAATCAAGACGGAGGCCGAGGCGGAACGAGGCGGCCGGAGTCGGGGGAGGAGACCTCCTCGAGGTCCTCCTAGTGGCCTGGCGGGGTGTCTGTGGGGTGCAGTGGTGGTGCGTGTTCGAGGGCGAGCTCGGGATCTCCTTTTATAGGCGATCCAAGGCGGTGGCCGTGAACGGGGATCTCCGGCGATGGTTACAGCGGCGCAGCGCTTGGTCGGGGGAGATTAGGGAGTTGGGCGTCATCGTGGAGGTCCACTGGCTCCACTCCGATGCTCAACGGACTAGGATTAGAAGCTTAGGGCAGGTTTTGTCGGAACGGAACGGCGCGGGTCCGTCGGCGGCAGAGAGCACGCCCAGTGCTGTCGGGCCACGACGACGGTGCAGCGGGGTTGCGCTGGCATGCATGAGGCCACGCGGAGAGCAGAGGAGCGTTGGGCGGCGCCGAACGGCGTTGAGCCGCCGTTCTGTTCCCTGTCAGCCGCTACGGTGGTTCGGCCGCCGCAAGACACGCCGGCGCCGGCGGGCCAGGGTGCCACCGACGCCAGGATGGCGCCAAGCGCGCGTGTGGTGCTCCAGACAGGAGGAAGAGGCGGCGAGGAACATGCCAAGGGCACTGTGAGCATGTGACTGAACTTCTGACGAAGATCGACACTGAACTCTGAATTTTTCTGAATATGAACAGCAACAGTGCACGCCAAGTGTTCGACAGAATGATCTAGGCATGTAGGGGTTTTTCCTTGAGCTGATTTTTGGTGGAGTGGCTTCTCATTGCTCCAGTAGGCTGCCTGATTTTTGGTGAAATTTTTGGAGAAGTGTAGATATGAATTTCACCAAATTTGGCAAATCTGGTCCAAACTTGCAGAGACTGAATTTTGAAAAATTTGAAAATAGGAGGAGTGGATCAAGATGGTTCTGGGTTGTGGATGCTAAGGACAATCCAGAGGAGTTGGTTTTAGGTCAAAACTCAAATGCAATAGGGTACTTGCTTTGAAAATCACTTAGGCTCAAAATAATTGGCAGAAATGATTTGGGAGATAAAATAATTGAAATAAAATCCAAAACTTGTTTGGACTTGTTGAGATAGAGAAATTAGATTGCTCAAAGGTGGAGGGAGGGATTTTGAGAAGATTTACTATAGGAGACATGGTAGAACCATGGGTGGTTTTCAAGATAAGAAAATCCTAAAAATTCACAGAGTTCTTTTTGTAAGAAAAGAATAATTTCCAAAAATATATTTTGAGAAGGGAACCATCAGAGAAAGAGTTTTAAATGATCAAACACCATAGTTTGAAGAAGATACAAAAATAAAAATCCTTGCCAAAGAAGTTTTTAAGAGGAAGGTTTTCTGGAAAATTTTAAATGGCCTCTTTTCAAAAACCACAAAGTTTTTGCTGAAAACCAAATAGAAATTTTGGAGTGTCACAATCCGGCCGCACCGCGCCAGATCCGGGTACCCCTGCCCCGGATCCGCCCCTCCCTCGGCCTCCAGTGCCCCGCGCCGCCGGCCCGTCGCCACTTTCTTCGCCACCACCGCCATTGGTCGTCGGGAGGATGACGACGCCCGGCGCCCTGACCGCTCGTGCCTTGTGGCCGGCCCATCTCCGTCGGCCCTGATCCGCGGTTCCGCGGCCCAGATACCTCCCCGTAACATGGGCTAAGCCCAATGGGTGAACCACCACCTAAACTCTGCCCTGTGCACGCTTTAGTTATTCATCGCTCACCCTGTGTTTTTTCTCAAGAATATGGCCAAGTCATCAACATTGGGGGTGCTTGTTCATCATGTCGTATCTCCATGACAGTGGCTCCGAATCATGCATATGATATGTCGAATTGTTCTTCTCATTGAGCTCTTCACGTTAGAAGCATTTCCATGCATGTTCCTATTATTTATGATGCTTTTTCATTTATGCAAAAGTGCTATAAAATTTTAACTGCCGATACTTATCAGATCATGAGGTTTTGTCATTTTTGTTACATTTGATATGTGCATCATATGAGCTTGAGGTCTACATGTGTTTTCGACTACAACATGCCATCTTTACAGGGGTGCAAGTCTTGTATTTTTGTGATCTATGTGGTGACTATCACAAGCATGCAAACTAGGCTTCATGATGTTGTTGTTTTCAGGGACTTAGGATTTTGCTAAGTCTTTGCCTGCTGTTATTTTGATGCCATGTAAACTTGATGCTACAGTGAGATACATGCTTATTTTGAGATACTTCAGTAAGGATGTTTTGAACATGTGGTCATGCTCTATCCATCCATGCCCCTGTTTGCAATTATGGAGTTGTCTAGCATGTCTTGTTCTTGCTCTACTTTTGCTATAAAAATGTTCCTGGCAGAATGTTAACATGTTAATCAATATTGTCATGGTTGTTGCTAGTGATCCATGCATCCTATGAACTTGCTCTTGCCATGGTTAGCTTCATGAACATGTCATATTGTTGTTGGTATGCTTGTTTTGTCATGCAATGCTTTGTGGTGAGTGGCATGAGCTCGCAAAGTTGCCTTCATAAATATGTTTATGCCATGCTCTGTTTTTCTGCTAAGTCTGAAACTGTTAATAAAACTTGCTATGTTTACATGGGTGCACATCATATCTTCTGTGCCTTTTCGGCTCATGATTAGTAAGGGACTTTTGTTTTATGCTTTTAGTAGATTCATGCCATGCCTTTGTTTGCTATGATATGTTCCTGTAGCATGTTGTTTTCTTGCTCTAAACATTGCTTCCTGATGTTTTTTTGACATGTTAGTAATTTCCCAAAGTCTGTGAAGCTGATATCTTTTGCACTTTTGACATGCTTGTTCGAACCTGCTCTTGTGTGATTTAGTCGTAGCTCATTGTTCATGTTTTATCAAACATCTCTTATACATCACTGCCATATGCCTTGTTGTTATGTTGGAGTGCATTAGGTTAGTTTCTTGTTGCATTCCAAGTGGCATCGTGCTGTTAATCGCAGTTTTGCATCATTCTTGTGATGCTTGCCATTTGCAAACTGTGCATCCATTTCCGGTGATCTCTATATCGATTTCAACTGAAATCATCTCATCTTTCCAGCAGCACACTTGGTTTGCCAAGTTGATTCCTTGATCATACTTTCCCTTCCGAAGCACGCATATGCATTGCATATCATGTCTTGCATATGATGCCATGTTTTGCATCATGTTGCTTGGGCATTGCACTGTGGTTGATTGTTGTTCCTTTGCTTGTGTTCTTGCCTTGGGTAGAGCCGGGAGACGAGTACGTGAACGAGGAGCCTGCTGAGTACGCTTACGAGGATCAAGCTTTTGACAACTCTCAGAACTTTGCAGGCAAGATGACCATACCCTCGAAATCACTTCTATCTTTGCTTGCTAGTTGTTCGCTCTATCGCTATGTCACGCTACCTACCACTTGTTATATCATGCCTCCCATACTGCCATGTCAAGCCTCAAACCCACCTTCCTAGCAAACCGTTGTTTGGCTATGTTACTGCTCTTGCTCAGGCCCTCTTATAGCGTTGCTAGTTACAGGTGAAGATGATGTTTGTTTCATGTTGGAACATGGATTTGTTGGGATATCATTATTATCTCTTATTTACTTTAATGCATCTATATACTTGGTAAAGGGTGGAAGTCTCGACCTTATGCCTGGTGTTTTGTTCCACTCTTGTCGCCCTAGTTTCCGTCATACCGGTGTTATGTTCCTTGATTTTGCATTCCTTACGCGGTTGGGTGTTATGGGAACCCCTTGAGAGTTCGCCTTGAATAAAACTCCTCTAGCAAGGCCCAACCTTGGTTTTACCATTTGCCTACCTACCACCATATACCTTTCCCTTGGGTTCTGCAGACTCAAGGGTCATCTTTATTTTAAACCCACCCGGGCCAGTGCTCCTCTGAGTGTTGGTCCGAAACGGGTAGCCTGCGGGGCCACCTCGGGGCAACTTGAGGGTTGGTTTTACTCGTAGCTTGACCTATCTGGTGTGCCCTGAGAACTAGATACGTGCGAATCGTATCGGGATTTGTTGGCACATCAGGCGGCTTTGCTGATCTTGTTTTATCATTGTCGAAATGTCTTGTAACCGGCATTCTGAGACTGATTGGGTCTTCCTGGGAGAAGGAATATCCTTCGTTGACCATGAGATCTTGTGATGGGCTAAGTTGGGACACCCCTGCAGGGTATAAAATTTCGAGAGCCGTGCCCGCGGTTATGTGGCAGATGGGAATTTGTTAATATCTGGTTGTAGAGAACTTGACACTTAACTTAACTAAAATGAATCAACCGCGTGTGTAGCCGTGATGGTCTCTTTTCGGCGGAGTCCGGGAAGTGAACACGGCCTTGTGTTATGCTTGAACGTAAGTAGCTTCAGGATCACTTCTTGATCACTTATAGCTTCTCGACCATTGCATTGCTTCTCTTCTCGCTCTTATTTGTGTATGTTAGCCACCATATGTGCTTAGTGCTTGTTGCAGCTCCACCTCACTACCCTTTCCTACCCATAAGCTTAAATAGTCTTGATCTCGCGGGTGTGAGATTGCTGAGTCCTCGTGAGTCATGGATACTTCCAGACAGTTGCAGGTGCCGAGGATACCAGTGCAAGTGATGCTACCGAACTCAAGTGGGAGTTCGACGAGGATTCGGGCCGTTACTATGTTTCTTTTCCGGATGATAAGTAGTGGAGCCTAGTTGGGACGATAGGGGATCTAGCTTTCGGGGGTTGCCTTCTTTTATTTTGGTTCCGTAGTCGGACCTTTGATTGTACTTTGGATGATGTATGAGTTATTTATGTATTGTGTGAAGTGGCGATTGTAAGCCAACTCTTTATCCCTTTCTTATTCAGTACATGGGTTGTGTGAAGATTACCCCTCTTGCGACAAGCTTACCATGCGGCTATGCCTCTAAGTCGTGCCCCGACACGTGGGAGATATAGCCGCATTGTGGGTGTTTCACCTAGTTTATTGGTCCCCGTTGTATATTGTGTCAAATTTTGACTATAGATTGAACTAACAAAACGTTCATGCATGTTACCAAAAATTATATCATTGATAACTATGTTGAAATACGAATCCAACGATATTATTTTACTTTGACATTGTAGGCTTGAAAGTATGTCTAGAGGGGGGTGTCGGTGTCAAAACCGGCGGATCTCGGGTAGGGGGTCCCGAACTGTGCGTTTAGGATCGATGGTAACAGGAGGCAGGGGACACGATGTTTACCCAGGTTCGGGCCCTCTTGATGGAGGTAATACCCTATGTCCTACTTGATTGATATTGATGATATGAGTATTACAAGAGTTGATCTACCACGAGATCGTAGAGGCTAAACCCTAGAAGCTAGCCTATGGTATGATTGTTGTATATTATCTATCAACTAGCCTGGCCTCAGTTTATATAATGCACCAGAGGACTAGGATAACAAGAGTCCTAGTCGAATACGCCGGTGGGGAGGAGTCCTTGTCTTGATCACCAAGTCTTGTGGAATCTTCCATGTATGCGGCAGCTGTCCGAACTGGCCCATGAGTATACGGCCATGGGGGTCCTTGGCCCAATCTAACAGATCGGGAGATGACGTGGTGAGTACCCCCTAGTCCAAGACACCGTCAGTAGCCTCCTGAACCGGTCTTCAAGTTAGGGACGCTCCTCGATTCTTCCGAACTATTCTTCATCTTCGGTTGTCGGTCTTGAAAACTGGTTCAACAAATCTTCTCATCTTCGATCTTGAGGATCGCCGAAATGCATTCGACAAGTTTATACGTCGGGTATCCGAGGAGCCCCTTTAAGTTTCCGGCCTTTATCAATGCCTTGTTATTTTTGTGTCACACCTCGGGTTTGAAGTTGTTCCCGGGAGGCAGTGTCCTCTTGCGTCCGAGCTCCAACGCCGGACTGCATTCAAGGTATCTTTTGCAGCCGAGCACCAATGCCGGACTGCTTCCGAGCTACAATGCCGGACTGTGTCCAAGCTCCAACGCCGGACTATATCCAAGATGTCATAGATCATCTTGGTCCAAAAAAGTTGAAGGAGTTTAGCCGAGCTTAATGCCGGAAATGCCCTCTATGGAGCTAGCCACTAGCACCCGAGCTTTATGCTGGACTGCTTCCGAGGTGGTGCACCACCCCGACTGTGGGCCGATTTTTTGTCAATATTTTTATTGGTGCAATTTATTCTCTGCCGAGATATACAGCCAGTAGCCCTCAAGGTGTGTATCGGTCTAAAACCCGAGATGCACCTGAAGGATGACGTAAGACCGTTGATCCCAGTAACCGCTGAGACTGAGGTTGATTTGCAAAATCCGCCTGAGGATCAAGTCCTAGCTCGGCAGAATACTCCGGGACACAAAAAGCGGCGTTCTCAGTCCTCGAGACTCAGATTGGGTGCGGCCGACCAACCTGAGGATCTAAATCTCCTCAGAAACAATATTGCACATAAAATTTTCTGCATTGGACAGGCAATGCAGTAGCCCCTGAGACACTGGTCGAGTTGCAACACCAGATCAGGGGATCGATGTGCCCCTTTAATATTTGTAAATAATAAGCCCGAAGCCCAGTAGCCCCCGAGCCTTAATCCGGGCACGGGTGACCGAATTAAGGATCGATATCCATAGTAAAATCACAAATTATGTGTAATGACTCTATGTATCCAAGTACTTTACATCATTAATGCTCGGATCCGCATTGTACAAAACTTTGTTGACCGACCATCGGCTTCCACCTCCTCGGCTAGTAGCTGAGGAGTGTTTGTCCTACTTTATAAAGCCTTTATGAGGGCAAAGATTTATGACAAACAAGGCAATCTGGCCATACGGTTTTATAAACAAAGGTACGCAGAGAGATATGTTATATTACTGTTTAACATAAGAAATGTCTTCCAAAGAAAATAGTCCCGCTATCGGTAAATTTCTTTGTGTTGTCATGCTAAGCATGATCATGAAACCTCAGCTCTAATGTAAGAGCAAAATATCGAGGATTTAGTTTGGGAGGCCAGTTAATAGCCCCCGGTAGTGTTCGGCGACAGTCGGGGTCAAGCCGTAAACACTTCGGCCATTGTTATGAATGGCCCATCATTTAACACAGTCATCGGATCGCTGACCAGTTTACGCTTATTGTGACAGTCAGTTTTCGGCTTTCTCCACTGAGGTGCTTAACCATGTGAGCTGGAAGCACAATCGCAGTGGTTCTCCCTTTGCACACCTAGCCGAACAAAGCGGAACGTAGGAGGCAAGCGCAGGAGCCGGGCAACCCAACTATTGACCGAAGACACAATTCGAAACCGATGCATATATAGCAATATCCGAGAATGTTTTTGCCGAATCTCTAAAGGTGTCCAGCGTTGCACTGCGAGACTTGTACTAAAAACACACAAATAGTTTGGAAGTGCTATAAGCTTGGAAAACCAAAAAACGTCAGTAAAAACTTGGCGTCCGAACAAGATCAAGTGTCTGGTGCCAATCCAAAAATTGGAAAAAATTGTGCTTCTGTCGTGCTTTAACATGACACATCCGATCTCAAGACTTCACGCGGGTCAGCCTACGGCCTCAAGCTCCTCATCCCAAAGGCGGAGTACTTCTCCAAGGTCAGTTTAGCAAATTAAACTCAAGCGGGTTTCAGAGAGAAGACAGGCTATCCGGCTATTGACCATAAACTCGAGTCGAAAAAGGAGCGGTAGAAAAAGACTTTGCAACGACCAAGAAGAAAACACATTTACTATAAAACAGATCATATAAATTTTAAGACCCCCAAGTGACTTGGGTAAAAGAATTTTATGTATAATGATTGTATGTACCGAAGTACCTATATCATATATGTGTTCACCCGAACTATAAACGCGTCTTAACCGACCATCGGCTTCTCCCTCTTCGGCCAAAGGCCGAAAAGTGTCATGTACTCCACCTGTTGAGAGTATCGACGGTGTTTCCGATGACCAGGCAATCAGGCCATAAGGCTGTAACAGACAAAGCGCGCTCAGGGAACTTATGCTATATTACTGATGAAGTGTCAGAAGCATCTTCGAAGAAAATAGTACCCCCATCGATACCTTTCTTTGGTGCTCATTATTATTATGAGACTTATGCAATAGATTTTTTGTACTCATGAGTTCCATTGTGTACCGACCATGATTGAAAACAATAAGAGTGCTAGCTTTCGGCTTCACCCAGTCTGAGGTCAGAGCTCGGATGACCCGGTCGTGACAATCGCAGAGGTGCTCCCTTTACTCCCTAGCCGAACAATCGGGAACGTAGGGGTAAACACAGGAGCGAGGCAACCCAGCTTGCAAATCGCTTAGGTCAATATGGTGCATATTGTGGCGTAATACACGAACAAGGAACGAAGCCGTACAAGTATAATCATATGCAAGAGGAAAAGCTCCATCAAGGGAGCCCCCAAATAAACGGGGTATTTGAATATGCCTGTAACAAACAAAGTTTTGACTAGGAGATTTTTTACAAGCAACTTTTTTCAAAAAAAATTATAATGCTTGGACGAACCGAACACAAGTTAAAAAATTTAAAACTTCGAGCATGAAGGCAACTTAGCTGGGTAATGTGTTCGGTATTGATGACGCAGCCCGAGCTTGATGCGGGACAAGGTTCCATCCCCCAAGCCAGTCCCAAGGTGGCGGAGCAAAGAGCTCAGCACTCCGAAGTGGTGACATAGCACGGTCAATGCGGGCCGGCAGATTGATGCCGAAGTCCCTGGCATGGGGTAATGAAGTGTTGACGAAGCCCCCCGTCCAGCCGAGGTGACGTGGTATGTCAGTACACAGAGTTTACGATACTTCCCAACCCGGATCATTTTCCTGTGCACAAAAAATAATGCAAACTGGAGATAATAGTAATAATAATAATAATTTAAAAAAATCGTTGCATAATAAATAATTTATGCAAAGTGAGTAATAAAAGAAATATGGCCTGGCGCCAAAGTCAATGTCGATGCAGGGCGTAGGCGTGATGCGGTAAAGGCATGGCAAAACCTGAATTCACAGGTCGGTCCGAGTTCCGGATGCGGCGTTCGCCAGACCATGTACAGAAACTGACTGAACCACCATGCGGCCGTCGTTAATGCGGCCACCATTTGATTGACCTATGTACATATGATGGACAAACCAGAGTATTAAATCTTTGGGACAAAATGAACCCAAACAAGCAGAAAATACTAGGATTAATAGCAGCTGGTTTATTAGTTGTGGCAATCCGAAGAAAGGTGATTCCCAAAATTGGGAATCGATCCGCACACCCATTGCCTGATGGGAGATAAAGCGACGGCATGGCGATGCTGGCAAAGGTTGGCTCGCCGAGGCAAAGCCCTCGGTCCAGCTAACGTGACGGAGCTGGTCGGCTAGAGACAACGAAGTCTCTGGAGTAGGTTGATGAAGAGATGGCGAAGCCCCTGGTCCAGCCGAGATGTCGAAGCCTCGATGTCAGCCGATGAGTCGAAGTAGGTCGGCATGATGGACACCGGCTTGAAGAAGCAACAGTGTGGTCCTGCCGATGCAGGTCGTGACGTGGTCAATGCTGCCTTGATGAAGTGACTGTGCGGCGATGCTGGTGTGACCGCTCCGTGTAATCCGTGGGGCGCGATGTTGGTGATGATTTATCCTTTGCGATGCCGAATTCTTGTTCGGCTTGCCGAGATGATGATCCGAAGAAGTTGAGCTCGGCTCAACAAAGTGACGACGTGTCTAGCGTAGGTCGGCAGCCTTGAAGCAATATTGCCGGACTGGTTTGACACCAGCATGATGATGAAGATGACCTCAGGGGAGGCTTAAAAATTTTACGGGCACGTGTTTAAAAATGACGCACAATACCCTAGAAGAGAACTCCTCTAAAAAGGTTGTCCAATATCACATTCATAAAGAAAGATGAATTCGGGTGGGATCCGTATTCGCGCAGAAAACAGATCCGGAAATTGGTCCACTCATCGGAAGGTTCCCGGAGTTTGAACCGTCGGATCGAGCTGAAATTTGGAGGGGTAGTAGATATGGAAATTCCGCAGTAGATGAACGGTTGGATCTTCCAAAGGACCTCCGAGATGGGCTCTGGAGACCATGCCCTAAACACGTCCAGATTCCCGTCTAGATTTGACAGTGCTCCGGTATATCGTAGGTTGTTAAAGATTCCTCCATAGGAACTCGACGAAATTTTGCATGGCTATTGTAGACGTAATTCCGCACTATTCCACCAAAGCAATCGTCAAACCTACGCTCGAGGAGGCGGTGACGGCGGATACAAGTTCGCTGTCCATAAAAACAGCACGGCCGCCCGAGGGCAATGTTGACATTGAGCCCTCGAGCTCCATGGATGATTCCTCTATGATCATGATAGAGATCGGAGTTGATGTTGAAGAAGGCCCCCTCCCGAACATGACGATCGGAGATAGAGCACGGTACTTGGTCGAGCCAAGGTGACCAGTCGAGCCAGCGACGAAGATGTCGGCGTCGTAGTTGACCTGCGGGCGAGCCATTGATCCTTTTGCCGATCACACAGCGGAACTCTCAATGAAAGCACCAATGTCGGTGTCAAAACCGACGGATCTCGGGTAGGGGGTCCCGAACTGTGCGTCTAGGATCGATGATAACACGAGGCAGGGGACACGATGTTTACCCAGGTTCGGGCCCTCTTGATGGAGGTAATACCCTACGTCCTGCTTGATTGATATTGATGATATGAGTATTACAAGAGTTGATCTACCATGAGATCATAGAGGCTAAACCCTAGAAGTTAGCCTATGATATGATTGTTGTATATTATCTATCGACTATCCTGGCCTCGGTTTATATAATGCACCAGAGGCCTAGGATAACAAGAGTCCTAGCCGAATACGCCGGTGGGGACGAGTCCTTGCCTTGATCACCAAGTCTTGTGGAATCTTCCATGTATGCGGCAGCTGTCCGAACTGGCCCATGAGTATACAGCCATGGGGGTCCTCGGCCCAATCTAACAGATCGGAAGATGACGTGGTGAGTACCCCCTAGTCCAGGACACCGTCAGGGGGTGATTAGACTACTTGACCAAATAAAAGACTAGCCTTTTCCCAATTTTAAGTCTTGGCAGATTTTAGCAACTTAGCACTAGTCAAGTAAACAACCTACACATGCAAGTCTACAGGTATAGCAGCGGAATGTAAAACATTACACATGAAGGTAAAGGGAGGAGTTTGGAGGGAGCAAACGGAATGTAGAGACGGAGATTTTTGACGTGGTTTCGATAGGTGGTGCTATCGTACATCCATGTTGATGGAGACTTCAACCCACGAAGGGTAATGGTTTCGCGAGTCCACGGAGGGCTCCGCCCATGAAGGGTCCACAAAGAAGCAATCTTGTCTATCCCACCATGGCCAACACCGACGAAGGACTTGCCTCACTAGGGTAGATCTTCATGAAGTAGGCGATCTCCTTGCTCGTACAAACTTGCTCTTGTGCTTCAAATGATAGTCAAATGAACACCTTGCTCTTGTGCTTCAAATGATAGTCTCCCCAACACTCAACTCTCTCTCATTGATTTAGATTTGGTGAAAAGATAATTTGAGTGCAAAGCAATTTGGAGATAACTTAAAATCATGCACTCATCACCAAGCAAAGTGAATGATCATATAAGAATATAAGAGATGATATCATCCAAGCAAACATTAAGGTAGCATATGATCAAACAAGTATCTCACATAGACAAAGACATAGTGTATCAACCAAGCGCATAAAAAGGTTCAACCAAACACAAGAGAGATAAAAAGCAACACACACTCTCTCTCGAAGCCTATGATTTATACATATTTCTCCCCCTTTGGCAACAAGTTACCAAAAAGTTTGAAAATGCATAGTGCTATGCGTCTCTCAGGCTCGGTCTTCGGGAGGTGGTGTAGAGAGAACTCCAAGGACAAAGGCATCTGTCGATGTAGTTGGAGCTGGTGGAGTGGCTGCTGGAGGCGGTACTGAGGCTGTAGCTGCTGGTGCTGACAGAGTAGTTCTAGAGACTGGTACTCGCACTGCAGCAAACCTCTGACCTCATGGCACATGTTGAAAAGCATCTGTAGTTGCCTTCCCTCTCCTCTCTTCTCCTTCCTCCTGGAGCTGCTCAACTGCAGTCTGTATCTCAGTTACCTTGAGGTCAAGATCATAGAATTTTGTCTCAACAATCCTCTCCAGGCTCTCCTGATTCTGAGTCAGGGTGGCCAAGCCCTTCTCAATCCTCAGTCTAGCTTGAATCAGATAGCCTAATTGATCTTGTTTTGACTTGAGGAACACCTGAGATGCTTCTTCTGCACTTGGCATCCTTGCAGCTTTCTCTGCCTTAGCTTTGGCTCTCTTCTCTTGTGCTTGTACTGAAGATGGTTCATTCTCATTCACGACAACTTCATTATCTTCAAATTAAGGATATAGGGGTAGATGCTCCTTGTCCAACAATTATGTTCCTGTGCCCATCTTAGAATTGATGAGCTCCTGAATATATGGAGCATACCCACAACTTCTCTTTTGGTCAGCAGCTATCCTCTTGATTGTCTCTACAAATCAGGCTCATGACTTTAAACTTCTGAGGGACATCAAAGATTTGCAGCATGTTGATAGAATGTCCTCTGATCATCTTGTGATCTCCTAACTTGGGTAGCAATGTGTGCCTTAGGATCCAGTTGATGGTAGGCAGACCAGACAACAAGTAATGTACAGATCCAAGCTTGTGAGTCTCCAAAGCTTTATCAGGGATCTCTTTGTACATGTTTGCCATGGAGTTGTGGTCTTTCTTCTTCTTGGCATACACATCCAAGTCATCCTCATGTTCCTCTAGGGCATTGATCAGCTTGGCCCATTCTTCAACAGTGGATTGGTACCTAGTACCTTCAGACATCCATATGATCTTCCCATCTGGGTAAAAGTGAGCGGTGGAGTAAAACTGCATGATCAGCTCATCATTCCATTTTGTGAGCTTCTGTCCAACAAACTCATCTACTACACATGCTTTGAAGCTGTCATATACTCCTAGGAAGTGATCTTCATTATCCTTGATGAATTCCCAATCAACCCATCTCATGTCACAAACAATGAGCTTCTTGTCAAGCAAAATTGTCTCATAGAAGTCTTATTGTTTTTTTGTGTGGAACCTGTAGTCAACTGCAGTCCTTATCCTAACAGCATAGGGATTAGACTGTCTCCACAATCTTAGTCCAGCATCTTTTATGATGTGCATGTCCTCACCTACTGGATGAGCATCATTGTGGTCTGGAATCTTGGGTTTCAATTTTCTCAAAATAAGAGACTCATCATCCTCTTCTTCAGCTTGAGGCACTGGGGCCTTGTTCTTCTCTTCTCCAAGAATACTTCTAGTGTTTCTCTTGGGCTTTGACTTCTGAGCTTGACCTTTGGGAGTAGACTTGGGCTTTGATGTTGCAGCCCCTGACGTAATTCCATCTCCCATAAGCTTCTGAGCTTTGGGTGCTAGAGCATCCTCTTTCTCTTCCTCTTCTTCTGCGGGATCCTTAAACATGGATGATCTCCCTAGAACTCTGGCAGTGGTCTTCTTGACCCCCTCCTTTCTCTTCTTGCCTTCTCCAGCCTCTTTGGGTTCAAGAGTGAACTCCATAGTTTCTTCCAAGCCTGCTTTCCTAGGCTTGGATGTTGGCATTGTCTTGGTAGGTGCCTTCTTATGCATCCCTGGCTTTGTTGTAGCAGCTGAGTCATACTCCTTCTTCAACACTTTCCTCTTTGAGGTGGCCTCATCCTCAACAGCGACATAGTCTTCACCCTCAGAGACTGGGGTTTTATTCTTCCTTGTCCTGGTGGCTGCCTTTGGCAAGTTACTAGGAGTGCTCCTGCTGCCATCATTTGAGGTGCTTGATGGATCTGAACCCTCACTTAATTGCACATGTTCCTCAGATTTTTTCTAACTGTCACTCTGGTCAGACATCTTGGCAATCACTAACAGCAAACCCTGTGAATAGATGTAGATGAGGTAGAGTGTATGAGCATCACAAAGTGTAGAGTTTTTGTGAAACAGATGACTTAAAAACTTAGTTTTAGTTATCCACAGAAAGCATTTCGGAGCTACCGTTTTGATAAACTCAGTGATACCGAAGCAGCTTTTCGAAGCTAAACTAGTGAACTCGGTCAGACCGAGTCACAGTTCGGTGGCACCGAGGCTGCTAGGGTTTCAAAGAAAATCGAACTCGGTCACACCGATTTGCAATTTTCGGTCAGACCGAAAATACATGTGCTATGGCCTAAGACAAATCGGTGAGACCGATTTCTACAATTCGGTCAGTCCGAGATGAGTCCGGCAGAGACCTAACCCTAAAATTTTCAAATCCAATCTAATCTAAAGGAAGTTTTCAGTGGATGGATTGTTTGCATACGTGGTCATGATCATGGCAAAGTAATGTGCTATGAATCGGAGTTGGGAAATAGCAAAAAGAGTCAAACTCATACCCTAGTTCGGCGGGAGTTCGCTACGGCGACAACGGCGGAGCAGAATTCCGATGACGGCGATGGAGACCAGCGGAGGGAGGTTGCTAGCTGCGAGGAGACGATCCGGATACCCGAGGAGGCAGAGCAGGACACGCGCGGGGTGAAGGGTTTTGGAGAAATTTCCAAAATTCAACACGTCGGTATATATATCCCAACCCTATCGGTGTGGCCGAGTGGAACAACTCGGTGGCACCGAGATGCAGAATCACGAGCGGTTACTGCAACTCGGTGTGACCGAAAAGTTCAAATTGGTTGCACCAAGATGGAAAACCTAGATCAACTTAGTGAACTCGGTGTGACCGAAGTGGATGACTCGGTCATACCAAAATGCACAAAGAGGTTTTGGAAGTTTAAGTCTATGACAGATCGGGGACTCCGAGTGCTCCGCACACAGAGTGGTTCGAATCTGACTTGATCAAACTTTGTGATGTAGCATGAATAGAGTTTGAGACGAGAAAATCATAGATAGCTAGAGGAGGTTCTTAGGCATTCTTGTTCATCCACTTGGCAAAAGAGAAAAATGCCAAACAATCAAAACAACAAGTGGATGTCCTCGAATGAGTAAAATATGCAACCAACATGCTCACACAATAAAATGGCAAATGAAATATGTGGCAGAGCATGCACAAACACTCTAGCATCTATCAAGCAATTGGCGATGACTAGGTCATCTATATATGATCATATTGACTGAGGAGTCAAATGAGAACATTTGATCGTAGGTCATACTCATCGTTTAAGCATAAGTGGGGTTGCCACTTTTACATAAAGCATTGTTGTGTTCACACCATTAGAGTTGCTTTAGCTCAATTGATTAGAGTAAAGCTCCCCCTAGATGTGATATGCCTCCTAAGAGGGATGAACTAACCTTGGGTTTTGTCGATGATGACTTCATGTAGGTGTTGAAGATGTAGATGCTCAATGTTGATGTAGATCATTTGGAGCAATCCATTAGAGTGAGTTGCACTTTCCATACCTACACGGGTTAGTCCCACAAGGAGCAAACAAGGATATCCATAGACATAGAGTGATGTTCACATAAGATGATGTCCATGAAAGCATTAGGTTACCTTGTCCCTTGTCTTATCAACAAGAGGGTTTGTGACTCCTTGAACTAGTGCAAGATATGGAAGTTGTTTGCACGTGTCCTTGCCAAAAGATATGAGTGAAGTGTGTTGGCGGAGTCACCCTCAAGAACTCTCTAGTTCTTTTTCTTCGGGATCCACACCATCTTGATGGGAATCCTTGGAGTTGTAGTCGTACTTGATGAAGTTGAACTTGATTTAGTCTTGGGAACCCACTTGACCAAGGCTTTGGGAGCTTCTTCAAATGCATCAATCTCCTCTTGAAGCTTGTCCTTGCCTTTTTGCTTGTGGTCTTGTGGTGGAAGATCATCTTGAGCTTGTGTTCCTTGGAAAGAAGTAGGATCATACTTCTCTTGTTTAGGAGCAAACTTAGTCTTGGGGTATTGATCTTCTTCCCACTCAACTCCATTGCATCAAACCTTCGTTCAAAACCAATTCCTTGATTCTTCCGATGTCTTCCTTGCTTGCATACAATTTCCTCAAATTTCTTACTTCCAGCAAGGCTCTTGTAAACACCTTTCTCTATAATTCCTTCAATAAGCTATTTTCTTGCTCAAGTGTAACTTGGCTAAGAGAATCATTAGTGGAATCAAGAGAACTACTAGAAGCAACAACATTGGGTTTAGCATGATTATTGTCACTACTAGAAGAAGAATCTTTCTTACTCTTGTTGCTAGATTTAACTTGTGGCATGTAAGTAGACAAGAGTAAATGCTTGGCAATGTAAGAATAACTTTCCTTCCGAAGATCATCATTGATCGCTTTTAAGAACCCATGCTCTTGCTCAAGGTTAAGCTTTTCGAAGCGTAACTTCTCATGAGTCTTTAAAAGATCTCGATGGTTTTCCAAGGTAGTTTCATGAGCTAACTTAAGAGTGTTTAGTTCCTTAGTTAGACGCTCAATCTCCTTCTTATCATCGTCATTCGTTTTATCTTGATTAGCATGATTAATAGCAAGTTCATCATAATTTTCATCACTTGAATTGTCAACAAGTAAATCATCATCACCTAGCAAATCATCTTCATCACTATTGAAATCAACATACTCGGGGTGTGATACCTTTGGGCTTTAGCCATGAAGCATCTTCCAATTCCTTCATTTGGTGAATCAAATATGTCGTAGGAGTTGGTTGACACAAGTTCTAGACCGGAAACACCTTCATCTTGAGTATATTCAGAGTCATAGTGATAACTTCTCTCGGAGTGATTGTCGGAGTCGGAGCCGGATACCCATTCACCAACATGAGCTTGATGTCTTAGTTTTGTGTACCACCTTGATGATTTGTCCTTCCTTTCTGAATCCTTGCTTCTCTGTGATGTTCTTCGTTCATAACGGTCATCTCTACTCCTTCTCTCTCTTGCTGGTGATTCTTCTCTTCTACTTATTCTTTTGGGAGAATCTTCTCTTCTTTTGTAGGGAGCCGTACACTCATTGGAATAGTGTCCGGGTCTTCCACAATTGTAGCAATTGCGCTCACGACTAGAAGATCTTTTGTCATTGTAGGACCTTGACTTGGAACTTCTTTCCTTGCTTCTACTCTTGTAAAACTTGTTGGAGTTCTTCACCATTAGGCTCAATTCTTCGTTGAAGGTTTGTTTCTCACTTGATGAAGTGGGAGCATCACATGAGGCTTTGTAAGCACCACTTGACTTGTTATGAAGCTCTTCCTTATCCTTGAGTGACATCTCATGAGCAACAATTCTTCCAATGACTTGCGCTGGCTTGAGATCTTTGTAATTGGGCATCATTTGGATCAATGTGGACACGGTATCATATTTTCCATCCAAGGCTCTTAGGATCTTCTTGATGATGAATCTATCAGTCATCTCTTCACTTCCTAAGCCGGCAATCTCATTTGTGATGAGAGCAAGCCTAGAGTACATTTCAGCGACACCTTCACCGTCCTTCATTTTGAACTTGTCAAGTTGACTTTGAAGCACATCCAATTTGGATTCCTTGACGGAGTCGGTACCTTCGTGCATATCAATCAAAGTATCCCAAATTTCCTTTGAATTCTCAAGATGGCTGATTTTGTTGAATTCTTCGGGGCACAATCCGTTGAAGAGAATATCACAAGCTTGAGCATTGTATTGCAGCATCTTCAACTCTTCCGCGCTAGCTTCACGGTTCGGTTCTCTCCCATCAAAGAATTCACCTTGCAAGCCAATACACACAATAGCCCAAACAGCGGGGTTATGTCCGAGAATATGCATTTTCATCTTATGCTTCCAACTAGCAAAATTTGTACCATCAAAGTAAGGACCTCTACGGTGATAATTTCCCTCGCTAGACGCCATACTCTCCTAGGTTGTGAAACCAAGCCTATGATCACCAAAAGCTATGTAAATCAAGGCAAATGGAGACCAAAGCTCTGATACCACTTGTAGGATCGAAAGTATGTCTAGAGGGGATGATTAGACTACTTGACCAAATAAAAGACTAGCCTTTTCCCAATTTTAAGTCTTGGCAGATTTTAGCAACTTAGCACTAGTCAAGTAAACAACCTACACGTGCAAGTCAAAGAGTATAGCAGTGGAATGTAAAACATTGCACATGAAGGTAAAGGGAGGAGTTTGGAGGGAGCAAACGCAATGTAGACACGGAGATTTTTGGCGCGGTTCCGATAGGTGGTGCTACGGTACATCCACGTTGATGGAGACTTCAACCCACGAAGGGTAACTTGCGCGAGTCCACGGAGGGCTCCACCCACGAAGGGTCCACGAAGAAGCAACCTTGTCTATCCCACCATGGCCATCGCCCATGAAGGACTTGCCTCACTAGGGTAGATCCTCACGAAGTAGGCAATCTCCTTGCCCGTAAAATCTTCTTGGTTCAACTCCACAATCTTGATGGAGGCTCCCAAGTGACACCTAACCAATCTAGGAGACACCATTCTCCAAAAGGTAATAGATGGTGTGTTGATGATGAACTCCTTGCTCTTGTGCTTCAAATGATAGTCTCCCCAACACTCAATTCTCTCTCACTGATTAAGATTTGGTGAAAAGATGATTTGAGTGGAAAGCAACTTGGAGATGGCTAGAGATCAAGATTTATGTGGTTGGAGTGGAATATCTTGACCTCAACACAAGTGTAGGTGGTTCTCTCTCAGAAAATGTATGTTGGAAGTGTAGGCATATTCTGATGGCTCTCTCCATGAATGAAGAGTGGGTGGAGGGGTATATATAGCCTCCACACAAAATCTAACCGTTACATACAATTTACAAAACTCGGTGAGACCGAATCGTGAAACTCGGTCGGACCGATTTAGTTCAAAATGTGAATGTTAGGATTTTTGGTGGGACCGACACGTCAACTCAGTGGGACCGATTTCATTAGGGTTAGGGCATAACGTAATCTCGGTGAGGCCGATTACACAAACTCGATGGGACCGATTTTGGTAATAAGCTAACCAGATAGTTGGTCAGGCAAACTCGGTGGGACTGATTCTCTCGTCTCGGTTGGACCAAAATGTTACGAAGGGGAAACAAAGAGTTTGCATTGCAAACTCAGTGGGACCGATCGCTCATCTTGGTTATACTGAAACTTTACGAAGGGAAACAGAGAGTTTGCAATCCCATCTCGGTGAGACCGAGATCCCTATCGGTGAGACCTAAAAGACTAGGGTTTTGTGGCTGTGGCTATGTCAACTGAACTCGATGGCGCCGGATGGGAACTTTCGGTGGGGCCGAGTTTGACTTTTGGTTTGGGAAAAATGTGGATTTGAGAAAGTGGTTGAGGGTTTTGGAGCATATCACTAAGCATTTTGAGAAAGTAACCCATTAAGAAATACCTCATCCCCTTTTAATAATATTGGCTTTCCTATGGACTCAATGTGATCTTGGATCACTAAAAGGTAAAATGTAGAGTCTTGAGCTTTAGAGCTTGAGACAATCTTTTGTACTTAGCATTTTGAGGGCTCCACATTTCTAATCCATGTCATGCCAATCATTGAGCTTTACTGAAATATTTATCTTGAAATAGTATTAGCTCAATGAGCTATGTGTTGTTAGGAATTACCAAAACCACCCAGGGATAGTTGCACTTTCAGACATGCATTAACATTTTGTTAGCTAAATATTTGGTCAAAATTTGGCACGAACTACAAAGGTGACCTATAAACTGGGACGGAGGTAGTAGTACTAGTAAGTAGGTGTCGTACAGTTACTCACCTTAAATAGAGAGTTTCTTTTCTTTAATGCCACGTACACAAATTGAAACGCTTGTTGTGGAGAGAAAAAGATAATCACTCCACTATATATGTACGCCGGGGCCTGAGCACTTGCTTTACTAGGGTTGCTCTCTTTATTCTCTCATCCTCTCCAGATCTAAACAAGCCAGCGGTAGCGACATTTTCTCTCTGCTCACCACTGGTCACAGATCCGGCCGGATCCCTTCGGTTGGTGTGTGTAGAGGACTAGGTGCATTGTTCACGCGGTCATTGCCAGTGAGGGAGGAAACTCACAGCTGCTGGAGAGGCCCGATCCTCTACCCGTGTCGTTCTCTCCGACACAACGCCGGCTCGGGAGGTCCTCCGACCCTTCTTCCTCCCTGCCGTATTGTGCGCAGATCCGACTTGCCGCCGCCAACATCCCGACGACCCTCAGGTATAAGTTCTTCGAAAGCGGCCTTGCTCTACTGTCCCAGCTCCCCACGTGTCTGCATGTGCATCTTTATCTACTCCCATCAGCTCTTCCAAAGCCACCTAAAATTTTAGTATTATTAGAGGTAAAGCTACTTCATGCATTCGAATCTAGGACTTGGTTCAAACAACGAAGAAAGGGGGAAAGTTGTAGCATGAATCTAGGACTTGATTCAGAGAGGAAATAATATGGTGATAGTAGTAGAGACTTGATACCCAACCAGTCTCTTGGTTGGAAAGGGAAATAATGGGAAAACACAGTACAAATTGGATAAGGAACAGATCTATTATTGGTTGAAAAAAGGATAGAAAGTGGCGGCTGATGGACAAGTCAACGGAGTATGTCCAGGATTAGATTTGTTGCCCCCACATAGTAAAAGGTCTCCAAGATTAGAATTGCTCCCCTCACATAGTAAAAGGTCTCCAGGATTAGATTCTCTGCCCTCACATAGTAAAAGGTCTCGAGGATTAGAATTGCTGCCCTCACATTGTAAAAGGTCTCCAGGATTGGATTTGCTGCCCTCACAAAGTAAAAGGTCTCCAGGATTAGATTTGCTGCCCTCATATAGTAAAAGGTCTGCAGGATTAGATTTGCTACCCTCACATAATAACAGGGCCGGCCCTGTGTTTCGGGAGGCCCTAGGCGAACTCAACGACATGGGCCCTCTAAGTCCTAAGACCATATATATATGTATGTGTTTGCGTGATACACATATATAACTACATTTGCATAATACTAAAAGTAAACTTTCAACCACACATCTTTAGATTGAAATTTGACTACAATAGTTGTTGGACAATGCAAAATAAAACAACATGACATGATTACCTCAAATAGGAAACAAATTTATTTGCTCCTCTGTATACTTTCACAATCTTCATTTACCGTAACATCTGAATTTTCATGCTCAGGATTAGTTCCTTGCCTATGTTCTTCACTGACATCAACAATACTTGAAGATGTAAAATACTTTGTCAAAGAACCCTTCAATGGTTGAATTTTCAGATGTATTTCTTTATTTCTTTTTCTTTTTTAGCACCCGACAAATGCTTCTTAGGTAACATGGCATGCTAATGTCTTAATATTACGAAGCAAAGAGTAGACAACAAATTAGAAATTTACAGATCAGATGATTAACACCCTAGACATGTACACAGAATGACAAAAAAATAGGATGGTCGAATACATACTATGAAAGATTGAATTAGAAAATTATACATAAAAAATTAGATACTTCATGGGATGAATCATGGATGACTAGTTTAATATACATACTAAATAAACTACTGAAATTGGGGATGGATGAATGGATCAGGAATATACGAACATGGATATTGGGTACGGACCTGTGTTCGCATATGTATGTATTGCTGTATTGCTGGAAGGCCGAGTTGTCGGATTGATGCGTGCCGCGGAGGCAACGAGCGGCTGAGGCACCGAGCGAGGGACGACGGAGCGACGGTCTGATGAGACGACGAAGAAGAACTGACGAGCGACGAATGGGAAAAGTCAGATTGTTTTTGAGAAGAAAGGAAAAGCCAGAAATTCTGATTGATTTGTTTCACACGTACACGTGCATCGAGCAACTGTGACTTACGTGCGCGACGCTTGGCTACGCATTACCAGGCAATCCGATGGGCCGAGCCCATCTTGTTTTCTTTCTCTCATAATTTTTCCCTTGTCTATTTTTTTCTGGGATATAATATATGTGTACTACATCATGGGCCCCCCTCCGGCCTGGGCCCTGGGCCGTCGCCCCTCTGCCCATGCCCCAGGGCCGGCCCTACATAGTAAAAGGTCTCCAGGATTAGATTTGCTGCCCTCACATAGTAAAAGGTCTCCAGGATTAGATTTGTTGCCCTCACAGAGCATGAAAAAACTCGGCCTCACCACTTTATGCCTCCTTGTAGGTACATTGTGTTGATGCATCCACTGCCGCATGTCCTTATACCAACCTTTTGCTGTTGTTAATGTAAGGGCGCATGTAAAATGAAGCGATCACACTGTTACCTTAGGGACATGTCTAACCAGTGTTATTGTTAATCTAGTACCTCCAGTGATATGATGCAATTAAACTGTGTTACAAATGGTACTCATGTTGTTTTCCCCAATATGATAAGTAAGTTGCTCCTTTACGCTGCTGAGTGTCCTGGTGTCCCCACGGTCCCATGCCCTTACACCAACTCTTTAGCTGTTGTTGATTTATTGTATCTGGTAAACAAGCAATGCCACCATTAAAGTAATCCCATATTTGACGAATGTCATTGTTGATCATAATGCTTCCGGTAACATGAAGCATTGCTGACGTTTTAAAATTTCTACTGTCCTTGCGTGATTGTCATGAACATAATTAAGATTCTTCTTTTCATTTCGTATATTCTTATTGACCAGCAATTGTTTACTTTCTATCTTTTTGTGCAGATAGGGATATCTAGTTCACCTTGTTGCTATTGTGACCTTTTGGTGAACTGCACAAAATACTGTTTTTTTGGAATGAGTGTCTTGTGCAGTTCAACTAAAATGTCACGTGGGCAACATCTCTCAATTTTGTTGGAACTGCACAAAATGGTGATTGGAGTTTCCAAAATCTCCGTCAAATTCTACTAGTAATCTCGTGCAACATTTTATTAGCCTTTGCAAGACGAGCCGTCACTGTCACCACAATGGCACATTATTTTAGTGGAACTACATAAAAGGATAGCAAATTATAGTTGCACCTTACATGAGAAGGACAGCCAACCTTAATGTTCCTCAATTTTAGTGCAACTACTAAAGAACCTGCCAGCTCATGAGAGCAAGTACTTCTTGCTAGCTAAATGATGCAATCTTTGCTTCATTTCAGGTGAATGATACGTATCCAACGTAACTATAATTTTTGATTGCTCCATGCTATATTATCTACTGTTTTGGGCAATATTGGGCTTTATTTTCCACTTTTTTATTATTTTTGGGACTAACCTATTAACCGGAGGCCCAGCCCAGATTTGCTGTTTTATGCCTATTTCAGTGTTTTGAAGAAAAGGAATATCAAACGGAGTCGAAACGGAACGAAATCAACTGTAGAAGTTATTTTTGGAAGGAAACCTACCGGATAGACTTGGAACCTACGTCAGAAGATGAAGGAGGAGCTCACGAGGGTAGGGGCGCGCCCACCCCCCTGGGGCGCGCCCCCTTGCCTCGTTGCCCCCCCTTCGGTCCACCGACGTACCTCCTGCACCCATATATACCTACGTAACCTAAAACTTCCAGAATGCAAGATAGATCGGGAGTTCCGCCGCCAGAAGCCTCTGTAGCCACCGAAAGCCAATCTAGACCCATTACGACACCCTGCCGGAGGGGGCAATCCTTCTCCGGTGGCCATCTTCATCATCCCGGTGCTCTCCATGACGAGGAGGGAGTAGTTCTCCCTCGGGGCTGAGGGTATGTACCAGTAGCTATGTGTTTGATCTCTCTCTCTCTCTCTTGTTCTTGAGATGATACGATCTTGATGTATCGCGAGCTTTGCTATTATAGTTGGATCTTATGTTTCTCCCCCCTCTACTCTCTTGTAATGAATTGAGTTTCCCCTTTGAAGTTATCTTATCGGATTGAGTCTTTAAAGATTTGAGAACACTTGATGTATGTCTTGCCGTGCGTATCTGTGGTGACAATGGGATACCACGTGATTCACTTGATGTATGTTTTGGTGATCAACTTGCGGGTTCCGCCCATGAACCTATGCATAGGGGTTGGCACACGTTTTCGTCGTGATTCTCCGGTAGAACTTCGGGGCACTCTTTGAGGTCCTTTGTGTTGGTTGAATAGATGAATCTGAGATTGTGTGATGCATATCGTATAATCATACCCACGGATACTTGAGGTGACATTGGAGTATCTAGGTGACATTAGGGTTTTGGTTGATTTGTGTCTTAAGGTGTTATTTTAGTACTAACTCTAGGGCTGTTTGTGACACTTATAGGAATAGCCCAACGGATTGATTGGAAAGAATAACTTTGAGGTGGTTTCTTACCCTACCATAATCTCTTCATTCGTTCTCCGCTATTAGTGACTTTGGAGTGACTCTTTGTTGCATGTTGAGGGATAGTTTTATGATCCAGTTATGTTAGTATTGTTGAGGGAACTTACACTAGCGAAAGTATGAACCCTAGGCCTTATTTCCTATCATTGCAATACCGTTTATGCTCACTTTTGTCACTTGCTACCTTACTGTTTTTATTATTTCAGATTACAAATACCTTTATCTACTATCCATATACCACTTGTTTCACCATATCTTCACCGAACTAGTGCACCTATACAATTTACCATTGTATTGGGTGTGTTGGGGACACAAGAGACTCTTTGTTATTTGGTTGCAGGGTTGCTTGAGAGAGACCATCTTCATCCTACGCCTCCTACGGATTGATAAACCTTAGGTCATCCACTTGAGGGAAATTTGCTACTGTCCTACAAACCTCTACACTTGGAGGCCCAACAACTTCTACAAGAAGAAGGTTGTGTAGCAGACATCAAGCTCTTTTCTGGCGCCGTTGCCGGGGAGGTTAGTGGTTGAAGGTATATCTTTACATCTTGCAATCGAGTCTTTTAGTTTCTTGTTTTATCACTAGTTTAGTTTATAAAAGAAAACTATAAAAAATGGAATTGAGTTTGTCTCATACGCTTCACCTTTTTAATATCTTTCATGAGTATGATGGAAAGGATAATTGTGCTCAAGTGCTAGAAGAAGAAATCTATAAAATGTTTGGCACTAAATATTTGAATGATGAGCATGATTGCAATGTTGTTAGTATGAATTCCTTGAATATCCATGATGCTAATGATATGCAAAGCCACAAGCTTGGGGAAGCTATGTTTGATGAAGATGATATTTTTTGTCCCCCAAGTTTTGATGAGCAAATTTATTATGATGAAAGCATGCCTCCTATCTACGATGATTATTGTGATGACACCTATGATTTAAAGAATAATGATAACCATGAAACTTTTCATCTTGATCTTAATTTTCAATCACATGATAGTTATTTTGTTGAGTTTGCTCCCACTACTATTCATGAGAAGAATTTTGCTTGTGTGGAGAGTAATAAAATTTCTATGCTTGTAGATCATGAAAAGAATGCTTTAGGTACTGGTTATATTGTTAAATTCATTCATGATTCTACTGAAAATTATTATGAGGGAGGAATATATGCTTGTAGGATTTGCAATAATACCAAGTTTCCTCTCTATGTGCTTAAAGTTTTGAAGTTATGCTTGTTTTGCCTTCCTATGCTAGTTGATTATTGTTCCCATAAGTTGTTTACTCAAAAAATCCCTATGCATAGGAAGTATGTTAGACTTAAATTTGCTAGTCATATTCTTCATGATGCTCTTTTTATGTTACAATTCTTATCTTTTATGTGAGCATCATTGAAATCATCATGCCTAGCTAGGGGCGTTAAACGATAGCGCTTGTTGGGAGGCAACCCAATTTTATTCTTGTTCCTTGATTTTTGTTCCTGTTTAGTAATAAATAATTCATCTAGACTCTTCTTAGATATGGTTTTATGCTTTTAATTAGTGTTTGTGCCAAGTAGAACCTTTGGGAAGACTTGGGGAAAGTCTTGTTGATCATGCTGTAAAAACAGGAACTTTAGCACTCACGAGAATTGCTGCCATTTCTATTTGTAGAGTGATATTTAGTTAATTCTTTTTGCAAGTGATTAATAGATAAATTACTCAGGTCAAGAAATTTATTTGAGAATTTTATGAGTTCTAGAAGTATACGTTTGGTCCAGATTACTACAGACTGTTCTGTTTTTGACAGATTCTGTTTCAATGTGTTGTTTACTTATTT
This sequence comes from Triticum urartu, assembly GCF_056163025.1. NCBI lineage: Eukaryota > Viridiplantae > Streptophyta > Magnoliopsida > Poales > Poaceae > Triticum > Triticum urartu. The sequence goes on along the minus strand of NC_141879.1, from coordinate 502,325,545 downwards.
TGATGAATCTATGGCTAGTATAATAGTTTATAAACCATAGAGAAGTCGGAATACAGTAGGTTTAACACCAATATAAATAAAGAATGAGTTCATTACAGTACCTTGAAGTGGTCTTTTGTTTTCTTATACTAACGGAGCTTACGAGTTTTTTGTTAAGTTTTGTGTTGTGAAGTTTTCAAGTTTTGGGTAAGGATTCGATGGACAATGGAACAAGGAGTAGTAAGAGCCTAATCTTGGGGATTCCCAAGGCACCCCAAGGTAATATTCAAGGAGAGCCAAGAGCCTAAGCTTGGGGATGCCCCGGAAGGCATCCCCTCTTTCGTCTTCGTTCATCGGTAACTTTACTTGGAGCTATATTTTTATTCACCACATGATATGTGTTTTGCTTGGAGCGTCAATTTATTTTGTTAGGATTTGCTTGCTGTTATTTAGAACAATGTTTTGAATCTTTTATTTCAATAAAAGTGGCATTGATAGCCTTTACTATGCCTATGTTACAAGTATACATGTTGCTGCTTGAAAACAGAAAGTTTACCGCTGTTGCAATAATTCCCTAGAAAAGTCAGAATGTGATAAAATGTTGAAACCTTTTGCATATTAAGATCTGATAAATTTACTACAGTGGGAATTTTCTTTCATAATTTTTGGAGCTAGGGAAGTATGGATGTTGCAGCATTCTTTACAGACTATCCTGTTTAGGCAGATTGCTGTTATGTTTGCATTGTTTGCATATGTTTGCTTCTTTAATGATTCTATTTGAGGATAGGACTATTAAATATGCAGAGGCATTTAGTATTCAATGTTGAATAATAATTTTATTGATTTGCTACAGTAGAGTATGATAAGGTTTTGGCAATGGTTTATACTAACTTATCTGACGAGTCCTTGTTGAGTTTTGTGTGGATGAAGCTTTTGAGATTTAGGGAGATCGTGATATGAGAGGAATTAAGGAGACACAAAAGCTCAAGCTTGGGGATTCCCAAGGCACCCCAAGATAATATTTCAAGAAGTCTCAAGCATCTAAGCTTGGGGATGCCCCGGTTGGCATCCCACCTTTCTTCTTCAACAATTATCGGTTAGTATCGTTTGATCCTAAGTTTTTGCTTCTTCACATAATGATTGCTATTCTTAGATGTCATTTTATTTTGCTTTGCTTTCTGTTTGAATAAAATACCAAGATCTGAAATTCTTAGATGTTAGAGAGTCTTCACATAGTTGCATAATTATTCGACTACTCATTGATCTTCACTTATATCCTTCGGAGTAGTTTGTTGTTGCTCTAGTGCTTCACTTATATCTTTTAGAGCATGGTGGTAGTTTTATTTTGAAGAAATAGATGAACTCTCATGCTTCACTTATATTATTTTGAGAGTCTTAAATAGCATGGTAATTTGCTTAAAATCCTAATATGCTAGGTATTCAAGAATAATAAAATTCTCTTATGAGTGTGTTGAATACTATGAGAAGTTTGATGCTTGATAATTGTTTTGAGATATGGAGATGGTGATATTAGAGTCATGCTAGTTGAGTAGTTGTGAATTTAAAGAATACTTTGTGTTAAAGTTTGTGATTCCCGTAGCATGCACGTATGGTGAACCGTTATGTGACGAAGTCGGAGCATGATTTATTTATTGACTGTCTTCCTTATGAGTGGCGGTCGGGGACGAGCGATGGTCTTTTCCTACCAATATATCCCCCTAGGAGCATGCGCGTAATACTTTGCTTTGATAACTTCTAGATTTTTGCAATAAGTATATGAGTTATTTATGACTAATGTTGAATCCATGGATTATACGCACTCTCACCCTTCCACCTTTGCTAGCCTCTCTAATACCGCGCACTTCTCGCCGGTATCATACACCCACCATATACCTTCCTCAAAACAGCCACCATACCTACCTATTATGGCATTTCCATAGCCATTCCGAGATATATTGCCATGCAACTTTCCACCATCCAGTTTATTATGACACATTCATCATTGTCATATTGCTAGCATGATCATGTAGTTGACATAGTATTTGTGGCAAAGCCACCATTCATAATTCTTTCATACATGTCACTCTTGATTCATTGCATATCCCGGTACACCGCCGGAGGCATTCATATAGAGTCATCTTTGTTCTAGTATCGAGTTGTATCTTCGAGTTGTAAATAAATAGAAGTGTGATGATCATCATTCAGTAGAGCATTGTTCCCCAAAAAAGGAAGAAAGGCCAAATAAAAAAATAAATATAAAAAACAAAGGGGACAATGCTACTATCCTTTTACCACACTTGTGCTTTAAAGTAGCACCATGATCTTCATATAAAGAGTCTCATATGTTGTCACTTTCATATACTAGTGGGAATCTTTCATTATAGAACTTGGCTTGTATATTCCAATGATGGGCTTCCTCAAAATGCCCTAGGTCTTCATGAGCAAGCAAGTTGGATGCACACCCACTAGTTTCTTTTGTTGAGCTTTCATACATTTATAGCTCTAAGTGCATCCGTTGCATGGCAATCCCTACTCACTCACATTGATATCTATTGATGGGCATCTCCATAGCCCGTTGATACGCCTAGTTGATGTGAGACTATCTTCTCCCTTTTTGTCTTCTCCACAACCACCATTCCATTCCACCTATAGTGCTATATCCATGGCTCACGCTCATATATTGCGTGAAGATTGAAAAAGTTTGAGAACATCAAAAGTATAAAACAATTGTTTGGCTTGTCATCAGGGTTGTGCATGATTTAAATATTTTGTGTGGTGAAGATGGAGCATAGACATACTATATGATTTTGTAGGGATAACCTTCTTTGGCCATGTTATTTTGAGAAGACATGATTGCTTAGTTAGTATGCTTGAAGTATTATTATTTCTATGTCAATATGAACTTTTGTCTTGAATCTTATGGATCTGAATATTCTTGCCACAAGTAAGAAGAATTACATTGAAATTATGCCAACTAGCATTCCACATCAAAAATTATCTTTTTATCATTTACCTACTCGACGACGAGCAGGAATTAAGCTTGGAGATGCTTGATACGTCTCCAACGTATCTATAATTTTTGATTGCTCCATGCTATATTATCTACTGTTTTGGGCAATATTGGGCTTTATTTTCCACTTTTATATTATTTTTGGGACTAACCTATTAACCGGAGGCCCTGCCCAGATTTGTTGTTTTATGCCTATTTCAGTGTTTCAAAGAAAAGGAATATCAAACGGAGTCGAAACGGAACAAAATCAACTGGAGAAGTTATTTTTGGAAGGAAACCTACCGGATAGACTTGGACCCTACGTCAGAAGATGAAGGAGGAGCTCACGAGGGTAGGAGGCGCGCCCACCCCCCTGGGGCGCGCCCCCTGCCTCGTTGCCCCCCTTCGGTCAACCGACGTACCTCCTGCACCCATATATACCTACGTAACCTAAAACTTCCAGAACGCAAGATAGATCGGGAGTTCCGCTGCCAGAAGCCTCCGTAGCCACCGAAAGCCAATCTAGACCCATTCCGGCATCCTGCGGAGGGGGCAATCCTTCTCCGGTGGCCATCTTCATCATCCCGGTGCTCTCCATGACGAGGAGGGAGTAGTTCTCCCTCGGGACTGAGGGTATGTACCAGTAGCTATGTGTTTGATCTCTCTCTCTCGTGTTCTTGAGATGATACGATCTTGATGTATCGCGAGCTTTGCTATTATAGTTGGATCTTATGTTTCTCCTCCCCCTCTACTCTCTTGTAATGAATTGAGTTTCCCCTTTGAAGTTATCTTATCGGATTGAGTCTTTAAAGATTTGAGAACACTTGATGTATGTCTTGCCGTGCGTATCTGTGGTGACAATGGGATACCACGTGATTCACTTGATGTATGTTTTGGTGATCAACTTGCGGGTTCCGCCCATGAACCTATGCATAGGGGTTGGCACACGTTTTCGTCGTGATTCTCTGGTAGAACTTTGGGGCACTCTTTGAGGTCCTTTGTGTTGGTTGAATAGATGAATCTGAGATTGTGTGATGCATATCGTATAATCATACCCACGGATACTTGAGGTGACATTGGAGTATCTAGGTGACATTAGGGTTTTGGTTGATTTGTGTCTTAAGGTGTTATTTTAGTACGAACTCTAGGTCTGTTTGTGACACTTATAGGAATAGCCCAACAGATTGATTGGAAAGAATAACTTTGAGGTGGTTTTGTACCCTACCATAATCTCTTCGTTCGTTCTCCGCTATTAGTGACTTTGGAGTGACTCTTTGTTGCATGTTGAGGGATAGTTTTATGATCCAGTTATGTTAGTATTGTTGAGGGAACTTACACTAGTGAAAGTATGAACCCTAGGCCTTATTTCCTATCATTGCAATACCGTTTACGCTCACTTTTATCACTTGCTACCTTGCTGTTTTTATTATTTCAAATTACATATACCTTTATCTACTATCCATATACCACTTGTTTCACCATCTCTTCGCCGAACTAGTGCACCTATACAATTTACCATTGTATTGGGTGTGTTGGGGACACAAGAGACTCTTTGTTATTTGGTTGCAGGGTTGCTTGAGAGAGACCATCTTCATCCTACGCCTCCTACGGATTAATAAACCTTAGGTCATCCACTTGAGGGAAATTTGCTAGTGTCCTACAAACCTCTGCACTTGGAGGCCCAACAACGTCTACAAGAAGAAGGTTGTGTAGTAGACATCAGTGAACTACAGAAAAAGGCGCATGAATTGAATCATGGAAGTCCAAGCAGGCCTCATCGGAGTGGAGCTGCTGGTTGAGTTCAAGGAGTGCCACAATTATAGTAATCAGGCTCTTCTTATTTATGTTGTGCAAATAGTAATACTCAACTACAGATGTTGTGACGGTCAAGAGCATTCGCCAAGTTCTTTGGTTGTATGACACGACTAGCCAAGATGGATTTAATCCCGATATTCACTTTATCAAAAGGCTCTAATGGGTTGGTTCTGAATCTTGCAAGCTAGGAATCAATGAGATGTGTAGGCGTATTTGTTGTACTTATGATTTGAATCTTATTTGTTGGTTCTAAATTTTGCAAGCTGGGAATCGGTGAGATGTGTAGGCATCTTTGTTGTACTTATTATTTGGATCTTATTTGTTGGTTATGAATCTTGCAAGCAGGGAAACACGGCATGATGATGCAGAGGACAACAACCATAACAAACAGTTCAAACTTGGTAGTATTATCTGTGTGAAAGTGCCAATGCAGACCCGCTCGTGAACCGACGTGTGGCTAGAGTAGGTTTCTTATAATGGAGGCATTTGAATGCGCCGAGGGTGCATCTTCTGCCGGGCGTGCAGTAGGCGAGGGATGTGTAGTAACTGTTGTCTCCTGTACACACTTAGTTTACTGTTGAATCCAGTTCCCCAAGAGCTGAAAAATGAACTGTTGCTGCCGCCTACCCACTCGTTCACTTGAAGATACTCCAATGGAGATCCGAGGGGTGAGCCTGCTGGATATGGACTTCAGTAAGGAGTTCCCCTTTGAGTTCGCCGTTTAGTCCTATGGCTGCACCCAGTTGAATGTGATGTACACCAATGATCCGGACTCGGTGAAGCTCTGCCTCGCCAAGTTCAAGCAGTACCTACAGGACGAGAAAGCACAAGGTCGCAGGACTTAGACCTTGTGCCCATCCATTCGTCTCCTGACAGGGACCAACGGATCGCCGCGCCCAGTATGTGTGTGGGACGAGGTTCTCATCTACCACTGCTGTAGGGCCATCATAGGTTCTGGAGCATTCGCCCGTTTCATCGGCAGCGCCGACTGCACCTTCACTACAATGGAGAGAAGGAAGAACGTGACGATTCGGCCATCTGGTGCAACAAGCTTGTCGACATCCAGAAGCAATACAAGATCATCAGCAACGGGCAGGAGAAGGATTCCGCGGTTGACCTCGCCAAGACCATCATCGACCCCTGATACGCCAACATGAAAGAAGACAACGATACCAAGGACCTGAACATGTGGGAGGTACCTCTGAATCTAGCCTACATAACCTACATGGCCAAGGACGCATACACATGCTACGACATGTACAAGCAGATCTTGGACATGAGGGCGTGTCTGCTTCCCGTAACCGATGAGTACATGGACAGTTGCAGCGTCATGATTAAGCATGCCAGGAAGGTCTAGATGTTGTACTTTATCTGTTTATAAGCACCTTTATCATCTGAGTGTTTCATGCATTAGCCTATGTGTCGTAATTATTTGTTTTGTCCGAAATATTTCTTTTAAGAATGCATTAACATGTTTGCTTTTCTTAGTGGCTATTTGCTTATGTATGTAACTAGTTCACTTGTCCGTTTAAAAAAAACTAGTTCACTCGGCGGCTGTGCTTTGAATCTCCTTCCTGCCAACATATTCTCCTTCTCAGGTGGATCCTAGCAGGTTTCGTACGCAGACATATGGGACCAACCACCTATCCATTTGTAGTTCTTTATTTTGTTTAATCTTTCTTCCTCTTCCTATATAGCGGCTAGCCATCCCTCTACTACCACACATTGTCCGGCAGCGGCAGCTCCACCGGCCCACCCTGCACCCGAACAAGTCAACCATCGTACTCCCCTCTGCCTGCGTCTTCCCTACTCCGGTTCGTTCGGTCCGAGGTCTCGACGTCGTCCTCCGCCTTGGTGCTCTCGCCGCGGCGCCGCCATCTGTCGTTCCCAACATGGTCAGCAAAACAAGAGGAATCGGGAGACAACTATTCGTCGAGAAGCTGACAGTCCCGGGCCCACCATGTCCATGGCCTAGGTTTTGTTGTTTAACATGGGCAGCCCACGACATGTTTCAACATTTTTTGGATCCAGCAGGTATCAAGCAGCCTCTGGGCCTCCCAACCTAGCTTGTCTATAACATTAGCAGCCCAAGTTATGTTTGTTTTTTTCAAGATGACGCACAGCTCAGTTCTATTTTTCTATAAGAATGCAAAACTGAACCTATGTATTCTATAAGAATGCAAAACAAAACCTATATTTATATCTTATTTTATTACACACATATATATATAATAGAAACATCATAAGGTTCTGTTAAACCTGTCATTCGTCCAACCATTTTATAGACCTTCACACTTCCTTTATTTTTCATTTTCATTCATCCTATATCTGAATTTTCTCCCACTTTATTTTTTGATGTAAACTGAGTTTTCTCCCAGTACTTTTCCCTAGAACCAACTCAACTGTCCCACGTCTAGCCTAAAAAATAATAATACACCACGTCCTATTAACTCATCAAATTAAAATGATATTTTATTTCGTAAGTTGAAAGTTCTTACAAAATAATAATAATAATTGTTTATATATAACTTGGCAAGTTAACCCCTAGTGATTGCGTACATAAGCTTGCAAAGATTTTACTGACCAATGTAGTAATAGACGTGCAATCATGTTTTTATGTTTTTATAACATTTCTCCGTCCAGCCTGATATGTCTCCGTCGTATCTACTATTCTAAACACTTTTGCCCTTGTTTTGGACTCTAACTTGCATGATTTGAATGGAACTAACCCGGACTCACGCTGTTTTTAGCAGAATTACCATGGTGTTATTTATGTGCAGAAACAAAAGTTCTCGGAATGACCTGAAACTTCATGGAACAACTTTTCAGAAAATATAAAAAATCCTTGCAAAAGATGAAGGCCAGGGGGGCCACCACCAGTCCATGAGGGTGGGGGCGCGCCCCCTACCTCGTGGGCCCCCTGGAGCTCCTCCGACTCCAACTCCAACTCTATATATTGTGTTTCGGGGAGAAAAAAATAGAAAAAAGAATTCATCGCGTTTTACGATACGGAGCCGCCGCCAAGCCCTAAAACCTCTCGGGAGGGCTGATCTGGAGTCCGTTCGGGGCTCCAGAGAGGGGAATCTGTCGCCGTCGTCATCATCAACCATCCTCCATCACCAATTTCATGATGCTCACCACCGTGCGTGAGTAATTCCATCGTAGGCTTACTAGACGGTGATGGGTTGGATGGGATCTATCATGTAATCGAGTTAGTTTTGTTAGGGTTTGATCCCTAGTATCCATTATGTTCTGAGATTGATGTTGCTATGACTTTGCTATGCTTAATGCTTGTCACTAGGGCCCGAGTACCATGATTTCAGATCTGAACCTATTATGTTTTGGTCAATATATGAGAATTCTTGATCCTATCTTGCAAGTCTATAGTCACCTATTATGTGTTATGATCCGTTAACCCTGAAGTGACAATAATCGGGATACTTACCGGTGATGAGCGTAGTTTGAGGAGTTCATGTATTCACTATGTGTTAATGCTTTGTTCCGGTACTCAATTAAAAGGAGGCCTTAATATCCCTTAGTTTCCGTAAGGACCCCGCTGCCACGGGAGGGTAGGACAAAAAAAGTCATGCAAGTTCTTTTCCATAAGCACGTATGACTATATTCGGAATACATGCCTACATTACATTGATGAACTGGAGCTAGTTCTGTGTCACCCTAGGTTATGACTGTTACATGATGAACCGCATCCGGCATAATTCTCCACCACCGATCCATTGCCTACGAGCTTTCCATATATTGTTCTTCGCTTATTTACTTTCTGTTGCTATTGCTATCATCACTACAAAATACCAAAAACATTACTTTTACTACCGTTACCTTTTGCCACCGTTACCACTACTATCATATTACTTTGCTACTAAACACTTTGCTGCAGATATTAAGTTTCCAGGTGTGGTTGAATTGACAACTCAGCTGCTAATACTTGAGAGTATTCTTTGGCTCCCCTTGTGTCGAATCAATAAATTTGGGTTGAATACTTTACCCTCGAAAACTATTGCGATCCCCTATACTTGTGGGTTATCACAGCCCAACATGATATTTTCACCCAGCCCAGCAAGTCCGTGGATTTCGAGAAAAATGCAAATGGGCTTTAAATTCTACCATATATATAAACAGGCTGCATATATGCTACATCATTGTTTCACCTAGCCCACCAAATAGACTAAAAAAAAATGGATTGGCAGACATGTGGGCCAGTAGGTCAAAGCCTAACAAGGCATTGGATTTACATCCAACGGCCGACATTCTTCTTCAATCTCTCGTCTTCTTCCCCCGGCGCTGCCGGGACCGCCTGCTCCAGCCTCCGGCGTCCAGCGGCATTGTTTTGGGTGCCTCTGCAAAACGCTACCCCGCTGACAGCCAGGCCATCCCTCCACTCCGCACCTCCTGTTATTCTCTGCCAAGTGTAGGCCCACCCTGCACGCGAACCAGTCAAGTTTCCCACTCCTCTCCGTCTGCAACTCCACTGCCGCGTCTTCCCCATCTCCGGGTCATTCCAGTCTGGGGCCTCGCTGTCGTCCATCGCCTTGCTGCGCTCGGCGCGGCATGGTCAACAAACGAGAGTCATCGGAAGAGGACTGTACTTGGAGATCTTGACGGCTGGGACCCACGAGGTCCATGGCCGCATGTAAGGAAAGTTCCTCCTTATTAAGCTGTTTTCTCCCCCTGACAGCTGGGACCCACCGGCTGTATCTTCGCATGGAAGGAAGTGCCTCCTTGTTATGCGAAAAAAAACCATTCCTTCCGATGACAGCTGGGACCCAACAAATTTGGTGGCTGACTTGTGAGCCTACAAAGCAGACGTGTACGCAGGGCTTTGTCAACTTAATCAAGAAATGATTCTAGCAGCTGGACTGTTGGATGTTAATCCAACAGCCGCGCTCCTTCTTCAACCTCTGTTCTTGCTCCTGTCTCCTGTGGGCGGCAGTGCTCCCGCGCACCCGAACCAGTCAAGTTTCCCACTCCTCTCCATCTGCGACTCCACTGCCGTGTCTTCCCCATCTCCGGGTCGTTCCAATCTAGGGCCTCGCCGTCGTCCACCAGCCTTGGTGCGCTCGGCACGGTGTGGTCAATGTGGTCAACAACCGAGAGTCATCGGAAGATGATTGTACATGAGAGGCTGACAGTGGGGACGCACCATGCCCATGGACGTGTGCATGCAACTGCATCCTTTTTATCCTGAAAATAATGTTTCCCCCCTGACTGCTGGGACCTACCTGCTACATCTTCGCACGCAAGGAAGTGAGTCCATATTATGGGCAAAAAAATGATTCGCCCCCCTGACTACTGGGACCCACCAGCTACATCTTCACACGCAAGGAAGTACCTGACAGTCGGGACCCACCTGGTCGAAGCGTATGTAGTGTTGTCATTCTGGTCGCGAACGTGTACGTACATACTGGTCGATGTAGAGGCACGCACATGTGGTAGTAGAGGCGCGCATGTGTGGTAGTAGAGGCGCGCACGTAGCATGTACACGTACGTACATCGGCCAGGGTGCAAGAAAGTAAATACGGCCACGTACGTACATACGGACGGGGTCTCGAACGCCTACTCGCACATATGTATGGCCAGGGCTCGTGTACATGGATGTGGCTAGGTCGGAATGGAGAAACTGCATCGTCATCGTGTTCATCGGGAGGCAACAGAATGTGTCGTGTTCATCGGGAGGCAACGGAACGTGTGCTGTTCATCGGGAGTCAACCGGCTTGGACGGAACAGCTAATGGAAACGAGGCCTGGCGTATCGCAGAACGGAGGAAACGGCCTTGTGTTCGACCAGCCACCGTGGAAACGGGATCCTGTTCATTGGGAGGGGTCTGGCGTACCACAAAACGGAGGAAACGGACCTCCCGCGTTGGAAACGCGGTCTTGTTGATCGGGAGGGGTATGGCGTACCGCAAAACGGAGGAAACAGACTTGTGTTGGAGCGCTACGGTCGAAACGGGGGTCCTGTTCATCGGGAGGGGTGTGGCGTACCGCAAAACGGGACTCCACGGGATACTGTTCATCACCACCGTCGACCTCCTCCAGCCTCCACGGGCTACTGTTCATCCACCGTCGACCTCCTCCAGCCTCCACCTATGACTGTTCATCCACGGGCTCATGCTCATCCAGCCTCCACCGGCTACTGTTCAACCAGCACTCTCCACAGGGTCCTGTTCAACCACCCCTCCATGGGCTACAGTTCATCCAGCCCTCCACTGGCTACTATTCAACCAGCCCTCCACCGGCTACTGTTCAACCAGCCCTCCACGGGGTCCTGTTCATCCAGCCCTCCACGGGGTCCTGTTCATCCACCGGCTCGATTGATCAGGGTATTGTTCATCCAGCGGCAACGACCTCTACTACCACAGGTTCCTGTTCATCCAACCCCCACCGGGAACTGTTCATCTAAACCCCCCAACAACAGTCACTGTTCATCCAGAGGTAGCATTGATCGACTTCAGTTAGGAGCAGTAGCGAAGGAATCACTCGGGTTCAGTTAACAGCAAGGGATCGATCAATCGCTCGGGTTCAGTAACGCATAGCCTGCAGTGCAATCACTCGGGTTCAGTTAGAGCCCAACGCCTCGCTCGAGTTAAGTTAGAGCCCAATGCCTCGCACCCACGCGCGTACATGTATGAGAGAAACGTGCATCGCTCGGTCCCCGACCACCCACCGTAACCGGGAACTCCCCGATATTTTCCGCGCCCTCGCTTCTACCATGGTTTTTTCCGTCATGGACGGCCGAAAGAATGTTATGCATCTGCGTCTCCGGCCCACCCAGGATGAAAAGTCCATTTTCTATCATGATTTTTTGTCATAGAAGTAGGACCCCACCACATCTATGATGATACCGGGTTTTGTCACAATTATCGTCATAGAAGTGTCATAAGTATGACAGGAAAAAAATTCGCCCAGCCCAAAATGTCATGGATGTGTCTTTTTTGTAGTGATTTTTTCTGATAGATTGTTGAATTTGTTCTGGATGCCACTGAACATTATTATGAGAGGGTAAGATATTCTTATATATATTTCAACACCATCAAGTTTCACTTCTTTATGTTGAAAGTTTCAAAGTTGCTCTTCTTTTTGCCTACCTATGATGGTGATTCTTGCCTCAATGAATTATTTGTTTTATAAAATCCGCATGCATGGGAAGTGGGTCAGACTTAAATGTGTTTTCTATATGCTTCACGATGCTCCCTTTTTGTTCCAATTCCTACTTTTATGCATTAAAAATAGCAATGCCTAGTTACGAGGAATAAAAGAAAAGCGCTTGTTGGGAGGCAAGCCAAAATGTATCCTTAACATTTTTGTGTGTTTACATGATCAACAATACTGTAGTTATCAAGTTTCGTATCTTCTATTTCAATAAAATGCCAAGTTCAGCCTTATCGTGCTCAGTTTGCATGTTTATGAGTTTCTGTTATGTCCTGAATATTCCTAGATAGTAAGAGTGTGAATAAGTCTTGAATTTTTTACAGGCTAAGCATATGTGAGTTCTCTATTGCATGGTAATTTTTTAGATTTTTTGAAGTTACAAAGTATGATAACTTATTCCTCCTTTACAGACTGTTCTATTTAGAAAGATTGCTGTTATGGTTGATTTTTGCTCATGTTTGCTTGTTTAATGTTTTTATTAGTGTATAGATATGTTAAATATGTGTATACATTTGGTATTCAATGTTTAATTATAATTTTTGTGATTTTCTCAAGTAGAGAATGTCAAGGTTTTGAATTTTGTTTGTACTAACCTATGTGATGAGTTATGTTATGTTTTGTGTGAGTGAAGTTCTTAAGACCCATGGGAGACTGTTATATGGGAGGAATTAAGGAGACACAAGGGCTTAATCTCAGGGATTCCCAAGGCACCCCAAGGTAATATTTCAATAATTATCAAGCATCTAAGCTTGGGGATGCACCGATAGGCATCCCACCTTTCTTCATCAACAACTACCAGCTAGTTTGGATTGAGGCTAAGTTTTTATATGTCCACATGATATGTGCTATTCTTGGAGTGTCCTCTTGTTTTGTTTTGTTCTTTTTGTTTGTTGAACTTCATGATATTGGAGAGAGTTAATTCATAGGTATCTATTTACATAGCTACTCTTTGTTCTTCACTTATATCTTTTGGAGTAGTTTGTTATTTACTCCTGTGCTTCACTTATACCCTTAGAGTAAATTCTTGAATGAATTAAACATCATAAATTTGAAACTATATATGTGTTGAAAAGTAAAAATGTATCTTAGCATTACAATTCAATTTGATATGCTTATCTCATGGGAAGTAGTGGCTTGATATCACATGCAAATACACTATCTTGGACATGTTTTGTGATTGTGAACCCTCATTTAATGTTTTCACACTTGATCAAATAGTTGATATTGGACAAGGAAGACAACGTAATGAGTTATGTTTGTGTATATTTGCATGAAGTTATATTGTCATGGATCCTCCAACATGTGATGTTTGTTTATAATCTTTGCTAGCTAAATACTTCCCCACTAAGTGGGAGTGCTACTTATGCATCGAAAAACCAAAAACCTAGTTTCTTCCATGAGACACTATAACCATCTATGGATTGAATATGATCCTTCAAGTAAGTTGTCATCAGTGCATGCAATAAAAAATTGCCTTAAATATATATGATCTTTTATTGGAAGGGAAATAAAATTTGTATGAACTTGTGGGGGTGGAGTAATAAAAGCGATAGACTGCTCAATAAATGCCACTCTCACATGGGGCAATATTAAAGTGATGTTCATTTTCATTAAAAACTCGTACATCCAAATTCAAAAAGAGCATGACAAGCTCTACTTCCCTCTACGAGGGCTTATCTTTTATTTTTCCTACATTATTTTCAACCTGAGTTGATTTCTCCTTATTCCAACCTCAAATATTCTCCACTTGGCAAACATCATATGGTGGGGAAAGATCTAGAAGCATATATCCAGTTGAATATATATGATCATGAGTACTTATTGCTGAAAATTACCCATGTGATAACTAAGTTGGGAGGTGAAACATTAACCCCCCCCCCTCTTCCTTTCTGTCTAATGGAAACCGTCTGTTCATAAAAAATATGATCTTGATTGTCAATCATTAGAAGACTATATGATACTTGAGTATGTGAAGTTTGCTAAAAAAATATCTCTTACATAGATTCTTTTGGAAAATATGATGAATTATAATTGTTTGATGACTAAGAACATAGTTTGTCGGGTTTCTAGAGAGTTTACTATTTAAACCTAAACATGTGAATAGAGTACTACTTGTTGATGGGAAGTTTTATAAGAAAAGGTTGTTGTTTATGATATGCATTGATGCTATAAAAGTGATTAGAATCACCATTGATAAAAGTTATGCACTTTTCTAGCATTCACACTTTATAAATTAATTCTTTTATCATTTACCTACTCGAGGATGAGCAGAAATTAAGCTTGGGGATGCTGATACGTCTCCATTGTATCTATAATTTATAACCTTTTCATGTTATATTTACATCCATTTATATATGGTTTGGCGCACATTGTATTATTTTTCTGGACTAACTTATTAATCTAGCGCACAGTGCCAGTTGTTGTTTTCTCCATGTGTTTTGTTTTACAAAAAATCAATATCTAGGAAGGTCAAAACACCTTAGCGATTTCATACAATTCTTTATAGAATATATGTGATTTTGGGCAAAGGAATCCACGGAAAATGATGCCCGAGGGCCCCACAAGGGCAGGGGCGCGACCACCCCCTGGCCGCACCATGGGCCCTTATTGCTAGCTTTTATGTCGTTTAGAGCCCTTCTTTTTCCACAACAAAGCTAATTTCCAGAGAAAATTCCCTTGAAAATTTTAGCCCAATCGGGGTTATGGATCTTCGGCTATAAAATAAATGGCATTCGGCCTAAAAGACAGATGCAGAAAACAGAAGACATTGGAGAGATTCAATCTATGTGAGAGCTCCCTCTCTCCTTGAAGGGCCAAGGAAGAAGGAGGAGGGGACCCTTCCCCCTCCCCTTTGGTGGTGTCGGTACGCCTCCTCCATCACGATCATCATCAACTCCCTCTCTGTTCTCATGGTGATGTGTCAGTAGTTTATCCTCATGGATGATGCTATGTACTAGTACCTATGTGTTTGATCTCTCTTTCTCTCATGTTCTTGATATATTTGATCTTCATGTGTCATGAGATTTATTAATAAAGTTGGATCTTATGATTTTCATCTCCCTCTATTCTTTTTGTTGTGAATTTAGTATTGCTCTTCGAAGTTTCTTTATTTTGGATTGAGTACTTTGGATTTGAGATTACATGCTGCATGTATAGTAATTAACTTGTGGATACCCGTAGTGAAATTGAGGTACTCTTAGCATAAAGGTTGAATGATAAGTATCATATGTGTTGTCATAGTACGATTTCTGAAACTATCCGTGACACTTTGTGGGTGGTTCAATAGATCAAGATTGGAAAGATGATACACAATTTCATCCTACTTTATATGATAGAAATAGAAACTTTGGAGTGATTCTTTGCTGCACTTTGAGGGATTATCATGTGGTTTAATTATTGTTGGGAAACATTGCATGGAAAACAAAATTTTCTAGAGAAAAATCATGTGGTTGGATCCCTTCTTTCGTCGCAAGAAATCTAATTTCTAGAGAAAAATCCCCTCAAAATTTCAGTCTGATCAGAGTTACGGATCTCCGGTTATAAAAGAAACGATGTTCGTCCTTAGAAACAGGCATGAAAAACACAATGCAAAGGGGAGACCCAATCTAGGGGAGAGCTCCCTCTCTCCTCAGAGGGCCATGAAAGGAGGAGGGGTCCCCTCCCCCCTCTCCTCTAGTTCTGCATGGACGTCACTGGGGACATCTCCACCATCACCATCATCATCAACTCACTTTCTGTTTTCATCGTGATGTATGAGTAGTTCATCCTCGAGGCTGAGGGTACTGGTAGCTATGTGTTCAATGTCGCTCTCTTTCATGTTCTTTATGGATTTGATCTTGATGTATCATGAGCTTTATTAATAAAGTTGGATCTTATGATGTTCATCTTCCTCTATTCTTTTTTGGTGAATTGAGTATTGCGCTTTGAAGTGTCTTTATTTTGGATTTAGTACTTTCGATTTGAGATTACATGATGTATGTATAGTAGTTAACTTGCGGATACTCATAGTGACATTGGGGCACCCTTAGCAGAAAGGTTGAACGATAATTATCATATGTGTTGTCGTAGTACGATTTCTGAAACTATATGTGACACTTTGTGGGTGGTTCAATAGATCAAGATTGGAAAGATGATACACGATTTCATCCTACTTTCTACTATAGAAATAGAAACTTTGGAGTGATTCTTTGCTGCACTTTGAGGGATTATCATGTGGTTTAATTATGCTAATGATGTTGAGAGTTGGAACTAGTGAAAGTATGAACCCTAGGTCTTGTTTTCAAGCATTGCAACACCATTTTAACTGACTTTTGTTACTTGCTACCTTGCTGTTTTTATTCGTTCAGGTTACAGAAGGATATTTCTATCATCCATATTACACTAGTGAAAGTATGAACCCTAGGCCTTGTTTTCAAGCATTGCAACACTGTTTTTACTCACTTTTGTTACTAGCTATCTTGCTATTTTTATCTATTTAGATTACAAGAGGCTATTTCTACCATCCATATTACACACCTGTCACCATCTTTTTACCGAACTAATGCACCTATACAACTAAAAATTGTATTAGGTGTGACCACTTGCATTTGATTGCAGTGTTGTTTGAGAGAGAATCACCTTCATCGTACACCTCTTGCGAATTGATAAACCGTAGTTCATCCAGTTGAGGGAAATTTGGCACTGTCCTACAAAACTTTGCGCTTGGAGGTCCAACAAAGTCTACAGGAATAAAGTTGCGCAGTAGACATCAGCGCCAATGAGAACAAGGTGGCAATCGGTGGTCCAAACGGGACAGGGAGACATGAGGGGTCCCATGATCTAGGGGCGATGCTCTCCCCCTTCTTTCCTATGCGTGTGCGTCAGAAAAGACTAGGAAAGAGGGGATAGGGGACATATCTGATGATTGTGCTCTTCCAGATGGTGTGGCTCTAGAGTTGACCGACCAAGACCTGGCCGGTCGACCCACGCAGAGTACCATTTAGAAAAACTTCAGGCGGTAAGTTGATAGCACTAGGTTGAGTAGGGCCGCTCAGATCTAAACTCTAGCCTATTAACAAGAAGACGAGGTGAGATTGCAAGTGCATCGGATATTTCCCCTCTCTCGAGTGCCCTCTCCCGCTTGCACCTCCATGCCATGGATCTCGCCGGTGGAGAGGAGTGTAAGGGAAGGCGATTGAGAGGGGTGATGGACTTCCCGGAGGGCGACTTGGAGCTGCTCGAGCGGGTTCCCGTGGCGGATAGGCTCCCTCAGATTTGACGCTGACGAAGATGGGAGGGATTGGGAGGAGCATATCCTGGTCTCGGCGCGCCTTGCACGGATTTGTCAAGCCAGACTGAGCATGGAGACTGGGATGTCAAGGAGATCGCAAAGCTTGCTCTGCACGTGGTCTCGCGGTCCATAGAGGAGGCGAGAGGAGGATTGTACGTAAAGGGACACCCCTTAGATAAGGAGGTTCCTATCTAGGCAGCGGCGTAGGCGGGCTCGTCTACACTTGAGTGGAGGGAGAGATGGATCGACTTTTGGGCAGGAAAGGCGTTGCCTTAGCTGACGCTCAAAGGGGGCCGAACCCATGCTCCGAACAGACTCATAGTGAGAATCCTCCCCCCTTCCCCTCCTCATGTAGTCATAAATTCTTCGATGACCTTATCCCCATGGAAATGCAGGTAGAGGCAACAACACATTCTTTGGATGGGATGACATCTAGAACTGAGAGTTCTGCGGCCCCTAATAATGTTTCTAGGGATGTGAAATATTCTGATTTTTTTGGGGAATTTCCTTTATTTGAATTACTGATTTCATAATCATTCACATTGAGTTGATGAGAGTGGTGCTTTTGGCTAGCTCGGGCTTGCATTGATCACTGATGTGGGATATTTGGCAACGGCGAATCCAAGGGGCAGGCTTGGATGGGCTCAAGCCTGCCCTCCAAAATCAAACATTTTTTTACTACTACTCATTAGCGTAGCCCAGCCTAGAAAACACAGGCCCGTCTGCTCAGCAGTCAGCACAGCCCTTGTAAACGCTGGTCTCGAGCACCAATTCGAGCGTGCTGCAACACATCTCGACGCCTCACCCAGCCATAGCTACGCCACACCGCACCACAACCCTAGCCGCCGCCGGAGCATGTCGCGACGCTGTCGACGGAGAGCACGCCGTGACGCCGTCCACGGACTACACGCCGCGAGGATGCCCACGAAGAGCAGCACGGTACGCCGTGACGCCGTCGACGGAGCACACAGCCAGGGCACCACGGACACCGCCGGAGCCAGCCGTTGGGGCCTCACTGGCCGTTCATGGAGCCCACCGGCAATCCGCAGAGCCCTGCGTCAAGGGCTCGACTACTCGGGGCACCGGCTCATCAGGTCCAGTTCAGAGGTTATTTTTCTCCTACCCAACGTTGCTCATACCATTGTTTTTTGCAGAAATCCAGTAGCATAGTTGGCCTGGGCTTCTAGTCATAATCTGTGAGTTATTTCTATGTTTTTTTGTAGAAATGAAAAGAAATACTTTGCACAATTGGTTTGCAAGCACTTCGAACACCCCCCATATTGTTGTTCCTGAACCAGCAGCAACGCAAATTCCGAACTTGAACCTCTTACTCCAACAATTGAGAGCAGTAATCCCCCAACAGAGGAGAGCACTATCCCTCCTTCAAACGAGAGAACTACCCCCCCCCCTCAATCGAGAGCACCAACCGCCCAATTGATGAGAGCACAAACCAACCACCAACACCAAGGCTTCTTATCCAAGAGTTTCACCCAAGTCAAATTTTTGGTGATCCGGCAGATCGAATACCAATAGAAGATCATGCCCCTGAAATTCGAAGTGAAGTTAGAAGAGCTTATTTGTTGAAAGGAAGAAACAAAGCTAAAGGGCATAATTTTGAAATCACATTGGATGGTACAATCCGGAGATCTTTTCAACCACAATGGCTAGATAGGTTTGATTGGTCGGAATATAGTGTGAAAAAGGAGGCTGCCTATTGCTTCCATTGTTTTCTTTTTAAGAAACCATCACAGGCTGCTACATTTGGAAATGATGTATTCACATTACATGGTTATCGTCGTTGGAAAACAGCTTTAGCAAATTTTCAAAAACATATTGGTGGTCCATCTAGTTACCACAATAACGCTATAGGCTTGTGTGATGATTTCAAGAATCAAAGGGCAAATGTGGCAACCGGATTCCGTGTTTACAATAAAGAGGCTGAGATAGCCTACAAAATCCATTTGACTGCATCCTTAGATTGTGCAAGGTATCTCATAGCACAAGGGGAAGCTTTTCGTGGGCATGATGAATCCTTCAATTCAATCAACAAAGGGGATTTTAGGGAGCTCTTGGATTGGTACAAGTGCAAGCGGAAAGATGTGGAGGAGGCATTTGATAAGGGACAGGGTAATGCACTTATGATATGTGGAGAAATTCAAAAGGATCTTGCTGCATGTTGCACAATGGAGGTAACCAAAGTCATCAAGAGTGAGCTTGGACATAAGAATTTTTCAGTTCTAGTCGATGAGGCTAGGGATTGCTCAATAAAGGAGCAAATGGCAGTGATTTTGAGATAATGCATATGAGTTTGCACTTTTCTTTATCTTTACATTTGTAGCTAGTTTGTGTTGTTTAATTCGCAACTTCCCTAATGTGCAGATTTTTGGATGATCACGGGGTGCTTCAGGAGAGATTTCTTGCAATCAAGCACATCTCTGATTGTACATCTGCTGGAATTAAAGAAGCATTGGCTGATCTGTTAGCTTACCATGGCTTGCCTATTTCTAGACTACGTGGGCAGGGTTACGATGGAGCTTCAAATATGAGAGGAGAATTCAATGGTTTGCAAAAGTTGATTCGAGATGAGAGTCCATATGCTTTCTATGTACACTGCTTTGCCCATCAATTACAGTTGGTAGTTGACACAGTTGCTCAATGTTGTCCAGTTATTGCTGATTTCTTCAATTATCTCCCCTTGATAGTGACTCAGGTGGGTACATCTTGCAAGAGAAAAGATGCATTACTTGCAAAGCATCACGATGATTTGATGAAATTGATGGAGCATGGTAAGATCATAGCTGGAATTGGGTTACATCAAGAAACTAACCTTTCTAGACCAGGAGCTACTCGTTGGGACTCACATCTTAGAACCTTGCTTCGTATTTACACAATGTGGAATGCGGTGGTCGATGTGCTAGCAATCATGGTTGACGATGCACGAGAACACACTTGTCAAGGTGGAGCTTTAGGTTTGATCATAAAATGGAATGTTTCCAATCTGTGTTTATCATGTTATTCTTAATAAACTTGTTGCAAACCACAAATATGCTATCACAAGCTTTGCAAAGGAAGAAACAAGATGTTGTTGAAGCCATGCATTTGATCTCGGATGTGAAAGAAACTTTGCAAGATATGAGGGACAATGGATATGAGTCATTATGCAGCCAAGCCAAGATCTTTTGTGAGGAACATCGCATTGATGTGCCAAATATGGATGATCTTGTTGGAGCTATGGGTCAATCTGTTCGCACTAAAAATAAGGTGACTCGACATCATTATTTCAAAGTTAGCATATTCTATGTTGTTATTGATGCAACTATGACCGAGATGAACCATCGGTTCAATGAAATTAACACCGAGCTAGTGGATTGCATGTCTTGTCTTAATCCAGCCAACAACTTTGCAAAGTTTAATGTTGACAAATTTATCCCGCTTGCTGAAATTTATGCGGATGATTTTATAGAAACTGACCGGTTGTTGCTTAGAATTGACCTTCCAAGATTCCTTAGAAATATCAGGAGAAGTGAGTAATTTAATGGATGTTCGGATGTTTCCACCCTTGCTCAGTTGATGGTTCAATCAACAAAACATGCAACTTTCCCAACAGTATATCGCCTCATCGAGTTGACATTGATCCTCCCCGTGGCAACTTCATCTGTTGAGCGAATTCTTTCAGCTATGAAGATCATCAAAACAGATTTGCACAATTAGATCTCGGATGATTGGCTCAATGACTTAATGGTGTGCTATTGTGAGAAAAGGATATTCAAAAGTATTCATGATGATCAGATCATGATACAATTCCAGAAAAAGAGTGATTGGAAAGCTCACTTGCCTCGTGAGTATAATGTGATTGCTTAAGAGGTATATCTCATTTCTTTTCTAGTTCTAGTACTCAACTTTGTATACAACTGTTTTGTCGCAATAAACTAGCTACTTTTGGACAGATGGCATGGCGCTTGGGATCTGAAGCATATAATCTATATAGTTCTACAGTAGCATTGGTTAGAAGCAAAACCGGCATCATTGCTTTCGTCTTCCTTTTTGTTGCTTTTGTAGTACTTTATCTATTATTGTGTGAATTGTATGCTTTCGAATCAAAAGTTTGTGGTATGACCAAATATGTTACTACTTACTAGTATTGGTGTTGTAAAATATCATGTCGTTTCGAGCTCATATCTGGCACGTGTTGGCTGTTTAAATTGACCATACCAATTTTTACCTCGAAATTTGACTACTTAAGAAAATCTGAGAAAACTCCTGTAAATACTACATGTGACTACTATGAATCTGGGAGAGTTTGAGCATCTTTGGACAAAGGGATTGATATATTAACTTTGAGCCCCCCCACCCTCCATTTCCTTTCTGGATTCGCCGCTGATATATGGGATCGGTTTGTATTCCCTGGCCTTGTGTTTTTTCTTGAAAATCAGTTAGGTTATGATTGTAGGATTATACAGGACGGGTGAACCTAAGAGATTTCTCTGTGTGCGGGCAATTAGTGGCTGTGGCAATCGCCGACCGCGTTGTCGTCTGACATAACGGTATAGTCCTCAGAGGGCAGAGGGGATGATCATCGCTCGTGTCTATGTAGACATGTATGTGGGCTACGAGAGTTGAATACCAGTTCGCTTGGCCGAGTGGCACATGACTCATGACAAAAGGGGAGTAGAGGAATACTTCATGCATATCGGTATCGGCTGTAGTGGTAAAAGATTCATATGTCTGGATTGTTATTCATATATTCATCTCCACTGGTGATGATCCATATGATGGGTTGTGAGTAATTTGTTACGTTCTTGAGAACATGAGATAAATCTTTTCACTGTTAATCTTGTGAAGTGGAACCTAATTCAATGTGTTTGATATTATGTTCTGATGTACTCCCTCTATAAATTCATATAAGATGTTTTAGATCACTACTTACAGAGGGAGTAATTCTCTAGTTTGCTTTGATTTTTCACGTCCTGGGCCATGGCATAGGTAGCTTGGGGGTCAGGTATGCCATTTGCATGTAAACCTGACAACTAGGACATAAATGACAGATTTTTTTTTCTTTTTGAATAGAGACACCTAAAGAGCATCTTTAGATTTGATTAATATCGAGAAAAACGAAAACAAGTACAGTAGAATGACAAAAAAATACATTAAAAAGCATACTACTCTTCTTCTTTCTATGATTAAATGTCACCAGTTGTGAAGTTGTATAAATGTTCATTTGCTCAACTGCAGATAGAATACCTGGGTCATGTCATTAGTGGGCAAGGACCAAGGGGTGGCTACAAACTAAAAGAAGATCCTCATAGTGAAATAGTGGCCTACTTCCAAGTCAAGCACATTAAGAATTGCACTGAACCAACGACAAAGAAAAGCGACATCTGGGAACGCCCTTGCCATCATACTAGGCCTTAAAGACCACAATAGCCACTCGCCCAAGATGCATAAACTAGTAAGATTTTAAGGGAACCAACCGATCTAGAGACTCTCATAGGTCTTTCAGCGGTGCCGCATCGGACTTCACCGAGATAAGGAAAGACCGAAGAGATCTTATTCCAACACACCATCATTGCCATTACCTCATCGATGTCATTGAAGAAGAAAAACTTAAGAAAAATAAAACGAGATGGACGGGTCTCCTCTCTTCTTACCGTCGATGAGGCCATCGGACGGGAAAGAGGAGGGGGACTGTCGGTGTCAAAATCGGCGGATCTCGGGTAGGGGGTCCCGAACTATGCGTCTAGGCGGATGGTAATAGGAGGCAGGGGACACGATGTTTTACCCAGGTTCGGACCCTCTTGATGGAGGTAAAACCCTACCTCCTGCTTGATTAATATTGATGATATGGGTAGTACAAGAGTAGATCTACCACGAGATCAGAGAGGCTAAACCCTAAAAGCTAGCCTATGGTATGATTGTTGTTCGTCCTATGGACTAAAACTCTCCGGTTTATATAGACACCGGAGAGGGCTAGGGTTACACAGAGTCGGTTATAATGGTAGGAGATCTACATATCCATATCGCCAAGCTTGCCTTCCATGCCAAGGAAAGTCCCTTCCGGACACGGGACGAACTCTTCAATCTCGTATCTTCATAGTCCAGGAGTCCGACCGAAGGTATAGTCCGGCCATCCGGACACCCCCTAATCCAGGACTCCCTCAGTAGCCCCTGAACCAGGCTTCAATGACGACGAGTCCGGCGCGCAGATTGTCTTCGGCATTGCAAGGCGGGTTCCTCCTCCAAGTACTTCATAGAAGATTTTGAAAACAAAGGTAGTGTCCGGCTCTGCAAAATAAGTTTTCACATATTGCCATAGAGAGAATAATATTTACACAAATCTAATCTGCTAACGTATTCCGCAACATGACATCACACCACAGCCAAGTCTTTTTTCGAATCATTTTACTATCCCACCTCAACGCGTTTAGCGAGGCAGTTTCCTTGGCACGTCTTATTAAAGCAGAGATCGTGTCCCCTTATCCTGGGATTCTCATCAATACGGGCGTGGGTAACCCAACCACGCCATTGACTACGTGTAACATCCCAAAATTCTAAATTTTGGAATGTTATATTAAATAAATAACTTTGATTATTTGTTTGATTGTGAGTGACTAATTGTGTGAAATTGAGTGGCATTTGGAAATTTCAGAGGCATTTGCATTTTATTTGAATTTGGATTCAACTTGGCATTCGAAATTTATTTCATATACCCATGACAAATACTTCTTTAAAAATATGAGAGGAGGAATATGACACTCCAAAAAAAATATTCAAAGACAATGTTTGACAATTTATTCGAAACTTAAATTCCCTTTCAGTTTGAAGTTATTGCAAAATTATTTTTTAAAAGTATTTTATTTCTTCATGAAAATATGTTCATGTTTTAGGAGATTTTATTCTGAAAATTTTGATATATAATATGCCTATATAAAATATTTTTTTATTTTGTGTATTTATTTGCATCATTGTTTATAAAAAAAACAGCCCAGCGCCGCCAGGCCGGTCGGCCCAGCAGGCCGAGCCAGGCCAGCCTTAGCGCCCAGGCTTGCACGAGAGCTGCCCTAGCGAGCGCTCCCAGCTCCCATGAGCCGCCGCCACCCTTTTCTTCATTCTCTCTCTCTCCCTCGTGTTTTTTTCTCTAGCGCATGGACCACAGCCCGCTCTTTTCTTCTTCCCCACGTACATGTATAGAAACAAAAAAACCTATACGTACGCGACACCGCCGCCGAGTCCGATCTTCGTGGAAAACCTATCCCGAGTCTCCCCCTCGTCCAAGCAAGCTGTCCTATAAATAGCCACGACTATCCTCTCCTGACCCCCTCAAAAACCCTCGCCAAAACCCACCGTGTCACGCGACCTCATCGTTTGGATCTCGCCGGAGTTCACGCGGTTCACCGGTTGTTTCCGACGCTTGTAAGTATCCTCGAAACCTTTCCTTCCATAGCCAACTATCCCTCATTGTTGTGAACCTCTTTGACATGTTTTGGACGCCCAGGGAGCACCGGAGCCACCGCCTCGAGCTCACAACGCCGCCGGAGTTCACGAAGTTCACCTGGACGCCACGCTCGACTCCGACGTTCCCTCGCCTCACTATCCACAGAAAATCGGACCCCCTCGGAGTCCTCCACCTGCTGGACATCGCTGTCTCCACCGCCGGTCACCGGAGCCGTCGCCCCCGACGCCATCCACTTCCCTCTCTACACGAGCTCCTCTCTGTAAGCAACGAGCGCCTCCCTCCGTTTTTTTCCGAAGCGTTAAGTGCAAATAAGATTAGATCGGTTTTAGTAGATCGATTCTATTAGTCGGTTTACTTCGGTTTAGATCACACTGGTTCATTGGTTTCTTTTTATTAAACATACGTGCACGTTTCTATAAAGTTTCGGCCGAGTGACGGTTAGTTACAGATCGCTCAGATCCTAGTCCAGTAGACTTGCCCGTTATTTTTTATTTTCGTTTCTATAAAAAACAGTAAAGTTTCAATCTTAGATATTCTATAACTTTTATGTTTTATATCCAAATTGAGTGATTCTTTTTGCATTGTGTCACAAATTTGTTGAAGTTTCTGTTTGTGTACTTAGTTTTCAAATTTGAGTAGTGTAAATTTGAGTTTGATGAAATTTGTTCAAATCACTATTTTGGCCGTATCTTGAGTTTTATTAAATATTTTTGATTGATTCTTTTTGCTACTGTTTTGTTATTGTTTGGTTTATCTAGTAGAATATAGTTATTTATTTTAATTTATTTTTAAATTAGATTTTTAGGCAAAACAGTATTGTTTTAGTTCTACTTTTGTTTTAACCTTTTCTTTATAGTTTTAATTGTTTTTAAATTATTTCTTTTTGTCACTTTTGACAAATTTAGTTTTGTTTCTGTTATTTAACTGTAGACAATTTTATTCTTATTATAAAATTTTATTTTGTTAGTTTTGTATGGAAACTTGTATAGGTCACAGTTAGAGTTTTATAAAAGCTTTTTATTTGTTTCTTTTTGCAAATAAAGTTTTATGAAAAATACTTTATGTTAACTTAGTTGATTTAAATTTTATTTTCTGTTGAAATTATTAGTTTAGTATTTTCTTTATTAAGTTTTGCTTAGGACAAAACTATTTTTGTAGTTAAGGCAAAAGGTTTTCCTAGTAGGTTCTTTATAGTTTTCCCCTATTAGTTCTTTCGATGTGCTATTTGTTTTGTGTTGGGTTTTCTTATTGAGTTTTCTTTTGATTGTTAGATTTGCTTGCTAGAATGCTTACTTATGTGAATGTCATGTTTCTTATTATAGATTTCATCGGAGAGTTGCGAATAGTCCTATCAAGTTAGTTTCGAGAGCGTTGTTATCTTCATCAACTTACCAGGCAAGTTCACTTTGACCATGCTTTTCATACCTATGTTTTACTTGCATGTAGTAGCACCTTTTCAATAATCCCGCCAGTAGTGATATTGATTTCTTGTAGTTGAGTAGAATGCATGAGGTAGGAACTCATCTCCCTGTTATCAAGCCTGGGACGTTATATAGTTTTAATGCTACGCTATAGTAGACGGGGTTTGGTATGAGTGCATGAGTACGCCAATGTCGGCAACTTCATGATGGCACCGGCAAAGACTGCATCTTCAGGACTCCTCAAGATTTCGAGACTCGAGACAAGAATTCAATACACACTACTGGGTGAAGGACGGTTGACGGGCACCATGGAGAAACCAGTGGTTGGCCGGGATGCATGGAGAAGCTCCATGACATCTTGCGGAAAGCTTCACCCACAGACTCAAAGAGACGGAAGAATACTTCATGCCCGGAAGCTTATCTGTGCAACCGCAAGTCACTATGGGCTCTGGCTTGGTTGACCTTAGTTGTGACTCTGGCTGGGACGGTGCTAGCAGATGTAGAACTACGGTAGGATTGGATGAGCACCGGACAGTGGTCAGAGGAACTCTTCGGAAGACCATGTTTCGGTCATCTTGTTCTCAAACACCCTGAAGTGCGAGAATGTAAAGAGTGGGATCGAATCTTGCGGGTAAAGTGTACAAACCTCTGCAGAGGGTAAAACCTAATCGATTAGCCGTGTCCCCGGTTATGGACAATTTGAGCCTCTGAACTTGGATCTATCTCGGAACTCTCAACACCGGACTAATAATTTAATTGTGGGCAACTTATGATGATTTGGGTATGGGACATCGGTTGGCGGAACCATGTCATGACAGAAAACTCCGTAGTACAGACTCCTGATATTCCTTTGTTGTAGGGAAAATAAAACCAACTTTTACGCAAAAACATCAGACACAGAGCCACAAAGCCATATTGCATATAGAATAGTTTTATCATCTGCTTTCCTCATATTGTGATCTTGCCGGTACATTCAATGTACTGACCTACACAGCTGCAACGTCTCATGTTGCAGATATGTTCCTTCCGACGAGTAAGAGTACGGTACAGGGTTACGGTCTACACTCAACCTGTTGATGGCGTTGATGGGACTCCACACCCGATTATTTGTTTCCGCTGGGACTTATGAGGTATATATCAGTTTTTACGTTATTTATACATGTGATTGCACTTTGATATATACATTGATGTACTGTGTGTGGCAGCATACCGATCCAGGGATGGCACAGATACACAGAGACTTGACCGTCTGAGGTCGGGTCGCTACACTACGGCGCTTGGGAGATAAGCGAGTTTTATCAGGCTGGTGGGGGCGCATAGTCACGTCCTCCCATATAAGGGGATAAGGATCCACCTTTTCATCCACGCCTTCTTCCTCATTTGCCCATCCATTTCCGCGCACTTGAGCTCCAGCGCCCAAGTCCGCACACCCCACCTCAACCTTCTCCAGCCATGTCCGGAGCGGGAGGCAAGTGGATGGTCTCCTCCGTCACGGAGGGACACATCAAAAAACTGAGGAAGGCCGGATACTTGTCTAACGACATTGCGCACCGGCTTCCCGAAGAGGGGCAGCTCATCCCCACCCCTAGGCCCCATGAGAGGGTGGTGTTCCTCCCCCATTTCCTCCACGGACTGGGCTTTCCTCTCCACCCATTTGTCTGAGGGCTCATGTTCTACCATGGCCTGGATTTCCACGATCTGGCCCCGAACTTTGTCCTCAATATCTCGGCGTTTATCGTCGTGTGTGAGGCTTTCTTCTGCATCCGCCCCCATTTCGGCCTATGACTCAAGGCTTTCAACGTCAAGCCGAAGGTGGTGCGCGGCACCCAGGCGGAGTGCGGAGGTGCCATGGTGGGCAAGATGCCCAATGTCCTATGGCCCGAGGGCTCCTTCGTGGAGTCCCTAAAGGGGTGGCAATCGGGGTGGTTTTACATCACCGAGCCGCGCGACCCTGAATGGGTCGCAGCCCCCGAGTTCCGATCCGGACCTCCTACGCGGCTTACCTCCTGGAAAGAGACGGGCCTGTTGTGGGGTAAAGAAGGAGAGCTGACCAGACTCCAAACATGCGTCCAAACCCTGGTGGACAAGAAGCTCAAACTTGTCAACGTAGTCCAGGTTATGCTCATCCGCCGGATCCTCCCGTGTCAACAACGGGCTTTCAACCTGTGGGAATTCGACCCAGCGCAGCACCAAAATCTGAGCAGGCTCTTCGACACGATGTACGAAGATGCCTGGAAGGTGCTTTTCAAGGGCGCCGAGGCCCCCACATCCGTTACCGAGGATCGCGGATTCAGCACGCAGCGTCGCGCTCATGCGGTAAGCTGTTTTTACCTTTTACAGAGTATTAGTTTTTCATAGTTTGACTCCATGCGGGATCTTAAGCTCCCTTACCTTTGACAGGATTGGCAGGAGATGTCCGGACAGATCAACTGTCCGGCTCCTTTGCCCGAAGGCCCAGCGGACGCTCGCTTGGCGAAGCTGCTGGTTCCGGCACCCTATGTGGTGCCGGAGAAGAAGGCCAAGAAGAAGTCCACGGGGACTCGGAAGAGTGCCTGGCGCTTGGGGGTGTCGGATTCATCATCCGACGACTCCAAGACGCACTCCTCCCGTGAAGACGAGGAGGAGGAAGAAGAGACCTCTCCCCCTCCAGCGGGGGGAGAGAAGAAAAGGAAGGCCGCCCCAACTGGGGAGGCCGAAGGGTCCAAGAAGGGGAAAACCCTTCCTCCGGACGGCTCCACCAACACCGACGACGGCGAAGAGGAGTGGCCGCACAGGGCCAAGCCCCTGGCGAGATCGTAAGTGTCCGGATACCAGAGTGGTTCATAGTATTCCTCCATTGCACAGCTTTTCCTTATGTCGAACATGTTTATGCAGTCCACCCAAAGACCGGCTCGACGTGTCGTCGAGCGGTTCCCTGGATTCGTCGGATGTGAATTCGCTTCCGACGGCTACCTCCCCCCACCCTACGGACGACGCCGAGGTGCTGTCCCAACAGGTTCCAAACCAGGAGGAGGTGGTCCTGGAGGCGCCGCAAGGTGACCTCCCGGACTCCAGGCGCAAAGGGGATAAAACCCCCAAGGGCTCAAAGTCTGGCCTTGAGTCGGACACCGCGCCGGAACCTTCAATGGTTCCGGACTCCGGTAGGCAGCCTCCTTCCAAGAGGAGCAAGCCTACCGAGCCGGTGACCTTCGTCCAACCGGAGGCACCGGACAATTTGCTGGAGATGCTTAACGGCGCCTCCATCGACGAGGGGCACCGCACTATTATGAGTGCGGTGATCCAGAAGGTTCAGTCCGCCAAGAGCGTACTGACTGAAGCCTGTGCCAGCCTTCTAACAGGCTTTGAGGTAAGTAAAGAATATGTAAAAATATTACCGCATAGACAGTAGCCCCTGATGCTCTGTTCGGCGTTCGAAAAGAAAAGCCGAATAGAGGATCTAATAACATTCGCAGGAGTCTAACATAATCAAGTCAATATGCGTATGTAGGCTTCGCTGCTGGCCTCCGCCGCACTAACTGCGAAGGTGGATATGCTGAAGCAGAACCTCGAGCGGTCCGAGCAAGGCTCGGCCTAGCCAAGCAGCAGCTCGAGGAGAAGGAAGGTAAGAAATACCTTATTGAAATATGTGAAAGGTGCAATTGCAAAAAGTGACAGGATTAACGCGGCTATTGTAGGGGCCACAACCGAGGTGGCGACCCTTAAGCAAGCGTTATCCGAGGCCGAGAAGAGGGCGGCCATGGAGCGCACCGAGCAGGAGAAGCATGAGGCGCAGGTTGGCGAGGTGCGGCAAGAGCTCCAGGCTCTCATGAAAAACATGAGAGTTTGGAGCTTGACTCGAAGACGCGAGAGTCTGAGCTCGCGGCGGCCATTGAAGATGCCAAGTCTGCCAAGGCCGAAGCCCAGAAGGCCCTCCAGGAGGTTGAGGCGATAAAAAATATAGCGGCGGGTAAGGCATTTTTTATGCAAAGCAAGCACGTAAAAGTGAATTACTTGTTACTTACCCGAATTCGGAGCTCTCCAGGAGCGTCCGCAGACTTGCCCCGTAGCATGTCGGATGCCGCCGCCTTCTACCGAGCCGAGGAGGGAAGCTCGACGGAGAAGGTGTTCTGGTCTCAGTATGCTGAAGCCGAGCACCCGGTGCCCTTAAGCGACCAGCTGAAACAGCTGGTCGAGCTCCATAAGGTGGCCGAACAGGCCATGAAGAGCCTCATAGTCCGGTTGTGGCCTAGAGAGGCCATGCCTGGGAGCTACTTCGGGCTGGTGAGGCGGCTGGTGGAGGCATGTCCGAGGCTCGAAGTCATCAAGCGCTCCGTATGCATCGAGGGTGCCCGTAGGGCGCTTGCCCGTGCGAAGGTGCACTGGGGCAAGCTGGATGCTGAGAAGCTTGTGAAGGACGGGCCACCGCCGGGCAAGGAGCATCGCAAGCCCGAGATGTATTATGAAGGCGTTCTAAAGGGTGCCCGCCTTGTGGCGGATGAATGTTCCATGGATGTAATTTTTCAGTAAACTCGCCCGTTTTGTCCTGTGCGCTGAAAACTTGTTCATGTGCGCTAAGCAATGCTTTTTGCATTTAAAATATTACCTTCTGTGCGGCCATTTATCAAATTTGAGAGATGGCGAGTCGTCGGCTTCTGCCCCCATGCCACGAGTGATGGGGTGTTCGGGATAAACATGAGCGCTCTTTTTCCCATTCTTGGGTCCTTATAGGGAGGCGCTCAACACAACGAACAAGGCAATCGGACTATAATGCTTGAACACTCTCACTTAGCCATAGAATTCTATAATTTTAAATTTCGGCGAAGCCCCTAGTGTTCGGAAGACCGAGTTCGGGGCGCTATCCACGCCTAGGCCGGACAAAGCCGACTCCTCGCAATAAGAGGCATAAGTCTTTAGGGACTCAAAAACCTCTCGAACAGCGACCAACTCTCGCCTCATCATGACGGTCAGTTTTAGCTTTCTCTACTGAGGTGCTTAGCCCAGCTCAACTGGGACACAATCGCACTAGTTCTCCTAGTGCTACCTTAGCCGATATAACGGAACGTAAGGTACCAAAACATAGGAGCCGGGCAAACCCAACTATTGACCCAAGACATGATTCGGAGCCGATGCATATAATGCTATAAGTTCGGGGTGCCGCACTTATGGAAGTGTTCGGACTTCTCACACCGTATTATGGGGTACTTAAGCCCCTGGCGTATTGGTCGTACCAAAGTGTACGGGTGCAACATGTCATTAATGAACACATATTCGTTAAAAAAAGAGTAATGCGATAATAGACGGAAGCTATGCATTGTTTATTTAAAAAAGCTGCGATCAAAGCAGAACTATACAAATACTGCAATAAGCAAAAGGTGGGACTATTTAACATGTCCTTTACAGGGGCAAGCTGCGGAATGTTATGTGAAACAGGTATACTGCTCGTTATAGAGACCACCTTAGAGTTCCATAGTGCGGCGTAGTTTCTGCTTCCCTGGTTGTATCGTTTGTGCGGTAATTGTACTGCCGGACAAGCCTTCCGAAGAATGGGGTCCTGAAAATAAGAGAAAATTAAGAAATTGGCAGCCCCTAGTGCGGTTTAAGCCGCGTTTCGGGCGTGCCGTGATGGTTCCCCTCCCCCTGTGCCCATGGTATTTCCAGAGCGTAGTTATGTACGCACAACACTGGTTTTGCAAATTCGCGAGGGATGGGGTTGGGGCCGTATTGCTACGCTTGCTTGGAACGTGCCAGGCGGTTTTGTTGTAGGTTACTCCGGGCGCGCTTGACGGTGTCCAGACGTTTAATGGCCTGACTGGAGAATTGCCTTGAGAGGCTGCTTTGTACTTCCGCTGCGATAGCCGCCGTATGCTCCTCCGTTCGGAGAGAGCGTTCGGTGTTTCCATTGACCGTGATGACGCCTCGAGGGCCTGGCATCTTGAGCTTGAGGTATGTGTAGTGTGGCATCACATTGAACTTGGCAAATGTGG
Organism: Triticum urartu; assembly: GCF_056163025.1. Taxonomy (NCBI): domain Eukaryota; kingdom Viridiplantae; phylum Streptophyta; class Magnoliopsida; order Poales; family Poaceae; genus Triticum; species Triticum urartu. The sequence continues at coordinate 502,293,490 of NC_141879.1, read as the reverse complement.
TTCGCCCGAGCAGTGCCTGATAGCCACTGCGGAACGGAACTATGTCGAAGATTAACTCCTCGCTTCGGAAATTATCCGGAGATCCGAAGACCACTTCAAGTGTAACTGAGCCGAACTATGACGCCTTTAAAGGTCATCTTGGTGGGTTTAATCCTCGAGGGATCGATGCCCATTTTCCGCACTGTATCCTGGTAAAGCAGGTTTAGGCTGCTGCCGCCGTCCATAAGGACTCTAGTGAGGTGAAATTCCTCAATAATTGGGTCTAGAACCAATGCGGCGAATCCGCAATGACGGGTGCTAGTGGGGTGGTCCCTTCGATCAAAAGTGATCGGGTAGGAAGACCATGGGTTGAACTTTGGGGCGACTGGCTCCATCGCGTATACGCCCCTTAGCGCACGCTTCCGCTCCCTCTTGGGGACGTGGGTTGCGTATATCATGTTCACCGTCCGCACTTGTGGGGGAAAACCTTTCTGTCCACTGTTGTTCGGCGGTCGGGGCTCCTCCTCGTCATCGCTATGCAGCCCCTTGTCTCTACTTTCGACATTTAACTTGCTTGCCTGCTTGAACACCCAACAATCTTTGTTGGTGCGATTGGCTGGTTTTTCGGGGGTGCCATGTATCTGGCATGAGCGGTCGAGTATTCGGTCCAAACTGGATGGGCCCGGAGTATTTCTTTTGAATGACTTTTTCCGCTGACCGGGTTTAGAGCCTTTGAATCCGGCATTAACTGCCGTATCCTCAGCATTGTCGCCGTTAATGCGGCGCTTTTGCTTGTTGCGACGCGACCTGCCACTACTGTCCTTGGTATCCGAATTACCAGGGCTCTTGGTCATGTTATTGCTGCAAGCTAGCCAGCTGTCTTCTTCCGCGCAAAAGCGGGTCATAAGTGTCGTGAGGGCTGCCATAGATTTCAGCTTTTCCTGTCCTAGGTGCCGTGCAAGCCACTCGTCGCGGGTGTTATGCTTGAAGGTTGCTAGGGCCTCTATGTCCGGACAGTCGACAATTTGATTTTTCTTGGTTAGGAACCGTGTCCAGAATTGTCTGGCCGATTCCTCTGGCTGCTGAATTATGTGGCTTAGGTCATCGGCATCTGGTGGTCGCACATAAGTGCCCTGGAAATTGTCGAGGAATGCGGCTTCCAGGACCTCCCAACAACCAATTGATTCTGCTGGCAAGCTATTAAGCCAATGCCGAGCTGGTCCTTTAAGCTTGAGTGGTAGGTATTTGATGGCGTGTAGGTCATCACCGCGGGCCATGTGGATATGAAGGAGATAGTCCTCGATCCATACCGCAGGATCTGTTGTGCCATCGTATGATTCGATGTTCACGGGTTTGAAACCCTCAGGGATTTGATGATCCATTACTTCATCTGTGAAGCATAGTGGGTGTGCGGCACCTCTGTATTGGGCTACATAACGACGCAGCTCAAATGAGCTTTGTCTACTGTGTTCGGCCTGGCCGGATTTACTGTATCCAGCGTGACGAGTACCGTCTTGTGACATGGGGCGCCCATGTGATCCGTAGATCGATCTTGTTTGCCTTGCCTTGTCCTCCAATATATCTCGCAGGTCTGGCGCATTTTCCCATGCCTTGGAGTTTTTGAGCGACGCCGGGGTGCGACTTGAGTGGAGGGCCGAGAGGCCTCTCTGTCGCGGCCATGGGGTGGCCGGTCGGCCGCATCATGCGCTGGTGATCTAGGTTTAAGTGCTTCCTCCTCTAATTGGGGTAGCAACCTGCGCTTTGGGTAGCTCTTGGAGGGGCGTTCGAGTTCATACTCTTCGGCCGCAAGGACTTCAGTCCATCTGTCGGCTAGCAAATCTTGATCAGCTCTAAGCTGTTGCTGTTTTTTCTTGAGGCTGCTCTCCGTGGCCATAAGCCTGCGTTTTAAACGCTCTTGTTCGATGGGATCCTCCGGCATGACGAATTCGTCGTCGTCGAGGCTTGCCTCGTCTTCGGAGGGAGGCATATAATTATCGTCCTCGACCTCTCTGTCTGCCGCTTTCTCATGAGGGCTGGCTTCTCTATCCTCCTGTGCTGAATTTTGCTGGAGGTGGTTGTCTTCGGCACTGTCCGGGGTGTTATTATCTCCCGTGCCGGAATCACCGTTTTTGTTTTGGCGGGATTTAGAGCGGCGCTGTTGATGCCGGCGCTTAGGCTGCTTCTTGGAGGGGTCATCCTTCGATGTTCCATCGCCATTGCCTTCTTTTGGGGTGTCCACCATGTATATATCATACGACGAGGTGGCTTTCCAGTGCCCTATAGGCGCTAGTTCTTGATCGTCTCCTGCATCGGCGTCCATACCGTTGATGTCTTCGGAGTCGAAGTCGAGCATGTCGGTTAAATCATCGACAGTGGCCACGAAGTGGGTGGTGGGTGGGCTTTGAATTTCTTCATCATCCGCATCCCAACCTTGTTGACCATAGTCCGGCCAGGGCTCTCCTGATAAAGAGAGAGACTTTAGTGAATTCAGAATATCGCCGAAGGGCGAGTGCTGAAAGATGTCCGCGGCGGTGAACTCCATGATCGGCGCCCAATCGGATTCGATCAGTAAGGGCGCGGAGGGCTTGGAGTCTGGAGAGGAGTCCGGCTCCTTGGAGTCACGGACTTCACAGAGAATAGGGCTGGTGTTCGGCTCGATCGCCGTAGAGATTGCAGCCCCCGAGGCGGTGTCCAACCACCCATCCTCGATTGGCACAGTTGGCTCCGAATTAAGGGTCGGAGCTGATGTGGGTGCGGCCTCCAGGGCACTGTTCGGCGGCAGAGCTAGATCATGCCCGTCGTGATAGTGCGGCGCGCTCGGCTGTGGGTCGAATCCGTCGAAGATCAAGTCTCCGTGGATGTCGGCCGTGTAGTTCAAACTTCCAAATCTAACCTGATGGCCAGGGGCGTAGCTTTCAATCTACTCCAGATGACCAAGCGAATTGGCCCGCAGTGCAAAGCCGCCGAGTACGAAGATCTGCCTGCGGAGAAAAGTCTCACCCTGGATCGCATCGCTGTTGATGATCGGATAAGCCATCGGGCCTAAAAGCGACGACACAGAGGAACTCTCAATGAAAGCACCAATGTCGGTGTCAAAACCGGCGGATCTCGGGTAGGGGGTCCCGAACTGTGCGTCTAGGCGGATGGTAACAGGAGGCAGGGGACACGATGTTTTACCCAGGTTCGGGCCCTCTTGATGGAGGTAAAACCCTACGTCCTGCTTGATTAATATTGATGATATGGGTAGTACAAGAGTAGATCTACCACGAGACCAGAGAGGCTAAACCCTAAAAGCTAGCCTATGGTATGATTGTTGTTCGTCCTATGGACTAAAACTCTCCGGTTTATATAGACACCGGAGAGGGCTAGGGTTACACAGAGTCGGTTACAATGGTAGGAGATCTACATATCCATATCGCCAAGCTTGCCTTCCACCCCAAGGAAAGTCCCTTCCGGACACGGGACGAAGTCCTCAATCTCGTATCTTCATAGTCCAGGAGTCCGACCGAAGGTATAGTCCGGCCATCCGGACACCCCCTAATCCAGGACTCCCTCAGGGACCTTTTTTTTGCAGTGAACTTCGAGCTTTATTAAACAAAAATGTTTGTCGGGCAGTCAGCCATAAGGCTGCTAACCAGAAAATTAGGAGTTTCAGAGATCCAGCTCTCGGTTACAGACACATTACATGCCCGCTGCGCACAGAGGTGCGCTGGACCGTTAGCTGACCTGCTTACATGATTTATTATAAAAGAATCAAAACTAGCAGCAAGCTCCTCAATTTCGTAGAAGACTGGTGCCACAACAGAGCGACTGTTGAGGCGAGTGTTCCAGAGATTAACGATCTCTAGACAGTCGGTTTCCATCATCACCTGAGCATAGCCCCGTAGATTTGCAAAGATAACTCCATCCCGCAAAGCTAGTGCCTCAGCGATCATCGGGTCGGTGACCCCATGCAGGGGTTTACTCCATGCACCTAAAAGTGCGTTTTTTGAGCGAGCAACTCCTCCCGCTCCGCTCATCTCAGCCGAATGCCGAACGGTGACATCGGTATTGATTTTTACTTGGCCCAGTTCTGGTGGCCTCCAGCCATGTCCCGGCAATAGAGATGTCTGCTGCTTGGGGACGTCGAGTAAGGCCAGAGCTTCTCTGGTGAGTCTGATAGAGATCACTGGATCATACTTTTCGTCGTCATGAGTCCACCTGTTGCGGGAGCTCCAAATAGACCACATGATAGTGATTATTGTTGCTTGCTCCTTTCCATTGAACATTGGGCCACATAAAATGTCACTTGCCCAAGAGGATGGATGAAGCCTTGGCAGCTTAATATCTAAAACCAGCCTCGCTTCTTCCCAGAACTATCGAGCGTGTGAGCAGTGTATCAATGCATGCTCGAGATCTTCCTCTTTAGCTTGACAAACTTTGCATAAACTGACATCTCTGATATGTCTGTGATGCAGCGTTTTCTCATCAGGTAGAATGCCTCGAAGGACTCGCCACCAGAAAACACGCACTTTTGGGACAACTTTGAGAGCCCATAGCGATTTCCATAGATGTGATTGGTCTACTGAAGCTCCTATAGCCTGCCCTTCACCTAGAGCTAACTGCTCGTTGCGGTTCATAAGAGCTCGGTACGCTGTTTTCACACTGTAGATGCGTGATTTCTCAAACACCCATGCTAGAAAATCTTCACCACCTCCTCGCCGTAATGGAATATTCAGTATGGCTTCAGCATCTGGTGTGATGAAGGTTTCCCGTACCAACTCCCTCTTCCAGGTCCAGTTGGCTGTATCGATCAGATCGCTAACCCATTCCACATTGGTATTAGGAGGTTTTAGCAACGGGGTTCTGGGAGTTGTGGTGTGTATCCACTTGTCTGTCCAAGCGTTGATGGTGGTGCCGTCTCCCATATGCTGGACTAAGCCCGTACTGAGAGCCTCGTGCCCAGCCACTATGGCACGCCAAATTGCCGAGGCAGAATGGGGAACATTGGCCTGCATGAAATCAGTGTCTGGGAAGTATCTCCCCTTCAAAACTCTAGCACAAAGGGAGTTCGGATTTGTCATGAATCTCCAGCCATGCTTTCCCAGTAGTGCTAAGTTAAAGAGGTGGTAGTCTCTGAAGCCCATACCACCTTTGCATTTAGGAACTGTAAGTCCTTTCCATGATATCCAGTGAAGAGATCTACGATCTATAGAACTACTCCACCAATATTTGGCCATACTGGACGTCAAACTTTTACATACTTTCTTTGTCAATAAGAAACAACTCATGCTGAACGTGGGTATTGCCTGCACTATGGACTTCAACAAAGTTTCTCTTCCTGCACATGCAAAAAGACGTTCAGAGCAGCCCTGCATTTTGCCTTTTGATCGATCCCCAATATGCTCAAAGGTGCCGCTTGTGATCTTTCCAACAGCTGTTGGGAGTCCAAGATATCTCTCGCTGAAGGTTTCAGCATGCACTCCAAGAATCCCTTTCAAAGCTTGCCTGGATGTTTGTGAGGTATTCGGGCTGAAATATATTGCACTTTTGTCCTGATTTACGCACTGGCCCGATGCTTCCCCATAGATCCGCAAAATTTGGTTAAGTCCCTCTGCACTGGCTGCATTTGTGTTGATGAAGATTAAACAATCATCCACAAACAGTAGATGACTAACCCAGGGCGACCAAAAGCTCACTCTTACACCCCTGTCAATGGCGGCACCATAAAATTTCAGAAGAGATGAAAGGCCTTCTTGTTGGAAATATGCCCTAGAGGCAATAATAAATTGATTATTATTATATTTCCTTGTTCATGATAATCGTTTATTATTCATGCTAGAATTGTATTGATAGGAAACTCAGATACATGTGTGGATACATAGACAACACCATGTCCCTAGTAAGCCTCTAGTTGACTAGCTCGTTGATCAATAGATGGTTACGGTTTCCTGACCATGGACATTGGATGTCGTTGATAACGGGATCACATCATTGGGAGAATGATGTGATGGACAAGACCCAATCCTAAGCCTAGCACAAAGATCGTGTAGTTCGTATGCTAAAGCTTTTCTAATGTGAAGTATCATTTCCTTAGACCATGAGATTGTGCAACTCCCGGATACCGTAGGAATACTTTGGGTGTGCCAAACATCACAACGTAACTGGGTGGCTATAAAGGTACACTACAGGTATCTCCGAAAGTGTCTGTTGGGTTGGCACGAATCGAGACTGGGATTTGTCACTCAGTGTAAACGGAGAGGTATCTCTGGGCCCACTCGGTAGGACATCATCATAATGTGCACAATGTGATCAAGGAGTTGATCATGGGATGATGTGTTACGGAACGAGTAAAAGAGACTTGCCGGTAACGAGATTGAACAAGGTATCGGGATACGGACGATCGAATCTCGGGCAAGTACAATACCGATAGACAAAGGGAATTATATGCGGGATTGATCGAATCCTCGACATCGTGGTTCATCCAATGAGATCATCGTGGAACATGTGGGAACCAACATGGGTATCCAGATCCCGCTGTTGGTTATTGACCGGAGAACGTCTCGGTCATGTCTGCATGGTTCCCGAACCCGTAGGGTCTACACACTTAAGGTTCGATGACGCTAGGGTTATAGGGAATAGATATACGTGGTTACCGAATGTTGTTCGGAGTCCCGGATGAGATCCCGGACCTCACGAGTAGTTCCAAAATGGTCCGGAGGTAAATATTTATATATGGGAAGTCCTGTTTTGGTCGCCGGAAAAGTTTTGGGGTTTATCGGTAACGTACCGGGACCACCGGGAGGGTCCCGGGGATCCACCAAGTGGGGCCACCAGCCCTGGAGAGCTGCATGGTCCAAGTGTGGGAGGGGACCAGCCCCAGGTGGGCTGGTGCGCCCCCCACCAAGGCCCAAGGCGCAAGGGAGAGGGAAAGGGGGCAAACCCTAGGGCACATGGGCCCTAAGGCCCACCCCAGGTGCGCCTCCCCTCTCTCCCCCCTTGGCCGCCCCCCTTGGATGGGATCTAGGCTGGCCGCCACCCCTAGGGGTGGAAACCCTAGGTGGGGCACAGCCCCTTCCCTTCCCCTATATATACTTGAGGTTTGGGCTGCCCATCACACATGAATTCTTCCCCTGTTGGTGCAGCCCTACACCTCTTCTTCCTCGTCTCTTGCGATGCTTGGTGAAGCCCTGCTGGAGTACCACACTCCTCCACCACCACCACGCCGTTGTGCTGCTGCTGGATGGAGTCTTCCTCAACCTCTCCCTCTCTCCTTGCTGGATCAAGGCATGGGAGACGTCACCGGGCTATACGTGTGTTGAACGCGGAGATGTCGTCCGTTCGGCACTAGGATCTCCGGTGATTTGGATATTGACGAGTATGACTCCTTCAACCCGTTCTCTTGAATGCTTCCAAATAGCAATCTACAAGGGTATGTAGATGCACTCTCCTTCCCCTTGTTGCTGGTTTCTCCATAGATAGATCTTGGTGACACGTAGGAAAATTTTGAATTTCTGCTACGTTCCCCAACACTTCTGCGCAAAGGAGAAATAAGAATGGTGAAGCTGGGCAGCCTTGCCGAAGACCTCTTGATGGGGTGAAGTAGGGTAGCAGCTCCCCGTTTACTCGAACCGAGAAGCGCACAGAAGTAACACATTTCATAATCAGTCGAACTAATGTGTTGCTAAAGCCAAGTCTGAGAAGAATAGCCTCCAGGTAGTGCCACTCCACGCGGTCATATGCTTTCATCATATCGAGCTTAACCGCGCATGCCGTATTCTTCCCCCTCTTCCTTCTTCGCAAAGTGCGAACACTTTCGAAAGCCACCAAAACATTGTCAGTTATTAAGCGTCCCGGAACAAAGGCACTTTGTTCCTCGCTTATAATTTCGTCCATACAGCCCCGCATACGATTCGCAATTGCTTTGGCAGCTATTTTGTATAAGACCGGACATAATGCAATAGGGCGGTACTGGTGGATCATCTGAGGGTGTCTCTCCCACTTTAGTCGGAACGGGTTCGATGAAAAGGGTCCTTATGAAGGGTAAATAGCAATTGGCATATCACGTTGTGATTTTGCGTAGGTAAGAAACGTTCTTGCTAGAAACCCATAGCAGCCACGTAAAACATGCAAACAACAATTAGAGGACGTCTAACTTGTTTTTGCAGGGTATGCTATGTGATGTGATATGGCCAAAGGATGTGATGAATGATATATGTGATGTATGAGATGATCATGTTCTTGTAATAGGAATCACGACTTGCATGTCGATGAGTATGACAACCGGTAGGAGCCATAGGAGTTGTCTTAATTTATTTATGACCTGCGTGTCAACATAAACGTCATGTAATTACTTTACTTTATTGCTAACCGTTAGCTGTAGTAGTAGAAGTAATAGTTGGCGAGACAACTTCATGAAGACACGATGATGGAGATCATGATGATGGAGATCATGGTGTCATGCCGGTGACGATGATGATCATGGAGCCCCGAAGATGGAGATCAAAAGGAGCAATATGATATTGGCCATATCATGTCACTATTTGATTGCATGTGATGTTTATCATGTTTATACATCTTATTTGCTTAGAACGACGGTAGTAAATAAGATGATCCCTCATTAAAATTTCAAGAAAGTGTTCCCCCTAACTGAGCACCATTGCGAAAGTTCGTCGTTTCGAAGCACCACGTGATGATCGGGTGTGATAGATTATTACGTTCACATACAACGGGTGTAAGCCAGATTTACACACGCGAAACACTTAGGTTGACTTGACGAGCCTAGCATGTACAGACATGGCCTCGGAACACAAGAGACCGAAAGGTCGAGCATGAGTCGTATGGTAGATACGATCAACATGAAGATGTTCACCGATGATGACTAGTCCGTCTCACGTGATGATCGGACACGGCCTAGTTGACTCGGATCATGTAATCACTTAGATGACAAGAGGGATGTCTATCTGAGTGGGAGTTCATAATATGAACTTAATTATCCTGAACATAGTCAAAAGGTCTTCGCAAATTATGTCGTGGCTCGCGCTTTAGTTCTACTGTTTAGATATGTTCCTAGAGAAAATATAGTTGAAAGTTGACAGTAGCAATTATGCAGACAATAGAAAGCTTATGTCCTTAATGCACCGCTCAGTGTGCTGAACCCCAAACGTCGTTTGTGGATGTTACGAACATCGGACATACAGGTTTAGATAACTACATGATAGTTCAGTTAAACGGTTTAGAGTTGAGGCACCAAAGACGTTTTTCGAAACGTCGCGGAACATATGAGATGTTTCGAGGGCTGAAATTGGGATTTCAGGCTCGTGCCCACGTCAGGAAGTATGAGACCTCCGACGATTTTTTCTTAGCCTGCAAACTAAGGGAGAAAAGCTCAATCGTTGAGCTTGTGCTCAGATTGTCTGAGTGCCACAATCACTCGAATCGAGTGGGAGTTGATCTTCCAGAGATAGTGATGTTTCTCCAAAGTCATTGCCACCAAGCTGCTAGAGCTTCGTGATGAACTATAACATATCAAGGATAGATATGATGATCCTTGAAATACTTGCGATGTTTGACACCGCGAAAGTAGAAATCAAGAAGGAGCATCAATTGTTGATGGTTAGTGAAACCACTAGTTTCAAGAAGGGCAAGGGCAAGAAGGGATACTTCATGAAACGGCAAATCAGCTGCTGCTCTAGTGAAGAAACCCAAGGTTGAACCCAAACCCGAGACTAAGTGCTTCTGTAATAAGGGGAACAGCCACTGGAGCAGAATTACCCTAGATACTTGGTAGATGAGAAGGCTGTCGATAGAAGTATATTGGATATACATTATGTTAATGTGTACTTTACTAGTACTCCTAGTAGCACCAGGGTATTAGATACCGGTTCGGTTGCTAAGTGTTAGTAACTCGAAATAAAAGCTACGGAATAAATGGAGACTAGCTAAAGGTGAGATGGCGATATGTGTTGGAAGTATTTCCAAGGTTGATCAAATATCGTACGCTCCCTCTACCATCAAGATTGGTGTTTGCGTTGAGCATAGATATGATTGGATTATGTCTATCGCAATACGGTTATTCATTTAAGGAGAATAATGGTTACTCTGTTTATTTGAATAATACCTTCAATGGTCTTGCACCTAAAATGAATGGTTTATTGAATCTCGATCGTAGTGATACACATGTTCATGCCAAAAGATATAAGATAGTAATGATAGTACCACCTACTTGTGGCACTGCCACGTAAGTCATATCAGTATAAAACGCATGAAGAAGCTCCATGTTGATGGATCTTTGGACTCACTCGTTTTTTGAAAAGTTTGAGACATGCGAACCATGTCTATTGGTGTATATGCATGAAGAAACTCCATGCAAATGGACCGTTTGGACTCACTTGATTTTGAATCACTTGAGACATGCAAATCATACCACATGGGCAAGATGACTGAAAGCCTCGTTTTCAGTAAAATGGAACTAGAAAGCAACTTGTTGGAAGTAATACATTTTGATGTGTGCAGTCCAATGAGTGCTGGGGCGTGTAGTGGATATCGTTATGTTCTTACTTCACAGATGATTTGAGTAGATGTTGAGTACATTTACTTGATGAATCACGAGTCTGAATTATTGAAAGGTTCAAGTAATTTCAGGGTGAAGTTGAAAGATCGTCGTGACAAGAGGATAAAATATCTATGATATGATCATAGAGATGAATATCTGAATTACGAGTTTGGCACAGAATTAAGACATTGTGGAAATTGTTTCACAACTAATACAGCCTGGAACACCATAGTGTGATGGTGTGTCCGAACATCATAACTGCACCCTATTGGATATGATGCATACCATGATGTCTCTTATCGAATTACCACGATAGTTTATGGGTTAGGCATTAGAGACAACCACATTCACTTTAAATAGGGCACCACGTAATTCCGATGAGATGACACCGTATGAACTATGGTTTAGAGAAACCTAAGCTGTCATTTCTTAAAAGATTGGGGCTGCGACGCTTATGTGAAAAAAGTTTCAGGCTGATAAGCTCGAACCCAAAGCGGATAAATGCATCTTCATAGGACACCCAAAACAGTTGGGTATACCTCCTGTCTCAGATCTGAAAGCAATAAGGGATTGTTTCTAGAATCGGGTCCTTTCTCGAGGAAAAGTTTCTCTCGAAAGAATTGAGTGGGAGGATGGTGGAGACTTGATGAGGTTGTTGAGCCGTCTCTTCAACTAGTGTGTGGCAGGGCACAGGAAGTTGTTCCTGTGGCACCTACACCAATTGAAGTGGAAGCTTATGATAGTGATCATGAAACTTCAGATCAAGTCACTACCAAACCTCGTGGGATGACAAGGATGCATACTACTTCAGAGTGGTACGTAATCCTGTCTTGGAAGTCATGTTGCTAGACAACAATGAACCTATGAGCCATGGAGAAGCGATGGTGGGCCCGGATTCCGATAAATGGCTCGAGGCCATAAAATCCGAGAAAGGATCCATGTATGAAAACAAAGTGTAGACTTTGGAAGAACTACTTGATGGTCGTAAGGCTGTTAGGTACATATGGATTTTAAAAGGAAGACGGACAATGATGGTAAGTATCACCATTAAGAAAGCTCGACTTGTCGTTAAGATTTTTTTCGACAAGTTCAAGGAGTTGACTATGATGAGACTTTCTCACTCGTAGCGATGCTAAGAGTCTGTTGAAATTATATTAGCGATTACTGCATTATTTATGAAATCTTGCAGATAGGATATCAAAACATTGTTTCCCCGACGATTTTCTTGAGGAAAGGTTGTATGTGATACAACCGGAAGGTTTTGTCAATCCTGAAAGATGCTAATAAGTATGCAAAGCTCCAGCAATCCTTCTAAGGACTGGAGTAAGCATCTCGGAGTTGGAATGTATGCTTTGATGAGATGATCAAAGATTTTGGGTGTATACAAAGTTTATGAGAAACTTGTATTTCCAAAGAAGTGAGTGGGAGCACTATAGAATTTCTGATGATTATATGTTGTTGACATATTGTGGATCAAAAATGATGTAGAATTTCTGGAAAGCATATAGGGTTATTTGAAAAGTGTTTTTCAATAGAAAACCTGGATTAGGCTACTTGAACATTGAGCATCTAGATCTACGAGGATAGATCAAAAACACTAAATGGTACTTTCAAATGAGCACATACCTTGACATGATCTTGAAGGTGTTCAAGATGGATCAGTCAAGGAAGGAGTTCTTGCCTGAGTTGTAAGGTATGAAGTTAAGACTTAAAGCTCGACCACGGCAGAAGAAAGAGAAAGGACGAATGTCGTCCCCTATGCTTTTGTCATAGGCTCTATACGGTATGCCATGCTGAGTACCGCACCTGATGTGTGCCTTGCCACATGTCTGGCAAGAGGGTACAAAGGTGATCCAGGAGTGGATCACTAGACAGTGGTCAAAATTGTCCTTGGAGTAATAAGGACATGTTTCTCAATTATGGAGGTGATAAAGAGTTCGGCGTAAAGAGTTACGTCGATGCAAGCTTAACACCTATCCGGATAGCTCTGAGTAGAGATACCGGATACGTATAATGGAGCAATAATTTAGAATAGCTCCAAGTAGAACAGTTATTTGTAATGGCTCCAAATGTAGCATAGTAGTTGCATCTACAAGATGACATAGAAATTTGTGAAGTACATACGAATCTGAATGTTGCAGACCCGTTGACTGAAACCTCTCTCACAAGCAAAACATGATCAAGCCCAGAACTTATTGAGTCTTAATCACATGATGATGTGAACTAGTTTAGTGACACTAGTAAACTCTTTGGATGTTGGTCACATGGCGATGTGACCTGTGAGTGTTAATCACATGGCGATGTGAACTAGATTATTGACTCTAGTGCAAGTGGGAGACTGTTGGAAATATGCCCTAGAGGAAATAATAAATTGATTATTATTATATTTCCTTGTTCATGATAATCGTTTATTATCCATGCTAGAATTGTATTGATAGGAAACTCAGATACATTTGTGGATACATAGACAACACCATGTCCCTAGTAAGCCTCTAGTTGACTAGCTCTTTGATCAATAGATGGTTACGGTTTCCTGACCATGGACATTGGATGTCGTTGATAACGGGATCACATCATTGGGAGAATGATGTGATGGACAAGACCCAATCCTAAGCCTAGCACAAAGATCGTGTAGTTCGTATGCTAAAGCTTTTCTAATGTCAAGTATCATTTCCTTAGACCATGAGATTGTGCAACTCCCGGATACCGTAGGAATACTTTGGGTGTGCCAAACGTCACAACGTAACTGGGTGGCTATAAAGGTACACTACAGGTATCTCCGAAAGTGTCTGTTGGGTTGGCACGAATCGAGACTGGGATTTGTCACTCCGTGTAAACAGAGAGGTATCTCTGGGCCCACTCGGTAGGACATCATCATAATGTGCACAATGTGATCAAGGAGTTGATCACGGGATGATGTGTTACGGAACGAGTAAAAGAGACTTGCCGGTAACGAGATTGAACAAGGTATTGGGATACCGACGATCGAATCTCGGGCAAGTACAATACCGATAGACAAAGGGAATTGTATACGGGATTGATCGAATCCTCGACATCGTGGTTCATCCGATAAGATCATCGTGGAACATGTGGGAACCAACATGGGTATCCAGATCCCGCTGTTGGTTATTGACCGGAGAACGTCTCGGTCATGTCTGCATGGTTCCCGAACCCGTAGGGTCTACACACTTAAGGTTCGATGACGCTAGGGTTATAGGGAATAGATATACGTGGTTACCGAATGTTGTTCGGAGTCCCGGATGAGATCCCGGACCTCACGAGGAGTTCCAGAATGGTCTGAGGTAAAGATTTATATATGGGAAGTCCTGTTTTGGTCGCCGGAAAAGTTTCGGGGTTTATCGGTAACATACCAGGACCATCGGGAGGGTCCCGGGGGTCCACCAAGTGGGGCCACCAGCCCCGGAGAGCTGCATGGGCCAAGTGTGGGAGGGGACCAGCCCCAGGTGGGCTGGTGCGCCCCCCCACCAAGGCCCAAGGCGCAATGGAGAGGGAAAGGGGGCAAACCCTAGGGCACATGGGCCCTAAGGCCCACCCCAGGTGCGCCTCCCCTCTCTCCCCCCTTGGCCGCCCCCCTTGGATGGGATCTAGGATGGCCGCCACCCCTAGGGGTGGAAACCCTAGGTGGGGCACAGCCTCTTCCCTTCCCCTATATATACTTGAGGTTTGGGCTGCCCATCACACATGAATTCTGCCCCTGTTGGTGCAGCCCTACCCCTCTTCATTCTCGTCTCTTGCGATGCTTGGCGAAGCCCTGCTGGAGTACCGCGCTCCTCCACCACCACCACCACGCCGTTGTGCTGCTGCTGGATGGAGTCTTCCTCAACCTCTCCCTCTCTCCTTGCTGGATCAAGGCATGGGAGACGTCACCGGGCTGTACGTGTGTTGAACGCGGAGGTGCCGTCCGTTCGGCACTAGGATCTCCGGTGATTTGGATCACGATGAGTACGACTCCTTCAACCCGTTCTCTTGAACGCTTCCGCATAGCGATCTACAAGGGTATGTAGATGCACTCTCCTTCCCCTCGTTGCCGGTTTCTCCATAGATAGATCTTGGTGACACGTAGGAAAATTTTGAATTTCTGCTATGTTCCCCAACACTTCTGCGCAAAGGAGAAATAAGAATGGTGAAGCTGGGCAGCCTTGCCGAAGACCTCTTGATGGGGTGAAGTAGGGTAGCAGCTCCCCGTTTACTCGAACCGAGAAGCGCACAGAAGTAACACATTTCATAATCAGTCGAACTAATGTGTTGCTAAAGCCAAGTCTGAGAAGAATAGCCTCCAGGTAGTGCCACTCCACGCGGTCATATGCTTTCATCATATCGAGCTTAACCGCGCATGCCGTATTCTTCCCCCTCTTCCTTCTTCGCAAAGTGCGAACACTTTCGAAAGCCACCAAAACATTGTCAGTTATTAAGCGTCCTGGAACAAAGGCACTTTGTTCCTCGCTTATAATTTCGTCCATACAGCCCCGCATATGATTCGCAATTGCTTTGGCAGCTATTTTGTATAAGACGGGACATAATGCAATAGGGCGGTACTGGTGGATCATCTGAGGGTGTCTCACCTTTGGGATAAGAGTTATGTAAGTATCGTTTAGTCCCACTGGTAGATCGCCTCCATTAAGAAACCCAAGCACCGCTGCTGTGACATCATCTTTCAGAAGTTGCCAATGGCGTTGGAAGAAACCCACGGTGTATCCATCTACCCCAGGGCCTTTAGAAGGAGCCATCTGAAATAAAGCCTCTTGTACCTCTCGTGGTTCATAGGGTCTGTCAAGATGCAGGTTCATCTCCGGTGTCACCTTTACAGGGACATAATCCAACAACTCACTCATATCAAATACCCCTTGTGATGTATATAGATTTTGATAGAATGATTGTATCTCCGCTTTATCCTCATTCGCGTCAGCACAAACCGAGCCGTCAGCTCTTCTTAGACCGATGATTTTATTCAAGCGCTGACGTTGTTTGGCTTGTGCTTGGAAGTAGCCAGTGTTGCGATCTCCCTCTCGGAGCCAACTGACACGTGACCGCTGCCGAAGCCATATTTCTTCTAGTTTGAGAGCCTCCCGGAGCTTAGCCGCGGTCCTTTTCTCTTCGTATGATGGCCCTCGTCCAATGGACTGTCTCCGCAGCTTATCTAGCTTTTTCTGTAGCTGCCGGACTGATCGTGAAAGACATCCAAATTCTCTCGTTCCCCACGGCTCAAGTGTTCGCTGGAGCGCACCCAGCGATTCAACTATCCCCTGCAGACCAGGAGAACGAGTCTGCTGCAACCAAGTTTCTGTGACCAAATTCTCATAGTCCATATGAGTTTGCCAAACGTTCTCGTAGCGGAACTGTTTCGATCGCCGCCCCCTGGTCATGTGGTTTATCTCTGATCTCTGCGATGACAAAACAGTGGTCCGACTCCACCGCACTGACATGCCGTACTCGGATGAACTCATAATGCTGACGAAAAGCCTCGTTTGCAAAAGCACGATCAAGTCTGGCCTTTACATTAGCATCTCCATCCTGCCTATTATCCCAAGTATAGGGCAGTCCCGTCCACCCTAGATCTTGGAAACCAACCTCGTCAACAGCCTCTCTGAAAGCTCGCATTTGCCATTCCGGTCGCGTCGAACGGCTAAAGTGCTCATCACCATACAGAGTCTCGTTAAAGTCACCCATGCATAACCACGCAACATGCGGCTGTGCATACAAGGTTCTCATGAAGCGCCAACTATGGTGTCTATTCTCAGCTCTAGGTGCTCCATAGAAACCCGTGAATCGCCACTCGATCGAGCTTTGATCCTTCATCCGCACCAATGTATCAATATGGCTGGAACTGTAATTTTTTCAACTGAACATCATATTCCTTGGACCAGAAAAGACCTATGCCCCCACTTAGTCCTTCACTGTCCACTGCAAAACATCCCGCGAAACCTAACTGGTAATGCAAATCCTCAACTCTTTTCGCCCTGATCTTAGTCTCCATTACAAACAGCAGGGCAGGAACTTCTTGCTTCACAATACTGTGAAGCTCACGAACTGCCTCGGGGTTCCCAAGCCCCTGGCAGTTCCAACTCATACAATTCATTGCGGTCGGCAGGGCTGCTGCGCAGCCTCTGCCGAATTTTCAAGTGTAGGTTTCTTTTTCTTCGGTTCCCTCACAACCCCTTCCTCTTCTTCAAGAGAAGTTTGTGTAACATCCTCCATTACCTGAGCAGATGTATTTTCTGGGTGAGCTGAGTTGTTGCCGTCGGTAAGGAGTAGCTGGCGACTAACAACTGGCCGGTACACTTGTTTTGGCGCCTCCTTCTCTTATTTTGTGATCTGTTCCTGACTGGAGAGTTCACCTCCGCTTGTTCCTTGCTAGCATTAGTTGAATTCCGAGACCCCCTCTGGCTATTTGTGTATGCATGCTGTTCTTTCGATGTGCCATCGCCAGAAGTAGCCTTTCTTTTATCTTCTGGTGCCCTTAACCAAGGTCCAAACTGCAGCTCTCCTTTCTCATCCCTAGGGCCAGGATTGGGACAATAGAGGTCTGAATGACCTAGACGTCCATAGGAGAAGCAAAAGTGTGGCACTTGCTCATATTGTATGTCATATAGATCAGTTTTGCCCCTCTTTGCCGATTCAATCAAGATCCATCGCCTTATTGGTTTCTTGACATCTATGGAGACTCTCGCACGCAAATATCCACCCACATGATCAAACTCTATAGAGTTGGCTGCCTTATCAATTTGCTGCGCAATCAACTTTCCCCAAGCCTCGTTCCGCAGGTTGTACGGAAGATTTGGAACCCTAGCCCATAAGCTGAGCCGATCAAACTAAACCTCGTCAGGTCTCATACAGTCCTCAAAATCAGCCAAGATGACAGCGTTTTTGCTGATATGCCAAGGTGAGCCTTCCCAAATCCGTTCGCGATCGCACTGGGATTCAAATTCTGCCACAAAGGTGTTCTCTCCCATCGATCGAAACTGGAGTCCCCTAGGGTTTCCCCATGCCGGCCGAAGTGCGTTGGTTATGGTTTGGATGTGGAGGAGGTTCCGATGCAAAACCCTACCCGCCAATAGCCACTTCTTCAGTTTGCCCTCTTCTCTATCATCGATGACAAGTGGTGTCGCTTCCTCATCGGTGATCCCTAGTTTCCCGAGCTTCTCTTCGAGTAGGGCCTTGGCCGTCCGTGGGGAGACCGGGTCCGCTGCCCGATGATCGCCGCTGGCTGATACAGACATCTTTCCGCGGAATCCAGGGACGCCCTGCCGTGCAGATCCGGCGTGCGTCGGCAAGTTTCGCTCGAAACCCTAATCGCCAGAGGTATTAGGTCTTGCGGGGACCTAGGCAGTTACGGTTGGGTGGCGGCTGCGTTTCGCCTTGCATGCTTCTACGTAGTCGTGTTGACGTGTTCACGTACATGACAAAAGTTCAAAACGAACAGAATGGTAAAACATGACAACTTACACCAAATGGGTAATCCCGATGAAAAACTGTTGAACGGTGTAATCCGCGTAAAAAATTGCAAAAAAATTACTCTACAAACAGATGATGTAAATCTGCGAAATTCTTAACTTCAAATGCGTGAGTATCAACATATTCTAGCTACCAAATAACGAACCACGAGTCTCTATCACTGCATTTTCCCTGTTAACATAAAGCTTTTCTCCCTCTTCGACCTAAAACCTTCCGTGACAACAATACTAGTCTAGTGGAGATAATGGAAGACTTGGCTGGAGCTCCGTGTCCCGGGATCCGAACACTGAGGCGATGGTGCAGCTGACATTGTGCTTGTGCCGGAGCGATGGGACTCCTCGACCTGCCAACGCGCCGTGTAGTTGCTTCCCAGAGTGAAGTTGTTGCCGACGCCCATGGCCATGGGGTACCCGTATCCAGTTGGCAGTGTCTTCATGTAGTCCCCGCCGGCGACGACCTGGGCGGAGTACTCAGGCGCCGGAGTACAGTCGGCGAAGGCAGGGTAGTTCCCAAGTGGCAGGACTGCATCGCGCAACTCGCCGGTGTGCCACATGGTCAGATCAGTCCAGTCGTAACCAGCATTGCCGGAGCCTAGCGCGAGCGTCTCGTCGACGGCGCCCGAGTAGTTGCCGCCGCCGATGCACTGGAAGCCGCACCCTGGTTGCATCTGGAAGCGATCTTCCCCGAGTAGGCCGTCGTTGTTCCCGCCGTGCCACGGCACCATCTGCAACTCGAAGCCGGCGGCGTCCATGTCCAGGTC
This sequence comes from Triticum urartu, assembly GCF_056163025.1. NCBI lineage: Eukaryota > Viridiplantae > Streptophyta > Magnoliopsida > Poales > Poaceae > Triticum > Triticum urartu. Next base: position 502,274,744 of record NC_141879.1, on the reverse strand, counting down.
CACGGGGTTGCTTCCGGTGCACGGCACGCCGCCACCTTGCGCGAGCTGCTGCGGCATGACGGCGTCGTCAGAAGCATCCGGCGCGATCTGCTCGTCGATCCGGCCGTGGCCGCCGTCGGCGGGTACGCCCAGAGCCTCCATCCTGTCTCCCGCGGCCCGCAGCGCGGCGTCGATCGCCTCGAGCAGCTCCCGCGCCTGGTCCAGCGTCACGTCGTTGAGCGCCGGGTCCCAGTCCGCGAGCGCGGCGGGGCAGCCGTGGCGCACCCTGGCGAGCTTGGCCCGCTCCTTGCCCAGCTCCGCCTCAAGGTAGCCCCGGTGCGTGTGCTGCGCGCGGGCCTCCGGCGGGACGGCGCGGCGGTACCTCTCGAGGACGCCCTCCTCCGACTCCCACACGAGCGGCGGGGCCCCGGCGCCGGCGGCGAGGCAGACGAGCGCGACCGGGACGGCGCACAGCGTGGCGAGCTCCCTGGCCTTGTTCTGGAGCCCCTTGGTCCTCCTGCCGCACGTGGCGGCGCGCCCGCGCGCGCTCTCGACGAGCCTCATCTCGACCTTGGCGCGCGTCATGGCTGTGGCTGGCTGGGTGGCGGTGCGTACTGCGTACGATGCTATTGCTACGAGCTTCTTCCTCTGCTCCTCCGATCTGATCCGATCCCGTTGGCTCGTTGCAGCTCTCCGGCGAGGCGCCTGGTGTATATGTAGATGGAAAAAAGGCAGGTTTCTGTGCGCCGGAGCCGGACGTGGACTCGTCCGCCTCCCCCACGCGGTGGCCCCTAGAGTGCTAGGCAGTAGGCACTAGGCCTATTATTAAGCCCCGTAATCTTGCATTAGCTCTAAACAAATGACGATGTAGCCTGCAGGCTGCTCGCCGTAATCTGCCATTAGTCGCGGAAAGTTTCACTTGAATCCCACGTCAGCCGCGGATTAAAGGGTTGGGCCGTGATTAACCAAAAAAATGGAAGGTGACGCTTGCTTGGGTAGCAAACCGTTTCGATCCCGGTGGCGGTGGGCTTCCGATTAAAGGAAGGTGATGCTCAGCTTGGGTAGCAAACCGTTCCGATCCCTGTGGGCTTCCGATTAAAGGAAGGTGAATCCGGCTTCTACTTGGCACAATTAACGCGACATCTTTGAGATTGGTTTCCGTTCAGTACGGCCATGACCGGTGCTCGTGTATCAGGGTCACCTAGCCTGAAGAACTAACTTAGCAGGAGATCCAGACAATTCTTCTGTTTGTGGGATGTTGAGAGGAATTTAGGGTGAATTTCAGATACGGACAGCATCTTCGTGATGTATCTTGGGCATATAAAATGTTGTTTTACATTGCAAGAAAATGCATTTGTTGCTACAATATTTATGCTCTAAGAGCATCTTCAACAGGTGCGCTACCACGCGACGCGCTAAATAAGTTTACAGCGCCGGAAATAGCAACCTTTTGCGCGCCCCAAGCGCTGGCTCCAGCGGCCGGTGCAAAAAATTATGCGCACACACTGCTCGAGCAAAAGCACTAAAATACAACGCGCGATACACACACGTACCGAAAAACAACATAGTTCAACATAGATAGTTCATAGCATAGGTAGATAAAAAAAGATACATAGATAGCTCAACAAGATAGTTAAAACATAGATAGCTTAGCATAGGTAGTGATCAAATCTGGCAACATAGCTCGTGTGTGGCTGGACCCTATTGGTTCCCACCCTCCTCTTTGTGATCTATATGCAGATCTTTTTAGTGTTGCTAACTCTCTGAATGATACTATAGCCCATTTTAAATCCTGGGCTGGTGGGGGCATGTTCAGACGCAGGCTGAATGCGGATCTAACCCGCCAGCTAGAGGGGGTGCAGGGGGCTGTTGATAACATTATAAATTCTGATGAGGGCGACGGCGTTGAATGGAGTTTTGGTCCCAAAGGAAGATTCACTACCAAGTCAGTTTACTCTTATCTGGAAAAAGATCTTGCTGGTTGTGACTATAGGTGGATTTGGAGGGCCAAGTTACCTGTCAAAATACAAATTTTCCTATGGCAACTGTTCCAGGACGCTGTTCTCATTGGGGATGTGATGAAACGTCGAAACTGGGCTGGCAACCCTTGTTGCTCATTCTGCAAATGCAGGGAGACTTACCTGCATCTATTTTTTCTATGCCCCGTCGCTAGGGTCGCCTGGCGCACAGTTGGTGCAGTGCTGGGTACTGATTTGTGCCCCAACAACCTATGTCAGTTTTACTCTTGGTGTTATGCTTTTCTTCCCCATGGAGAGAAACACTTTACTGTGGAGCTTGCGGCCATCTGCTGGGCCATTTGGAACCGCAGGAATCAAGCTACATTTGAATTCAAGAAACTGTCATCTCCTTTTAAGATTGTTTTCAATGCTTGTGCGCATATTTCCTACTGGGCAGGTTTATTGAAAGGCGAAGAACGAACGGAGCTGGAGCAGGGCGCAGCACTTCTGAGGATGAACGCTAAGAAGATGATGAGCCTTTGTGCGTCTGCATACACGGGGACCACCCAGGGATGACTCTTGGCAGCAGACCCCTCCTTTTGAAGCTCATTTTCTTGAAGCTGGTCGCGATTGGTGTTAGGCTCTTCGTTATGTTATCCTTGTCTTCCTAGTACTGGTATCTGTTTCTGCCTCTCCGTAGGCTGTGGTGTGGGTTGTGAGACATTTGTTACTTTTGCGGTGAGTTGCTAGTGCTCCAGGGTTTTCGCCCCGTGGTGGTCGTTTCGATTGCGAGCGACTACAGCGGGTTTCCCTGGAGTGCTAGAGCTCGCTTTTTCCCTTTCCCTGTTTGTCTTTCCTTGGAACTCGGTTGTATTTCTGTTATTTCGATAATGGAAAGGGGATTAGCCTGGCTCTAAAAAAAAGCTAAGCATGAGATCCAGACAATTCTTCTTTTTTCGCGAAATAGACAATTCTTCTCTTTGTGGGTGGGATGATGAGAGGAATTTAGGGTGAATTTCAGATACGCGCAGCGTCTTTGTGATGTATCTTGGGCATATAAAAAGTTGTTTTACATAGCAAGAACATGCATTTTATGATTCCTGCAACATTTCTGCTCTAAGAGCATCTCCAACACGCGCGCAACCGCGCGGCGCGCTAAATAAGTTTACAGCACCGGAAATAGCAACTTTTTACTCGCCGCAGAGCGTTGGCTCCAGCGGCCGGTGCAAAAATTATACACACGCACCGCTCGAGCAAAAGCAGTAAAATACAGCACGTGATACACATGCGTACGCAAAAACAAGATAGTTCAACATAGATAGTTCATAGCATAGGTAGATAAAAAAACCATACATAGATAGTTCAACAAGATAGTTAAAACATACTCCCTCCGTCCGGAAATACTTGTCATTGAAATGGATGTATCTAGATGTATTTTAGTTCTAGATACATCCATTTTCATCTATTTTGATGATAACTATTTCCGGACGGAGGGAGTAGATAGTTAGCATAGTTCAACTACTCATCGTCCTCCTCCTACTACTACTCCGACTCCGACTCCGACTCGGTGATGCCCTCCTCCACGTCGTAATGAAGACGTTAATATACCGGTCATCGTTGGAGTCCCGGGTCGACGCTTCTCCAAGCTCGATGTTGAAGAGCGCGGCCGCCTTCCGCGTACGCCTGTCCTCACGATAGGTGGCTCGCTCCGCGCTCTTCGCCCTCCTTTGCGCGTAGAATTCACGCTCGTTGACGACGTCATCCGGGAAGCGTTGGCGCCACACCGCCATGGCCTCCTCGTTCATCTCAGTGATGCCGAGGCGGCGCTCCGGCCTCCGGTTGTCGCGATGGTCCTCGTCGGTGACAAGCCGCGGGGGAGGCGCGAGCTCCTGCGCCCGCTCCCGCGTCGTCATCTCGGGAAAGTTCATCTCCCTATGAGGCCGTCGGAGGCGCCACACCACCGCGTCATATGCGCGGGCGGCCTCGTGGGCGGTGTCGAAAGTGCCGAGGCCAAGGCGCATCTTGCCGGACTGTATCTCGATGGATAAGGCGCCAGAGGGGCGCACGCGGACGCCGCGGTTACCCAAACTTCCCTGGCGGCGTAGCGGCGGCGAGGCGAGAAAGAGAGGGAAGAGAGCGGCAGAGGGCGTATGGCAAGGCACAGAGCGGTGGGAGGGCGTGTGCAGGGCGCTGGATTTATAAAGCGCGCCGGACGCCGTGCGCCAAAACTAGCGCGCACCCGGCCACTTTTTCGCGTGCGCGCGTGATCTTTTCCCGTGCGCCTGAATATCCCGCGCTCGATGGAGTGCGCAAAACCGCTCCGCGTGCGCTAAAACCCACGTGTATCGCGTGCACGCGTTTTTTACAGCTACTGTTGGAGATGCTCTAACAAGTGATACAAAATAGGGCACCATCTTGCTTCGACGGATACCCTATATTAGGCATGACAATTGCATACATATTGTATCAAACTCATCTCAAATAAATCACAAACACTATAAACATAAATTGCTCATCACATCTCACACAAATTGTTCGTCAATCCATAACATCAAATTGTTCATCACACATCACACAAATTATTCAACGCACAGGAAGATGAAACTCGGGATGTTGTTCCCCATGCCACTTCCACCACTCATCCATGATATCCTTTTGAAAATCTCCTTGCGCATCGGCTTCTCGAATCTCTAGGGCACGCCTCGACAAAACCTCGGTCTTCCCTTCTACGCGGCTGCCCGAGTTCCCCCATGAACTCATATAAGGTGTAATCCTAATTTTTGTCATGCTCACTCTCAATGATCATGTTGCATGATCACGCACATCGTTGTGATGTACCAAATGATCTCTTGATCCCAAAACCTAGCCGATCCTCACACAATAGCAAAATGGGTTTGCAAAATCTCAAAAGCCCTCTCCACATCTTTCCTAATGGCCTTGAGCATTATGAAAGTAGAGTTCATTCGTACCTTGGGGACTTAAAATTGGCTTCCCAAAAGAAGGCCACTTTGGATATGTCCCATCCGCAAGGTAGTAGCCTTTTTTGTAGGCGCAACCATTTTCTTGGAACTTCACCAGTGGTGGTTCTTCATTAGCCAACTTGGCAAAGAGAGGTGACCGCTGGACCACATTGATGTCATTGCAAGAACCAGGCATCCCAAATTAAGAATGCAAAATTCATGTCTCCTTATTGGCCACGGCCTCAAGAATGATGGTGGCGTCCTTGGGTCCTTTGAATTGTCCATGCCAATTTGCAGGACAGTTCTTCCACTTCCAATACATGCAATCGATGGAGCCAAGCATACCTGGAAATCTACGAGCTGTGTTCATCTCCAAAAGCCATGCCATGTCCTAAGCATTGGAGGCTCTCAAATACTCTGGCCCGAACAGCTCAAACCACCGCCTACAAATTGCTTTGCATAAAAGATTGAGGTGCTCTCTCCCACTTCCAAGTTATCATCAATGAAATTAGACGAACCATCATATGCCATCACGTGCAATGCGGCTGTCACCTTCTGGATGGTGCTATGTCCAAGCTTGCCAGTGCAATTCATCTTCTCCTAGTACCGATCATGTTACTTCATACAATTGGCAATGTGATGGAGTAAATCTAAAGACACCCTAAACCGGCGGCGAAAAGATTGCTCTAAATACGTTGGAGCCTCTTGCCTATCCTCCGAATTACCTCACGTCCGTAAACGAAACTACCATGCGTCGGCCTCTTGTTCTTGTGCATCACCAAGACCAAAGCAACGACATCCTCTTCGGTCATGTTATATTTCTCTTCGGACGAGGAATCATCCCACGAAGAACACGAATCACATGAACTCATCTACAATGTAATAGTTTGAATTACCATCTACTCATTTGTTCACAACGAAAATGAAAGAAAACAAAAAATTACCTTGCACACAATTCGTCAAAACATCTAGAGTGCGAGGAGGAACACACCGGCTGGCTGCGCGTGGAAACTATGTGGTAGCCGTGTCGGGACGAATCGGCTACGTGGACGTTGGGAAGGGACTCATAGCTGCCACCAAGTGAAGGTCTTGAAAAAAATGTCGTCGTCGCACCATCCACGACGACCGATGCAGCAAAGCAGTGTGCGGCTCAGTGGCGACGTTGCGAGGTAGTAGCAGCCGCACGACAACTACCAGTCCGTGTCGACGACCTATTGCATGCCGATGAGCTCCATTACAGTTGGCTGAGGGCAACTCGCGACCAAAATCCTCCGGATGGCGGCGTGGAGGAGGAGCTTAAATCGGGTAGCCAAAAGGGCACCTGCGGTTGTCCAGAGCGGTGGGATAGGTCAGAGGAGAAGCGGCGTGGTTGGGGCCAGGAGGAGGAACAACGGCGGTGTCGGCGACGAGGGTGGCAGCCAAAATCGTGTGGCGGCCCGACGGAGGCAGAGGCGGGTGGCTGCACGCAAAAGTTTTCTACCTGTTGGTTACACGCGTGGGTTGATTTTTGTGTTTGGGTAGCCATGTACATGACTAAGAGCATCTCAGCCGCGTCACCAACAGGCCCCCTAGGGCAACTTTTTTAGCGCCAGCACCGAAAAAGGCCCCAGACGCACCCCAAGACGCCGAAATTTGCTGGCTCAGCCTGTTTTTGGGCCCGGCGATCGCAGGCCGAACCCAGCGCACTGGGGGGCGCTCGAGGGCTATGGCAAAAGGGGAAAACATGCCTGGACCACACAGTCAGGCGAAAAGTCAAGGCAATCGTCCTAATTCGCCCCCACCCCCGCGCGCTCGGCCACCACCGTGCCGATCCCGGCGCCGCCCATCGCCCAACACCGCTAGATAGGCCATTCCCCGCCGGAAAAGAGAGAAGGTTTCGCCGCAGCAACCTCTCCACCACCATCTGGGCGAGTTTTCCGGCGCTCCGGCCGCGAAGGGTGGTACACCGGTAGTTGTGCGCCCACCACGGCCACCAGGTGTTCATCGATTTGTATCTGCTCGGTGATGGACTCGAACAACGAGGAGGTGCTCGCGGCGCTGCTGGAGGAGGAAGCCGATGTCGGCCTGCTCGCGAGCAATGAAAAGCCACGACGAGGTGGCTCGGCGCCAGGGCGGCTGAAAGCAAAGAACCGACATCGTCTGGAAGGCTATTGCATTCTCTACTCCGACTACTTCGCCGACGCTCCACTGCACGGTGACAAAGTGTTTTGGCGCCGTTATCGGATGTGCCGAGAGCTTTTCCTCTAGATTGTGAATTCCATCCGGGAGTTCGGCAGCTACTTCAAGTGCAAGAGGGATTGCACCAACAAACTTGGATTCACCTCAATCTAGAAGTGCACGACAACTATGAGGATCCTTGCATACGGAGCTCCCGGTGATTCACTCGACGACTATGGGCGCATGGCCGAGTCCACGACCATTGAGTGTTTCTACAAGTTCTGCAGGGCAGTGGTGAAGGAAATATGCCCTAGAGGCAATAATAAAGTTGTTATTTATATTTCCTTATATCGTGATAAATGTTTATTATTCATGCTAGAATTGTATTAACCGGAAACTTAGTACATGTGTGAATACATAGACAAACAAAGTGTCACTAGTATGCCTCTACTTGACTAGCCGTTAATCAAAGATGGTTATGTTTCCTAGCCATGGACAAAGAGTTGTCATTTGATGAACGGGATCACATCATTATAGAATGATGTGATTGACTTGACCCATCCGTTAGCTTAGCACTTTGATTATTTAGTTTACTGCTATTGCTTTCTCCATAACTTATACATGTTCCTATGACTATGAGATTATGCAACTCCCGAATATCGGAGGAACACTTAGTGTGCTATCAAACATCACAACGTAACTGGTGACTATAAATATGCTCTACAGGTGTCTCCAATGGTGTTTGTTGAGTTGGCATAGATCGAGATTAGAATTTGTCACTCCGTTGTCGGAGAGATATCTCTGGGCCCTCTCGGTAATGCACATCACTATAAGCCTTGCAAGAAATGTGACTAATGAGTTAGTTACGGGATGTTGCATTACGGAACGAGTAAAGAGACTTGCCGGTAACGAGATTGAACTAGGTATTGAGATACCGACGATCGAATCTCGGGCAAGTAACATACCGATGACAAAGGGAACAACGTATGTTGTTATGCGGATTGACCGATAAAGATCTTCGTAGAATATGTACCAATATGTGTATCCAGGTTCCGCTATTGGTTATTGACCGGAGATGAGTCTCGGTCATGTCTACATAGTTCTCGAAACCCCGTAGGGTCCGCACGCTTAACGTTCGGTGACGATCGGTATTATGAGTTTATGGTTTTTGATGTACCGAAGGTAGTTCGGGGTCCCGGATATGATCACGGACATGATGAGGAGTCTCGGAATGGTCGAGACATAAAGATCGATATATTGGAAGGCTATGTTTGGACATCGGAATGATTCCGGGTGAGTTCGGGCATTTACCGGAGTACCGGGGGGGTTACCGGAACCCCTCGGTGAGTATATGGGCCTTAATGGGCCTTAGTGGGAGAGAAGAGAAGGCAGCCTAGGAGGGGGCGCCCCCCCAATCCCAATCCGAATTGGGTGAGGGGGCTGGCCCCCCTTTCCTTTCTCCTTCTCCCTCTTCCTTCTATTCCTAGTGGGACTAGGAAAGGGGGAGTCCTACTCCTACTAGGAGGAGGACTCCTCCCCCCTTGGCGCGCCTAAAGAGGGCTGGCCGGCCTCCCCCTCCCTCCTTTATATACGTGGGGAGGGGGAACCCTAGAACACACAAGTTGATTGTTTAGCCGTGTGCGGTGCCTGTTGGGGAACGTAGTAATTTCAAAAAAAATCCTACGCACACGCAAGATCATGGTGATGCATAGCAACGAGAGGGGAGAGTGTTGTCTACGTACCCTCGTAGACCATTCGCGGAAGCGTTATATCAACGTGGTTGATGTAGTCGTCTGTTTTCACGTCCGACCGATCCAAGTACCGAAAGCACGGCACCTCTGAGTTCTGCACACGTTCGGCTCGGTGACGTCCTCGCCTTCTCGATCCAACAAGAGGGGCGAAGTAGTAGATGAGTTTCGGCAGCACGACGGCGTGGTGACGGTGTTGGTGAAGAACAATCTCCGCAGGGCTTCGCCTAAGCACTACGAAAACTATGACGGAGGATAAAGTACAGGGGACGGGGTTGCCGGCACATGGCTTGGTGTTTCTTGATGTGTTTTTGGTGCTAGCCCTACCCCTCTATTTATATGTTGAGCTCTGGGGTCGAAACTTGGAGTAAAAGCCTCCTCAAAGTCGGTTTCACCCGAAAGGCAAGAGTCCTTCTCGGACTCCAGGGCTAGACGCCAGGGTTCCCGGCGTCTACCCCCTAGACGCCAGGGTTCCTGGCGTCTAGCCTCTCGTCTCCGCAAAACTTCCTTTTGCACTTTCCAAAAGCCTCGTGGGCTTTCCCCTTTGGCCCAGATAAAGTGTTCTCGTGCCCAAACATTTCGGGAAACATCCGGAACCCCTTCCGGTGAATTCCGGAACCCTTCCGGAGATCAAACACTACTATCCCATATATCAAACTTTGTCTCCGGACCATTCTGGAGTTCCTCGTCATGTCCGTGATCTCATCCCGGACTCCGAACAACATTCGGTCATCAACATACATAACTCATATAGTACTATATCGTCAACGAACGTTAAGCGTGCGGACCCTACGGGTTCGAGAACTATGTAGACATGACCGAGACACCTCTCTGGTCAATAACCAATAGCGGGACCTGGATGCCCATATTGGCTCCTACATATTCTACGAAGATCTTCATCGGTCAGACCGCATAACAACATACGTTGTTCCCTTTGTCATCGGTATGTTACTTGCCCGAGATTCGATCGTCGGTATCTCAATACCTAGTTCAATCTCATTACCGGCAAGTCTCTTTACTCATTCCGTAATACATCATCCCGCAACTAACTCATTAGTTGCAATGCTTGCAAGGCTTATAGTGATGTGCATTACCGAGTGGGCCCAGAGATACCTCTCCGACAATCGGAGTGACAAATCCTAATCTCGAAATACGCCAACCCAACAAGTACCTTTGGAGACACTTGTAGAGCACCTTTATAATCACCCAGTTATGTTGTGACGTTTGGTGGCACACAAAGTGTTCCTCCAGTAAACGGGAGTTGCATAATCTCATAGTCATAGGAACATGTATAAGTCATGAAGAAAGCAATAGCAACAAACTAAACGATCAAGTGCTAAGCTAACGGAATGGGTCAAGTCAATCACATCATTCTCCTAATTATGTGATCCTGTTAATCAAATGACAACTCATGTCTATGGTTAGGAAACATAACCATCTTTGATCAACGAGCTAGTCAAATAGAGGCATACTAGTGACATCTGTTTGTCTATGTATTCACACATGTATTATGTTTTCGATTAATACAATTCTAGCATGAATAATAAACATTTATCATGATATAAGGGAAATAAATAATAACTTTCTTATTGCCTCTAGGGCATATTTCCTTCAGTCTCCCACTTGCACTAGAGTCAATAATCTAGTATTCTAGTTCACATCGCCATGTGATTTAACATCAATAGTTCACATCACCATGTGAGTAACACCCATAGTTCACATCGACATGTGACCAACACCCAAAGGGTTTACTAGAGTCAATAATCTAGTTCACATCACTATGTGATTAACACCCAAAGAGTACTGAGGTGTGATCATGTTTTTCCTGTGAGAGAAGTTTAGTCAACGGGTCTGCCACATTCAGATCCGTAAGTATTTTGCAAATTTCTATGTCAACAATGCTCTGCATGGAGCTACTCTAGCTAATTGCTCCCACTTTCAATATGTATCCAGATTGAGACTTAGAGTCATCTGGATCAGTGTCAAAACTTGCATCGACGTAACCCTTTACGACGAACCTTTTGTCACCTCCATAATCGAGAAACATATCCTTATTCCACTAAGGATAATTTTGACCAATGTCCAGTGATCTACTCCTAGATCACTATTGTACTCCCTTGCCAAACTCAGGGCAGGGTATACAATAGGTCTGGTACACAGCATGGCATACTTTATAGAACCTATGGCTGAGGCATAGGGAATGACTTTCATTCTCTCTCTATCTTCTGTCGTGGTCGGGTTTTGAGTCTTACTCAACTTCACACCTTTGTAACACAGGCAAGAACTCCTTCTTTGACTGTTCCATTTTGAACTACTTCAAAATCTTGTCAAGGTATGTACTCATTGAAAAACTTATCAAGCGTCTTGATCTATCTCTATAGATCTTGATGCTCAATATGTAAGCAGCTTCACTGAGGTCTTTCTTTGAAAAAATCCTTTCAAACATTCCTTTATGCTTTGCAGAATAATTCTACATTATCTCCGATCAACAATATGTCTTTCACATATACTTATCAGAAATGCTGTAGTGCTCCCACTCACTTTCTTGTAAATACAGACTTCACCGCAAGTCTGTATAAAACTATATGCTTTGATCAACTTATCAAAGCGTATATTCCAACTCCGAGATGCTTGCACCAGTCCATAGATGGATCACTGGAGCTTGCATATTTTGTTAGTACCTTTAGGATTGACAAAACCTTCTGGTTGCATCATATACAACTCTTCTTTAATAAATTCATTAAGGAATGCAGTTTTGTTTATCCATTTGCCAGATTTCATAAAATGCGGCAATTGCTAACATGATTCGGACAGACTTAAGCATAGATACGAGTGAGAAACTCTCATCGTAGTCAACACCTTGAACTTGTCGAAAACCTTTTTGCGACAATTCTAGATTTGTAGATAGTAACACTACTATCAGCGTACATCTTCCTCTTGAAGATCCATTTAATCTCAATGGCTCGTCGATCATTGGGCAAGTCAATCAAAGTCCATACATTGTTCTCATACATGGATCTCATCTCAGATTTCATGGCCTCAAGCCATTTCGCGGGATCTAGGCTCATCATCGCTTCCTCATAGTTCATAGGCTCGTCATGGTCAAGTAACATGACCTCTAGAACAGGATTACCATACCACTCTGGTGCGAATCTCACTCTGGTTTACCTACGAGGTTCCGTAGTAACTTGATCTGAAGTTACATGATCATCATCATTAGCTTCCTCACTAATTGGTGTAGTAGTCACATGAACAGATTTCTGTGATGAACTACTTTCCAATAAGGGAGCAGTATAGTTACCTCATCAAGTTCTACTTTCCTCCCACTCACTTCTTTCGAGAAAAACTCCTTTTCTAGAAAGGATCCATTCAAAGCAACGAATATATTGCCTTCAGATCTGTGATAGAAGGTGTACCCAACATTTTCTTTTGGGTATCCTATGAAGACGCACTTCTCTGATTTGGGTTAGAGCTTATCAGGTTGAAACTTTTTCACATAAGCATTGCAACCTCAAACTTTAAGAAACGACAGCTTAGGATTCTCATATGGTGTCGTCTCAACGGATTTAGATGGTGCCCTATTTAACGTGAATGCAGCTGTCTCTAATGCATAACCCCAAAATGATAGTGGTAGATCGGTAAGAGACATCATAGATCGCACCATATCTAATAAAGTACGGTTATGACGTTCGGACACACCATTACACTGTGGTGTTCTAGGTGGCGTGAGTAGTGAAACTATTTCACATTGTTTTAACTGAAGGCCAAACTCTTAACTCAAATATTTTACCTCTGCAATCATATCGTAGAAACTTTTATTTTCTTGTTACGATGATTCTCCACTTCACTCTGAAATTCTTTAAACTTTTCAAATGTTTCAGACTTGTGTTTCATTAAGTAGATATACCCATATCCTTTCAAATCATCTGTGAAGGTCAAAAAATAACGATACTTGTCGTGAGCCTTAACACTCATCGGACCGCATACATCAGTATGTATTATTTCCAATAAGTCAGTTGCTCGCTCCATTGTTCTGGAGAACGGAGTCTTAGTCATCTTGCCCATGAGGCATGGTTCGCAAGCATCAACTGATTCATAATCAAGTGATTCCAAAAGCCCATCAGCATGGATTTTCTTCATGCGCTTTACACCAATATGACCTAAACGACATTGCCACAAATAAGTTGCACTATCATTATTAACTTTGCATCTTTTGGCTTCAATATTATGAATATGTGTATCACTATGATCGAGATCCAACAAACCATTTTCATTGGGTGTATGACCATAGAAGGTTTTATTCATGTAAACAGAACAACAATTATTCTCTAGTTTACATGAATAACCGTATTGCAATAAACATGATCCAATCATATTCATGCTCAACGCAAACACTAAATAACATTTATTTTAGGTTCAACACTAATCCCGAAAGTATAGGGAGTGTGCGATGATGATCATATCAATCTTGGAACCACTTCCAATACACATCGTCACTTCACCCTTAACTAGTCTCTGTTCATTTTGCAACTCCCGTTTCGAGTTACTATTCTTAGCAACTGAACTAGTATCAAATACTGAGGGGTTGCTATAAACACTAGTAAAGTACACATCAATAACATGTATATCAAATATACCTATGTTCACTTTGCCACCCTTCTTATCCGCCAATTACTTGGGGTAGTTCCGCTTCCAGTGACCAGTCCCTTTGCAGTAGAAGCACTCACTTTCAGGCTTAGGTCCAGACTTGGGTTTTTCACTTGAGCAGCAACTGGCTTGCCGTTCTTCTTGAAGTTCCCCTTTCTTCCCTTTGTCCCTTTAGTTGAAACTAGTGGTTTTGTTTACCATCAACACTTGATGCTTTTCTTGATTTCTACCTTCGTCGATTTCAGCATCACGAAGAGCTTGGGAATCGTTTCCGTTATCCCATGCATATTATAGTTCATCACGATGTTCTACTAACTTGGTGATGGTGACTAGAGAATTCTGTCAATCACTATTTTATCTGGAAGATTAACTCCCACTTGATTCAAGCGATTGTAGTACCCAGACAATCTGAGCACATACTCACTCCTTGAGCTATTCTCCTCCATATTTTAGCTATAGAATTTGTTGGAGACTTCATATCTCTCAACTCGGGTATTTGCTTGAAATATTAACTTCAACTCCTGGAACATCTCATATGTTCCATGACGTTCAAAACGTCTTTGAAGTCCCGATTCTAAGCCGTTAATCATGGTGCACTAAACTATCAAGTAGTCATCATATTGAGCTAGCCAAACGTTCAGAACGTCTGCATCTACTCCTGCAATAGGTCTGTCACCTAGCGGTGCATCAAGGACATAATTCTTCTGTGCAGCAATGAGGATAATCCTCAGATCACGGATCCAGTCCGCATCATTGCTAGTAACATTTTTCAACTTAGTTTTCTCTAGGAACATATAAAAATTAAACGGGGAGCAATATCGCGAGCTATTTATCTACAACATAGATATGCTAATACTACCAGGACAAAGTTCATGATAAATTTAAGTTCAATTAATCATATTACTTAAGAACTCCCACTTAGAAAGACATCCCTCTAATCTTCTAAGTGATCACGTTATCCAAATCAACTAAACCATAACCGATCATCACGTGAAATGGAGTAGTTTTCAATGGTGAACATCAATATGTTGATCATATCTACTATATGATTCACGCTCGACCTTTCGGTCTCAGTGTTCCGAGGCCATATCTGCATATGCTAGGCTCGTCAAGTTTAACCTGAGCATTCTGCGTGTGCAAAACTGGCTTGCACCCGTTGTAGATGGACGTAGAGGTTATCACACCCGATCATTGAAGGAAATATGCCCTAGAGGCAATAATAATGTTATTATTTTATTTCCTTATATCATGATAAATGTTTATTATTCATGCTAGAATTGTATTATCCGGAAACATAATACTTGTGTGAATACATAGACAAACTAAACATCACTAGTATGCCTCTACTTGACTAGCTCGTTAATCAAAGATGGTTATGTTTCCTAACCATAGACATGTGTTGTCATTTGATCAACGGGATCACATTATTAGGTGAATGATGTGATTGACATGACCCATTCCATTAGCTTAGCACCCGATCGTTTAGTATGTTGCTATTGCTTTCTTCATGACTTATACATGTTCCTATGACTATGAGATTATGCAACTCCCGTTTTCCGGAGGAACACTTTGTGTGCTACCAAACATCACAACGTAACTGGGTGATTATAAAGGAGCTCTACAGGTGTCTCCAAAGGTAAATGTTGGGTTGGCGTATTTCAAGATTAGGATTTGTCACTCCGATTGTCAGAGAGGTATCTCTGGGCCCTCTCGGTAATGCACATCACATAAGCCTTGCAAGCATTGCAACTAATGAGTTAGTTGCGAGATGATGTATTACGAAATGAGTAAAGAGACTTGTCGGTAACGAGATTGAACTAGGTATTGAGATACCGACGATCGAATCTCGGGCAAGTAACATACCGATGACAAAGGGAACAACGTATGTTGTTATGCGGTCTGACCGATAAAGATCTTCGTAGAATATGTGGGAGCCAATATGAGCATCCAGGTTCCGCTATTGGTTATTGACCGGAGACATGTCTTGGTCACGTCTACATTGTTCTCGAACCCGTAGGGTCCGCACGCTTAAGGTTTCGATGATAGTTATATTATGAGTTTATGAGTTTTGATGTACCGAAGTTAGTTCGGAGTCCCGGATGTGATCACGGACATGACGAGGAGTCTCGAAATGGTCGAGACATAAAGATTGATATATTGGACGGCTATATTCGGACACCGGAAGTGTTCCGGATGATTTCGGAGAAAACCGGAGCGCCGGAGGGTTACCCCCCCCCCCCCCCTCGGAGAAGTAATGGGCCTTATGGGCCATAGTGGAGAGAGAGAGGGGCGGCCAGGGTGGGCCGCGCACCCCCTCCCCCTCTGGTCTGAATTGGACTAGGAGAGGGGGGCGGCGCCCCCCTTTCCTTCTCCCTCTCCCCCTTCCTTTCCCCCTCCTAGTAGGAGTAGGAAAGAGGGGAGTCCTACTCCTACTAGGAGGAGGACTCCTCCTCCTTGGCGCGCCCTAGGGCCGGCCGGCCTCCTCCCCTTGCTCCTTTATATACGGGGGCAGGGGGCACCCCTAGACACACAAGTTGATCCACGTGATCATTTTCTTAGCTGTGTGCGGTGCCCCCTTCCACCATACTCCTCGATAATATTGTAGCGGTGCTTAGGCGAAGCCCTGTAAAGGTAGAACATCAAGATCATCACCACGCCGTCATGCTGACGGAACTCTTCCCTGACACTTTGCTGGATCGGAGTGCGGGGATCGTCATCGAGCTGAACGTGTGCTAAAACTCGGAGGTGCCGTAGTTTCGGTGCTTGATCGGTCGGGCCGTGAAGACGTACGACTACATCAACCGCGTTGTCATAACGATTCCGCTGTCGGTCTACGAGGGTACATAGATCACACTCTCCCCTCTCGTTGCTATGCATCACCATGATCTTGCGTGTGCGTAGGAATTTTTTTGAAATTACTACGTTCCCCAACAGTGGCATCAGAGCCTAGGTTTTATGTGTTGATGTTATATGCACGAGTAGAACACAAGTGAGTTGTGGGCGATATAAGTCATACTACTTACCAGCCTGTCATACTTTGGTTCGGCGGTATTGTTGGATGAAGCGGCCCGGACCGACATTACGTGTACGCTTACGCGAGACTGGTTCTACCGACGTGCTTTGCACACAGGTGGCTGGCGGGTGTCAGTTTCTCCAACTTTAGTTGAACCGAGTGTGGCTATGACCGGTCCTTGCGAAGGTTAAAACAACACCAACTTGACAAACTATCGTTGTGGTTTTGATGCGTAGGTAAGATTGGTTCTTGCTTAAGCCCGTAGAAGCCACGTAAAACTTGCAACAACAAAGTAGAAGACGTCTAACTTATTTTTGCAGGGCATGTGTTGATGTGATATGGTCAAGACATGATGCTAAATTTTATTGTATGAGATGATCATGTTTTGTAACCGAGTTATCGGCAACTGGCAGGAGCCATATGGTTGTCGCTTTATTGTATGCAATGCAATTGCGCTGTAATGCTTTAGTTTATCACTAAGCGGTAGCGATAGTCGTGGAAGCATAAGATTGGCGAGACGACAACGATGCTATGATGATGATCAAGGTATCGCGCCGGTGAAAATGTTGATCATGACGGTGCTTCGAAGATGGAGATCACAAGCACAAGATGATGATGGCCATATCATATCACTTATATTGATTGCATGTGATGTTTATCTTTTATGCATCTTATCTTGCTTTGTTTGACGGTACCACTTTAAGATGATCTCTCACTAATTATCAAGAAGTGTTCTCCCTGAGTATGCACCGTTGCGAAAGTTCTTCGTGCTGAGACACCAGGTGATGATTGGGTGTGATAGGCTCTACGTTCAAATACAACGGGTGCAAAACAGTTGCACACGCAGAATACTCAGGTTATACTTGACGAGCCAAGCATATATAGATATGGCCTCGGAACACGGAGACCGAAAGGTCGAGCGTGAATCATATAGTAGATATGATCAACATAGTGATGTTCACCAATGAAACTACTCCATCTCACGTGATGATCGGACATGGTTTAGTTGATTTGGATCACGTAATCACTTAGAGGATTAGAGGGATGTCTATCTAAGTGGGAGTTCTTTAGTAATATGATTAATTGAACTTAAATTTATCATGAACTTAGTACCTGATAGTATCTTGCTTGTTTATGTTTGATTGTAGATAGATGGCCCGTGCTGTTGTTCCGTTGAATTTTAATGCGTTCCTTGAGAAAGCAAAGTTGAAAGATGATGGTAGCAATTACACGGACTGGGTCCGTAACTTGAGGATTATCCTCATTGCTGCACAAAAGAATTATGTCCTGGAAGCACCGCTGGGTTCCAGGCCTGCTGCTGGAGCAACACCAGATGTTATGAACGTCTGGCAGAGCAAAGCTGATGACTACTCAATAGTTTAGTGTGCCATGCTTTACGGCTTAGAATCGGGACTTCAACGACGTTTTGAACGTCATGGAGCATATGAGATGTTCGAGGAGTTGAAGTTAATATTTCAAGCAAATGCCCGGATTGAGAGATATGAAGTCTCCAATAAGTTCTATAGCTGCAAGATGGAGGAGAACAGTTCTGTCAGTGAGCATATACTCAAAATGTCTGGGTATAACAATCACTTGATTCAATTGGGAGTTAATCTTCCAGATGATTGCGTCATTGACATAATTCTCCAATCACTGCCACCTAGATACAAGAGCTTCGTGATGAACTATAATATGCAAGGGATGAATAAGACTATTCCCGAGCTCTTCGCAATGCTGAAAGTTGCGGAGGTAGAAATCAAGAAGGAGCATCAAGTGTTGATGGTCAACAAGACCACTAGTTTCAAGAAAAAGGGAAAAGGGAAGAAGAAGGGGAACTTCAAAAAGAACAGCAAGCAAGTTGTTTCTCAAGAGAAGAAACCCAAATCTGGACCTAAGCCTGAAACTGAGTGCTTCTACTACAAGCAGACTGGTCACTAGAAGCGGAACTGCCCCAAGTATTTGGCGGATAAGAAGGATGGCAAGGTGAACAAAGGTATATGCGATATACATGTTATTGATGTGTACCTTACTAATGCTCGCAGTAGCACCTGGGTATTTGATACTGCTTCTGTTGCTAACATTTGCAACTCGAAACAGGGACTACGGATTAAGCGAAGATTGGCTAAGGATGAGGTGACGATGCGCGTGGGAAATGGTTCCAAAGTCGATGTGATCGCAGTCGGCACGCTACCTCTGCATCTACCTTTGGGATTAGTATTAGACCTAAATAATTGTTATTTGGTGCCAGCGTTGAGCATGAACATTATATCTGGATCTTGTTTGATGCGAGGCGGTTATTCATTTAAATCAGAGAATAATGGTTGTTCTATTTATATGAGTAATATCTTTTATGGTCATGCACCCTTGAAGAATGGTCTATTCTTATTAAATCTCGATAGTAGTGACACACATATTCATAATGTTGAAGCCAAAAGATGCAGAGTTGATAATGATAGTGCAACTTATTTGTGGCACTGCCATTTAGGTCATATCGGTATAAAGCGCATGAAGAAACTCCATACTGATGGACTTTTGGAACCACTTGATTATGAATCACTTGGTACTTGCGAACCGTGCCTTATGGGTAAGATGACAAAAACACCGTTCTTCGGTACTATGGAGAGAGCAAAAGATTTGTTGGAAATCATACATAGACGTATGTGGTCCGATGAATGTTGAGGCTCGTGGCGGATATCGTTATTTTCTCACTTTCACAGATGACTTAAGCAGATATGGGTATATCTACTTAATGAAACATAAGTCTGAAACATTTGAAAAGTTCAAAGAATTTCAGAGTGAAGTTGAAAATCATCATAACAAGAAAATAAAATTCCTACGATCTGATCGTGGAGGAGAATATTTGAGTTACGAGTTTGGTGTACATTTGAAACAATGCGGAATAGTTTCGCAACTCACGCCACCCGGAACACCACAGGGTAATGGTGTGTCCGAACGTCGTAATCGTACTTTACTTGATATGGTGTGATCTATGATGTCTCTTACTGATTTACTACTATCGTTTTGGAGTTATGCTCTAGAGACAGCCGCATTCACGTTAAATAGGGCACCATCAAAATCCGTTGAGACGACGCCTTATGAACTGTGGTTTGGCAAGAAACCAAAGTTGTCGTTTCTGAAAGTTTGGGGCTGCGATGCTTATGTGAAAAAGCTTCAACCTGATAAGCTTGAACCCAAATCGGAGAAATGTGTCTTCATAGGATATCCAAAGGAAACTATTGGATACACCTTCTATCACAGATCCGAAGGCAAGACTTTTGTTGCTAAATTCGGAAACTTTCTAGAGAAGGAGTTTCTCTCAAAAGAAGTGAGTGGGAGGAAAGTAGAACTTGATGAGGTAACTGTACCTGCTCCCTTATTGGAATGTAGTACATCACAGAAACCGGTTTCTGTGACACCTACACCAATTAGTGAGGAAGCTAATGATGATGATCATGAAACTTCAGAACAAGATACTACTGAACCTCGTAGATCAACCAGAGTAAGATCCGCACCAGAGTGGTACAGTAATCCAGTTCTGGAAGTCATGCTACTAGATCATGATGAACCTACGAACTATGGAGAAGCGATGGCGAGCCCATATTCCGCAAAATGGCTTGAAGCCATGAAATCTGAGATGGGATCCATGTATGAGAACAAAGTGTGGACTTTGGTTGACTTGCCCAAAGATCGCCAAGCAATTGAGAATAAATGGATCTTCAAGAAGAAGACTGACGCTGACGGTAATGTTACTGTCTACAAAGCTCGACTTGTCGCAAAAGGTTTTCGACAAGTTCAAGGGATTGACTACGATGAGACCTTCTCACCCGTAGCGATGCTTAAGTCTGTCCGAATCATGTTAGCAATTGCCGCATTTTATGATTATGAAATATGGCAAATGGATGTCAAAACTGCATTCTTGAATGGATTTCTGGAAGAAGAGTTGTATATGATGCAGCCAGAAGGTTTTTTCGATCCAAAGGGAACTAACAAAGTGTGCAAGCTCCAGCGATCCATTTATGGACTGGTGCAAGCCTCTCGGAGTTGGAATAAACGCTTTGATAGTGTGATCAAAGCATTTGGTTTTATACAGACTTTTGGAGAAGCCTATATTTACAAGAAAGTGAGTGGGAGCTCTGTAGCATTTCTGATATTATGTAGATGGCATATTACTAATCGGAAATGATATAGAATTTCTGGATAGCATAAAGGGATACTTGAATAAGAGTTTTTCAATGAAAGACCTCGGTGAAGCTGCTTACATATTGGGCATTAAGATCTATAGGGATAGATCAAGACGCTTAATTGGACTTTCACAAAGCACATACCTTGACAAAATTTTGAAGAAGTTCAAAATGGATCAAGCAAAGAAAGGATTCTTGCCTGTGTTACAAGGTGTGAAATTGAGTAAGACTCAATGCCCGACCAATGCAGAAGATAGAGAGAAAATGAAAGTTGTTCCCTATGCTTCAGCCATAGGCTCTATCATGTATGCAATGCTGTGTACCAGACCTGATGTGTGTCTTGCTATAAGTCTAGCAGGGAGGTACCAAAGTAATCCAGGAGTGGATCACTGGACAGCGGTCAAGAACATCCTGAAATACCTGAAAAGGACTAAGGATATGTTTCTCATATATGGAGGTGACAAAGAGCTCATTGTAAATGGTTACGTTGATGCAAGCTTTGACACTGATCCGGACGATTCTAAATCGCAAACCGGATACGTGTTTACATTAAACGGTGGAGCTGTCAGTTGGTGTAGTTCTAAACAGAGCATTGTGGCGGGATCTACATGTGAAGCGGAGTACATTGCTGCTTCGAAAGCAGCAAACGAAGGAGTCTGGATGAAGGAGTTCATATCCGATCTAGGTGTCATACCTAGTGCATCGGGTCCAATGAAAATCTTTTTGTGACAATACTGGTGCAATTACCTTGGCAAAAGAATCCAGATTTCACAAGAGAACCAAGCACATCAAGAGACGCTTCAATTCCATCCGGGATCTAGTCCAGGTGGGAGACATAGAGATTTGCAAGATACATACGGATCTGAATGTTGCAGACCCGTTGACTAAGCCTCTTCCACGAGCAAAACATGATCAGCACCAAAGCTCCATGGGTGTTAGAATCATTACTGTGTAATCTAGATTATTGACTTTAGTGCAAGTGGGAGACTGAAGGAAATATGCCCTAGAGGCAATAATAATGTTATTATTTTATTTCCTTATATCATGATAAATGTTTATTATTCATGCTAGAATTGTATTATCCGAAACATAATACTTGTGTGAATACATAGACAAACTAAACGTCACTAGTATGCCTCTACTTGACTAGCTCGTTAACCAAAGATGGTTATGTTTCCTAACCATAGACATGTGTTGTAATTTGATTAACGGGATCACATTATTAGGTGAATGATGTGATTGACATGACCCATTCCATTAGCTTAGCACCCGATCATTTAGTATGTTGCTATTGCTTTCTTCATGACTTATACATGTTCCTATGACTATGAGATTATGCAACTCCCGTTTGCCGGAGGAACACTTTGTGTGCTACCAAACATCACAACGTAACTGGGTGATTATAAAGGAGCTCTGCAGGTGTCTCCAAAGGTAAATATTGGGTTGGCGTATTTCGAGATTAGGATTTGTCACTCCCATTATCGGAGAGGTATCTCTGGGCCCTCTCGGTAATGCACATCACATAAGCCTTGCAAGCATTGCAACTAATCAGTTAGTTGCGAGATGATGTATTATGAAATGAGTAAAGAGACTTGCCGGTAACGAGATTGAACTAGGTATTGAGATACCGACGATCGAATCTCGGGCAAGTAACATACCGATGACAAAGGGAGCAACGTATGTTGTTATGCGGTCTGACCGATAAAGATCTTCGTAGAATATGTGGGAGCCAATATGAGCATCCAGGTTCCGCTATTCGTTATTGACCGGAGACATGTCTCGGTCATGTCTACATTGTTCTCGAACCCGTAGGGTCCGCACGCTTAAGGTTTCGATGACAGTTATATTATGAGTTTATGAGTTTTGATGTACCGAAGTTAGTTCGGAGTCCCGGATGTGATCACGGACATGACGAGGTGTCTCGAAATGGTCGAGACATAAAGATTGATATATTGGACGGCTATATTCGGACACCGGATGATTTCGGAGAAAACCGGAGTGCCGGAGGGTTACCGGAACCCCCCCGGGAGAAGTAATGGGCCTTATGGGCCATAGTGGAGAGAGAGAGGGGCGGCCAGGGTGGGCCGCGTGCCCCCTCCCCCTCTGGTCCGAATTGGACTAGGAGAGGGGGGTGGCGCCCCCCTTTCCTTCTCCCTCTCCCCCTTCCTTTCCCCCTCCTAGTAGGAGTAGGAAAGAGGGGAGTCCTACTCCTACTAGGAGGAGGACTCCTCCTCCTTGGCGCGCCCTAGGGCCGGCCGGCCTCCTCCCCTTGCTCCTTTATATACGGGGGCAGGGGGCACCCCTAGACACACAAGTTGATCCACGTGATCGCTTTCTTAGCCGTGTGCGGTGCCCCCTTCCACCATACTCCTCGATAATATTGTAGATGTGCTTAGGCGAAGCCCTGTGACGGTAGAACATCAAGATCGTCACCATGCCGTCGTGCTGACGGAACTCTTCCCCGACACTTTGCTGGATCGGAGTCCGGGGATCGTCATCGAGTTGAACGTGTGCTAGAACTCGGAGGTGCCGTAGTTTCGGTGCTTGATCGGTCGGGCCGTGAAGACATACGACTACATCAACCGCGTTGTCATAACGCTTCCGCTGTCGGTCTACGAGGGTACGTAGATCACACTCTCCCCTCTCGTTGCTATGCATCACCATGATCTTGCGTGTGCGTAGGAAATTTTTTGAAATTACTACGTTCTCCAACAATCATCACGTGGTGTCTGGGCACGACGAACTTTGGCAACGGTGCATACTCAGGGAGAACACTTTTATATTGAAATTTAGTGAGAGATCATCTTATAATGCTACCATCAATCAAAGCAAGATAAGATGCATAAAATATAAACATCACACGCAATCAATATAAGTGATATGATATGGCCATCATCATCTTGTGCTTGTGATCTCCATCCCCGAAGCACTGTCTTGATCTCCATCGTAGCATCATTGTCGTCTCGCCAATCTTATGCTTCCATGACTATCGCTACCGCTTAGTGATAAAGTAAATAATTACAGCGCAATTGCATTGCATACAATAAAGCGACAACCATATGGCTCCTGCCAGTTGCCCATAACTCGGTTACAAAACATGATCATCTCATACAATAAAATTTAGCATCATGTCTTGACCATATCACATCACAACATGCCCTGCAAAAACAAGTTAGACGTCCTCTACTTTGTTGTTGCAAGTTTTACGTGGCTGCTACGGGCTTAAGCAAGAATCGTTCTTACCTACGCATCAAAACCACAACGATAGTTTGTCAAGTTGGTGCTGTTTAAACCTTCGCAAGGACCGGGCGTAGCCACACGTGGTTCAACTAAAGTTGGAGAAACTGACACCCGCCAGCCACCTGTGTGCAAAGCACGTCGGTAGAACCAGTCTCGCGTAAGCGTACGCGTAATGTCGGTCCGGGCCGCTTCATCCAACAATACCGCCGAACCAAAGTATGACATGCTGGTAAGCAGTATGACTTATATCGCCCACAACTCACTTGTGTTCTACTCGTGCACAACATCAATGCATAAAACCTAGGCTCTGATACCACTGTTGGGGAACGTAGTAATTTCAAATAAATTCCTACGCACACGCAAGATCATGGTGATGCATAGCAATGAGAGGGGAGAGTGTTGTCTACATACCCTCGTAGACCGTTCGTGCAAGCGTTATGTCAACGCGGTTGATGTAGTCGTACGTCTTCACGTTCGACCGATCCAAGTACCGAAAGCACGGCACCTCCGAGTTCTGCACACGTTCGGCTCGGTGACGTCCTCGCCTTCTCGATCCAGCAAGAGGGGCGAAGTAGTAGATGAGTTCCGGCAGCACGACGGTGTGGTGACGGTGTTGGTGAAGAACAATCTCCGCAGGGCTTCACCTAAGCACTAAGAAAACTATGATGGAGGATAAACTAGAGGGGACGGGGTTGCCGGCACATGGCTTGGTGTTTCTTGATGTGTCTTTGGTGCTAGCCCTACCCCTCTATTTATATGTTGAGCTCTGGGATCGAAACTTGGAGTAAAAGCCTCCTCAAAGTCGGTTTCACCCGAAAGGCAAGAGTCCTTCTCGGACTCCAGGGCTAGACGCCAGGGTTCCCGGCGTCTAGCCTCTCGTCTCCGCAAAACTTCCTTTTTCACTTTCCAAAAGCCTCGTGGGCTTTCCCCTTTGGCCCAGATAAAGTGTTCTCGTGCCCAAACATTTCGGGAAACATCCGGAACCCCTTCCGGTGAATTCTGGAACCCTTCCGGAGATCAAACACTACTATCCCATATATCAAACTTTGTCTCCGAACCATTCCAGAGTTCCTCGTCATGTCCGTGATCTCATCCCGGACTCCAAACAACATTCGGTCATCAACATACATAACTCATATAGTACTATATCGTCAACGAACGTTAAGCGTGCGGACCCTACGGGTTCGAGAACTATGTAGACATGACCGAGACACCTCTCTGGTCAATAACCAATAGCGGGACCTGGATGCCCATATTGGCTCCTACATATTCTACGAAGATATTTATCGGTCAGACCGCATAACAACATACGTTGTACCCTTTGTCATCGGTATGTTACTTGCCCGAGATTCGATCGTTGGTATCTCAATACCTAGTTCAATCTCGTTACTGGCAAGTCTCTTTACTCGTTCCGTAATACATCATCCCGCAACTAACTCATTAGTTGCAATGCTTGCAAGGCTTATAGTGATGTGCATTACCGAGTGGGCCCAGAGATACCTCTCCGACAATCGGAGTGACAAATCCTAATCTCGAAATATGCCAACCCAACAAGTACCTTTGGAGACACCTGTAGAGCACCTTTATAATCACCTAGTTACGTTGTGACGTTTGGTGGCACACAAAGTGTTCCTCCTGTAAACGGGAGTTGCATAATCTCATAGTCATAGGAACATGTATAAGTCATGAAGAAAGCAATAGCAACAAACTAAACGATCATGTGCTAAGCTAACGGAATGGGTCTAGTCAA
The DNA here is from genome assembly GCF_056163025.1 of Triticum urartu. NCBI lineage: Eukaryota > Viridiplantae > Streptophyta > Magnoliopsida > Poales > Poaceae > Triticum > Triticum urartu. The sequence goes on along the minus strand of NC_141879.1, from coordinate 502,249,111 downwards.
TCACATCATTCTCCTAATGATGTGATCCCGTTAATCAAATGACAACTCATGTCTATGGTTAGGAAACATAACCATCTTTGATCAACGAGCTAGTCAAATAGAGGCATACTAGTGACACTCTGTTTGTCTATGTATTCACACATGTATTATGTTTCCGGTTAATACAATTCTAGCATGAATAATAGACATTTATCATGATATAAGGAAATAAATAATAACTTTATTATTGCCTCTAGGGCATATTTCCTTCAGTGCCCCCTCCACAGATTTCCACCTCGGTCATATGCGTTGTAGTGCTTAGGCGAAGCCCTGCGTCGGTAACGTCATCATCACCATCATCACGCCATCGTGCTAACAAAGCCCTCCCTCGACACTCAGCTAGATCTAGAGTTCGTGGGACATCACCGAGCTGAACGTGTGCAGATCGCGGAGGTGCTGTACTTTCGGTGCTAGGACCGGTCGGATCGTGAAGACGTACGACTACATCAACCGCATTGTCATAACGCTTCCGCTTACGGTCTACGAGGGTACATGGAAAACACTCTCCCCTCTCGTTGCTATGCATCACCTAGATAGATCTTGCATGTGCATAGGATTTTTTTTTGAAATTACTACGTTCCCCAACAATGGCATCCGAGCCAGGTTCATGCGTAGATCTTATATGCACGAGTAGAGCACAAAGGAGTTGTGGGCATGTGTATATACATATTGCTTGCCGTCACTAGTTGATTCTTGATTCAGCGGTATTGTTGGATGAAGCGGCTCAGACCGACATTACGCGTACGCTTACGCGAGACTGGTTCTACCGACGTGCTTCGCACACAGGTGGCTAGTGGGTGTCAGTTTCTTCAACTTTAGTTGAATCAAATTCAATGAACAGGGTTCTTTCTGAAGATCAAAAAGCAATCACTATACCGCGTTGTGGTTTTTGATGCGTAGCTAAGGACGGTTCTTGCTCAGCTCGTAGCAGCCACGTAAAGCTTGCAACAACAAAGTAGAGGACATATAACTTGTTTTTGCAGGGCATGTTGTGATGTGATATGGTCAAGACATGATGCTAAATTTTACTGTATGAGATGATCACGTTTTGTAACAGAGTTATCGGCAACTGGCAGGAGCCATATGGTTGTCGCTTTATTGTATGAAATGCAATCACCATGTAATTGATTTACTTTATCACTAAGCGGTAGCGATAGTCATAGAAGCAATAGTTGACGAGACGACAACGATCCTTCGATGGAGAACAATGTGTCAAGCCGGTGATGATGGTGATCATGACGGTGCTTTGGAGATGGAGATCAAAGGCACAAGATGATGATGGCCATATCATATCACTTATATTGATTGCATGTGATGTTTATCCTTTATGCATCTTATTTTGCTCAGTTCGGCGGTAGCATTATAAGATGATCTCTCACTAAATTTCAAGGTACAAGTGTTCACCCTGAGTATGCACCGTTGCTACAGTTCGTCGTGCCGAGACACCACGTGATGATCGGGTGTGATAAGCTCTGCGTTCACATACAACGGGTGCAAGCCAGTTTTGCACACGCAGAATACTCGGGTTAAACTTGACGAGCATAGCATATGCATATATGACCTCGGAACACTGAGACCGAAAGGTCGAGCGTGAATCATATAGTAGATATGATCAACATAGTGATGTTCACCATTGAAAACTACTCCATCTCACGTGATGATCGGACATGGTTTAGTTGATTTTGGATCACGTGATCACTTAGATGATTAAGAGGGATGTCTATCTAAGTGGGAGTTCTTTAGTAATTTGATTAATTGACCTTTAATTTATTATGAACTTAGTACCTAATAGTGTCTTGCATGTCTATGTTGTTGTAGATAGATGGCCGGTGCTGTTGTTCCGTTGAATTTTATTGCGTTCCTAGAGAAAGCTAAGTTGAAAGGTGATGGTAGAAATTACACAGACTGGGTCCATAACTTGAGGATTATCCTCATTTCTGCACAGAAGAATTACATCCTGGAAGCACCGCTAGGTGACAAACCTGCTGCAGGAGCAACACCAGATGTTATGAACGTCTGGCAGAGCAAAGCTGATGACTACTCGATAGTTCAGTGTGCCATGCTTTACGGCTTAGAACCGGGACTTCAACGATGTTTTGAACATCATGGAGCATATGAGATGTTCCAGGAGTTGAAGTTAATATTTCAAGCAAATGCCCGGATTGAGAGATATGAAGTCTCCAATAAGTTCTACAGCTGCAAAATGGAGGAGAATAGTTTTGTCAGTGAACATATACTCAAAATGACGGGGTACCACAACCACTTGACTCGGCTGGGAGTTAATCTTCCTGATGATAGTGTCATTGACAGAGTTCTTAAATCACTTCCACCAAGCTACAAAAGCTTCGTGATGAACTATAATATGCAAGGGATGGATAAGACAATTCCCGAGCTCTTCGCAATGCTAAAGGTTGCGGAGGTAGAAATCAAAAAGGAGCATCAAGTGTTGATGGCCAACAAGACCACCAGTTTCAAGAAAAAGGGTAAAGGGAAGAAGGGGAACTTCAAGAAGAACGACAAGCAAGTTGCTGCTCAAGTGAAGAAGCCCAAGTCTGGACCTAAGCCTGAGACTGAGTGCTTCTACTGCAAAGGGACTGGTCACTGGAAACGGAACTGCCCCAAGTATTTGGCGGATAAGAAGGATGGAAAACTGAAAGGTATATTTGATATACATGTTATTGATGTGTACCTTACTAATGCTTGCAGTAGCGCCTGGGTATTTGATACTGGTTTTGTTGCTAATATTTGCAACTCGAAATAGGGGCTACGGATTAAGCGAAGATTGGCTAAGGACGAGGTGACGATGCGCGTGGGAAATGGTTCCAAAGTTGATGTGATCGCCGTCGGCACGCTACCTCTACATCTACCTTCAGGATTAGTTTTAGACCTAAATAATTGTTATTTGGTACCAGCGTTGAGCATGAACATTATATCTGGATCTTGTTTGATGTGATACGGTTATTCATTTAAATCATAGAATAATGGTTGTTCTATTTATGTGAGTAATATCTTTTATGGTCATGCACCCTTGATGAGTGGTCTATTTTTTACTAAATCTTGATAGTAGTGATACACATGTTCATAGTATTGAAGCCAAAATATATAAGTTTAATAATGATAGTGCAACTTTTTTGTGGTACTGCCATTTAGGTCATATTGGTGTAAAGCGCATGAAGAAACTCCATGCTGATGGACTTTTGGAATCACTTGATGCTTGCGAACCAGGCCTCATGGGCAAGATGACTAAGACTCCGTTCTCCGAAACAATGGAACGAGCAACAGACTTATTGGAAATAATACATCCTGATATATGTGGTCCGACGAGTGTTGATGCTCGTGGCGGGTATCGTTATTTTCTTACCTTCACAGATGATTTGAGCAGATATGGGTATATCTACTTGATGAAACATAAGTCTGAAACATTTGAAAAGTTCAAAGAATTTCAGAGTGAAGTGGAAAATCATTGTAACAAGAAAATTAAATTTCTACGATCTGATCGTGCAGGTGAATATTTGAGTTATGAGTTTGTTCTTCATTTGAAACAATGCGGGATAGTTTCGCAACTCACGTCACCTGGAACACCACAGCGTAATGGTGTGTCCGAACGTTGTAACCGCACTTTATTATATATGGTGCGATCTATGATGTCTCTTACTGATTTACCGCTATCGTTTTGGGGTTATGCTTTAGAGACGGTTGCATTCATGTTAAATAGGGCACCATCGAAATCTGTTGAGATGACACCTTATGAACTGTGGTTTGGCAAAGAAATCCAAGTTGTCGTTTCTTAAAGTTTGGGGCTGCGATGCTTATGTGAAAAAGCTTCAACCTAATAAGCTCGAACCCAAATCGGAGAAATGTGTCTTCATAGGATACCCAAAGGAGACTATTGGGTACACCTTCTATCATAGATCCGAAGGCAAGATATTCGTTGCTAAGAATGGATCCTTTCTAGAGAAGGAGTTTCTCTCGAAAGAAGTGAGTGGGAGGAAAGTAGAACTTGATGAGGTAATTGTACCTGCTCCCTTATTGGAAAGTAGTTCATTGCAGAAATCAGTTCCAGTGATTCTAACACCAGTAAGTGAGGAAGCTAATGATGATGATCATGAAACTTGTGATCAAGTTACTACCGAACCTTGTAGGTCAACCAGAGTAAGATCCGCACCAGAGTGGTATGGTAATCCTGTTCTGGAGGTCATGTTACTTGACCATGACGAACCTATGAACTATGAGGAAGCGATGATGATCCCAGATTCCACAAAATGGCTTGAGGCCATGAAATCTGAGATGGGATCCATGTATGAGAACAAAGTGTGGACTTTGGTTGACTTGCCCGATGATCGGCAAGCCATAGAGAATAAATAGATCTTCAAGAAGAAGACTGACGTTGACGGTAATGTTACTGTCTACAAAGCTCGACTTGTTGCAAAAGGTTTTCGACAAGTTCAAGGAGTTTACTACGATGAGACCTTCTCACCCGTAGCGATGCTTAAGTCCGTCCGGATCATGTTAGCAATTGCCACATTTTATGATTATGAAATTTGGCAAATGGATGTCAAAACTGCATTCCTTAATGGATATCTTAAAGAAGAGTTGTATATGATGTAACCAGAAGGTTTTGCTGATCCAAAAGGTGCTAACAAAGTGTGTAAGCTCCAGCGATCCATTTATGGATTGGTGCAAGCCTCTCGGAGTTGGAATATACACTTTGATAGTGTGATCAAAGCATATGGTTTTATACAGACTTTTGGAGAAGCCTGTATTTATAAGAAAGTGAGTGGGAGCTCTGTAGCATTTCTGGTATTATATGTGGATGACATATTGCTAATCGGAAATGATACTGAATTTCTAAATAGCATAAAAGGATACTTGAATAAGAATTTTTCAATGTAAGACCTCGGTGAAGCTGCTTATATATTGGGCATCAAGATCTATAGAGATAGATCAAGACGCTTAATTGCACTTTCACAAAGCACATACCTTGATAAAGTTTTGAAGAAGTGCAAAATGGATCAAGCAAAGAAAGTGTTCTTGCCTGTGTTACAAGGTGTAAAGTTGATTCAGACTCAATGCCCCGACCACTGTAGAAGATAGAGAGAAAATGAAAGGCATTCCCTATGCTTCAGCCATAGGTTCTATCATGTATGCAATGTTGTGTACCAGACCTGATGTGTGCCTTGCTATTAGTTTAGCAGGGAGGTACCAAAGTAATCCAGGAGTGGATCACTGGACAGCGGTCAAGAACATCCTAAAATACCTGAAAAGGACTAAGGATATGTTTCTCGTTTATGGAGGTGACAAAGAGCTTGTCATAAACGGTTACATCGATGCAATCTTTGACACTGATCCGGATGACTCTAAGTCACAAACCGGATACATATTTTTATTGAATGGTGGAGCTGTCAGTTGGTGCAGTTCCAAGCAAAGCGTCATCGCGGGATCTACGTGCAAAGCGGAATACATAGCTGCTTCGGAAGCAGCAAATGAAAGAGTGTAGATGAAGGAGTTCATATTCGATCTAGGTGTCATACCTAGTGCATCGGGTCCAATGAAAATCTTTTGTGACAATACTGGTGCAATTGCCTTGCCAAAGGAATCTAGATTTCACAAGAGCCAAGCACATCAAGAGGCGCTTCAATTCCATCTGCGATCAAGTCAAGAAGGGAGACATAGAGATTTGCAAGATACATACGAATCTGAATGTTGCAGACCCATTGACTAAGCCTCTGTCACGAGCAAAACATGATCAGCACCAAGACTCCATGGGTGTTAAAACCATTACAATGTAATCTAGATTATTGACTCTAGTGCAAGTGGGAGACTGAAGGAAATATGCCCTAGAGGCAATAATAAAGTTGTTATTTATATTTCCTTATATCATGATAAATGTTTATTTTTTTCGCGGATACGCAAGCTGCGTATCTTTGTATTGATTGAAGGAGAATGTAGCATGAGATTACAATGCATACAGGGCCATGTACGCAGTAGGCATGGTGCACGAGCGTTGGAGCAAACTAGAACAACGGGCCTGCTTAGCCCTAAGTGTCTATACTAGCAACTACTCGCCGGGGATGATGTTAAGTAGCCCTATGGCACCTGCCTTGGCCCAGAGGCGCGCCTCGTCTTTGATGGTGTTGGAGATGAGAGAGAGCGAGGGAGTGGCTTGGTCGAAGACGCACGCGTTGCAGTGTTTCTAGAGCCACCACGCCTCTACTTGACTAGCTCGTTAATCAAAGATGGTTAAGTTTCCTAGCCATGGACAAAGAGTTGTTGTTTGATGAACGGCATCACATCATTAGAGAATGATGTGATCAACTTTACCCATCCGTTAGCTTAGCACTTTGATTGTTTAGTTTACTTCTATTACTTTCTCCATAACTTATACATGTTCCTATGACTATGAGATTATGCAACTCCCGAATACCGAAGGAACACTTAGTGTGCTATCAAACGTCACAACGTAGTTGGGTGACTGTAAAGATGCTCTACAGGTGTCTCCAATGGTGTTTGTTGAGTTGGCATAGATCAAGATTAGGATTTGTCACTCCGTGTATCGGAGAGATATCTCTGGGCCCTCTCGGTAATGCACATCACTATAAGTCTTGCAAGCAATGTGACTAATGAGTTAGTTATGGTATGTTGCATTAAGGAACGAGTAAAGAGACTTGCCGTTAACGAGATTGAACTAGGTATTGAGATACCGACGATCGAATCTCGGGCAAGTAACATACCGATGACAAAGGGAACAACGTATGTTGTTATGCGGTTTGACCGATAAAGATCTTCGTAGAATATGTAGGAACCAATATGAGCATCCAGGTTCCGCTATTGGTTATTGACCGGAGATGAGTCTCGATCATGTCTACATAGTTCTCGAACCCGCAGGGTGCGCACGCTTAACGTTCGGTGACGATCAGTATTATGAATTTATGGTTTTTGATGTACCGAAGGTAGTTCGGAGTCCCGGATATGATCACGGACATGACGAGGAGTCTCGGAATGGTCGAGACATAAAGATCGATATATTAGAAGGCTATGTTTGGACATCGGAATGGTTCCGGGTGAGCTCGGGCATTTACCGGAGTACCGGGGGGTTACCAAAACCCCCCGGGGAGTATATGGGCCTTAATGGGCCTTAGTGGGAGAGAAGAGAAGGCAGCCTAGGAGGGGGCGCCCCCCAAGCCCAATCCGAATTGGGTGAGGGGCCGGCCCCCCTTTCCTTTCTCCTTCTGCCTCTTCCTTCTATTCCTAGTGGGACTAGGAAAGGGGGGAGTCCTACTCCTACTAGGAGGAGGACTCCTCCCCCCTTGGCGCGCCTAGAGAGGGCCGGCTAGCCTCCCCCTCCCTCCTTTATATACGTAGGGAGGGGGCAGCCTAGAACACACAAGTTGATTGTTTAGCCATGTGCGGTGCCTCCCTCCACAGATTTTCACCTCGGTCATATCATTGTAGTGCTTAGGCGAAGCCCTGCATCGGTAACGTCATCATCACCGTCATCACGCCGTCGTGCTGACGAAGCTCTCCCTCGACACTCAGCTGGATCTAGAGTTCATGGGGCGTCACCGTGATGAACATGTGCAGATCGCGGAGGTTCCATACTTTTGGTGCTAGGATCTGTCGGATCGTGAAGACGTACGACTACATCAACCGTGCTGTCATAACGGTTCCTCTTATGGTCTACGAGGGTATGTGGAAAACACTCTCCCCTCTCATTGCTATGCATCACCTAGATAGATCTTGCGTGTGCATAGGATTTTTTTTTTGAAATTACCGCGTTCCCCAACAAGTGGTGGCAGTGTTTGGACCGCAATACTTGCGATCACCCAATGCTGAAGACACTGCTCGGATCCTAGCACAGAATGCAGAAAGAGGATTTCCTGGGATGCTTGGAAGCATCGATTACATGCATTGGAAATGGAAGAATTGTCCATTTGCTTGGTAGGGGATGTACAAAGGTGCCAAAGACGATTGCAGTGTGGTACTTGAGGTAGTGGCCACACAGGACCTCTGGATTTGGCACTCCTTCTTTGGTATGCCAGGAACTCACAATGACATCAACGTGCTGCAGAGCTCCCCTTGTTGGGGATCGTAGCAGAAATTTAAAATTTTCTACGCATCACCAAGATCAATCTATGGAGTAATCTAGCAACGAGGGGAAGGGGAGTGCATCTACATACCCTTGTAGATTGCTAATAGGAAGCGTTGCAAGAACATGGATGAGGTAGTCGTACTCGTGGCGATTCAGATCGTGGTCGATTCCGATCTAAGCGCCGAACAACGGTGCCTCCACGTTCAACACATGTGTAGCCCGGTGACGTCTCCCATGCCTTGATCCAGCAAGGAGAGAGGGAGAGGTTGGGGAAGACTCCATCCAGCAGCAGCACGACGGCGTGGTGATGGTGGAGGAGCGCGGGACTCCAGCAGGGCTTCGCCAAGCACTACGAGATACGAGGAGGGAGAGAGGTAGGGCTGCGCCAAGGGAGATCAAATCATGTGTTGGGCAGCCCCCAATACCTCAAGTATATATAGGGGGAGGGGAGGGGTTGCGCCCCCTTCTAGGGTTCCCTCCCCAGGGGGGCGGCAGCCCTAGATGCCATCTAGGGTGGCGGCCAAAGGGGAGAGGGAGAGGGGGGCGCACTAGAGTGGGCCCTAGGGCCCATCTGCCCTAGGGTTTGCCCCCTCCCCTCTTGGAGGCGCCTTGGGCCTTGGTGGGAGGCACCCCAGTCCACCTAGGGGCTGGTCCCTTCCCACTGTTGGCCCACGTAGGCCTCCGGGGCTGGTGGCCCCTCCCGGTGGACCCCCGGACCCTTCCGGTGGTCCCGGTACATTACCGGTGATGCCTGGAACACTTCCGGTGGCCAAATCCTCACTTCCTATATATCAATTTTTACCTCCGGACCATTCCGGAACTCCTCGTGACGTCCGGGATCTCATCTAGGACTCCGAACAACATTCGGTAACCGCGTACATACTTTCCCTATAACCCTAGCGTCATCGAACCTTAAGTGTGTAGACCCTACGGGCTCGGGAATCATGCAGACATGACCGAGACATCTCTCTGGTCAATAAAGGACAGCGGGATCTGGATACTCATGTTGGCTCCCACATGTTCCACGATGATCTCATCGGATGAACCACGATGTCAAGGATTCAATCAATCCCGTATACAATTCCCTTTGTCTACCGGTATAGTACTTGCCCGAGATTCGATCGTCGGTAACCCGATACCTTGTTCAATCTCGTTACCGACAAGTCTCTTTACTCGTTCCGTAACACATCATTCCGTGATCAACTCCTTGGTCACATTGTGCACATTATGATGATGTCCTACCGAGTGGGCCCAGAGATACCTCTCCGTTTACACAGAGTGACAAATCCCAGTCTCGATTCGTGCCAGCCCAACATACATTTTTGGAGATACCCATAGTGCGCCTTTATAGCCACCCAGTTACGTTGTGACGTTTGGTACACCCAAAGCATTCCTACGGTATCCAGGAGTTGCACAATCTCATGGTCTAAGGAAATGATACTTGACATTAGAAAAGCTTTAGCAGACGAACTATACGATCTTGTGCTAGGCTTAGGATTGGGTCTTGTCCATCACATCATTCTCCTAATGATGTGATCCCGTTATCAATGACATCCAATGTCCATGGTCAGGAAACCATGACCATCTATTGATCAACGAGCTAGTCAACTAGAGGCTTACTAGGGACATGTTGTGGTCTATGTATTCACACATGTATTACGGTTTCCGGTTAATACAATTATAGCATGAACAATAGACAATTATCATGAACAAGGAAATACAATAATAACCATTTTATTATTGCCTCTAGGGCATATTTCCAACAGTCTCCCACTTGCACTAGAGTCAATAATCTAGTTCACATCACTGTGTGATCGCAATGAATCCAACACCCATGGGGTTTGTTCATATCTTGCTTGTGAGAGAGGTTTATTAGTCAATGAGTCTGAACCTTTCAGATCCATGTGTGCTTACAAATCTCTATGTCATCTTGTAGATGCAGCTACCACGCGCTACTTGGAGCTATTCCAAATAACTGTTCTACTATACGAATCTGGTTTACTACTCAGAGTCATCCGGATTAGCGTCAAAGTTTGCATCAACGTAACCCTTTACGACGAACTCTTTTACCACCTCCATAATCCAGAAAATTCCTTAGTCCACTAGTTACTAAGGATAAGTTCGACCGCTGTCGTGTGATCCATTCCTGCTACCACGCGCTACTTGGAGCTATTCCAAATAACTGTTCTACTATACGAATCTGGTTTACTACTCAGAGTCATCCGTATTAGCGTCAAAGTTTGCATCAACGTAACCCTTTACGACGAACTCTTTTACCACCTCCATAATCCAGAAAATTCCTTAGTCCACTAGTTACTAAGGATAAGTTCGACCGCTGTCGTGTGATCCATTCCTGCTACCACGCGCTACTTGGAGCTATTCCAAATAACTGTTCTACTATACGAATCTGGTTTACTACTCAGAGTCATCCGGATTAGCGTCAAAGTTTGCATCAACGTAACCCTTTACGACGAACTCTTTTACCACCTCCATAATCCAGAAAATTCCTTAGTCCACTAGTTACTAAGGATAAGTTCGACCGCTGTCGTGTGATCCATTCCTGGATCACTCTTGTACCCCTTGACTGACTCATGGCAAGGCATACTTCAGGTGCGGTACACAGCATAGCATACTGTAGAGCCTACGTATAAAGCATAGGGGACGACATTCGTCCTTTCTCTCTCTTCTACCGTGGTCAGGTCTTGAGTCTTACTCAATATTCACACCTTGTAGCACAGCTAAGAACTCCTTCTTTGCTGATCTATTTTGAACTCCTTCAAAATCTTGTCACGGTATGTATTCATTCGAAAGTACTATTAAGCGTTTTGATCTATCCTTATAGATCTTGATGCTCAATGTTCAAGTAGCTTAATCCAGGTTTTCCATTGAAAAACACTTTTCAAATAACCCTGTATGCTTTCCAGAAATTCTACATCATTTTTGATCAACAATATGTTAACAACATATACTCAACAAAAATTCTATAGTGCTCCCACCCACTTCTTTGGAAATACAGGTTTCTCATAAACTTTGTATAAACCCAAAAATCTTTGATCATCTCATCAAAGCGTACATTCCAATTCCGAGATGCTTACTCCAGTCCTTAGAAGGATTGCTGGAGCTTTGCATACTTGTTAGCATCTTTCAGGATTGACAAAACCTTCTGGTTGTATCGCATACAACCTTTCCTCAAGAAAAACATCGAGGAAACAATGTTTTGACATCCTATCTGCAAGATTTCATAAATAATGCAATAACTGCTAACATAATTCCAATAGACTCTTAGCATCTCTACGAGTGAGAAAGTCTCATCGTAGTCAACTCCTTTGAACTTGTCGGAAAACATCTTAACGACAAGTCGAGCTTTCTTAATGATGACATTTACCATCATTGTCCATCTTCCTTTTAAAATCCATCTGCACCCAACAGCCTTATGACCATCAAGTAGTTCTTCCAAAGTCTATACTTTGTTTTTATTCATGGATCCTCTCTCGGATTTTATGGCCTCGAGCCATTCGTCGGAATCCGGGCCCACCGTCGCTTCTCCATAGCTCGTAGGTTCATTGTTGTCTAGAAACATGACTTCCAAGACAGGATTACGTACCACTCCGAAGTAGCATGCATCCTTGTCGACCTATGAGGTTTGGTAGTGACTTGATCCGAAGTTTCATGATCACTATCATAAGCTTCCACTTAAATTGGCGTAGGTGCCACAGGAACAACTTCCTGTGCCCTGCTACACACTAGTTGAAGTGACGGTTCAATAACCTCATTAAGTCTCCACCATCCTCCCACTCAATTCTTTCGAGAGAAACTTTTCCTCGAGAAAGGACCCGTTTCTATAAACAATCACTTTTGCTTCCGGATCTGAAATAGGAGGTATACCCAACTATTTTTGGGTATTCTATGAAGATGCATTTATCCACTTTGGGTTCGAGCTTATCAGCCTGAAACTTTTTCACATAAGCATCACAGCCCCAAACTTTTAAGAAACGACAGCTTAGGTTTCTCTAAACCATAGTTCATACAGTGTCGTCTCAACGGAATTGTGTGGTGCCCTATTTAAAGTGAGTGCGGTTGTCTCTAATGCCTAACCCATAAATGATAGTGGTAGTTTGATAAGAGACATCATGGCATGCACCATATCCAATAGGGTGCAGTTGTGATGTTCGGACACACCATCACACTATGGTGGTCCAGGCGGTATTAGTTGTGAAACAATTTCCACAATGTCTTAATTGTGTGCCAAACTCATAACTCAGATATTCATCTCTATGATCATATCATAGACATTTTATCATCTTGTCACGACGATCTTCAACTTCACTCTGAAATTACTTAAAACTTTCAATAATTCAGACTTGTGTTTCATCAAGTAAATATACTCAGCATCTACTCAAATCATCTGTGAAGTAAGAACATAACGATATCCACCGCGTGCCTCAGCACTCATTGGACTGCACACATTAAAATGTATTACTTCCAACAAGTTGCTTTCTTGTTCCATCTTACTGAAAACGAGGCCTTTCAGTCATCTTGCCCATGTGGTATGATTTGCATGTCTCAAGTGATTCAAAATCAAGTGAGTCCAAACGATCCATCTGCATGGAGTTTCTTCATGCATATCTACCAATAGACATGGTTCGCATGTCTCAATCTTTTCAAAACGAGTGAGTCCAAAGATCCATCAACATGGAGCTTCTTCATGTGTTTTATACCAACATGGCTCAAATGGCAGTGCCACAAGTATGTGGTACTATCATTACTATCTTATATCTTTTGGCATGAACATGTGTATCACTACGATCGAGATTCAATAAACCATTCATTTTAGGTGCAAGACCATTGAAGGTATTATTCAAATAAATAGAGTAACCATTATTCTCCTTAAATGAATAACCGTGTGGCGATAAACATAATCCAATCATGTCTATGCTCAACGCAAACACCAAATAACAATTATTTCGGTTTAACACCAATCCCGATGGTAGAGGGAGTGTGCGATGTTTGATCACATCAACCTTGGAAACACTTCCAACACATATCGTCATCTCACCTTTAGCTAGTCTCCGCGGCCTTTTATTTCGAGTTACTAACGCTTAGCAACCGAACCGGTATTTATTACCCTGGTGCTGCTAGGAGTACTAGTAAATTACACAATAATATGATGTATATCCAAAATACTTCTGTCGACCTTGCCAGCCCTCTCATCTACCAAGTATCTAGGGTAGTTCTGCTTCAGTGACCGTTCCCCTCATTATAGAAGCACTTAGTCTCGGGTTTGGTTCAACCTTGGGTTTCTTCACTAGAGCAGCAACTGATTTGCCGTCTCATGAAGTATCCCTTCTTTCCCTTGCCCTTCTTGAAACTAGTGGTTTAACCATCAAAAATTGATGCTCCTACTTGATTTCTACTTTCGCGGTGTCAAACATCGCGAGTTGCTCAAGGATCATCATGTCTATCCCTGATATGTTATAGTTCATCACGAAGCTCCAATAGCTTGGTGGCAGTGACTATGGAGAACCATCACTATCTCATCTGGAAGATTAACTCCCACTCGATTCAAGCGATTGCAGTACTCAGACAATCTGAGCACATGCTCAACGATTGAGTTTTTCTCCCTTAGTTTGCAGGCTTAAGAAACTTGTCAGAGGTCTCATACCTCTTGATGTGGGCACTAGTCTGAAATTCCAATTTCAGTCTTTGGAACATCTCATATGTTCTGCGACGTTTCAAAACATCTTTGGTGCCACAATTCTAAACCGTTAGTATTACATACTGAACTATCACGTAGTCATCAAAACGTGTATGTCAGATGTTTCCCAACATCTACAGACGACGCTCGAGGTTCAACACAATGAGCGGTGCATTAAGGACATAGCCCTTCTGTGCAGCAATGAGGACAATCCTCAGTTCACAGACTCAGTCCGCATAATTGCTACTGTCAACTCTCAACTAAATTTTCTCTAGGAACATATCTAAAACAGTAGAACTAAAGCGTAAGCTACGACATAATTTGCAAAATCCTTTTGACTTTGTTCATGATAATTAAGTTTATCTAACTATTTAATGAACTCCCACTCAGATAGGCATCCCTCTAGTCATCTAAGTGATACATGATCCGAGTCAACTAGGCCGTGTCCGATCATCACGTGAGACGGACTAGTCATCATCGGTGAACATCTTCATGTTGATCGTATCTTCTATACGACTCATGTTCGATCTTTCGGTCTTCCGTGTTCCGAGGCCATGTCTGTATATGCTAGGCTCGTCAAGTCAACCTAAGTGTATTGCGTGTGTAAATCTGGCTTACACCCATTGTATTCGAACGTTAGAATCTATCACACCCGATCATCACGTGGTGCTTCGAAACAACAAACCTTTGCAACGATGCACAGTTAGGGGGAACACTTTCTTGAAATTATTGCAAGGGATCATCTTATTTAAGCTACCGTCGTTCTAAGCAAATAAGATGTAAAACATGATAAACATCACATGCAATCAAATAGTGACATGATATGGCCAATATCATTTTGCTCCTTTTGATCTCCATCTTCGGGGCGCCATGATCATCATCCTCACCGGCATGACACCATGATCTCCATCATCGTGTCTTCATGAAGTTGTCTCTTCATCTATTACTTCAACTATTATGGCTAACGGTTTAGTAATAAAGTAAAGTAATTACATGACGTTTATGTTGATACGTAGGTCATAAATAAATTAAGACAACTCCTATGGCTCCTGCCGGTTGTCATACTCATCGACATGCAAGTTGTGATTCCTATTACAAGAACATGATCAATCTCATACATCACATATATCATTCATCACATCCTTTTGGCCATATCACATCACACGACATATGCTGCAAAAACAAGTTAGACGTCCTCTAATTGTTGTTGCAAATTTTTACGTGGCTATTATAGGTTTCTTAGCAAGAACGTTTCTTACCTATGCCAAACCACAACGTGATATGCCAATTTCTATTTACCCTTCATAAGGACCCTTTTCATCGAATCCGATCCGACTAAAGTGGGAGAGACAGACACCCGCCAGCCACCTTATGCAGCAAGTGCATGTCAGTCGGTGGAACCTGTCTCACGTAAGAGTACGTGTAAGGTCGGTCCGGCCGATTCATCCCACGATGCCGCCGAATCAAGATAAGACTAGTAACGGCAAGTAAATTGACAAAATCAACGCCCACAACAACTTGTGTTCTACTCGTGCATAGAAACTACGCATAGACCTGGCTCATGATGCCACTGTTGGGGATCGTAGCAGAAATTTATAATTTTCTACGCATCACCAAGATCAATCTATGGAGTAATCTAGCAACGAGGGGAAGGGGAGTGCATCTACATACCCTTGTAGATCGCTAAGCGGAAGCGTTGCAAGAAGGCGGATGAGGTAGTCGTACTCGTGGCGATTCAGATCGCGGTCGATTCCGATCTAAGCGCCGAACAACGGCGCCTCCGCGTTCAACACACGTGCAGTCCGGTGACGTCTCCCATGCCTTGATCCAGCAAGGAGAGAGGGAGAGGTTGGGGAAGACTCCGTCCAGCAGCAGCACGACGGCGTGGTGATGGTGGAGGAGCACGGGACTCCAGTAGGGCTTCGCCAAGCACTACGAGATACAAGGAGGGAGAGAGGTAGGGCTGCGCCAAGAGGGAGATCAAATCATGTGTTCGACAGCCCCCAATACCTCAAGTATATATAGGGGGAGGGGAGGGGTTGCGCCCCCTTCTAGGGTTCCCTCCCCAGGGGGGCGGCTGAAGGAAATATGCCCTAGAGGCAATAATAAAGTTATTATTTATTTCCTTAAATCATGATAAATGTTTATTATTCATGCTAGAATTGTATTAACCGGAAACATAATACATGTGTGAATACATAGACAACCAAAGTGTCACTAGTATTCCTCTACTTGACTAGCTCGTTAATCAAAGATGGTTATGTTTCCTAACCATGAACAAGGAGTTGTTATTTGATTAACGGGATCACATCATTAAGTGAATGATCTGATTGACATGACCCATTCCATTAGCTTAGCACCCGATCGTTTAGTATGTTGCTATTGCTTTCTTCATGACTTATACATGTTCCTATGACTATGAGATTATGCAACTCCCGTTTACCAGAGGAACACTTTGTGTGCTACCAAACGTCACAACGTAACTGGGTGATTATAAAGGAGCTCTACAGGTGTCTCCAAAGGTACATGTTGGGTTGGCGTATTTCGAGATTAGGATTTGTCACTCCGATTGTCAGAGAGGTATCTCTGGGCCCTCTCGGTAATGCACATCACTTAAGCCTTGCAAGCATTGTAACTAATGAGTTAGTTGCGGGATGATGTATTACAGAACGAGTAAAGAGACTTGCTGGTAACGAGATTGAACCAGGTATTGGAATACCGACAATCGAATCTCGGGCAAGTAACATACCGATGACGAAGGGAACAACGTATGTTGTTACGCGGTCTGACCGATAAAGATCTTCGTAGAATATGTAGGAGCCAATATGAGCATCCAGGTTCCGCTATTGGTTATTGACCGGAGACGTGTCTCGGTCATGTCTACATTGTTCTCGAACCCGTAGGGTCCGCACGCTTAAGGTTACGATGACAGTTATATTATGAGTTTATGCATTTTGATGTACCGAAGTTTGTTCGGAGTCCCGGATGTGATCACGGACATGACGAGGAGTCTCGAAATGGTCGAGACATAAAGATTGATATATTGGAAGCCTATATTTGGATATCGGAAGTGTTCCGGGTGAAATCGGGATTTTACCGGAGTACCAGGAGGTTACCGGAACCCCCCGGGAGGTACATGGGCCTTAATGGGCCTTAGTGGAAGAAGAGGAGAGGCGGCCAGGGTTGGGCCGCGCGCCCCTCCCCCCTAGTCCAAATAGGACAAGGAGAGAGGGGGCCGGCGCCCCCTTCCTTCTCTCTCTCTCTTTTCCCACCTCGCGAATCCTATTCCAACTAGGATTGGGGGAGAAGTCCTACTCCAGGAGGGAGTAGGACTCCTCCTGGCGCGCCCTATGATGGCCGTCCGGCCTCCCCCTCTTGAACCTTTATATACGGAGGCATGGGCACCCCTAGACAGATAAGTTGATCCACGTGATCATATTCTTAGCCGTGTGCGGTGCCCCCTTCCACCATAGTCCTCGATAATATTTTAGCGGTGCTTAGGCGAAGCCCTGCGACGGTAGTGCATCAAGATCGTCACCACGCCGTCGTGCTAACGGAACTCTTCCCCGACACTTTGCTGGATCGGAGTCCGGGGATCGTCATCGAGCTGAACGTGTGCTAAAACTCGGAGGTGCCGTAGTTTCGGTGCTTGATCGGTCGGGCCGTGGAGACGTATGACTACATCAACCAAAAGCTTCAGTTGTCGGTCTACAAGGGTACGTAGATCACACTCTCCCCTCTCATTTCTATGCATCACCATGATCTTGCGTGTGCGTAGGAAATTTTTTTGAAATTACTACGTTCCCCATCAGTGGCATCCGAGCCTAGGTTTTATGTGTTGATGTTATATGCACGAGTAGAACACAAGTGAGTTGTGGGCGATATAAGTCATTCTGCTTACCAGCATGCCATACTTTGGTTCGGCGGTATTGTTGGATGAAGCGGCCCGGACCGACATTACGCGTACGCTTATGCGAGACTGGTTCTCCCGACGTGCTTTGCACACAGGTGGCTTGCGGGTGACAGTTTCTCCAACTTTAGTTGAACCAAGTGTGGCTACGCCCGGTCCTTGCGAAGGTTAAAACAGCACCAACTTGACAAACTATCGTTGTGGTTTTGATGCGTAGGTAAGATTGGTTCTTGCTTAAAGCCCGTAGCAGCCACGTAAAACTTGCAACAACAAAGTAGAGGACGTCTAACTTGTTTTTGCAGGGCATGTTGTGATGTGATATGGTCAAAACATGATGAGATATAAGTTGTTGTATGAGATGATCATGTTTTGTTAAAGTTATCGGCAACTGGAAAAAGCCTTATGGTTGTCTCTTTATTGCATAAGATGCAAGCGCCAAATAATTGCTTTACTTTATCGCTATGCGATAGCAATAGTTGCAAGAGCAATAGTTGGCGAGACGACCGTGTGACGACACATTGATATAGATCAAGATGATGGAGATCTGGTGTCATGCCGGTGACGATAGAGATCATGACAGTACTTTGGAGATGGAGATCAAAGGCGCAAGATGATGATGGCCATATCATGTCACATTTTTTGATTGCATATGATGTTTATCTTTTATACATCTTATTTTGCTTAGTTTGACGGTAGCATTTTAAGATGATCTCTCACTAATTATCAAGAAGTGTTCTCCCTGAGTATGCACCGTTGCAAAAGTTCTTCGTGCTGATACATCACGTGATGATCGGGTGTGATAGGCTCTACGTTCAAATACAACGGGTGCAAAACAGTTGCACACGCGGAATACTCAGGTTATACTTGACGAGCCAAGCATATACATATATGGCCTCGGAACACGGAGACCGAAAGGTCGAGCGTGAATCATATAGTAGATATGATCAACATAGTGATGTTCACCAATGAAACTACTCCATCTCACGTGATGATCGGACATGGTTTAGTTGATTTGGATCACGTGATCACTTAGAGGATTAGAGGGATGTCTATCTAAGTGGGAGTTCTTAAGTAATATGATTAAATTGAACTTAAATTTATCATGAACTTAGTCCTCGTAGTATTTTGCAAATCATGTTGTAGATCAATAGCTCGCGTTGTTGCTTCCCTGTGTTTATTTTGATATGTTCCTAGAGAAAATTGTGTTGAAAGATGTTAGTAGCAAAGATGCGGATTGGATCCGTGATCTGAGGTTTATCCTCATTGCTGCACAGAAGAATTATGTCCTTGATGCACCGCTAGGTGACAGACCTATTACAGGAGCAAATGCAGACATTATGAACGTTTGGCTAGCTCAATATGATGACTACTTGATAGTTTAGTGCACCATGCTTAATGGCTTAGAATCGGGACTTCAAAGACGTTTTGAACGTCATGGACCATATGAGATGTTTCAGGAGTTGAAGTTAATATTTCAAGAAAATACCCGAGTTGAGAAATATGAAGTCTCCAACAAGTTCTATAGCTAAAAGATGGAGGAGAATCGCTCAACTAGTGAGCATGTGCCCAGATTGTTTGAGTACTACAATCGCTTGAATCAAGTGGGAGTTAATCTTCCAGATAAGATAGTGATTGACAGAATTCTCTAGTCACCATCACCAAGTTAGTAGAACTTCGTGATGAACTATGATATGCAAGGGATAACGGAAACGATTCCCAAGCTCTTCGTAATGCGGAAATTGATGAAGGTAGAAATCGAGAAAAACATCAAGTGTTGATGGTAGACAAGACCACTAGTTTCAAGAAAAGGGCAGAGGGAAGAAGGGAAACTTCAAAAAGAACAGCAAGCAAGTTGCTGCTCAAGTGAAGAAGCCCAAGTTTGATCCTAAGCCTGAGACTAAGTGCTTCTACTGCAAAGGGACTGGTCACTGGAAGCGGAACTACCCCAAGTGATTGGCAGATAAGAAGGATGGCAAAGTGAACATAAGTATATTTGATATACATGTTATTGATGTGTACTTTACTAGTGTTTATAGCAACCCCTCAGTATTTGATACTAGTTGAGTTGCTAAGATTAGTAACTCGAAACGGGAGTTGCAGAATAAACAGAGACTAGTTAAGGGTGAAGTGACGATGTGTGTTGGAAGTGGTTCCAAGATTGATATGATCATCATCGCACACTCCCTATAAATTCGGGATTAGTGTTGAACCTAAATAAGTGTTATTTGGTGTTTACGTTGAGCATGAATATGATTTGATCATGTTTATTGTAATACGGTTATTCATTTAAGTAAGATAATAAATTGTTGTTCTGTTTACATGAATAAAACCTTATATGGTTACACACCCAATGAAAATAGTTCGTTGGATCTCGATCGTAGTGATACACATAATCATAATATTGAAACCAAAAGATGCAAAGTTAATAATGATAGTGCAACTTATTTGTAGCACTGCCTGTTTAGGTCATATTGGTGTAAAGCGCATGAAGAAACTCCATGCTGATGGGCTTTTGGAATCACTTGATTATGAATCAGTTGATGCTTGCGAACCATGCCTCATGGGCAAGATTACTAAGACTCTGTTCTTCGGAAAAATGGAGCGAGCAACAGATTTGTTGGAAATCATACATACTGATGTATGTGGTCCGATGAATATTGAGGCTCGCGATAGGTATCATTATTTTCTGATCTTCACAGATGATTTGAGCAGATATGAGTATATCTACTTGATGAAACAAAGGTCTGAAACATTTGAAAAGTTCAAAGAATTTTAGAGTGAAGTGGAGAATCATCGTAACAAAAATGAAAGTTTCTACGATATGATCGCAGAAGTAAAATATTTGAGTTACGAGTTTGGTCTTCAATTAAAACAATGTGGAATAGTTTCACAAACTCATGCCACCTGGAACACCACAGCATAATGGTGTGTCCGAATGTCATAACCGTACTTTATTAGATATGGTGCGATCTATGATGTCTCTTACCGATCTACCACTATCGTTTTGGGGTTATGCATTAGAGACAGCTGTATTCACGTTAAATAGGGCACCATCTAAGTCCGTTGAGACGACACAATCTGAACTGTGGTTTGGCAAGAAACCAAAGTTGTCATTTCTTAAAGTTTGGGGCTGTGATGCTTATATGAAAAAGTTTCATCCTAATAAGCTCAAACCCAAATCGGAGAAATATGTCTTCATAGGATACCCAAAGGAGACTGTTGGGTACACCTTCTATCACAAATCCGAAGGCAAGACTTTTGTTGCTAAATTCGGAGTTTTTCTAGAGAAGGAGTTTCTCTCGAAAGAAGTGAGTGGGAGGAAAGTAGAACTTGATGAGGTAACTGTACCTGCTCCCTTGTTGGGAAGTAGTTCATCACAGAAATCTGTTCCTGTGACTACTACACCAATTAGTGAGGAAGCTAATGATGATGATCATGTAATTTCAGATCAAGTTACTACCAAATCTCGTAGGTAAACCAGAGTGAGATCCGCACCAGAGTGGTACGGTAATCCTGTTCTGGAAGTCATGTTACTAGACCATGACGAACTTGCGAACTATGAGGAAGCGATGATGAGCCCAGATTCCGCGAAATGGTTTGAGGCCATGAAATCTGAGATATGATCCATGTATGAGAACAAAGTATGGACTTTGATGGATTTTCCCGATGATCGGCAAGCCATAGAAAATAAATGGATCTTCAAGAGGAAGACGGACGCTGATAGTAGTGTTACTATCTAGAAAGCTAGAATTGTCGCAAAAGGTTTTCGACAAGTTCAAGGTGTTGACTACGATGAGATTTTCTCACTCGTATCTATGCTTAAGTCTGTCCGAATCATGTTAGCAATTGCCGCATTTTATGAAATCTGGCAAATGGATAAACAAAACTGCATTCCTTAATGGATTTACTAAAGAAGAGTTGT
This sequence comes from Triticum urartu, assembly GCF_056163025.1. NCBI lineage: Eukaryota > Viridiplantae > Streptophyta > Magnoliopsida > Poales > Poaceae > Triticum > Triticum urartu. Next base: position 502,227,456 of record NC_141879.1, on the reverse strand, counting down.
ATACGATGCAACTAGAAGGTTTTGTCGATCCTAAAGGTGTTAACTAAATATGCAAGCTCCAGCGATCCATCTATGGACTGGTGCAAGAATCTCGGAGTTGGAATATACGCTTTGATAAGTTGATCAAAGCATATAGTTTTATACAGACTTGCGGTGAAGCCTGTATTTACAAGAAAGTGAGTGGGAGCACTACATCATTTCTGATAAGTATATGTGTATGACATATTGTTGATCGGAAATAATGTAGAATTATTCTGCAAATCATAAAGGAGTGTTTGAAAGGAGTTTTTCAAAGAAAGACCTCGGTAAAGCTGCTTACATATTGAGTATCAAGATCTATAGAGATAGATCAAGACACTTGATAAGTTTTTCAATGAGTACATACCTTGACAAGATTTTGAAGTAGTTCAAAATGGAACAGTCAAAGAAAAAGTTTCTTGCCTGTGTTACAAGGTGTGAAGTTGAGTAAGACTCAAAGCCCGACCACGGCAGAAGATAGAAAGAGAATGAAAGTCATTCCCTATGCCTCAGTCATAGGTTCTATAAAGTATGCCATGCTGTGTACCAGATCTATTGTATACCATACACTATGTTAAGAGAGGGAGTACAATAGTGATCTAAGAGTAGATCAATGGACAGCGGTCAAAATTATCCTTACTGGAATAAGGATATGTTTCTCGATTACGGAGGTGACAAAAGGTTCGTCGTAAAGGGTTACGTCGATGCAAGCTTTGACACTGATCCAGATGACTCTAAGTCTCAATCTGGATACATATTGAAAGTGGGAGCAATTAGCTAGAGTAGCTCCATGCAGAGCATTGTTGACATAGAAATTTGCAAAATACATGCGGATCTGAATGTGGCAGACCCGTTGACTAAACTTCTCTCACAAGCAAAACATGATCACTTTTTGGGTCTTAATCACATAGCGATGTGAACTAGATTATTGAATCTAGTAAACCCTTTGGGTGTTAGTCACATGGAGATGTGAACCAATCACATAAAGATGTGAACTATTGATGTTAAATCACATGGCGATGTGATCTAGATTATTGACTCTAGTGCAAGTGGGAGACTGAAGGAAATATGCCCTAGAGGCAATAATAAAGTTATTATTTATTTACTTAAATCATGATAAATGTTTATTATTCATGCTAGAATTGTATTAACCGGAAACATAATACATGTGTGAATACATAGACAAACAAAGTGTCACTAGTATGCCTCTACTTGACTAGCTCGTTAATCAAAGATGGTTATGTTTCCTAACCATGAACAAGGAGTTGTTATTTGATTAACGGGATCACATCATTAAGTGAATGATCTGATTGACATGACCCATTCCATTAGCTTAGCGCCCGATCGCTTAGTATGTTGCTATTGCTTTCTTCATGACTTATACATGTTCCTATGACTATGAGATTATGCAACTCCTGTTTACCAGAGGAACACTTTGTGTGCTACCAAACGTCACAACGTAACTGGGTGATTATAAAGGAGCTCTACAGGTGTCTCCAAAGGTACATGTTGGGTTGGCGTATTTCGAGATTAGGATTTGTCACTCTGATTGTCGGAGAGGTATCTCTGGGCCCTCTCGGTAATGCACATCACTTAAGCCTTGCAAGCATTGTAACTAATGAGTTAGTTGCGAGATGATGTATTATGAAATGAGTAAAGAGACTTGCCGGTAACGAGATTGAACTAGGTATTGAGATACCGACGATCGAATCTCGGGCAAGTAACATACCGATGACAAAGGGGGCAACGTATGTTGTTATGCGGTCTGACCGATAAAGATCTTCGTAGAATATTTGGGAGCCAATATGAGCATCCAGGTTCCGCTATTGGTTATTGACCGGAGACATGTCTCGGTCATGTCTACATTGTTCTCGAACCCGTAGGGTCCGCACGCTTAAGGTTACGATGACAGTTATATTATGAGTTTATGCATTTTGATGTACCGAAGTTTGTTCAGAGTCCCGGATGTGATCACGGACATGACGAGGAGTCTTGAAATGGTCGAGACATAAAGATTGATATATTGGAAGCCTATATTTGGATATCGGAAGTGTTCCGGGTGAAATCGGGATTTTACCGGAGTACCGGGAGGTTACCGGAACCCCCCGGGAGGTACATGGGCCTTAATGGGCCTTAGTGGAAGAAGAGGAGAGGCGGCCAGGGTTGGGCCGCGCGCCCCTCCCCCCTAGTCTGAATAGGACAAGGAGAGAGGGGGCCGGCGCCCCTTCCTTCTCTCTCTCTCTTTTCCCACCTCGCGAATCCTATTCCAACTAGGATTGGGGGAGAAGTCCTACTCCCGGAGGGAGTAGGACTCCTCCTGGCGCGCCCTATGATGGCCGGCCGGCCTCGCCCTCTTGAACCTTTATATACGGAGGCAGGGGCACCCCTAGACAGATAAGTTGATCCACGTGATCATATTCTTAGCCGTGTGCGGTGCCCCCTTCCACCATAGTCCTCGATAATATTTTAGCGGTGCTTAGGCGAAGCCCTGCGACGGTAGTGCATCAAGATCGTCACCATGCCGTCGTGCTGACGGAACTCTTCCCCGACACTTTGCTGGATCGGAGTCCGGGGATCGTCATCGAGTTGAACGTGTGCTAAAACTCGGAGGTGCCGTAGTTTCGGTGCTTGATCGGTCGGGCCGTGGAGACGTACGACTACATCAACCAAGCGCTTCCTTTGTCGGTCTACAAGGGTACGTAGATCACACTCTCCCCTCTCGTTGCTATGCATCACCATGATCTTGCGTGTGCGTAGGAAATTTTTTGAAATTACTACGTTCCCCATCAGCGGCAGCCCTAGATGCCATCTAGGGTGGCGGCCAAAGGGGAGAGGGAGAGGGGGCGCACCAGAGTGGGCCCTAGGGCCCATCTGCCCTAGGGTTTGCCCCCTCCCCTCTTGGAGGCGCCTTGGGCCTTGGTGGGAGGCGCCCCAACCCACCTAGGGGCTGGTCCCTTCCCACTGTTGGCCCACGTAGGCCTCTGGGGCTGGTGGCCCCTCCCGGTGGACCCCCGGACCCTTCCGGTGGTCCCGGTACATTACCGGTGATGCCCGGAACACTTCCGGTGGCCAAATTCTCACTTCCTATATATCAATTTTTACCTCCGGACCATTCTGAAACTCCTCGTGACGTCCGGGATCTCATCCGGGACTCTGAACAACATTCGGTAACCGCGTACATACTTTCCCTATAACCCTAGCGTCATCGAACCTTAAGTGTGTAGACCCTACGGGCTCGGGAATCATGCAGACATGACCGAGACATCTCTCTGATCAATAAACAACAGCGGGATCTGGATACCCATGTTGGCTCCCACATGTTCCATGATGATCTCATCGGATGAACCACGATGTCAAGGATTCAATCAATCCCGTATACAATTCCCTTTGTCTACCGGTATAGTACTTGCCCGAGATTCGATCGTTGGTAACCCGATACCTTGTTCAATCTCGTTACCGACAAGTCTCTTTACTCGTTCCGTAACACATCATTCCGTGATCAACTCCTTGGTCACATTGTGCACATTATGATGATGTCCTACCGAGTGGGCCCAGAGATACCTCTCCGTTTACACAGAGTGACAAATCCCAGTGTCGATTCGTGCCAACCCAACAGACACTTTCGGAGATACCCATAGTGCACCTTTATAGCCACCCAGTTACGTTGTGATGTTTGGTACACCCAAAGCATTCCTACGATATCCGGGAATTGCACAATCTCATGGTCTAAGGAAATGATACTTGACATTAGAAAAGCTTTAGCAGACGAACTATACGATCTTGTGCTAGGCTTAGGATTGGGTCTTGTCCATCACATCATTCTCCTAATGATGTGATCCCGTTATCAATGACATCCAATGTCCATGGTCAGGAAACCATGACCATCTATTGATCAACGAGCTAGTCAACTAGAGGCTTACTAGGGACATGTTGTGGTCTATGTATTCACACATGTATTACGGTTTTCGGTTAATACAATTATAGCATGAACAATAGACAATTATCATGAACAAGGAAATATAATAATAACCATTTTATTATTGCCTCTAGGGCATATTTCCAACACCCCTGTCTTTGCCAAGCTTGTTGAAGATCATTCTCCTCCGCTGAACTTCGAGGTCAATGGCCGGCACTACAACAAGGGATACTACCTAGTTGATGGCATCTATCCAAGATTGTCTACATTTGTGAAGACTATCTCAAACGTTGTGACAGGAGGCAAGAAGTCCCACTTTGCGAAGGTTCAGGAGGCTTGCAAGAAGGATGTCGAGCGAGCATTGGGTGTGCTCCAATCTCGATTTGTTATTGTCCGGTACACTGCTATGACCTGGTCGAAAGATCAAATGTGGGAGATCATGACTTGTTGTGTCATCTTGCACAACATAATCATTGAGAGCGAGCAGGAAGAGCTAGTGTTTGACACTGAACCATACTACAGGCAGGGTCCTCTTGCGCAAGTTGATCACCAGCTACCGGCAGCCTGGACTGCCTTCCTCAATATGTGTTAGGAGATCAGAGACCCGCAAGTGTATCAACAACTGGAGCAGAATCTGGTGGAGCACCTATGGAGGTTTAAGGGCAACGCCTAGCTCGACGTGTGATGAAATATGAGTTTTTATTTGTTGAACTATATAATTTGTATTGAACTATTTGTTGTTGAACTATTTATTGAACTATTTGATTTCTATAGATTTTTGTGATGAACTATGTGATAAACAAAATTACTTTTGTTGAATTCGCGCCGAACCACGGCGAATATGGTCCGATATGCGCCGATATCAAGTCATTTTTTGCCGAAAAGGGGGCCGATATCGGCGCATGGGGGCGACAATTGGGAACCCAATCGCCTTCAGAGCCGATTTTAGCGCCGGCTCGCCCCAGGCGGCGATTTTAAGGCCTCCGGGGGCCAACGGCTGGAGATGCTCTAAAATGTGTGTCGTGAAGAAAAGTAGAGCTGGGTGTCGACTTCTCGACAGACAATGTTTAGGCTTCAATTTTGAGAAGGAGTCCCCTAGCAAAAAACCTAGGGTTTAGGCTTCCTCTGGCGGCGCGATCGCCGAGAGTATCTTCCTTCTTGTGATCGCTCTCCCCTCTCCCTCCCCCCCTCGAATACTCAGGCTGATCCAGGGGGAACATTATGTTCCTTCCCGGCCTTGGTGGACAAGGGCTGGTTGGAAGCAGCGGGCGCGAGATCTACGACATGGCGGTGGAAGGAAGTGACAGAGGGATGGGGAAGAAAGATGAAGACGTGGACGAGCTGCTCAAACGACTAGATCTGCATGAAGATGATGGGGATGACTTTGTGTGGGAGGATGATCTGGATGTCCCAAAGATTCAAGCAAAGTGGCTAGCTATTGCTAGGGTTCATACCAATAAGGGATTTAGCCCGTCGACCCTTTACGCGGATATGCGGGCTGCATGGAATCCGGCAAAAGTTGTGTGTTGGAGGATGATCGGGAACAATTTGTTTACATTGCAGTTTGGTTGCCTCGGAGATTGGAAGACGGCGATGACTAATGGCCCGTGGCTATTCAGAGATCAAGCGGTGATTCTAGTGGAGTATGACGGATTCACGAACCCTAAATCAATCAATCTGGATAGGGTTGCGGTATGGGCGAGAATTTTGAAACTGTCGGACAACTATCTGTATGAGGCTGTGATAAAAGGGATGTGCAGGAAGGTAGGAGAGATTCTGGAGGTGCAGATACAATTACCGGCCGGTTACATCGGCAAGTTTGTAAGAATAAAGGTGAATCTTAATGTAAACAAGAGGCTGGAGCGTTTTGTGTCAATTACTAAGGGGGGCAAGAAATATTGGTATCAAGTCCAATACGAGAAGATGCCGATCTTTTGCAACCATTGTGGGTTGATCAGACATTGGCATGAGGATTGTGGGACTGGTGAACATGACATATCCAAGTTTGAGTGGGGAGATTTTATGATGGCTGATGAATGGAAGCAACGTGGGAATGGTCGTGGTGCAAGCGGAGGAAGGGGTCGAGGCCGAGGGAGAGCTCGCTTCGGCAGAGCATCTGAAGGTAGAAATGAAAAGGATCATGAATGGATGCTCTCTAATGGTGCAAATACAAGGTATGATGGCCAAACAAGTTGGAGGTTTAATGCAATTTTCCAGGATCAGGTGGAACCTACAGATCAGCATCCGGTACAGCAGGACCCTAAGGCATCAGGTCTGGATGTGACCATGGGTGACAATGAACAAGGGGCTAGGAAAAGGTTGGCGGCTGACTTTGTATCAGGAGGGGAGCTAAGCCCCAATAAGTCTATGGTTGTGGTTGACTCGAAATCTAAGGTTTCCACTATGGTAGGGACGTTCGATGAAAACAGTGAGAGGGACCCTTCTTCGACACCCCAGAAGAATGCAAATCGGAAGAAACATAAAGCCGAGGATGAGGAAGTAAATATATGTGAGGAATCGTCTAAGTACAATGCAGGATCGGCAACACTTCTCGAGAGTGACCGCCGGGCGCAATGAATATATTAAGCCTGAACTGTCGGGGCTGCGGGCGGCCTGAGACAGTCAGTTGCATCGCCCCAGTTTGGTTTTTCTCTCGGAGACCAAATTGTCTGATACGAGAGCGCAAGATATGAGATTTCGATTGGGTTTCAGGCATGCTTTTGGAGTCAAGAGTGAGGGATTAAGCGACGGAATGGTACTATTCTGGTATAGTGATTCGGTGGTCACCCTAAAATCATACAGCAAGACTCACATTGATGTTTTTGTTCAGAATGATGCCACAGGTACTAGGGAGTGGCGGTTCACAGGTTTCTATGGGGAGCCGATAGGATCAAGGAGGAAGAGGATCTGGGAACTATTAACGTTCCTGAGAAATGAGTATGATCAACCATGGTTGTGCGCCGGGGATTTCAACGAAGTACTAGACAAAAGTGAACAGTATGGAGGTGTACACAGGGAAGAGTGGAAAATGGAGGGATTCTGGGACGCAGTTAATTACTGCCGCTTTAGTGACCTGGGCTACACAGGGCTCCCATATACATGGGATAATAGGCAAGATGGTAACAGGAATATTAAGGTCAGATTGGATCGTGGGTTGGGCGATGATCGATTCATGGAGATGTTTGATAATTCTTTAGTCACTCATGTACAGACCACTAAGCCGGACCATTGTGCGTTGATGATTGGTATTAGCAAGTCAGACTAGGCGCACGCTGATGGAGGAAATAGATCGTTCAGATTCGAGAATGCATGGACTAGACACGGGAATTATACTCAAACTATGGAAGAAGCTTGGGCCCCAACGAATGGCAATCTGCAACAAGTGACAGATGCGCTGGGAGTAGTGAGAGATAGGCTAAGAAACTGGAGCAGAGAAGAATTTGGTTCAGTGAAAAAACAATTGAGACTATGCGTCAAAGGCTTGAATGCGTAAGAGCAAGCTCACTTTGGAAGGGTCCGACAGTGGAGGAAAGAAGCCTAGTCAGGAGAATCTCTGAACTGCTCGCAAGGGAAGAGGCAATGGAGAAACAACGTTCAAGAGTGACATGGCTAGCGGAGGGTGACAGAAATACAGGTTTTTCCATGAACAGACAAGAGAGAGGGCACGAGTAAATAAGATCAAATCACTTCAGTTAGATGATGGCAGAACAATTACAGCCCAATCAGAGATGGAGGTCACTGCAAGTGAATTTTATCAGTCTCTCTTTATGGCACAGATGGATACCCATCCAGAGGAAATTACTGCATTTGTTGAACCTAAGGTGAGTGACGTGATGAATGAGAAATTGTGTGCTCCGGTGACTGACACTGAAGTGGAGCGAGCTCTGTTTATGATGAATCCGAATAAATCGCCGGGCCCAGATGGCTTCACTGCGGGGTTCTATATAAAACATTGTCATATTCTGAAAAACTCGGTGTGTCGTGCCATACGAGAGTTTTTTGATACGGGTGTAATGCCCGAGGTGGTTAATAGTACTGTATTGGTCCTTATTCCGAAGGTGAAAACCCCACAGAATCTCACTCAATTTCGTCCTATTTCACTATGTAATGTGTTATATAAGTTAGCCTCCAAAGTTTTAGCGCTTCGACTCCGCCCTATCTTAGATGAAATAATATCTGAGGAACAGAGCGCCTTTGTGCCGGGGAGGCTCATATCAGATAATGTTCTAACGGCCTATGAGTGCATACATTATTTGAAAAGGAAAAGGGGTAAGAGTGGAGATTGTGCAATCAAGTTAGATATGGCGAAAGCTTATGACAAAGTAGAGTGGAGTTATTTGAGAGCTATAATGCATAAATTGGGTTTCACAGAATTTTGGATTAACAGGGTAATGGCATGTGCGGAAACAGTATCCTTCTCAGTCCGAGTGAATGGGAGGTTCTCTGAGATGTTCAAACTTTCCAAGGGCATTCGCCAAGGGGACCCAATTTCACCCTATCTATTCTTACTTTCCTCTCAAGGTCTAACAAGCTTACTTAAATCTGTTGGTACAGGATACTTGAGGAGAGGCATAAGGGTGGGAATCCATGCCCCTTGGATTTCTCATCTACTATTTGCAGATGACTGTCTCATCTTTACACAGGCATCACATACTGGAGCAAAAAGAATTCATGATATTCTAGAGATATATAGACGGGGTCAGGCCAACTTGTTAACAGAACAAAATCGGCGATTTTCTTCAGTGCAAATTGTGATGATGATACGAAAGCAAGGGTACATGAAGGATCTGGCATTGCAAGTGAAGCTCTAATGGAAAAATACCTTGGATTACCAACTGCCCTTGGTAGATCCACGGATGAACAATTTGAAGGGATAATCTCATCAATTAAGAAATTGTGCAAGGGATGATCCCCACAATTGCTTAGCAGTGTTGGTCGAGAAGTTTTGGTGAAATCTGTTTGTCAAGCAATCCCGACCTTCTCAATGAGTTGTTTCCGGTTATCAAAGAACATGTGCAAGAAGATAACTAGTTTGTTAGCCAGGTTTTGGTGGGGAGGAGATGAAAAGAAGAGGAAAATGCATTGGAAGAAATGGATTGAGATTGCCACCCTGAAGAGCGAGGGAGGCATGGGTTTTAGAGACATCCAGATTTTTAATCAAGCTATGCTCGCGAAGCAGGGCTGGAGGCTCCTCACGAATCCAGACTCGTTGTGTGCAAGGATTCTAAAAGGCAAGTATTTTCATGATTGTGGTTTTATGGAAGCTAGAAATAAAAGGAATGCTTCACATACTTGGAGGGCCATCTTGCATGGTCGAGAAGCGTTAAAGAAAGGGCTGATCAAAAGAGTGGGGGACGGCAACTCCATTAGGATTTGGGAGGATCCGTGGGTGCCTGAAAGCCACGATAAACGCCCACTGATCAGACTCCCAACTACAACAGTTACTCTTGTGGATGAACTGGTTGATCAAGAGAATGGGGGCTGGGATATGCAGAAACTAGAAACTAACTTTGTGGAACCGGATATATCCATGATAGCTAGGATTCCAGTGGGTAGAGCACACGAAGATTTCTGGTCATGGTTTCCGGACAGATTTGGGAATTTCTCTGTACGATCAGCCTATAAACTAATGATCGAATTGCGACGAGATGTGGGAGCAGCCTCAAGTGCAGGCGGACCGGACAAACCATTCTGGAAGAAATTATGGCGCCTCCCAGTACCACCGAAAGTGAGGAACTTCTGGTGGAGAGTGATTAAGGGCTTTGTTCCATCAAGAGTTGTCTTATACTCTAGACATATTGAGCCCATTAACTTCTGTGAAGCATGTGGGCAAGAAGAGAGTGTCAGCCTGTCAGGCATGCCCTTTTTGAGTGCACTTGGGCTAAACTATTCTGGCAAGAGATTAAGCATACTACGTCCATCAAAGTACCAATGCTACACCCTCAAACCTGGGCGATGGATATGGTGGAGGGAATCAAAGTACAGCAAGCTGAAGCATGTGTTATTCTTTGTGGTGCACGGGCAGTGTGGACGGAGAGGAATGCGCGTGCGCACGGAGAAAGCTCAAGATCGTTGATACAATCGGTGAAATGGGCAACTGATGTAGCTTATGACCTGACCGAGACTGGGAAGCAGCGGTCGACGGTGACACCTAAAGAGAAACGCAAATGGGAGCCACCAGACCAGTCATACCTGAAGATAAACGTTGATGCAACGTTTGATGTTGATACACATAAGCAGTGTCGGAGCTACGAGGAAATAATTGGGCGGGCCAAACTAATGAACAACACAAAAAAATCAAAATTTAAACCATACTAGTACTTCTAATGCTACTAGGCCAAGCTAGCAAGTCCTTCCTGCGTCACGGAGGCTAACAAGCAGAAAAGTCAGTCTCATACGCATTCAGGCTGCTGATGTAGTTACGCCTCACAAGTTACAATGCATAGTAGTTTAGTTTTTTGCTTTTGGGCAGGGCGGGCCACGGCATGCTTTTGCCTCCACGTAGCTCCGCCGGTGCACATAAGGGAGGCACTGGTTTAGGAGTGCGAGACCATGAAGGCAATTTGATACGAGCTCAGGCGATTTGGTATGAGCATGGTCTCTCTGCTATGACAATGGAATCATTGGCAATTCGAGATGGTGTCCAGCTAGCGTTAGATCTGAGCTACAGAAAGGTGATAGTTGAAACTGATGCCCAAAGGTTGGTCAAATTGTGGAACTCTCGAGATATTGATCGCTCGGAAATTGCTACCACAATGAAAGAAATTTAAGAGCTTTGCGGGAATTTTGAGGAGTTTCACTTAACTTTCATTCGAAAGAAGCGAACGAATTAGCACATCTTTGCGCTATACACTGTAATTCCTTTAGGAGACGCTGTCTTTGGATAAATTATGTTCCAGCCTTCCTCACGCCTTGTGTGATGAAGGAATGTACTCCCGCTTAATTCAATAAAGTTCTTGATTCTCAAAAAAAAAAAAGCTGGGTGTCGACTTCTTCAGAAATCATCGTGAATGTGCGTCCTCCGGGGGCGGCGCGTTATGGTGAAGGACCATGCCAGCTTCACTAGTCCCACGTCATCCACGCCACGTCCAGGCTACTAGCGACAACGACGCCAGTGCGCCACCAACCAAAACTTGCCAAGCACACTGACTGAGTGAGGCAGACGGACGCGGGCAACCAATCATGGCGGACGCGGGCGTGACGGGGGTGGCGGTGAAGCTGGGCGAGCTCGCGGCGGCGGAGGCGACGGCGCTGCTGCGGGTGGACACCGAGATCCGGTCCCTGCGCCGGAAGCTGGCCTACCTGCAGGCCCTCGTCCGCGGGGCCGACCGCGCCCGCCGCGGCCGCGCCAACGAGTTGCTGCTGCTGTGGCTGCGGGAGACGCGGGAGGTCGCCTTCGAGGTCGAGGACGCCGTCGACGAGTTCCACCTCCGCGTCGAGGCCTTCCACCTCAGCGCCAAGGGCCGCCGCGGCTGGTGGCACGGCGCAGCCTTCAACCTGGTCCAGGGGCTCGCCACTCAGGTAAAACATCCCTCTCACCGTTCAGTGCCTCCAGGTTCCTTCAAAATTATGCCAATTATGCAAAATTATATCCCTAAAAAAATTATGCAAAATTTTAATTTTGTTTTTAATGAATGTTGATGGGCTACAAATTAAGCAGTATGAGGTTGTGCAGATTGTTGTACGTCATGGGTTGTCGCATCAGATAGTGAAGATCAATGAAAGGATCGATGAGCTGAATCAGAACAAGGAAACATATGCTATTGAGAGTTTTCCATCCGAAACATGGAATTCGTCATCGATTGAAACTGATCCCGAGTGGTATGCTGTTTTTATTGTTTATTATTTGCTTACTTGTACTTGAGTTTGAGGTAGTTTCTCTTGTTCTTGTTACAAGGCCACAATGCTGTTTCCTTTTGTATCACAATAGTGGTTCTTATTTCTTAGGCATTTTCCTTCCATTTGATGTGATGCAATGCAATGGTACATGAGTTAAGAGCTGCAAGGATCTGACAATTCCATATTAATGCTGCTAAATGCAAGGATCTGACACCCTCGAACTCTCGAAAGTCAAAATTGTTCACGTTTCCCCTCTACTGGTACTGAGATGGTATTGGCTGACGTGGCCTCTTTGTGCCTTCTTTTTGTGCTATTATCATGTCCACGTGGGCAAAAAAGTCAGTGTGTCACCATTTCAGAAAGAACCGAGGAAATCACATCAAAATTATATTAAATGTAAAAGGACGGGGAAATTCACAAAAATAGATAATTGGAAAAGTAATTGAACAATGGTAAACATTTGAAAAATAGATTTAAATAAATTTTAATATTCAAGGAACTAATAAATCGATAAAAAATAAAAACAAAAATTTGCACGTTTCAGGCAAATAACACAAAAACGCACTTTAACTAGTTCTTTTAAAGGTTTACAATATTTTCCTCTTTTTACCAGAGAACTTTTTAAAGATGGAAATGTTGCCAAAGTTAAAAGAGCTATAGCTCTTTATACCATATTTTTATCCACCTTTCAGAAAATATATCAATTTGTATTTTTCTTCATTTTTGGATGATCAGTTTTTACTGATTTTCAAATTTATTTTCCTCTTTTTTTCTATCTAAATGTTTTGGATTTTCCCTTGTTTATTAAGATTATTATTTTTTGTACCAAACTTTGAGTGATGTTGACCCAGTGACGTTTTTCCACTTCTTGGACAACATTCCAACGAAAATATAGACACATAAGCGCCATGTCAGCCAAAACCACAACGCCGCAACAGCTTCGGTAGGGGAGTGGGGTGAGGGGTTATAAAGTGAACTGTGGCTTGGCATGCCCGTAGTATTCAGCTAGTCATTGAGCAGCCGACAAGCAAACACTCGTAATTTGGTATTCATTTACTTTTCCATATCCGTCTGGGGCAGGGATCAACTTGATCTCCATAAAAAAATGGGTATCAAAGTGCTTGGAGAAGTATTTGTCCGAGACCCAGGTGTAATGCCATCTATCCGCAGGGCCGTCAGATTGATCGCACGACCCAAGAATCGCCTAAATGTCTCGTAGTTCTTCAAAAGCACGACCAGAGAGTGGGGGATTGAACAGGTCAAAATACCATCTGAGTATAGAACCTCTCGGACCAAAGCATCCTTATACTTTTTACAAAGGAGAAGCTTGCAGGGAATTTCTCTTTAAAAACCATGTCATTCAACTAATCATTTTAAAAAAGGTGTCCTGACTTTGCTTTGCAACTTGCCATCGTTCTGTATTTGCCACTTCATTTATGATGTGCTTCCACCAGGAGGAGTCTTTAGGGGCAGAACAGTTGCGAACCAAGTTGCTATAGTAGGCATTCCACACTAGCTTGATGCCTTGACCAAAGGGAGATCTTGTTTCTTGCTCAAAATTTTGTAGGTTCTCTATCATGAGGGAGTCACTCCCTTGTTTTTAATTTGACAAAAAAAAAACTGAGAAAGTGGATGTCTGAAGGCAAACTAATCTGTATCTAAGTGTATTTGCCCTTAAAAAATGTTCTGTTATGAACTCTAACTAGTTTGTTTGTTTGTTTATTTGGAACACTACTGTCGCATTATGTACCTTGAGTATTTGTTAACAATATTACTTTGCACATTCATGTCGATTCATTTACTTATTTAATTATGCAGGGCATCCCTCTTAAAAAATAGATAAATAATTGAATAAATATTGATTATGTAGTCGAATGTAGTAAGAAAATTGTATGATTAGTTAGTCTGGGACTCTGTTCTGACTTCTGAGTAAATTGTAGGATTGGAAATGCCGCTAGGTCGTACATTCTAATTTTTTGTGTATTGTTAATTTGGCTTCATACAGCCTCTTACAGAAACGTAGGGAAAGGCTGCGTACAATAGATCCAAAGTGGTCGGACCCTTCCCCTGACCCTGTGCAAGCAGGAGCTACATGCACCGGACTGCCCCCCCCCCCCCCCCCCCCCCCTTTTTTTTTGTTAATTTGGCTTCATCACATATTTCAGTGACAAACCCTTTATCAAGTTTCAAGTTATTTTATTTTCTTCTGGTAGACTATCTGTTTAAATAAAAAATATGTTTGACACTTCATGTTGTAAATCGACTATGCGTGTTCTAAAAAAGCATGCACACACTAGTTCATCATTGGCAGTTAATACTGATCTATTGGTGCTGCAGGTACGAGGATGGATATGTTGAAGACTCCAGAGAAAGTGAATTTGCAACCCTCAAAGACCAAATCATTGACAGAGAGAAGATTGTTTGTCACCGTGCTGTCATCTCAATTCTGGGCGAGTGTGGCATTGGAAAGAAAACACTTGCAAGAAAGCTGTACAACGACCCTGATATTATGAGAAACTTTGAGGTGCATGCATGGGTATGTCTTCCACCGCACATCAGGTTCACAGACTATGTGGAGTCTATGTACAAGCAGGTCAGCTCAGAGGTCCCAGAAGCACCTGAAGAAGTTGATAAGGCATCATTGGAACCTGGTAATGGAGAAACCACCAGTAAAGAGCGCAAGCTTCGACAACTAATGCAGAACAGGCGGTACTTAGTTGTTCTTGATGGTTTGGTCGAAATCAGTGACTGGAACTCTTTGTTGGATGTCCTGCCAGATGAAAACAATGGCAGCCGAATCTTGCTTACGACACGCCTAAGTGTTAAGGAAATCAATCATATGGACCCGCGTATTGCTCCCCTTGAATTGGGTTGCCTTGAAACCATACACGGTCAGCAGTTGTTTTGTCGACGAGTTTTTGGAGCAAAGAAACCTCCAGAAATTTACAAGTGCAAAGCTTACTATGACAAAGTTCACAATATATCGACAGGTCTTCCGCTAGCCATCATTGTGCTTGCTGGAGTATTACGATCAAAGGTGATTCCTACGGAGTGGAATGACGTCCTTGAGCAACTCGAGACCAATGGCCAGCCAAAACCAGTTGGAAGCATATGGTCTTTAGCTTTTGATGATCTGCCACACCACCTAAAGTCATGCTTTCTCTACTTTGCGTCCATGTCAGAAAATATTATTGTTTACCCAGATCGTTTGGTGCGTCTGTGGATTGCGGAGGGTTTTGTGGTGCCAAAGAAGGGGAAAACTTTGGAGGAGGTCGGGTTTGACTATCTGAAGGACCTTGTCTCAAGAGGACTAGTCCAGGTCATGGACAAGGATGCTGGAGGGCGAATCAAGCTGGTAGCCATCCACAATCTGCTTCATGCGTTCCTGGAATCTGAAGCACGGGACTCTGGTTTCCTTGAAATCCACCACCAAGCTAATGTCCTAAATCCAAATGCAGTGCGGCGCCTTGCTGTACACAACTATGTGGATTCATTTGTCAACATACCTAATGAATTTCCTAAGCTGCGTTCTCTTCTCTGCGATTTCGCAGAAGACCAACGCAGCAGTTCAGTATATGAATCGCTTCGACCTCAGACAGTATGGGGCAGCTTTGCAGAGATGTGCTTGAGAGCATGTGGAAGTTCCGACAGAGCTGGCCTCAAGACCATTCATGGGCTGCACTTCTTACAGGGCTCTAGGTTCCTACGTGTTATCGATCTGAATGGTTTGAAGATCCAAAAGCTGCCAGATGAGATTGGAAGAATAATCCACTTGAGGTACCTTGGTATTAGAAACAGCAACTTGGAGGAGCTCCCTTCATCCATTTCCAAGCTTGACAATCTCCAGACATTAGATGTAAGGAGAACAAATGTGACAAGAGTTGTCGATGAATTTTGGGAAATTGAAGCACTGAGGCATGTGCTTGCTGAGAAAATCTTGTTGCCTGATTGCAGAGTCTCCTTGAATAATTTGATGACCCTAGATGGCGCGGAGCCTTCAAACCCGTGGCATGATCAGATATGTCCATTGAACTACATGTTATGTCTCCGGTCTCTGTCGCTGTCTGGGATTTCGGATACCCACACTAAAGCGCTTTCAGCAGCTCTCAGGAAAATGGAATTCCTTGTGAACCTCAACTTATCTGGTGAAGTCCTTCCATCCACGATGTTCACCGACTCAAGCATGCGCCGCCTCCAGGTGCTGATTCTACACGGCAAGTTGGAAGACCTTGATGCTTCAAAGAGTGACCGATATGTCATGCCAAACCTCACCATGCTCCATTTGCACAAATCAGAGCTGTCGCAGCCGTTTGTAGACAAGCTTGCAGTGCTGCCATGCATCGCTGAGATGGAGCTCTCATATTGCTCATACAGCGGAGCAACGCTGGTTTTTCCTGGGAGGGGATTCCAGAGCCTCCGAAAGTTGAAGCTTATTAATCTGTGCGCCTTGGAGGAGCTGGTGGTAGAGCCTGGCGCCATGCCGATGCTCTCGGTCTTGGCCATGCATGGTTGCAGTAGTCTGAAGGTTCTCGATGGTCTGAATGACCTGGAACACCTCCAAGAACTGGCCCTGTACAACATGGATGTGCTCGCCGACACCATAAAACTTGACGACAAGAAGCTTTGTGACAAGATCAAATGCCTGACCACCCCCACCAAGGTAGACCGAGGAGTGGTTGCTGGTTACTGGGTCAGAAATTTGGGGAGACCGGCTATGACGTCACCCGCAGCTCCAGAACTACCCTGCGGTGACTTGGAGAGGTCTGGTTCTGTTGGGCGAAAAGCAACTGATGACATTGAGGTACACTACAGTTCCGGCGGTGCATGGACAAGGTTGGCACAGGTGTAAGCATGTTTACTGATCAGTGTACAGAAGAAGCATGCCTTCGTGTTGATTGCTTGGTGATTCTGTGAGGTGTCATGCTTGCCATGGACGGAGAACTTCTGATTACTCGCCGTCACCTACCTGATTTTCTGGGTTTTCATGGTATATCACGGAACTGTTTCGAGTTCTTAGTTGCGAGCTTTCTATCATTTTTCGACAAAAGGGCCACAGCCCCAGCTCAAGGAATGAAACTGAGTGTCAGCGGACAAAGAGTGGTATCAGACTGGGGTCTCAAACGGAATGCATATAGTTTGACAAAAAAAAAACAGAATGCATATGTGTTGCAGTGAGATAAAAAAAAGTAGCCTTCTGAGACATTTCTAAGCTGATAGCTACATTGTTTTTTTTTCCTGAAATGACAACCGGCAAGTTGGTGCAAGTGCAAGTAAGATTCATAGGTTCAGCAAGGAGCAGCTAGAATAAGAGTGTGTCATGTCTTCAGTCTATTGTTGTTGTGTTATACCTTTTCATTTCATATTGCCATGTCCGCCATGGCCATCTTGTAACTTGCTGCTTGACCTTGTTAGCAGCTACAATGATCTTAAGGCCCTTGAATCTTAGGTATATTCTTCTCTGCTCTCGAGGATTTTGCCCCTGAATCTGGCGCCAAGCTTTATGTTGCTTGTTTACTCAAAAAATTATCTTCCGATCGAAACGGCAGCAGTTGTGAGACTATTCATCGAGAGGAAACCAATCATCTACGGCAGTCAATTAGTGCCAGAAAATCAGTGGGAATAGACGAACACTCCAATACAGGATGTTGTTGGTTGCAGCAGTCACATTGGTAAGAGAACACTCCAATACAGCATGTTGTTGATTGCAGCAGTCACATTTGTAAGAGCATCTACACTCGCGTCCCCAACAGGCACCCCAAGGCGAGTTTTTTCGCGCCGGCGCCGAAAAAACCCTCCAGTCGCGTCCCCAGGACGCCGACATTCGCTGGCTCGGTCCATATTTTGGCCCGGCGATCCCAGGCCGAACCCAGCACACTGGGGGGCGCTTGGGGGCTCCGGCGGAAGGAAAAACCGCGCCTGGGCCACCACTGTCAGGCAAAAATTCCTCGTCCAGATTCGCCCCTCTCCACCCCCCCTCCGCGCACACGCCTTCCGCCGCCGTGCCGATCCCGGCGCCGTCTACCTACCCACCACCGCTAGAAAGGCCATTCCCCCGTCGAAAAAGAGAGGGTTCGCCGTGGCAGCCTCCCCCCGCTCCTGAGCGAGCTTTCCGACGCTCCAGCCACGCAGGGCAGGGTTATCGGCGGCTGCGCGCCTACCACGCCCGCCAGGTGTTCGACATTTTGTCTGCTCGACGATGGACTCGGACGAGGAGGAGGCGTTTGCGGCGCCACTGGAGGAGGAAGCCGATGTCGACGCCCAGGACAAAGAGCATCTCATGGTCCTCACTGCTCTGGCCGGCCTGTTCGCAAGCAATGCAAAGCCGCGGCGAGGTGGCTCAGCGTCGGGCCGACTGAAGGGAAAGCAGAGGCATCGATTGGAAGGCTATTGCTTGCTCTACGCCGACGCTCCACTGCACGGCGAGAGAGTATTTTGACGCCGTTATGGAATGAGGCGAAAGCTCTTCCTCAGGATTATGAATTTCATCTGTGAGTTCGGCAGCTACTTCAAGTGCAAGAAGGATTGCACCGGCACACTTGGATTCACCTCACTCTAGAAGTGCACGACAGCTACGAGGATGCTTGCATACGGAGCTCCCGGTGATTCACTGGAAGACTATGGACGCATGGCCGAGTCCACGACCATTGAGTGTTTATACAAGTTCTACAGGGCAATGGTGGCAGTGTTTGGACCTCAATACTTACGATCACCCAATGCTGAAGACACAGCTCGGATCCTAGCACAGATTGCAGCAAGAGGATTTCGTGGGATGCTTGGAAGCATCGACTGCATGCATTGAAAATGGAAAAACTGTTCATTTGCTTGGCAGAGGATGTACAAAGGCGCCAAAGGCAGTTGTAGTGTGGTACTTGAGGCAGTGGCCACACAGGACCTCTGGATTTGGCACTCATTTGGTATGCCAGGAACTCACAATGACATCAACCTACTGCAGTGCTTGTAACACCCATGATGCGGCTATATCTCCCACGTGTCGGGGCACGACTTAGAGGCATAACCGCATGGTAGGCATGTCGCAAGAGGGGTAATCTTTACACATTCCATGTATTGAATAAGAAAGGGATAAAGAGTCGGCTTACAATCACCACTTCACACAATACATAAATATATCATACATCATCCAGAATACAATCAAGGTCCAACTACGGAACCAAAATAAAGAAAGACAACCCCAAATGCTAGATCCCCGATCGCCCCAACTGGGCTCCTCTATTGATCATCCGGAAGAGAAACATAGTAACGGCCTGAATCCTCGTCGAACTCCCACTTGAGTTCGGTAGCGTCCCCTGTACTGGCATCATCGACACCTGCATCTGTTTGGAAGTATCTGTGAGTCACGGGGACTCAGCAATCTCACACCCGCGAGATCAAGACTATTTAAGCTTAAAGGTAGGAGAGGGGTAGTGAGGTGGAGCTGCAGCAAGCATTAGCATATATGGTGGCTAACATACGCAAAAAGAGAGCGAGAAGAGAAGCAAAACACGGTCGAGAAGCTAAAAGTGATCAAGAAGTGATCCTGAAGCTACTTACGTTCAAGCATAACACGAGACCGTGTTCTCTTCCCGGACTCCGCCAAAAAGAGACCCTCACGGCTACACACGCGGTTGATTCATTTTAATTAAGTTAAGTGTCAAGTTCTCTACAACCGGACATTAACAAATTCCCATCTGTCCATAACCGCGGGCACGACTTTCAAAAGTTCAAAACCCTGCAGGGGTGTCCCAACTTAGCCCATCACAAGCTCTCACGGTCAACGAAGGATATTCCTTCTTGCGGGAAGACCCGATCAGTCTCGAAATCCCGATTACAAGACATTTCGACATTGGTAAAACAAGACCAGCAAAGCCGCCCGATGTGCCGACAAATCCCGATACGAGTCACACGTATCTCGTTCTCAGGGCACACCGGATGAGATATCCTACGAGTAAAACCAACCCTCAAGTTGCCCCGAGGTGGCCCCACAGTCTACTCGGTTCGGACCAACACTCAGAGGAGCACTGGCCCGAGGGGGGGGGGGTTCAAAATAAAGATGACCCTTGAGTCTGCGAAACCCAAGGGAAAAGGCTTAGGTGGCAAATGGTAAAACCAAGGTTGGGCCTTGCTGGAGGAGTTTTATTCAAGGCGAACTATCAAGGGGTTCCCATTATCACCCAACCGCGTAAGGAACGCAAAATCAAGGAACATAACACCGGTATGACGGAAACTAGGGCGGCAAGAGTGGAACAAAACACCAGGCATAAGGCCGAGCCTTCCACCCTTTACCAAGTATATAGATGCATTAAAGTAAATAAGAGATAATAATGATATCCCAACAATATCCATGTTCCAACATGGAACAAACTTCATCTTCACCTGCAACTAGCAACTCTATAAGAGGGGCTGAGCAAAGCGGTAACATAGCCAAACAACGGTTTGCTAGGAAAGGTGGGTTAGAGGCTTGACATGGCAATATGGGAGGCATGATATAGCAGGTGGTAGGTATCGCAACATAGCAATAGAGCGAACAACTAGCAAGCAAAGATAGAAGTGATTTCGAGGGTATGGTCACCTTGCCTGCAAAGTTCTCAGAGTTGACGAAAGCTTGATCCTCGTTAGCGTACTCAACAGGCTCCTCGATCACGTACTCGTCTCCCGGCTCTACCCAAAGCAAGAACACAAGCAAAGGACCAACAATCAGCCACGGTGCAATGCACAATCAACATGATGCAAAATATGGCATGACATGTGGGATGTGATATGCAATGCATATGCGTGCTCCGGAAGGAAAAAGGATGAACAAGGCATCAACTTGGAAAACCAAGTGTGCCGCTGGAAAGATGAGATGATTTTGGTCGAAATCGATATAAAGATCGCCGGAAACGGATGCACGGTTTGCAAATGGCAAGCAAAACAAGAATGTCACAATTCTGTGATTAACAACACGATGTCATCTAGAATACAACAAGAAACTAAGCTACTTCATTCCAACATAGCAACAAAGCACATGGCAATGATCTACTCAAGATGCTTGACAAAACATGAACACTGAGATATGGCTAAATCACACAAGAGCAGGTTCAAACAAGCATGGCAAAAGTGCAAAAGATATTAGCTTCATAGACTTAGTGAAAATACTAACATGCCAGGAATAACATCAGGAAGCAATGTTTAGAGCAAGCAAACAATATGCTACATGAACATATCATAGCAAAAAAAGGCATGGAATGAATCTACTAAATGCATGGATCAAAAGTCTCTTACGACCATGAGCCAAAAAGGCACAAAAGGTATGATGCCACCCATGTAAACATAACAAGAATTGTTAACAGATTCAGACTTAGCAGAAAACTGAGCATGGCATAAACAGAATTATGAAGGCATCTTTGCGAGCTCGATTCACTCACCACAAGGCATTGCATGACAATATAAGCATAGCAATAGCAATAAGACATGTTCATGAAGCTAACCATGGCAAGAGCAAGTTCATAGTATGCATAGATCAACTACAACAACCATGGCAAAATCGATTAACATGTTAATAGTCTGCCAGGAACATTTTATAGCAAAAGTAGAACAAGATTAAGTCATGCTAGGGCACTCCATAATTGCAAACAGGGGAATGTATGGATAGAGCATAACCATATGTACAAATCATCCTTACTGAAGCAACTCAAAACAAGCATGGGTCTCACTGTAGCATCATGTTTATATGGCATAAAAATAACAGCAGAGCAAGGACTTAGCAAAATCCTAAGTCCCTGAAATTAGCAATATCACGAAGGCTACTTTGCATGCTTGTGCTAGTCACCACATTGATCAAAAAAATACATGGCAAACACCCCTGTAAAGATGGCATGGCATAGTTCACAACACATGTAGAGATTATACCCATATGCAGCACACAACAAATGTGGCAAAAATGACAAATCATCATAATATGCTAAGTAACAGCACCTAACAATTTATAGCACTCTTGTATCAACGATTTGGGCATCAAGATGGACTCAAACAAGCATGGCACAAAGGAATGAAATGAATAGCACATCATGATGAACATTTTGATATATTACACGCACAAAATGGAGCAGCACACATGAAGTTATGGCATGATGAATAGGGCCTGAAAATGTGAGGGGGAAAAGACTTTGGAAAATATACCCCTCCGAAAACAGATCTAGGGTTGACTGGCACGCAATCTGTTGGGGATATAGCTATCAGTTATGACCCGCCCAGGAGGGGCCGGGTCAGCCCCAATGGTGGGTCATAAAGGAAGCCCAATAGATATTCAAGGCGATAGGTTATTAAACCTTATAGAAGGCCTAAAGGCCTAGCGGCGGCTTAAGGCCCAATATTGTAAACCGCCATATGTAAGGAAAGACTTGTAAGGAAAGGAATGTAAAAGAAGTCACCGAGCCGGACACGATTTATGAGCCGGCCGGGACTCTGTAGGCCACCAGGCGTTAACCCATGTATATAAGGGGACGACCCGGTGGCGGCTTAGGGAAAGAAACAATAGATCGATAACCAAGCCGGCGAACTAGCCTCTTGGTGATCGAAACCCCAACAATATCAACACAACTAGACGTAGGCTTTTACCTTCATCGCAAGGGGCCGAACTAGTATAAAACCTCTCGTGTCCTTTGTCCCGATTAACCCCTTTAAGCTTCCTAGTTGAGATGGCCCTACGACTAAGTCCTTTTGCTAGGACATCTGCCGTGACAATTCCACGACAGTTGGCACCCACCATGGGGCTAGCGCACGGTGGATTTGAGTTCTTGAAGGGCAACTTCGAAGGGCTCAAGGGATACGTCGTGGGCCGGATGACCAAGAGTCATCGCGGCAAGCTCTACATCGACGATGAAGGTTGGGGCCCCGAGGCCGGCTTGATTGAGTATGGGTACCGGGTCCCCTTTGGCGGAATTCACGTCTTCATGGGCCGGATCGGTGAGTCGGGCCCTGAGCCGGATGTCCACACCAACCTCATCGAAACGGCTTAGCGCGCGAGGTCCACCCGTGTTCAATCTGTCGTGAAGCATGCCTTTGTAGGTTGCATCCACGGCGGTGAATACTCTGAAGGATCGGTGGATGGCGGTGAGACGACTGTCTGTTCTGACGCCACATCATCAACGGGTGAGACCGATTCTTTGTATCAGCTACAGGATGGCATGCTCGGGGGCTGTTCCGATGGCAGTAGTATTCCGGACCCCCTTGAGCCGCCGAATTGGGCCGGAGTCTTCATGGCAGGAACACAGCCCGGGCAGAACTCCATAGCAGCAGCGGCAACAACCACCGGGTCGGCCGCAGCCTGGTCAGGAGACCCCACGCGCCCCCGGCCCAGATTCTGATGGACCTCATGGATAAACTGACGACCCTGTTGACTGCCGTGGTAGACCCGGCGGATAAAGCTCAGCATGATGCAGAGGTGGCACGCGTACGTGAAGAGATGGTACAAGCTAAAGAAAATTTAGCAGCAGAAGAGGTCAGGATGGCAGCGGAGCGGGCGGCTTTGGACGCTCGTGCTCAACAGCTTCAAGCAGAGACCTTCCGGCTCTCGGTGGATCTGAACGCGTCAAACGAGGTCATGAGAAGAAGGCATCAGAAGACTCAGTCACGTCTACCTCTAATGCTCGATCCTAGGAACCTTTTCCATACACCCGGGGCCGGAACAAGTAACCCGACGGAGGCAAATCGGATCACGACACCCGGGGCACCGGTTCAGCCGCGCGCCATGGAACCACCTCGCGTACATACCGCTCCGCCTCATTATGTGCCAACACCACCGGGTCACTTCTCCAATCCCTTAGAAAACCTCATTGCTGCGTCGGTTCGTTTGGTGCCTCTCCCGATGGAAGGCGACTCTCCGGCGGCGATCGAAACACGAAGGGTGAGAGAACTTCTTCAAACAGCTTTGGCGCAGCAGCATGCGTACTCTTACAGTCGAGACAGGATCCTTTCAACCCCTCGCCCGAGCCGGAGCCCAAGCTACATTAGGCATATGGATTCAGCTGACATGTCAAGCAATGCTCAACGCCGCAACCGGACGCACATGCATGAGCCGGTACAGGCTGGAGCCCTTAACTTGGCGGATCAGGAGAGGATCCGACAAGAGGCTGAGCGAGCGGTTCAACTGGCGACGGAGCAGGCGGCTCATCATATTTTTCCGGCTTATCCAGCAACCTCGGTTGAGGCAGGAGTGGCCACAAGAACCGGAGGTGTCCCTTGCCTGGTGCCAGCCATACGTAATGAGCGTTTGCCAAAGGACTTCAAGGGGCCTCGTAAGGTGCCTAATTACACGGCCGATTTGTAGCCTGGGGCCTGGATTGAGAGCTATGAGATGGCCATGGAGCTGTTGGAGGTCAGCAATGCGGCAATGGCTAAGTATTTCACCATGATGTTGGATGGAACGGCTCGCACTTGGCTAAAAGGGTTGCCCCCCAATTCCATCGGCTCATTGGCGGAGTTAAAGGCCCGGTTCATTCAGAACTTCAAGGACACATGCAAACAACCTATGTCAATCGTGGACCTGACTAATTGTAAACAAGAGGAAGGTGAGTCCACAACCCATTGGGTGCGCCGGGTCAAGGAGATAATTCATTCATCTGATAAGATGGATGCCGGCTCGGCAGTATTCACTACAAAAAAATACACTTCCGTGATGATACGTGTTTGTCACAGTAGGTCGCGTTTTCTGTCATGCATGTACATCCATGACGATTTTATGATAGAATCAAGATAGTCATACCTGTGCTGTCGTAGAAGTGTTCCATGACATTACCAAAATTATCATCACGGAAGTGTCCACTTCCATGACAATAAATCGCGCATCACAGAAGTGCTTTCGTCAAGGGTGACCAACACGTGGCATAATGGGCTGGCCCAGCTAAAGGCCCACAAGATTTTGCGGGCCATAATGGGCCGGCCCAAGTAAAGGCCCACAAGATTTTTGTGTGCCATAATGGGCCGGCCCAGGCGAAGGCCCACAAGATTCTTACGGATCATAATGGGCCGGCCCAGCTAAAGCCCCACGAGATTTCGCCAACATTAATGGGCCAGCCCAGCTGTAGGCCCACAAGATTTTGAGGACCCTAGTAGGCCGGCCCATTAACTGGCTGCCATGTTTTGGGCCAAATGCCGGCCCATATTTGATCCAGTCCATTAATGGCCTGCCACGCTCCGGGCCTAATAGTGGCCCATATGAGATCCGGCCCGTTAAAAGCCTACCACGTTCTGGGCCAAATTACGGCCCAGATCAGGTCCGACCCTTTAAGAGGCTTTGGGCTCAATTATGGCCCATATCAGATTCGGCCCGTCAACTGGACACTATACTTTTGGGCCCACTTGCTAAAGGTCCACTTAGTAATTTGGCCTGATATTTGTTTTGGCCTGTTAAGGGCCCATTTAACATTTCGGCCCTATATTAATTTCAGCCTGTTAAAAGCCCGTCATATAGTTGGGCCTAACTACGGCCCGGTTTGCATCCGGCCTGCTCGCAGCCGATATCTGATTGGGCCAAACAAGGACCGAGACAATTTTGGCCTGTTAAAAGTCCGTGATTTGATTCGCACAATCATGGGTCGGGGTTCATTTCGGGCTGCTGCCGGCCCGTGAGCTGTTCGGCACATTTCATGCTCAACCTACATCGTGATTGCATGACGGCCCGATTATGTATCATAATTTTACGGTTTGGCCAGTTTACTGCGAAGACATGATATATATACAGTAAAATAACTGCAGCATCGTGAATAAGAAAAAACCTAGACTATACAATAAAGAAATTACGGCATATGAAATCCACTGGGCATCAAAGTTGGCCACTATGATAATGAAGCACAAGCAGACAGCAGATTACATACACTGGGCATCAAAGATCGCCACCAGTGCAAATAAACACGCTGACAAAATAATATACAAAACTGACAGCACTTCAATAGAGTTCAAGAAAGGTTAGCCCTGATGGGGAGCTGCAGCGCAAGCAGCTGAGCAAGATGATGAGACTGCGCTTGTTCAACACTTATATCTTCCTCACTCTGAAAGATAAACAAGCAGACAAATGACAAGTTTTGCACATAAAAGTATCAGTGCTGACAATTCATCACATTTATTACTGACGAATAAAGTGACACAGTTTAAAATTGCATTAACACAATATGGTATTGTTCAGGTCAAGACATGGCAGGAAATGACATTGTGAAGGAGTTGGCAGCTTCACGACACCACTAGATTACAGATCAAGAACTCATAAGTATCAATGGTTAGTGTGCTGTCAATTTATACCATTTTAGATTGGCAAATAAAGAGACGGTTTAAATAATAGTAGAATGATATGACACTGTTCATAGTTAAGACATTGCAGAATATGACATTATGCTGTAGTGGGTAGGTTCACCACACCACTAGATTACGGATGAAGAACAGAAGCATACATGCAGTGCAAAAGAAGATCACTTGCTCTGTATAGTTTAATTTACATGGTATGAAGAAGGAACTTGGTTGTACAACTGAAAACTTAAATTGAGAAAGGACAAACTTTTGTTTATGAACTACATAATAAACTTTAAACAAGCAATTTGATGCAAACACCAAAAATAAATAGCTATTGCAATCATGCCTAACCAAATATATACAAGAAAGTTTGAAGGCTTGAGATGGACAAACTTACATTATTGGTGAAGACAGGCTCTATAAAGGCCTTGTCCATGCTGATGGGGGGGGGAATTCAAGAAGTTTACCACAGAATCTTCTTCAAAAGCATTGCCTTTATTCTACATTTTGTTAAGAGTAAATATAAATGTGATAATATACGAAAAAATGGAGAATATTTAAGATAAGATGAAGAGTGATGCTACATAACCAAGTAGCTATAAATGTAAGTGCAGCGATACAGGAAAAAGGTACAGCCAAGAGCAATGCACAGCTAAACTTCTTCAGTACCAACCTTATGGTAAGAGTAAATATAGATCTGATGTGTAGAAAATGGAGGGCAAAGGAAAATAAGCTCCAGAGTGATGGTACATGAACAACTACCCGTCATTATAAGTACACTGATAAAGGACAGCATGTACTTACAAGAACAATGCAGAGCTAAAAAAAATTGGCATTGGATATATTCTACACTAATGTAACCATTCATACAGATCAGATAATTTCGAGTGAACAATTGATAAGCAAGCTATCATGCATACTGCTGTCACATAATGAACCAGGTATGTATGCAAGTACAGTGATACAGGACAACAGGTACTAACAAGAGCAAAGCAGCGGGCAACATATTTGCGATTTCCTGTCGTTCTTGTCAAACCAGAATTCTTCTTCGAGCAGATTTCCTGCAAAAAAGATCCGTAAGGCACATGCGGAAAAGTAGAAGTTCAAATTGTCATGTGATTTCATAGACAGTACCTCATCCTGGGAACGAGACCAGTGCATAACAAGGTTTTTCCATTCAATATCTTCTAAATTTAGCACAGGAGACTTCACCGGAAATTCATTTATAGACATGCCATCAAAGTGTGATTTCCTCAGGTAACACCGATACTGCTGCAATGCTTCCTTGAAAAGCACAAGCAAGCTTTGCTCGTCATGACTATCCAGATTAACCCTCGCCTAGTTACAACAATGTAATGTAAATCATTGATGTGTTCAATCAGTAGAAAACAAGAAAATAATAACCATAAATAATAGCACTTACACGTAAGTTGGACATGAAGATGTGAAAATGGTGTTTGTCTTCACAACAATCTTCCCATGATGGGAATATATGCACGTAGTCCCTAACAACATTGAAAGCATTGTATTTTAAACTGGGAATAAATGGAATGGGGTTCCAATCTGCAGGAATTGGCCATCTCTGTAGTTGGGATAGGTCTTCGGCCGGTGGACTTGCTGTACTTTTTGCTGGAGTGGGATTTTTCTGTGGTACAGCTCGTGCTATGGTAAATGAAATCGGTATACCTTTTGCTGGAGTGCAGGTCCTGTGTGGTGGGGCTAGTGGTGTGGCCAGTGAAGTATGGGTACAGTCTGCTGGAGTCGGTCCTACGTTTTGCGTCATTGGTTGTACAACCAATGTAAGTGGGGTGCTATCTGATTTCTCTGGCACCACCACGTTTTTCAAGGACTTTGTTGGTGCTCCTTCAGGTTCGGCAATCACCCTCTTCCTTTTTGATGTCTGATGCACAAGAACAACATTTGAGTGGAAAAACTTGGTATGATGACAGATGGAATATGTATTGATAATGGATGGGCATGGCATCTCGACATATATGATGAGTAAACTAAGCAGATGGCGGTGCAACAAAGTAGAAGAAATGCAAGACAACATATGCAAGATACCCGCAATTAATAAAACATTGCCAAATTAGAACAGGCACCTTGATGGGTGAACAGGACAGGCCATCTGCCTTTGACTCCCCGAGGTTAGAATAGTCATTAGGATCATATTCTGAACAAGAATCAACAGGTGGGGAGCGTATGAATTTCATTGCATCCAGAATGGCACTCAATGCCTTGGTGCCAATTTTGTAAGTCATTGCAGTGTTTAGCTTCAAGAGTGGATTGCTGCTAGTGCGAAACAAAGCAGCTACACAGATCATAGTGTAGATATAACGGGAAAACCTTAAGCATCAGAGTAAAATCAGCAAAGTGGAACTTGCTGGAATATATGTGCTAGTATTGCCGGTACGGCTAGAAAGGCTTCGGATACTAGCTCTCTTCAAGTGAAGGTGCGGTACTGTTAATATCAGTGTAACTCTCAAAGGCGACATAGCTCCCCACATTTCCTTGCTATTCTTATAGGATTCAAGTGGGCAGGCCACTACAAATCCTATTCCTATGTTTACAAGATCCTGCGAATCAAAGAGGCTCAAAGTATCCATCACAACCGACCGTATAGACCTATATACTGCAAATGTCCCTACTCATCTTCAGTACAAGGAACATACTGTACTACTACCATACTCCCTTCGTTCCAAAATATAAGTCTTGGTAGAGATTTCCACTATGGATCACATACAGATGTATCCAAATACATTTTAGAGTGTAGATTCACTCATTTTGCTCCATATCTAGTCCATGGTGGAATCTATACAAAGACTTGTATTTAGGAACAGAGAGAGTACATATTAAAGAAGAACGGAAGAGGAACATGGTAAAGAAGAGCAAGCAGATTTTGGATAATAAAATGTTGGTTGCATAGTGCCCACACATGATGAACCAGAGCGCATTAAGAATGCAACTCCCAGCCGTCTCTCGACCATTTCAGGCGGTTGGATGAAGATCCTACGTCTCCTAACCCTTCTTCTTCCTCGTCTCTGATTCTTCCCATACAGAACACTGCACGGGCCGCCGGCCGGACCACCGACCCCCACCGCCTGTGTTCCTCCGCCACCCCACCCCCGCCCGAACCCCCACCCGCGTCGAGTTTTCTTCGTTCGGCGAGGCCCCAAAACCACCCGAGCCCCTTCGATCGCACCGGTAAACTCCGGCGAGCTCTGAAAAATTGACTGACCCAATTTTGAAATTTAGTCTACTGTGATTTAACTAGTGTGGAATATAAAAGGGGAAAACCATAAGCATTGGGAGTATAGTGTTGAGCGTGCCATGGCGGGTCTGAAGGTGCAAACCGGACAAAGGCAACTTCGCAACCAAGACAAGAAATCAGAGTAAAGCAGTGGCCATCTATTTTCTTGCTACAATAAATAAGTTGAGCAGATACGAAAGAGTACCGCCTCTGGCGCGGCGCCGTGTACGCATCTGCTGAGAATTTGACTGTGTTGCGGTAGCGATGGCTGTTGGCAGCGTGGAAGCAGATCTAGGAGGGTAGACGGTGGCGGCGGGGCGCGGTGGACGAGACGGTCGTAGGAGCGGCGCCGACAAGGTGGACGACAGCAGGGATGAAGCGAGAGGACGGGATGCAAGGAGCCCGGTCCGAAGCCGTGGATGAGAGAGGTCGATCTCTTGTAATGGACGATGGTGTCGAGGTATCAGATCCGGCATGGTGGAGGAGGACGGCGGTGGATGCGGTGGCGGACGGCAGCGGACGGAGGAGGGTGGGGTGGAGAGGGTGTTTTGGCGCCCACGGAGTACAAATGGGGAAAAGGGAGGTAGAGAGGAAGGAGGGAACCATGTGTTTAGGGAGCGCTTGTCTCAAATGCGAGGAAATTTACAAACTTAGCCCCCGTTTCAAATTTCTACTACATCACAACAACATTAGTCGGTTGGGGATAGGACGGTAATCTCGCATACACCGAATATTTTCCGACGAGAGTTTGTTTTTGGTGCCCACCATGTATGAATATGAATCGGGGAGGGAGTCGATTTCGGCCGAGGACACACTGTGTTTTGGCGCCCACCGTGTATGAATCCGAGTGAGAGGCGGTTACGTCACGTTTGGGTGAAATTACAAACCTACCCCTATCGAAACCTATAGAAATCCAGCAGATAGGCTTTGCGTGGCAGGGATAGGCAGTAGTGATTTCCATCTCGCAGATTTTGGTTTCGGGCGGTTACTGCGACTTTCCCCGCTTCGTTCAAATTTTGCAGAGTGCACATTTACCGTGCCAACTCAATACGAATCCCGCTTGTATTCTATTTGTTTTCGGGCGGGATCCATTTTCAATTGGAATTACATTCTATATACATCATTTTTTATATATACTTTCAAAAGCACAACAAAGAATTCTGCTCCTTTATATGTATAATATGATTTACAAATACAACGATCTCGAAATCTTAAGGTTGAATTCGAATTTTTTTAACCAAATTATGTTCCACTAAAATGTATGGATCAGTAATATCTACATATTAAATAACATAGATGTGCGTGAATTCATATGAGTATGCATGTTTGATAGATCAATTTTGGTTCGAGTGTGGATTACATGTATCATCATCTCGAATTCAAATATTTGAATCCCTATTTTGTTCACTCCTTTCACGCCCATCTCTCTCGCATGCATGCTCCTTCAGGTAGCTATCACTCTCTTTTCTCCAGCTCACTCGCACGCTCACTTCATGTTTCTCCTATCCTCGCAAACATGGTATCTCGACGTCTCCCTTGAGAAGTGTCACACTCTCCCTATCATTATCCATTACACGGTTTTCATTATCTCTCACGTCTCTACTGTTCTCTGGTATCACTCGTTACCTAAGCTTTCTTTTTCACCGCCACACACACAGTCTCCACTCGTCTTTCACTTTGTCTTTCTCTCTATGGGATTCTCTCACACACCCTATATGTCTCTACATATGACTCATACCACTAAAATTACTCTCTCTCTCTCTCTCTCCTGTAGACACAACATTTGTTGCGGTCTCCGTTTTGTCTCCATCCCAGACTAACATTATTCATTTGTTTACCGATCAGACAACCCCGACTACAGTCTCCTCTCTCTCTCTCTCACAGACACACACACACACACACACAACTCCTGCTTCCACTCCCCTTCCCGACTACCGTCTCTCTCTCTCACACACAAAACTCTCGCTTTCGCGCCCCGACTCGTATTTCTCTCACAAACATTTATCGACTAGCTAGCCTCTAGATAGGTTTATACACCCACACACTCGTGCTTCCACCATCGCATACATGTCTCTCTCCCGCTCCTTGTATCTATGTAGATTTTCTTCCCTTCTTGAGACACGCCCTCTCGATCGTGAACACACACTACCGCCTCATTTTAAGCTGATACCTATCGCACACACACTCCTTGTGTCTTTGTCACACATGCACTCCGTCCTCCTCCACTCTCCCTCTCTCTCTCACACACATGGGCTTTTTGCAACAACTAGCAAGATGCCCATGCGTTGCACGAAACATCAAGATGCATTTGTATGAGTAGTTTATCTTGTGGGGGAAAAAGATGAACGAGGGATATAGATCGGTGTGGGTATCTTTTTGAAAAATTGCCATAGTTACCTTCCTATCCGTCAGATATAGATCGGACGGCCTATATTGTAGGATGGCAGGCACACGATCATCATCGATAATGCTTTTTATAAGAGTAGGGATAAAAAATAGAGTTGGTGATGATGGTGGGCCTGCCATCCTGCAATGTAGGTCGTCCGATTTATATCTGACGGATAGGAAGGAAAATATGGCAATTTACCCGCACTCTTCACCACATTTGCAGATAAGGCCTTCCCTCGTTAATCCTTTTCTCCCACAAGATCTTGATGTTCCGTGCAACGCACGGGCATCTTGCTAGTAAGAGTATAAATTAGACATATACCACTTCTCGAATCTTGAAATCAACAACATTCCTCCCTTAACTCATCAAAACCGCCAAAGGAATATATTTTGAGTGAAACATAACGTATTTTTAGTGATATACGTATTTCAAAACTAGACTTTTTTTCTATCAAATCGGTGAATATGTATTAATCTACTTTGATCGTGTGGCAACGCATTGGCACATTGCTAGTAGTTATTATAATTTTTTGGACACTAGACAAACGGTGGAGTACATATACGAAGAGAAGAGGCGCACACACGTAGTCAGCCTCTCGCTGTCTCGCACACATGAGTGTTACATAAAGGCGACATTAACAAATAAACCCTAAAACCCTAGGTGCACGATTTCTGCATTCGTGGGTACCGGGTACGTGGTGGAGCACCTTTGAAGGAATAGTTAGCTCGCGTGATAATTTGATCCGTAGGAGTTGATGGTCGGGACCACAGGTGAACGACTTGGAGTGCGGTGGCTCGCTAGTTGCCACAGATCGAGTAGCCACGTTTAAAATATCGTTCTTAGCAGGATTAAGAGTTCCGATTTTCAATGGCGTGTTATAAGTAGTAAGTAGTTTTTAGAACGATTGGTATGGAGCGAAAATTGAATTCATAGTACTACGTACCTCGGCGTATGGTTGTGTGGTTTTTTTTGCGATGGAGGTTGTATGGGTTTATGTTGCGAGATGTTGAACCTGGTAGTTCTAGGGCAAATACTATGGTTTAGATGCTGGTTTTCGGTAATGAAAATCGGAAGGGGAAACCCTTCTTTGATTAAAAAAACTACTACCTCCATTCTGGTTTACTAGTCCCCATCGTAATTTGGGTCAAAGTTTGTCCATGAATTTTACTTGTAAAATGTGAATGGAAAACGAGATTTTGTTTTACCCAAACAAAAAAGGACTGGAGGGAGTGATTGCTCTGACACGGACGCGACCTCTCATAGCGCATGCATTGAACCGGCACCGGCCAAGAGGGCCGCACTCGCTGCAGGCCCGGCTGAGCACGCCTCCTCGCCGCGTGCAACCATCTTAAGACTGCCCCGCCTGCCTTCATTGAATCTGTTGGGGATATAGCTACCAGGTATGACCCGCCCAGGAGGGGCCGGGTCAACCCCAATGGCGGGTTACAAACAGAAGCCCAGTAATATTCAAGATTATAGTTATCTAGACTTGTAAAAGGCGTAAGCCCAAGGGCGGCTTAAGGCCCAAATATTGTAAACCGGCATATGTAAAGAAAGGCATATAAAAGAAGTCACTGAGCCGGACACGTTTTATGAGCTGGCCGGGACTCTGTAGGCCGCCAGGCGTCAACCCGTGTATATAAGGGGGCGACCTGGCGGCGGCTTAGGACAGAGACAACAGATCGATAACCAAGCCGATGAGTTGAGCCTCTTGGAGATCGAAACCCCAGCAATACCAATCCCAACTAGACGTAGGCTTTTACCTTCATCATAAGGGGCCGAACTAGTATAAAAACTCTCTCTCGTGTCCTTTGTCCCGATTAACCCCTTTAAGCTTCCTAGTGCGATGGCCCTACGACTAAGTCCTAGCTCTTGGACATCTGCTGTGTTAACTCCACGACAGTTGGCGCCCACCGTGGGGCCAGCGCACGGTGGATTTGAGTTCTTGAAGGGCAACTTCGAAGGGCTCAAGGGATATGCTGTGGGTCGGATGAGCAAGAGTCGTCGCGGCAAGCTCTACATCAACGACGAAGGCTGGCGCCCCGAGGCCGGCTCAATCGAGTACGGGTACCGGGTCCCCTTCGGCGGAATTCACGTCTTCATCGGCCGGATCGACGAGTCAGGCCCTGAGCCGGACGTCCACACCAACCTCATCGAAACGGCTCAACACGTGAATACTCTGAAGGATCGGTAGAGGGCGGTGAGACGGCTATCTATTCTGATACCGCATCATCAACACATGAGACGGACTCTCTGTATCAGTTACAAGACGGCATGCTCGGGGGCTGTTCTGATGGCAGTAGTATTCCGGACCCCTTTGAGCCGCCGAATTGGGCCGGAGTCTTCATGGCAGGGACACAGCCCGGACAGAACTCTACCGCGGCGACAACAGCAGCTACCGGGTCGGCTGCCGCCTGGTCAGGAGATCTCGCACGCCCCCCGGCTTAGATTCTGATGGACCTCACGGATAAGCTGACGACTCTGTTAACCACTATGGTAGAGCCGGCGGATAAGCCCCAGCACGACGCAGAGGTGGCACGCATGCGGGAGGAGATGGTGCAAGCTAAGGAAAATCTAGCCGCGGAGGAAACCTGGATGGCGGCAGAGCGAGCGGCTTTGGATGCTCGGGCTCAACAGCTTCAAGCAGAGACTTTCCAGCTCTCGGTGGATCTTAACGCATCAAATGAGGTCATGAGGAGGAGGCATCAGAAAACTCAGTCACGTCTACCTCTAACGCTTGATCCGAGGAACCTGTTCCATACACCCAGGGCTGGGGGAAGCAACCCGCCGGAGGCAAACCAGATTACGACACCCGGTCCACCGGTTTAGCCACGCACCATGGATCCACCTCGTATACATACAACTCCTCCTCATTATGTGCCAACACCTCCGGGTCACTTCTCCAACCCCCTGGAAAATCTCATTGCAGTGTCGGCTTGTTTGGCGGCTCTCCCAATGGAAGGCGACTCAACAGCAGCGATTGAAACCCGGAGGGTAAGAGAACTTCTTCAAACGGCTCTGGCCCAGCAGGATGCATACTCCTACAGCCGAGACAGGATCCATTCAACTCCTCGCCCAAACCGGAGCCCGAGTTATAGTAGGCACATGGAGTCCGCAGAGATGTCAAGTAATACTCAACGCCACAACCGACCATATAGGCATGAGCCGGTGCGGGCTGGAGCCTTTAACCTAGCGGATCAGGAGAGGATTCGTCAAGAGGCGGAACGAGCGGCTCAATTTGTAGCGGAGCAGGCGGCTCATCAAGCCTTTCCGGCTTACCCAGCAACCTCGGTTGAGGCAGGAGTGGCCACAAGAACCGGAGGAGTGCCTTGCTTGGTGCCGGCTATACGCAATGAGCGGTTGCCAAAGGACTTCAAGGGGCCTCGTAAAGTGCCCAATTACATGGCTGACCTACAGCCGGGGGCTTGGATTGAGAGTTATGAGATGGCTATGGAACTATTGGAGGCCAGTGACGCTGCAATGGCCAAATATTTCACCATGATGTTGGATGGAACAACTCGTACTTGGTTGAAGGGATTGCCACCCAATTCTATCAGCTCATGGGCAGAGTTGAAAGCCCGGTTCACCTAGAACTTTAAGGACACATGTAAACAGGCTATGTCGATTGTGGACTTGACCAATTGCAAACAAGAGGATGGTGAATCCACAACCCATTGGGTGCGCCGGGTCAAAGAGATAATACATTCATCTGATAAGATGGATGCCGGATCAGCAGTCTTAATGTTGGAGAAAAACTGCCGTTTCGAACCTCTGAAGGAGAAGTTGGGGCGGCTCAAGCGTGACTGTAATGACATGGGAACGTTGATGGCGGCCCTCGTCAAGTATGCCGATTCTGACACTACTAAGGACCCGATGTCTGATGAAGAAAAGGCAATGAAGGGAAAGAAGAACGACAACGGCAAGGGTCACCAGCATAACCCGGCGAATCAGGGAGGTAATAAACTTAAGGCTGATGAGTTTGTTGCTAATACTAATGCACAGGGTGGTAATCAACGGTGCAAGGGCAGACAGCCCCCTCGATCAGGCGGGTCAGGCCCCACCCTTGAGCAGTTGTTAAATGAACCTTGTCCGAAGCACGGCACCCGGGAGAAGCCGGCCACCCACCTGTGGAAGGATTGCACGATTATGAAGGCGTTTAAAAATTCAAACACGTCTGATGGGGGTCACGGCCCAGGTGGCGGTTCAGGTGGAGGCGGCTTTCATGGCCCGGACGCCGGTTCAGGTGGAGGAGGTTTTCGGGGTCAAAGTTATTCTGGTCACCAAGGAGGATATAATCAGCAACCCGGCCAAGGGAATCAGCAGCAGCAATCCGGTTATCAGAGCAACCCGAAGCAGCTGAGTAGTGGGCAATACCATGTATTTACCACCAGTTTATGTAAGAGGGACCAGAAACTTCACAAGAGAGCCGTCAATGCCATTGAGCCAGCGGTTCCATGTTATCTACGTTGGTCAGAGCAGTCTATTGTGTGGAGCAGGGAGGATCACCCGCCCCGGGTTGATAATCTGGGTCAGTTGGCTTTGGTAGTGGCACCTCAGGTTGGTGGATACAAGTTCACTAAGGTACTCATGGACGGAGGCAGCAGCATTAACATCCTCTACTATGAGACGTTTCGCCGGATGGGATTGACCGATAAAAATCTTAAACAATCCAACACTATTTTTCATGGTGTGGTACCTGGTAAGTCGGCATACCCAGTCGGAAATATTGAGTTAGAAGTAGCCTTTGGGGATGAGTATGACTCCAGAGCAGAGAAATTAACCTTTGAGGTGGTTAAGATCAAGAGCCCATATCATGCTTTGTTTGGGCGGCCGGCTTATGCCAAATTTATGGCTCGGCCGTGTTATGTGTATTTGCAGCTCAAGATGCCAGGTCATAAGGGTACCATTACGGTACATGGGAGCCGGAAGATAGCCTTGGAGTATGAAGAAGGAGATGCTGCCTATGCTGAATCTGTCTGTGCAATAGAGGAGTTAAAGTTTTATAAGGATCATGTTGACCCGGCGGACATGACGTCATTAAAGAAGCCAACAACAGAGCATGAGCCGGTGTTGAAATTCAAATCAGCTGATGACACTAAGATGGTCGATTTTGTCCCTGGCAACTCATCCAAGCAGTTCATCATCAGCGCAAACTTGGATCCAAAATAGGAAAGCGCGCCCATCGAGTTCATCCGTGAGAACCGCGACATCTTTGCATGGAAACCTTCAGACATGTCGGGTGTCCCAAGGGAACTCGCTGAGCACACTCTTAATATTGATCCAAAGTTCAAACCTTTTAGACAGTTTCTCTGGCGATTCAATGAAGAAAGGCGGAAGGCCATTGGAGAAGAGGTGGCCCGGTTCTTGGCAGCTGGGTTCATCGTGGAGGTCTTTCACCCAGAGTGGTTAGCTAACCCGGTGCTTGTGCTCAAAAAGAACGGCACCTGGCGTATGTGTGTGGATTACACTGATCTGAACAAGGCTTGTCCGGCTGATCCTTTTGCTCTCCCCTGTATTGATCAGATCATTGATGCTACGGCGGGTTGCGCACGGTTGAGTTTCTTGGATGCTTATTCCGGTTATCATCAGATTAAGATGGCAGTCAAGGATCAAGAGAAGACATCTTTTATCACTCCTTTTGGAGCTTTCTGCTATGTGTCTATGCCTTTTGGGCTTGAGAGTGCCTAGGCGACTTACCAGCGGTGTGTGCAGAGTTGTCTTCACAATCAAATTGGGCGCAATGTTCATGCTTATGTGGATGATATAGTGGTGAAATCCAGGGAAGAGGAAACCTTGGTCACAGAACTGAAAGAGACTTTTGATAATCTCCGGGTTTACAAAATGATGCTTAACCCGGCCAAGTGTGTTTTTGGAGTGCCAGCCGGCAAGCTCTTGGGTTTTTTGGTGTCCAACCGAGGTATTGAAGCTAACCCGGAGAAAATCAAGGCAATTACATCCCTAGCCAAACCAACATGCGTCAATGATGTTCAGCGGCTGGCGGGTCGTGTGGCTGCTTTGAGCCGGTTCATAAGCCGGTTAGGGGAAAAGGCTATGCCTCTGTATCAGTTTATGAAGAAAACGGATGTTTTTATTTGGAGTGAAGCTATGAACGCTGCTTTTGAGGATCTGAAGACACAGCTCGCTGAGCCGCCGGTCCTGGCTGCTCCAATTGAGAAAGAGCCGCTATTGTTATACGTGGCTGCTAACTCACGGGCTGTTAGTGTGGCTATTGTGGTAGAGCGCAAGGAGGCTAGCAAAGAGCATCCGGTTCAATGGCCGGTTATTATGTTAGTGAAATGTTAATTGAATCTAAGCAACGATATCCACATTGGCAGAAGCTTGTATATGGGTGCTCATGGCAAGCCGGAAGCTTAAGCATTACTTTCAGGGACATCCAATCACTGTGGTTAGCTCTGCTCCTTTGGGAGACATTATTCAAAACAGAGAAGCCACTGGGCGAGTCGCCAAGTGGGCAATTGAGCTTGGGTCTCATGGTTTGAAGTATGTTCCACGTACTACAATCAAATCCCAAGCCTTAGTTGACTTCATCAATGACTGGACAGAGATGCAGATGCCAGAAGAGAAACCAGACAACACGTATTGGACTATTCATTTTGATGGGTCCAGATAGTTGGAAGGCTCGGGGGCTGGAGTTGTCTAAACTTCCCCACGAGGTGACAAACTTTGTTATGTGTTACAGTTGATGTTTGCTTGCACTAACAACGCCGCAGAGTATGAAGCCTTGCTCCATGGTCTTCGAGTGGCAAAAGAGATGAGTTTGAGCCGGGTCAGATGTCTTGGCGACTCAGATCTAGTGGCTCAACAGGTATCTGGCAAGTGGAATTCCAGGGACCCTCTCATGGCGGCTTATCATCGGGAGGTTGATGCCGTTGCAGGGCATTTTAAAGGTTATCAGGTGGAGCACATCGACCGTCGAAGGAACGAAGCGGATGATGCCTTAAGCCGATTGGGGTCTCAGCGTAAGCCAGTGCCACCTAACACCTTTTTGGATGTTTTGCATTACCCCTCTGTCAAGTTGCCCACCGAAGAAGATTTAGCTATTCCTGACACGGAGGCGCAGTTGGTGGCGGCTCTTCATGTCATCCCAGATTGGACGATACCATTCTTGGCTTACATGACCCGGGTAGAGTTGCCAGCGGATGAGACCCTGGCTCGACAGATAACCCGGCGGTCTAAGTCCATGACGATTTCAGATGGAGAGTTGTATCATCGCAGTGTTTCTGGAGCGTTTCAGCGATGTGTTTCCCCCGAAGAAGGTCAAGAAATCCTTCGTGAGATCCATGAAGGCGATTGTGGTCATCACGCCGGGTCAAAATCTTTAGTGGCCAAGGCGTTTTGTCATGGTTTTTACTGGTTGACGGCTCACGCTGATGCAGAAGATCTGGTCAGTAGATGTGATGGATGTCAAAAATTTGCATGACGAGCGCATGTGCCGGCTCAAGAGCTCCGGATGATTCCAATCACTTGGCTGTTTGCGGTCTGGGGGCTTGACATGGTGGGACCTTTCAAAAGGTCTAAGAATAAAAAGACACACCTCCTAGTGGCAGTTGATAAGTTCACTAAGTGGGTTGAGGCGGAGCCTGTGAGTAAGTGTGACGCAGCCACAGCAGTTCAGTTCATGAAAAAAGTGATCTTCCGTTTTGGTTTTCCACACAGTATTATCATAGACAATGGCACCAATCTGTCTCAAGGGGCTATGGAAGAGTTTTGTCAACGAGAGCACATCCGGCTTGATGTTTCTTCTGTAGCTCATCCTCAATCCAATGGTCAAGCTGAGAGAGCCAATCAGGAAATTTTGAAAGGGCTAAAACCCCGGCTTATGGTTCCTTTACAGCGAACGCCGGGTTGTTGGGTAGAGGAATTACCTTCAGTGTTATGGAGTATCAATACTACACCCAATAGGTCTACAGGTTACACACATTTCTTCATGGTTTATGGAGAGGAAGCAGTGTTGCCTAGTGACATCCGTCATGACTCGCCCCGTGTGGCGGCTTATGTTGAAGCTAACAACGAAAAAGCCAGACAAGATGCACTTGACTTGTTGGATGAAGAAAGAGACTTAGCAGCGGCCCGGTCAGCAATTTATCAACAGGACCTTCGTCATTATCACAGCCGCCGGGTCAAGTCCAGGACTTTTCAGGAAGGCGACTTGGTGCTCCGGCTCATCCAGGATCTGTCAGATGCACACAAGCTATCCCCACCTTGGGAAGGACCCTTTGTGGTCAGTAAGAATTTAAACAACGGGTCATATTACCTCATTGATGTTCGAGAGCACAAAGACTCACGTAAGTCGGAGGAAGAGACCCGCCGGCCGTGGAACATCGCTCAACATCGGCCATACTACACCTGAGCCACCGGCTCTCATCATGTACATACGTTTACTTTGTATGATAAGCAATAAAGTAAGACCATCGACCTCTTTTCTTTTCAAAGACTATGCATCTTTATTATTTCTTATTTACAAATGACTATTAAGGAGCTGATCATATTTGAATCAAGTTTAATCTTTTTGGTCCAGCTTATGATCGTATCCGAATCTAGCTGCAAATCTCATGGTCACTTGGGGGCTTCCTGTTCAAACATAGGTCGTATTCGAACCAAAGAGAACATAGCTGTCGTAGCCCTCTTGATCGGCTCAAGGTCAAAACTCACTGGGGGCTTCTTGATCGTATCCAAATCATAGCTTAACCCCTTTGAGTCCGACTTGGATCGTATTCGAATCA
Source organism: Triticum urartu (assembly GCF_056163025.1). Taxonomy (NCBI): domain Eukaryota; kingdom Viridiplantae; phylum Streptophyta; class Magnoliopsida; order Poales; family Poaceae; genus Triticum; species Triticum urartu. The sequence goes on along the minus strand of NC_141879.1, from coordinate 502,187,041 downwards.
GGGTCGTTAAAAACCTCTCAAGGTCATTTGGGGGCTTCCTGTTCAAACATAGGTCATATTCGAACCAAAGAGAACATAGCTGTCGGTACCCTCTTGATCGGCGCAACGCCAAAGCCACTGGGGGCTATATTGTCGTATTCGAACCTTAGCTTAACCCCTTTGGTCTGGTTTACTGGTCGTATTCGAATCAGAAACCCCCAACCTTTTGAATACAAGATTAAAATTATGCTTGTTATCTGTCGCTTGCCTTTTAGTTTGTTGTTATTTCAATATTACAAATAAATTAGCCTGGTCTTTTTCACCGGCTCAATTATTGGACAACACAGCCTCCTGGGTAATTCAAGCCGGTGGTTCAAGGATCAAAAGGGACAAGTCTTTTAAGGTACAATGATCATTGAGTATTCAAGAAGCATTAACTTTTCATAAATATTGAGTTATCAAATTCAATCACCCGGATTATTTAAACCGGCGATCTAAGGATCAAAAGGGACAAGTCTTTTCTTTGTATTTATAGGAACATAGTTCAAACATTGCAGAGACAAGCATTAAACGATGCATAAGCAAGCATTAAACATTGGCATCTGGAAACACAGATTCACATAGAAGTATTTTATGTGCGATGGCATAAACAAACATGCGGTGTTTTAACAACTAAGTTATTACAAGGCTTTATAAGCCTATGAAGATGATCATTGTCCTTCCCTCACCGGTTCACCATCTTGAGTCTGCTGGAAGTTGGGTTTTGACCAATCAAAGCCGTTCACAGCGACAAATTCGGCTTCGTCGTCGATCAGGCCGACCGGGTCAACCTCCGGGGCAAATGTATCTTCTCTCACTGGTGGGATCAAGTCTGTTACTTTATATGATGGAGGGGCCATCTTCTTATTCTCACTATCAAAACCCGGCTGGTACTTGTCCACATTAGTGTCATCTCCAAGACTAGTCGCCTGAGGCCGGACTCCGCGTACACATGCTATGAAGTCATCCTGATCAAAAGGAGACCCGTCCCCCTTCACGGTAGGATAGCCTCTTGCTACGTCCGCCGGGTCTAGGTCTGGCACCCAAGCCTTGGAGCAGCTTAGGGCAGTCAAAGCTCCGGCTCGCGCGCAGGAGCATTTTACTTCTTAGAACCTGACAGGAAGGATGGACAGCTTGTTCAGGACGTCGCTGAGCCGGTTGGGTCCTTGATTAGCAGGAGAGATGGCAGCCAGAGCCGTTGTGCGCCGATATACAATTGTTCAACCAAAGTGTATACTGCCTTCAGCTTAATCAACGGGTCTTGGCTCAGATTCTTACTTCGCGGACCTGCATAAATTTTTATGGAGTCAGTTGGCGGATTATACTCCGGTTTGGCAAAAAATATACAAAAGGTCAAATCAGGCAGCTTACCAAAGATAGCAGCTACCATCTGAGACACCCGGCCCTTTAACCCGCTCAGCTCTATTGAAATTTCTTTCATAGCTGTTTCGGCTGTCTCGGCTCGTCGGGTCAGAAATGTTTTCTCATTTTCCCAAGTCTTCTCCTTGGCAACAAAGCTGGTCTTCAAATTTTCCGTTGCAGAAAGGCTTATTTGCAGTTTGGAGGTGGAAGATTTGATTTCTGACTCCTGACTCGCTAGCCGGGTCTTTGCGTCAGTCAATTGAGAGTTCAATTCAGATAAGGCGTTCTGTAAAACATTCAGATGAGTCAAGACTTGATTTCAAATTCAAGATTTTAAATTCAAGATTCAAGTCTCAAGTACTTTACAAAAAACCACTTGACACTTGGGGGCTAATGTATGCCAAATCAAATTTCTATGACTTTACAACCATATTTAAAAGTCCCAAGTCCCTTACAAAGTAACAACACTTGGCACTTGGGGGCTAATGTATGCAGTTTAGCAAGTTTATCAAGGTTAAGCCGGAGTATTAAGTACTTTGAAGACGGTCTCAAAAACAATTTTAAAAGCACCGATTCATTTATGATTAAAATGAACTGGTCCTTGGGGACTACAGGTGAAGCTTTGTTCTATTAAAGTCAAGCAAAGATTCAGAAGTAAAAATCTCTGCTTATATTCTAAAGTCTACAGGTTATTCCGGTTCTCTCATAATCTGAAGACTTGGGGGCTCAAGGAATACAAGTAAACCGAAAAAATGTACCTCATACTTGAACTGAAGCTGCTTGACCATCTCAATCTCAGATTCGCGACTGGAGTGTACATGACTGAGATAGCCGGATAAAATGTCACTGGCATTGAGACGGTCATAGTTGGCAACGTCAAAACGACCTTACTGCCTTTCCAACGCCTCTTGCTTTGTGGTACACCGAGCCAACACGGTTGGGTTCCCCGGCTCAACCAAATGGCTACCAGTAATTTGAACATCTTGGGCAGATGGAGACGGTGGGTTGGCTGAGCTTGACGGACCAGCTGTAGAAGGATTCACCGTGGCTTCATCAAAAGTCGGCTCAGGAGGGTTTGCCTCATTGTCAATAGGCGGGTGTTCTGGAGCGTTAGCCAATGGAGAAGGCGGCCTAGCTGAATCAGATGCTAGCACTGGCGGGTCTTCCGCCGGTTTTTCTGCCTTCGCCTTCTTGGATTTAGCCTGGCTGCTAAGGAAAAATATTGTAGGATTGTCAGCATAAAGATACAATTGAGCAACCCTGAAGAAAGGAGGATTTCTGATTACCCAGGAGCAGTCTTGAAAGCCGGGAATTGTGTTTGTGATGAGTCGCCTGAGGAACGAGACACCTCCTAAAAGGATAAAAGAAAAGAGTTAAAAGAAATACAAGGAGCATGATTCATTAAAACGAGTTAAAGACAGCAATAAGTAAACCTCGTTCAGGCGTTTCTGAGGGGTCTGTTGAAGGACGATAGCCGGTTCATCTTCAATCCCAACTTCATGGTGACTTTCATGTTGCTGCTTTTTCAAATGAAAGTTGGGATCCAAGTGAGCTAAGGAGTTAGAAAACCTTACTTTACGGATCACTCGTCGAACTTTGTGTCTTGGTAAGGGCTCTGAGTCGGAGGAAATGATAGTTACCTCTGCTTCCCCGGCCTGACTGGCCCCAGTGTCATCCTGGTAAGGATAAGTGCCAATAAGATTGTTAAAAAATTGGCCAAGGGAATCAAGGGCTACCTCCGAGTCAGACGATTCATCAAGTTTCATTAAATCTTCAGAAGTGGTTTTCTTTTTGTTCTTCGACTTCCGGGTCGTCTTCTTGGTGTTCATGGCAGTGGCTTTCGCCTTCTTGGCAGCCTCGTGGTCATATTTCACCTTCCAAAAGTCAGAATTGGCCTGCAAAGACAAGAAGAAAGATCAGTGCTAAAGTAATATAGCTGGGAAAAACACAAAGGAAAAGAGATCAGAATATACTTACTTCTGGTACCGGGTTAAGCTTGCAGAAGGGATTTAACCCAACAATGTTGCAGTCTTCATATTTCCCATTCACCAAAAGGTTTGACATTGAAACAATGTCTTCTTCGGTGAGTTCAACTGGGCTGTGACGAAGAGAGTCGTCCGGGCTTCCACCATATTCATACATCAGTTTTGATCGACGGCTTAATGGAATAACCCGCCATGAGATCCAGCAGCGGGTCAGATCTACTCCGGTTAAACCGTTCCCCAACAAAGCATTGATTCTTCTGATGGATGGAAGCAGCCTCTTGCGTTCAGCAATGGTGAGTTTATCCGGAAGGGTGAATTTGGAGTCAAGACGATCGGGGCGGTAACCCGGCAGCGGCTTCTCGTTTGCTGGAGAGATATCCTGACAGTAAAACCAAGTTTGGTTCCAGTCCTTTGGGTGACTTGGTAAAACTATGAGAGGGAAGACAGCACCCTGACGGTGCTGAATTGAGATGCCTCCAAGTTCTAAGCTAGGACCGTTGGTGCATTCGTTTTGCCGGTTCAGATAAAAGTACTCTCTAAACAGCTCTACGGTCGGCTCTTGCTGAAGATACACCTCACAGAGCACTTGGAAATTACAAATATTAGATATGGAATTGGGTCCAAGGTCCTGAGGATGGAGTTTGAAAAAATGAAGGACCTCTCTGAAGAATTTTGAATTGGGTGGTGAGAAACCACGGTTCATGTGGTCAGTGAAGACAATCACTTCTCCATCTTTTGGATTGGGGCGTTCTTCCTCCGGGTCAGGAGCACGATAAGACATGACAGTTTTTGAAGGCAGAAACCCAATGAGGAAGAACTCTTTTAACCGTTCCTCAGTTATGGATGAGGGGACCCAGTTACAGACGGTGGGTGTCTTTGACGGCATGATGTGCAAGGAACTAAAAAAGAAATAACAACATGCCGGTTCAGTTTACGGTCAGGTTAACAGTTAAAGGTTGAAGATGTAAAACAAGTAATGGCGGCTTAACTAAGGGCTAATGACATATAAGGAAAAGAAAGCCGGAGCGGTAAGCCGCCATGACTACAGATTTTCTCAGAAAGCAGATTCAGCTAAGTGTTGGCATAAACAAGTTTTACCAAGCTGTCATTATTATTTTGGATGAAATGGCCGTTCTGAAAAGAAAAATATTCTAGACCTAAAAATCTAGTACAGATGGGTTCGTCAGCTATAACGAAGCATCTATACAGGAAAAAGGGATCTACTGCTATCAAAAATGGACACAAAACAACTACCGCGCGAGTTATATCTCCTTTTTGGATCAAGAGAGGCTGCGGAGGAAGAACTACCAGAAAGGTTCATGAGGAACAGTGAAGAACACCGATGAACTCATAAAGCCTTAATGCAGATCTAAAAAGTTTGAGAGGGCAAGACTTACGGATGCGGATTTGCTGCGGAGGGTCGTCGCCGTTTATCTGGACAGTTCAGGGTGATGCAGCGGCCAAGCTCGAGGATGACGATGAGCGTTGCGGCGGCGGCGGAGCTCGGGCAGCGGCGGAGATTGCGAGAGGAAGAAGATGAAGAAGAGGGGAGAATGAGAAAAACCGGCCGCGTGCCTATTTATAAGGGCAGATGCGAACAGACGGGCGCGAAAATCAAGGAAGGACCAAAATAATGATTATCCAGCTAAACGAACACCTCGATTCTCGGAAGACACTAAAAGATAAAAGATCCGTTAAAGATGACGTCATAACAGGTTTTCATGTTTACAGAAGATGGCGTCATGGCAGGTTACAGAGTTCTTTCAGACAAAGGAAGATGGGTTTCGTCTAAGTGTTGAAGATTGACAAAGAACACAGTTCAAGTCAACCTTGGGGCCTAATGTTGGGGATATAGCTACCAGGTATGACCCGCCCAGGAGGGGCCGGGTCAACCCCAATGGCGGGTTACAAACAGAAGCCCAGTAATATTCAAGATTATAGTTATCTAGACTTGTAAAAGGCCTAAGCCCAAGGGCGGCTTAAGGCCCAAATATTGTAAACCGACATATGTAAAGAAAGGCATATAAAAGAAGTCACCGAGCCGGACACGTTTTATGAGCCGGTCGGGACTCTGTAGGCCGCCAGGCATCAACTCGTGTATATAAGGGGGCGACCGGGCAGCGGCTTAGGATAGAGATAATAGATCGATAACCAAGCCGGCGAGTTGAGCCTCTTGGAGATCGAAACCCCAGCAATACCAATCCCAACTAGACGTAGGCTTTTACCTTCATCGTAAGGGGCCGAACTAGTATAAAAACTCTCTCTCGTGTCCTTTGTCCCGATTAACCCCTTTAAGCTTCCTAGTGCGATGGCCCTACGACTAAGTCCTGGCTCTTGGACATCTGTTGTGTTAACTCCACGACAGAATCCGCGCGTGTGCCAGCAACACGTCCTTCCGCGAGCCGACAAACATTTTAGAACACAAAAAATGACTAAAAATAATTAATTTACGCATGGTCTTGACTTGTTGTGCTCGCACTGGTAGCAGGAACTAGTAGAGGATTTTCTTTATTTATAACTCTCCTCACATTTTTTTGGCTTTGAAGTGAATCATGGTTGTGGACATTATGTATGAATGTGCAGATATCTGTGAACATGAGTTTGATGTGGAAGTTGAACTTGGAATGTCGGGCTTGCGCGTGAACTATACCATGTCCAATGCTTCATCTGTTATTGTTTGGAAAGTAATTGCTGTTATTACATGACCCAAAAAAACATTTTGTGCCACATCAGTAGATGCACGGACATCACAACAGGCATGCTGACTGGATAAACATTTGAACCTAGCTATTATGAAGGAAATTTTGTATTGACAACAGTTTTAGATAGCAGGAGACACCTAGCCTGCTCTACCTCTGCTAGCTTATTTCTGGCTTCTTCCATCTCTTCTTTGGCTTTGGTGAAGAGAGCATCTGATTGCTCTTTTCGCTTCTTCAGGAACTCAGCTACATTCTCAAGGTCTGCTGCATGCTTTCTTTCAGCCTTTACTAATGCCACGAGGACACGAACAACTGACGACTCCACCTAGCTTGTGTGTAATCCAGCATCATCTGGGAATTTGCACCTTGTGTCTAATCCAGCATCATTAGGGAACTGGCACCTTGTGTGTAATCCAGCCTCATTTTGGAAACATGATCTCGAGGTTGACCATACTTCCCTCCTCGCAGGAACTGCATCCTGACATGAAGTTACTTCTTTTTTAGATCAATACTCAGAGCAACATAGATCCATTTAGTAGAAGCCAGATAAACAGAACTCGGAGAAGTGAATTCAAAAGGAAAAAAATAAAAATAGACTACAAGGTGAGAACACCCACTTCCTACATCAAGCTAAAAACGAAAGCATTAGGACGATTAAGACTCTTCTTATTACACATCGAAGAACACCACACTTAAGAGAAATAGAAACTACAACATATACACATCAAAGAACACGAGACTACACGAAAGTAATTGAAAGGGTGTTACTTACCAAAGCTCATTTTACAGGTTCGGTGCAGCTCCTCTTTAACTTTCCACGCTCCTTGAAGATGTCCCGAATATCCCGTGTTTGGTCTTCATTGCTCCTCTGCATGTTCGCACTCGTGGTTTTAAAATCTCAACATGGCAAGAAAAATATACTACTAGTAATACTCGCGCATCTTGTGGGCAACATTAAAGCACTCGTCTGCCATGTTAGAGCATCTCCAACAGAATCGCAACGCGCGGCGCTTTAAAAAAGCGTTTACAGTGCTGAGATCGAGAAGTAGATACTAGAGAGTAGAGGATAGTTCTCAGCATAGATAGATAAAAAAATATAATTCAACTACTCCTCGTCGTCCGACTCCTCCTCGGTGATGTCCTCCTCCGACGTCTGACTGTAGGCGTGAAGATACCGATCGTCGTTGGATTCCCAGGGCGACGCTGCTCCTAGCCTTTGGCGACGCGGCGGCATGGTGGCGCGGTGGCGGCGAGGCAAAAAAGAGCGGAGAGAGAGCGGTGGCGAGGCACAGAGCGGGGAGAGAGCGGTGGCAAGGCACAGAGCGGTGGGAGGGCGTTGGATTTTATAAAGCATGCCGGACGCTGCGCGCCAAAACTAGCGCACGTCCGGCCGTTCCCCCCCCCCCCCCCCCCCCCGCGCGCGATCCTTTCCCGACGTCTCTGGTATCTCTACTCTCTTCTCTACTGTTATATTTATTTTATATTTTATATTTAATATTTATCTCTACTTCCTTTACTGTCTACTTTTTTTTCTCTATACCTTTTTCTCTTGCAATATAGGCCATCCGATTTATATCTGACAGATAGGAAGGAAACAAATGGGAATTTTGCAAAAAGATACCCATAGCCCTCTCCAGATTTGCAAATAAGGCCTTCCCTCGTTCATCCTTTTCTCCCACAAGATAAACTACTCATACAAATGCATCTTGATGCGTGCAACGCATGGGCATCTTGCTAGTTCTAAAAACCTTTCCATCATTTGCCACACTACTGGTTGCAGATGAAAATCCTACCCAAGCACAGCGCGATACAGGAGGGACGCACAATTACAAGCTGATATTCTGTTGGACAATGGAGGCTATAACCAATTACTTTTACGGGAACAATAGCACCCAGGAAATTTGAAGGGTAGGTATGAACAAAATTGGAACTGCACATGTACGCTAAGTGATTCAATACACACATTACCAATTGAGGAGGAGAACGATGGTCGCTGCGGCCTCTCTGAGTCATGGTCGGCAACGGGAGTCAGTTCATTGTCCATGACGGTGGTACTTCTGCACTTGGCGTCGGCTTCCGGGAAGCAGATCCGAGACCGTGGAAGACGATGCCGGGGAAGAGGCTCCATGTACGACGACGACGGTGGACCGGCTCTAGTGCGGCATACGAGGTCGTCGATGAGGCAGATGCGCTGCGATGGACGAGTGCGCTGATGTAAAGGGGAGGAGCACAAAGGCTGCGATGCCGTGGAGAAGTCTATTTTGCGGTGGGGATAGAAAATGGGGAGTATTCCGGTGTACTACTCTGGGTGCCGGGGTGGGGTTGGCTGGGTAGGGTGAACCTGAAGTTACGAAAACAACCCCCTACCAAGCGTCATCCATAGGCCTGTTCCGAAGGCTATGATGGTAACTTCCCACTGCTCGAATCAGGGTCGCGGGAGATTTTCCCGCCGACCTCAAAATTTTGTGACACTGGACTCCCCGTGTGGCGTGTTGAGTGATTCGGCTAAGCAACTAGCGAGTAGTAGTAGTAAACTCTGCATATTAGGTTTGACCGAAGTCAAACTTCCTAAAGTTTGACCAAGTTTATAGAAAAATATAAACATTTACCATAAAAATATGTATGATGTGAAAGTACATTCAATAATGAATCTAATGGTATTTATTTGTTATTGTATATGTTAATATTTTTTGTTATAAGCTTTCTGAGAGTTTACAAAACTTGACTTTGACCAATGCTAATACGCGGACTTAAATAAAAACGGAGGGAGTACACATTTGTTTTCTTAGTTTGTAGTGAACTAATCATTTGTTGGAATTGTGAAATAAATATATTAGGCTATTGACTTCGAATGTAATGGTCTATACAATTCAATAGTTACAATCATTGTCAAATCCCAAGATGTATACAAGGTCTATAGTACTTCACAACATGCTCAAACTCACATAATGCCAGTCAAATGAGAATCTAAATGCATTTCATAGTTATTACTTTGTAGGATGCAACAAAAACAACCATAACTCTACATCAGCCATTATAGAAGCAACATTTTGACATATACCAATGTGTGAATGAAACGTGCAGAGAGAGATTTTGAAGATGGAGCAGATAGGGCGGGAAAGGTTGTATGCATGTGGACGAGAGAGTAGGAGACAAACCTAACGAGACAGAGAGAGAGAGAGAGATAGAGAGAGAGAAAGAGAAAGAGAGAGGAAGAAGTTAGGTCTGTGAGAAAGATGGATACATGTAATATACATGAGATGCGTGTGCATCTGGATTCTGTATACGTGGAAGGAGAAGAGAAAACATGTTTGATGAGAGAGCTGGAAAAGCATGGACGAGAGGGGAAGGATCTCGTGGGTTGAGGGATTGACAATTTTGTGCGGGGGAGTGAGGGATTGGTAATTTTGTGCAAGAGAGAGAGAGAGAGGGTGGGGGGAGGAGTCAGCCAGCCGTCGTCACATAACCCTACTTCCAAATGACCCTGCATTCTCTAGCGCGGTGTGGTCGCCGTCTTCGATCTGCTCGATGCCTCTTTGAAGATTGAGGTGTTGTGCATGTTGGGGTGCAAAGAAGCACAAGCGAGAGTGGTCGCCGTATAACCTTGGATGGGGATGAATTGTGTGCTCGGGGGAGTGTGTGTTGTGCTGCGTGTCTGTGTGTGTGTGTGTGTCAGATATTGAGAGAAAACAAACCTAAGGAGAGAAATGGGTATTCACGAAGAGATTGTGCGGGCCTTGAGGTGGGCAGGGTCCGGGTGAGGGTGTCAAAATGTGTGCGTTGATGCATGTGTTGCATGCGACCGTGCGAGGCACGGATGTATCGAGAGAGATGGTTGTTGTGTTACGGATGCTCCTCTCTCTCTCCCCCTCTCTCTCTCTCACACACACACAAGTAAACTAGAAGACCGTTCTCTCATGTATACACAACGTATCAGCATCTGTCTATGTCTCACTCATGCATGATTATTTGCACATTCACACCTCTCTATGTCTGTATCACACGCACACCGTCTCCACATTTCCCTTCCGTCACAACACACATATGGACACATACACACGTTCTCTCTCAGTCACACACACAAAATCAGTATTAAAAAAACTAGGGCGCACCTAAAACGTCCAAATCCAAATAAACACGAACTGGAGCTAAATTCAAATATATGGAAATATTGCAGCGTCAAGAACTTTCACAGGAAAAAAGTTGAGTAATATTCGAGGATTGTTTTCACACACACAAAAAGGTTCGGTGGATGTCCTTCGAGCGCGACATGGTGACGCACCGTTCGATCGACCGCGCGGCCGCGGTCCACGCGCTTGCACAGGATTCCGTATCGTGGCTGTGGTACTAACTAATAAAAGCGCTGCCTAAGTCTAATGTTTACGTGTACTAGTATGGTTTTCTTTTAAGTTTGACCAACCTTATATATAAAACTAAAGTAAGCTCTCACACGCGCACTCATCAATATGCCGCCGCCGCCGTTGCACATGCCGGTGCCCGCCTGCTCCGGCCAACAATTTCTCGCCCATCACAGCCGTGTTGCCGCCATCCCTGTGCCATCAAGTCGAAGGCTCGCTCGCTCACGTCGTCTGCAGTCCCTCCTCGCGATGCCGCCGCGCTGCCAAGCATGCAGGCAGCTGGTGGAGCCGCGTCTATGCACGCAGCGCACGAAGAGGAGGATGAGCGCGTGCTCCAGCACGCCGGCGAGGAGGAACTAACGTGTCATTGTCGTCTCCGCCCGCGTGGAGGAGGCGCGCATGGTGGCTGTCGCAGCGGAAGCCAGTCGCGCGCGCGTCGAGCCCACAAACCGGGTGCGGACGCGGAATCTACCTTCAAGACCTTGAATGCCATGTGGATCCTGCAATTTGAAGGAGCAATTTGGGTGAGTCGACTCATGTGAGCCGTTTGATGCAACATGGATGGCTAGAAGGGCTTCTTCCACCTCTTCTGTCGTCTTCTTCCTTCGCTCCGTCGAACTTCTTTCACAAATCAACTGACCCAAATTATACTACTAGTACGAACGTATTAAGTACAGTAGGAACATGAAGATACGAGCAGTAGTACCAACTGCAAGAAGAACAATAGTAAGACATAGTACTAGTACTAATGTACGTACTAAAGAGTTCAAATAACGAGAAAGAACATAAACATAGTTCTGCTGGGGCCTCAGCACAACACACCCTTGAAAATAAACTAAGCAACTAGTTCGGTTGACACTTCAGTAGAACCAGCATGAGCGACGACACTGCCACCTACTCGGAGTCTGAGTCCACGTCCTTGACTTCGTCCTCGTCCCTCTTCCTCTTCCTCTTCGCCGGCGCTTCTTTGCTTGAACCAGACACTGGGCTCTGCTTCTTCATCCAACCCTTGTAGATATTTAAACAAAGGTAGGCATCCATTGCTGCGTACAGGATGTGATCTTCATCTAATGTCTTCGACTCCCATGCATGATGAAACTCGTGATGAGGTTTATTCATTTTAGCGTACGAAGGATCAATCATGGCTGCTGCCAGGGTCAGCATTGAAGGTTGAGAGGAGGACACCAGGCTTGCCATTTGGAGATCGAAGGGCTGGCCTACAACGAGACCTATCCGATTCAGGACATCCCTGTCGTTCTTAAAGCCTACAGTAACGAATTTCACTCTTTTGTCCTTGAGGAAGTTCTTAAAATCCTGGCACTCAACGTCGGCATGGCATATGTGGTAGACCAAGCAAACGTTATGTACGCAAACCTGGATCACGGTGGGCTTCTTCCTCTCTTCGTCCTTTAGATCCTTCTCTCGTCCCAGGACTGTGGTGTACTCGACATCTAGCCCAGCGACCCACTTATCCGTTGAACTGTTGAGCATGCGTAGGAAGCGAGCAAGCCATGCTTTCACCGTCTCGGATCCACGTGTGTAGATGACGAAGAACTGATCGCCTGTGATGGCTCTAACCTGGTACTCAGCAGCGACCATGGAGATTTGGGAGGCCATGGATTTTGGAGGAGGGTTAGGAGAAGTTGAACTATTGTACCCTGCAAAAAAAATGGGAGCGAACTAATGTGAAAGGACGGGACGACTGGGAGCAAACTGTTGTAAGGTAGAAGATGGGGACAAGTAGGGCGTGCGAACGGCGTGGGGTTGCTGTCTTGCTCGGTGGATAAACGGCTGCAAGCCCCCAAAGAGTTCTCGAGAACTATGCGGGACCCACTAGATGTCATGTCTACTAGACCCATATCGTAGGCCTGACGGTATAGCTTCTGCCTGTTCTCATGCCATGCCGGCGCGTGGATGTAACTTCACTTAATTCCGTCAAACATCGCGCCTCCCACGACCTTCGCCTCCCTCGCACGGTCGCGCCCTTTGAGACTTCGACCGGCTATAAATGAGCAATTTTTTTGCCTTTTTTAGACAAGCAAATTTTTTTGCCTAGTCTGCATGCATGATACTCCCTCTGGTCCTTTTTACTCCAGTCAACCATTTGCAAAGTGTTTGACCAAATTTATACTTTTTTGAACACCACCTTATATTAATTAACCAGCCACACCAGTACACTCATTTGACACAATATTCACCATACAGGGAGGTGCGTTATTTACAAGAATACCATCTAATCTATTGTCAAAGCTATACTTAGCGACTAAGTGTGCCACCCTATTGGCCGAACGGCTAATCTTTGACAATTGAAGATTGTTGATCAACTTCGAGATGCTCAACGCTTTCATCTTCAGGTCACGCATAGCAGACCTGTCATAGTCCCCCGATGCAAGAGGCGCTACCACAAAAGGGCAATCACTCTCTAAAATTACAGGATTATGAAGAGAAATACCTATGTAGAGAATGGCAATGCAAGCCCTAAGCTCCGCTTCCTCCACGCTTTGACAGGCATCAATGAAATCCCACGACCAAATTTATACTAAAAATATCAATATCTACAATACTGATTATAATGAGTATAAGAACTACGTTTTATAATGAGTGTAAAAATATTGATTGGACATTGTGAATGTTGACACATTTTTCTATAAGTCTGGTGAAAGTAGAGGTACATTGACTTCAGACAAAACTTAAATGCACAATGCAGACTAGTTCCTCCGTCCAGGTGCGTGCCATGTCCTATCTTGTCATCACAACAAGGTTAGCTATTAGAGTACCACTACCTCCCTTCTAGTTTAAAGGGCTCGATTCAAAAATTTCACCTACTCTTAGCAAGATAGTAGAGGCGGTGGAATAGTTTTTGAAGTCTACAAAAGTACTCAACTAGTGATGTCGTTCTTCACAAAAAATGTGTTTACCAATGCATGCATGAACACTAGTTACTCTAACCCCCCTCTCTTCTTTAATTCTTTGCCACATCAGCATGTTTGCTATTCTCGTGTGCATGATACCAGCTAAGATACCACCATTATGGCCAGCCTTAATCATCGGATGCAATAATTTAGTGCACCTTGAAATATGAACATGTGTGGGGCGTGTATATTTTTAATGACTTGAGACTATACCTAGCCCGGCATGCAAGATGACTTATTATGCACCGTTCCCCATACCTGCAGGAAGCCCGTTCGTCTCCAAATATTTTCCTCTCCATGTGTGGAAACAATATGCCTGCCAAACTCTCCTTCTCCCTCCGGCGGTCCCACCACTCCACCCCGTGTGAAAAAATCTGTATGCATGACTCTCCTCCCCCCACGCTCGTCCAATCCGTTGTGACCAGCAATATTTCCACCCCTTCACTCCCCCGTAATTTACTCCAACAAATATGCCCACGTAGCTGTTACTTAACTGTAGGTGCATTGGGTCACTGCCATATGGGCCCAACAGGGGTCTGGCCCACATGTCAGTGACGCAACTGGACCTGTAGTTAAGTCAGTGCAGCTCAGCCCATATCTTACGTAGGTGTGCCATTGCTCGCTATAAATACTGCGCCTCCCACGACATCGCTATCTCCTCCCCCTCACGTTCACATTCATCGCTATCTCCCCCCTCCCTCTCACGTCGACCACCATGGCATAGCCCCTCCCAAGCCCTAGGAGCCCCTCGCTGCACCGCGCGGACGGTCACGCGTCGTCGTTCCGTTCCTCGCCGCCACTAGTCGAGGAGGACACGTCGGTGTTCCGCTCCTCGCCGCTACGCGACGTGTCGCCATTCCGTTCCTCGCCGCCACTAGTCGAGGAGGACGCGTCGGCATTCCGCTCCTCGCCGCGACGCGACGCGTCGCCGTTCCGTTCCGTTCCTCACCGCCACTAGTCGAGGAGGACGTGTCGGTGTTCTGCTCCTCGCCGCGACGCATCGAGGTGGACGCGTCGGTGTTCCCAATCTCGCCAGCACGCGCGCCGGAGGACGCGTCGGCTCCCCGCTACGAGGAGAACGACGCGCCGCCCGCCGAGCCCCCCCAGCCTTGAGGAGCTTTGGAAAGAAATGGATGTCGCCTTGTGGGAGGCTTTGCCTCCAGCAGAGCGCGCCAAAATAGAGGCGGAGAAGAAGGCCGAGGAAGAGAAGCGCACCGTGGAACAAGTTGTCTGGGAGGCCTATGTCGCGTCCGAGGGAGTTAGGCAATTGGCTCTTTGGAAGAAGGCTCGTGCGAGGGCCGTGAGGGTGGCGGAGGACGCCCATGCCGACGCCCTGAGTGCAGTCGGGCCCAAGCGCCTCATCTACGCTTGGCGGTACATGGACCGGGTGCATGCTTCCAGCAAGGAGGAGTACCTGTTGGCGCCAGATCACCACACCAGTGAGATCAAGCTCGCCCGCCGGCAAGCCGCCAATCAGCACCTCGCGAGTTGCGAGGCTGAGGAAGAGGCATTGTGTCCGCGCGCTGGGAAACGGCCGCGCACCAGGGCACTCGTGGCACGCCGCAAGCGCTCCTACGACCGTCGTGGCTTTTGGGAGGAGTATAATTTTTGTTTCGTAAGGCGATCTCATTAGTTTTGGGACGCAAATGATAAATCCCAAACGTTCAGGAATTTTTAGCATCCTTAATTAAGTATGTAAAAGGGAAAGTTTGGAAACCTTGTGTATTCGTATGCAATTTGCAAGTACGTGCATATAGCACAAACTTTACTATATACTATCGCACTACACGTCTCTCTCAATATATGCTTGTAGACTGTGCTACTCCCTCCGTCCAGGTCAATAAGTCATCTTTGGTTGTGCAGCGTGACCAAGAAGGAGGGAAGACTTATACACCTAGACGGAGGGAGTACTACTATTACTTATGTACGTGCAAATGCATGTTTTAACATTGCGATGCGGTTTTTGTAAAAGTAGAAAAACAACACTAGTCAAGCTTGTGAAACGATTCTATGCAAAACAAATGCAAAAATGCTCGTTTGATTGTTTACTTTTAGCTTCCTTCTCTGTGGTTATTTCTCTGCGAAAGGCATTTAAATTCCCAAACCGCTTCCTACACCCTGTATCGAATTTTTTGCCTAACAAGTTGTGTCGTGCAATTGGAATTCCAACTTGAGTACTACTACTAGTAGAAGTACCAGGGGCCAGTTCTTTTAGGCTTCTAGATCAGTAATCCCATAACTACTACCTCCATCCTGGTTTATTGGTCCCCATTGTAATCTGTGTCAAATTTTGATCATAAATTTAACTACTGAAATGTTAGTGCATGTCACATGCACTACTCCATCCATCTAGGTGAGTAAGTCATCTTAGGTTGTGCACCGTGACCAAGGAGGAGGAGAAAACGAGAAACGTTAATGTTTATTTGCTAATTAATAGTATTGCATGCAATGAACTAACCACTGCATGTCGTGTTTGATATCTCAAGTCATTAAAAGCATGCACACTCTTTATCTCTTATTGGTTGATATGTCAAGAAACAAGAAACGAGGTAGAAGTTAATGCACCGCGCCTAAGTGTTTTGGGATTATTTGGTTTTTGTAAGATGACTTACACACCTAGACGGAGGGATTACAATGGTGAGGAATAAACCAGTTAAATCTTTGGTCAAAATTTAGCAATTACAATGGTGAGGAATAAACCAGGACGGAGTAGTAGTTTAGAAGCCCAAATAAATGAGTGAGGCGCCTTATTGTTACTCTCCACTGTGACTAGTCTTGTGGGAAAAGCTGGGGATGCCGCCAAAAGAACTGGCCCTAGGAGTAGTAGCTAGGGATCGAGTGTGCGAGATGAACTGGAGAAAGTAAATGCAGAAAGATGAAATGCAAAAAAGACGGAGGGATGTGATGGTTGCTTGTCCGTTTATTTTACCAAGCCAC
This sequence comes from Triticum urartu, assembly GCF_056163025.1. Classification (NCBI taxonomy): domain Eukaryota; kingdom Viridiplantae; phylum Streptophyta; class Magnoliopsida; order Poales; family Poaceae; genus Triticum; species Triticum urartu. The sequence goes on along the minus strand of NC_141879.1, from coordinate 502,170,770 downwards.
TTATTACTGGGAGTGGTTGGGTTTTGTGATATGATGGCTTTACTGCTGCGCCACGAGTGGGTGAGAGGTGAGACTCCCGTGCAGCGCCGCCCTCTACACTTGTACTACATCGGTTGTGGTTTATTAGTCCCCCATTGAATTTGACTGAAGATTTAACTAACAAAATGTTAGTGTATGTCAACAAAAACTATATCATTGGATTCATTTTTGAACATAGTTTTGAATGATATAATTTTAGGTGACATGCATCAGCATTTATCATACTATATATATTGTTAGTTCAATTTTTGGTCGTACTAATCTATAATAGTAAGGTGCCCGTGCGTTGCACCGAAGAGTGAAATGCATTGATCGGGGAGTTGTTTATTTTGACAAAGGATGTGGGGGTCATCTCATGTGTAATGGGTATCGATAGGTTTCTTCGGATATTATTTCATCTCTAGAGCTCACAAACATCCGGGTGAAATAGATAAAAAGGTATCTTTTGCAAACAAAAGCGTTCAACTGTTCAACCTGCATCGAAAACTTGTGAAGAAATAACACTTATTGTGCTTTGCAAGAAATGATCTTTAAGAATTAGTTTTTGAGTATTGATTGTTATACATGTTGGCTACAGATGACATGGCACTTTCTTATAGTCAACAGTTGGCTATACTATTAAGTAATATTAACCATGCCCTTATGCACCTAGACGGAGGGATTAAATCAGGATGACTTGCAAGCGGGCAGAGGAGATGTAAGAAATGGTCCACCGTAAGTCTTTCACCAGTACTGTAGTAAAAATTCATACATGGAAGATTCTAGACTAAACCATAAACGGATACACTTTTATTCATGCACGATACTCCAATAGAGCAAGATCCTGCATGGAAGTCTCCACATGCTTAGATAGTAGATTACATTGAGCGAAGACTAATGATCAACATTTAACTTGATAATGCGTATGTCTAGGTGAACCTCCTTGGAGTCCCCGTGCACTGCGTCGGTGGGTAAAGGATGCCATGAGTTTTCCAAGTCCACATTGGCGGGATAGTCCCAGCTCCCTAGAGTCCAAGTCCGTTCGATGAGGCCGGTGTCGCCGCCCACGCGACCAGGAGGGGCAGTAACACTGACCACACACTCATACATCGGCCTCGTGTCAATGTCAGCGTCAGCAGCGTCGCCCCTGACGCACATTACAGAGACGGGGCGGCGGCCTGCGCGGGCCTCGCCGGTGCCCACGATCAAGAGGAAGACGCTGCCGTCCTCCTCCGAGACTAGCAGGCGGCGGTGATCCTCCAGCGACTCTGGCATGGTGAATAGGTAGCACGTCTCGTACTTGATGTTCTCCGCCAAGGGCCAGCAGTGACCGCTGCACGCATCCGTGAGGTGATGCACCATGTCCGCCGGCGAGCCACAAAACGGCATCGGGCACTCATAGCAGTGGACGAAGGGCTCCTTGGAGGCATCAACCAGGCCGTCCATGAAACGGGAGTGGCTGTAGGGGACGTTGCGCCAGTTGAATATATGAGCAAGTTACTACGAGATTTAATCCGAATAAGCACAAAATAAATCATGACGGCTATAACAGAGATGAAACTAATCATGTGGACTAGCATAGTAGTAGAATACAGAGTAGAAACATGAATTCTACCACGATTTCGAACAGGAAGGACAGAAACACATACGGTGCAACGGGAGCAGCACCAATTGGCGTTGAGGTTGTCGCCCATGTCCAAACACCATGTAGACACGGTCTTTGAGAACGGTTCGTAGTCGTTCCACGCTCGGGCATTGAAGTTTGTAACTATTTTAGATTAGAATATACTACTCCTCCGGTGCTAGTAGTAGAGTAGAGTCCTACTCTACTACTCTACTCAAGCAAGTTAGGTCATAGCACTGTAGGGAGTACCAGTACTGTGATCACTCAAGCAAGTTGTCTGGCATCGACATGACCCTACGCTGTTGGTATGTGTCTCGTAAGTCAAGCAGCGTGCTGTAGTCATCATCACCTGTCCACTTCCCGCAGCACATATTCGCTTCTCCATCTTTGTCCGCACATAATCTCGTCCAATCTTACATCCCTGCTAAGGCGCCTCCCCCCTCGTCCGAAACCCAAGCACTAACAATGGCAGAACCGAGTAGCGTCCGCCGACAAAGTGGCTGGAATTCGCTCCCCACAGAAGTAATCAAGCTCATTGTTTCGCGTGTGGACAATCTCAGTACCATGCCGCTCGCCGTGTGCTCATCGGGGTCGTACCGTTTACTCAAAGCCCTCAGACCGGAGCTTTTTAAGCCAGCTCCTTGCTTGCTGATGCCGCCTGGTCTTCAAAAACGGCGTGTCACGCAGCATAACGATCATAGGGTGGCGAGCATCAACCCCCTTGACTGTGATCCGATCCCCGTCAGCCTCAACTACATTAATCGTACGTACCGGGTCGACATGAACACGTCTTGGATGGTGCTCGTCGACGGTCGCGGCAGCTGGATGCTCGTGGAGGTCTACACCCGGCGATTGATCCCCCTTCCTTTGATTAACACTGCACTGCTTTGGCACCGCGGCCCAGAATACTCGGAATCTTACAGTAGCCAACATGATACAAAGTTTGATTTGCTCAAGGTTGTAATCTGCCAAGTGCCCACAAGATCTGCTAATTATAAAGACTTCAGGCTAATTGCGTTCTTCAACCGCTGTCTCGCCTATCTGACAGGTCACTTCGGTAAGTGGATAAATCTGCACGTCCATCGCAGGATCATACATCCTCCATAGTTCTCTGATGCCATTGAACACAAGGGCTTCATTTACGCTGTCGAATCCTTCTATGGCTGGACGTATTGCTGGCCTACTCCAGTCATCGCTACAAATGGCTATTACAACAGTATGTTACTTTCCTATGATATCATGATGGCTTGCTTATATTACTGTCAACATTTGCTGAAAAAATATTCATGCTCATAACATGCTGTTCTTAAGATTAACTAAATCAAGAGCCCTTTTTTATTTGACTCCAACTTGATATGATGTTGTAGGCCGCCTGGTGTCCCTACCCTTCCTAATCCCAGAACCTTTCAAAGAAAAGCGGCATGGCAGTTGCAGGTGGTTCCTGGCTGGATCAGACGACGGCGAAAGATTGATGATCGTTCGCACGTACCGGGCGTGTTGTTTCACGGAATACAATCACAGTCAGTGCAAGGTCTTTGAGCAGGATCCCAGCTTCTCTGGGCCTTCAGGAATTTTTGTCTGGAGGCTGGTAAGTAGCCTTGGTACACGCTCTCTGTTTGTCGGACTGAATTATCCGATTAACCAGGAGATAACTGACGGCAAGGATCATGATGGCAGCGCGGTTTCGTTCATCAGGCAAAACTGTGTGTACACAGCGTACCATGCGTCTCTGCATGCACCATACCCTGATATGTGCCGCCACGCTCTGCAGCCCAAAGTAGGAGAGAGGGTCGCAAGTATCAGACTTCGACCTGCTGGCTGGAGTTTCCCCCGTCAGGCACCCATCTGGTTAAAGCCATCAGCCAATCTCCACAGCTTAATAAATAGTAATGTCTAACTGAGCTAGTTAGTTAGATGCGTACACTTGGTGTAGTAGGATCTTTATTTAGTTTCATGCATACACTTGTTCTTTTTTGGTACCCCTTTTGTAATGATGGCTGATGTTTGGTTTGGAAGAGAGAGTTGCGTCTTCACTCTTCTGGCCTGCTTACTGCTTCTGTTGCACCCAGCCCTGGTTGCTGCTGCTGCTGTTTTCAATGTACAATCAGTAGTACATTTCGTCTGTTGGTTGAATAAATGTGTTGTTAGAACGACAAACACAATGTTTTGGAAGTCGTTGCATGGTTCGATCCTTTAGTGCCCTGTACCGTACGTAGCGCATACTATTTTTCATACGGAACACATTTTCCACTTGTTGATAACATGCAGCCCACTGATGAAGGCCCAATAGAAAAGCCCATAATTAACTGGAAGGGAGGCTCTCACATGAATCCGGCCTAGGTACATACTCATGGTCCCCTAAACATAAATAAGTAAATAAATAAATAAAGCTAAATGCTCATGCACCAGTTCTTTGGGAAAATAGGTAGCCCAATATTTCTTTTTGAAGAATACCCAAGCTAGGCCTATTTGTTTTCTCCGGATTACTGGGCTGCAAATCTTTCAAGACGAGGAGGGATGCATTCCGGCCTGGCTTAAGAGTATGGTCAATGTCGGTTAAAAGTAATATCAAAAGGGGTTGAAAATTCCAAAAAAATTATAGCAAATGGGATATAAGTTTCTTTTTTTGTTCTGCACTGATATCTTATACGTATTTCATTGGATTTAACATGACATAGTACTAATTTATTTTTAAATTTGTTTTAGTATGGCTATTAATTTTTGGATTAAGAATATTTCATACCCCAGCAAAAATTTGCGAATTTTCAAAATTTCCCACATATTTAGTTAATTTTTTGACCCTGGTACTGACCAGAAAATGGCCAGCAATTCTAAAAATGGAAAACGGGTTGTAATAAATTCCATATGAATTATAAAATGAGTAAAAATTATAAAAATAATAGCAAATGGGTTGTACACGCCATAGATTTTGAGGCTGACTTGTTTACGCAAGGCTTTGTCAGTGAACACACGATTCTAGCAGCAGTGACTGTTGGATGTCCATCCAACGGCCGACATGCTTCTTCAATCTCTAATCTTCCTGCTCCAGCCGCCTAAACTAGCACCGGCGGGACTGCCTGCTCCCTCCTCTTGTGGCCCGTTGTGATGCCGCGCAGGCTTCCCCGGCCCACCCTACTCTCTCCGCTGGCCTGGCCGCACGCAATCAACTGCCTCCTTATTACGCGAAAAAATTGATTTCTCCCACTGACATCTGGGGCGCACTGGTTGGGAGGCTGATCTGTGGGCCTACTAAGTTGACGCGTACGCAGGGCTTGTCAACTTAGTCAACAAACAATTCTAGCACCAGTAACCGTTGGATTTGAATCGAACGGTCCTGCTGCTTCTTCAATCGCTGCTCTTCTTGCACCAGCCGCCCAAACTAGCACCGGGGAGACCGCCTGCTCCTGCCTCCAGTGGCTGGCTATGCTTCCGTTGAGGCCTCATTGCCCCTACTACTCCCACCGCTAGCCAGGCCCTGCAGCGACGACAGCCTTACATCGCAGCCGAACCAGTGAACCCTCGTACTCCTCTCCGCGTGGGCATCCACTGCTGCGTCTTCCCCGGCTCCGCGTCGTCCCCTTCCTAGGCCTCGCCATCGTCCACCGCCTTGGTGCTCTCGGCGCGGCGTGGTCAACGTGGTCAACGACATTCCATCGGAAGAGTACTGTACGTGGAGAGGCTGACAGCTGGGTCCACGGCCACAGCCCAGTTTTTTTATGATTTGCCAAGTAGGTCGCTTTGTCAGGCCTGTTGGGCTGCAAATCTTTCAAGACGAGGAGAGCTTTCATTCAGCTGGCCGAGAAAATGGCCCATCAGTAATGAGAAATGGGTTGTACATTTTTAAAACACATCAAACCGGCAATTAGTTTCAAATATCTTTTTTTCATTTCAAGATTTTAAATTACATTAATTTTTATGCGTGGAGAATTTGTTGGATTTTATATTGATATACATTTATTTTTAAAATTACTTTGAATGTGAGTCGAAATTTCGGGATTAAAAACAGTTCGGACCGCACCGAAATATGCAAAATTTTGTATAATTTTTTAACCGTGGCCACAATATGGTCTGTAATGCTAACAAAAAGAATATTGGCTCCAAAAAACCTTAATAATTAGCAAATGGGCTGTAAATTATTAGAAATAATGGTAGATGGGATGTATGTTGTTTTCCATAGATTTGAGGCTTTCCTAAAAAAAAGTTGATGCACAAGCAGTGACTGTTGGATGGCCATCCAACGGCCGTCGTGCTTCTTCAATCTCTGCTCTTCCTGCTCCAGCCGCTCAAACAAGCGTCGGCGGGACTACCTGCTCCCTCCTCCCCATGGCCGGCTCTGCTGCCGCGCAGGCCTCACCGCCCCGCCGTACTCCCATCGCTGGCCTAGCAATCCCTCTACTCACCCACACCTGCTGTTATTCTCTGGCGACGGCAAACGAACCAGTAAACCCTCGTACAGTTGTACTCCCCTCCGCGTGGGAAACAACTGCCGTCTTCCCTACCTCCGTGTCGTTCCCTTTCTAGGCCTCGCCGTCGTCCGCTGCCCTGGTGCTCTCGGCACGGCCTGGTCAACGTGGTGAACGACCGACATGCATCTAAAGTGGACTGTACATGGAGAGGCCGACAGCTGGGTCCACGGCCGCACGCAAGGAAATGCCTCCTTATTACGCGCAAAATAATGATTCCTCCACCTGACATCAGGGACCCACCGAAAGGGCCTCTGTATTTCGTGAAAAAAACGTTACCGCCGCTGACAGCTCGGACCCACCAGCTATATCTTCGCACGCAAGGAAGTGCCTCCTTATTACGCACAAAAAAATGAATACTCCCCCTGTTAGCTAGGACCCAGTATTGTGGCAGGCTGACTTGTGGGCCTACTAAGTTGACGGGGACGGAGGGCTTTGTCAACTTAGTCAATATGCACAATTCTAGCTCCAGTGACTGTACGATGTCCATCCAACGGCCGTAGTGCTTCTTCAACCTCTGGTCTTCTTGCTCCAGCAGCCCAAACCAGCGCCGGTCGTGCCTCGTGCTCCTGCCTCCTGTGGCCGGCTGCGATGCGGCGGAGGCCTCACCGCCCCCTACTACTCCCACCGCTGGCCAGGCCATCCCTCTACTCACCCACACCCCCTGTTATTCCGCGGCGACGGCAGCCTCACACCGCAGCGAACCAGTGAACCCTTGTACTCCTCTACGTGTGGGCATCCACTGCCGCGTCTTCCCCGGCTCCGCGTCGTCCCCTTCCTAGGCCTCGCCGTTGTCCACCGCCCTGGTGCTCTCGGCGCGGCTTGGTCAACATGGTCAAGGAACGGCTTCCATCGGACGTGGACTGTATGTGGAGAGGCTGACAGCTGGGTCCACGGCCGCAGCAAGTGCCTCCTAATTACGTGCAAAATAATTATTCCTCCACCTGATAGCGGGGACCCACCGGACAAGCAACCGTATTTTGTGAAAAAAATGTTTCCCCCTGACTGCTGGGACCCACCAGCTACATCTTCGCACGCAAGGAAGTGCCTGACAGTCGGGACCCACCTGGTCGAAGCGTACGTAGTGTTGTCATTCTGGTCATGAACGTGTACGTACATATATACGGGTGGTTGTAGAGGCGCGCACGTGTCGTAGTAGAGGCGCGCACGTAGCATGTACACGTACGTACAACGGCTAGGGTGCAAGAAAGAAAATACGGCCAAGTATGTGTACATACGGGCGGGGTCTCGAACGCCTACTCGCGCATACATACGGCCAGGGCTCGTGTACATGGCTGGGCCGAAACGCAGAAACAATGTCGTCATCGTGTTCATGAGGAGGCAACGGAATGCGTCATGTTCATGGGGAGGCAACGGAATGCGTCGTGTTCACTGGGAGGCAACGGAATGCGTCGTGTTCATCGGGAGGCAACAGAACGCGTGGGAGCCAACCGGCTGGGTCGGAACGGAATGCATGTTCGTGTTCATCGGGAGGGCTTGGACGGAACATGCGATGGAAATGAGGCCTGGCGTACCGCAAAACGGAGGAAACAGACCTCCTACGTTCGGAACGGGGTCCTGTTGATCGGGAGGGGTGTGGCATACCGCAAAACGGAGGAAACGGACCTCCTACGGTCGAAACGGGGGTCCTGTTGATCAGGAGGGGTGTGGCGTACCACAAAACGGATGAAACGGACCTCCCACGGTCGAAACGGGGGTCCTGTTGATCGGGAGGGGTGTGGCGTACCGCAAAACGGATGAAACGGACATCCTACGGTCGAAACGGGGGTCCTGTTCATCGGGAGGGGTGTGGCGTACCGCAAAACGGGACTCCACGGGATACTGTTCATCTCCACCATCGACGTCCTCCAGCCTCCACGGGCTACCATCGACCTCCTCCAGCCTCCACGAGCTCCTGTTCATCCAGCCTCCACCGGGCGCTACTCCACCGGCTACAGTTCAACCACCCCTCCACGGGCACCCCTCCACCGTCTACTGTTCATCCAGCCCTCCACACCACGGGGTCCTGTTCAACCACCCCTCCACGGGCACCCCTCCATCGTCTACTGTTCATCCAGCCCTCCACACCACGGGGGCCTGTTCAACCACCCCTCCACGGGCACCCCTCCACCGTCTACTGTTCGTCTAGCCCTCCACACCATGGGGTCCTGTTCATCCAGAGGCAACGCCACCGCTCACTGTTCATCCACCCCCCTGCAATGCTCACTGTTCATCCAATCGATCGGCTTCAGTTAGCAGCAGTAGCGAAGGAATTGCTCGATCGGGTTCAGTTAACAGCCATCGATCGATCGCTCGGGTTCAGTAACGCGTAGCCTGCAGTGCAATCGCTCGGGTTCAGTTAGAGCCCAACGCCTCGCTCGAGTTCAGTTAGAGCCAACACCTCGCACACACACGCGTACGTGTACGAGAGAAACGCGCATCGCTCGGCCCCCGACCTCCCACCGTAACCGGGAACTCCCCGAAATTTTCCTCCCCTTCACTTCTACCATGGTTTTCTCCGTCATGGACGGCCCAAAGAATGTCATGAAGCTGCGTCTCCGGCCCGCCCAGGACGAAAAGCCCATTTTCTGTCATGATTTTTTGTCATAGAAGTAGGAGCCCACCACATCTATGATGATACTGGGTTTTGTCACAATTATCGTCATAGAAGTCATGTATGACAGGAAAAAAATTTGTTCGGCCCAAAATGTCACGAATGTGTCTTTTTTTGTAGTGATTAATGTTGGAGAAAAATTGCTGTTTTGAACCTCTGAAGCAGAAGCTGGGGCGGCTTAAACGTGACTGCAATGACATGGGCCAGTGGATGGCGGCTCTCGTCAAGTATGCTGATTCTGATAGTACCAAGGACCCTGTGTGTGATGAAGAAAAGACATGGAAGGTAAAGAAGAACGACAACAAAAAGGGTCACCAACATAACCTGGCAAATCAAGGAGGTAATAAATGTAAGGCTGACGAATTTGTGGCTAACACCAATGCGCATGGCAACAATCAATGACGCAAGGGTAGGCAACCCCCTTGGTCGGGTGGGTCAGGTCCCACCCTTGAGCAACTATTGAATGAACCTTGTCCATGACACGACACCAGAGAGAAGCCAGCCACCCATCCATGGAAGGATTGTACAATCATGAAAGCGTTTAAAAATTCAAATGCATTTGATGGAAGTCACGGCCCTGGCAGTGGTTCAGGTGGAGGCGGCTTTCATGGCCCGGGCGCCGGCTCAGGTGGAGGCAGTTTTCACGGTCAGGGACATGCGGGTAACCAAGGAGGTTATAATCCACAACCCGGCCAAGGTAATCAGCAGCAATCCGGATATCAGAGCAACCCAAAACAGTTGAATAGTGGGCAATATCATGTATTTACCACTAGCTTGTGCAAGAGGGACCAAAAGCTTCACAAGAGGGCTGTCAACGCCGTTGAGCCGGCGACTCCGCGTTACTTACGATGGTCAGAACAGCCTATTGTGTGGACCAGAGAGGATCATCCTCCCCGGGTTGACAATCCGAGTCACGTGGCCATGGTAGTAGCGCCTCGGGTTGGTGGATATAAATTCACTAAAATGCTCATGGATGGAGGCAGTAGCATCAACATCCTCTACTATGAGATGTTTCGTCGGATGGGGTTGACTGATAAGAGTCTTAAGCAATCCAACACTATTTTTCACGGTGTGGTACCTGGCAAATCGGCATATCCAGTTGGCAAGATTGAACTGGAAGTAGCCTTTGGGGATGAATACGATTCCAGAGCGGAGAAATTAACCTTTGAGTTGGTTAAGATCAAAAGTCCATATCATGCTTTGTTTGGACGGTCGGCTTACGCCAAGTTCATGGCTCGGCCGTGTTATGTGTATCTGCAGCTCAAGATGCCGAGTTATAAGGGCACCATTACAGTACATGGAAGCCGGAAAATAGCCCTGGAGTGTGAATAGGGAGATGTTGCATATGCTGAGTCTGTTTGTGCAACAGAGGAGTTAAAGTTTTACAAAGATAATGTTGACCCGGCAGACATGACGTCTTTAAAGAAGCCAACAACAGAGCATGAACCGGTGTTGAAATTCAAGTCAGCTGATGACACCAAGATGGTTGATTTTGTGCCCGGCGACTCATCCAAGTAGTTCATCATCAATGCCAACTTGGATCCAAAATAGGAAAGAGCGCTCATCGAGTTCATCCGTGAGAACCGGGACATCTTTGCATGGAAACCTTCTGACATGCCGGGTGTCCCGAGAGAACTCGCTGAGCACACTCTCAATATTGATCCCAAGTTTAAGCCGGTCAGGCAATTTCTCCGATGATTCAATGAGGAAAGGTGCAAGGCCATTGGAGAAGAGGTGGCCCGGCTCTTGGCGGCCGGGTTCATTGTGGAAGTCTTTCACCCAGAGTGGTTATCCAACCTGGTGCCTATACTAAAAAAGAACGGCACCTGGCGTATGTGTGTGGATTACATCGATTTAAACAAGGCTTGTCTGGCTGACCCTTTTGCTCTCCCCCATATTGATCAGATCATTGATGCTACGGCGGGTTGTGCACGTTTGAGTTTTCTGGACGCCTATTCAGGTTATCATCAGATCAAGATGGCAGTCAAGGACCAAGAGAAGACAGCTCTCATCACTCCGTTTGGGGCCTTCTGCTATGTGTCTATTGTTGGGGATCGTAGCAGAAATTTAAAATTTTCTATGCATCACCAAGATCAATCTATGGAGTAATCTAGCAACGAGGGGAAGGGGAGTGCATCTACATACCCTTGTAGATCACTAAGAGGAAGTGTTGCAAGAACGCGGATGAAGGAGTCGTACTCGTAGCGATTCAGATCGCGGTTGATTCCGATCTAAGCGCCGAACAACGGCGCCTCCGCGTTCAACACACGTGCAGCCCGGTGACGTCACCCACGCCTTGATCCAGCAAGGGGAGAAGGAGAGGTTGGGAAGACTCCGTCCAACAGCAGCACGACGGCGTGGTGGTGGTGGAGGAGCGCGGGACTCCAGGAGGGCTTCGCCAAGCACTACGAGAGACAAGGAGGGAGAGAGGTAGGGCTGCGCCAACAGGGGAAGAACTTCGTGTGTTGGGCTGCCCCTTTGCCTCCACCATATATAGGGGGAGAGGGAGGGCTGCGCCCCCACCTAGGGTTCCCACCCCAAGGGGTGCGGCAGCCCTAGATCCCATCTAGGGTGGCGGCCACAAGGGGGAGAGGGGGAGGCGCACCTGGGGTGGGCCTTAGGGCCCATCTGCCCTAGGGTTTGCCCCTTCCCCTCTAGGAGGCGCCTTCGGCATTGGTGGGAGGCGCCCCAGCCCACCTAGGCGCTGGTCCCTTCCCACTATTGGCCCATGTAGGTCTCCGGGGCCCGTGGCCCCTCCTGGTGGACCCCCGGACCCCTCCGGTGGTCCCGGTACACTCCCGGTGATGCCCGGAACACTTCCGGTGGCCAAAACCATACTTCCTATATATCAATCTTTACCTCCGGACCATTCCGGAACTCCTCGTGATGTCCGAGATCTCATCCGGGACTCCGAACAACATTCAGTAACCGCATACGTACTTTCCCTATAACCCTAGTGAGGGAGTCCTAGATTAGGGGGTGTTCGGGTAGCCGGACTATACCTTCAGCCGAACTCCAGGACTATGAAGATACAAGATTGAAGACTCCGTCCCATGTACGGATGGGACTTTCCTTGGCATGGAAGGCACTCTTGGTGATGCGGATATTCAAGGTCTCCTACCATTGTAACCGACTTTGTGTAACCCTAACCCTCTCCGATGTCTATATAAACTGGAGGGTTTTAGTCTGTAGGACAACTTCATCATACAACAATCATACCATAGGCTAGCTTCTAGGGTTTAGCCTCCTTGATCTCGTGGTAGATCTACTCTTGTACTACCCATATCATCAATATTAATCAAGGAGGACGTAGGGTTTTACCTCCATCAAGAGGGCCCGAACTTGGGTAAAACATTGTGTCCCTTGTCTCCTGTTACCATCCGGCCCAGACGCACAGTTCGGGACCCCTACCCGAGATCCGCCGGTTTTGACACCGACATTGGTGCTTTCATTGAGAGTTCCTCTGTGTCGTCGCTTTCAGGCCCGATTGCTTCTTCGATCATCAACCACGATGCAGTCTAGGGTGAGGCTTTTCTCCCCGGATAGATCTTCGTCTTCGGCGGCTTCGCACTGCGGGCCAACTCGCTTGGTCACCTTGAGCAGATCAAAAGTTACGCCCCTGGCCATCAAGTCGGGTTTGGAAGCCTAAACTACATGACTGACATCCGCGGGGACTTGATCTTCGACGGATTCGAGCCACAGCCAAGCGTGCCGCACTGTCTCGATGGGCATGATATAGCTCTGTCGCCGAACAGCGCCTTGGAGGCCGCACACGCATCGGTTCTGACCATTGATTCGGAGCCCACTACGCCAATCGAGGATCAGCGGTTGGACGCTGCCTCAGGGGCTGCAATCTCAGAGGCGATCGAGCCGAACTCCAGCCCCGCACTCCGCATGGCCCGTGACTCTGAGGAGCCGGATTCCTCCCCGAACTCCGAGCCCCCCGCGCCCCCGCCGATCAAATCCGATTGGGCGCCGATAATGGAGTTCACCACCGCGGACATATTTCAGCACTCGCCCTTCGGCGACATCCTGAATTCTCTAAAGTCTCTCTCTTTATCAGGAGAGCCCTGGCCGGACTACGGTCAGCAAGGTTGGGATACGAACGATGAAGAAATTCAAAACCCACCCACCACCCACTTCATAGCCACTGTCGACGACTTAATCGACATGCTTGACTTCGACTCCGAAGACATCGACGGCATGGACGACGATGCAGGAGACGAACAAGAACCAGCACCTGTAGGGCGTTGGAAGGCCACCTCGTCATATGACATATATATGGTGGACACTCCAAAGGATGGAGATGGCGATGGAACAGCGGTGGACGATACCTCTAAGAAACAACCCAAGCGCCGGCGTCAGCGGCGCCGCTCTAAATCCCGCCAAAGCAAAAATGGTGATTCCGACACGGGAGATAATATTACTCCGGATAGCGCCGAAGAACACCCCCTCCAGCTAAATTCGGCACAGGAGGACAAAGAAGCCAGCCCTCACGAAAGGGTGGCGGACCAAGAGGTTGAGGACGATAATTATACGCCTCCCTCCGAAGACGAGGCAAGCCTCGACGATGATGAGTTCGTCGTGCCAGAGGATCTTGCCGAACAAGAGCGTTTTAAACGCAGGCTCATGGCCACGGCAAGCAGCCTCAAGAAAAAGTGACAACAGATGGACTGAAGTCCTTACGGCCGAAGAGTATGAACTCGAACGCCCCTCCAAAAGTTACCCAAAGTGCAGGCTGCTTCCCCGACTAGAGGAGGAAGCACCTACAGCACCAGCGCATGACATGGCCGACCGGCCACCTCGTGGCCGCGACAGAGAGGCCTCTTGGCCCTCCACTCAAGCCATGCCCCGGCACCGTGTCAAGCATACTAAGGCACGGGAAAATGCGCCCGGCCTGCGCGACATCCTGGAGGACAAGGCAAGGCAAACAAGATCGATCTACGGATCGCGCAGGCGCCCCACGGCACATGATGGTGATCGTCACTCCGGACGCAATGAATCCGGCCGGGCCAAACTCAACAGACAAAGCTCCTTCGAGCTGCGTCGTGATATAGCCCAATACAGAGGCGCCGCACACCCACTATGCTTCACAGATGAAGTAATGGATCATAAAATCCCTGAGGGCTTCAAACTCGTAAACATCGAATCGTACGATGGCACAACAGATCCTGCGGTATGGATCGAGGATTATCTCCTTCATATCCACATGGCCCGCGGCGATGATCTACACGCCATCAAATACCTCCCACTCAAACTTAAGGGACCGGCCCGGCATTGGCTTAATAGCTTGACAGCAAACTCAATCAGTTCTTGGGAGGACCTGGAAGTCGCATTCCTTGACAACTTCCAGGGCACTTATGTGCGACCACCAGACGCCGATGACCTAAGCCACATAATTCAGCAGCCAGAAGAATCGGCCAGGCAATTCTGGACACGGTTCCTAACAAAGAAAAACCAGATAGTCGACTGTCCGGACGCAGAGGCCTTAGCGGCCTTCAAGCATAATATCCGTGACGAGTGGCTGGCCCGGCACCTAGGACAGGAAAAGCCGAAATCTATGGCAGCCCTCACGACACTCATGACCCGCTTTTGCACAGGAGAAGACAGCTGGCTAGCTCGCAGTAACAACTTAACCAAGAACACTGGTAATTCGAATACCAAGGAAAAAAGTGACAGGTCGCGTCGGAACAAACAAAAGCGCCACGTTAACAGCGACAACAACGAGGATACGGCAGTTAATGCCGGATTCCGAGGCTACAAATCCGGTCAACGGAAACAGCCATTCAAAAGAAAAACTCAGGGCCCGTCCAGTTTGGACCGAATACTCGACCGCTTGTGCCAGATACATGGCACCCCTGAAAAGCCAACCAATCACACCAACAGGGATTGTTGGGTGTTCAAGCAGGCAGGCAAGTTAAGAGCCGAAAACAAAGACAAGGGGCTGCATAGCGACGACGAGGAGGAGCCCAGGCCGCCGAACAACAGTGGACAGAAGGGATTTCCCCCGCAAGTGCGGACGGTGAACATGATATACGCAACCCACACCCCCAAGAGGGAGCGGAAGCGTGCGTTACGGGACGTATATGCGATGGAGCCGGTCGCCCCAAAGTTCAACCCATGGTCCTCCTGCCCGATCACCTTTGATCGAAGGGACCACCCCACTAGCATCTGTCATGGCGGCTTCACCGCATTGGTTCTAGACCCAATCATTGACGGATTTCATCTCACAAGAGTCCTCATGGACGGCGGCAGCAGCCTGAACCTGCTTTGCCAGGATACAGTGCGAAAGATGGGCATAGATCCCTCGAGGATCAAGCCCACCAAAACGACCTTTAAAGGCGTCATACCAGGTGTAGAAGCCAACTGTACAGGCTCAGTTACACTAGAAGTGGTCTTCAGATCTCCGGATAACTTCCGAAGCGAGGAGTTAATCTTTGACATAGTCCCGTTCCGTAGTGGCTATCACGCACTGCTCGGGCGAACCGCATTCGCAAAATTCAACGCGGTACCGCACTATGCATACCTCAAGCTCAAGATGCCATGCCCTAGAGGAGTAATCACGGTCAATGGGAACACTGAACGCTCCCTCCGAATGGAGGAGCACACGGCATCGCTCACAGCAGAAGTACAAAGCAGCCTCTCTAGGCAGTTCTCCAGTTCGGCCTTCAAAAAGCCGGACACTGTCAAGCGCGCCCGGAGTACCCTACAACAAGACCGCCTGGCACGTTCCGAGCTAGCGTAGAAATGCGGCCCCAACCCTAGCCCTCGCGATATAGCGAAACCAGCGCTTCGCGTACATAACTACGCTCTTGAAATACCATGGGCACAGGGGAAGGGGCACTATCATGGCACGCCCGAAATACAGCTTAAACCGCACTAGGGGCTGCCGGATTCCTTCTTTTTTTTATCTTACTCTCAGGACTCCATACTTCGGACGACCCGTTCGGCAATTCAACTGCTGCACAAACGATGCAAGATCCAGGGAAGCAGACAAGCCACGCCGCATTATGGAACTCCCAGGTGGTCTCTATTGCGAGCAGTATACCTATTTTTTAATACAATTCCGCGGCCTGCCCCTGGCCAGGACATGTTAAATAGTCCAATTTATTTTGCTTATCGCACTATTTGTATCGTTCCGCTTTCATAGCAGCCCTTCTATAAACAATGCATAGCTTTTTGTCTATTTTTTGCATTACTCTCTTTTTATATATATGTTTATTAATAACATGGTGCATCCGTACACTGTGGTACGGCAAAATACGCCAGGGCTTCAGTACCCATCAATATGGCGTGAGAAGTCCGTCCACTTTCACAAGTGCGGCACCCCGAACTTATAGCACTATATGCATCGACTCCGAATCATGATTTGGGTCAATAGTTGTGTTTGCCCGGCTCCTATGTTTTGGTGCCTTACGTTCCCCTATATCGGCTAAGGTAGCACTAGGAGAACCACTGCGATTGTTCCCCAGTTGAGCTGGGCCGAGCACCTCAGTGGAGAAAGCTAAAACTGACTGTCATGATGAGGCAAGAGACCGGTCGCTGTTCGAGAGGTTTTTCGAGTCCTTAAAGGCTTATGCCGCTTCGAGCGAGGAACCGGCTTTGTCCGGCCAAGGCGTGGATAGCGCCCCGAACTCGGTCTTCCGAATACTAGGGGCTTCGCCGAAATTTAAAATTATAGAGTTCTATGGCTAAGTGAGAGTGTTCAAGCATTATAGTCCGATTGCCTTGTTCGTTGTGCTGACTGCCTCCCTCGACGGACCCAATCATGGGAAAAAGAGCGCTCAGGTTTATCCCAAACACCCCAGCACTAGTGGCATGGGGGCAGAAGCCGACG
The DNA here is from genome assembly GCF_056163025.1 of Triticum urartu. NCBI lineage: Eukaryota > Viridiplantae > Streptophyta > Magnoliopsida > Poales > Poaceae > Triticum > Triticum urartu. The sequence continues at coordinate 502,154,214 of NC_141879.1, read as the reverse complement.
ACTGGGCATCTCTCAACTTTTTGATAAACGGCCGCACAGAAAGTAATATTTTAAATTCAAGCATTGCTTAGCGCATATGAACAAGTTTTCAGCGCACAGGATAACACGAGCGAGTTCATTCAAAAATTACATCCTTGGTACATTCATCCGCCACAAGGCGGGCACCAGCAAGAACATCCTTGTAATAGTTCTCGGGCTTGCGATGCTCCTTCCCCGGCGGCGGCCCGTCCTTCACAAGCTTCTCACCGTCCAGCTTACCCCAGTGCACCTTTGCACGGGCAAGGGCCCTACGGGCACCTTCGATGCAGACGGAGCACTTGATGACCTCGAGCCTTGGACAAGCCTCCACCAGCCGCCGCACCAGTCCGAAGTAGCTCCCAGGCAGGGCCTCTCCAGGCCACAACCAAACTATGAAGCCCTTCAGGGCCTGTTCGGCCGCCTTGTGGAGCTCGACCAGCTGCTTCAGTTGGTCGCTCAAGGGCACAGGGTGTCCGGCCTCAACGTACTGAGACCAGAACACCTTCTCCGTCGAGCTGCCTTCCTCGGCTCGGTAGAATGCGGCGGCATCGGATACACTGCAGGGAAGATCTGCGAATGCCCCTGGAGAGCTCCGGATTCGGGTAAGTAACAAGTAGTTTAATTTTATATGTCTACTTTGCATATAGAATGCCATACCCGCCGCTATCTTTTTCACCGCATCCAATTCCTGGAGGGCCTTCTGGGCTTCGGCCTTGGCCGATTTGGCAGTTTTAAGGGCCGCAGCAAGCTCGGACGCTCGCGTCTTCGAGTCGAGCTCCAAACTCTCATGTTTTTGCATGAGAACCTGAAGCTCTTGCCACACCTCGCCGACCTGCGCCTCAAATTTCTCCCGCTCGGCGCGCTCCGTGGCCGCTTTCTTCTCGGCCTCGGACAGCGCCTGCTTGAGGGTCGCCACCTCAGTTGTGGCCCCTACAATAAGCAGTATACTCCTGTCATTTTTTGCAATTGCACCTTCCTATAGGCATTTTTTCTATAAGGTATCTCTTACCTTCCTTCTCCTCGAGCTGCCGTTTGGCAAGGCCGAGCTCTTGCTCGGTCCGCTCGAGGCCCTGCTTCAGGGCACCCACCTTCGCAGTCAGTGCGGCGGTGGCCAGCAGCGAGGCCTGCATACGTATATTGACTCCTTTTTAGTTAGACTCCTACGGTATTTAATAGATCCTCTATTCGGCTTTTCTTTCCGAACGCCAAATAGAGCATCAGGGGCTACTGTCTATACGGTAATATTTTTACATATTTTTACTTACCTCGAAGCCTGTTAGAAGGCTAGCACAAGCTTTAGTCAGTCCGCTTTTGGCAGACCGAACCTTCTGGACCACCGTACTCATGATGGCACGGTGCTCCTCGTCGATGGAGGCACCCTTAAGCTCCTCCAGCAGATTGTTCGGCGCCTCCGGTTGGACGGAGGACGCCGGCTCAGTAGGCTTGCTCCTCTTGGCAGGAGTTCGCCTACCGTGGTCCGGAACCGTTGATGATTCCGGCGCAGTGTCCGGCTTAAAGCCGGACTTGGAGCCCAGGGGGGTCTTGTCCCCTTCACTCCTGGAGTCCGGGAGGTCGCCTCGCGGCTCCTCCTGGACCACCTCCTCTCGCCCCGGAGCTTGTCGCGACGCCACTTCGGCGTCAATCGCAGCACAGGGGGAAGCAGCGGGGGGAACTGAATTCACGTCCGATGAATCCAGGGAGCCGCTCGATGACTCGTCGAGCCCGTCCTTGGGCGGGCTGCATGATTATATCCGACATTAGGGAAAGCTGGGCAACAAAAGGAATATCACGAGTTACTCTGGTATGCGAACACTTACGATCTCGCCGGACGCTTGGCCCTGTCCGACCACTCCTCTTCGTCCTCATCGGCGTCGGGGACATAGTTCGGCGGAGGGTTTTTCCTCTTCTTGGACCCCTCGGCCTCCCCTAATGGGGCGGCCTTCCTCTTCTTTCCTCCCCCCGCTGGAGGGGGAGAGGTTTCTTCTTCCTCCTCCTCGTCTTCACGGGAGGAGTGCGTCTCGGACTCGTCGGACGACGAGTCCGACACCACCATATGCCGGGAACTCTTTCGAGTCCCCGTGGACTTCTTCTCTGGCACCACATAAGGTGTCGGAACCAGAAGCTTCTCTAGGGGAGCAGGGGCTGGGTCTTCGGGCAAGGGAGCCGGACAGTTAATCTGTCCGGACTTCTCCCGCCAATCCTGTCAAAGGTGAGGGAGTTTAGATCCCGCATAGAGTCAAACTATGAAAAAACTTAACATCCTGTAAAAGATGGAAATATCTTACCTCGCCAGCAGGACGCTGCGAGCTGAATCCGCGGTCTTCGGAGGCGGATGTGGGAGCCTCGGCGCCTTTGGTTAGCCCCCTCCAGACATCTTCGTACGTCGTGTTGAAGAGCCTGCTCAGAGTTCGGTGCTGCGCCGGGTTGAACTCCCACAAATTGAAGTCCCGTTCTTGACACGGAAGGATCCAGTGGACAAGCATGACCTGGATTATGTTGACAAGCTTGAGCTGCTTGTTCACCAGGGACTGGATGCATTTTTGCAGTCCGGTCAACTCTTCTTCGTCGCCCCACGACAAGCTCATCTCCTTCCAGGACGTGAGCCGCGTAGGGGGTCCGGATCGGAATTCAGAGGCTGCGATCCACTTCGGATCGCGTGGCTCGGTGATGTAAAACCACCCTGACTACCACCCTTTCAAGGTCTCAGCAAAGGAGCCCTCGAGCCATAGGACGTTGGCAATTTTGCCCGCCATGGCACCTCCGCACTCCGCCTGGTTGCTGCGCACCACCTTTGGCTTGACGTTGAAGGTCTTGAGCCAGAGGCCGAAATGGGGGCGAATGCAGAGGAAAGCCTCGCACACGATGATAAACGCCGAGATATTGAGGATGAAGTTCGGGGCCAGATCGTGGAAATCTAGGCCATAGTAGAACATGAGCCCGCGGACAAATGGGTGGAGAGGAAAACCCAGTCCGCAGAGGAAGTGGGGAAGAAATACTACCCTCTCATGGGGCCTTGGGGTGGGGAGAAGCTGCCCCTCCTCAGGAAGCCGGTGCGCGATGTCTTTGGACAAGTATCCGGCCTTCCTTAACCTCTTGACATGGCCCTCCGTGACGGAGGAGACCATCCACTTGCCTCCCGGTCCGGACATTGTTGGAGAGGGTTGAGGTAGGAAGTGCGGGCGTGGGCGCTGGAGCTCGGGTGCACAGAAGATGGATAGGCAAAGGAGGAAGAAGGCGTAGGTAAAAAGGTGGATCCTTATCCCCTTATATGGGCGGATGCGACTATGCGTCCCCACCAGCCTAGTAAAACTCGCTTGCCTCCCATGCGCCGTGATAAGTGGTGTGGTTGGGTTACCCACGTCCGTATTAACGAGAATCCTGTAAACAATGGGGACACGATCTCTGCTTTGACAAGACGTGCCAAGGAAACCGCCTCGCAAAACACACTGAGGTGGAGAAGTGAAAACGATTTGAATAAAGGCTTGGCCGTAGTGTGATGTCACGCTGCGGAATACGTCAGCAGATTAGATTTGTGTTAATATTATTCTCTCTATGGCAATACGTGGAAGCTTATTTTGCAGAGCCGGACACTACTCTTGGTGTTTACAAACTTTTATGAAGAATTTGGAGGAGGAACCCACCTTGCAATGCCGAAGACAATCTGCGTGCCGGACTCGTCGTCATTGAAGCCTGGTTCAGGGGCTACTGAGGGAGTCCTGGATTAGGGGGTGTTCGGGTAGCCGGACTATACCTTCAGCCGAACTCCAGGACTATGAAGATACAAGATTGAAGACTCCGTCCCGTGTCCGGATGGGACTTTCCTTGGCGTGGAAGGCAAGCTTGGCGATGCGGATATTCAAGATCTCCTACCATTGTAACCGACTTGGTGTAACCCTAACCCTCTCCGGTGTCTATATAAACCGGAGGGTTTTAGTCCGTAGGACAACTTCATCATACAACAATCATACCATAGGCTAGCTTCTAGGGTTTAGCCTCCTTGATCTCGTGGTAGATCTACTCTTGTACTACCCATATCATCAATATTAATCAAGCAGGACGTAGGGTTTTACCTCCATCAAGAGGGCCCGAACCTGGGTAAAACATTGTGTCCCTTGTCTCCTGTTACCATCCGGCCCAGACGCACAGTTCGGGACCCCCTACCCAAGATCCACCAGTTTTGACACCGACACCTAGCGTCATCGAACCTTAAGTGTGTAGACCCTACGGGTTTGGGAGTCATGCAGACATGGCCGAGACAACTCTCCGGTCAATAACCAACAGCGGGATCTGGATACCCATATTGGCTTCCACATGCTCCACAATGATCTCATCGGATGAACCACGATGTCAAGGATTCAATCAATCTCGTATACAATTCCCTTTGGCTATCGGTACGATACTTGCCCAAGATTCGATCGTCGGTATCCCGATACCTTGTTCAATCTCGTTACCGGCAAGTCTCTTTACTCGTTCCGTAACACATCATCCCGTGATCGACTCCTTGGTCACATTGTGCACATTATGATGATGTCCTACCGAGTGGGCCCAGAGATACCTCTCCGTTACACGGAGCGACAAATCCCAGTCTCGATTCGTGCCAACCCAACAGACACTTTTGGAGATACCCATAGTGTACCTTTATAGCCACCCAGTTACGTTGTGAAGTTTGGCACACCCAAAGCACTCCTACGGTATCCGGGAGTTGCACAATCTCATGGTCTAAGGAAATGATACTTGACATTAGAAAAGCTTTAGCAAACGAACTACACGATCTTGTGCTAGGCTTAGGATTGGGTCTTGTCCATCACATCATTCTCCTAATGATGTGATCCCGTTATCAATGACATCCAATGTCCATGGTCAGGAAACCATAACCATCTATTGATCAACGAGCTAGTCAACTAGAGGCTTACTAGGGACATGGTGTTGTCTATGTATCCACACTTGTATCTGAGTTTCCTATCAATACAATTCTAGCATGGATAATAAATGATTATCATGAACAATGAAATATAATATAATAATAACTAATTTATTATTGCCTCTAGGGCATATTTCCAACAGTCTCCCACTTGCACTAGAGTCAACAATCTAGTTCACACCGCCATGTGATTAACACTCATAGGTCACATCGCCATGTGACAAACATCCAAAGAGTTTACTAGAGTCACTAATCTATTTCACATCACTATGTGATTAATACTCAATGAGTTCTGGGTTTGATCATGTTATGCTTGTGAGAGAGGTTGTAGTCAACGGGTCTTGCCATATTCAGATCCCTATGTATTTCGCAAAACTTTATGTCATATCGTAGATGCTGCTACCATGTTCCACTTGGAGCTATTCCAAATTGTTGCTCCACTATACGTATCCGATATCTCTACTCAGAGCTATCCAGATAGGCGTAACTCTTTACGTTGAACTCTTTATCACCTCCATAACTGAGAAACATTTCCTTATTCCTCTCAGGACAATTTTAACCGCTATCTGGTGATCCAGTCCTAGATCACCTTTGTACCCTCTTGCCAGACATGTGGCAAGGCACACATCAGGTGCGGTACTCAGCATGGCATACCGTATAGGGCCTATGACAAGAGCATAGGGGACGACCTTCGTCCTTCCTCTTTCTTCTGCTGTGGTCAAGCTTTGAGTCTTACTCAACTTCACACCTTACAACTCAGGTAAGAACCCCTTCTTTGACTGATCTATTTTGAACTCCTTCAAAAACATGTCAAGGTGTGCGTTCTTTGAAAGTATCATCAGGCGTTTTGATCTATCTCTATAGATCTTGATGCCCAATATGTAAGCAGCTTTATCCAGGTCTTCCTTTGAAAATCACTCTTCAAACAACCGTTTATGCTTTCTAGAAATTCTACATCATTTCGAATCAACAATATGTCATCCACATATACTTATCAGAAATGTTGTAGTGCTCCCACTCACTTTCTTGCAAATACAAGTTTCTAGCAAACATTGTATAAACCTAAAAGCTTTGATCACTCCATCAAAGCATATATTCTGACTCCGAGATGCTTGCTCTAGTCCATAGAAGGATTGCTGGTGCCAGCATACCTTTTAGCATCCTTAGGATCGACAAAACCTTTTATTGTATCACATACAACTTTTTCTTACGAAAACTAGTAAGAAAACTTCTTTTGACATCCATCTGTCAGATTTCATAATCAAAAAATACAGCTAATGCTAACATGATTCCGACGGACTTAAACATCGCTACGGGTGAGAAATTCTCATCGTAGTCAACTCCTTGAACTTGTGAAAAGACTCTTTCCCACAAGTCGAGCTTCATAGACGGTAACATTACCGCCCACGTCCGTCTTCTTCTTAAAGATCCATTTATCTCAATGGCTTGCCGATCATCGGGCAAGTCCACCAAAGTCCATACTTTGTTCTGATACATGGATCCTATCTCGGATTTCATGGATTCTAACCATTTGTCGGAATACGGGCCCACCATCGCTTCTCCATAGCTCGTAGGTTCATTGTTGTCTAACAACATGATATCTAAGACAGTATTACCGTACCACTTAGGAGTAGTACATATCCTTGTCGACCTACGAGGTTCGATAGCAACTTGATCCGAAGCTTCATGATCACTATCGTTAACTTCCTATTCAACAGACGTAGGCGCCACAGAAAACATCTTTCTGTGTTGCATCACTCTCTGGTTGAAGTAAAGGTTTGACAACCTCATCAAGTTCTATCTTCCTCCCACTCAATTCTTTCGAGAGAAACTCCTTCTCGAGAAAGGACCCGTTCTTAGCGACAAACAATTTGCCCTCGGATCTGAGATAGAAGGTATACCCAACTGTCACCTTTGGGTATTCTATGAAGATGTGTTTGTCCGCTTTTGGGTTCGAGCTTCTCCGGCTGAAGCCTTAAGTATAGCAGCCCCAAACATTAAGAAACGACAACTTTGGTTTCTTTCCAAACCAATGTTCATATGATGTCATCTCAACGGACTTAGATGGTGTCCTATCTAAAGTGAATGCAGCTGTCTCTAATGCATAACCTCAAAATGAAAACGGTAGATCGGTAAGAGACATCATAGATTGCACCATATCTCATAAGGTTCGATTACGACATCCGGACACACCATTACGCTGTGGTGTTCCACGTGGCTTCAATTGTGAAACAATTCCACAATGTCTTAAGTGATTGCCAAACTCATAACTCAGAAATTCTCTTCGATCAGATCGTAGGAATTTGATCTTCTTGTTATGATGGTTCTTAACTTCACTCTGAAATCGCTTGAACTTTTCAAACGTTTCAGACTTGTGCTTCATTAAGTAAATATACCTATATCTACTCAAATCGTCAGTGAAGATGAGAAAATAGCGATATCCACCGCACGCTTCAATTCTCATTGGATCACACGCATCAGCATGTATGATTTCCAACAAGTCACTTGCCTGTTTCATTGTACCTGAAAACGGGGTCTTAGTCATCCTGCCCATGATGCATGGCTCGCATGTGTCAAGCGATTCAAAATCAAGTGACTCCAAACATCCATCGATATGGAGTTTCTTCATGCAACTTACGCCAATATGACCTAAGAGGCAGTGCCACAAGAAAGTGGTACTATCATTATTAACTCTACATCTTTTGGCGTGAACATGTGTATTACCACGACCGAGATTCAATGAACCATTCACATAGGGTGCATGACCATGAAAGGTATTATTCATGTAAATAGAATAACCATTATTCTCTAACTTAAATGAATAACCGTATTGCAATGAACATGATCCAATCATATTCATGCTCAATGTAGACACCTGATAACATTTATCTAGGTTCAATACTAATCCCGAAGGCAGATGGAATGTGCGATGGTGATCTCATCAACTTTGGAAACACTTCCAACACACATCGTCACCTCGCCCTTAGCCAGTCTCCGTTTAGTCCGTAGCTTTTGCTTCAAGTCACCAATAATAGCAACCGAACCGGTATCCAATACCCAGGTGCTACCAGGAGTACTAGTGAGGTACACATTAATAACACGTATATACTTTGAAGTTGCCAGCCTTCTTATCTACCATGTATTTGGGGTAGTTCCGCTACCAGTGACCGTTCCCCTTACAATAGAAGCACTTAGTCTTGGGTATGGGTTCAACCTTGGGTTCCTTCACTTGAGCGGCGACTGGTTTGCCATTCATGAAGTTTCCCTTCTAGCCCTTGCCCTTCTTGAAACTAGTGGTGTTGTTAAACCATCAACACTTGATGCTCCTTCTTGATTTCTACCTTTTGCGGTTGAGGGAGTCCTGGATTAGGGGGTGTCCGGATGGCCGGACTATACCTTCAGCCGGACTCCTGGACTATGAAGATACCAGTTTGAAGACTTCGTCCCATGTCCGGAAGGTACTTTCCTTGGCGTGGAAGGCAAGCTTGGCGATACGGATATGTAGATCTCCTACCATTGTAACCGACTTTGTGTAACCGTAACCCTCTCCGGTGTCTATATAAACCGGAGGGTTTTAGTCCGTAGGACAACATACACAACAATCATACCATAGGCTAGCTTCTAGGGTTTAGCCTCTCCGATCTCGTGGTAGATCTACTCTTGTACTACCCATATCATCAATATTAATCATGCAGGACGTAGGGTTTTACCTCCATCGAGAGGGCCCGAACCTGGGTAAAACTTCGTGTCCCTTGCCTCCTGTTACCATCCGGCCTAGACGCACAGTTCGGGACCCCCTACCCGAGATCCGCCGGTTTTGACACCGACATTGGTGCTTTCATTGAGAGTTCCTCTGTGTTGTCGTTGTCAGGCTTGATGGCTCCTATGATCATCGATAGTGATGCGGTCCAGGGTGAAACTTGTCTCCCCGGACAGATCTCTATCTTCGGCGGCTTTGCACTGCGGGCCAATTCGCTTGGCCATCTGGAGCAGATCGAAAGCTATGCCCCTGGCCGTCGGGTCAGATTTGGAAGTTTAAACTACACGGCTGACACCCGCGGGGACTTGATCTTCGACAGATTCGAGTCACTGCCGAGCGCGCCGCACTGCCACGACGAGCATGATCTAGCTCTGCCGCCTAACAGTGCTCTGAAGGGCACACCCGCATCGGCTTCGACCCTTAATTCGGAGCCAACCGTGCCGATCAAGGATGGGTGGTTGGACGCCGCCTCGGGGGCTGCGATCCTAACGGCGATCGAGCCGAACACCAGCCCCGCACTCCGCGATACTCATGATTCCAAGGAGCCGGACTCCTCTCCGGACTCCGAACCATTCGCGCCTCTGCCGGTCGAATCCGATCGGGCGCCGATCATGGAGTTTACTGCCGCGGACATTTTCCAGCACTCGCCCTTTGGAGATATTATAAAATCACTAAAGTCGCTCTCTTTATCAGGAGAGCCCTGGCCGGACTACGGTCAGCGAGATTGGGATGCGGACGATGAAGAATTCAAAGCCCACCCACCACCCACTTTGTAGCCACTGTCGATGATTTAACCGACATGCTCGACTTCGACTCCGAAGACATCGACGGTATGGACGGCGATGAAGGAGACGATGAAGAACCAGCACCTATCAGGCCCTGGAAAGCCACCTCGTCATATGACATATACATGGTGGACACACCAAAAGATGACGTCGAGGAGCGGAAGGATGCACTGAAGGCTTGTTCCCTCGAAAAGCAGTCAAAGCAGTGACACAAGCGCTGCCCCAAACCCCGCCTTGACAGAAATAGCAATCACACAGACCCAGCGCTGGAGCAGGGCGAACCGCTGCCGGACAACGGCAATCCGGATAATCAAACCGAACAAACAAATCCTATCCAGGATAATGGTCGAGACAACATAACGCCGGACAGACACCCGGAGCAGCAGACTGCCCGTAAAAGGCTTGTTGCCACCGCGAGGAGTCTGAAAAAGCAGAAGCAAAGGCTCAAGACCGCGCAAGACACACTCCAAATTAGATGGAGTAAAATACTCAACACTGCAGCAAGATACGGCGACAATCGCCCCTCCAAAAGCTACCCAAAGCGGAAGCTGCTACCCGAATTCGATGAGGAGGCCTCAGAACCCCCACAACCAAATATCAAAGCAGTCACCTGGTCGGATAGATGACCCCTCTACCAACATAGAGCGGCATACAACGCCGCTCACAATACAATACGCGACCCATGCGAGGTCTCGCACCCAAAGGACGGTGCAACAAGATCCATCTATGAACCACGCAAGCGCGCCCCAGCATACAATGCAACACAACAAACGTCCGAACAACGCGGTACACCCAACTACAGAGGTGCCGCACACCCCCTATGTTTCACCGATGAGGTGCTGGACCATGAATTTCCAAAGGATTCAAGCCCGTAAACATAGAGGCATACGGCGGAACAACAGACCCTGGGGTCTGGATTGAGGACTACATCCTTCATATCCATATGGCTCGAGGAGATGATCTCCACGCCATCAAGTACCTATCCCTCAAGCTCAAAGGGCCAGCTCGTCACTGGCTCAAAGGCCTCCCCGAAAGCTCCATTGGAAGTTGGGAAGAGCTCGAAGACGCCTTTCGGGCAAATTTTCAAGGGACTTATGTCCGACCTCCGGATGCGGACGATTTGAGTCATATAACTCAACAGCCCGGAGAGTCAGCCCGAAAGCTTTGGAACAGGTTTCTTACTAAAAAGAACCAGATTGTCGACTGTCCGGACGCCGAAGCCTTGGCAGCTTTCAAGCATAGCGTCCGTGACGAATGGCTCGCCAGACACCTCGGCCAAAATAAGCCGAGAACGATGGCCGCATTAACAAACCTCATGACTCGCTTTTGCGCGGGTGAGGACAGCTGGTTAGCCAGATGCAGCACCAGCGACCCAGTACATCTGAAGTTAGAGATGGAAACGGGAAATCACGGCGCAACAGCAATAACAAACACCGGAATAAAGAAGACAGCACGAAGGGCACGGTAGTAAATGCCGGATTCAAAAGCTCTCGGCCAGGTCAAAAGCCGCCCCCTAAAGGCACCAGGGATGAATTTTCCAACCTCAACAAAATCCTGGACCAAGTATGTCAGATTCATAGTACCCCTGGTAAGCCTGCTAATCATACCCATAGAGAATGTTGGGTCTTCAAGCAGTCCGGCAAGCTCAACGCCGTACACAAGGGGGAGGATACACCAAGTGAAGACGAGGACGAGCCCCCCAAGCAAGACACGGGGGAACAAAAGAAATTTCCACCAGAAGTCAAAATAGTAAACGTGTTACACGTAATCAAGGGAAAAAACAACGCGGCACCCCCAGGAAAATATACCCAAGTGCCTGTCACCACGAAGTCCTGCCACTGGTCATCTCGACCGATCACTTTCGACCATCGCGATTACTCAGCAAGTATCCGACACGCAGGATGGGCTGCCCTGGTATTAGACCCAGTAATTTGCGGATATCACTTCACAAGAGTCTTGATGGACGGCGGCAGTAGCCTAAACCTAATATATCAGGATACAATCCGTGGGATGGGGTTAGACCCAACACAAATTCGCCATAGCAATACTACCTTTAAAGGAGTAACGCCAGGCCCAGGGGCTCGTTGTACGGGCTCCCTCCTACTACAATTTATATTCGGCTCCCCCGATAACTTCCATCGTGAGCATTTAACTTTCCATATCGCTCCGTTTTCAAAGTGGCTATCAAGCACTGCTCGGATGCGAAGCTTTCGCTCCCTTTAATGCAATACCACACTACGCCTCCCTCACACTCAAGATGCCTAGTCCACGTGGCATCATCACAGTGCACGAAAATATCAAGCGATCTCTGCGCGCCGAAGAGAGTGAGGCTGCCTTGGCAGCCGCACACTAAAGGCGCCCGGACAAGCGAAAGCATCCAATAGGTCGTCAAGACCTCAGATACAACTAATCGAGTCCGGCGCCACTACTTATACCGAATAAATGGTCACACCCCCATTTGTCAATACAAGGGGCTCAACATGCGCAGACGAGTGACAATTTCTTATCATCTTGAATTATACATGGTTTCTTTAAAAACTATCTTTTCGCACGAAAACTTTTTCACTTAATTTCCTCTCTTTTACAGACGATCATCGTGCTACACCCATCCAGGATATGGCACAACGGAGACACAGGCGCAGACGTGCAGCAGGGACCCGCTCCAAGGATTCTTTTTAGATTAAGACCCTGCGTAAACCTTTTTTACTGTCTCTTGTTGATATATATCCACCGTTGAGAAGGATGCTGACGTCTTGGCATGTGGCCACGCCAGAACAACTCACGTACCTGGACACAAGGGGCTTCTTACAAAGGCTATTCTTTAGGCCCGGTTTATACCACAAAGACCGAATACCTTAGGGAGTGTTCGGCGTCGCGAGTTTGGCCCTATATGCATCAGCTCCGAATCATTGTCTTTGGTCAAATGTTGGGTTTGCACGGCTCCTGTGTTTTGGTGCCTTACGTTCCACTTTACCGGCTAAGGTAGCACCAGGAGAACTACTGCGATTGTGCCCTGTTTCATCCGGACGAGCACCTCAGTAGAGAAAGCCGAAAACTGACTGTCATGATATAGCGTGAGACTGGTCAACCACTCGATGACCTGTGGGAATGTTAGAATTCCCCCGCCTTAACGAAGGGCCGTTTTCTGGCCAGGCATGTACGCACCCCGGAATCGGGAGAGTGCGGAGCCACCAGGTGCTATCTAGTAGCCCCACTGTCAAACTCCTATGGCTAAGTGAAAGTGCTAAAGCATTATAGTCTGGTTGCCTCGCTCACTCCGCTATCACCTCCTTAATAGGACCAAGACGTTGGGTTAAGTGTGAACGCGTGTTTTTGTGAGCACATCCGCATTATATGCGTGGGGGTTGAAGCCGACGACTGCAATCTTTCAGGTTATACACATGTATACATAAACGGCCGTCCAGGAGGCATCATATTACTTTCAGGCAGAAGTATAAAAATAGCCTTATAAAAATTTATAAAAGCATTTTGCTTACAGTGAGATTACATATCACTCAAACATAATATTTTTTGAGCACTGGGTCTCTATCAAACGGGCACCCTCAAGAACTTCTTCAAAGTAGTGCTCAGCAGCCTTTCGACATATAGCCGAATCCCGCGCTGCAACATTGGTAGCATCCATCTCCGCCCAGTCTGCCTTAACACGGGCAAAGGCCATCCGTGCGCCCTCTATGCACGCTGACCTCTTCATCGCATTAATGCGTGGCACCACGTCAAGGAACTGCTGCACCAAGCTGAAATAGCTGTTCGGTTTTGACCTTTCCCGCCATAGCTGATCCACAACAGACCTCATGGAGAGTCTGGACAACCTATTTAGTTCTGCCCATTCGGCTAATTGGTCAGTCAATGAAAGTGGACGTTCGGGAGAATGGAATTGTCTCCAAAACAACTGATCTATTTCACGGTCCGTCTGACCCTAGAAGTACTTGGCCGCATCGGCAGCGCTCGCCGCCAAATCCATATACACATCCTCCGAACTCCACAGCCGATCCAGAGGGGCATACCGTTGATCTCCGAACTTCCTCCGCAACATAAAGGATTTCCCAGCTGCAATATCCCCGGCTTCCCGCAGCTCCTCCTTCTTTGCCCTCATAGCAGAGCGGAGGTCTTCTTTCGTCGCAGCAGCCTTCTCAAGGTCCGATGCCTTCACTTGGTTTTCCTTTTCAAGAACCCGGCAACGGTCGGCGGCGGCTTTTAATTCTATGGCCATCTTGGCCATCTTGTCTCGGCTCTCACCATGCGCGGCCTTCTCGGCTTGCAACTCTTCGGCCGCCTTCAAAGCAGCCGCATTACCCAACCTCGCTTGTTCCTTGGCTCGGGCAAGTTCTGCCTGCAAGGCTTCAACAGTGGCAGCTCCATCTGCAGTCACAACATATTAAAGATACTGGCATCATGCTGCTCTTCCTATGTGGCGTTTACCAGATAATGACACTTACCCCGTGCCTCGTCAAGCCTTTTGTTAACAAGCTCGATGTCGGCGTCTGCCGCATCCAACTGCCGTTCTAAATGGGCAAACTTGCTAGTCCGGCTAGCCATCGGAGCTTCCATCACCTGCACATAGAGGCAGTATGGTTATTACCTGGGAATATGATCCTCTGTTCGTCGTGGTTTCCGATGACAACCAGAGTCTCAGGGGCTACTATCTACACAGGGCACACCTAGCATGTGCAGGACTATCATACATTCTTTTACGTACCTCAAAGCCTGTCAGTAGACTCATAAAAGCTTCATGCAATCCGCTTTCGGCGGACGATATTCTCTCCATCATCGTATTCATCAGCACACGGTGTTCATCTGAGATGGCCGCTCGCCCCACCAACTCCCTCAGAACATCCGATCGCACACTAGACGGTGCCGGACTCTTTTGTCTGCTCTCTTCAGGAGCCGGACACTGGGAGCTTCGGGGGTCAATGGGATTATCTTCCGGCCTCACCGGACTCGGAGAGGCCCTCCGCGACGACACTTCAGGGTTGCCCGCTTCTGGAGCGGAGGAGTCCGGAGGAGGCGTTTCGCTCTCCATCATCTCTGGAAGAAGATCCCCTGAAGACGAGCTCATTTGAGAGGGGCTAAGGCTCGAACTGCAAAACTATATTCGATGGTTATTTTCTCAGAAGAAAAAGATGGCATATCTGTGCTATTAAAGTATTTCGGGTCACTTACGACTCGCGGGAGAATTGATCCCCCCGCGGACTTTGTGCGGCAACAGCGCCCCCCAAGGTAGGACCCTCTGTGGGAGACTTCTTCTCCCGTTTAGAAGCTTCGGCTTCCGAATCCCCGGGCACAGTCCTTTTCCTCTTCTGGTCGTCTTCCTTCATGGAGACGCTCGCTCCCTCGGCTAGAATGGGCAGCGTTGGGGGCCTGCGTCCGCCCGCATTATCCTCCACAGTATCTTCCTTCAAGGGCTCAGGGCAAGGTGCGGTCTGGAGCATCTTTTCCAATACCGGATTTTCCAAACCCTCAGGGAGGGGGCCGAACATCAAATCAACTTCGCCTTTGTTAGCCAGTCCTGGTCAAAAAGCAAACTCTCAGAAATAACTTCGTAACAAAGGAGAGATAGTATGGTCGGTCGGAAGATGCCTTACCTGTTCGGTGGCGTGGTTACTACTCAGGCCCACGTCCTCGGTGATTTACGTACACTCCACCTGAGGTCCGAAGAATGACTTGTACATCTCCTCGTGCGTCAGGCCGAGAAAACTTTGAATGACATGCGGTCCCTCGGGATTGAACTCCCACAGGCGAAGAGGCCGGCGTTTGCAAGGCTGGACTTGACAAACCAGCATAACTTGTATTACCGCAACCAAACTGAAATCTCCATTGAAGAGATCTCGAATGCGGCTTTGCAGTATAGGCACGTCCTTGGCTGGACCCCAGCTCAGACCTCTGCTGATCCATGACATCAGCTGTGGTGGAGGGCCCGAGTGGAAAACAGGGGGGCCGCCCACTTGGCACTTCTAGGAGCCGTGATGTAGAACCACTCCTGTTGCCACAATTCAGACACCTCTGGGATGGAACCTTTGGGCCACGAAGCTCCCGTCATCTTGTGTATTGAGGCACCTCCACACGCTGCATGTTGCCCCTCAATCATCTTCGGCTTCACTTCAAAGGTCTTGAGCCATAGGCCAAAGTGAGGGGTAACCCATAGGAAGGCCTCGCACACGATGATAAATGTCGTGATATGAATAAAGGAGTCCGGAGCTAGATCATGGAAGTCTAGCCCATAGTAAAACATCAAACCCCTGACAAAAGGATCCAGAGCAAGGCCTAGGACTCGGAGGAAGTGGGACACGAACACGACGTTCTCATTGGGTTCGGGGGTGGGGACGGCCTGCCCTCGGGGAGGCAGCGATGCAAAATTTCGGCGGTCAGATATCTGGCCTCCCTCAACTTTTTGATGTCTTCTTCCGTGATGGAGGAAGGCACCCATCGGCCTTGAAGGCTAGATCCGAACATGACTGAAGGTTTGGAGCACCTGACCTCAGCTTTGGGCGCTTGAGCTTGAGGTGGGGGAAGGATTCGATTGAGCACGGGAGGGAAAAATAAAAGCCTTGTCCCTTTATAAAGAGGGTGAATATCAAGCATCCTCTCCGTGTCTGTTTGGACTTGCCTATAATCTAGGAGTCCTAGAAGCGGTTGGGTTACCCACACCCGTATTGATGAGAATCCCGGAATAAGGGGACACGATCTCTTCTTTAACAAGACGTGCCAAGGAAACTGCCTCGCATGACGCGCTGAGGTTGGATAATAAAACAACTCGGATAAAGGCTTGGCCGTGGTATGTTACACTAAGGAATATGTCAGCAGATTAGATTTGTGTAAATATTATTCTCTGTATGGCAATATGTGGGAACTTATTTTGCAGAGCCGGACACTATCTTTGTGTTCAAAATCTTCTATGAAGTACTTGGAGGAGGAACCCGCCTTGCAATGCCGAAGACAATTTGCGTGCCGGACTCGTCGTCATTGAAGCCTGGTTCAGGGGCTACTGAGGGAGTCCTGGATTAGGGGGTGTCCGGATGGCTGGACTATACCTTCAGCCGGACTCCTAGACTATGAAGATACCAGATTGAAGACTTCGTCCTGTGTCCGGAAGGGACTTTCCTTGGCGTGGAAGGCAAGCTTGGCGATACGGATATGTAGATCTCGTACCATTGTAACCGACTTTGTGTAAGCCTAACCCTCTCCGGTGTCTATATAAACCGGAGGGTTTTAGTCCGTAGGACAACATACACAACAATCATACCATAGGCTAGCTTCTAGGGTTTAGCCTCTCCGATCTCGTGGTAGATCTACTCTTGTACTACCCATATCATCAATATTAATCAAGAAGGACGTAGGGTTTTACCTCCATCGAGAGGGCCCGAACCTGGGTAAAACTTCGTGTCCCTTGCCTCCTGTTACCATCCGGCCTAGATGCACAGTTCGGGAC
Source organism: Triticum urartu (assembly GCF_056163025.1). Classification (NCBI taxonomy): domain Eukaryota; kingdom Viridiplantae; phylum Streptophyta; class Magnoliopsida; order Poales; family Poaceae; genus Triticum; species Triticum urartu. The sequence continues at coordinate 502,137,283 of NC_141879.1, read as the reverse complement.
CCCCTACCCGAGATCCGCCGGTTTTGACACCGACAGCGGTCTTAAGCACCGCGAACTGCTCCGAGATCAACTCCATCCCTTGCATGTCATAGTTCATCACGAAGATCTAGTAGCTTAGTGATAGTGACTAGAGAACTTTATCAATCACTATCCTATCTGGAAGTTTAACTCCCACTTGATTTAAGTGATTGTAGCACCCAGACATTCTGAGCACATGCTCACTAGCTGAGCTATTCTCCTCCATCTTGTTGGCAAAAGAACTTGTCAAAGGTCTCATATCTCTCAAAACGGGCATGAGCCTGAAATCCCAATTTCACCTCTTGGAACATCTCATATGTCTTATGGCGTTTAAAACGTCATTGGAATCCCGATTCTAAGCCGTAAAGTATGGTGCACTAAACTATCAAGTAGTCATCAGGATGTGTCTGTCAGGTGTTCACAACATCCACAGACGACGTTGTAGGGGTTTGCACATCGAGCGGTGCATCAAAGACGTAAGCCTTCTGTGTAGCAGTGAGGACACTCCTCGGACTATGGACCTAGTCCGCATCATTGCTTACAATATATTTCAACTTAATCTTTCTCTAGGAACGTATTGAAACAGGGAGCTACAACGTGAGCTATTTATCTACAACATATTTGCAAAGACAATTTAGACTATGTTCATGATAATTAAGTTCATCTAATCAAATTATTTAATGAACTCCCACTCAGATAGACATCCCTCTAGTCATCTAAGTGAAACATGATCTGAGTCAACTAGGCCGTGTCCGATCATCACGTGAGATGGACTAGTCAACATCGGTGAACATCTTCATGTTGATCGTATCTTCTATACGACTCATGTTGGACCTTCGGTCTTCCGTGTTTCGAGGCCATGTCTGTACATGCTAGGCTCGTCAAGTCAACCTAAGTGTATTGCGTGTGTAAATCTGGCTTACACCCGTTGTATTCGAACGTTAGAATCTATCACACCTGATCATCACGTGGTGCTTCGAAACAACGAACCTTTGCAACGGTGCACAGTTAGGGGGAACACTTTCTTGAAATTATTACGAGGGATCATCTTATTTAAGCTACCGTCGTTCTAAGCAAATAAGATGTAAAACATGATAAACATCACATGCAATCAAATAGTGAAATGATATGGCCAATATCATTTGCTCCTTTTGATCTCCATCTTCAGGGCTCCATGATCATCATTGTCATCGGCATGACACCATGATCTCCGTCATCATGATCTCCATCATCGTGTCTTCTTGAAGTTGTCTCATCATCTATTACTTCTACTACTATGGCTAACGCTTTAGCAATAAAGTAAAGTAATTACATGACGTTTAAGTTGACATGCAGGTCATAAATAAATTAAGACAACTCCTATGGCTCCTGCCGGTTGTCATACTCATCGACATGCAAGTCGTGATTCCTATTACAAGAACATGATCAATCTCATACATCACATATATCATTCATCACATCCTTTTGGCCATATCACATCACACGACACATGCTGCAAAAACAAGTTAGACGTCCTCTAATTGTTGTTGCAAGTTTTTACGTGGCTGCTATAGGTTTCTAGCAAGAACGTTTCTTACCTACGCCAAAACCAAAACATGATATGCCAATTTCTATTTACCCTTCATAAGGACCCTTTTCATCGAATCCGATCCGACTAAAGTGGGAGAGACAGACACCCGCTAGCCACCTTATGCAACTAGTGCATGTCAGTCGGTGGAACCAGTCTCACGTAAGCGTACGTGTAAGGTCGGCCCGGGCCGCTTCATCCCATGATGCCGCCGAATCAAGATAATACTAGTAACGGCAAGTAAATTGAAAATATCGACACCCACAACTGCTTTGTGTTCTACTCGTGCATAGAAACTACGCATAGACCTAGCTCATGATGCCACTGTTGGGGATCGTAGCAGAAATTTAAAATTTTCTATGCATCACCAAGATCAATCTATGGAGTAATCTAGCAATGAGGGGAAGGGGAGTGCATCTACATACCCTTGTAGATCGCTAAGCGGAAGCGTTGCAAGAACGCGGATGAAGGAGTCGTACTCGTAGCGATTCAGATCGTGGTTGATTCCGATCTAAGCGTCGAACAATGGCGCCTCCGCGTTCAACACACATGCAGCCCGGTGACGTCTCCCATGCCTTGATCCAGCAAGGGGAGAAGGAGAGGTTGGGAAGACTCCGTTCAGCAGCAGCACGACAGCGTGGTGGTGGTGGAGGAGCGCGGGACTCCAGCAGGGCTTCGCCAAGCACGACGAGAGACGAGGAGGGAGAGAGGTAGGGCTGCGCCAACAGGGGAAGAACTTCATGTGTTGGCTGCCCCTTTGCCTCCACTATATATAGGGGGAGAGGGAGGTCTGCACCCCCACCTAGGGTTCCCACCCCAAGGGGTGCGGCAGCCCTAGATCCCATCTAGGGTGGCGGCCACAAGGGGGAGAGGGGGAGGCGCACCTGGGGTGGGCCTTAGGGCCCATCTGCCCTAGGGTTTGCCCCCTTCCCCTCTAGGAGGCGCCTTGGGCCTTGGTGGGAGGCGCCCCAGCCCACCTAGGGGCTGGTCCCTTCCCACTATTGGCCCATGTAGGCCTCCGGGGCCCGTGGCCCCTCCCGGTGGACCCCCGAACCCCTCCGGTGGTCCCGGTACACTACCAGTGATGCCCGAAACACTTCCGGTGGCCGAAACCATACTTCCTATATATCAATCTTTACCTCTGGACCATTCCGGAACTCCTCGTGACGTCGGGGATCTCATCCGGGACTCCGAACAACATTCGGTAACCACGTACATACTTTCCCTATAACCCTAGCGTCATCGAACCTTAAGTGTGTAGACCCTACGGGTTCGGGAGTCATGTAGACATGGCCGAGACAACTCTCCGGTCAATAACCAACAGCGGGATTTGGATACCCATATTGGCTCCCACATGCTCCATGATGATCTCATCGGATGAACCATGATGTCAAGGACTCAATCAATCTCGTATACAATTCCCTTTGGCTATCGATACGATACTTGCCCGAGATTCGATCATCGGTATCCCGATACCTTGTTCAATCTCGTTACCGGCAAGTATCTTTACTCATTCCGTAACACATCATCTCGTGATCAACTCCTTGGTCACATTGTGCACATTATGATGATGTCCTACCGAGTGGGCCTAGAGATACCTCTCCGTTACACGGAGTGACAAATCCCAGTCTTGATTCGTGCCAACCCAACAGACACTTTTGGAGATACCCGTAGTGTACCTTTATAGCCACCCAGTTACGTTGTGATGTTTGGCACACCCAAAGCACTCCTACAGTATCCGGGAGTTGCACAATCTCATGGTCTAAGGAAATGATACTTGACGTTAGAAAAGCTTTAGCAAACGAACTACACGATCTTGTGCTAGGCTTAGGATTGGGTCTTGTCCATCACATCATTCTCCTAATGATGTGATCCCGTTATCAACGACATCCAATGTCCATGGTCAGGAAACCATAACCATCTATTGATCAACGAGCTAGTCAACTAGAGGCTTACTAGGGACATGGTGTTGTCTATGTATCCACACATGTATCTGAGTTTCCTATCAATACAATTCTAGCATGGATAATAAACGATTATCATGAACAATGAAATATAATATAATAATAACTAATTTATTATTGCCTCTAGGGCATATTTCCAACATCTATGCCCTTCGGGCTCAAGTGTGCCCAGGCAACATATCAACGGTGTATGCAGAATTGCCTTCACAATCAGATTGGGCGTAATGTTCATGCTTATGTGGATGATATAGTGGTAAAGTCCAGGACAGAGGAAACCTTGGTCACAAATCTGAAAGAGACCTTTGATAACCTCAGGGTCTACAAAATGATGCTTAACCCGGTCAAGTGTGTTTTTGGAGTCCCAACTGGCAAACTCTTGGGTTTTTTTGGTGTCCAACCGAGGTATTGAAGCTAACCCGGAGAAGATTAAGGCAATCACATCCCTGGCCAAACCAACATGCGTCAATGACGTTCAACGGCTGGCGGGTCGTGTTGCTACTTTGAGCCAGTTCATAAGCCGGTTATGGGAGAAGGCGATGCCTTTGTATCAGATGATGAAGAAAACAGATGATTTTGTTTGGAGTGATGCTGCGAACTCTGCTTTTGAGGATCTGAAGAAATAGCTTGCTGAGCCGCCGGTCCTTGTTGTTCCAGTTGAGAAAGAGCCGCTATTGTTATACGTAGCCGCCAACTCACGAGCTGTTAGTGTGGCAATTGTGGTGGAGCGCAAGGAGGTTGGCAAGGAACATCCGGTTCAATGGCCGGTTTACTACGTCAGTGAGGTGTTGATTGAATCTAAACAAAGAAATCCACATTGGCAGAAGCTCGTGTATGGGGTGTTCATGGCGAGACGGGAGCTCAAACATTACTTTCAGGGTCACCCAATCACTGTGGTTAGCTCTGCTCCTTTGGGAGACATCATTCAAAATAGAGAAGGCACTGGACGAGTCGCCAAGTGGGCCATTGAGCTTGGGTCTCATGGGTTGAAGTATGTACCACGTACTGCGATTAAGTCTCAAGCACTGGTTGACTTTATTAATGACTGGACAAAGATGCAGATGCCGGAGGAGAAACCAAACAACACATATTGGACTATTCACTTTGATGGGTCCAGACTGTTGGAACGCTTGGGGGCTGGAGTTGTTTTAACCTCCCCTCGAGGTGACAAATTTTTTTATGTGTCGCGGCTGATGTTTCCTTGCACTAACAACGCAGCGGAATATGAAGCGTTGCTCCATGGTCTTCGAATGGCTAAAGAGATGAGCCTGAGCCAGGTCCGGTGTCTTGGCGACTCAGATTTGGTAGCTCAACAGGTGTCAGGCAAGTGGGATTCCAAAGATCCTCTCATGGCGGCTTATCACCGTGAAGTTGATGCCATTGCAGGGCATTTTAAAGGTTATCAGGTGGAGCACATTGACCGTAGGAAGAACGAAGCGGCTGATGCTTTAAGCCGGTTGGGATCTCAGCGTAAGCCGGTGCCACCTAACACCTTTTTGGATATTTTGCATAACCCGTCTGTTAAGTTACTTACAAAAGAAGATCTAGCCGTTCCTGACCCGGAGGCGCAGTTGGTGGCGGCTCTTCATGTCATCCCAGATTGGACAGTGTCATTCTTGGCTTACATGACCCGGGGCGAGCTGCCAGCGGATGAGACCCTGGCCCGATAGATAACCCGGCGGTCTAAGTCAATGACGATTTCTGACGGAGAACTATACCATCGTAGCGTCTCTGGAGCGTTTCAGCGGTGTGTTTCCCCTGAAGAAGGCCATGAAATACTTCGTGAGATCCATGAAGGCGATTGTGGTCATCATGCCAGGTCAAAATCTCTGGTGGCCAAAGCTTTTCATCATGGTTTTTACTGGTTGACGGCTCACCCTGGTGCAGAAGATCTGGTCAGTTGATGTGATGGATGTCAAAAATTCGCCCGACGAGCACATGTGCCAGCTCAAGAGCTGCGGATGATTCCCATCACTTGGCCGTTTGTGGTCTGGGGGCTTGACATGGTTGGATCTTTCAAAAGGTCTAAGGATAAAAAGACACATCTTTTAGTGGCAGTTGACAAATTCACAAAGTGGGTTCAGGCAGAACCAGTGAGTAAGTGTGATGTGGCCACAGCAGTTCAGTTCATGAAAAAGGTGATTTTCCATTTTGGTTTTCCACACATCATTATCACTAACAATGGCACTAATCTATCCCAAGGGGCTATGGAGGTGTTCTGTCAGCGCGAGCATATCCAGCTTGATGTTTCTTCTGTAGCCCATCCTCAATCCAATGGTCAGGCAGAGAGAGCAAATTAGGAAATCTTAAAAGGTCTCAAGCCCCAGCTTATGGTTCCCTTGCAGCGAACACCAGGTTGTTGGGTAGAGGAGTTACCCTCGGTGCTGTAGAGTATCAAGACCACTCCTAACAGGTCTACAGGTTATACACCTTTCTTCATGGTTTATGGAGCGGAAGCAGTGTTGCCCAGTGATATCCGTCATGACTCGCCCCGTGTGGCGGCTTATGTTGAAGCTAACAATGAACAAGCTAGGCAGGATGCACTTGACTTGTTAGATGAGGAAAGAGACTTAGCAGCGGCTCGATCAGCAATTTATCAACAAGACTTGCGCCGTTATCACAGCCGTCGGGTTAAGTCCAGGACTTTTCAAGAAGGTGACCCGGTGCTCCAGTTCATCCAGGATCTGTCAGATCCACACAAGCTATCCCCACCTTGGGAAGGACCCTTTGTGGTCAGCAAGAACTTAAACAACGGGTCATATTACCTCATTGACGTTTGAGAGCACAAAGACTCACGTAAGTCAGAAGAGGAGACCCGCCGGCCGTGGAACATTGCTCAACTTCGGCCATACTACACCTGAGCCACCAGCTCTCATCATGTACATATTTTGAGGTTGTATATACTATGATAAGTAATAAAGCAGGACCACCGGTCTCTTTTCTTTTCAAAGATTATGCATCTTTACTATTCTTTACTACTATTTTCAAATGACTATTAAGGAGCTGATCATATTTGAATCAAGTCTAACCTTTTTTTGGTCCAGCTTATGATCGTATTCGAATCTAGCTGCAAACTCTCAAGGTCACTTTGGGGCTTCCTGTTCAAAGATAGGTCGTATTCGAACCAAAGAGAACATAGCTGTTGTAACCCTCTTGATCGGCTCAAAGCCAAACTCACTAGGGGGCTTCTTGATCATATTCGAATCACAGCTTAACCCCTTTTGGGTCCGACTTGGATCATATTCGAATCAGGGTCGTTAAAAACCTCTCAAGGTCATTTGGGTGCTTCCTGTTCAAACATATGTCGTATTCGAACCAAAGAGAACATAGCTGTCGGTACCCTTTTGATCGGTGCAACGCCACAGCCACTGGGGGCTATATGATCGTATTCAAATCTTAGCTTAACCCCTTTGGTCCGGTTTACTGATCATATTCGAATCAGAAAACCCCCAATCTTTAGTTACAAAGCTAATTTTGGTTACCATCTGTTATTTGTCTTATTGGTTTTTGTTGTCTCAATTTCAAAATAATCAGTCATGGTCTTTTCGCCGGCTTGACTATTTGACAACAAGCCACCAAGGCATGATAATCATCAGGTATTCAGAAGCATTGACTTCTCGCAAAGACTTGATTACCAACCTCATCACCCGGGTCATATAAACCGGTGGTCCGGAGGTCAAAGATACAGGTATGGCTATGAACAGTTCCTTCTGTATTAATCAAAGGTTATTTCAACCTTGTTTTCTTTTTACATCTGGTTCTGTTTTCTACTATGATAAATAATATTGGCTGTAAATCGGGTGTTCTGACCCGTTCGGTACTAAGCTGCCAAGCCAGTTTTTCCTTTTTTATCTACAGGAACAGAGCGGAAATATTGCGGGGACAACCATAAATATGATGCATATATTGACATCAGCAAAACACAGAATCACACGCAGTGTCTTATGCGCGATGGCATAGGCAAATTATGCAGTGTTTTCATAGCTAATCTATTACAAGGCATTTAAAACCCCCATGAAGATGGTCTTCACTCCTCCCTCGCCGGCTCGCCGCCTTCTACTGATTGGAAGCTGGGTTTTGACCAGTCAAAACCATTCACAACAATAAACTCTGCTTCGTCATCAATCAAGCCGGCTGGATCAACATCCGGAGCAAATGTATGTTGACGAACCGGCGGGATAAGGTCGGTCACCTTGTAGGAGGGAGTTGCCATCTTCTTATTGTCCAAATCAAAACCCGGCTGGTATTTACCGATATTTGTTTCGTCTCCGAGAATGGTGGCCTGAGGTCGCACCTCCCTCACGCAAGCAATGAAGTCATCTTGTTCAAACAAAGACCCGTCTTCCTTTACCGTGGGGTATCCTCTGGCTACATCTGCCGGGTCTAGATCTGCCCCCCAAGCCTTGGAGCGGCTCAGGGCAGTCAAAGCTCCGGCTCTGGCACAGGATCGCTTAACTTCTTGGAATATGGCGGGTAAGATTGACAGCTTTTTTAAGAAATCACTGGGTCGGTTGGGTCCTTGATTGCCAGGAGAAATAGCGGCAAGTGCCCATTGTGCGCCAATGTACAATTGCTCTACTAAGGTATATACTACCTTCAGTTTAATCATGTTGTCTTGGCTCAGATTCTTGCCTCGTGGGCCTGCACATGTTTTGTAAACAACGGGTCAGCTAGCAGTTTATATTCCGAGTCAGCATAAGGTACAAAAGGTCAGTACAGATGGCTTACCAAAGATGGCGGACACCATTTGAGATACCTGGTTTTTAAACCGGTCAGCTCTGTAGTAACCTCCTCAAGAGCTGCTTCCGCTTTTTCGGCGCGCTGTGTTAGTAGTGTTTTCTCTTCAGCCCGGGTTTTCTTCTTGGCAGTCAAGCTATTTTTCAGTTTTTCCGTCTCAGCAAGACTTAATTGAAGCTTGGAGTCGGCAGCCTTGATTTCTGCCTCCTGATCCGCCAGCCGGGTCTTGGCGTCAGTCAATTGCGAACCCAATTCGGATAGGGCGTTCTGCAAAACATATACAGGTGTATCAAAGCTCAAAATTCAAGATTCAAGTCTCAAGTGCCTTTGCACTGCAAAACCACTTGACACTTGGGGGCTAATGTATGCCAAAACAAATTCTTATGACTCTACTATACTTCAAGTCCCAAGTACTTTACAAAGTAACATCACCTGGCACTTGGGGCTAATGTATGATATTTAGCAAGTATCTCATGGGTAAGCCGGACTACAATATTTGTTGAGTTCGGCACAAGACAGTTATGAAATTCAAAGTACCGGCTCATTTATGGTCAAGTGAACTGGCCCTTGGGGACTAGAGGTGAAGTTTATTCTAATTTATTGGACTTCAGAAAAATCCAAAGGTACAGTTTTAGCCTATATCATAAAGTCTACAGATCATTCCGGTCTTCTCATAACCTGAAGTCTTGGGGGCTGGCAGAATATAAGTAAGCCGGAAGAACATACCTCGTACTTCAGCTGCAACTGCTTGACCATTTCGATCTCTGAGTCACGGCTGGAGTGCACATGGCTGAGATACCCGGATAATATGTCGTTGGCATTCAGATGGCCGTAATGCGAAATATCAAAACACACTTTGTCTCTCCAACGCCTCTTGTTTTGCCGTGTGACGAGCCAACACGGTGGGATTCCCCGGCTCAACAAAGCGGCTTCCGATGATCAGAACGTCTTGTGCAGACGGTGATGGCGGGTTGGCCGAGCTGGATGGTCCAGTTGCAGAAGGATTAACGGTGGTATCCTCAACTGATGGCTCAGGAGGATTTACTTTAGCATTGACAGGCGGGTCTTCTAGAGCTTCATTTAATGGAGGAGAAGATGGCATGGCTGGTTCAGGTGCAAGAACTGGCGGGTCTTCCACCGGCTTAGTTACCTTGGCCTTCTTGGACTTAGCTTGACCACTAAGAGAAATGTTATGGGACTGTCTGTACAAAGATACGGTTTGAAAAAACATAGAGGAAAGAGGATTTTTTTTCCTTACCCAGGGGCAGTCTTGAAGGCCGGAAATTGGGTCTGAGACGAGTCACCAGAAGAGCGAGACACCTCCTGCAAAGATAAAACAAAGTAAGTAATGCAAGGGAGAAGATCCATTAACAGCAAGTCAAAGACAAAGAAATAAACCTCATTCTGGCATTTTTGAGGAGTCTGTTGAAGAACAGCAGGCGGTTCATCATCATTCCGGGTCTGACGGCGGCTCTCATGTTGCTGCTTTTTCGAAAGAAAATGAGGATCCAGATAAGCCAAAGGGTGTGAAAACCTTACTTTCCGGGTTACGACTCGAAGTTTCTGTCTTGACAAATGGGCTGAGTCGGAGGAAATAGTTACCTCTTCTTCCACGGCCTGACTGGCCCCTGTGTCATCCTGGCAATGATCAGTGCTAATAAGATTATTAAAAAATTGGCCAAGGTAGTCAAGGGCTACCTCCGACTCAGAAGTATCATCAAGCTTCAACAGATCCTCAGCGGTGCTCTTCTTCTTCTTTTTAGACCTCCGGGTCATCTTCTTGGAGTTTATGACGGCGACACTCGCCTTCTTGGCAGCTTCGTGGTCATATTTGGCTTTCCAGAAATCAGAGTTGGCCTGTAAACAAGTAAAAACAAGATGAAAGGTCAGGCAAGTATTAAAAAAACACGGCTGGGAAAAATACAAGAGAGAGAGAGAGATCAGAGTTTCTTTACCTTTGGCACCGGGTTAAGCTTGCAGAAGGGGTTTAACCCGACTTTACTGTAGTCTTCGTATTTTCCGTTCACCAGAAGGGTTGACATTGAAACAATGTCTTCTTCAGTTAATTGAACGGAGCTGTGACGAAGAGAGTCATCTGGGCCTCCACCATACTCGTACATCAATTTTGATCGAAGGCTTAGAGGGATGACCCTCCACGCAACCCAGCAACGGGTCAAGTCAACTCTGGTTAAGCCGTTACCCAATAAAGCATTAATCCTTTTAATGGATGGTATCAACTTCTTGCGTTCAGTGGCAGTGAGTTTGTAAGGGAGTGCAAATTTGGAGTCAAGACGCTCTAAGCGATGATGACCCACAAGTATAGGGGATCTATCGTAGTCCTTTCGATAAGTAAGAGTGTCGAATCCAACGAGGAGCAGAAGGAAATGATAAGCGGTTTCCAGCAAGGTATTCTCTACAAGTACTAAAATAAGTGGTAACGGATAGTTTTGTGATAGGATAATTTGTAACGAGCAACAAGTAACAAAAGTAAATAAAGTGCAGCAAGGTGGCCCAATCCTTTTTGTAGCAAAGGACAAGCCTGGACAAACACTTATATAGAGAAAAGCGCTCCCGAGGACACATGGGAATATCGTCAAGCTAGTTTTCATCATGTTCATATGATTCGCGTTCGGTACTTTGATAATTTGCTATGTGGGTGGACCGGTGCTTGGGTACTGCCCTTACTTGGACAAGCATCCCACTTATGATTAACCTCTATTGCAAGCATCCACAACTACAATAAAAGTATTAAGGTAAACCTAACCATAGCATGAAACATATGGATCCAAATCAGCCCCTTACGAAGCAACGCATAAACTAGGGTTTAAGCTTCTGTCACTCTAGCAACCCATCATCTACTTATTACTTCCCAATGCCTTCCTCTAGGCCCAAATAATTGTGAAGTGTCATGTAGTCGACGTTCACATAACACCACTAGAGGAGAGACAACATACATCTCATCAAAATATCGAACGAATACCAAATTCACATGACTACTAATAGCAAGACTTATCCCATGTCCTCAGGAACAAACGTAACTACTCACAAAGCATAAACATGTTCATAATCAGAGGGGTATTAATATGCATATAGGATCTGAACATATGATCTTCCACCAATTAAACCAACTAGCATCAACTACAAGGAGTAATTAACACTTCTAGCAACCTACTAGCACCAATCCAGGACTTGGAGACAAGAATTGGATACAAGAGATGAACTAGGGTTTTGAGAGGAGATGGTGCTAATGAAGATGTTGATGGAGATTGCCCTCTCCCAATGAGAGGAGCGTTGGTGGTGACGATGGCGATGATTTCCCCCTCCGAGAGGGAAGTTTCCCCTGCAGAACAGCTCCGCCAGAGCCCTAGATTGGTTCCGCCAAGGTTCCGCCTTGTGGCGGCGGAGTTTCGTCCGAGAAGATGGCTTGTTATTTTTTCCCATCGAAAGACTTCATATAGCAGAAGATGGCCACCAGAGGGCCACCAGGGGGCCCACGAGGTAAGGGGCGCGCCCCCCACCCTCGTGGGCAGGGTATGGCCCCCTGGTGAATCTCTTCCGCTGAGTATTTTTTATATATTCTAAAAACATCTTCCGTGAAGTTTCAGGACTTTTGGAGCTATGTAGAATAGGTCTCTAATATTTGCTCCTTTTCCAGCCCAGAATCCCAGCTGCCGCATTCTCCCTCTTTATGTAAACCTTGTAAAATAAGAGAGAATAGGCATAAGTATTGTGACATAATGTGTAATAACAGCCCATAATGCAATAAATATCGATATAAAAGCATGATGCAAAATGGTCGTATCAACTCCCCCAAGCTTAGACCTCGCTTGTCCTCAAGCGAAAGCCGAAATCGAAAAATATGTCCACATGTTTAGAGATAGAGGTGTCGATAAAAATAAAATACGGACATGAGGGCATCATGATCATTCTTAGAATAGCAACTTATATAATTCTTGTCATATAATCTCTTATGCTAGAGTAATAATTCAATCACAATTTCAAGTATGAATCGTAAACTTCATTGAAAACTAACAAACTATAATCTCAGTCATTGGAGCAATTGTAATTTATCATAACATAGGAAAGAGTCAATGTATAAGCGCTTTTCAGCACGTCCTCATACTCAGCTATCATATAATCTTTCACAATTGTTGACACTCACGCAATACTTATGGGTATGGAGTTTTAATCGGACACAGAGAAAGATAGGGGCTTATAGTTTTGCCTCCCAATGGTTTACCTCAAGGGTAATGTCAACAATAATAGTTCATGAAAACTCACATCCAATTAGCCATATATACCAGGATCTTTCCAACATACCGTGCTTGCCAAAGGATAAAATGTAAAAAGGAAGGGTGAAGATCACCATGACTCTTATGCAATGTAGGAAGTGAAAGTAAAAGATAGGCCCTTCGCAGAGGGAAGCAGAGGTTGTCACGTGCTTTTATGGTTGGATGCACAAAATCTTAGTGCGAAAGAACGTCACTTTATATTGCCACTTGTGATATGGACCTTTATTATGCAGTTTGTCGCTTTTATTTCTTCCATATCACACGATCGTATAAAGTTTATTTTCTCCCACACTAATAAGGCATACATGTTTAGGGAACAATTTTTATTGCTTTCACCGATGACAACTTACTTAGAGGATCTTACTCAATCCATAGGTAGGTATGGTGGACTCTGATGGCAAAACTGGTTTAAGGGTATTTGGAAGCACAAGTAGTATCTCTTCTTGGTGCGATGAATTTGGCTAGCACGAGGGGGAAAGGCAAGCTCAACCATGTTGGATGATCCATGACAATATAATTTATCTCAGATGTAAGAAAACATAACCCATTATGTTGTCTTCCTTGTCCAACGTCAACTCTTTTAGCATGTCATATTTTAATGAGAGCTCACGATCATAAAAGATGTCCAAGATAGTATATCTATATGTGAAGACCTCTCTTTCTTGATTAATTGCAACGATGACCAAAACTATGTTTGTCAACCCTCAACAACTTTTATTCATCATACTTTTTCTATGTGAGATAATTACTCTCCATAAGACTCACATGATCTCTTTGTTTCTTTTTATTTCTTTCTCTTTTCTTTTATTCCCTTAGGATCATGGAAAAATAATCAAGCCCTTGACTCAACACTAATCTTTATTATATAGCTCACGGACTCGATTACATAGAAGGATTATAAAGCAAAACTCACAACTAGATCATACTGAGAACTTTTATTCTACTAGATCAAGATATTACCAAAAGGATCGAACTAAGAAAACGGTAAAGATAAAAGTGATGGTGATACGATACCGGGGCACTCCCCCAAGCTTGGCAGTTGCCAAGGGGAGTGCCCATACCCATGTGATTATGTATCCTTTGTTGGTGAAGAAGGTGGAGTTGTTGATGATGGATAGTCGCACATCGAGCGTAAGAGGTCTTCTAACTTGCGGATAATGCCCTTGAGTGTGATGATATGCTCCTTCAACAAAATATTTTCACGTGTGATATACTTATTTTGTATACGAGCTAACTCAATCATCTTGAAAGCTTTGATCTCTGTTGGGGTAAGAAGATTGTGATCAAGTTGAAGGGTGTCTTCTGTTGCCGGAACTTGATCCCCCATGGCTTTCTTGATCCCTTCATCCTTGTTGATCTCCATGGGTTCTTCTCTCTTCAGCTCTATCTTCATTAGCCAAGCATCGTTGCCCTCATGGTTGGAGGAGGAGGGAAACGACATAGTGCTTGGCCTTGACAACCCTGACAGAAAACAGCTCGAAACAAAGACAGGAAATTTTTGCATGATACGGGAGTTAAAACCTCCGGGAGATTATATAATGAATTTTTGCCGACCAAAATACATGTCGTGTACGAAAATGGAGTCCGAAGAGCATACGAGGTGCCCACGAGGTAGGGGGCGCGCCCTCCACCCTCGTGGAGCCCTCGTGTCCTTCCCGGACTGCTTCTTATTTTTCTATTTTCCTAAATATTCCAAAACAGAGCAATATTGCCTTAAAAACTGTTTTGGAGTCGGTTTACTTACCGTACCATATACCTATTCCTTTTCGGAATCTGAAACGTTCCGGAAAGTGTCCCTTATGTATTCCTCCGGGGTTACGGTTTCAATAACATTGGTTTCAACATTTATGGGATTACCTGAGATATAGTGTTTAATTCTTTGACCGTTCACCACCTTCGGATTTGTGCCTTCGAAGTTGTTGATTTTTATGGCACCGGAACGAAAGACCTCTTCGATAACGTAAGGACCTTCCCATTTAGAGAGAAGTTTTCCTGCAAAAAATCTTAAACGCGAGTTGTATACAATACATAATCACCTACATTAAACTCACGCTTTTGTATCCTTTTGTCATGCCATCTTTTAACTTTTTCTTTAAACAACTTGGCATTTTCATAGGCTTGGGTTCTCCATTCATCAAGTGAGCTAATATCAAATAGCCTCTTCTCACCGGCAAGTTTAAAATCATAATTGAGTTCTTTAATAGCCCAATATGCCTTGTGTTCTACTTCGAGAGGTAAGTTACATGCTTTTCCATAAACCATTTTATATGGAGACATACCCATAGGATATTTATATGCAGTTCTATAGGCCCATAATGCATCATTAAGTTTCTTGGACCAATTCTTTCTAGATCTATTAACAGTCTTTTGCAAAATTAATTTGAGCTCTCTATTACTCAATTCTACTTGACCACAAGACTGAGGGTGATAAGGGGATGCAATTCTATGATTAACATCATATTTAGCAAGCATTTTACGGAAAGCACCATGAATAAAATGTGAACCACTATCAGTTATTAAATATCTAGGGACTCCAAACCTTGGAAAAATAACTTCTTTAAGCATTTTAATAGAAGTGTTATGATCAACACTGCTAGTTGGAATACCTTCTACCCACTTAGTAACGTAATCAATAGCTACTAAAATATGTGTATATCCATTAGAGGAAGGAAAATGTCCCATATAGTCAAAGCCCCAAACATCAAATGGTTCAATAATGAGTGAACAGTTCATAGGCATTTCTTGACGTCTACTAATATTACCAATTCTTTGACATTCATCACAAGATAAGACAACTTACGGGCATCCTTGAAGAGAGTAGGCCAATAAAAACCAGATTGCAATACCTTGTGTGTAGTTCTATCTCCAGCACGGTGTCCTCCATAAGCTTCGGAGTGACACTTGCATAGGATCTGTTCCTGTTCATGCTCAGATACACAACGTCTAATAACACCATATACTCCTTTATAAAGATGTGGGTCATCCCAAAAGTAATGCCTCAAATCATAGAAGAACCTTTTCTTTTGCTGGTATGTGAAACTAGGTGGTATAAACTTAGCAACAATGTAATTAGCATAATCAGCATACCATGGAGCAGTATGAGAAGCATTTATGACATTTAATTGCTCATCCGGAAAGCTATCATCAATAGGAAGTGCGTCATCAAGCACATTTCCTAACCTAGACAAGTTGTCTGCAACGGGGTTCTCGGCTCCCTTTCTATCAACAATATGCAAATCAAATTCTTGTAGCAAGAGAACCCATCTAATAAGTCTAGGTTTAGCATCTTTCTTTTCCATAAGATATTTAATAGCAGCATGATCAGTGCGAATAGTTACTTTAGAATCAACAATATAAGGTCTGAACTTATCACAAGCAAATACAACCGCTAAGAATTCTTTTTCAGTAGTAGCATAATTTCTTTGAGCATTGTCTAGGGTTTTACTAGCATATTGAATAACATTTAATTTCTTATCAACTCTTTGTCCTAGAATAGCACTACAACGTAATCACTAGCATCACACATAATTTCAAAGGGTAAATTCCAATCAGGTGGCTGAACAATGGGTGCAGAGATTAATGCTTTCTTAAGTATTTCAAATGCTTCTACACAATCATCATCAAAAACAAATGGTATATCTTTTTGTAATAAATTAGTCAAAGGCCGAGAATGTAACACCCCATATGTAACTTGCCATATTTGTATTCCAACTCTTGCCATTTTCGGCACTAAGTTATGATATTTCCTCGTTGTCGGGTTTTTGCCTTCGTGTTGTTTTGTCTTTGTCATGCATCTCATATCATGTCATCATGTGCATTGCATTTGCATACGTGTTCGTCTCATGCATCCGAGCATTTTCCCCGTTGTCCGTTTTGCATTCCGGCGCTCCTATGTCCTCCGGTGTCCCTTTCTACCTCTTTTCATGTGTGGGTGTGTAACGTTTTCGGATTGGACCGAGACTTTCCAAGCGGCCTTGGTTTACTACCGGTAGACCGCCTGTCAAGTTTCGTGCCATTTGGACTTCGTTTGATACTCCAACGGTTAACCGAGGGACCGAAAAGGCCTCGTGTGTGTTGCAGCCCAACACCTCTCTAAAGTGGCCCAAAACCCACCAAAACCTCCTCCATCATCTAGACCGTTCTATCACGATCGCGTGGCCGAAAACCGTGCTCAATTTGGAGCCTCCTAGCTCCTCCTACCTATAAATATAGCCTCTTCCCCGAAATCCCGCATCTCTTCCCCCCAAACCCTAAAAAATCCGCTCCCCGCGCCGCCGGACACGTCCGGAGCGGACCGAACGTGTCCGCCCGCCGCGCCCAGCCAGCCACAGCGCGCCATGTGGCAAGCGCCGCCGCCCCGCGCCAACGGCCCAGTGAGCCCGCGCGCGGCCCTCCCCGCCGCCTGACCGGGCCGCGCCCCGTCGCACCGCGCATCGCACGTGCCGCCCTGCTCCGCCACCGCACCGACGACCGCCCCGCGCCGCCCCCTCGGCTCGCTGCTCCGCCCCGTCGACCACTGTCCCTTCGCCGCGCCGCCCTCGCCGTCTCTCGCCGCTCCAGTGACCCGCCCCGGCGACGTCCACGACTCCGGCCACCTCGTTTCCCTCTCCGGCGAACAGTGACTCCGACGACGAACCTCGATTTCCGTGCACCGGCCGATCCAGATCTGGAAACCCTAGATCTCGGTTGACTTTCTCTCCTGTCCCAGTAATTTTGTGCATTTTTCATCGCATCGTATCTCTGCAACCGTGGCTCCGTTTTGAGCATGTAGCATATCAAAATGTTCGTCTCGACAAGTACTTCATTACATCTCATTGCATCATGTTCATTTGAGCTCATCTGGATGCCCTAAATGCTGTTGGAAGAGTGTTAGTTTCTGTTAGTTTCAGATTCATATCAGTAATTGGAGTTTTGTCATTTTTGCCATGATTAATGTGTGCCTCCTATGAACTTGAGCTCTACATGAGTTTTGAAGTATGCCATGCCATCTTTACAGGGGTGTATGCCATGTATTTTTGTGATCTCTGTGGTGACTAGCACAAGCATGCAAAGTAGCCCTCTCAATGTTGCTGATTTCAGGGACTTAGAAATATTCTAAGTCATTGCCCTGTTTATATTTTTATGCCATGTTTTCATGTTGATACAGAGTGATCCATGCCTCTTTTGAGCATGATCGCTAAGGATGTTTTGTAGATATTGTTGTGATCTATCCATCCATGTCTTTGTTTGCAATTATGGAGCACCCTAGCTTGAGTCAATCGAGCTCTACTTTTGCTATAAAATGTTCCTGGCAGAATATTTACATGTTAAGCATTTTTGCCGAGCTTGTTGTAGTTGATCCATGCATGCTATGATGTTTTTCTTGCCATGTTTAGCTTATATGCCATGTCTACTTGCTGGGTGTATGCTTAGTTTGTCATGCAATGCTTTGTGGTGAGTGCATCGAGCTCGTAATCATGCCTACTTTATATCTGTTTTGCCATGTTCCAGTTTTCTGCTAAGTCTGAATCTGTTAACAATAATTGCTATGTTCACATGGTTGCCATTGTATTTTCTGATCCCTTTTGGCTTATGGTAAGTAAGGGACTTTTGTTGTATGCTTTGAGTAGCTTCATGCCATGTATTGCTTTGCCATGATATGTTCCTGTAGCATGTTGTTATCGTAC
Organism: Triticum urartu; assembly: GCF_056163025.1. NCBI lineage: Eukaryota > Viridiplantae > Streptophyta > Magnoliopsida > Poales > Poaceae > Triticum > Triticum urartu. The sequence goes on along the minus strand of NC_141879.1, from coordinate 502,119,042 downwards.
TCTAAACATTGCTTCCTGATGTTAAATTCCTGACTTGATGTTATTTTCACTAAGTCTGTAACCTGATATCTTTTGCACTTTTGCCATGCTTGTTTGAACCTGTTATTGAGTGAATTAGCCGTAGCTCAGTGTTCATCTTTTGTCAAGCATCTTGAGTGGATCCCTGACATGTATTTTGTTGCTATGTTAGATTGCTGTCGCATGTTGTTCTTGACGCATTTAGATGATCTCGTGCTGTTAATCGCAGACCGGTGCCATATTTGTTTTGCTTGTCATTTCCAAACCGTGCATCCGATTCTGGTGATCTTTATATCGATTTCGACCGAACTCAACTCATCTTTCCAGTGGCACTCTTGGTTTTCCAATTTGAGGCCAGGTTCAATCATTCCTTTCAGAAACATTCATATGCATCGCATACCGCATCCCGCATACCATACCATGTTTTGCATAATGTTGCTTGTGCATTGCACGTGGTTGATTGTGTCTCCCTTTGCTTGTTGTTCTTGCTTGGGTAGAGCCGAGAGAAGAGTACGTGATCAAGGAGCCCGTTGAGTACGTTTACGAGGATCAAGCTAACGTCAACTCGGAGAAATTTGTAGGCAAGATGACCATACCCTCGAAATCACTTCTATCTTTGCTTGCTAGATGCTTGCCCTTTTGCTATCCCTATGCTACGATACCTACCACTTGCTTATCATGCCTCCCATATTGCCATGTCAAACCTCTAACCCACCTTGTCCTAGCAAACCGTTGTTTGGCTATGTTACCGCTTTGCTCAGCCCCTCTTATAGTGTTGCTAGTTGCAGGTGAAGATTGGAGTTTGTTCCTTGTGGGAACATTTTTATTGTTGGGATATCATTATTATATCTTGTATATTTTAATGCACCTATATAGTTGGTAAATGGTAGAAGGCTCGGCCTTATGCCTGGTATTTTGTTCCACTCTTGCCGCCCTAGTTTCCGTCATACCGGTGTTATGTTCCTTGATTTTGCGTTCCTTACACGGTTGGGTTATAATGGGAACCCCTTGACAGTTCGCCTTGAATAAAACTCCTCCAGCATGGCCCAACCTTACCATTTGCCACCTAGCCTTTTCCCTTGGCTTTCGCGGACTCAAGGGTCATCTTTATTTTAAACCCCCGGGCCAGTGTTCCTCTGAGTGTTGGTCCAAACTGAGCTGCCTGCGGGGCCACCTCGGGGAAACTTGAGGATTGGTTTTACTCGTAGCTAGTCTCATCCGTTGTGCCCTGAGAATGAGATATGTGCAGCTCCTGTCGGGATTTGTCGGCACATTCGAGTGGCTTTGCTGGTTTAGTTTTACCATTGTCGAGATGTCCTGTAACCAGGATTCTAAGTCTGATCGGATTGTCTTGGGAGAAGGAATATCCTTCATTGACCGTGAGAGCTTGTGATGGGCTAAGTTGGGACTCCCCTGCAGGGATTTGAACTTTCGAAAGTCGTGCCCGCGGTTATGGGAAGATGGGAATTTGTTAATGTTCGGTTGTAGAAAACCTTAAACTTAATTAAAATGAATCAACAGAGTGTGTGGCCGTGATGGTCTCTTTTCGGCGAAGTCCGGGAAGAGAACATGGTCTCGTGTTATGCTTGAACATAGGTTGTCTAGGATCACTTCTTGATCATAGTTTCTCGACCGTGCCTTTGCCTTCTCTTCTCGCTCTCTTTTGTGTATGTTAGCCACCATATATGCTAGTCGCTTGCTGCAGCTCCACCTCATACTTTTACCCTTCCTATAAGATTAAATAGTCTTGATCACGAGAGTGTGAGATTGCTGAGTCTCCGTGACTCACAGATTACTTCAAAACCAGATGTAGGGACCGATGATACCGCTCCAGGAGATTCGACTGAGCTCAAGTGGGAGTTCGATGAGGACTCAGGACGATACTACGTTTCCTTTCCAGACAATCAGTAATGGTGCCCAGTTGGGGCGATCAGGGACTTTGTCGCTTTTGGGGTTGTTCTTTATTTTGGTTCCGTAGTCGGACCTTGAGTGTAACTGGATGAATGTAATGATATTTATGCTATTGTGTGACGTGGCGAGTGTAAGCCAATTATGTATCGCTTTCCCTTATTTATTACATGGGTTGTGTGAAGATTACCTCACTTGCGACATTGCTTACAATGCGGTTATGCCTCTAAGTCGTGCTTCGACACGTGGGAGATATAACCGCATTGTGGGCATTACAGAGAAATTTTTGAGAAGTCCTTAATGAACCTCCTATAAAATTCGGCATGACCAAGGAAACTTCTTATTCCTTTGATGTCCTTGGGACATGGAATCTTCTCAATAGCATCAACCTTGGCTTTATTAACCTCAATACCTCTTTCAGAAACTTTATGCCCCAAGACAATACCTTCATTAACCATAAAGTGGCACTTTTCCCAATTGAAGACAAGATTAGTTTCTTCACATCTCTGCAAAACTATATCAAGGTTGCTCAAGCAATCATCAAAATAAGATCCGTAGACAGAGAAATCGTCCATGAAAACCTCACAAATCTTTTCACAAAAGTCAGAGAATATAGCCGTCCTGCATGTTTGAAAGGTAGCAGGTGCATTACATAAACCAAAAGGCATACGTCTATACGCAAAAGTACCAAAAGGGCAAGTAAAAGTAGTCCTCGATTGATCTTTGGCTAACACAGGTATTTGAGAGAAACCAAAATAACCATCTAGAAAGAAAAAATGTGTATGTTTGGATAATCTTTCTAGTATTTGGTCGATAAAAGGTAAAGGGTAATGATCCTTTTTAGTTGCCTTATTTAATTTGTGGAAATCAATTACCATCCTATAACCTATAATAATTCTTTGAGGAATCAATTCATCTTTATCATTAGGAACAACAGTAATACCTCCCTTCTTAGGGACACAATGGACAGGACTTACCCACTGACTATCAGCAACGGGATAAATTATACCTGCCTCAAGGAGCTTCAGTATTTCCTTTCTTACCACTTCTTTCATTTTAGGATTCAGTCGTCGTTGATGGTCATGAACTGGTTTAGCATCTTCTTCCAAATTAATTTTATGTTGACATAGAGTGGGACTAATGCCCTTAAGATCATCAAGAGTATACCCAATAGCAGCACGGTGCTTATTCAGAGTTTTCAATAATCTCTCTTCCTCATGCTCTGAAAGGTTAGCACTAATAATAACATGATGTATCTTTTTCTCATCAAGATAAGCATATTTCAGAGTATTAGGTAACGGTTTAAGCTCAAACACGGGATCACCCTTGGGTGGAGGAGGATCCCCTAGGATTTCAACAGGAAAATTGTTTTTCAGAATAGGTTCTTGTTTAAAGAATACTTATTCTATTTCCCTTCTTTCATTCATAAACATATCATTTTCATGGTCTAGCAAATATTGTTCTAAAGGATCACTAGGAGGTACGGCAATAGAGGCAAGACCAATAATTTCATCCTTACTAGGTAATTGTTCTTCACGGTGTTGTCTACTAAATTTAGAAAAGTTAAATTCATGAGTCATATCATCTAAACCGATAGTAACAACATCCCTTTTGCAATCTATGGTAGCAGTAACAGTGTTCAGGAAAGGTCTACCAAATATAATGGGACAAAAGCTATCTTGTGGGGAACCAAGAAAATCAGCAGGATATTTAGTTTTCCCACACAAGACTTCGACATCTCTAACAATTCCCATTGGTGAAATAGTATCTCTATTGGCATGTTTAATTGTGACATCAATATCTTCTATCTCAGCAGGTGCAATATCATGCATAATTTCTTTGTATAAGGAATAAGGTATTGCACTAGCACTAGCACCCATATCACATAAGCCATGATAACAATGATCTCCTATTTTAACAAAAATAATAGGCATGCCTACCACCGGTCTCTTTTTATCTTTAGCACAAGGTTTAGCAATTCTAGCAGTTTCATCAAGGAAATGAATGACATGCCCATCAATATTATCAGACAAGAGATCTTTAACAATAGCAATATCAGGTTCAACTTTAATTTTCTCATGAGGTGTATAAGTTTTAATATTGCTTTATGAATCACAGTTGAAGCTTTAGCATGATCCTTTATCCTAACAGGGAAAGGTGGTTTCTCAACATATGTAGTAGGAACAATAGGATCATTATAAGTGACAATATTTTCTTCAACTTTAATAGGTGCAGCTACTTTTACTTCTATGGGAGGATGATATTTAAACCACTTCTCCTTGGGGAGATCAACATAAGTAGCAAAAGATTCACAAAAAGAAGCTACTATCTTAGAGTCAAGTCCATATTTAGTGCTAAATTTACGGCAAAACATCGGTATCCATAAAAGATTTAACACAATCAAAACTAGGTGTCATACCTGACTCCTTATCTTTGCCGAGGTCCCAATATTCAGAGTTGCGTTTAATTCTTTCCAATAAATCTCATTTGAATTCAATAGTCTTCATCATAAAAGAGCCAGCACAAGAAGTATCAAGCATGGTGCGATTGCTATCAGAAAGCCGAGCATAAAAGTTTTGAATAATAATTTCTCTTGAGAGCTCATGATTGGGGCATGAATATAACATTGATTTAAGCCACCCCCAAGCTTGAGCGATGATTTCTCCTTCGCGAGGCCAAAAATTATATATATAATTGCGATCACGATGAACAAGATGCATAGGATAAAACTTCTGATGAAATTCTAATTTCAATCATTTGTAATTCCAAGACCCCATATCATCACATAGCCTATACCATGTCGATGCATCTCCCTTCAAATATAAAGGGAAGACCTTCTTCTTAACAACATCTCCGGGTACACCTGCAAGCTTAAATAATCCACAAACTTCATCCACATATATTAGATGCTCATCAGGATGTTTTGTTCCATCTCCCAAAAAAAGGATTAGCTAGCAGTTTCTTTATCATACCCGAAGGAATTTCAAAGAAGACATTTTCATTTTCAGTAGGTTCAGTAGGTTGAGGAGTAACTCTTTGCTCTACTGGTCGGGGTGAAGATACTCCGAACAAGCCCCTCAGAGGATTACTTTCCATAGTAACAAGTGACAGTAAATTTCAGCACATATATAAATTTTTCCTTACCAAATTCCACCTACCAAAGGCGCTTCACTCCCTGGCAACGGCGCCAGAAAAGAGTCTTGATGACCCACACGTATAGGGGATCTATCATAGTCCTTTCGATAAGTAAGAGTGTCGAACCCAGCGAGGAGCAGAAGGAAATGATAAGCGGTTTCCAGCAAGGTATTCTCTGCAAGTACTGAAATAAGTGGTAACCGATAGTTTTGTGATAGGATAATTTGTAACGAGCAAAAAGTAACAAAAGTAAATAAAGTGCAGCAAGGTGGCCCAATTCTTTTTGTAGCAAAGGACAAGCCTAGACAAACTCTTATATAGAGAAAAGCGCTCCCGAGGACACATGGGAATATCGTCAAGCTAGTTTTCATCACGTTCATATGATTCGCGTTCGGTACTTTGATAATTTGGTATGTGGGTGGACCGGTGCTTGGGTACTGCCCTTACTTGGACAAGCATCCCACTTATGATTAACCTCTATTGCAAGCATCCGCAACTACAACAAAAGTATTAAGGTAAACCTAACCATAGCATCAAACATATGGATCCAAATCAGCCCCTTACGAAGCAACGCATAAACTAGGGTTTAAGCTTCTGTCACTCTAGCAACCCATCATCTACTTATTACTTCCCAATGCCTTCCTCTAGGCCCAAATAATTGTGAAGTGTCATGTAGTCGACGTTCACATAACACCACTAGAGGGGAGACAACATACATCTCATCAAAATATCGAACGAATACCAAATTCACATGACTACTAATAGCAAGACTTCTCCCATGTCCTCAGGAACAAACGTAACTACTCACAAAGGATAAACATGTTCATAATCAGAGGGGTATTAATATGCATATAGGATCTGAACATATGATCTTCCACCAATTAAACCAACTAGCATCAACTACAAGGAGTAATTAACACTACTAGCAACCTACTAGCACCAATCCAGGACTTGGAGACAAGAATTGGATACAAGAGATGAACTAGGGTTTTGAGAGGAGATGGTGCTGATGAAGATATTGATGGAGATTGCCCTCTCCCGATGAGAGGAGCGTTGGTGGTGACGATGGCGATGATTTCCCCCTCCGGAAGGGAAGTTTCCCCTGCAGAACAGCTCCGCCAGAGCCCTAGATTGGTTCCGCCAAGGTTCCGCCTCGTGGCGGCGGAGTTTCGTCCGAGAAGATGGCTTGTTATTTTTTTCCATCGAAAGACTTCATATAGTAGAAGATGGCCACCGGAGGGCCGTCAGGGGGCCCACGAGGTAGGGGGCGCGCCCAGGGGGTAGGGCGCACCCCCACCCTCGTGGGCAGGGTGTGGCCCCCTGGTGAATCTCTTCCGCTGAGTATTTTTTATATATTTTGAAAATGTCTTCTGTGAAGTTTCTGGACTTTTGGAGCTGTGCAGAATAGGTCTCTAATATTTGCTACTTTTCCAGCCCAGAATCCCAGCTGCCGGCATTCTCCCTCTTTATGTAAACCTTGTAAAATAAGAGAGAATAGGCATAAGTATTGTGACATAATGTGTAATAACAGCCCATAATGCAATAAATATCGATATAAAAGCATGATGCAAAATGGACGTATCAAGCGGTAACCCGGCAGTGGATGCTCATTTGCTGGTGAAGTGTCTTCACAATAAAACCAAGTCTGATTCCAGACCTTGGGATGACTTGGCAAGACTATAAGGGGGAAGACGGTGCCTTGTCGACGCTGAATTAAGATACCTCCAAGTTCTAGGCTAGGGCCATTGGTGCACTCATTCTGACGGTTCAGATAAAAATACTCTCTAAAGACTTCCACGGTCGGCTCTTCCTGAAGGTACACCTCACAGAGTACTTGGAAGTTGCAGATATTGGATATGGAATTGGGCCCGATATCTTGAGGGTGGACTTTGAAAAAATTGAGGACATCTCTGAAGAACTTTGAGCCGGGCGGTGAAAAGCCATGATTCATGTGGTCAGTAAACACAATGACTTCGCCATCTCTTGGATTGGGACGTTTTTCGTCCGGGTCAGGTGCACGGTAAGACATGACATTTTTAGAACTCCTTCAAATTTTCCTTAGTTACGGTTGAGGGAACCCAGTTGCAGACAGTCGGCGCTTTGGACGGCATGGTGTTCAAAAACAAACTGAAAGCAAGGCAACATGCCGGTTCAATTCAATAAATATGGTGAAAGTAAATGATGATGATACAGGGGTGTAATGGCAGCTTAAGTAAGGGCTAATGTCATATAAGGAAAAGTAAGCCCGCACAGTAAGCCGCCATGACTACAGACATTTGAGAAATACTAGCGGCAGAATTGGTTAAGTATGGAGACAAACAGGTTTCTTAACTTCTGGATATTACTATGGATCAAATGGCCGTTCAAAATTAAAAAAATTCCTAGACCTAAAAATATAGCCCAGATGAGTTCATCAGCTCTAAGAAGGTATCTGTGCAAAGGAAAGGGATCTACTAACATCTAAAACGGGTGTAAAATCACTACCGCACGAGTTTGGTGTTCCTTTTTGATCAAGAGAGGCTGTGGAAGAACAGCGAAGAACACCGATGAACTCGCAAACCCTAATGCAGATCTAAAGGTGTGAGAAGGCAAGAACTTACGGATGCGGATCTGTTGCGGAGGGTCATCGCCGTTTCTCTGGACAGTTCAGGGTGATGCAGCGGCCGAGCTTGAGGACGACGATGAGCGCTGCGGCGGCGGCGGAGCTCGAGCGATAGAAGGGTTGCGAGAGAGGAAGAAGACGATGAAAAGGGGGAGAATGAAGAAAGGATAGTCGTGCCTATTTATAAGGAGAAGACTGATAAGTGGGCGCAAAAAACGAGGAGACCAAAACATGATTATCCAGCTACCCAGGCGCCTCGATTTTCGGGAAGGCGTTAAAGATAAAGATCCGTTAAAAAGATGACATGGTGGTGGGTTCCAGAAAAATCCAGAGGTGACGTCATGGCGGTTTACAAAGCTTTCGCAAAACAGTAATAGATGGATTTTTTCTAAGTATTGAAGATTGACAAGAACGAAGTTCAAATCAACCTGGGGCCTAATGTTGGGGATATAGCTATCAGTTATGACCCGCCCAGGAGGGGCCGGGTCAGCCCCAATGGCGAGTCACAAAGGAATCCCAATAGACATTCAAGGCGATAGGTTATTAAACCTTATAGAAAGCCTAATGGCCTAGCGGCGGCTTAATGCCCAATATTGTAACCGCCGTATGTAAGGAAAGACTTGTAAGGAAAGGAATGTAAAAGAAGTCACCGAGCCGGACACGATTTATGAGCCGGCCGGGACTCTGTAGGCCACCAGGCGTCAACCCATGTATATAAGGGGACAACCCGGTGGCGGCTTAGGGCTAGAAACAAGAGATCGATAACCAAGCCGGGGAACTAGCCTCTTGGTGATCGAAACCCCAGCAATATCAACACAACTAGACGTATGCTTTTACCTTCATTGCAAGGGGCCGAACTAGTATAAAACCTCTCGTGTCCTTTATCCCGATTAACCCCTTTAAGCATCCTAGTTGCGATGGCCCTACGACTAAGTCCTTTCGCTAGGACATCTGTCGTGATAATTCCATGACAGAATCCGAGGTTCGCTGTGGATCCCGCCGGAATTCATCCTCGCGGTGGCCGGAGTAGGACGGAGCGGTGATAACCCACAAGTATAGGGGATCGCAATAGTTTTCGAGGTAGAGTATTCAACCCAAATTTATTGATTCGACACAAGGGGAGCCAAAGAATATTCTCAAGTATTAGCAGCTGAGTTGTCAATTCAACCACACCTGGAAACTTAGTATCTGCAGCAAAGTATTTAGTAGCAAAGTAATATGATAGTAGTGGTAATGGTAGCAAAAGGTAACAGTAGTAAAAGTAATGTTTTTGGTATTTTGTAGTGATGATAGCAATAGCAACAGAAAAGTAAATAAGCGAAGAACAATATATGGAAAGCTCGTAGACAATGGATCGGTGATGGAGAATTATGACGGATGCGGTTCATCATGTAACAGTCATAACCTAGGGTGACACAGAACTAGCTCCAGTTCATCAATGTAATGTAGGCATGTATTCTGAATATAGTCATACGTGCTTATGGAAAAGAACTTGCATGACATCTTTTGTCCTACCCTCCCGTGGCAGCGGGGTCCTTACGGAAACTAAGGGATATTAAGGCCTCCTTTTAATAGACTACTGGAACAAAGCATTAACACATAGTGAATACATGAACTCCTCAAACTACGGTCATCACCGGTAAGTATCCTGATTATTGTCACTTCGGGGTTAACGGATCATAACACATAATAGGTGACTATAGACTTCCAAGATAGGATCAAGAACTCTCATATATTGATGAAAACATAATAGGTCCAGATCTAAAATCATGGCACTCGGGCCCTAGTGACAAGCATTAAGCATAGCAAAGTCATAGCAACATCAATCTCAGAACATAGTGGATACTAGGGATCAAACCCTAACAAAACTAACTCGATTACATGATAAATCTCATCCAACCCATCACCGTCCAGCAAGCCTACGATGGAATTACTCATGCACGGCGGTGAGTATCATGAAATTGGTGATGGAGGATGGTTGATGATGACGATGGCGACGGATTCCCCTCTCCGGAGCCCCGAACAGACTCCAGATCAGCCCTCCCGAGAGGTTTTAGGGCTTGGCGGCGGCTCCGTATCGTAAAACATGATGAATTCTTCTCTCTTATTTTTTTCTCCCTGAAACACAATATATAGAATTGGAGTTGGAGTCGGAGGAGGTCTAGGGGCCCACGAGGTAGGGGGCGCGCCCCCCACCCTCGTGGGCAAGTGGTGGGCCCCATGGCCTTCATCTTTTGCAGGTATTTTTTATATTTTCCAAAAAGTTGCTCCGTGAAGGATCAGGTCATTCCGAGAACTTTTGTTTCTGCACATAAATAACACCATGGTAATTCTGCTGAAAACAGCGTCAGTCCGGGTTAGTTCCATTCAAATCATGCAAGTTAGAGTCCAAAACAAGGGCAAAAGTGTTTGGAAAAGTAGATACGACGGAGACGTATCAACTCCCCCAAGCTTAAACCTTTGCTTGTCCTCAAGCAATTCAGTTGACAAATTGAAAGTGATAAAGAAAAACTTTTACAAACTCTGTTTGCTCTTGTTGTAAATATGTAAAGCTAGCATTCAAGTTTTTAGCAAAGATTATAACTAACCACATTCGCAATAATGCTTAGGTCTCAAGTTTACTCATATCAGTAGCATAATCAACTAGCGAGAAATAATAATAAATCTTGGATGACAACACTTTCTCAAAACAATCATAATATGATATAACAAGATGGTATCTCGCTAGCCCTTTCTGAGACCGCAAAACATAAATGCAGAGCACCTTTAAAGATCAAGGACTGACTAAACATTGTAATTCATGATAAAAGAGATCCAGTCAAGTCATACTCAATGTAAACTAACAGTAATGAATGCAAATGACAGCGTGCTCTCCAATTGGTGCTTTTTAATAAGAGGATGATGACTCAGCATAAAAGTAAATAGATAGGCCCTTCGCATAGGGAAGCAGGGATTTGTAGAGGTGCCAGAGCTCGGTTTTGAAATAGAGGTGAATAATATTTTGAGCGTTATACTTTCATTGTCAACATAACAACCAAGAGATGGCAATAGCTTCCATGCTACACACATTATAGGCGGTTCCCAAACAGAATGGTAAAGTTTATACTCCCCCTTGCACCAACAAGCATCAATCCATGGCTTGCTCGAAACAACGAGTGCCTCCAAGTAACAAGAGTCCCAGGGGAGTTTTGTTTGCAATTATTTTCATTTAGTTTGCATAAAGCATGGGACTGGGCATCCCGGTGACCAGACACTTTCTCGTGAGTGAGGAGCGGTGTCCACTCCTCTTGAGAATAACCCGCCTAATAAGGAAGATACAGACAGCCCTAGTTGATACATGAGCTATTCGAGCATACAAAATAGGATATTTATTTGAAAGTTTAGAGTTTGGCACATACAAATTTACTTGAAACGGCAGGTAGATACCGTATATAGGTAGGTATAGTGGACTCACGTGGAATAACTTAGGGGTTTATGGAGTTTGGATGCACAAGCAGTATTCCCGCTTAGTACAGGTGAAGGCTAGCAAAAGACTGGGAAGCGACCAGCTAGAGAGCGACAACAGTCATGAACATGCATTAAAATTAATCAACACCGAATGCAAGCATGAGTAGGATATAATCCACCATGAACATAAATATCATGAAGGCTATGTTGATTTTGTTTCAACTACATGCGTGAACATGCGCCAAGTCAAGTCACTTAAATCATTCAAAGGAGGATACCACCCTATCATACCACATCATAACCATTTCAATAGCATGTTGGCACGCAAGGTAAACCATTATAACTCATAGCTAATCAAGCATGGCACAAGAAACTATGATCTCTAGTTGTCATTGCAAACATGTTTATTCATAATAGGCTAAATCAGGAACGATGAACTAATCATATTTACAAAAACAAAAGAGGTCGAGTTCATACCAGCTTTTCTCATCTCAGTCAGTCCATCATATATCGTCATGATTGCCTTTCACTTGCATGACTGAACGATGTGAATAATAATAATAGTGCACGTGCATTGGACTAAGCTGGAATCTACAAGCACTCAATGAACAGGAGAAGACAAGGAAATATGGGCTCTTTTGTCAGATCAACAATTATGCATACAAGAGCCACTTCAACAATTTAATTATGGTCTTCTCCTATTGACCCCCAAAGAAAAGAAAAAGAAATAAAACTATTTACATGGGAGAGCTCCCAACAAGTAAAAGAAGAACAGGAAATCTTTTTGGGTTTTCTTTTTTTTCAATTACTACTACAAGCATGGAAAGTAAACTAATTAAAAGCTACAACTAATTTTTTTGGTTTTTCTTAAGGTTTATTAAACACACAAAAAGAAAGCATAAAAAGGAAAGTAAACTAACATGATGATACAATGAAAAAGTATGAGCACCGACATCTAGCAATGAGTGTGTGAACATAAATGTAATATCGGTGGGAAATACGTACTCCCCCAAGCTTAGGCTTTTGGCCTAAGTTGGTCTATGGCCACGGCTGGCCTAGCGGATATCCATAATAGTAGCTGGGGTCGTACTGAGATGCAGCGGCTATCGCCTCCTGAGCTGCAGCGTGGCGACAAGCGGCCTCCCTTCTCCTCTCGTACTCATCTGCCTCCTCTCTGGTAATAACATATCTTCCTTTTGGCTGATGATCAAAGAAGGCAGGATCAAGGAGAGTAATATGGACAGCACGACGTCTGTCAAAGATTAGTCGATACTTGAGAGGTGATTCATTCCTCTCGACAAACTGGTGGTGAACCATAGCATTAAAGTCTAGGTAAGCAGGGGGTAATTCAATATCATCTTCGTGTATGGCTATACCAAGAAAATTAGCTATGCGGGTTGCATAAATTCCACCAAAGAAATCTCCATTAAATCTATTAAGATGCAACCATGTGCAACAATGGCTCCCAAATTATAAGATTTATCTCCTAACACAGCACTCCTAAGAATATTGAGGTCAGAGACACACATGTGACATGCCTCATCTTTACCATTAATGCATCTATCTATGAAGAGAGAAAAATAATGTATAGCAGGAAAGTGAATGCTCCCTATGGTAGCTTGTGTTATATCTCTAGATTCTCCCACAGTTATGCTAGCAAGAAAATCTCTAAATTCAGATTTGCGAGGATCCCTTATACTACCCCATTGTGGAAGTTTCCAAGCAGTGGTAAAATCCTCTAAGTCCATAGTGTAAGAATTTTCATAAAGATCAAACAGGACAGTTGAAGAATTACGTGAAGATGAAAATTCAAACCTCCTCACAAAGGAACTAGTGAGATTGTGATACTGGTTGCACTTCTCTTCCTCGAAGCTCACAAGATCAGTGTTGGTGTCAAAACCGGCGGATCTCGGGTAGGGGGTCCCGAACTGTGCGTCTAGGCCGGATGGTAATAGGAGGCAGGGGACACGATGTTTTACCCAGGTTCGGGCCCTCTTGATGGAGGTAAAACCATACGTCCTGCTTGATTAATATTGATGATATGGGTAGTACAAGAGTAGATCTACCACGAGATCAGAGAGGCTAAACCCTAGAAGCTAGCCTATAGTATGATTGTATGTTGTGATTGTTGTCCTATGAACTAAAACCCTTCGGTTTATATAGACACCGGAGAGGGTTAGGGTTACACAAGGTCGGTTATAAAGGAGGAGATATCCATATCCGTATTGCCTAGCTTGCCCTCCACGCCAAGTAGAGTCCCATCCGGGCACGAGACGAAGTCTTCAATCTTGTATCTTCATAGTCTAACAGTCCGACCAATGGAGATAGTCCGGCTGTCCGGAGACCCCCTAATCCAGGACTCCCTCAGTAGCCCCTGAACCAGGCTTCAATGACGATGAGTCCGGCGCGCAGTATTGTCTTCGGCATTGCAAGGCGGGTTCCTTCTCCGAATACATCACAAAAGAATTTGAATACGAGGATAGTGTCCGACCCTGCAAAATAAGTTCCACATTCACACATCATAGAAGAATTTGAATACGAGAATAATATTTTCGCAGATCTAATTTGCTGGCTTGTTTTGGCAGCATGACGTTATGTCATGGCCCGGTGATTATTCGAACCATTCCCTTTAACCAACCCCGCACATAACGCGAGGCAGTTTTTCGACACGTCTTGTCAAAGCAGAGATCGTGTCCCCTTATTACGGGATTCTCATCAATACGGGCATGGGTAACCCAACCGCGCCATCAACTGCGGTGCTTGGGGGATAAGCGAGTTTTACCAGGCAAGTGGGGACGCTTAGCTTCGTCTGCCCATATAAAGGGATAAGGATTCACCTTTCTATCCACGCCTTCTTCCTCCTTTGCTCATCCGTTTTCGCACACTCGAGCTCTAGCGCTCAAGTCCGCTCTTCCCACCTCAACCTTCTCCAACCATGTCCGGAGCGGGAGGCAGGTGGATGGTCTCCTCCGTCACGGAGGGAGACATTAAGAAACTGAGGAGAGCCGGATACCTGCCCGACGACATCGCGCACCGGCTCCCAGATGAGGGGCAGCTCATCCCCACCCCCAGGCCCCATGAGAGGGTAGTATTCCTCACCCATTTCCTCCACGGACTGGGATTCCCTCTCCATCCATTCGTCCGGGGGCTCATGTTCTATTACGGCCAAGATTTCCATGATCTGGCCCCAAACTTCGTCCTCAACATCTCGGTGTTTATCGTCGTGTGTGAGGCCTTCCTCCGCATCAAGCCCCACTTCGTCTTATGGCTGAAGACCTTCAGTGTCAGGCCAAAAGTGGTGGGCGGCCGCCAGGCGGAGTGCGGAGGCGCCATGGTGGGCGAGATGCCCAACGTAACATGGATCGAAGGCTCCTTTGTGGAAACCATAAAGGGGTGGCAATCAGGGTGGTTCTACATCACCGAGCCGCGCGACCCTGTATGGGTAGTGGCCCCGAGTTCTGATCTGGCATCCCCACACAGCTCACCTCCTGGAAAGAGAAGGGCCTGTCCTAGGGTAGTTCCGAAGAGCTGACCGGACTCCAAACATGTATTCAAAACATGGTGAACAAAAAGCTCAAGCTTGTCAACATAGTCCAAGTTATGCTCATCCGCCGGATCCTCCCGTGCCAACAACGGGAGTTCAACTTGTGGGAGTTCGACCCGACGCAACACCGAATTCTGAACAGGCTCTTCGACACGACTCATGAAGATGCCTGGAGGGTGCTGTTCAAAAGTGTCGAGGTCCCCCCTCCTATTGCTGAGGATCGCAGATTCAGCGCGAAGCGCCAAGCCAGTGCGGTAAGCTGCTTTACCTATCACAGGATACTTATTTTTTTTATAGATTGACTCTATGCGGGATCTAAACTCCCGTACCTTTGACAGGACTGGCAGAAGATGGCCGGACAGATCGACTGTACGGCTCCTTTGCCTGAAGGCCCCGCTGACGCTCTTCTGGCGAAGATGTTGACCCGGCCCCTTATACGGTGTCGGAGAAGACCAAGAAGGCCAAGGGAACCCGAAAGAGTTCCCGACGCCAGGCATCGTCGGACTCACCGTCCGATGACTCTGCGGCGCACTCTTCCCCCGAAGACGAGGAAGAAGAAGAAGAAGATGCTCCCCCACCGACTGGGGGAGACAGGAAAAGGAAGGCCGCCCCAACCGGGGAGGCCGGAGGGTCCAAGAAGGGAAGGACTCTCCTTCCGGACAGTTCCACCGCCGCCGACGAAGGCGAAGGCGAGTGGTTGCCCAGGGCCAAGCCCCCGGGGAGATCATAAGTGTTCGGATACCAGAGTAACTCATGGAATTCCTTTGTCACACTGTTTTCCCTAATCGACGAACATGATTATGCAAGCCGCCACGAGCCAATATCGAGGTATCATCGGACGGCTCCTTGGGCTTGTCGGACATGGATAGCGATCCAGTCCCGACCGCCACCTCCCCTCATCCCGCCGACAACGCCGAGGTGTTGTCTCAAGAGGCACCGGATCAAGGGGAGATAGTCCCGGAGGCGCCTCAAGGCGACCTTCCGGACTCCGGGAGCCAAGGGGACAGGGCCCCCGAGAGCTCCGAGTTCGGCCCTCGGCCGAACACCGCGTCGGACCCTCCAGCGGTTCCGGGCTCGGGCAGGCAGGCTCCTTCAAAGAGGGGCAAGACGCATGTGCCGGTGACCTCTGTCCATCCAGAGGCACCAGACAATCTGCTGGAAGCGCTTCGCAGCGCTTCCATCGACGAGGAGCATCGCACTATCATGAGTGCAGTGATCCAGAAGGTTCAGTCCGCCAAGAGCGGATTGACTGAAGCCTGTGCCAGCCTTCTAACAGGCTTTGAGGTAAGTGTTTTAAAATGTAGTAGAAATATTACCGCATAGACAGTAGCCCCTGATGCTTTGTTCGGTGTTCACAAACAAAAGCCAAACAGAGGATCAAATAATATCGCAGGAGTCTAATATAAGTATGTCAATATGCGTATGCAGGCTTCACTGCTGGCATCCGCCGCACTGACTGCGGAGGCCGCCGTCCAGGAAAGAGCTCAGCCTTGCCAAGAGGCAGCTCGAGGAGAACAGGGGTAAGTAATACCCTGTCTATAGATATGTGTATATAAAAGAGGACACGATTGCAAAATGACAGGATCATCGTATGTTTGCCAGGGGCCACGACCGAGGTGGCGACCCTGAAGCAAGTGCTAACCAAGGCCGAAGATAAAAGCGGCCAAGGAGCGCACCGAGCGGGAAAAACAAGAGGCTCGTGTGGGCGAGCTGCAGCAAGAGCTCCAGGCTCTCGTGACAAAGCACTAGGCGTTGGAGCTTGACTCGAAGACGCGAGAGTCTGAACTTGCCGTGGCCTTGAGAGTGCAAAGAGTGCCAAGGCCGAGGCCCAGAAGGCCCTCCAGGAGATCGCCGCAATGAAGAAGATAGCGGCGGGTAAGGCATTCTATATGCAGAGCAAGCATGTAAAAGTAAATTACTGATGACTTACCCGAATTCTGAGCTCTCCAGGAGCATTCGCAGATTTGCCCCGCAGCGTGTCGGATGCCGCGCAGTTTTACCAGGCTGAGGAGGGAAGCTCAACGGAGAAGCTGTTCTGGTCTCAGTATACTGGGACCGAGCACCCAATGCCTCTGAGCGACCAGCTAAAGCAACTGGTCGAGCTGCACAAGGCGACCGAACAGGCCATGAAGGGCCTTATAGTCCGGCTGTGGCCTGGCGACGTCCTTCTGAACAGCTACTTCGGCCTGGTGAGGCGGCTTGTGGATGCCTGCCCATAGCTGGAGGTCATCAAGCGGTCCGTCTGCATTGAAGGTGCACGCCGGGCTTTCGCCCGTGTGAAGGTGCAGTGGGCCAAGCTAGACGCTGTGAAGCTGATCAAGGAAGGGCCGCCGCAGGGCAAGGAGCATCGTACCCCCGAAATTTATTATGAGGGTGTCCTGAAGGGTGCCCATCTTGTAGCGGACGAATGTTCAAAGGATGTAATATTTGAGTAAACTTGCGCGTGTGATCTCCTGTATGATGAAAAGTTGTTTCATATGCGCTATGCAACGCTTGTGTGAATTTAAAATATTACCTTCTGTTTGGCCGTTTATCCAATCTGAGAGATGGCTAGTCCTCGGCTTCTGCCCCCATGCCACGAGTGCTGGGGTGTTCGGGATAAACTTGAGCACTCTTGTTCCCATATTTGGGTCCTTCGAGGGAGGTGCTCAGCACAACGAACAAGGCAACCGGACTAATAATGCTTTATCACTCTCACTTAGCCATAGAATTCTATAATTTTAAATTTTGGCGAAGCCCCTGGTATTCGGAAGGCCGAATTCGGGGCGCGATACACGCTTGTAAGCCGGACAGGGCCGGCCCCTCGCCCTAAGCGGCATAAGTCTTTAGGGACTCGAAAAACCTTGTCGAACAGCGACCAGTCTCTCGCCTTATCATGACAGACAGTTTTAGCTTTCTCTACTGAGGTGCTAAGCCCGGCAGAACCGGGGCACAATTGCAGTAGTTCTCCTAGCGCTACCTTAGCCCATAGAGCGGAACGTAAGGTACCAAAACATAGGAGCCGGGCAAACCCAACATTTGACCGAAGACATGATTCGGAGCTGATGCATATAATGCTATAAGTTCGGGGTGCCGCACTTGTGAAAGTGTTCGGACTTTTCACACCATATTGTGGGGTACGTAAGCCCCTGGTGTATTGGCCGTACCAGAGTGTACGATTGCAAGGCATCATTAATGAACACACACACACACACACATATATATATATAAAATAAGAATGCAATAATAGTCATAATGTCATGCATTGTTTATTAAAAAATTGTGTTAAAGCAGAGTGATACAGATAGTGCGATAAGCAAAGAGTAGGACTATGTCCCTTCCAAGGGCAAGCTGAGGAATGATATTAAATTGAATATTTCACTCATTACTGTAATCAACCTTGGAATTCCGTGATATGACGTAGTTGTCTGCCTCCTTGGTTGCTGCATCATGTGTTTGGCAATAGTGCTGCCGGACCGTGTTTCCAGAGATTAAGGTCCTGAAAGAAAAAAGAAAAATAACCAAACGGGAAGCCCCTAGTGCGGTTTAGGCTGCGTTTTGGGGCGTGCCGCAGTTGTGCCCCCTCCCCACCTGTGCCCATGGTATTTTTAATGCGTAATTATGTACGCGCGGCATGAATTTCGCCGTTGGGCTGGGATTGGGGTGGCCGCCGTATTGCTACGCGAGATCGCGCCAGGCGGTATATTTGCCGATTGCCCCGAGCGCTCTTGAAGATGTCCGGGCTTTGAAGCGCCGAACTGGTTGATTGCCTTGAGAGGCTGGTTTGCGCTTCTGCTGCGAGGGCCGCGGTGTGCTCCTCTGTTCGGAGAGAGCGCTCTGTGTTTCCATTAACTGTAATAACTCTGCAAGGTCCTGGCATCTTGAGCTTGAGGTATGCATAATGTGGTACCGCATTGAATCTAGCGAATGCGGTTCGCCCGAGCAGCGCGTGATAACCACTGCGGAATGTGACTATATCGAAGATTAACTCTTCGCTTCAGAAATTATCCGGGGATCCGAAGACCACTTCCAGTGTAACTGAGCCTGTGCAATGGGCCTCCACACCTGGAATGACGCCCTTCAAGGTCGTTTTTGTGGGTTTGATCCTTGAGGGGTCTATACCCATTTTGCGCACTGTGTCCTGATAAAGCAGGTTCAGGCTGCTGCCGCCATCCATAAGGACTCGAGTGAGGTGAAATCCGTCAATGATTGGGTCTAGGACTAGTGCGGCGAATCCACCATGACGGATACTAGTGGGGTGGTCCCTGCGATCAAAGGTGATCGGGCAAGAGGACCAAGGGTTGAACTTTGGGGCGACTGGCTCCAACGCATATACGTCCCTGAGCGCACGCTTCCGCTCCCTCTTGGGATGTGGGTCGTGTATATCATGTTCACCGTCCGCACTTGCGGGGGAAACCTCTTCTGCCCTCTGGTGTGCGGCTGCCGGGGCTCCTCATCATCATCGCTATGCGGCCCCTTGTCCTTGTTTTCGGCAATTAACTTGCCGGCCTTCTTGAACACCCAACAATCCCTGTTGGTGTGATTGGCTGGCTTGTCTGGGGTGCCGTTTATTTGACACGAGCGATCGAGTATACGGTCCAAGCTGGACGGACCCGGCGTACTTTGTTTGAATGGCTTTTTCCGCTGACCGGGTTTAGAGCCTTTGAATCCGGCATTGACTGTCGTATCCTCAGTATTTTCGCTGTTAATGTGGCCTTATGTTTGTTGCGACGTGACCTGCTATTGCCGTCCTTGGTATCTGAGGTACCATGGTTCTTTGATATGTTATTACTGCGAGCCAGCCAGCTGTCATCTCCCGCACAAAAGCGGGTCATGAGCGTCATGAGAGCTGCCATAGATTTCGGCTTTTCCTGACCAAGGTGCCGGGCTAGCCACTCGTCTCGGATGTTGTGTTTGAAAGCCGCTAAGGCCTCCACATCCGGATAGTCGGCGATTTGATTTTTCTTTGTAAGGAACCGAGTCCAGAATTGCCTAGCCGACTCTTCTGGCTGCTGAATTATGTGGCTCAAGTCATCGGCGTCTGGTGGTCGCACATAAGTGCCCTGAAAGTTGTCGAGGAATGCGGCTTCCAGATCTTCCCAACAGCTAATGGAGTCCGTTGACAAGCTTTTAAGACAATGCCGCGCTGGTCCTTTGAGCTTTAGTGGGAGGTATTTGATAGCGTGTAAGTCATCACCGCGGGCCATGTGGATGTGGAGGAGGAAATCCTCAATCCATACTGCGGGATCTGTTGTGCTGTCGTATGATTCAATATTTACAGGTTTAAAACCTTCTGGGAATTGATGTTCCATTACTTCGTCTGTGAAGCATAAGGGGTGTGCGGCGCCTCTGTATTGGGCTATATCGCGACGCAGCTCGAATGGGTCTTGCCCGCTGTGTTCGGCCTGGCCAGATTTGCTTTTACTGTATCCGGCGTGACGTTTATCGTCTCGCGGAGTGGTGCGCCATCGTGATCCGTAGATTGATCTTGCATGCTTTGCTTTGTCCTCCAATATGTCTCGCAGGTCTGGCATATCTCCCCATGCCTTTTTATTCGAATGGCGTCGGGGTGGAGGCTGAGCTTTTGGCTGGAATGCCTCTCTATCGCGGCCGCGAGGTGGCCAATCAGCCGTATCATATGCTTCTTCATCTAGTCGAGGTAGTAACCTGCACTTTGGGTAATTCTTGGAGGGGCGCTCGAGTTTATATTGCTCGGCCGCGAGGACTTCAGTCCATCTGTCAGCTAGCAGATCTTGATCAGTTTGAAGCTGCAGCTGCTTTTTCTTCAGGCTATTTGACGTGGCCATAAGCCGGCGCTTGAAGCGCTCTTGTTCGATGGGATCTTCTGGGACGGCGAATTCATCGTCACCGAGGCTTTCCTCATCTTCGGAGGGGGGGATGTAATTGTCATCCTCCTCCTCTCCGTCTGCCGCTCTCTCAGGAGAGCTGGCTCCTTCATCCTCCTACTATAAATCTTGCTGGAGGGGATTGTTGTTGTCTTCGGCACTATCCGGAGTGTTATTATCTCCTGTGCCGGTATCACCAATTTTGCTTTGGCGGGACTTAGAGCGGCGCCGCTGACGTCGGCGCTTGGGTTGCTTCTTGGAGGGGTCATCCTCCGCTATCTCATCGCCATTGCCTTCGTTGGGTGTATCCACCATGTATATGCCATATGACGAGGTGGCTTTACAGTGCCCTATGGGCGCTGGTTCATGTTCGTCTCCTACATCATCGTCCATACTGTCGATGTCTTTGGAGTCGAAGTCGAACATGTCGGTTAAATCATTGACAGTGGCTACAAAGTGGGTGGTGGGTGGGCGTCGAATTTCTTCGTCGTCTGCATCCCAATCCTGTTGGCCATAGTCCGGCCAGGGCTCTCCTGACAAAGAGAGAGACCTTAGTGAATTCACAATGTCGCCGAAGGGCGAGTGCTGAAAGATATCCGCGGCGGTGAATTCCATGATCGGCGCCCAATCGGATTCGATTGGCAGGGGCGCGGATGGTTTGGAGTATGGAAAAGAGTTTGGCACCTTGGAGTCACGGGCTGTGCAGAGGATTATGCTGGTGTTTGACTCGATCGCCATTGAGACTGCAGCCCCTGAGGCGGTGTCTAACCACCCGTCCTCGATTGGCGCAGTTGGCTCCGAGCTAAGGGTCAGAGCTGATGCGGGCGCGGCCTCTGGGGTACTGTTCGGCGGCAGAGCTAGGTCATACCCATCGCGACAGTGCGGTGCGCCCGGCTGTGGCTCGAATCTGTCGAAGATCAATTCTCCACGGATGTCGGCCGTGTAGTTCAAACTTCCAAATCTGACCTGACGGCCAGGGGCGTAGCTTTCAATCTTCTCCAGAAGGCCAAGCGAATTAGCCCGCAGTGCAAAGCCGTCGAATATGAAGATCTGTCCGGGGAGAAAAGTCTCACCCTAGACCGCATCGCTATCGATGGTAGGTGGAGCCATCAAGCCTAACGGCGACGACACAGAGGAACTCTCAATGAAAGCACCAATGTCGGTGTCAAAACCGGCGGATCTCGGGTAGGGGGCCCCGAACTGTGCGTCTAGGCTGGGTGGTAACATGAGGCAGGGGACACGATGTTTTACCCAGGTTCGGGCCCTCTTGATGGAGGTAAAACCCTACGTCCTGCTTGATTAATATTGATGATATGGGTAGTACAAGAGTAGATCTACTACGATATCAGAGAGGCTAAACCCTAGAAGCTAGCCTATGGTATGATTGTATGTTGTGATTGTTGTCCTACGGACTAAAACCCTTCGGTTTATATAGACACCGGAGAGGGTTAGGGTTACACAAGGTCGGTTACAAAGGAGGAGATATCCATATCCGTATTTCCTAGCTTGCCATCCGCACCAAGTAGAGTCCCATCCAGGCACGAGACGAAGTCTTCAACCTTGTATCTTCATAGTCTAACAGTCCGGCCAATGGAGATAGTCCGGCTGTCCGGAGACCCCCTAATCCAGGACTCCCTCAATCAGCGTTACGCAAATATGCGTTAAATACTACCTTAATTCCCGCTCGATCCATAAAGTTCTCAGAAGGCCATTCACAAGGACGCACTGGGGCGTCTCTTGGTGGCTCATCATCAGCATCACGCATTGCAAGCCTGGGTCCTTGCTTCCTTGAAGAACCACCCTAGAACATTTTCCTAAGCATATTTCTTCCTCTGAAAAATTCTGAAATTTTTTAGTAACTTCAAAATAAAAGTGAACCAAACTCAATAATATTGATAGCAACTACTCATACAAGTGCCTAGAGCCTATATCATGCATCAAAACTACTTTTAACCATATAAATTTGACATGCAAGCTCAAGAACATGGTCACCTAGGCAGCAAAAAATTGCAACGAATAAAGCACTAGAACAAAAACTAATTGGACCAATGGAGGAGTCACATACCAAGGAACAATCTCCCCAAGCAGTTTTGTGAGAGGTGCTTTGAGCAAGGAGATCGAAAATGGCAGCAAAACGAGCTTGGACTCGGGTATGAACTGGATATTCATGTTTGGGGGAGGAAGGAGTGTGTGGGTGAAAGGATAAGTGGAGGAGGGCCACCATGGTCCAACGAGGCAGGGGGCGCACCCTCCACCCTCGTGGGCAGGTGGTTGACCCCCCTACTGTGTTCTCAGTGCCAAAATATTCTAAATATTCCGGTAAAAATCATATTTAAATTTCAGGGCATTTGGAGAACTTTTATTTTCGGGGTATTTTTATATTGCATGGATAATCAGATAACAGACAGAAAAATAATATTTTTATTTTATTTAATATAAATAACAGAAAGTAAAAGGAGGGTACAGAAGGTTGTGCCTTCTAGTTTCATCCATATCATGATCATCAAAAGGAATCCACTAACAAGGTTGATCAGGTCTTGTTAACAAACTCATTCTGAATAACATGGAACCAGAGAAATTTCGAATAACACTATGTTACCTCAACGGGGATATGAACATCCCCAATAATAAGAATATCATATTTCTTCTTGACAGTAGGAAGAGGAAATTCAAAGCCTCCAAATATAATCGATGGAATTTTTCCAATAGAGTTGATACTATGAACTTGAGGTTGTTTCCTCGGAAAGTGTACCATATGGTCATTAGCATTAACATGAAAAGTGACATTGCCTTTAGTGCAATCAATAACAGCCTCTGCAGTATTCAAAAAGGTTCTTCCAAGAATAAGACATACTATCGTCCTCGGGAATATCAAGAATAACAAAGTCCGTTAAAATAGTAACGTTTGCAACTACAACAGGCACATCCTCACAAATACCGACAGGTATAGCAGTTGATTTATCAGCCATTTGCAAAGATATTTCAGTAGGTTTCAACTTATTCAAATCAAGTCTACGATATAAAGAGAGAGGCATAACACTAACACCGGCTCCAAGATCACATAAAGCAGTTTTAACATAGTTTCTTTTATTAGAGCATGGTATAGTAGGTACTCCTGGATATCCAAGTTTCTTTGGTATTCCACCCTTAAAAGTATAATTAGCAAGCATGGTGGAAATTTCAGCTTCCGGTATCTTTCTTTTATTTGTAACAATATCTTTCATATACTTAGCATAAGGATTCATTTTGAGCATATCAGTTAATCGCATACGCAAAAAGATAGGTCTAATCATTTCAGCAAAGCGCTCAAAATCCTCATCGTCCTTTTTCTTGGATGGTTTGGGAGGAAATGGCATGGGTTTCTGAACCCATGGTTCTCTTTCTTTACCGTGTTTCCTAGCAACAAAGTATTTCTTATCATAATGTTGATTCTTTGATTGTGGGTTATCAAGATCAACAGCAGGTTCAATTTCTATATCATTATCATTACTAGGTTGAGCATCATCATGAACATTATCATTAACATTATTACTGGTTTCAGGTTCATTACCAGATTATGTTTCAGCATCAGAGATAGAAATATCATTTGGATTCTCAGGTGTTTCAGTAATAGGTTCACTAGAAGCATGCAAAGTCCTATCATTTTTCTTTTTCTTCCTTTTAGAAGGACTAGGTGCATCTATATTATTTCTCTGAGAATCTTGCTCAATTCTCTTAGGGTGGCCTTCAGGATACAAAGGTTCCTGAGTCATTTTACCACCTCTAGTCATAACTCTAACAACATTATCATTATTCTTACTATTTAATTCATTGAGCAAATCATTTTGAGCTTTAAGTACTTGTTCTACTTGAGTGGTAACCATAGAAGCATGTTTACTAATAAGTTTAAGTTCACCTTTGACATTAGCCATATAATCACCCAAGTGTTCAAGCATATTTGAATTGTATTTCAATTGTCTACCAAAATAAGCATTAAAGTCTTCTTGCTTAGCCATAAATTTATCAAACTCATCTAAGCATGGGCTAGCAAACTTAGTAAATGGGATTTCAGCTTTATCATATATAGAGAGAGAATTTACCTTTACTACTTGTGTCGGGTTATCAAGACCATGAGTTTCTTCAATAGGTAAAGGATTAAGATCATATGTTTCTTCAACAGGCGGTAAATTAAGACCATGTATTTCTTCAATAGGAGGTAAATTCTTAACATCTTCAGCTTTAATACCTTTTTCTTTCATAGATTTCTTTGCCTCTTGCATATCTTCACAACTAAGATATAGAATACCCCTCTTCTTCGAAGTTGGTTTAGGAATAGGCTCGGCAATTGGCTCCGGAGGTGTCCAATTATTTTCATTTGTCAACATATTATTCAATAGAATTTCAGCTTCATCCGGTGTTCTTTCCCTGAAAACAGAACCAGCACAACTATCCAGGTAATCTCTGGAGGCATCGGTTAGTCCATTATAAAAGATATCAAGTATTTCATTTTTCTTAAGAGGATTATCAGGCAAAGCATTAAGTAATTGGAGAAGCCTCCCCCAAGCTTGTGGGAGACTCTCTTCTTCAATTTGCACAAAATTACATATATCCCTTAAAGCAGCTTGTTTCTTATGAGCAGGGAAATATTTAGTAGAGAAGTAATAAATCATATCCTGGGGACTACGCACACAACCAGGATCAAGAGAATTAAACCATATCTTAACATCACCCTTTAATGAGAACAGAAATATTTTAAGGATATAAAAGTAGCAAGTTCTCTCATCATTAGTGAACAGGGTAGCTATATCATTTAATTTAGTAAGATGTGCCACAACAATTTCAGATTCATAGCCATGAAAAAGATCAGATTCAACCAAAGTAATTATATCAGGATCAACAGAGAATCATAATCCTTATCGGTAACACGGATAGGTGAAGTAGCAAAAGCAGGGTCAAGTTTCATCCTAGCATTTAGAGATTGCTTATTCCATTTAGCTAATAACCTCTTAAGTTCGTATCTATCTTTGCAAGCTAAAATAGCTAAAGAAACTTCTTTATCAAAAACATAACCCTCAGGAATAACAGGAAAGTCTTCATCATCAATTTCATCAGTATTATCAGATTCAATATTTTCAATCTCTCTAGCCCTAGCAAGTTGTTCGTCAAGAAATTCACCAAGTGGCACAGTAGTATCAAGCATAGAAGTAGTTTCATCATAAGTATCATGCATAGCAGAAGTGGCATCATCAATAACATGCGACATATCAGAACGAATAGTAGAAGCAGGTTTAGGTGTCACAAGCTTACTCAAAACAGAAGGTGAATCAAGTGCAGAGCTAGATGGCAGTTCCTTACCTCCCCTCGTAGTTTAGGGATAAATCTTGGTTCTTGAATCTTTCAAGTTCTTCATAATGATAAGCAGATATAAATCCCAAGTGACTCAAAGAATAGAGCTATGCTCCCCGGCAACAGCGCCAGAAAATGGTCTTGATAACCCACAAGTATAGGGGATCGCAACAGTTTTCGAGGGTAGAGTATTCAACCCAAATTTATTGATTCGACACAAGGGGAGCCAAAGAATATTCTCAAGTATTAGCAGATGAGTTGTCAATTCAACCACACCTGGAAACTTAGTATCTGCAGCAAAGTATTTAGTAGCAAAGTAATATGATAGTAGTGGTAACGGTAGCAAAAGGTAACGGTAGTAAAAGTAATGTTTTTGGTATTTTGTAGTGATGATAGCAATAGCAATGGAAAAGTTAATAAGCGAGGAACAATATATGGAAAGCTCGTAGGCAATGGATCGGTGATGGAGAATTATGCCGGATGCGGTTCATCTTGTAACAGTCATAACCTAGGGTGACACAGAACTAGCTCCAGTTCATCAATGTAATGTAGGCATGTATTCTGAATATAGTCATACGTGCTTATGGAAAAGAACTTGCATGACATCTTTTGTCCTACCCTCCCGTGGCAGCGGGGTCCTTACGAAAACTAAGGGATATTAAGGCCTCCTTTTAATATAGTACCGAAACAAAGCATTAACACATAGTGAATACATGAACTCCTCAAACTACGGTCATCACCGGTAAGTATCCCGATTATTGTCACTTCGGGGTTAACGGATCATAACACATAATAGGTGACTATAGACTTGCAAGATAGGATCAAGAACTCTCATATATTGATGAAAACATAATAGGTTCAGATCTGAAATCATGGCACTCGGGCCCTAGTGACAAGCATTAAGCATAGCAAAGTCATAGCAACATCAATCTCAGAACATAGTGGATACTAGGGATCAAACCCTAACAAAACTAGCTCTATTACATGATAAATCTCATCCAACCCATCACCGTCCAACAAGCCTATGATGGAATTACTCACGCACGGCGGTGAGCATCATGAAATTGGTGATGGAGGATGGTTGATGATGACGATGGCGGCGGATTGCCCTCTCCGGAGCCCCGAACGGACTCCAGATCAGCCCTCCCGAGAGGTTTTAGGGCTTGGTGGCGGCTCTGTATCGTAAAACGCGATGAATTCTTCTCTCTTATTTTTTCTCCCCGAAACACAATATATAGAGTTGGAGTTGGAGTCGGAGGAGCTCCAAGGGGCCCACGAGGTAGGGGGCGCGCCCTAGGGGGGCAGGCGTGCCCCCACCCTCGTGGCCAGGTGGTGGGCCCCTGGCATTCATCTTTTGCACGTATTTTTTATATTTTCCAAAAATTTGCTCCGTGAAGTTTCAGGTCATTCCGAGAACTTTTGTTTCTGCAAATAAATAACACCATGGTAATTCTGCTGAAAACAGCGTCAGTCCAGGTTAGTTCCTTTCAAAACATGCAAGTTAGAGTACAAAATAAGGGCAAAAGTGTTTGGAAAAGTAGATACGACAGAGACGTATCAGGCGGCGCCGGAGATGCCGGTTCTGGGCGGTGTGGTGGCGGAGCTCTCCGGAGACGGCGGTGGAGGCGGACGGTGACGGAGGCGCGGAGGCGGCTGATGTCTACTACACAACCTTCTTCTTGTAGACGTTGTTGGGCCTCCAAGTGCAGAGGTTTGTAGGACAGTAGCAATTTTCCCTCAAGTGGATGACCTAAGGTTTATCAATCCGTAGGAGGCGTATGATGAAGATGGTCTCTCTCAAGCAACCCTGCAACCAAATAACAAAGAGTCTCTTGTGTTCCCAACACATCCAATACAATGGTAAATTGTATAGGTGCACTAGTTCGGCGAAGAGATGGTGATACAAGTGGTATATAGATAGTAGATAATAGTTTTGTAATCTGAAAATATAAAAACAGCAAGGTAACTAATGGTAAAAGTGAGCATAAACGGTATTGCAATGATAGGAAACAAGGCCCAGGGTTCATACTTTCACTAGTGCAAATACTCTCAACAATAATATCGTAATTGGATCACATAACTATCCCTCAACATGCAACAAAGAGTCACTCCAAGGTCACTAATAGCGGAGAACGAACGAAGAGATTATGGTAGGGTACGAAACCACCTCAAAGTTATTCTTCCCAATCAATCTGTTGGGCTATTCCTATAAGTGTCACAAACAGCCCTAGAGTTCGTACTAGAATAACACCTTAAGACACAAATCAACCAAAACCCTAATGTCACCTAGATACTCCAATGTCACCTCAAGTATCTGTGGGTATGATTATACGATATGCGTCACACAATCTTAGATTCATCTATTCAACCAACACATAGAACCTCAAAGAGTGCCCCAAAGTTTCTACCGAAGAATCACGACGAAAACGTGTGCCAACCCCTATGCATAGGTTCATGGGCGGAACCCGCAAGTTGATCACCAAAACATACATCAAGTGAATCATGTGATATCCCATTGTCACCATAGATACGCATGGCAAGACATACATCAAGTGTTCTCAAATCTTTAAAGACTCAATCCGATAAGATAACTTCAAAGGGAAAACTCAATCCATTACAAGAGAGTAGATGGGGGAAGAAACATCATAGGATCCAAATATAATAGCAAAGCTCGTGATACATCAAGATCGTATCACCTCAAGAACATGAGAGAGAGAGAGATCAAACACATAGCTACTGGTACATACCCTCAGCCCCGAGGGAGAACTACTCCCTCCTTGACATGGAGAGCGCCGGGATGATGAAGATAGCCACCGGAGAGGGATGCCCCCTCCGGCAGGGTGCCGGAATGGGTCTAGATTGGTTTTCGGTGGCTACGGAGGCTTCTAGCGATGGAACTCCCGATCTATTGTGCTCCCCGATCGTTTTAGGGTATATGGAGATATATAGGCGGAAGAAGTACGTCAGGGGAGCCACGAGGGGCCCATGAGGGTGGAGGGCGCGCCCCCTGCCTCGTGGCTTCCTTGTTGCTTCCCTTACGTGGACTCCAAGTCTCCAGGGTTGCTTTCCTTCCAAAAGTAAGTTCCGTGAAGTTTCAGGTCAATTGGACTCCTTTTGATTTTCCTTTTCTGTGATACTCTAAAACAAGGAAAAAACAGAAACTGGCACTGGGCTCTAGGTTAATAGGTTAGTCCCAAAAATCATATAAAATAGCATATAAATGCATATAAAACACCCAAGGTTGATAATATGATAGCATGGAACAATCAAAAATTATAGATACGTTCGAGATGTATCAGCATCCCCAAGCTTAATTCCTACTCGTCCTCGAGTAGGTAAATGATAAAAACAGAATTTTTGATGTGGAATTCTACCTAACATATTTATCCATGTAATTCTATTTATTGTGGCAAGAATATTCAGATCCATAAGATTCAAGACAAAAGTTTAATATTGACATAAAAATAATAATACTTCAAGCATAGTAACAAAGTAATAATGTCTTCTCAAAATAACATGGCCAAAGAAAGCTATCCCTACAAAATCATATAGCCTGGCCATGCTCCATCTTCGCCACACAATGTATTTAAATCATGCACAACCCCGATGACAAACCAAGCAATTGTTTCATACTTTTGATGTTCTCAAACCTTTTCAATCTTCACGCAATATATGAGTGTGACCCATGGATATAGCACTATAGGTGGAATAGAATGGTGGTTGTGGAGAAGACAAAAAGGAGAAGATAGTCTCACATCAACTAGGCGTATCAACGGGCTATGGAGATGCACATTAATAGATATCAATGTGAGCGAGTAGGGATTGCCATGCAACGGAAGCACTAGAGCTATAAGTGTATGAACGCTCAACAAAAGAAACTAGTGGGTGTGCATCCAACTTGCTTGCTCACGAAGACCTAGGGCATTTGAGGAGGCCCATTGTTGGAATATACAAGCCAAGTTCTATAATGAAAATTTCCCACTAGTATATGAAAGTGACAAAACAAGAGACTCTCTATCATGAAGCTCATGGTGCTACTTTGAAGCACAAGTGTGGTAAAAGGATAGTAGCATTGTCCCTTCTCTCTTTTTCTCTCATTTTTTTTATTTGGGCCTTCTCTTTTTTTATGGCCTCTTTTCTCTTTTTTTATTTGGGCTTCTTTGGCCTCTTTTATTTATTTATTTTCGTCCGGAGTCTCATCCCGACTTGTGGGGGAATCATAGTTTCCATCATCCTTTCCTCACTGGGACAATGCTCTAATAATGATGATCATCACACTTTTATTTACTTACAACTCAAGAATTACAACTCGATTCTTAGAACAAAATATGACTCTATATGAATGCCTCCGGCGGTGTACCGGGATGTGCAATGACTCATGAGTGACATGTATGAAAGAATTATGAACGGTGGCTTTGCCACAAATACGATGTCAACTACATGATCATGCAAAGCAATATGACAATGATGGAGCGTGTCATAATAAACGGAATGGTGGAAAGTTGCATGGCAATATATCTCGGAATAGCTATGGAAATGCCATGATAGGTAGGTATGGTGGCTGTTTTGAGGAAGGTATATGGTGGGTGTATGGTACCGACGAAAGTTGCGTGGTACTAGAGAGGCTAGCAATGGTGGAAGGGTGAGAGTGCGTATAATCCATGGACTCAACATTAGTCATAAAGAACTCCCATACTTATTGCAAAAATCTATTAGTTATCGAAACAAAGTACTACGCGCATGCTCCTAGGGGGATAGATTGGTAGGAAAAGACCATCGCTCGTCCCTGACCGCCACTCATAAGGAAGACAATCAATAAATAAATCATGCTCCGACTTCATCACATAACGTTTCACCATATGTGCATGCTACGGGAATCACAAACTTCAACACAAGTATCTCTCAAATTCACAACTACTCAACTAGCATGACTCTAATATCACCATCTTCATATCTCAAAACAATCATAAAGTATCAAACTTCTCATAGTATTCAATGCACTTTATATGAAAGTTTTTATTATATCCCTCTTGGATGCCCATCATATTAGGACTAAATTCATAACCAAAGCAAACTACCATGTTGTTCTAAAGACTGTCAAAATAATATAAGTGAAGCACGAGAGCTCATCTATTTCTATAAAATAAAACCACCACCATGCTCTAAAAGGGTATAAGTGAAGCACTAGAGCAAATGTCAAACTACTCCGAAAGATATAAGTGAAGATCAATGAGTAATCGAACAATTATGCAACTATATGAAGACTCTCTAACATTAAAGAATTTCAGATCTTGGTATTTTATTCAAACAGAAAGCAAAACAAAAGAAAATAAAATGACGCTCCAAGCAAAACACATATCATGTGGCGAATAAAAATATAGCTCCAAGTAAAGTTACCGATGAACGAAGTCGAAAGAGGGGATGCCTTCTGAGGCATCCCCAAGCTTAGGCTTTTGGTTGTTCTTGAATATTACCTTGGGGTGCCTTGGGAATCCCCAATAATAGGCTCTTGCCACTCCTTATTCCATAGTCCATCGAATCTTTACCCAAAACTTGAAAACTTCACAACACAAAACTTAACAGAAAACTCGTAAGCTCTGTTAGTATAAGAAAATAAATCACCACTTCAAGATACTGTAATGAACTCATTATTTATTTATATTGGTGTTAAACCTACTGTATTCCAACTTATCTACGGTTTATAAACTCTTTTACTAGCCATAGGTTCATCAAAATAAGCAAACAACACACAAAAAACAGAATCTGTCAAAAACAGAACATGCAACAAAGAGTCACTCCAAGGTCACTAATAGCGGAGAACGAACGAAGAGATTATGGTAGGGTACGAAACCACCTCAAAGTTATTCTTTCCAATCAATCCGTTGGGCTATTCCTATAAGTGTCACAAACAGCCCTAGAGTTCGTACTAGAATAACACCTTAAGACACAAATCAACCAAAACCCTAATGTCACCTAGATACTCCAATGTCACCTCAAGTATCCGTGGGTATGCGTCACACAATCTCAGATTCATCTATTCAACCAACACATATAACCTCAAAGAGTGCCCCAAAGTTTCTACCGGAGAATCACGACGAAAACGTGTGCCAACCCCTATGCATAGGTACATGGGCGGAACCCGCAAGTTGATCACCAAAACATACATCAAGTGAATCACGTGATATCCCATTGTCACCACAGATACGCACGGCAAGACATACATCAAGTGTTCTCAAATCTTTAAAGACTCAATCCGATAAGATAACTTCAAAGGGAAAACTCAATCCATTACAACAGAGTAGAGGGGGGAAGAAATATCATAGGATCCAAATATAATAGCAAAGCTCATGATACATCAAGATCGTATCACCTCAAGAACACGAGAGAGAGAGAGATCAAACACATAGCTACTAGTACATATCCTCAGCCCCGAGGGAGAACTACTCCCTCCTCGTCATGGAGAGCACCGGGATGATGAAGATAGCCACCGGAGAGGGATGCCCCTCCGACAGGGTGCCGGAATGGGTCTAGATTGGTTTTTGGTGGCTACGGAGGCTTCTGGCGGCAAAACTCCTGATCTATTGTGCTCCCCGATCGTTTTAGGGTATATGGAGATATATATAGGCGGAAGAAGTACGTCAGGGGAGCCACGAGGGGCCCACGAGGGTGGAGGGCGCGCCCAGGGGGTGGGCGCCCCCCTACCTCGTGGCTTCCTCGTTGCTTCCCTTACGTGGACTCAAGTCTCCCGGGTTGCTTTCCTTCCAAAAATAAGTTCCGTAAAGTTTCAGGTCAATTGGACTCCGTTTGATTTTCCTTTTCTGCGATACTCTAAAACAAGGAAAAAAACAGAAATTGGCACTGGGCCCTAGGTTAATAGGTTAGTCCCAAAAATCATATAAAATAGCATATAAATGCATATAAAACATCCAAGGTTGATAATATAATAGCATGGAACAATTAAAAATTATAGATACGTTGGAGACGTATCAGCGGCGACCGGACCGCGGCGCCGGGGAGAGCAGCTACACAGCGCCGGCGGGAGGAGCTGGGCGGCGGAGGGCGTCGCCGACGAGCGGGGAGGAGCCGGGCGGCGCAAGCGGTGGCGGAGACGGGCGGCGCTGCGCTGGGCCTCGGGCAGCAGGCGGCGGCCGGCGTGCGGGCCTGACTCGGGCCCCGCGGGCCGCGGCGGCGGAGGACGGCTGAGGTAGTCCTGCATTAGGGGGTGTCCGGATGGCCGGACTATACCTTCAGACAGACTCCTGGACTATGAAGATACAAGATTGAAGACTTCGTCCCGTGTCCGAGAGGGACTTTCCTTGGCATGGAAGGCAAGCTTGGCGATACGGATATGTGGATCTCCTACCATTGTAACCGACTTTGTGTAACCCTAACCCTCTCCGGTGTCTATATAAACCAGAGGGTTTTAGTCCGTAGGACAACATACAAAACAACAATCATACCATAGGCTAGCTTCTAGGGTTTAGCCTCTCCGATCTCGTGGTAGATCTACTCTTGTACTACCCATATCATCAATATTAATCAAGCAGGACGTAGGGTTTTACCTCCATCAAGAGGGCCTGAACCTGGGTAAAACTTCGTGTCCCTTGCCTCCTATTACCATCCGGCCTAGACGCACAGTTCGGGACCCCCTACCCGAGATCCGCCGGTTTTGACACCGACATTGGTGCTTTCATTGAGAGTTCCTTTGTGTCGTCGCCGTTAGGCTTGATGGCTCCGACGATCATCAATAGCGATGCAGTCTAGGGTGAGACTTCGTCTTCGGCGGCTTCGCACTGCGGGCCAATTCACTTGGCCATCTGGAGCAGATCGAAAGCTATGCCCCTGGCCGTCAGGTCAGATTTGGAAGTTTAAATTACACGGCTGACATCCGCGGGGACTTGATCTTCGACGGATTCGAGCCACTGCCGAGCGTGCCACACTGTCACGACGAGCGTGATATAGCTCTGCCGCCGAACAGTGCCCTGGAGGCCGCACCCGCATCAGCTTCGACCCTTAATTCGGAGCCAACTGCGTCGATCGAGGATGGGTGGTTGGACGCCGCCTCGGGGGCTGCGATCCCAACGGCGATCGAGCCGAACACCAGCCCCGCACTCCGCGAGACTCGTGACTCCAAGGAGCCGGACTCCTCTCCGGACTTCGAACCCTCCGCGCCCCTGCCGATCGAATCCGATTGGGCGCCGGTCATGGAGTTTACTGCCGCGGACATCTTTCAGCACTCGCCTTTTGGCGATATTTTGAAGACACTAAAGTCTCTCTCTTTATCAGGAGAGCCCTGGCCGGACTACGGTCAGCAAGGTTGGTATACAGACGATGAAGAAATTCAAAGCCCACCCACCACCCACTTTGTAGCCACTGTCGACGATTTAACCGACATGCTCGACTTCGACTCCGAAGACATCGACGGTATGGACGCCGATGCAGGAGACGATGAAGAACCAGCGCCTATTGGGCCCTGGAAAGCCACCTCATCATATGAAATATACATGGTGGACACCCCAAAAGAAGGAGATGGCGATGGAACAGCGGAGGATGACCCCTCCAAGAAACAGCCTAAGCGTCGGCGTCAGCGGCGCCGCTCAAAATCCCGCCAAAGCAAATACGGTGATTCCAGCACGGGAGATAATAATACTCTGGAGAGCGCCGAAGAAAACCCCCTCCAGCAAGATTCAGCACAGGAGGATGGAGAAGCCAGCCCTCATGAGAGAGCGGCAGACAGAGAGGTCAAGGACGATAATTATATGCCTCCCTCCGAAGACGAGGCAAGCCTCGACGACGATGAATTCGTCGTGCCAGAGGATCCCATCGAGCAAGAGCGTTTTCAACGTAGGCTTATGGCCACGGCAAGAAGCCTCAAGAAAAAACAGCAACAGCTTAGAGCTGATCAAGATTTGCTAGTCGACAGATGGACTGAAGTCCTTGCGGCCGAAGAGCATAAACTCAAGCGCCCCTCCAAGAGCTACCCAAAGCGCAGGTTGCTACCCCGATTAGAGGAGGAAGCACTTAAACCTACATCACCAGCACTTGATACGGCCGACCGACCACCTCGTGGCTGCGATAGAGAGGCCTCTCGGCCCTCCACTCAAGCCGCACCCCGTACCAAGGCACGGGAAAATATGCCAGACCTGCGAGATATGTTGGAGGACAAGGCAAGGCAAACAAGATCGATCTATGGATCGCGTGGGCGCCCCACGACTCGAGACGATAACCGTCACGCTGGACACAAATCCGGTAGGGCCAAACACAGTAGACAAAGCTCATTGGAGCTACGTCGTGATATAGCCCAGTACAGAGGCGCCGCACACCCACTATGCTTCACAGACGAAGTAATGGATCATCAAATCCCCGAGGGTTTCAAACCCGTAAACATCGAATCATATGATGGCACAACAGATCCTGCGGTATGGATCGAGGATTATCTCCTTCATATCCACATGGCCCGCGGCGATGATCTCCACGCCATCAAATACCTCCCACTCAAGCTTAAAGGACCAGCTCGGCATTGGCTTAACAGCTTGCCAGCAGGATCAATCAGTTGTTGGGAGGACCTGGAAGCCGCATTCCTTGACAATTTCCAGGGCACTTATGTACGACCACCAGATGCCGATGACCCAAGCCACGTAATTCAGCAGCCAGAGGAATCGGCTAGGAAATTCTGGACATGGTTCCTAACAAAGAAAAATCAAATAGTCGATTGTCCGGACACAGAGGCCCTAGCAGCCTTCAAGCACAATATCCATGACGAGTGGCTTGTCCGGCACCTTGGACAGGAAAAGCCGAAATCTATGGCAGCACTCACGACACTCATGACCCGCTTTTGCGCGGGAGAAGACAACTGGCTTGCTCGTAGCAACAATATGGCCAAGAACCCTGGTAATTCGGATACCAGGGACAGTAGTGGCAGGTCGCGTCGCAACAAGCAGAAGCGCCGCATTAACGGCGGCAATGCTGAGGATACGACAGTTAATGCCGGATTCAGAGGCTATAAATCCGGTCAGCAGAAAAATCCATTCAAAAGAAATCCTAGGGGCCCGTCTAGTTTGGACCGAATACTCGACCGCTTGTGCCAGATACATGGCACCCCCGAAAAGCTGGCCAATCACACCAACAGGGATTGTTGGGTGTTCAAGCAGGCAGGCAAGTTAAATGCCGAAAATAAAGACAAGGGGCTGCATAGCGATGACGACGAAGAGCCCCGGCCGCCGAACAACAGTGGACAGAAGGGTTTTCCCCCACAAGTGCGGATGGTGAACATGATATACGCAACCCACATTCCCAAGAGGGAGCGGAAGCGCGCGTTAAGGGACGTATACGCGGTAGAGCCAGTCGCCCAAAAGTTCAACCCATGGTCCTCCTGCCCGATCACCTTTGATCGAAGGGACCATCCCACTAGCACCCGTCATGGCGGATTCGCCGCATTGGTTCTAGACCCAATTATTGACGGATTTCATCTCACTAGAGTCCTTATGGACGGCGGCAGCAGCCTGAACCTGCTTTACCAGGATACTGTGCGGAAAATGGGCATAGATCCCTCGAGGATTAAGCCCACCAAAACGACCTTTAAAGGCGTAATACCAGGTGTAGAGGCCAACTGTACAGGCTCAGTCACACTTGAAGTGGTCTTCGGATCTCTGGATAATTTCCGAAGCGAGGAGTTAATCTTCGATGTAGTCCCATTCCGCAGTGGCCATCACGCACTGCTCGGGCGAACCGCATTCACCAAGTTCAATGCGGTACGGCACTATGCATACCTTAAGCTCAAGATGCCAGGCCCTCGAGGAGTAATTATGGTCAATGGAAACACCGAACGCTCCCTCCAAACGGAGGAGAACACGGCGGCCCTTGCAGCAGAAGTACAAAACAGCCTCTCCAGGCAATTCTCCAGTCCGGCCATTAAACGTCCGAACACCGTCAAGCGCGCCCGGAGTAACCTACAACAAGACCGCCTGGCACGTTCCGAGCAGGCGTAGCAATGCGGCCCCAACCCCAGCCCTCGCAAAAATGTGACATCAGTGCTTCGCATACATAACTACGCTCTAGAAATACCATGGGTACAGGGGGAGGGGCACCATCACGGCACACCCGAAACACGGCTTAAACCGCACCAGGGGCTGCCGATTTTTTAATTTTCTCTTACTTTCAGGACTCCATTCTTCGGAAGGCCTGTTCGGCAGTTCAATTGCCGCACAAATGATGCAAGAACCAGGGAAGCAGACAAGCCATGCCGCATTACGGAACTCTCAGGTGGTCTCTATCACGAGCAGTATACCTGTTTCGCATACCATTCCGCAGCCTGCCCCTGGAACGTACATGTTAAATAGTCCAACCTTTTGCTTATCGCATTATTTGTATCGTTCTGCTTTGATCGCAGCCCTTTTTAATAAACAATGCATAGCTTTTGTCTATTTTTGCATTACTCTTTTTTTTACAAATATATGTTCCTTAATGACATGTTGCACCCGTACACTTTGGTACGGCCAAAATACGCCAGGGGCTTTAGTACCCCTCAATATGGTGTGAGAAGTCCGAACACTTTAACAAGTGCGGCACCCTGAACTTATAGCATTATATGCATCGACTCCGAATCATGTCTTGGGTCAATAGTTGGGTTTGCCCGGCTCCTATGGTTTGGTGCCTTACGTTCTGCTATGTCGGCTAAGGTAGCACTAGG
Source organism: Triticum urartu (assembly GCF_056163025.1). Classification (NCBI taxonomy): domain Eukaryota; kingdom Viridiplantae; phylum Streptophyta; class Magnoliopsida; order Poales; family Poaceae; genus Triticum; species Triticum urartu. The sequence continues at coordinate 502,081,549 of NC_141879.1, read as the reverse complement.
AGAACTACTGCGATTGTGCCCCAGTTGAGCTGGGTCGAGCACCTCAGTAGAGAAAGCTAAAACTGACTGTCATGATGAAGCGAGAGCTGGTCGCTGTTTGAGAGGTTTTTCGAGTCCCTAAAGACTTATGCCGCTTAGAGCGAGGAGTCGGCTCTGTACGGCCAAGGCGTGGATAGCGCCCCGAACTCGGTCTTTCGAATACCAGGGGCTTCGCCGAAATTTAAAATTATAGAATTCTATGGCTAAGTGAGAGTGTTCACGCATTATAGTCCGATTGCCTTGTTCGTTGTGCTGAGCGCCTCCCTCGAAGGACCCAAACATGGGGAAAAGAGCGCTCAGGTTTATCCCCGAACACCCCAGCACTAGCGGCACGGGGGCAGAAGCCGACGACTCGCCATCTCTCAGAATTGATAAACAGCCGCACAGAAGGTAATATTTTAAATTCCAACAGCATTGCTTAGCGCATATGAACAAGTTTTCAGCGCACAGGACAAAACGAGCGAGTTTTACTCAAAAATTACATCCCTGGAACATTCATCCGCCATAAGGCGGGCACCCTTCAAAACATCCTTATAATAATTCTCGAGCTTGCGATGCTCTTTCCCCGGCGGTGGCCCGTCCTTCACAAGCTTCTCAGCATCCAGCTTGCCCCAGTGCACCTTAGCACGGGCAAGGGCCCTACGGGCACCATCAATGCAGACGGAGCGCTTGATGACTTCGAGCCTTGGACAGGCCCCCACCAGCCGCTGCACCAGCCCGAAATAGCTCCCAGGCAGATCCTCTCAAGGCCACAGCCGAACTATGAGGCCCTTCATGGCCTGTTCGGCCGCCTTGTGGAGCTCGACCAGTTGCTTCAGCTGGTCGCTCAGGGGCACGGGGTGTCCGGCCTCAGCATACTGAGACCAGAACACCTTCTCTGTCGAGCTGCCCTCCTCAGCTCGATAGAATGCAGCGGCATCGGACACGCTACGGGGAAGATCTGCGAATGCTCCTGGAGACCTCCGGATTCGGGTAAGTAACAAGTAACTCACGTTTATGTGTTTTCTTTGCATAAAGAATGCCTTACCCGCTGCTATCTTTTTCACCGCATCCAACTCCTGGAGGGTCTTCTGGGATTCGGCCTTGGCAGACTTGGCATTTTCAATAGCCACCGTGAGCTCGGACGCTCGCGTCTTTGAGTCAAGCTCCAAACTCTCATGTTTTTTCATGAGAGCCTGGAGCTCTTGCCGCACCTTGCCAACCTGGGCCTCATACTTCTCCCGCTCGGTGCGCTCAGTGGCCGCCCTCTTCTCGGCCTCGAACAGCGCTTGCTTAAGGGTCGCCACCTCAGACATGGCCCCTACAATAGCCACGATAATCCTGTCATTTTTTGCAATTGCACTTTTTTATATATATTTAAACAAGGTATTTCTTACCTTCCTTGTCCTCGAGCTGCTTCTTGGCACGCCCGAGCTCTTTCTCGGACTGCTCGAGGTTCTGCTTTCGTGTGTCCACTTCCACAGTCAGTGCGGCGGACGCCAGCAGAGAAGCCTGCATATGCATATTGACTCCTTTTTGTTAGACTCCTGCGAATTTTATTTGATCCTCTATTCGGCTTTTCTTCCCGAACGCCAAGCAGAGCATCAGGGGCTACTGTCTGTGCGGTAATATTATTCACACATTCTTTACTTACCTCAAAGCCTGTTAAAAGGCTAGCACAAGCTTCAGTCAGTCCGCTCTTGGTGGACTGAACCCTCTGGACCACCGCATTCATAATGGTGCGGTGCTCCTCGTCGATGGAGGCGCCTTTGAGCACCTCCAACAGACTGTCCGGCGCCTCTGGTTGGATGGGGGTCACCGGCACGGTGGGCTTGCTCCTCTTGGAAGGAGGTCGCCCGCCGGACTCTGGAACCTTTGAAGGTTCCGGAGCGGTGTCCGGCCTAGAGCCGGACTTGGAGCCCTGGGGGGTTTTATCCCCTTTACTCCTGGAGTCCGGGAGGTCGCCTTGTGGCGCCTCCAAGACCACCTCCTCCTGGCTTGGAACCTGTTGGGACAACACTTCGGCGTCGTCCGTAGGGCGGGGGGAGGTAGCCGTCGAAAGCGAATTCACATCTGATGAGTCCAGTGAACCGCTCGACGATGCGTTGAGCCGGTCTTTGGGTGGGCTGCATAATCATATTCGACATAAGGGAAAGCTGTGCAATAAAGGAATACTATGAATTACTCTGGTATCCGGAAACTTACAATTTCGCCAGGGGCTTGGCCTTGAGCGGCCACTCCTCTCCGCCGTCATCGGCGTTGGTGGAGTAGTCCAGAGGAAGGGTTTTCCCCTTCTTGGACCCTTCGGCCTCCCCAGTGAGGGCGGCCTTCCTTTTCTTCTCTCCCCCCGCTGGAGGGGGAGAGGTCTCTTCTTCCTCCTCCTCGTCTTCACGGGAGGAATGCGCCTTGGAGCCGTCGGATGATGAACCTGACACCTCCTGGCGCCGGGCACTTTTTCGAGTCCCCGTGGCCTTCCTCGTGGCCTTCTTCTCCGGCACCACATAGGGTGCCGAAACCAGCAGCTTCGCCAAGCGGGCATCGGCTGGGTCTTCGGGCAAAGGAACCGAATAGTCGATCTGTCCGGACTTCGCCTGCCAATCCTGACAAAGGTAAGGGAGCTTAGATCCCGCATAGAGTTAAACTATGAAAAACTAATACCCTGTAAAAGGTACAAACAACTTACCGCGCTAGCGTGACGCTACGCGCTGAATCCGTGATCCTCGGTAGCGGATGCGGGAGCCTCGGCACCCTTGAAAAGCACCTTCTAGGCATCTTCGTACGTCGTGTCGAAGAGCCTGCTCAGAGCTCGGTGCTGCGCCGGGTTGAACTCCCATAGATTGAAGGCCCGTTGTTGACACGGGAGGATCCGGCGGATGAGCATAACCTGGACTACGTTGACAAGCTTGAGCTACTTGTTCACCAGGGTTTGGATGCATGTTTGCAGTCCAGTCACCTCTCCTTTGCTGCCCCACGACAGGCCCGTCTCTTTCCAGGACGTGAGCCGCGTTGGGGGTCCGGAACGGAACTCGGGGGCTGCGACCCACTCAGGGTCGCGCGGCTCGGTGAATTAAAACCACCCCGATTGCCACCCCTTCAGGGTCTCCACAAAGGAGCCCTCGAGCCATAAGACGTTGGGCATCTTTCCCACCATGGCGCCTCCGCACTCCGCCTGGTTGCCGCGCACCACCTTCGGCTTGACATTGAAAGTCTTGAGCCATAGGCCGAAATGGGGGCGGATGCGGAGGAAAGCCTCGCCCACGACGATAAACGCCGAGATGTTCAGGATGAAGTTCGGGGCCAGATCATGGAAATCCAGGCCGTAGTAGAACATGAGTCCCCGGAGGAATGGGTGGATAGGAAAGCCCAGTCCGCGGAGGAAGTGGGGAAGGATCACTACCCTCTCATGGGGCCTTGGGGTGGGGAGGAGCTGCCCCTCTTCGGGAAGCTGGTACGCGATGTCGTTAGACAAGTATCCGGCCTTCCTCAGTTTTTTGATGTGTCCCTCCGTGACGGAGGAGACCATCCACTTGCCTCCTGCTCCGGACATGGCTGGAGAAGGTTGAGGTGGGGAGTGCGGACTTGGGAGCTGGAGCTCGAGTGCGCGAAAATGGATAGGCAAAGGAGGAAGAAGGCGTAGGTGAAAAGGTGGATCCTTATCCCCTTATATCGGTGGACGCAACTACGTGTCCCCACCAGCCTGGTAAAACTCGCTTATCTCCAAGCGCCGTAATCAGTGGCGCAGTTGGGTTACCCACGCCCGTATTGATGAGAATCCCGGAATAAGGGGACACGATCTCTGCTTTGACGAGACGTGCCAAGGAAACCGCCTCGCATGACACGTTGAGGTGGGACAATAAAACGATTCGAATAAAGGCTTGGCCTGGTGCGATGTCACACTACGTAATACATCAGCAGATTAGATTTGTGTAAATATTATTCTCTCTATGGCAATATGTGGAAACTTATTTTGCAGAGCTGGACACTATCTTTGTGTTCAAAATCTTCTATGAAGTACTTGGAGGAGGAACCCGCCTTGCAATGCCGAAGACAATCTGCGCGCCGGACTCGTCGTCATTGAAGCCTGGTTTAGGGGCTACTAAGGGAGTCCTGGATTAGGGGGTGTCTGGATGGCCGGACTATACCTTCAGCCGGACTCTTGGACTATGAAGATACAAGATTGAAGACTTCGTCCCGTGTCCGGGAGGGACTTTCCTTGGCGTGGAAGGCAAGCTTGGCGATACGGATATGTGGATCTCCTACCATTGTAACCGACTTTGTGTAAACCTAACCCTCTCCGGTGTCTATATAAACCGGAGGGTTTTAGTCCGTAGGACAACATACAAAACAACAATCATACCATAGGCTAGCTTCTAGGGTTTAGCCTCTCCGATCTCGTGGTAGATCTACTCTTGTACTACCCATATCATCAATATTAATCAAGCAGGACGTAGGGTTTTACCTCCATCAAGAGGGCCCGAACCTGGGTAAAACTTCGTGTCCCTTGCCTCCTGTTACCATCCGGCCTAGACGCACAGTTCGGGACCCCCTACCCGAGATCCGCCGGTTTTGACACCGACAATGGCAGAGGGACATGTGGCAGGCGTTGATTGGATGCGGGCGGCGGCGTGGCGCGTCTGGTGCGGACCGGACGTGTCCGGTGGCGGCGGGGGCAATTTGATCTAGGGTTTGGACCCGAATTTTTTACGGGGAGGACATATTTATAGGTAGGAGGAGTTTGGAGTGTCCAAATGGAGTGTAGTTTTCGACCACGCGATCGTGATCCGACGGCGGAGGACATGGAGATGGTTTGGATGGGTTATTGGTCCGTTTTGGAGGGGTGTTGGGCTGCAACATACACGAGGCCTTTACAGTTCCCCGGTTAACCGTTGGAGCATCAAACGGACTCCAAATGGCACGAAATTTGACAGGTGGTCTACCGGTGGTGTACCAAGGCCGCTTGGCAAATCTTGGTCCATTCCGAGAATGTTTAACACCCGCTCACAAAAAGAGACAAAAGGGGGACGCCGGTGCATGTAGGAGTCTCGGATTGCCAAACGGACAACGGGAAAAATGCTCGGATGCATGAGATGAACACATATGCAAAATGAGATGCACATGATGACATGATATGATATGCAAGACATGAGCAAAATGCAAAACAAAGACAAAACCCAACCACGAAGGGAAATCTCATAACTTAAAGCCGGGAATGGTAGAGTCGGAGTTACAACTATGGTAAGTTACATCCGGGGTGTTACAACTCTCCACCACTACGAAAAGATCTCGTCCCGAGATCTAGGGCTGAAAGAACTCCGGATATTCGGAACGGAGGTGATCCTCGCGTTCCCAGGTGGCTTCTCGGTCGGAATGGTGTGATCACTTCACTTTCAGAAATTTGATAGACTTGTTGCGAGTCTTGCGCTCAGTTTCTTCAAGAATAGCAACGGGATGCTCATGATAAGACAGGTCTTCTTGGAGATCAATCTCTTCGAAGTTGATGGTGCGCTCAGGCTCTTGAAGCACTTGCGAAGCTGTGACACGTGAAACACATCGTGCACATTTGCGAAGTTGGACGGAAGCTCAAGTTGATAGGCGAGATCACCTATTTTACCAATGATCTTGAAAGGACCCACGTATCTAGGGGCAAGCTTCCCTTTGATACTGAAGCGACGAGTGCCTTTCATTGGAGAGACGCAGAGGTAGACATGGTCTCCGATCTCGAAAGCCAAGTCACGATGCTTGCCATCATAGTAACTCTTCTGGCGCGATTGCGTGGCTTTGAGATTTTCATGGATGACTTTGCACAATTCTTCAGCCTCTGTGATTAAGTCATTGCCAAGAAGTTGGCGTTCACCAGTCTCTGACCAATTAAGAGGAGTACAACACTTTCTACCATAGAGAACCTCGAATGGGGCCTTGCCTGAGCTCGCTTGGAAACTGTTGTTGTAGGAGAACTCAGCATATGGGAGACAATCTTCCCACTTCATACCGAAGGAAATGACACAAGCCCTGAGCATATCTTCAAGGATTTGATTTACTCACTCGACTTGGCCACTAGTTTGAGGATGGAAGGATGTGTTGAACCGAATGTAGGTGCCCATGGCCTTCTGAAAGGAGTCCCAGAACTTAGAAGTAAAGATGCTTCCACGATCTGAAGATATCAACTGCGGAATGCCGTGCAAGGAGACAATCCTGGAGGTGTATAGCTCTGCCAACTGAGCTGCTGTGATAGATTCTTTGATTGGAAGGAAATGAGCCACTTTAGTAAGCTTGTCGATGACAACGAAGATAGCATCATTTCCACGCTTGGACTTGGGAAATCCAGTCACGAAGTCCATCTCAATATGATCAAACTTCCATTCTGGAATAGCAAGAGGTTGGAGGAGACTAGCTGGTCGTTGGTGTTCTGCTTTCACTCTTCTGCAGACATCACATTCATTCACGAATTGAGTGATCTCTCACTTCATTCGAGTCCACCAATACGACTGCTTGAGGTCATGGTACATCTTTGTACTTCCAGGATGAATGGATAGAAGGGAATTGTGAACCTCGTTCATAGTGACTTTACGTAGATCACCCTTAGGAACCACAATTCGATCCTCGAAGAATAGAGTATCTTTGCCATCAAGGCGATATCACTTGTACTTGGGTTGGCTCTTGGCAATCCCATTTTTCACCTTCTTCACCATGGCATCAAGAAGTTGTGCCTCACGAATTTGATCTTCCAAAGTAGGAGAGACTTGGAGGTTGGCAAGAAAGCCTTGAGGAACAACTTGGAGGTTCAGTTTGCGGAAAGCTTCACAAATGTCCGGTTGGAAGGGCTTGAGAATGAAGCTGTTGCAGTAAGTCTTCCTGCTCAAAGCATCTGCAATGACATTGGCCTTGCCTGGAGTATATTCAATACTCGTATTGTATTCTTGAATCATTTCCACCCAACGAGTATGCCCGAGGTTGAGGTTTGGCTGAGTGAAGATGTACTTGAGGCTCTTATGATCAGTGAAGATGTCCACTTTCCTTCCCAACAAGAGATGTATCCACGTTAATAGAGCATGGACAACTGCCGCCAACTCGAGGTCATGAGTGGAGTAGTTCTTTTCATTGAGCTTCAACTAACGAGAGGTATAAGCCACAACTTCCTTCTCTTGCATTAACACAGCACCGAGACCTTGCAGGGAGGCATCATAGGAAACTTTGAATGGTTTGGATTCATCGGGAGGAGTCAAGACAGGAGCTGTGACTAAGTTCTCTTTGAGGGTGTTGAAATCCACATCACATTCAGGCGTCCAGACATACTTCACATGCTTCTGGAGGAGGTTGGAAAGAGGCTTCGCGATCTTAGAGAAATTCTCAACGAATCTTCGACAATAGCTTGCAAGCCCAAGGAAACTGCGGAGCTGCTTGACATTCTGAGGCGGTTCCCAATTCACAATTGCAGACACCTTCTTAGGATTAACAGTTATGCCCTTGGCGGATATGATATGCCCAAGGTAGAGAACCTCATCAAGCCAGAACTCACACTTTGAAAACTTCGCATAGAACTGATGCTCTCTAAGTTTGTCAAGTACCAATCTCAAATGCTTGGCATGATCCTCCTTATTCTTGGAAAAGACCAAAATATCATCGAGATACACCAAGACAAAATCATTTGTGTAAGGGTTGAAGATGAAGTTCATCATGCGAGAGAACATTGGAGGAGCATTGACAAGGCCGAAAGACATGACAGTATATTCATAAGAACCATAGCTTGTTCTGAATGTTGTCTTGGGGATATCTTGTTCACGAATGCGAATCTGATGATAACCCATACGGAGGTCAAGCTTGGAGAATACTTGAGCACCTTTAAGTTGCTCGAAAAGTTCATTGATGTTGGGAGGTGGGTACTTGTTCTTTATTGTTTTCTTGTTCAATGGACGGTAGTCAACGCAGAGTCGTTCCGTTCCATCCTTCTTCTTGACAAAAATAACACCACAACCCCATGGAGATGAACTCGGTCTGATCAGACCCATGCGTTCTTGTTCATCGAGTTGTTTCTTCAACTCCTTCAACTCTTATGGTCCAAGCTTGTAAGGACGCTTGCAAACAGGTTCCGTGCCAGGCTCAAGATCGATAACGAATTCAACTGACCGGTGAGGAGGCATTCCCGTAAGCTCTTCTGGAAAGATGTCTTGATATTCACAAATGACTGGAATCTGAGAGATGGCATTCAACTCGCCCTTCTCATTGAGAGAAAACAGCCGAATGGTTTTGTCACGAGCGGCATAGATGATCACATCCTCAGATGAGTGTGTCAATTGAACCTGCCTAGCAGCACAATCAAGATGAGCCTTGTGCTTAGAAAGCCAGTCCTTCCCGAGAATTAGATCAATATCAGAGTCACCAAGAACAATTGGAGAGGACAAAAATTTATAGTCTCCAAACAGGACAGAGACACTGGGAGCAACCAAACTAGAAGTCATAAGCTTTCTCGGAGAAGCAACTTGCATGACTTTGGACAAAACCTCTGTGTCAATATTGTGCTCCGATGCAAATAGGAATGACATAAAAGAATGCGATGCACCAGTATCAAATAAGACTTTAGCAGGAATAGAGTTAACTGGAAGGTTACCCATGATCACTTCTGAAGAATCCTCTACCTGAGCTGCGTTCATCATGTTGACCTTAGCATGCTTGGGATTATGCTTGACCACTGCATTGCTGGCAGATCTCACAGGAGGAGGAGGCGGAAGGCGCCTTTGGTTGAAGCACTTGTTTGCATAGTGCCCTTTCTGCTGACACTTGTTGCAAGTAACCTCTGAGAGCGGACAGTGATAAGGAGCACTTGACCTTGGAGTATGAGACTGAGCTTTGTTCTGATAGCCTGGGTTGGGTGGGTGGGAAGACCCATTGCCACATTTACTCTTCTGCTGGTAAGACTGATGAAACGGAGGAGGAGGAGGCAACCAGAACTTCTATTGCTTAGCTGCCACTTGAGTTGAAGAAGAAGATGGAGCTGCATCCCTGACTCTCTTCTTAGAAGCATCACACTTGAGCTGAGCAGCTTCTTGCTTTAGTGCCATGCTGTAGAATTCATCATACTTGGTCGGCTCAAAAAGCACGAGAGCTAATTGCAGATCTTCTCTGAGGCCACCTCTGAATTGATAAATCATGCTATTTTCATCAGGGACGTCTTGTTTAGCGAAGCGAGCGAGTCTCTGAAACAGGATATTGTATTGATACACAGACATGCTGCCTTGCTTGAGATTGCGGAACTCCTCATGCTTACTCTCAGCAACACTTTGTGGAATGTGGTGAGCTTTGAAGTCTTGGTGGAAATCATCCCAGGTAATCACATGACCTCCTCTGGAATCTCTGTATTGTTGATACCACTCAGCAGCTTGGTCTTTGAGTTGGAACGAAGCAAACTTGACAAAGTCCTCAGGCCTGACATTTCTACACTCAAAATATTTGCAGATATCCACAAGCCAATCGTCGGCGTCTGTGGCCTCGACATAGTTGCTGAAGGACTTCGGCTGGTTTGCGAGGAACTGATTGAGGGTAGCAAACTGAGGTTGATTGTTGCCTTGGCCTTGATTTCCTTGGTTTCCTTTCCCTTGGTTGCACTCTTGCAAGAGTTGCAAAAGCACCTGAGTGTTGGCGTTGGTGGCTGCCATGACAGCTTGCCATGCCTCCGGAGATGGAGGTGGTGGCGGAGGTTCCGGATTCTAACGCGTTGGAGGAGCCATCCTGTAGAGGTTGACATCTGTTAGCATCTTGAAAGACATATATTCAAACTGAATCAATGGATCGAAATTGCAACATATAGCCTTAACATTCGAAGAAGAATGAACGAATGAATTCCAAAGTAAATCATCACACTTCCATTAATTGAGAAGCCACTAAGATAAAGGTAGATGAATAAAGCAACAAGGTACGGATATGAACAAATAATTGGTAAGGATTACCCAATCAAAAACCAAGTATATACGGGAAGAAATACCAGAGCTACTTGAATTCCCACCTATGAAACTCCCAAAACTTTCTGGTTATGCAATCAGGTGTTGGGGATACAGGGGAAGCATAATATCTCACCCAAAACTAGCAAATCCTATATCCAGCTGTATCCATCCTTCAACACATAACCAAAAAACCTTCGGTAATCATTTACCTCAACCTTTGAAAAGCATCCATTATACAAGTTATGGTAATACTCCCGAACTCCCGCCCAGTACTGGGTGGCGTCGAGGTTATCTCACCAACAACTGCATAAAAGAGATTTTCGATGTCGGCGAACTCAGGTATTCTAGAATTGTAATGATAAAATTGTGACGACAACACCTTGGAGCTCAACTCCCGGGGACACTGCCACAACCCCTAAATATCAGGAGGTACCAAGAACAATGTTCTCGTCACAAAACCATCGAAACGATTCCAAGATACCCGCGTGATCCTAAAAAAATTAGTGAAATTTGAGGAGAGAAGAGTCAAAACTCTACGTCAGGAGGCCTCACTAGAGCGACGAAGGGACTCAGGAGTAAAAAGAATCCTACTCTCCGATATATATAATCCTAAGACTCAAAACATTTTGCTCTAGACTCAACAACGTCAGCGATTCGATCAAGCAGGGGGCTCCAAAGTCGGGGAAGGCTCTGATTACCAACTTGTAACACTCACGATGCGGCTATATCTACCACGTGTCGGGGCACGACTTAGAGGCATAACCGCATGGTAGCATGTCGCAAGAGGGGTAATCTTTACACATCCCATGCACTGAATAAGAAAGGGATAAAGAGTCAGCTTACAATCGCCACTTCACACAATACATAAATATATCATACAACATCCAGAATACAATCAATGTCCAACTACGGAACCAAAATAAAGAAAGACAACCCCCCCTTATATACCCGATCGCCCCAACTGGGCTCCTCTACTGATCATCCGGAAAAGAAACATAGTAACGGCCCGAATCCTCGTCGAACTCCCACTTGAGTTCGGTAGCGTCCCCTGTACTGGCATCATCGGCACCTGCATCTGTTTGGAAGTATCTGTGAGTCACAGGGACTCAGCAATCTCACACCCGCGAGATCAAGACTATTTAAGCTTAAAGGTAGGAGAGGGGTGGTGAGGTGGAGCTGCAGCAAGCACTAGCATATATGGTGGCTAACATACGTAAAAGAGAGCGAGAAGAGAAGCAAAGCACGGTTGAGAAGCTAAAAGTGATCAAGAAGTGATCCTGAAGCTACTTACGTTCAAGCATAACACGAGACCGTGTTCTCTTCCCGGACTCCGCTGAAAAGAGACCCTCACGGCTACACACGCGGTTGATTCCTTTTAATTAAGTTAAGTGTCAAGTTCTCTACAACCGGACATTAACAAATTCCCATCTGCCCATAACCGCAGGCACGGATTTCGAAAGTTCAAAACCCTGCAGGGGTGTCCCAACTTAGCCCATCACAAGCTCTCACAGTCAAAAAAGGATATTCCTTCTCGCGGGAAGACCCGATCAGTCTCGGAATCCCGGTTACAAGATATTTCGACATTGGTAAAACAAGACCAACAAAGCCGCCCGATGTGCCAAAAATCCCGATAGGAGTCGCATGTATCTCGTTCTCAGGGCACACCGGATGATACCTTCTACGAGTAAAACCAACCCTCAAGTTGCCCCGAGGTGGCCCCGCAGTCTACTTGGTTCGGACCACCACTCGGAGGAGCACTGGCCCAGGGGGGTTTAAAATAAAGATGACCCTTGAATCTGTGGAACCCAAGGGAAAAGGCTTAGGTGGCAAATGGTAAAACCAAGGTTGGGCCTTGCTGGAGGAGTTTTATTCAAGGCGAACTGTCAAGGGGTTCCCATTATCACCCAACCGCGTAAGGAACACAAAATCAAGGAACATAACACCGGGGCGGCAAGAGTGGAACAAAACACCAGGCATAAGGCCGAGCCTTCCACCCTTTACCAAGTATATAGATGCATTAAAGTAAATAAGAGATAATAATGATATCCCAACAATATCCATGTTACAACATGGAACAAACTTCATCTTCACCTGCAACTAGCAACGCTATAAGTGGAGCTGAGCAAAGCGGTAACATAGCCAAACAACGGTTTGCTAGGAAAGGTGGGTTAGAGGTTTGACATGGAAATATGGGAGGCATGATATAGCAGGTGGTAGGTATCGTAGCATAGCAATAGAGCGAACAACTAGCAAGCAAAGATAGAAGTGATTTCGAGGGTATGGTCATCTTGCCTGCAAAGTTCTCAGAGTTGACGAAAGCTTGGTCCTCGTTAGCGTACTCAACAGGCTCCTTAATCACGTACTCGTCTCCCGGCTCTACCCAAAGCAAGAACACAAGCAAAGGACCAACAATCAATCACGGTGCAATGCATAATCAACATGATGCAAAACATGGCATGACATGCAGGATGTGATATGCAATGCATATGCGTGCTCCGGAAGGAAAAATGATGAACAAGGCATCGACTTGGAAAACCAAGTGTGCCGCTGGAAAGATGAGATGATTTCGGTCGAAATCGATATAAAGATCACCGGAACCAGATGCACGGTTTGCAAACAGCAAGCAAAACAAGAATGGCACAATTCTGCGATTAACAGCACGATGCCATCTAGAATGCAACAAGAAACTAAGCTACTGCACTCCAACATAGCAACAAAGCACATGGCAGTGATCTACTCAAGATGCTTGACAAAACATGAACACTGAGATGCGGCTAAATCACACAAGAGCAGGTTCAAACAAGCATGGAAAAAGTGCAAAAGATATCAGCTTCACAGACTTAGTGAAAATACTAACATGCCAGGAATAACATCAGGAAGCAATGTTTAGAGCAAGCAAACAATATGCAACAGGAACATATCATAGCAAAAAAGGCATGTAATGAATCTACTAAATTCATAGATGAAAAGTCTCTTACGATCATGAGCCAAAAAGGCACAGAAGGTATGATGCCACCCATGTAAACATAGCAAGAATTGTTAACAGATTCAGATTTAGCAGAAAACTGAGCATGGCATAAACAGAATTATGAAGGTATCTTTGCGAGCTCGATTCACTCACCACAAGGCATTGCATGACAAGATAAGCATAGCAATAGCAAGAAGACATGTTCATGAAGCTAACCATGGCAAGAGCAAGTTCATAGCATGCATGGATCAACTACAACAACCATGGCAAAACCGATTAACATGTTAACAATCTGATAGGAACATTTTATAGCAAAAGTAGAACAAGATTAAGTCATGCTATGGCACTCCATAATTGCAAACAGGGGCATGGATGGATAGAGCATAACCATATGTACAAATCATTCTTACTTAAGCAACTCAAAACAAGCATGGATCTCACTGTAGCATCATGTTTACATGGCATAAAAATAACAGCAGAGCAAGGACTTAGCAAAATCCGAAGTCCCTGAAATCAGCAATATCACGAAGGCTACTTTGCATGCTTGTGCTAGTCACCACATTGATCAATAAAATACATGGCAAACACCCCTGTAAAGATGGCATGGCATAGTTCACAACACATGTACAGCTCATGCCCATATGCAGCACACAACAAATGTGGCAAAAATGACAAATCATCATAATCTGCTAAGTAACAGCACCTAACAATTTATAGCACTCTTGTATCAACGATTTGGGCATCAAGATGGACTCAAACAAGCATGGCACAAAGGGATGAAATGGATAGCACATCATGATGAACATTTTGATATATTACACGCACAAAACGGAGCAACGCACATGAAGTTATGGCATGATGAACAGGGCCTGAAAATGTGAGGGGGAAAAGACTTTGGAAAATATACCCCTCCGAAAACCGATCTAGGGTTGACTGGCACGCAATCCGAGGTTCACTGTGGATCTCGCCGGATTTCGTCCTCGCGGTGGCCGGAGTAGGATGGGGCGGCGCCGGAGATGCCGGATCTGGGCGGCGCGGTGCCAGAGCTCTCTGGAGACGGCGGTGGAGGCGGACGGTGATGGAGGCGTGGAGGCGGCGACCGGAGGGCGGCGCCAGCGAGAGCAGCTAGGCGGCGCCGGCGGGAGGAGCTGGGCGGTGGAGGAGCTGGGCGGCGCGAGCGGTGGCGGAGCCGGGCGGCGCTGCGCTGGGCCTCGGGCGGCAGGCGGTGGCCGGTGCGCAGGCCTGACTCGGGCCGCGGCGGCGGAGGATGGTGGAGGGACACGTGGCAGGCGTTGATTGGATGCGGGCGGCGGCGCGGCACGTCCGGTGCGGACCGAACATGTCCGGTGGCGGCGGGGGCGATTTGATCTAGGGTTTGGACCCGGATTTTTTACGGGGAGGACATATTTATAGGTAGGAGGAGTTTGGAGTGTCCAAATGGAGTGTAGTTTTCGACCCTCGTGATCCGACGGCGGAGGACATGGAGATGGTTTGGATGGGTTATTGGGCCGTTTTGGAGGGGTGTTGGGCTGCAACGCACACGAGGCCTTTACAGTTCCCCGGTTAACCGTTGGAGAATCAAACGGACTCCAAATGGCACAAAATTTGACAGGCGGTCTACCAGTGGTGTACCAAGGCCGCTTGGCAAATCTCGGTCCATTCCGAGAATGTTTAACACCCGCTCACGAAAAGAGACAAAAGGGGGACGCCGGTGCACGTATGAGTGTCGGATTGCAAAACGGATAATGGGGAAAATGCTCGGATGCATGAGACAAACGCGTATGAAAAATGAGATGCACATGATGACATGATATGATATGCAAGACATCAGCAAAATGCAAAACAAAGACAAAACCCAACCACGAAGGGAAATCTCATAACTTAAAGCCAGAAATGGCAGAGTCGGAGTTACAATTATGGTGAGTTACATCCGGGGTATTAGAATGCTCCCCTGTCTTTGCCAAGCTTGTTGAGGGTCATGCTCCTCCAGTGAACTTCGATGTCAATGGACGCCACTACAACAAGGGATACTACCTAGAAGATGGCATCTATCCGAGATGGTCCACATTTGTGAAGACTATCTCAAACCATGTGCCAGGAGGCAAGAACTCCTACTTTTGCCAAGTGTCAGGATGCTTGCAGGAAGGATGTCGAGCGGGCATTTGTTGTGCTCCAATCTCGATTTGCTCTTGTCTGGTACGCCGCTCAGACCTGGTTCAAGGATCAAATGTGGGAGGTCATGACTTGCTGTGTCATCTTGCACAACATGTTCATTGAGAGCTAGCAGGAAGAGCCAGTGTTTGACACTGAACCATATTACAGGAAGGGGCCTCTTGCCCAAGTTGATCACCAAATACCGGCAACCTGGATTGACTTCCTTAATATGCGTCAGGAGATCCGACCCCACAGGTGCATCAACAACTGCAGCACGATCTGGTGGAGTATGGAGGCTCAAGGGCAACGCCTAGCTCGACATGTGATGAAATATGAGTTTTTATTTGTTGAACTATTTGATTTGTATTGATTTTTTGTGATGAACTATATGATAAAAAATTGCTTCTGTTAAATTTGTGCCGAAACAAGCCGAATATGGGCCGAAATTGATCCAATTTGCGTCGAAAGTGTTCAGAAATCGATGGCTGGAGGCGCTATTTCAAGCCACTGGGTGTCCGAGCGGCCCCCCAGGGCGCCGAAAAAGAGCCCCCTGGGGCGAGCCTGCACTAGATTGGCGCGTGGGGATGAGCGGGTTCCCAGCCGCTCGCCCCAGGGTCGCCCCAGACATGTATTTTTTAAATTTTAAAACATCTGAATTCGGCAAAGTTCGGCCAAATTCGGCATAAATTCGGCTAACTTGACATTCATATTCAACATGTTCGGCATTTACACAAATTATTTTTTAAAAAAGACATATACGGAGCGAAGAAGTCGCTGAGCGCGGCGAAGTCGCCGACGTCGCCGCCGTCCTCGTCGTCGTCGGTGGCCTCTCCTTCTTGATGGCACGGCCGCCCCTGCTGCTAGACCCCTGCCCGGCGTCTCCAAGGCGGACTGGTGGCGGCGACGCGTCATCATCGTCGCTGTCGTCAAGGACAACGACGCCTCCCTCGTCCCGGCCGCGACGCCGGGCTTCGAAGCGCTCGAACGCGACGATCTGGCGCTGCAGCTCCGTCTACGCCCCGTCGTCGCGCGCCCACTTCAGGGCCGCCTCGTCATCGAGCTCCTCCTCCTTGACGCCGCCGGCAAGCCCGGGAGCCCCGGCTCCGTCTTCGGTTTGAAGAAGCGCGGTGGTGCTGAGGAGGAGGCGCGTCGGCCGCCCTCGTTAATGACAATGCCGACGCTGTGGGTGCGCCGACCGAGCGACATCTTTGCGGCGGGCTCGGGCTTGACGCCGAAGAGCGCCGGCGAGCCGATAGAGTGGGAGGAGGAGTGGAAGGAGGAGGAAGAGGAGGAAGAGCCGAACTTCCTGGGCACCCATGGCCCGGCGCTCCGGCGGGGGGGGGGGGGGGGACGGGCGCCGCGGCAGGGTGTGCCAGCAGCGGGTTGTTGCCGCCCTCGGGGTACTCGAGCACCCCGTGCAGTGTGCGGCCGGGACGCACCACCAGAGGCGACGGTCGTCGCTGTTCTTGATGCCCCCACCACTAGCGCCCCGTTCATGGACGCCAGCCACTGTGCCTGCCGCCGCTGGAAATACTCCGCCCCCGCCGCGTGGTTGTCGGCGGCGTACTGGGGGGGCGCGTTGCTCCTCAGTCAGGGACGACCACACACGGTCGACCTTGGCGGCGAAGATGTCGGGGCACGCGTCGACGTCGGGCACCGGGGGGATGGGGACGCCGTCGTTGCTGAGCCTCCACCCCGTTGGTCTGACGCGCATGTCCGGCGGCGCCCGGATGTTGGCCTCGAACAGAAGCCACGCCTCCGACAACTGGAGCGAGTGGAGGCCGAAGCCGTTGGCCGCCGCGGCGTCGCCGGGGAAGCGTTCGACCATCGCTGGAGAGGGAAGGGAAGGACAGGGGGAGATAGAGCTCGGCGATGCAGACGGGAGAGAGCAGAGCTCGGCGGCGGCTGGTTTGGGCTCGGGCTGGTGTGGCCAGCGGCGAGGGGGAGCGGCGGGTCTTTATAGCCCGCGTCGTGTGTACGCGTGGCGGGAAGGGAGGCGTCGCCGCGCCGCCCGTGACGCGCCGGCCCATGAGGAATCATTGGAAGGTTGACCGGCGGCAACCTTGCCATTGATTCCCCGCGGGAAAACCGAGGCGTTCTGGGGAAAGACGAGGAGTCTCGCTGACGCGGCTGGCCCGCGGCTCCTTCGCGCCAAAATCGTTCGCCCCGGTTCGGCCTGGACCTGCCAGCGTCAATTTTGGCCCAAACCGGCGAAAAGCGGGTTTCTGGAACGCGACTGGGCCGATTTTTGAACACCGATGCGGCAAAAATGTCTAGGATGGACCTGTTGAGGGCGCGGCTGTAGATGCTCTAAGACTAGTCATAGTGGGAGTAACTTAGCTAGTAACATAGCGCACTTCGAGAAAATTTTGCTTATGTGACAAATAATTAATGAGAGATGGTAATGTTACTTTAATATAGCGCTTTTCAAAATAAGATGAGTCTACAAGTTAATAAATAAAAACATCTATGATACTGTTATTATATTACTTTAATTATGAAAGTAATAATTTAGACTAGTGTCATATGCATGACACTAGTCTAAGTTACTCCCCATTATGACCAGCCTAATCATCTGATCCCACCACCCCTCTGTTGGAAAGAAAAAACCACCACCGCTCACCGATGAGCACACGGCGTGGCGAAACAACCATTCGCGCGCGTGTGCCGGTCGGCGCTCCTCCACGTCTCGGCAACGGCAGCCACGAAAACCAAAACAAACCAAAACCTTTTGGGCACCGCACCGCACCGCTTCCCAGCGTCCGTGCGTCCGTCCCGCGAAAGGAATACTAGTCGCTCGACCTCATCGATGGCCGTCCGGTGTCACGCCGCTGCTGCCTTGGTCTCGTCCCGAGCGCGCCTGCCTTCCTACCTCCCGCCCCTCCTCCCCTCCGCGCGACCCCGACCCGGCACGACCCGCGGCGGCGGCTACAGGCGGACCGCCGTTCGCGCCATGGGCGCCGCGCCGTCGTCGCCTTCGCCGTCCGGACAGGCCCCAGGTGCACGCCGTTTATTTCCGTTTTCCTACGGCTCGTGCTTTTACTCTCACAAAAAAAAAATCATGGCCTACTCGCGGTGCGACTGAGAGAAATTGAAGGTGGAGTTTGCTCTGGGTTTGGTGGTGCAGCTTCGCGCCTGAATTGATCATGTCAGATGAAACAGGCTCGGGGGACCTGTGCTGTGAGGCGTGAGTAGTTATGTCCCTATTTGCTTTGATTTTGGCCCAGGTAGACCTCTGTTATGGCAATGATGCCGCTTTATGGATGACAAAACAGAACATGATGTTCATAGTGACAAACTATCATGACCTTCACTCGCCGATGTTTAGGATTCAGGCGATGCACTGATGGCTCAAGGAGATTTCTTGTGGACAAACTGTCAATCACTGAATTACTCCCTCCGTTCCGAATTACTTGTCGCACGTATGGATGTATCTAGATGTATTTTAGTTTTAGATACATCCATTTCTGCGACGAGTAATTTGGAACAGAGGGAGTACTTGTCAAGACTCTTTGGTAGTTGGTTTAAGAACAACTGCTGGTTTCATATGAAGCCAGCTCCATGAGAATTTACCCATTTAAAGCTTCCCGGGCCAGTTTTTTTTTTCTTCAAAAAAGAGGCTACCCCGGTATCTGTATCTGCACTGACTGATGCACACAGCCATAGCTTCTAGACTAGTGAAGCTATGCTTTGCTTAGCTCCATCCTCTAGTACACCCGGATTCCAGCTTCTTTGTCGCTAGCTGAAAAAATGCTTACTGTTTGCTATACTTGAGTTTAATGTTTGGAGCATAGTTTGGTACACCTTTTCTAGTTTCTACTGAACCAAAAAACATTTTATTTGAAATCGTGGTTGCTATAATTGATGTTTGGGATTCAGATAATGCACTGGTGGCTCATGGTGAGTTTTTGTGGACAATCTGTCAGTCACTGTATTATTTGAATTTATGTCTGTCATATGACTTAGCTGAGTTCGAGTATGATATCTTCAAGTCATTAGTACCTTCCAATTAACATCCCATATTTGCACAGGGAAAGCGGATAACGCATCTCTGAGCGACGAGGAGTTGAAGAAGCGCCTCACGAAAGAACAGTATTACGTCACTCGGCAGAAGGGAACTGAGAGGGCATTCACAGGGTAAGTTACCAAATTCTGACAATAATCTTCACTTGCGCACGATCTCCATTCACTGTTTCTAGTGCTACCACAACATAATAACATTATAATGTTGTTTGTTGTGTGACCAGGGAATACTGGAACACTAAAACCCCAGGCGTCTACCATTGCGTCTGCTGTGACACCCCTCTGTTTGAGTAAGCACTGTCACCTGAACCTCCAAAAGGGACAGCCGCGTCTTTCTTCACTTAAAAAGCGGAAGATATCCACCTTTGCACTTGAAACACTATCTGCTATTGCGCTCGTTGTTCTGCCCTGATGCTTGCCTGTGTTTTAGGTCATCTACCAAGTTTGATAGTGGCACTGGATGGCCGTCATATTACCAGCCGGTTGGCGACAATGTGAAAAGCAAGCTTGATATGTCGATCTTCTTCATGCCCCGGACCGAGTCCCTGTGCGCCGTCTGCGACGCTCATCTGGGCCACGTTTTTGACGACGGGCCACCGCCGACGGGGAAGAGATACTGCATCAACAGGTATGTATGCTTGAAACCTTCCTTCGACCATCTTCGCAACATTTTGCCCTTGTTGGCAGGTTGCATGGATGAGGTCTCTTCTTTTCACTCATTCATCCTCTCTGCCCTGCAGTGCGTCTCTGAAGTTTAAGCCCCAGTAGTCCCTGGAAGAAGAATCAAGATGCAAGCACTAGCGTGTTCCATGTGAGCTTTGGTTGTGGTATGAACTATTTCCAGTGTAGTAGCCTAGTCTGTGCAGACCCGTTGTGCACATGTAAATTGATAATTTTCAGGTTTGTAAAGCCATTTGTCTGAAGCATCTGCCTGTTCCTCCATGAGCAGTGTCGCTGGCCCTTTCGAGTGTCAGGGGTTCCTGTAACTGTGGGGCAGTTGGTCACTGCTTGCAACGCTTTAAACATCATGATATCAGACACGAAATTGGGCTGCATCTGAGGCGGTAGGATAGATGGAATTAATCAGCATACCTGACGTACGAAGGAGTAGTATCTCACGTGGGGTTGGGTCGCGTCGCGTGTACCAGGAGATGGGCGTTGAGCTGGCGAGCCATGCTCATCATAATGCATCAAAAGTTACAAACATAATGATTAATGAACCATACATTCCGATCTCATTAGGATTCAGATAATCTTACGCTTGCGAAAGCGGCAGCAGAGAGATTGCCCAGAATAAACCAAATTAGAAGCCATATTGCAGATTTTTGTGCCATGACTGCAGGTCTATCACATATTCAGAAATCAAGACGTTGAAGCAAGCCCATGATTCTGCAAAAGTAGCACTCACGCAGGAGTCTGTAACTCATCCTAATGATAGGTACAGGTACAGCAATCCTGATCATACTGTAGAACATTGTCCCCTGTTACAAGCCTCGGTTCATAATCACCTGCACTGATTTTACTCGATGTAAACTGCTTTTAAGATGAATGAAAGCTGCGCCTCTGAGTACCTTTCTTTGTTCAAAAAAAAAAAAAACTACTCCGAAGGCTCTGGAGTGATCAGCTCGGAGCATCGGACGGTACTAAGGGCCTCTTTGATTCGTAGGATTGCAAAAACGCAGGAATAGGAAAAACATAGGATTGAAATGGCATGTCCATTGGATCCCTATAGGATTTGAATTTGTTTGATTGTGTCACGGGAAAAGCAAAGGATTTCTTTCAAGAGGTTGGAGTGGATGTTAGAATTCCTGTGAAATGTAGTATAAATAAATCCTTAGAAAAAAAATCCTACAAGATTCAATCCTACGAATCAAACGACCAACGTAGGAAAAATTCCTAAGGATTTCAATCCTTCAAAAATTCTATGAAGATCCTTTTAATCAAAGAGACCCTAAAGGTGGCAACTTTCAAAAAACTCGAATGGTACGACCGGATAGCATTCGGAGGCTCCGAGTGGACTACCTCAGTAGCGGCATACTCTTTGTTACCACTTCGAATTTTGAGTGGGATGCTTCCGAAACTTTCAGTAGGGCAATAGAAGGTTTGTCAAGTGCCTCGGTGGGTCCGAGTGGAATGGTTGGCACCTCCGATAACTATATCTGGAGGAACAATGTGGCGGTTTTGACCAAAGAGCTCGATGTTTTTGACTGAAGAGCTCGGCGGTTTTGAACTAAGAACATGAAAGTGTAGATAGATATAGTGGAGAAATGGAAGTATTATGAAGGCATATTGGGTTTGATCTTTGAGCACAAAGAGAGAGAAAAACAACTTAGCAAACCCCGTTCCCTTTTGATTGTATCGGCACATTTATGGACTCAATGTGATCTTGGATCACCAAAATGAAACAGTAGATCCTTGACTTGGCCAACACTTTGTATCCATGAGAATTTGTGGGGGTCACCTTTCACCTCTTTTGTTGCAACCAAAGAGAACTTTTCTGAGATAAGCTAATTTAAACATTAGTCCCTTGAGATATGTTGACAATAATTATCAATATCCACCAAGGGGATTACATGCACTCTCATCCGGTCCAAGGGCACACGGATCTAGGGTTTCCCCTTGAGCAATAGGGGTTGAGAGGAGAAAATCGTATCTCTCACACCTTCAACAGGGCAACAATGCCTGTAGGCATTGTCATCAACGGTTTTTGCCTGTGATATCCAAGTTATCAACCTACTGACACACCAGGTGACTAGGGCCATTGTTGGCGACACCCTCCTCGTGCTGAAAAGGCCCGGGAAACAAAGAAGGAGGGGACAAAGGAATCCTTGACGATGCCTTCAAAGAGGGAGATGACACCCATGAACGTTGCCGCCATCGTGACCACCCACAAACCAGAGATTTCTTCCAGAACCCTATCCCCACCGTGGGCCGCCCCAAATCACCCTGATATGAGCCAGGAACAACCAAGACCTAGATCCGGAGGAGTTGAACAGTTGGGCGTGGCGGCGGCCTTTAGATTTGGCACCGGAGCACCCCTTGCCACCCGTCTCCCGAGCGGAATGGCCAACATCTGCATGCGCCCTCACTGGTAGGTATCACTGTTGGTCATAGTTGAGCCCGCCGCTTTAGTTCCTAGAGTCCACCGCGAAGGGCATGACCCGCGGAGCGATGGCATTGCCGTCATCACCTTCATCAACCGGTGCCAAGGCTTTGCCCGACCATAGCCTCTAGCAGGGCCGAGGGAAAGAGAAGTCAATGGCGGCGGACTATCACATAATCGGTCCTACTAATTTTTGGTACTATGGTGAATTATGCAAAATAGTTGGAGTCTGACACAACTGATTTCAGGGCCTTTTTGATTCAAAGGATTCTAAGAACGAGGGAATAGGAAAAACATAGAATTAGATTGTCAATGCTCGTCTCAAATCCTAGAGTTTTGGTCCGTTCGATTGTGTCATAGGGAAAACAATTGATTTTTTTTTAAAGAAGCTTGAGTGGATGCTAGAAATCATACGAGAAGTAGTAGTACAAAAAAATCTTTAGAAAAAACTCTAATAAGATTCAGTACTATGAATCAAACAACCAGCATAAGCAAAATTTCTCTGAAATCCAATCCTCTAGAATTCCTATGCAAATCCTGAAGCCCTCAATTAGTTTCCATGATGGTAAATTTGCGTGGAACTCTCGTGCAAAACAGCTGGAGCTCCCGTGGCGGCAGCCTGCATTGCAGATTTGCAGGTGGGCGGCAGTAGACCACGCTGCGTGCTGGCGGCCTGGTAGGCGCTGCCATCCATCCCGTCCATCACGCTGCCACGCCAAGACTTTTCGCGTACATTACAGACTCCACGTTAAATGCTGGCAGCTCTTAATTTGGCGGAGCCACCGTTGCACCAACCTTCATCTTCCTCAGCTCAGGCAGCACAGCAAAGCACCAGACCAACAAGACAGCGTGCATCTTTAAAAAAGAAGAAAAGGAAAAGGCAGACAGCGTACGGTTGGATACGCTATGCTTTAAGGTTTGATTTGATCGATCAATTCGGACGACTGGTTAAGCTGCCCGAGCGCCCCCTCTATCTAGACTCTAGAACAAGTCGTCACGGTGCAATTAGGTCAACTCCAAACGCACGGACCTAAATGGTGCGGTGTCCGTTCGAGGATAAACAAACACAAAACACGTCGAACAAACATTTGTTTTTTGTCCGCCGCCGACGCATTTCCGGTCCAAATTTAGGCCGCGTTTGCGTCGAAACGGACAATGCGCGGACGGACGGGACGCACATCCTTGTCCTCCCCTGGCCCGTTCGTCGGGGACACAACGCGCTCACTTTCCCTTCCTTTTTCAAAAAACCTCCCAACCCCTTCCCTCCCTCCTCCATGGTCGGCGACCCAGCCACCATCGCGCGCCCCACGGCAGAGAAGAAGGGCCCGAAGAAGCCGTGGTCGGTGGTCACGCCGGTGGAGCTCGTGCGGCTCAACCATGAATCGGCAAGGAGGAGGGCCCGACGAACCATTGCGGCGGAGAAGAAAGCCACTGTCGACTTCGCCGCCAAGGCCGCCATTGAGGACAAGGAGGCCATTGTCGCCAAGACGCACACTCCTCATGCTATGGTTGTGCCGACCTGCCTCACCGGCCATTCTCTCGGTCGCTGCCATGGTTGCGGCTAGCACGGGCTCATCGGGCGTTTGCCCTCCACAATGCCCGTCGCCCAGCTCCTCCATAACAGCGAAGACAGCCGATTTTCATCCGCCAAGGTACCATGCTCCGACCTGGTTCTCCAAGTCGCCGGACGACGGCGTGATCGCGCCGGCCACACCTGACGTCGCGCCTGTCATCGACCTCAATGTCATGCCGGGGTACAATGGCGTCGGGAAGTCGTTCGCCGGGTGCAAAGGAAGAAGCCTCGGCCAATTCATACGATCAACCTTCCCAAGGGCCACAACCTGTTCGACGAAATGCCAATCCTTACATCGGCGGCCGACGACCCCGACTACACCGCATTCATGGAGAACGTCATCTCCGAGGGCCGTGGCCAAACCTTCCACATTGAGGGCCAAGACGAAGGCTATGATCCCGACAAGACACAAAGCCAAGAGAGCCGCGGCCAAGATGGTGTCGACGAACAATAAGAGGCCGATGACCATGGCAACTCATGGCATAAAGATGAGGACATCTACTGTGAAGATGAGGAAGACATGTGAAAGGATCGATATACTTGACTAGAGGGGGGGGGGTGAATAGGCAACTAACAATTTTTAGCTTTTCTTTACCAATTTAAACTTTGCATCAAAGTAGGTTGTCTAGATATGCAACTAGGTGAGCAACCTATATGATGCAACAACGACAAGCACACAAGCAAGCAAGGGATATAATACAAATAATCTTGCACAAGTAAGGCACGAGATAACCAAGAGTGGAGCCGGTGAAGACGAGGATGTGTTACCGAAGTTCCTTCCTTTTGAGGGGAAGTACGTCTCCGTTGGAACGGTGTGGAGGCACAATGCTCCCCAAGAATCCACTAGGGCCACCGTATTCTCCTCACGCCCTCACACAATGCGAGATGTCGTGATTCCACTATTGGTGCCCTTGAAGGCGGCAACCGGACCTTTACAAACAAGGTTGGAGCTCTCTCCACAACTTAACTGGAGGCTCCTAACGAAACCACGGAGTTTCACCACACTGGAATATGGCTCCAAGGTGACCTCAACCGTTTAGGGTGCTCAAACACCCAAGAGTAACAAGATCCGCAAGGGATTAGTAGGGGGGATCAAATTTCTCTTGGTGGAAGTGTAGATCCGGGCCTTCTCAACCAATCCCTAGAAAATCAACAAGTTTGATTGGCTAGGGACAGAGACCGGCGAAAATAAGCTTGTGGAGCAACAATGGAGTTTTGGGGAGAAGAGGTAAGTCTTCTTGGAGAAGAAGACCCCTTCATATAGTGGGGGGACACATCCAACCGTTATGCAGCCCGCAACCCGCATCTGGGCGGTACTACCGTTGCCAGAGCGGTACTACCGCTGCCACAACGGTACTACCATTGTGGCAAGTAGGCATAGGGCAACTAGGGTAGAGGGAGAAGATGTACACGCCTAGGGCGGTACTGCCGCTCCCTACAGCCGCTGGAAAACAGAGGAGGGCAGCGAGCTGAGCGGCAGTTGGAGCGGACGTAGGAGCGGTACTACCGCTAATATAAGCGGTACTACCACGCCCTACTGCCGTCCCTACTACCGCTCCCCTGCGTGGTCCTTTACGGAAACCCGACATGAAAAAATCGAGACCACAGCAGGTGCGTTAGTACCAGCGGCGCAAACAAGCGGTACTACCGCCGATAGGCGGTACTACCGCCCTTACCGCGGTACTACCGCTTGGCACTCAGCACCCCTTGTTTTGCACAGCTCGGATACTCCAAAGAAGTAGGAAGAAGGCGAGGGTGCAAGGAGAGTGTGTACGTGATGATTCCACCCATACTCTTCCGAAACGGATCCCCTCTTGATAGTACGGTTATCCCTACGACTCAATTCCACCAAAAAAGAAACAAGGGAAAATAATCTGTCTAAAGTGAAGTCCTCGAGGGGAAACAATCGCATAGTGCCCTTATTAGATAACCTGAAAAGCTTAGTGCACACGATTAGTCTGCAAAAGTATTGTCATCAATCACCAGAACAAACTAGGGAAAAACATGCCCTAACAATCTCCCCCTTTTTGATGGATTGATGACAACACGGGATTTGCACAAAATATAGTAACTGGAAATTAAGCAAACCAACTCCCTACAAAATATCAACGGGCTCCCCATAGAGGTGTGCACCAAGGAAATTAGCATGAAAGGCTATGTGCACATCTTTGGGATCAAACTCCCCCTATATTTTATAGACAGACAACATCCTTGCATATAAGAATAATAACAAGTACAACTAAGCAAGGACAAGCATGAGAGCAATAATATAAGTGCCGGTAAAGATGCATCTCATAAGATAACAGAGTACTTGAGACTAAAGTAGATAAGATAGGGTAGTTCACATATGTCTTACACCATATGGTCTCACTCATAGCCGAACAGAGTTCAAAACAAGAAAGCGAACGAACACAACGAAGACGAACGAACACGCAAACACAAAACCCAAAGCAGATCCCTAACTCTCCCCCTTTGGCAGCAAGACACCAAAGGGGAAGGGACGACACGAGACACGATGGTAGTAGATCTCCATGGCATCACCGGTCATGCTCCTCCTCCTCAGAGTCCTCTGCAGCACAGGGAGAAGCGCGAACTCCAGTGTCCTCCTCAGTGTCAGACCACGGGCAGTGCAGTCGGGTCCAAGTCTCCTCATCAGTGATTCGCTCCTCAGAGCCACTAGCAACCTCAAGGCCAAGCTGTCTCATAAATGGCCTTGTCACGACTACGAGCCATCTTGGCCTCCTTGTGAGCCTTGTACTGGCCCTTGGCCTGAAGGCAGAATAGACGCTTCATCTTCTCCTTGAGTTTCTTCGCCCAAGAGGGCTCCTCAGATGGAGGCACATACTCCTGCCCATCATCATCCTCATCATCTGCATCAGATAAGATAGTCTCCTGCACTGGAGGTGCTGAAGAAGACGTACTCCACTTCTCCTTCTGACGCAGCTCAATAGTATCATGAGATTCCATATTGTCTGTGACAAGCTCCTCATCTGGAAACTTGGCTACCCAAGTGTCCTCGATAAGCTGCATAAGATAGGGTCCATAAATGATGCACTTGCGCTCCATGATAGTAGAGTGAAGTTCACACCACATCACATGAGACACATCCAGCACCTGCTGAGAGCCCTGCTCTTCTTGACAGAACATAAGCAACTCAACAAGGTAAGAGTGCACCTGATACAAGTTGCCGACCCGAGGAAACAGGGTGTTCCAGAAGATCCGATGCATGATGTCTAGGAAGGGCCAGAGCTCATAAGAAACCTTTCTAGTCTCAGACGCCTTCCTGGTAGAATAGGGCCAAAGCTTTTCCTTATGAGTAGCGGCAATCTCCTTATGAGGGTGAAACCCAAGTGGGGTCTGGGCACCCTCATCATTGTACGATAAGCTGACCATGAAGGCCTTCCATGGTGCGGACAGGAGACGACCATTGGTCATCCAAGTCAGAGTGCGGGTCGGATCATGCCCAAAGTGAACGGTGGCAAAGAACTGGGCCACGAGCTCGGCATCAAAGTCCTTGTTGAAGGTAATGATCCTCTTGATATCCAACTCCTCACACCTCTGCAGAGAATCCCCAAAGTATCGCAAGTCCTTCTCCATGTGTGAGAGATCGACAGACTTGACCTTCACAAACAAGTTCTTCTTTTGCTTCAAGACATCGTGATAGATGGACTGCTGAAACCTGTTCCAGAACGGACGCCTCTGAAGAGCAGGCTCCTGGCCCACATGGTAGGGTTTGTGCTTCCTCTTGGTACAGAACTCTATTACAGACATCTGATTAGCACACTTGCGCCCAGCGGAGGTCTTCGACATTGGGACCTTGACCTTGCGTTTTGGCAGCTCAGTCGAGCCACCCTCAGCAACAGTAGCATCATCTAGTACATCCGAAGAGTGATAACGCTTGGAACCCGTTGCACGGTCTGGATTCTTGCGGTGAGCCTGATGCCCGGAGCTACTACCACCTGAAACACACACACACGAACCACAAGAGCAAGAGAGCATAAGCCAAGGAAAGACAAACACCAAAGATGGAAGATTAGGCAGAGACACATGGGCATTGGCATCTCAGAGCGGTAGTACCGCGCACCAGAGCAGTAGTACCGCTTACAAGTGGTAGTACCGCTAGGGTGCAGTGGTAGTACCGCCCGAGCGGTTGTCAGCGGGCTGACACCTACCGCGGCAAGATCCGGTACTACTGGAGATGCAAAAGTCCATATTTCTATACCTAATCATCAATCTACCTAGTCTAGCAGTCTCCCAAGTCCTTCCTAAGCCTCGATTCAAGAAACAAATCATGGAATGCAACGAATATAGCCCAAAACCTAGATTCAAGAAAGAGAACCAAGGGAGGGAAGAACGGGGGCAACCGGCATCCATGGCAAGAGGAGAGGGAGGGGAACGATCCCACCGGTTGGAACTGAGGGAGACGGCCTGGATCCGGCGGCCTGGCGCGGACCTCCGGTGCTTGGGGAGTCGCCTGAGAGAGGAGAGGACGAGGAGATGGGGCAAACTGGAAGGGTATGGGGGAGTGGAAACTCCCCCTGCCCGATACAAATCCCACACACCCAGCCCTAAGCGGTAGTACCGCGCAGGGCGTGGTAGTACCGCTTTGGTGCAGATCTAAAGCGCAACCGCCCAGCTGTACGGCTCCACGGTAGTGCCGTGTCGGCAGGGTGGTAGTACCGCTCTGCTGCTGCGGTAGTACTGCTCAGGCGCCCCAAAGCAGGAATAAGGGGGGAAAATGGCTTACGCACGACTAGCAAAAGGAAGAACACACAAGACATAAGACAAGCCAATACAAACACGAACACGACCACACTAAAGCACAACCACTCAAAAGAGAGAAGCACAGGCAAAAGGAAACAACACACAGACAGACTCTCCAGAAGAGAGGGCGGTGGTCGAGACCACCTATGTTTGAGCTATATGGTATGGCGCCGCGAAGATTTTAACCTTGGGCCCATGACCAACACTCATCTTTGAAGCACAAGTACCATAAAAAATGGCTAATGTGAAAGACTTGATCAATTTATGCATAATGGAGGGAGGAAGAGATCATTGATAGAACACCTCTCCCCCTATGTCCATGCCTACATCTAAACAAGACAACAAGTTGAGTATGGTGGGGTGTGCAAGGGTTCAAGCCACATTGCTCGAATCAATGATATTTAGCTCATGCCTTAACTCGAGAAATCTTGCTTCATCCAAGGGCTTTGTGAAAATATCTGCAAGGTTATCATGACTGTTGACATAATTGAGCTTGATCTCCCCTCGCCTAATGTGATCCCGGATGAAGTGATATCGAATCTCAATATGCTTCGTCTTGAAGTGTTGAACCGGGCTGAGAGAAATCTTGATGGCACTTTCATTATCACACCAAAGAGGCACTTTGTCACAAATGACACCGTAATCCTTTAAAGTTTGCCTCATCCATAGAAGTTATGCACAACAACTACCGACAGGCACATACTCCGCTTCCGTGGACGATAGAGACACACAACTTTGCTTCTTGGAAGACCAACTCACGAAAGAGCAACCAAGAAATTGGCACCCTCCAGAAGTGGACTTCCTATCCACTTTGTCTCCCGCCCAATCGGAGTCCGAATAGCCCACAAGGTTGAAGTTAGATCCTCTTGGATACCATAAGCCAAAGTTTGGGGTATGAGCCAAATATTGAAAGATTCGCTTGACCGCCACAAAGAGGCTTTCCTTAGGTGCGGCTTGAAACCGTGCACAAATTCCCACACTCAACATGATATCCGGTCTAGATGCACAAAGGTAAAGCAAGGAGCCAATCATGGAGCGATATACCTTTTGATCCACCGCTTTACCATTGGGATCTTTGTCAAGTTGGCATTTGACGGGCATTGGAGTGGAGGCCGGCTTGACATCACTTAGCTTGAATCTCTTGAGCATGTCTTGAGTGTTTTTTACTTGGTTGATGAAGGTTCCTTCTCTTCTTTACTTGACCTCGAACCCGAGAAAGAACTTCAACTCTCCCATCATGGACATCTTGAACTTGGAGGTCATGAGAGCGACAAATTCCTCATTGAAGGCTTTGTTAGGGGAACCAAAGATAATATCATCAACATATAGTTGGCACATAAACAACTCCCCTTTGACCTTCTTGGTAAAAAAAGTGGGGTTGATTTTTCCAATTTCAAAACCACAATCTTGCAACAACTCGGTAAGGTGGTCATACCACGCACGTGGGGCTTGCTTAAGGCCATAGAGTGCCTTATCGAGTTGGTATACATGATCTGGAAAATAGGGATCCTCGAACCCGAGGGTTGCTTGACATACACCAACTCATTAATAGGACCATTAAGAAAAGCACTCTTCACATCCATTTGTTGTAACTTAAAGTTATGATGAGAAGTATAATAAATCAACATGCGAATGGATTCAAGGCGAGCAGCGGGAGCAAAGGTTTCACCGTAGTCGATACCCTCGACTTGGGAGTAGCCTTGAGCTACCAAACGAGCCTTGTTGCGAATGATAATCCCATGAGCATCTTGCTTGTTCTTGAATATCCACTTGGTTACAATGACATTATGGTTCCCCGTTGGCCTTGGCACCAATCTCCACACCTTGTTATGCTCGAAGTTGTTGAGTTCTTCATGCATGGCATTAAGCCAATCCGGATCCTCGAGCGCCTCATAGTCCTTTTGGGGTTCAACACAGGAGACAAACGCGTGATGTTCACAATAGTTTGCTAATTGTCTACGAGTGCTTACCCTCTTTCTTAAGCTTCCAAGCACATTTGTCATGAGATGCTCTTTGGTTGATAGCTTGGATGCGATCTTGGCGGCACGATGCTCTAATTCCTCCTCCAGAGAGAGTTGAGGAGCGGTTACTTGATCATCTTGGGAGTCGTCTTGAGCTTGTTCTTGATCTTGAGCTTGCAAATGATCTTGAACTTCACTACAAAAAATACACTTCCGTGATGATACGTGTTTGTCATAGTAGGTTGCGTTTTCTGTCATGCATGTACATCCATGACAAATTTATGACAGAATCAAGATAGTCATACCTGTGCTGTCGTAGAAGTGTTCCATGACATTGCCAAGATTATCATCACGGAAGTGTCCACTTCCATGATGATAAATCACGCGTCACAGAAGTGCTTTCGCCAAGGGTGACCGACACGTGGCATCCACCGTAATGGAACGCGGTTAAGCTATCGGGGCGGATTTTGGATCCGATAACCCGTTAACAGCCACGACCAATGCCGATTTTCCATGTGTAAAATTCTCATTGGCTGACGGATCCACGCGTCAGCTCCGCATTGGCACAGATGTCACTCATCCAACGGTCGAGATGGGCCTATGATATGTTGACACGTGGACCGGCCCAAAAGTGGCCCACAAAGATTAAATGGGTCGGCCCAACTGAAGGCCCATAAGATTTAGCGGACCATAATGGGCCGGCCCAGCTAAAGGCCCACAAAATTTAGCGGACCATAATGGGCCGGCCCAGCTAAAGGCCCACACGATTTTGCAGACCATAATGGGCCAGCCCAGCTAAAGGCCCATAAGATTTTGCGGACCACAATGGGCCGGCCCAGCTAAAGGCCCACTAGATTCTGCCAACCATAATGGGTCGGCCCAGCTAAAGTCCCAACATTCTCTATCAAATCGGCCCGTCAACGGCCTGTCCTAAACTTGTCATCAACGCGGCCCATGGTCACTTCTGGCCCGTTAACAGTCTGCTAAGTAATTGGGCCGAATTACGGCCCGGTGTATTTCCGGCCTGTTAAAGGTCCGGCTTCATTTGGGCCCATTTACAGGCCATCAAAACTTTCAGCCCATAAATGACCGTGAAGGATTTGGGTCATATTCGGCCATGTCTGACATTCGGCCTGTTAGAGGCCCACTATAGCTTTGGGCCATGATGAAGCTATGTACCTAGGGTAGGGGCACGGACCTGTCCAAGGAGCCCTACCCAAGGACATCCCTGGAAGAAGTCACCTTTCAATCGACTTGAAGGTATCCCACTCGACGAGTTCAAGACACTCGACCAAGAAGCTATCACTCGACCATGAAGCCAACCACTCGACTGCCAGGAGACCTAAAGTCACTCCGCAGGCAAACGGTCGGCTATTAAGTAGTCTTTATGGTCATTATAGCACTTTATTAGGGGCGTTACCAGTAACGCCCAACCTTAAATGTACCTTAAACCCTGCATCACTGAGGGCAGGAGAGGGCCGGCGAACTCTATATAAGCCACCCCCCTCCTCAGTATGAAGGGTTCACACCCCTGTAATTCACACGCGCATAATCCAGTCGACCGCCTCCGGGCTCCGAGACGTAGGGCTATTACTTCTTCCAAGAAGGGCCTGAACTCGTAAACCTCGCGTGCTTACAACTTCTCCATAGCTGAGATCTTGCCTCTCCATACTTACCCCCCTACATCACTGTCAGAGCTAGAACCACGACCGTTGGCGCCCACCTTGGGGCGGAGTCTTAGCGCCTAGTTGGAGAAGTTGCGATTTTTCCGATCCCTTTGATCATGTTTTCGTGCGGAGATTTGGTGGAGGGCCGTGAGATCCATCTCGGCGCGCTCACGTTCATCGCCGACAACTCCGCTTGGCTTCAGGAGGCTCCACTCGACATCGACGCCCTCCCCATCCGCGGTGCGACACACTTCCGCGCGTGTGTCCATGGCGTCCTCCTGCGGCAGCCGTCGACCCAGTATCGGTCGGCTCCCGCGTCATCTTCCCATCCTGTCTCCCACCGGCGCAAGCGCTCTGGCCGGTCGATACTTCAGAGGTGGGTGAGGCACGCCGTGGTCCGCCAGACGGCAGCCCCACTAGTCGCGGCAATCGAGCCCGACGAATCCCTCTACGGCCTGTTCGACCTGTCGACTGGCTCCGCGGGGACCGCATCCGAGTGCGACAGCAGCGACCCGGCGGCTGAGGTTCTGGCGGTCGATGGGACACACAGTCCTCCCGGTTTCCCTCGCACCGAGGGAGGCACGGGTGGAGGCGACCCGTCGCATCCCCACGATGAGTATCTCCCCGAACCTCTCACGTCATTGCAGCAAGAGGAGCTTCGCCACCGGAACATGGATGCGCTCCACACTCCTATCGTTGGAGAAACCCCCGAGGCCCGGGCCTTGGAGGACGCGCGCTTGGCTAACTTGGCCGAGCGCACTCGACTGGAGAATCTCCAGTGAATACTCGACGAGCAAGCGCGTCAGCGAGCTCCCGAGTCCAGTCGACGTCAGCTCTTCCCGCCTACGCAGGTATATTGAAGCCCAGTTCAGAATTTGGCGGCCGCGGCCCGTATAGCAGAATCGATTCAGCCCTCCCAGTCGGAGGCTGGCAGGGGCTTGTTGCAAATCAGAGCGTTGCTCCGGGCAGTGGGAAACCAGAATTCCGCTGTTTCTCAGTCGCGGGATAGGATCCACAGTCGATCCGTTGCAACGGATACAGTCCAGTCGGCTCACAGCCCAAGATCGCCTCTGAGGCGTGAGGGACGCGGGGACCGGCACGATCAGTACAGAAGGAATGAGCAGTATGATCACCGATTCGATCGTGATGATCGACGTTGAGTGCCAACCCCTCCCCCGAGGAGTGGGTCGTATGCGCCTCGACGGCAAGATGACAGACGCCCTCATAGTGTTAGGCAGAGGATTTCAGTCGACCCCCGGGACCCAGGCTTTGATGCGAGATCCATCCTCGTTCAAGGTTTGGTTGACAGGAACAGAGCTCATCGAGAAGGCCACAACAGAGATGCGCCTGCCAGCAGCAGAGTACATGCTTCCGGGCCAGAGTGTTTCAGTCGAGCCATCAGGGCCGCAGTGATTCCTCCCAACTTCCGGTTGGCGACCGGAGTCAGCAAGTTCACCGGCGAGTCTAAGCCTGACACTTGGCTCGAAGACTACCGAGTGGCTGTCCAGATTGGTGGCGGCAATGATGAGGTGGCTATGAAGCATTTGCCTCTCCTGTTAGAGGGCTCAGGCAGAGCGTGGCTGAATCAGTTAGCACCCAGCAGCATCTACACTTGGGAGGATCTCTCTCGAGTGTTTGTCATAACCTTTGAAGGAACATGCAAGCGACCGGCAGGCCTTACAGAATTGCGGTCCTGCGTGCAGAAACCGAGTGAAACTCTGAGGGATTACATCCAGAGGTGGATCACTTTGCATCACACGGTTGAGAATGTACCAGATCACCAAGCAGTTTGTGCCTTTAAAGAAGGCATCAAGAACAGAGAGTTGAACCTGAAGTTCGGTCGGACCGGAGAAATGTCTCTGAATCGGATGATGGAAATTGCCACCAAATACGCTAACGGGGAAGATGAAGATCGACTCCGGAGTGGCAAGCAGAAAGCAGTCGCCCAGGAAACCGGAGGCAATTCCAGTCGGAAGCAGAAGCGGAAGGCCGAGCCAGCCGCTCCTGGGGAGGCCCTGGCCGTGACCCAGGGAAAATTCAAGGGAAAACCCAAGGGGCCCTGGAACCCCAAGAAAGTCAAGGATCAAGATGGAAATGATGTTTTGGATCTGCCATGTCACATCCACACCAAGAAAGATGAAGAGGGTAATTTTATTTACCCGAAGCATACCACTCGACAATGCCGGCTCCTAATCCAGCAGTTTCAAGGCAAACAGTCCAAGGACAAGGAAAAAGAGTCGGACAGAGTTGAGGACAAGGAAGACAGTGACGATGGGTACCCCCAAGTCAATTCCACCCTGATGATTTTTGCTGATGTCGAAAGCAAAAGTCGACTGAAAGTCATTAACCGTGAAGTGAATATGGTTACCCCGGCAACACCCAGCTACCTGAAGTGGTCTCAGACTGCCATCACGTTCGACCAGTCTGATCACCCTGCGCACATTGCCACCCTTGGGAGGCAAGCTCTGGTGGTTGATCCAATTGTCGAAGGCACTCGACTGACCAAAGTCCTGATGGATGGTGGCAGCGGCCTGAACATACTGTATGCAGAAACGTTGAAAGGGATGGGCATTCCGATGTCCAGGCTCAGTGCCAGCAACATGAGTTTCCATGGATTCATTCCTGGAAAGAAAGCCGAGTCACTCGGCCAGATTGCCCTTGATGTGGTTTTCGGTGATTCAAAGAATTACCGCAAGGAAAAGTTGACATTTGAGGTTGTGGACTTCCAAAGTGCTTATCATGCTATTCTAGGCCGGCCAGCTTATGCACGCTTCATGGCTCGACCGTGCTATGTGTATCTCAAGTTGAAGATGCCCGGCCCCAAAGGCGTGATCACCGTTACAGGCAATCGGAAGAAAGCAGAGGAGTGTTTTCAGAAAGGATCAAAGATCGCTGATGCTCAGATGTCAGTAGTCGAACTGCAAGAGTACCAGAAGACTGTTGATCCGAGTGAATTGCTGCGAGCGAAGAAGCCAGCTTCAGAATCAGCTTTTTAGTCGTCCAGTGAAACTAAGCCAGTTCACATTCACCCGACCGACCCCAATGCCGCCCCGACTCGCATCTCAACGACGCTCGACTCCAAATAGGAAGAAGCGCTCGTCCAGTTCCTCCGTGAGAACTGGGACATCTTCGCATGGAAGCCTTCTGACATGCCTGGAGTTCCCAGGGGGCTGGCTGAGCACCGTCTACGAGTCGACCCGAAGTTCAAGCCTGTGAAAGAACATCTTCGACGGTCCGCCGTCCAGAAGAGGAAAGCTATTGGCGAGGAGGTGGCTCGGCTCTTAGCAGCGGAGTTAATCCAAGAGATTTACCACTCCGAGTGGCTCGCCAATGTCGTCATGGTCCCCAAGAAGGACAAGTCACTTCGCATGTGCATTGACTTTAAACATATCAATCGGGCCTGCCCGAAAGATCATTTCCCTCTCCCCCGCATCGACCAGGTAGTCGACTCGACCGCGGGGTGTGAGCGTTTGTCTTTTCTAGATTCTTATTCAGGATACCATCAGATCCGTCTGTATGGACCCGACGAGATCAAAACGGCTTTCATCACCCCATTCGGGTGCTTCTGTTATGTCACCATGCCCTTCGGCCTCAAGAATGCTGGAGCCACGTTCATGAGGATGATTCAGAAGTGTTTGCTCACTCAGATCAGTCGGAACGTAGAAGCATACATGGATGATATTGTGGTTAAGTCACGGAAAGGTTCCGACCTACTGACTGACCTTGCCGAAACCTTTGCTAACCTCAGGGGATACGATATCAAGCTTAATCCATCAAAGTGCACATTCGGAGTTCCAGGTGGAAAGTTACTCGGTTTTCTCGTTTCCAATCGAGGAATCGACGCCAATCCCGAGAAAGTTGGCACCATACTCCAGATGAAGCGCCCTGCGTGCGTACACGATCTCCAGAAGCTTACAGGTTGCTTGGCCGCTCTAAGTCGATTCATTTCTCGTCTCGGTGAAAAGGCGTTGCCCCTTTACCGACTGATCAAGAAGTCTGACAAGTTCGAGTGGACTCCAGAAGCTGACGTAGCGTTTGCAGAGCTCAAAGCTCTGCTCTCCACCCAGCCGGTGCTTGCTGCCCCAATCAGTAAAGAGCCTCTGCTGCTGTACATGGCGGCCACGGGACAAGTTGTCAGTACAGTACTTACGGTCGAGCGGGAAGAAGAAGGAAAGGCCTTCAGAGTTCAGCGCCCAGTATATTATGTGTCTGAAGTTTTGACCCCTTCGAAGCAAAGATATCCCCATTACCAGAAGCTCGTATATGGGATCTACATGACCACGAAGAAGGTTGCACACTACTTCTCTGACCATTCCATTACAGTCATCAGCGACGCTCCACTGTCAGAGATCTTGCACAACAGAGATGCAACTGGTCGAGTGGCGAAGTGGGCGATTGAACTCCTTCCCCTAGATATCAAGTTTGAAGCAAAGAAGGCTATCAAGTCCCAAGCAATTGCGGATTTCGTCGCCGAATGGATTGAACAGCAGCTTCTGACTCAAGTTCACTCGGAGCACTGGACCATGTTCTTCGATGGATCTAAGATGCTGAATGGTTCCGGTGCTGGGGTAGTCTTGGTCTCCCCCCGTGGAGATAAGCTTAGATATGTTCTCCAGATTCACTTCGATTCCTCCAATAATGAAGCAGAATACGAAGCACTCTTGTATGGGTTGCGCATGGCCATTTCACTCGGCGTCCGGCGCCTCATGGTCTATGGCGACTCAGATTTGGTGGTTAATCAGGTGATGAAGGAGTGGGACGTCACAAGCCCAGCTATGACTGGCTACTGCAACGCAGTAAGAAAGCTAGAAAAGAAATTCGAGGGGCTAGAGCTTCATCACATCCCCCGACTGAAAAATCAAGCAGCTGATGATCTGGCAAAGATAGGCTCCAAGAGAGAAGCCATTCCCAGCAATGTGTTTTTGGAGCACATCCACTCGCCGTCAGTCCAGGAGGATCCTTTTACAGAAGAAGCCCCGCAACCGAAAAGTGCCACAGATCCGACTGAAGTCGAAATTCCTGCTATGGTCGACCTAGTCATGGAGGTCTTGGCAATCACTCCCGACTGGATGGTACCATACATCGCATATATCTTGAGGAAAGAACTCCCGGAGGACGAGGAAGAGGCTCGATAGATCGTCCGCCGATCCAAGGCCTTCACAGTCATAAAGGGACAATTGTATAGGGAAAGCGCGACTGGAATCGGTCAGAAGTGCATAACACCAGAAGAGGGTCAGATAATCCTTGATGATATCCACTCGGGGACCTGTGGTCACCATGCGTCCTCTCGGACCATTGTGGCTAAAGCATACCGAGCGGGATTTTACTGGCCAAGAGCAAATGAGATGGCAAAAGAGATAGTCGACAAGTGTGGAGGCTGCCAGTTCTACTCCAACATGTCACACACGCCTGCATCAGCCCTGAAGACCATTCCACTCGTCTGGCCCTTTGCTGTCTGGGGACTGGACATGGTTGGTCCACTGAGAACAGGCAGGAGCGGATTCACGCATGTGCTTGTGGCAGTCGACAAGTTCACCAAATGGATTGAAGCCAAGCCTATCAAAAATCTTGATGCCAGCACTGCTATCAGTTTCATTAGAGAGTTGATATTCAGGTATGGGGTCCCGCATAGCATCATCACTGACAATGGGTCAAACCTCGATTCAGACAAGTTCAGAGCTTTTTGCGCCTCTCAAGGCACACGAGTCGACTACGCGTCGGTCGCGCATCCTCAGTCGAATGGACAAGCTGAAAGAGCAAATGGTCTGATTCTCAAAGGACTGAAGCCTCGACTGATGCGTGATCTCAAGCATGCAGCAGGCGCTTGGGTCGACGAACTTCCGTCAGTTTTGTGGGGGCTGAGGACCACCCCGAACCGGTCGACCGGAAGAACGCCATTCTTTCTGGTTTACGGAGCCGAAGCCGTCCTGCCGAGTGATCTACTTCACAACGCCCCCAGAGTCGAGCTTTATAACGAAGACGAAGCAGAGCAAGCCCGGCAAGACGCAGTCGACCTCCTAGAGGAGGAAAGGGAAATGGGTATGATCAGATCGACCATCTATCAGCAAGACTTGCGTCGATTCTATGCCAGAAATGTGAAGAGCCGAGCCTTCCAGGAAGGAGATTTGGTCCTCCGAGTGGATCAACAGAAACCACACAAACTTGCTCCTACTTGGGAAGGCCCCTTCATCGTCACCAGAGTCCTCCACAATGGAGTGTATCACCTCTACAATGTTGATCGCCAGATCGACGAGCCACGAGCTTGGAATGCGGAACTGCTCCGCCCCTTTTACACTTGAGTTCTCCCTTGGACAAGATGTAATAAGAAAAAATTTCTGCAGTTCATTTTTACCAAAGACAAGAGTGTCCCAATAATTGCTGTCACTCTTGTTTGCATACGAAATCCCCCAGTGGGTGACTTAGCTGCGAATCCGTTTCGCCTAAGTTTGAAAAATCCTACCGAGTGGAGAGCAATCCTCCCACTCGGGGGCTTAGCTGCAGTCCAGTACTCGCCTAAGTTCTCCCACTTAGAGGCTTAGCTGCAGTCAGGCACTCGCCTAAGTTTGAAAAAATCCTACCGAGTGGAGAGCAATCCTCCCACTTGGGGGCTTAGCTGCAGTCCAGTACTCGCCTAAGTTCTCCCACTTAGAGACTTAGCTGCGAATCCGTTTCTCCTAAGTTTGAAAAATCCTACCGAGTGGAGAGCAATCCTCCCACTCGGGGGCTTAGCTGCAGTCCAGTACTCGCCTAAGTTCTCCCACTTAGAGGCTTAGCTGCAGTCAGGCACTCGCCTAAGTTTGAAAAAATCCTACCGAGTGGAGAGCAATCCTCCCACTCGGGGGCTTAGCTGCAGTCCAGTACTCGCCTAAGTTCTCCCACTCAGAGACTTAGCTGCAGTCAGGCACTCGCCTAAGTTTGAAAAAATCCTACCGAGTGGAGAGCAATCCTCCCACTCGGGGGCTTAGCTGCAGTCCAGTACTCACCTAAGTCCTCCCACTTAGAGACTTAGCTGCAGTCAGGCACTCGCCTAAGTTTGAAAAAATCCTACCGAGTGGAGAGCAATCCTCCCACTCGGGGGCTTAGCTGCAGTCCAATACTCGCCTAAGTTCTCCCACTCGGAGACTTAGCTGCAGTCAGGCACTCGCCTAAATTTGAAAAAATCCTACCGAGTGGAGAGCAAACCTCCCACTCGGAGGCTTAGCTGCAGCCCAGTGCTTGCCTAAGTACAGGACACAACCCAATCCGCAAAGACGACGAGGCGCAAGTCGACTGCTACCTTCTCCTTCGGAATTGCGCCGCAAATACAAGGTTATTCCGAGTGAAGATCAAGTTCCACTCGACGAATCAAATCATCAAGATATTCAATGAGAAATCAAGATCAGATAAAGCCTAAAAGGCCCCAGACCTCAGATCAAAGTACTCGAGCCCTCGGCTCGGCAGAGTTTAATGGTTACAAATCCGCTCAGCATTCCGAGGCAAATTTAAAGTGAAGCATAAAAGTTTTTCATTCCTCGGGAGGAGGACTGGAAGGGGCGACGAACTCGTCCAAGTCGATCCCGTCTGCAATACGAGTGGCAGCAGCAATGAAAGCCTCCATGAAGTCTTGAAAGTTGTGCTTCCTGGTATTGGCAACTTGGATGGCGGCCAGCTTTTCTTCTCGCGCCTCCTTGCAATGGACGCGGACCAGAGACAGAGCGACATCAGCACCACATCTAGCAGAAGATTTCTTCCATTCCGCCACTCGACCTGGGACTTCATTAAGTCGAGCCATCAGGGACTCGAGGTCGTTCTGAAGCGTCGTCCCAGGCCAGAGTGATGTGTCGATCTGCGACATCGCAACCTTCAGTCGAGCAAGATAGTCAACCACGCTGGCAATACGAGACTCCAGACGAAGCACGTTCATTGCAGCCTCGTCCTTCACAAGGGAGTTAGCAGGGTCCAAGCCTGGCTCCACTCGACTGGTCTCCTCTTCAAAGTTCTGACAGAATTCTGCAAACACGACTCAAGAATAAGACAGTGACCCTACACATACTTGGTAACTGCAAGACAGTTAGGGCAGAGTAATTACCTTCGAGCACGACGAACAGCTTCTTGGCGAGTCCACCGAGATAAGCCTCCAGATCGTTCCTCTTCCCCGCTAGCTCACCTGCCTTGTCGTGCAGAGCCACGTTGTCGTTCTTCAGTCGGCTGACCTCTTGATTGGCTACTTCGAGAGCAGCTTTCAGTCTGGAGTTCTCCTGCTCAAGAGCTCCGACCGAGGCCATTTTCTCTTCAGCAAGCCTCGTTTTGTCCAAGGCTTCCTTCTGTGCCTCTGCAAGATCTTGATCCTTCTTCAGAGCTTCCTCCAGTTTACCTGCGGCGCATCGAGTGGAATCAACATCAAGAATGGACAAGAAAGAAAAGCCACTCGTCAAGAATGGAGAACCTCACCAGCCATACCTTTTGCTTCTTCTTGCGCCTTCTTCAAATTCTCCTGAGCAAGCTCCAAGTTAAGGTTGAGCTGGATCTGCTTATTCTCCAACTCAGTATAGCGAGCTACAAGTTCGCAGGATTTCTGTAAAAAGAAAAATCAGTCGACAGACGTCCAAAATAAGTTGCTTCCGAGTAACTAAGAGACAATGATGACGTTTCTAAGACTACAGCCGAATCAAGAACATTCGACAGTAGTCTCGGGGACTACACCCAGTGGGTGCACTCAGCATGCCCCCACTGTAAAAAAAAGTTGACTGCCCGCAGTCGACCGGATACAGTCCCATTCGACATGGCCTGACCAAACCGAGTGAAGAAATACAGCTACAGCAACACAATATAAAGACTACAGTTGACTGCTCGCAGTCCACCGTAGTCTCGGGGACTACACCCAGTGGGTGCACTTAGCGTGCCCCCACTCGTCCAAGAATTGGCAGACACACCCAGTGGGTGTACAGATACAAAGATCTTCGGAAAAGAGATTCTTCAAACAGCATATCATAACAGACCAAGTGTTGAGTCGACTGACCTAGATGTTGCTCTGAAGAGCCAAGCTCGCGTCATAAGCTGCTTGGCTGGCCTCCCGAGCCACCTTCACTTGCTCCATCATGATCCCCGCCTGACGTATAGCCTCTTTTGCGGCAGCCGCTTGGTCCTCAGGGACAGGGTACGCGGCAAAAAGCGAAGGCGGATCCGTAGTCGACGTCGAAGGCCGCACACTTATCAGAGGAATGGCGAAAGTCATAGAAGCCTGAGCGGTGTCACAACCATCCCGAGCTACGGCCTCAGACGCCGGAGCAGATTGGGGGATCTTGTCAGCCGACGCCCTCTTGTTCCTCCTCACTCTCAGCGGTTCGTTGTCGTCGTCATCCGGGAGGTCGATAACATGAGGTGGGGCTACAAGGGAAACATTCAATCGACCAGAGTTGCAATAAATGTTCAGTCGACTCAAAACGGAACGTCAGTAATCATACCAAGGTTGGAGGTAACAGCATCCTCCATCTCTTGGTCGTCGTCCTTGGCGGAGATCTCAG
Organism: Triticum urartu; assembly: GCF_056163025.1. Lineage (NCBI taxonomy): Eukaryota > Viridiplantae > Streptophyta > Magnoliopsida > Poales > Poaceae > Triticum > Triticum urartu. The sequence continues at coordinate 502,039,880 of NC_141879.1, read as the reverse complement.
AAGTAGCAGCACTGCAAATCTCAAAAATTAGTCAGTTGGCTCAATGAATCGACCAAGGATCTGTCCTCGGTCGACGAAGGAAAGCAAGTTTTATTATTACCCGGAAATAGTAGGGACAGCCATCTTCATCTTGGGCAGAGCCTTGGGCGGCTTGGACAGCGTCGCGCGTGGGTGCTTGGGAGCCTTCCCAGTCGGCGTAGGAGAAGAGGTCCGAGGGCGTTTCGACGACTGCCCAACAGAAGCAGTCGCCTTGCCACGTTCCCGCGCCGGATCGTGTGTGATCTTGGATCGCCCCTCCGAGCGAGGGGGTTCAACCTCCTCCTCCTCTTCGCTGGAGTCGACATTGTCGTCTCCCTCTCCTTCACCGTCGGACTCCCACTCACCTTGGTCGTCTCCACTCTCACCTCCGCTCGCCTCCCCTTCCTCAGTTGGCCCCTGGGCCCCGTTGGGCGTCGAGTACATCTCGGTAGTCGCCTGGAAAACAACAGACAAGACGAAAGTCAATCGACCTACCCAAAGAAGACCAATGAAGAAAACAAGATCTCAGTCAGGAGCATAAAGACATACCTGGTCCACGTCATACGAGTTGTCGAGTGGAATTACCCTCCTGGCTCCTCGGGGGTTGTCTTTGTTCCCTGTGATGCTCGACAGCCACCCCTCCAGCATCTCGTTAGTAACCTCCTCCGGGTGGACCCGAGTGGTGTCGTCGAGACCCGAGTACAGCCACATCGGGTGGTCACGAGCCTGGAGCGGTTGGATGTGCCTCCGGAGGAAGACCTCCAGCAAGTCCATACCAGTCACGCCCTCACGGACAAGCTCAACCACTCGACCAGCCAGCACTTTGACTTGGGCCTTTTCTTCCGGAATCACTTTCAGAGAAGCAGGTTTTTCAGCTCGGTCGAGAGAGAAAGGGGGAAGTCCGGTCGACTGCCCTGGGGTCGCCTGGTCTTGACAGTAAAACCAGGTCGACTGCCAACCGCGGACCGACTCCGGGAAAGTGATAGATGGAAAACAACTCTTTCCCCTCGTCTGGATCGCCAGGCCCCCGCACAGCTGAATCACCTGCGTCCTTTCGTCACTCGACTTGGCCTTCTTGACCGATTGAGAACGGCAGGTAAAGATGTGCTTGAAGAGTCCCCAATGGGGGCGACAACCCAAGAAACCCTCACACATGGAAATGAAAGCAGCAAGATATACGATGGAATTGGGAGTGAAGTGGTGGAGCTGCGCTCCGAAGAAGTTCAGAAAGCTCCGGAAAAAAGGATGGGGCGGCAGAGAAAACCCTCGGTCGATATGGGTGGCTAGGAGCACACACTCACCGTCGCGAGGCTGAGGTTCGATCTCTCTCCCCGGGAGATGCGCAGCCTCGTGGGGAATGACTCCCCCCTCGACCATGTCGTCGAGATCTTCTTGCCGGATCACCGACGGCATCCAGTCGCCCTGGATCCAGCCGCGGGGCAGAGCAGACCTTGAGGAAGATCCGCCCCGAGCAGATCTCTTCCCTTTCCCCTGCGCCTCCGCCTTCTTCGCGCGCTCCAGAGCGGATGTCTTGTCCTTCGCCATCGTCGCCGGCAAATCTCGCACGGGTCTGCGGCGCTAGGGTGAGAGCGGAGGTGGCGGAGGAGCTTGCGAAGGGAGAGAGGAAGAAGAGAGCACACTGTTTGGAAACCCCGAGCCGGCTACTTATAAGAGGCCGCTCCCGAGTGGCTGACTGGTAGGCCCAGGCAATCCAGTCAAATCCCGCAGCAGACGCACGCGCAGTACGTGGCGAAAAAGGTGGCACGGAAATCGAGGAGCTTCTGCTTTATCGCTTTCGATTACTGCGGCCGCTCCCGTCCCGCGCGCTTCCCGAAATCCGAATCCCACGACATCCGCGGGCTGCAAAGCAACTTGTCAAAACAGAAGACCCCGCTCGCGCCGACCCTCGGTATGTCACAGGTAAAGAAATTCACTCGACGAAAGGCCTGGAATGGATCAAGGCGACTGAAAAGAGGTTGATGACGTCATCCGTGACGATTGACCCAAAACGAGGCACTCATGTAGCCCAAAGAACCAGTCGGAAAGATCTCCAACTCTTTCCCCACTCGAACCTCGATCCACTCGGGGGCTAATGATGAAGCTATGTACCTAGGATAGGGGCACGGACCTGTCCAAGGAGCCCTACCCAAGGACATCCCTGGAAGAAGTCACCTTTCAATCGACTTGAAGGTATCCCACTCGACGGGTTCAAGACACTCGACCAAGAAGCTATCACTCGACCATGAAGCCAACCACTCGACTGCCAGGAGACCTAAAGTCACTCCGCAGGCAAACGGTCGGCTATTAAGTAGTCTTTATGGTCATTATAGCACTTTATTAGGGGCGTTACCAGTAACGCCCAACCTTAAATGTACCTTAAACCCTGCATCACTGAGGGCAGGAGAGGGCCGGCGAACTCTATATAAGCCACCCCCTCCTCAGTATGAAGGGTTCGCACCCCTGTAATTCACACGCGCATAATCTAGTCGACCGCCTCCGGGCTCTGAGACGTAGGGCTATTACTTCTTCCGAGAAGGGCCTGAACTCGTAAACCTCGCGTGCTTACAACTTCTCCATAGCTGAGATCTTGCCTCTCCATACTTAACCCCCTACATCACTGTCAGAGCTAGAACCACGACAGGCCACTTTCGGCCTGTTGTCATTTTCGGCCTGTTAACGCCGGACGTAAACCATGGGCGATATGTGGCCCAACGTCATATCGGGCCCATTAACAGCCCATATAAAAATGACAATAATCTAGCCCGACCGAAGTTCCGACCTGTTAAAGGCTTGTGTATTAGGTCGGCGCATTTACGGCCCATCCGAATTTCGGCCTGTTAAAGTCCAGTGGGTTATTTGGCACAATCAGGGCCCAATCTCACTTTCGGTCTATTAAAGGCCCATGTATTTTATGGGCCCGAGATATTTACACCTGTAAACGGCCTATTTTTACTTAGGGCCCAAATTATGTTTAGGCCTGTTAAAGGCCCACTATGGGCACATGCCTACCAGAAAAATATGAAAGCTTATGCTGATTTAGGCCCAGATATTTTTAGTGGCTACATGCCAATTTTGGCCCATAATCGTTTTTAGCCCAATTGGAATGGGCTCGACGAATGTTGGCATGTTGGGCTCCTACGGAGGTTTAGGCCGAATACATTACTAAGATAAACCTACACTATACAAAAATAGCGTCGTAATTACTGCAGCCTGAGGCAGCATCATAAATGTTGTATCACAACAAAATAAATTCCAACCATACAACAAAAGGCCTGTTGGCATAAAGTTTACAAGATAAAAGCACCATCAGATGTATAGAAGCACAGATCATTTGACATGAGTGCTAATGTTTCAGGCTGTAGAATCTGATGGAGCAGCATGATCTCCACCTTTTTTCCGCCATTGCTCTTGAACAACGAAGCGAATGTCTAATAGTCTGGTTTCAAAACCATTCATATCTTGACGACATTTCTCAACCACTATTCTTGTTTTCGAAACAACGTCCACTAGGGATTGGACTTGTGTCTGGAGCATAGATATATCACTCTGTCTAGCAGGAAGATTTTGTTTAGTAGGCGATTTGGACGAGGTTACCTTGACAACCAACCCAGAATTACGCAGGAAGGTGCTTTTTGCACTGTTAGTGGAGAGATACTGACGCACTTCAGCAACAGGTGACATTGTGCCTGTAGTAGCCTCGTCACCTTCAGGTGGTTGTGGTTGTTCAATCATTTGTTCCATAGCTTCCTGAAAGTTTGAACTTGTAGATTAGTGTACCAGATAAGTTACGAATGAGAAAAAAACAAACAAAGTAGGTTAAACGTTTATACATAACTTATTTTTGTGAACTACCGTAACACATTAGCATGTATTGTAGTGCCAACTACATAATAAAATCACTTTCGGAACATATATCCATGTAGCATGCCTACTGTATTGTCTATTTCCTCACATTCGTTGACATCTAAGGATAAAGAGACATGGTTTAAAGTAGGATGAACATAGTATGGCATCATTCATATCATGGGCAAACAGATATAAAATAAACAGGCTATTTTATCATTGTGTGCGCACGTGAACATAACAACTAGATTACAGATCAAGACCAAAAGAATATCCTTCATCTCTTTTAAACCATGTAAGGTGAAATGATACGTTAAGACAACTGTGAATAAAAGTGAACAGAGTAACTGACATTGGCTGCAAACCAAGTAGTTAAATGAACACATCACAGTACCAATCAGTTCAAGGCAGGAGGAGTAAGGACTTACAACAGCGGCTTGAACTGGTGTGCTCATGCCCTTCATCTTGCTGGTGTGGCAACCCTTGAAGATTTGCACTGCATTCGGTTCAGGTTCTTTTTGGTCCGCACGGGATTTCCTCTGTATTTGGAACAAGTCAATATAGATACGATAATATGGCACAAAAAAAGAAGGAAGTACCAGCTATTTACAAGAGCCTCGCAGTGTGCAATATAGCTACGAGATCATGTGGTCTGTTGGAATTTCACTTTAGAACGGTTGGTTTTGTTCTTCAAACAGTTAGCCTAGAAGAAGATACACTTGTAAGGCACATATATAAATACAAGTTCAATATGTGGTCTAATCAAATACATATAGCCTACCTGATACTTTGGATCAGACCAGTGTTTAACGAGGGCTGTCCAGTCTTCATCTGTAATATATTCCACTGGAGATGTTTGGGTGATTTCATTGTTAGCCTTGCCTTCAAAGTGAGATTTTCTAAGGTGGTACCGATACTGTCGCAGAGAAGACTGAAAAACACGAGTGCATGCTTGTCTAGTTGCATCATCTTTCGGATCCAACTTGAACCTCATCTGTTGAAAAAAGAATGTGAGTCTTATTAGGAGGAAGCTAGAAAGTATGGGACAGAGCAAGACAATATTACTAATTGCCATGAATAACATTACTTACGGATAAATGGTCAAGGAAGGTGTTAAAATGGGTATTGTCTTTCTCATTCCTGTACTGGATCCACGTTGGGAGGATACGTGCATGACACCTAACGGCAACGGCTGCCTCTGATACTAACTTGCCTGACTCTGTAGCATCACGTGGCCTTTTTAAACCTGCCTCAAAATGGATCTCCATTCTTCCTCCTTTAGATTTTGTTAATCTGTCAAGCATTATCCCTGATGTCTGTTTCCGCTTGCGCCGTGGTGCTAGTTCAACAATGAATATGGAAAGTGTTAGTGTACATCAAACTATGAGAGTACATATAAAGGAGCATGCAACTGCAAGTTGACTTGGTCAGGTACCGTCTTGGTGTTGATGCTCATGAGGTTCATCTGATCTTGCCAAGTCCTGTTGTGTCAGCAGTGCTTCGGAAGTAGTGTTAGGTGTGAAGGCAGCTTGGGAACTGGCCAGTTCCGGAGCAAACGAACGAGTAACTGGTTGAGATGCTGGTACAGTTGAAGCGGATGCTGCAGCTGGTGGAGCAGGTGATACTGTGTTTGTATATTTAGCCGGTGGACTTGGACCTTCTACTGCACTATAAGTACCAGCAGAATCTCGATGGTAGAACCTTTTCCGTTTCACCCAACGAGTAACAACACTCCCTACTATATTATTTTCCTTGCTCTTTTTTGACTTTGCCATGTCAAGCTGTACCCACAACAAAAAAAATAAAATCACTCTTCAGAACTCATTGATGCATGATACAGACAAGCAATACTTTGATGTAAGACAACCGTATGAGGATGGAATATGTAAGAAAAACAGGACGACATGACATATTCACAGCTACGATGTGCAAACTAAGCAGAAGGATTTTCAAGAAAATAGAAGTAATGCAAGCTAGACACCATATGAAGATGCAACCAATATTACTCTGCCAAGTTAAAAGTGTCTTGTCATAAGTGGCAATTCAAAAAATTAGAAGCAGTACAACGTAGAAATCAATGTAATATGCAACCACTATCAAACTGCCATGTTAAAAGCGTCCAATCATGAGTGACTGATGCAGGATACACAACAGCAGTACTTTGATGTAAGAACATGGTATGATAGATAGATGCAGTGTATTCTAGACACAGAAAGCCATGTCATATGCACATGTATAACGTATAAACTCAGTAGGTGCAATTTAATCAAAATAGAAGAAATACAGGCTAGACAACATATGCAACATGAAACCAATTATCACACTGTCAACTTAGAGCAAACACCTGCGATGTGGAGTACGGGAGATGAACTCATCATGTAGACTTGGGACTTCAACTTCATTAGCAGTAGCAGTGGCAAATCTAGAGAGTCTCTGTTTGCGTCGGTGCGGAGGACCACCAACATCCCCTAACTTACTCTTTTCCTTCCTATTTTCTGATATTGCCTTATGAAGTCAAAACCACAAGAAGATGAATAAAATTAGCTCTGCATAACTGGTTGATGCATGATACAGACGAACACTACTTTGATGTAAGGCAAGCGCAGGATAGGAGGATGGAATATATACAAAAAAAGACAGTGTTTCATATTCACACGTACGATAGGAGGATGGAATATGTATGAAAAAACAGTAAGCGGAAGGAATTTCAACAAAATTAGAAGAAATGAAAGCTAGGCACCATATGAACATGCAACCAATATCACTCTATCAGGTAAAAAGTGTCTCATCGTAAGAGCCATTTCAAGAAATTAGAAGCAGTATAAGCTAGAAGACAATGCAAGATGCAACCTACATCACAGTCCCAAGTTAAATGTGTCTTATGGGTAAGTGATCGTTGCAGGTATAAGTTGTAAGCTACGCAGATGCAATTCAACATAATTAGAAGGAATACAAACTAGACATCATACGGAAAATGCAACCACGTATAACAGTTCCAAGTAAGAGCAAGCACCTGTGATGGTGGAGTAGGGGAGATGTGCTCATCATGTACATGTATGTTGTAGAAACAGGAACACGTGGCATATTCACAGGCATCATGTGTAAAGTAAGCAGATGCAATTCAAGTTAGAAGCAATACAAGCTAGACATCATACGCAACATGCAACCACATATAATAGTGTCAAGTTAGAGCAAGCACCTGTGATGGTGGAGTAGGGGAGATGTGCTCATCATCTACACAGCTACGTTGACTGTCCAGCCTTGTGTTGTCTTGCGAATCTTGTTGGGAGGATGGCGGAGTAGAATCTGTAGAGACCCCCTGTTTGAGTTGCTCCAAAGGACCACCATCATCCACTGCCGGACTAATTTCCTTCAGCTGTAATGATTTTGCATTGTGAAGTCAAACCGATAAGAAAAAGGAATAAAATTCTCTCTTCAGAACTCATTCATGCATGATACTGACGAACACTACTTAGATGAAAGGCAAACACATGATGCGTGGATGGAATATGTATGAAAAACAGGATGGTGTGACATATTCACACCTATGATGTGGTAACTAAGCAGAAGGCATTTCAACAAATTAGAAGCACTGCAAGCTAGACACCATATGAAAGATGCAACCAATATCACTCTCCCAAGTTCAAACTATATGGCGTTTCAACAAATTAGAAGCAGTACATGCTAGAAATCATATGCAAGACACAACCAGTATCACAGTGGCGACTTAAAGGTGCCTTATCATAAGTGACTGATGCGGGATATGCAAGAATAGTAGTCTGATGTAGAAACAGGAACACATGTCATATTCACAGGCATTATGTGTAAAGTACGTAGATGCAATTCAACAAAGTTAGAAGCAATACAAGCTAGACATCATACGCAACATGCAACCACATTTAATAGTGCCAAGTTAGAGCAAGCACCTGTGATGGTGGAGTAGGGGAGATGTGCTCATCATCTACACAGCTACGTTGACTGTCTAGCCTTGCGTTGTCTTGCGAATCTTGTTGGGAGGATGGCGGAGTAGAATCTGTAGAGAACCTCCATTTCAGTTGCTTGGAAGGACCACCATCATCCAATGCCTTGCCAATTTCCTTCAGCTTTATTGATTTTGCATTGTGAGGTCATACCAACAAGAAAAAGGAATATCATTCACTCTTCAGAACTCATTCATGCATGATACTGACGAACACTACTCTGATGAAAGGCAAAGTCATGATACGAGGATGGAATATGTACGAAAAAATGGACGGCTTGACATATTCACACCTATGATGTGGTAACTAAGCAGAAGGCACTTCAACAAATTAGAAACACTGCAAGACACCATATGGAAGGTGCAATCAATATCACTCTGCCAAGTTAAAATTATCTCGTCATAGGTGGCGTTCATCAAACTAGAAGCAATACATGCTAGAAATCATATTCAAGACGCAAACCAATATCACACTGCCAACTTAAAGGTGTCCCATCATAAGTGACTGATGCAGGATGCACAAGAAGAGTAGTTTCATGTAAGAACATGGTGTGATAGACAGATATAGTATGTACCAAAAACAGGAAAGCGTGTCATATTCACATGTATCATGTGTAAGCTAAGTAGATGCATTTTACACTAATTAGGAGCGATACGAGCTAGACACCATATGCAACATGCAACCAGATATCACACTGCCAAGTTAGAGCAAGCACCTTGGATGGTGGAGTACGAGAGCGGAAACTTGGACCTTGTAATGCACTATCAGTACAAGGAGAATCGGTACAGATGCTTCATTTACGTTGCTGCAGAGGACCACCATCATCGCCTTCCTTACTCTTTTCCTTCCTCTTTCTTGATTTTGTCTTGTCAAGTCAAACCCACAAGAAAAAAGAATAAAATTTGCTCTTTAGAACTCATTGATGCATGATACTGACGAACACTACTTTCATGTAAGGCGGCCGCATGATAGGAGGATGGAATATATATGAAAAACAGGACGACATGACATATTGACATGTATGATGTATAAAGTGTAAACTAAGCACAAGGTGCTTGAACTTGTTAGAATCGATGCAAGCTAGAAACCATATGAAAGATGAAACCAATATCACTCTACCAAATTAAAAGGGTGCCCTAACAAATGTATTTGACCAAATTAAAGCAATACATGGCAACAGGCTAGAAATAATATGCAATATGCAACGAATAAAGGTGACTCATCATAAGTGATTGATGTAGGATACAGAAGAGAGGTAGTTTCATGTAAGAACAAGGTTAACACATAGATGTAGTGTGTACCAAAAATAGGAAGGCATGTCATATTCATAGGTATAGTGTGTAAACTAAGCAGATGCAATTTACCCTAATTAGAAGCATTACAAGCTAGACACTGTATGCAACATGCAACCACATATCACACTGCGAAGTTAGAGCAAGCACCTATGATGGTGGTGTAGGGGGAGTGCGGTCTTCAGGTACAGAGCTACGTTCAATATCTTCATTTAGGCTTGCTGTTTCTTGAGAATCATGTGGAGAGGATGAAACTGCATTCTTTATAAGAGTATTGCGTCTCATATTAACCCACGCGCGTGACTGTCTCATCATAAGCGATAGACGCAGGCAGGATACACAAGAACAGTAGTTTGATGTAAGAACATGGTGTGATAGGCAGATGTAGTATGTACCAAAAATAGGAAGGCATGTCATATTCACATGTATAATGTGTAAGCTAAGGAGATGCAATTTAACAAATTAGGAGCATTGATGAGGGATACACAAGAAAAGTGCCTTATCATAAGATATAGTATGTACCAAAAACATAAAAGCGTGTCATATTCACATGTATCATGTGTAAGCTAAGCAGATGCAGTTTACACTAATTAGGAGCAATACGAGCTAGACACCATATGCAACATGCAACCAGATATCACACTGCCAAGTTAGAGCAAGCACCTTGGATGGTGGAGTAGGGGGCGGAGACTTGGACCTTGTAATGCACTATCAGTACAAGGAGAATCGGTACAGATGCTCCGTTTACGTTGCTGCAGAGGACCACCATCATCGCCTTCCTTACTCTTTTCCTTCCTCTTTCTTGATTTTGCCTTGTAAAGTCAAACCCACAAGAAAAAGGAATAAATTGCTCTTCAGAACTCATTGATGCATGATACTGACGAACACTACTTTCATGTAAGACGAACACTACATATCACACTGCCAAGTAAGAGCAAGCACCTGCGATGGTGGTGTGGGGGAATTGCGGTGATCAACTAGAGAGCTACGTTGACTATCTTAATTTAGCCTTACTATTTCTTGAGAATCATGTGGGGGGGGGGATGACACTGCACTCTTTAAACGAGTATGGCGTCTCACAGAAACCCACCCGGGTGACTGTCTCATCATAAGTGATTGACGAGGGATACAAAAGAGCATTAGTTTGATGTACGAACATGGTTAATAGACATATGTAGTATGTATCAAAAACAGGAAGGCATGTCATTATCAAAGGTATAATGTGTAAAGTAAGCAGATGCAATTTAACCAAATTGAAAGCAATACAAGCTAGACACCATATGCAACATGCAACCACATTTGATAGCGCGAAGTTAAAGCAAGCACCTGGGATGGTTGTGTGTGGCAATTGAGATCATCAACTACAGAGCTAAGTTTACTGTCTCCAATTGCTGACACTGCACCCGTTAGAGCGCTCGAACGCTTAGTGCTTATCTTCGAATTACACTGGAGCGACTTCTGTCTTTTCTTTTATGCATTCATCAACACTGCGTCAGAGTCTGAAATACCCATGCATAAAAAAACAAAAGTGTGAGTATGGGTGAAGTGTGTGCACAATTAGTATAGTGTAAAGGTAGCAGATAGCAGGTCGGTGAGAAATAAATGACGGGAGACATATGATAGCTCTACAACATGCATGGCACACTAAATTACTACAGGATTCTATGAAAATAACAGTCGGCTGAAAGCAAATAGGTCAGTCCATTTTTTCTGCACCGTCCGATGTACAAAGAACGGGCAGATCGCCTTCATCTACCTCTAGTGAGTCAGTGTTGCCGACCTTCCTCGAAATGCCAGCGACCACCGGCCCAGTATTCCTCCCCTGCCTGCGCCCTCCCCTCGACCTCACCGCACCGCTGTGCTTGGCACCGCCCCCCGGCCATCCATTCAAGCCCCGCCGATCTCCAGATCGGGCGCAAGCAGCTCCTGCGCCCCACACCCCTATGATAGACACCGATGCGCCGCTTCCCCGGGGAACGGGCGGACTAGGTGCTCCACGCACCTAAGCGGGTGCTGCTTCTTTTAATTGCGGTTCGACTGACCCTGAATTGAAATCCAGGCGGGCTACTGACCTCTAGCAAAGGTGAAATAGTAAAAGGGAGGAAACCTTGTGCATTTAGTATCACGAAGAAGATGCAGTAAGAAGCGCTCAACTAGTTTCTTTCGTGGGATGAATACGGTGTGATCGGAGACGTAAGATTTGCACGAATAAGGGAAGAGGAGTACCTCTTTCTGCTGGCAGTGATGTGTCCTCCCTCTATTTTTCCGACGATCTTCTTGTTGTTCGCCGGAAACCAGAAGTTGTGGAGGACAGTGCAGCCTTGGACGAACCCATGGCCAAGTTGTTGAGTGTGGTGCGGTGGCCGTCTATTGGCGGTGGGGAAGCAGATCCGAGGCGGCGAACGACGACGTATGTAACACCCCAGATGTAATTTACCTTATATGTATCCCAACTCTTGCCGTTTCTGGCACTAAGTTATTTTATTTTCCTCGGGTTCGGGTTTTTGTCTCCGTGTGTTGTTGCCTTTGTCATGCATCTCATATCATGTCATCATGTGCATTGCATTTGCATACGTGTTCGTCTCATGCATCCGAGCATTTTCCCCGTTGTCTGTTTTGCATTCCGGCGCTCCTATCTCCTCTGGTGGTCCTTTCTACCTCTTTTCGTGTGTGGGGGTTAAACATTTCTGGATTGGACCGAGACTTGCCAAGTGGCCTTGGTTTACTACCGGTAGACCGCCTGTCAAGTTCCCTGCCATTTGGACTTCGTTTGATACTCCAACGGTTAACCGAGGGACCGAAAAGGCCTCGTTTGTGTTGCAGCCCAACACCCTTCCAATTTGGCCCAAAACCCACCTAAACCCTCTCCATCACCTAGAGCGTTTGATCACGATCGCGTGGCCGAAAACCGCACCTCATTTGGAGCTTCCTAGCTCCCTCTACCTCTATAAATAGCCTCCCCTCCAAAAATCCCGGGTCTCCTCTTCCCCAAACCCTAGAAATCCGCTCCACGCCGCGCCAGACACGTCCGGTCCGGCCGGACAAAGTCGCCGCTGCCGCCCGCAACGAACCAGGGCGCGCCACGTGTCCCGGCGGGTCCCCAATTCGCCGCCTCGCCTGCGCCGGCCCGCCTGGCCCGAGGCCGGTCCTCCCCGCCGCCATCCGGGCCAGAGACCCCGCGCGCCTCCTCGCCTCTCCTTCCTCCGCGCCAGTCGAGCTCCGCCACCGAGCCGGCCGAGCTCTGGCGCAGCGCCGACCGCCGCGTTCCTCGCCGGTGGCGCCGCCCGACCTCGCCGCCGTCCCCTTCAGTCCTCGCCGCGCCGCCCGGCCACCGCCGTCACCGCTCCGATGAGCTCCGCCGTCCCGGCGTCCTCTTCCTTCGGCGAGCCCGTGAAGAACTCCGGCGACGACCTCCTGCTACAGTAACTCCTGCGAACCTCGGGATCCGCGCCGGCTGGATCTGGATCTAGATCTCGGTTGACCTTTTCACCCCCGAAACCCTAATTATTTTGCAAACTTTGGCATGTTGTATCTCTGCATCCGTAGCTCCGATTTGAGAGTGTAGCATATTGAAATGTTCGTCTCAGAGAGTACATCATTTCATCTCATTGCATCATTTTCATTTGAGCTCATCTTGATGCCCGAAATGCTGTTGGAAGAGGGCTATGTGATAAACTTGGCAGATCTGTTTCATCAATTAGACATTTGTCATTTTTGCCATGTTTAATTTGTGCATGATATGCTCCTGAGCTCTACATGAGTTTTGTTATATGCCATGTCATCTTTACAGAGGTGCTTACCATGTATTTTTGTGATATGTGTGGTGACTAGCACAAGCTTGCAAGTTAGCGTATTCGGTAATGCTGATTTCAGGGACTTAGAATTTCTCTAAGTCCTTGTCCTGATTTTGTCATTATGCCATATGTTCATGTTGTTTCCTAGTGATCCGTGCCTCTTTTGAGGATGATCAGTAAGGATGATTTGTTAACTTTGTGGTGATCTATCCATCCATGTCTTTGTTTTCATTTATGGAGGACCTAGCTTGAGTCAATCGAGCTTTACTTTTGCTATTTCGTGGATCCTGGCAGATTATTGACTTGTTAGCGATATTGCCGAGGATGTTGCTATTGATCCGTGCATGCTATGTTGATGTTCTTGCCATGTCTAGCTTGTATGATATGTATTCTTGATGGGTATATGCTTAGTTTGTCGTGCCATGCTCTGTAGTGAGTGCATCGAGCTCGTGAACATGCCTACTCGCTAACTGATTTGCATGCTCCAGTTTTTCACTAAGTCTGTAATCTGATTATGTTTTTGCCATATTCACATGCTTGCAATTGTATTTTCTGATCCCTTTTGGCTCAAGGTCACTAAGGGGCTTTTGTTAAGTGCTTTGAGTAGCTTAATACCATGCCTTTATTTGTCATGTTAAGTTCCTGTAGCATGTAGTTTTCATCCTCTAAAGTGTGCTACCTGATGTTAAATTCCAGACTTTTGTTAATTTCACTGTCTGAAACCTGTTATCATTTGCACTTTTGCCATGCTTGTTTGAACCTGTTAATGGATGAATTGGCCGTAGCTCAGTGTTCGTCTTTTGTCAAGCATCATGAGTGGATACCTGCCATGTATTTTGTTGTCATGTTTGAGTGCTATAGCATAATTATCTTGATGCTTTTAGATGGCTACTTGCTGATTATCGCAGACCGGTGCCATATTTGTTTTGCTTGCCATTTCCAAACCGTGCATCCGATTCCGGTGATCTTTATATCGATTTCAACCGAAATCACCTCACCTTTCCAGTGGCACTCTTGGGTTTCCAAGTTAAGGCCAGGTTCAATCATTCCTTGTCAAATCTTGCATATGCATCACATATCGCATCCCGCATAGCATACCATGTTTGCATCATCTTGTTTGAGCATTGCACGTGGTTGATTGTGTTCCTTTTGCTTGTTTGTCTTGTTTGGGTAGAGCCGGGAGACGAGTTCGCTAACGAGGAGCCCGTTGAGTTTGCTTACGAGGATCAAGTCAACTCTGACAACTTTGCAGGCAAGATGATCATACCCTCGAAATCACTTCTATCTTTGCCTGCTAGATGCTCGCTCTTTTGCTATGCCTATGCTACGATACCTACCACTTGCTTATCATGCCACCCAAATTGCCATGTCAAACCTCTAACCCATCATGTCCTAGCAAACCATTGATTGGCTATGTTACCGCTTTGCTCAGCCCCTCTTATAGCGTTGCTAGTTGCAGGTGAAGATTGGGGATCGTTCCTTGTTGGAACATTGTTTATTGTTGGGATATCACCATATTATCTTGTTATCTTAATGCACCTATATACTTGGTAAAGGGTGGAAGGCTCGGCCTTTTGCCTAGTGTTTTGTTCCACTCTTGCCGCCCTAGTTTTCCGTCATATCGGTGTTATGTTCCCGGATTTTGCGTTCCTTACGCGGTTGGGTTATAATGGGAACCTCTTGACATTTCGCCTTGAATAAAACTCCTCCAGCAATGCCAACCTTGCTTTTACCATTTGCCACCTAGCCTCTTTTTCCCTTGGGTTTCCGGAGCCCAAGGGTCATCTTTATTTAAACCCCCCCGGGCCAGTGCTCCTCTGAGTGTTGGTCCAAACTAGAGCCCCTTGCAGTGCCACCTCGGGGAAACTCGAGGGCTGGTTTTAGTTGTATGGATTTCTTATCTGAGTGTGCCCTGAGAACGAGATATGTGCAGCTCCTATCGGGATTTGTCGGCACATTCGGGCGGTGTTGCTGGACTTGTTTTACCATTGTCGAGGATGTCTTGTAAAACCGGGATGCCGAGTCTGATCGGAATGTCTCGGGAGAAGGAATATCCTTCGTTGACCGTGAGAGCTTGTGATGGGCTAAGTTGGGACTCCCCTGCAGGGATTTGAACTTTCGAAAGCCGTGCCCGCGGTTATGGGCAGATGTGAATTTGTTAATGTCCGGTTGTAGATAACATGAAACTTAACTTAATTAAAATGAATCAACCGCGTGTGTTACCGTGATGGTCTCTTCTCGGCGGAGTCCGGGAAGTGAACACGGTGTTGGAGTAATGTTTGACGTATTTTGTTCTAGGATCACTTCTTGATCATAGTTCTTCTTCGTGCTTTGCCTTCTCTTCTCGCTCTCTTTTGTGAACAGGATAGCCACCATATATGCTAGTCGCTTGCTGCAGCTCCACATATTACCTTGCCTTACCTATAAGCTTAAATAGTCTTGATCGCGAGGGTGCGAGATTGCGCTTGATCAGTAGGGACCGATGATACCGTTCTAGACGATGCGCTTGAGCTCAAGTGGGAGTTTGATGAAGACTCTCGTCTTTACTATGTGTCTTTCCCAGATGATCAGTAGTGGTGCCCAGTTGGGGCGATTGGGGACCGTGTCGCATGTTGGGGTTGATCTTTTATTTTGGTACCGTAGTCGGACCATGAGTGTATTGGATGATTGTAATGTTATTCATGTATTTGTGTGACGTGGCGAGTGTAAGCCAACCATGTATCCTTTTCCCCTTTATTCTATTTACTTGGGTTGTTGTGAAGATTACCTTACTTGCGACATTGCTTTCAATGCGATTATGCCTCTAAGTCGTGCTTCGACACGTAGGAGATATAGCCGCATCGAGGGCGTTACAACGTAGTGGGAACAGCTCCGGTGCGGTGGACGGTTGCGAAAGTGGAGCCGCAGCAGTGAGGCATAGGACAGCGTGGTCGGAGTGGTTCTGGTACGGCGCACATCGGCGTCGGCGTCGTGGAGGCAGCTCTGCCTCGGCTTCAGCTGCTAAGTCCTTGAGGGCGTTGTGGTTGCGGTTGCGTTGGACGCCGACGTCGGGGTACCGGCTCCGGCGTGATGGAGGAGGGCGGCGGTGGATTGGCCGCTATGGGGTGGAGGACAGAGGAGGCTGGGGTTTCGCGGCTAGTGGAGAGGGCGTTTTCGCGCCCATGGAGTATGAATGGGGAAACGGAGGGAGGCGGGGAACTAAGGGGGAACAATGTTTCAGTTTGAGACGCGCTGGTTTGAAATTTGGGGAAAGTTACAAACTTTCCCCCCATCTAAAATTTCGGACATATTGCGGGTTGGGGGTAGGATAGTCATGTCAGGTGTCCCAAATGTGGGCGGGATATATTTCAGCCGAGCGCATGGGTAGGCGCGCATGGCGTATGAATGCTTCTCTGGCGTCTTGGTGAAGTTACAAACCTACCCCGGTTTAGACCTTTGGACATCGGGCCGATAGGCTACACGGGCCAGAGTCAGGACAGTAATTTCCTACCACCAAAACATTAGTATTGCGCGGTTTCGGGTGACCAGAGGCCTATTTGGCGCTTCGTTCAATATTTGGGAGCAGAAGCATTAGGCCTCCTTTGGTTTGTAGGATTTTTGTAGGAATTCTATAGGATAGGATTTGCAAAGGAAAAAAAATCCTTTGAAGCCCTTTGGTTTGTAGGAATGGATTCCTATTCCTATGTAGGATAGGAATCAATCCTTCATGTTTTGGAGGAAAAAACATTAGCCTAGACTCAATGGAAAAAAAATCCTATCCTATGCACCAAATAACATCTCTTTCTCTATAGGAATTGACATGCATGTCATCTCACTTCCTATGATTTTCCTATTCCTATAAAATTCCTATCCTATGAACCAAAGAAGGCGTAACGTTTTCGGTTCTCTTGAATTGAACTTTCAGGATTTGTCAAACTTCACAAATCTTTACTCTTGAAAATCCTAAAGCTACGATTATTTTGGAATGGAGGGGGTACATTTGAATATACATTGTACACGGGTATATATTAAAAAATATGCAACTTACCTCAGTTCATGCATGGTTCCAGATATAATCTCCTTGGTTGCAAAAAAAGTTAGATATACGTATGAATATATATAGCATGTTCAAACTCACAACAAAGATTGATGCCCCCTTTTACATCTGATTTACAAATGCCATTATCTCGGGTTCAAATAGATGAATGCGCTTCCTATGAATTCGAATCTTCGAAACCCCCTTTATGTTGAGTTCGACATGTATTCTATTTCATAGCTAGCAATTTGGAATGTATCCATGCAAGTGACAAATGTATAAAGTGCTTCACACTAACAACATGGAGTGCACTAATTAATGTTTATATATGAATTGCAAAAGCATCCATTGCCTGTATTTCAAACCGCTCTCACTCTATGGATCGATAATATGAAATAAACACATGCACACGCTAGAATTCAATTGCAGTTGAAGAAAGAGCCTACTCCTGGTATTGTATATTAGTGATAGAGGTGTGTACAAAGTACACGTGAATACCAGGCATTGTGCGTGTGTGTATATTATCGATGAACTAGCCCCCAAGCTTGTATAACATACTAAGGGCCTAGGGTTACAAATCATATATAGTCAGCTTATCACCAGTGGGGATAGAGTCCTCCACGACTCTGGTAGCTTCATGTTGTACGCCGAGTCCTCCACATGGGTCTTCGTATAACACGTCTCGGTCCAACCTATATGTGGCGCAGGATGGAACCGATCCATGAGTCTTCATGTTGACCCACCACAAATAGAAATGATGTGCCCACCACACCACACACGCAATCAGCCACTAAGAAAATAAGCATATACAATAGTACAACAGTATCTAGCTCACGATATGTCTCCATATTTTGTTGATGACACTGACGGACTTTGCATTTGATGCGTGCTCCGTATTTTGTTGACGACACTTACGGTCATTGTATTTGAAGAGAAAGCACGATATGGTCACTGGACTTCAGAATAAGCTCATCACGGTCACCACATACATTTTGTTGTGCTAACCAACATGTGGTTGGATGGTTAGAGGACAGTGGTTTCTCGAGCCCACCAAGGTTAAAGTCCCGGTGCTCGCATTTATCTTGTGTTAATTTTAGTATTTTCCGGCGGCGTACGTTCAGTGGGAGGAGATGTTCCACTCGACTACGAGGCACCTATGATGACTTCGTAAAATCTCAAGATCATATATGCTGGCCCACTCTCTCGAAGGTGCTCATAGGGGTAGGGTTCGCGTGTGTGTGCTTATAGTGGTGAGTGCTTGCGCGTATATATGAGCCCTTGTGTCTGTACTGTGTTAAACAAATACATATCATGATTATATGGTCACTGGCTCACCCGTACAACTCCGTATTTTGTTGATGACATAATCAATTGACCAGTCAAACGTTCCACGCGGCGCAACTAGTGTTGCACCATCGGGGTGCGTAACCATGGGGCCCACCTGTCAGCCCATATATGAAAGAAAGAAATGGTAGTTTGATTCTGTACTGTGTTAATAAAATAGGAGTACATTTTAGGGTGATCATACGGTCACTAGCTCACCATACAACTCCGTAATTTGTTGATAACACGATCAATTGACCAGTCAAACGGTCCACATTCAGCAGCGCACATTACCATAGGGCCCACCCGTCAGCGCGTATATGAAGGACAGAAATGGTAACAAATTAGTGGTCGGTGGGTATTCGAAGTCGTGAGACCTCTGGTTGGCAGTCACCGGCGGTAGGGGGGGCGTTCATTGGGCGGTGGGGTGGGGATCCCCAGAGAAAAAGCTCGGCGGGGGGGGGGGGGGGGGGGGCTAGAGGGATGGCCGGTGCGGCGGTGGACCGGCGGTGGGGAGTGGTTTCGGGGCGGGCGGTCTGGCCGCGGGCGGCGGGGGCTGGCGGTTCGGCCGGTGGTGGCCGGCGGCTCAGGGGGGGTGGAGTTTGATGATAAACTGGAGGCCCTTGATTTCGTATTCAACGGCTGGAAAACTAATGACCAAAGATGAAAAAGTCAGTCGACTGACGTGTAGCCTCACCCCGCACGTACACATGCACGCACGCAAGACACGCACGCAGGACACGCATGCATGTAGGCGTGCAACACTGACATGTACACACGCACGCATGCTCGCATGCAACACTGACACGTACACATGCACTCACGAACACGCGCACGTACGCACCCATGCATGCAACACTAAAACGTACCCTTGCACGCACGCAACACTCGCACGCCTGCATGCACACAGCACACGACGCAATACACACGTTCAACCTATACGTGCATGCACCCTTTGTTAAGGACATGGATTGTTACGGGTATTAATCAATCTTATCTGTGATAAGCAGAACATTGATGTTTGCAGCGGTCTTTATGAATCACAACGTATCGAACGGGCTATCAACATAGTAGGCTTATCTACATGAAAAAGATGACGTCACACTCAATGAACAATCATCGGTTTATGAAATGCCCTCTTCTGACCGCCCTGGCCCACCAAAGGTTCCTCTGCTGTGCGCTGCCTGCGTTGGGTCACTGACATGCATGCCATGCACCCAAAGAGCCCACATGTCAGTGGAAGAACGGCACGGTGTCCTAGGTCAGAGTCGAGGGCGCCACTTGCGGCACGCCCGGCTGAACACGCCTCCGTGCCGCATCAAACGCCTCCATGAAACCCGCCCGTGTGGAAGCCGAGAAACCCACTCTGGACACACGTCCGTTCATGACCAGGCCGCTCCCCTATCTCCTCCACCATTTTGTCCACTCTTACAATGGCTTACGAAGAGTAGTTATTCCGCATCCAAGCCGGCTGGGTAGCCCGCCGGATACGAGCTATGCAGCTCGCTAATCCACCTCCCCCCCCTCGCCCGACGGAGCCAGTTGCCGCCCCAAGCCATGGAATTTTTCCATGTGTTGTTTTCATGGACTAGCAAGATGCCCGTGCATTGCACGGAACATCAAGATGCATTTTTTTACAAACTCCCGCATGCATGCAAGGGATAATTGATGTCCTCCTTTGCTAGTACCACGAGGCAAACACCATTAATATTGCATCGATTAGTGTTAGTGGCCTTGTATATCTGCAAATTGTAATTTTGATAGTGGCCCCTTGTATATAAAAATGGAGGGAGAAAGATGAGAGATAAGGTGAGGAGGAGTGGGGCGTGGTGGTGACTGGTGGTCGGACTGGGCGGAGGCATGTGGATGGACGGCGCATTATGTCTAGGTTTGTATCTCCCTCACACACACCCACGTAGGTGAGGGACGTGCACGAAGAGAAGAGGTGCACGCACGGCGCACATACTCCCATCTCTTTCCCAACCACACCCGCGCGGGTACACGGTGGAGCTCATTTCTGTACGAAAAAGGCAGCCCACGTGGTAATTTGGCGGTAATTTGGCACGTGTACTGGTTGTCCACTTGGTGGAGGGAGGATCGTCTACCACGGGTGAACAAACAAATTGCGACTTGACGCGTTATGTTAAATTAAAAAAAGAGGCAAACCATGTGGGGCCTACCTTAGAGGCAAGCCTCTATACACTTGAGTACTTTTGATGTGTCCCATCAACTCGCAGAACGAGGAGAAGCTTGCTTAGTATGCCGTCTCCCCCGCCCACAGGCGCGGTGGCTCACAGGATGAGGTGAAGATTGCTTACTAGTACGCCTTACGCCCGCTCCCTCGCCCACGCGCGCGGTGGCTCGCAGCACGAGGAGAAAATTTTACTACTCCCTCCGTTTACTCCTCGTCCCTACTACGTACTTTGGTTAGTACTCCCTCCATTTACTTATACAAGGCCACTATAAAAAATACATTTTGCATCTATACAAGGCCACAAATAGTAATCGAGACAAAAGTTACTACTCCCTCCTTTCTAGTTTATGTCTCAATTTCAAAATCTCTCCAACCAAGGTAGACGGTGAGTGGTCGAATTAATTTCGTATTTTGCACAAGTAATTAGTACGCTCGTTTTTCTCAAGAAGTTATGTTTACTGAAGCATTAATTAGAACGAATGCATGAATGACCACTAAATTTCCATGAACCTATACATGCATTGGTTAGTTTCCTCTTGACACTGCTTGCGTCGGGTGATCTAACGCACCTCAAAATCCAACATGTAATGGTACTACTACTAGTATAGTAGAATTGAGACTTATCAAACGGAAAAACGAATGTTTTTTAGATGAGCCCTATAAACCCTAGTGGGTACGTACTCCGTAAAAATAGATTTTTCCAAAACTAAGTCGCTCCCTTTCATGAATTCTGTAGTATACTCCTCCGTCGACGCTCCCTTTCATGAATTTTGTACTTCCTGTCGCCGACATGTGAGACATATAGCAACCGGGTCGACGTGTCAAGAACCAAATAACAGTGCAGAACAGCAGGGGACGCACCCCACTCGTACCGGCCCAGTAGTAGTAATGAGCAATGAGACGTCAAATCACAATGCCGCACTTTCCCAAACGGATGAAGCAACCATTATTTCACACTTCGGTTCGCCATCATCTCAAACCACGTACTAGTATTGCTTCTGCCTCAAGAGGGACACGCGCATCGCCTTGGTACATCATGACACGTGGGACCGCATGACAGGCCATGCTCCCCCGCCGATCGCTCGGTAAAATCACCTCATTTTTACTATACTTCCTCCATATCGGTTTACTACATGGCGTGCACGTCGTTCCAGGTTGAGAATTTAACTGGCTATATATGTGATGAACAGTACAATAGCCTTTTAAAAATGTATACTTTTATACAGTAGTACTATCGATGGATTGTGCCATGGAGCAAAAATTGAAATAAAAAAAGGTGGTACATATAGAGAGCGCTTGTCGCCAAATTATTCATATAGTACTATTTGAAGGAAATATTCCCTAGAGGCAATAATAAAGTTATTATTTATTTCCTTATATCATGATAAATATTTATTATTCATGCTAGAATTGTATTATCCGGAAACATAATACTTGTGTGAATACATAGACAAACTAAACGTCACTAGTGTGCCTCTACTTGACTAGCTCGTTAATCAAAGATGGTTATGTTTCCTAACCATAGACATGTGTTGTCATTTGATTAATGGGATCACATCATTTGGAGAATGATGTGATTGACATGACCCATTCCATTAGCTTAGCACCCGATCGTTTAGTATGTTGTTATTGCTTTCTTCATGACTTATACATGTTCCTATGACTATGAGATTATGCAACTCCCGTTTGCCGGAGGAACACTTTGTGTGCTACCAAACGTCACAATGTAAATGGGTGACTATAAAGGAGCTCTACATGTGTCTCCAAAGGTACATGTTGGGTTGGCGTATTTCGAGATTAGGATTTGTCACTCCGATTGTCGGAGAGGTATCTCTGGGCCCTCTCGGTAATGCACATCACATAAGCCTTGCAAGCATTGCAACTAATGAGTTAGTTGCAAGATGATGTATTACGAAACGAGTAAAGAGACTTGCCGGTAACGAGATTGAATTAGGTATTGAGATACCGATGATCGAATCTCGGGCAAGTAACATACCGATGACAAAGGGAACAAAGTATGTTGTTATGCGGTCTGACCGATAAAAGATCTTCGTAGAATATGTGGGAGCCAATATGAGCATCCAGGTTCCGCTATTGGTTATTAACCGGAGACATGTCTCGGTCATGTCTACATTGTTCTCGAACCCGTAGGGTCCGCACGCTTAACGTTGCAATGACAGTTTCATTATGAGTTTATATATTTTGATGTATCGAAGTTTGTTCGGAGTCCCGGATGTGATCACGGACATGATGAGGAGTCTCGAAATGATTGAGACATAAAGATTGATATATTGGACGGCTATATTCGAACACCGGAAGTGTTCCGGGTGATTTCGGAGAAAACCGGAGTGCCGGAGGATTACCGGAACCCCCCGGGAGAAGTAATGGGCTTTATGGGCCCTAGTGGAGAGAGAGAGGGGCGGCCAGGGTGGGCCGCGCGACCCTCCCCCTCTGGTCCAAATTGGACTAGGAGAGGGGGGGGCGCCCCCCTTTCCTTCTCCCTCTCCCCCTTCCTTTCCCCCTCCTAGTAGGAGTAGGAAAGAGGGGAGTCCTACTCCTACGAGGAGGAGGACTCCTCCTCCTTGGCGTGCCCAAGGGCCGGCCGGCCTCCCCCTTGCTCCTTTATATACGGGGGCAGGGGGCACCTCTAGACACACAAGTTGATCTTCAAGATCGTTATCTTAGCCGTGTGCGGTGCCCCCCTCCACCATAGTCCTCGATAATATTGTAGTGGTGCTTAGGCGAAGCCCTGCGACAGTAGAACATCAAGATTGTCACCACGCCGTCATGGTGACGGAACTCTTCCCCGACACTTTGCTGGATCGGAGTCCGGGGATCGTCATCGAGCTGAACGTGCGCTAGAACTCGGAGGTGTCGTAGTTTCGGTGCTTGATCGGTCGGGGCCGTGAAGACGTACGACTACATCAACCGCGTTGTCATAACGCTTCCGCTGTCGGTCTACAAGGGTACGTAGATTACACTCTCCCCTCTCGTTGCTATGCATCACCATGATCTTGCGTGTGCGTAGGAATTTTTTTGAAATTACTACGTTACCCAACAGTGGCATCCGAGCTTGGTTTTATGCGTTGATGTTATATGCACGAGTAGAACACAAGTGAGTTGTGGGCGATATAAGTCATACTGCTTACCAGCATGTCATACTTTGGTTCGGCGGTATTGTATGATGAAGCGGCCCGGACCGACATTACGCGTACGCTTACGCGAGACTGGTTCTACCGACGTGCTTTTCACATAGGTGGCTGGCAGGTGTCAGTTTCTCCAACTTTAGTTGAACTGAGTGTGGCTACGCCCGGTCCTTGCGAAGGTTAAAACAACACCAACTTGACAAACTATCGTTGTGGTTTTTGATGCGTAGGTAAGATTGGTTCTTGCTTAAGCCCGTAGCAGTCACGTAAAAACTTGCAACAACAAAGTAGAGGACGTCTAACTTGTTTTTGCAGGGCATGTTGTGATGTGATATGGTCAATACATGATGCTAAATTTTATTGTATGATATGATCATGTTTTGTAACCGAGTTATCGGCAACTGGCAGGAGCCATATGGTTGTCGCTTTATTGTATGCAATGCAATTGCGCTGTAATGCTTTACTTTATCACTAAGCGGTAGTGATAGTCGTGGAAGCATAAGATTGGCAAGACGACAACGATGCTACGATGGAGATCAAGGTGTCACGCCGGTGACGATGGTGATCACAACGGTGCTTCGAAGATGGAGATCGCAAGCACAAGATGATGATGGCCATATCATATCACTTATATTGATTGCATGTGATGTTTATCTTTTATGCATCTTATCTTGCTTTGATTGACGGTAGCATTTTAAGATGATCTCTCACTAATTATCAAGAAGTGTTCTCCCTGAGTATGCACCGTTGCGAAAGTTCTTCGTGCTGAGACACCACGTGATGATCGGGTGTGATAGGCTCTATGTTCAAATACAACGGGTGCAAAACAGTTGCACACACGGAATACTCAGGTTATACTTGACGAGCCAAGCATATACAGATATGGCCTCGGAACACAGAGACCGAAAGGTCGAGCGTGAATCATATAGTAGATATGATCAACATAGTGATGTTCACCAATGAAACTACTCCATATCACGTGATGATCGGACATGGTTTAGTTGATTTGGATCACGTGATCACTTAGAGAATTAGAGGGATGTCTATCTAAGTGGGAGTTCTTAAGTAATATGATTAATTGAACTTAAATTTATCATGAACTTAGTACCTGATAGTATCTTGCTTGTTTATGTTGATTGTAGATAGATGGCTCGTGCTGTTGTTCCGTTGAATTTTAATGCGTTCCTTGAGAAAGCAAAGTTGAAAGATGATGGTAGCAATTACACGGACTGGGTCCGTAACTTGAGGATTATCCTCATTGCTGCACAGAAGAATTACGTCCTGGAAGCACCGCTGGGTGCCAGGCCTGCTGCTGGAGCAACACCAGATGTTATGAACGTCTGGTAGAGCAAAGCTGATGACTACTCAATAGTT
This sequence comes from Triticum urartu, assembly GCF_056163025.1. NCBI lineage: Eukaryota > Viridiplantae > Streptophyta > Magnoliopsida > Poales > Poaceae > Triticum > Triticum urartu. The sequence goes on along the minus strand of NC_141879.1, from coordinate 502,014,901 downwards.
CAGTGTGCCATGCTTTACGGCTTAGAATCGGGACTTCAGCGACGTTTTGAACGTCATGGAGCATATGAGATGTTCCAGGAGTTGAAGTTAATATTTCAAGAAAATGCCCGGATTGAGAGATATGAAGTCTCCAATAAGTTGTATAGCTGCAAGATGGAGGAGAACAGTTCTGTCAGTGAGCATATACTCAAAATGTCTGGGTATAATAATCACTTGATTCAATTGGGAGTTAATCTTCCAGATGATTGCGTCATTGACAGAATTCTCCAATCACTTCCACCTAGCTACAAGAGCTTTGTGATGAACTATAATATGCAAGGGATGGTTAAGACAATTCCCGAACTCTTCGCAATGCTGAAAGCTGCGGAGGAAGAAATCAAGAAGGAGCATCAAGTGTTGATGGTCAACAAGACCACTAGTTTCAAGAAAAAGGGCAAAGGGAAGAAGAAGGGGAACTTCAAAAAGAACAGCAAGCAAGTTGCTGCTCAGGAGAAGAAACCCAAATCTGGACCTAAGCCTGAAACTGAGTGCTTCTACTGCAAGCAGACTGGTCACTGGAAGCGGAACTGCCCCAAGTATTTGGCGGATAAGAAGGATGGCAAGGTGAACAAAGGTATATATGATATACATGTTATTGATGTGTACCTTACTAATGCTCGCAGTAGCACCTGTGTATTTGATACTAGTTCTATTGCTAATATTTGCAACTCGAAACAGGGACTACGGATTAAGCGAAGATTGGCTAAGGACGAGGTGACGATGCGCGTGGGAAATGGTTCCAAAGTCGATGTGATCGCGGTCGGCACGCTACCTCTACATCTACCTTCGGGATTAGTATTAGACCTAAATAATTGTTATTTGGTGGCAGCGTTGAGCATGAATATTATATCTGGATCTTGTATGATGCGAAACGGTTATTCATTTAAATCAGAGAATAATGGTTGTTCTATTTATATGAGTAATATCTTTTATGGTCATGCACCCTTGAAGAGTGGTCTATTCTTATTAAATCTCGATAGTAGTGACACACATATTCATAATGTTGAAGCCAAAAGATGCAGAGTTGATAATGATAGTGCAACTTATTTGTGGCACTGCCGTTTAGGTCATATCGGTGTAAAGCGCATGAAGAAACTCCATACTGATGGACTTTTGGAACCACTTGATTATGAATCACTTGGTACTTGCGAATCGTGCCTTATGGGCAAGATGACCAAAACACCGTTCTCCGGTACTATGGAGAGCAACAGATTTGTTGGAAATCATACATACAGATGTATGTGGTCGGATGAATGTTGAGGCTCATGGCGGATATTGTTATTTTCTCACCTTCACAGATGACTTAAGCAGATATGCGTATATCTACTTAATGAAACATAAGTCTAAAACATTTGAAAAGTTCAAAGAATTTCAGAGTGAAGTTGAAAATCATCGTAACAAGAAAATAAAATTCCTACGATCTGATCGTGGAGGAGAATATTTGAGTTACGAGTTTGGTATACATTTGAAACAATGCGGAATAGTTTCACAACTCACGCCACCCGGAACACCACAGCGTAATGGTGTGTCCGAACGTCGTAATCGTACTTTACTAGATATGGTGTGATCTATGATGTCTCTTACTGATTTACCGCTATCGTTTTGGGGTTATGATTTAGAGACGGCCGCATTCACGTTAAATAGGGCACCATCAAAATCCGTTGAGACGACACCTTATGAACTATGGTTTGGCAAGAAACCAAAGTTGTCGTTTCTGAAAGTTTGGGGCTGCGATGCTTATGTGAAAAAGCTTCAACCTGATAAGCTCGAACCCAAATCAGAGAAATGTGTCTTCATAGGATATCCAAAAGAAACTATTGGATACACCTTCTATCACAGATCCGAAGGCAAGACTTTTGTTGCTAAATTCGGAAACTTTCTAGAGAAGGAGTTTCTCTCTAAAGAAGTGAGTGAGAGGAAAGTAGAACTTGATGAGGTAACTGTACCTGCTCCCTTATTGGAAAGTAGTACATCACAGAAACCGGTTTCTGTGACACCTACACTAATTAGTGAGGAAGCTAATGATGATGATCATGAAACTTCATAACAAGTTACTACTGAACCTCATAGATCAACCAGAGTAAGATCCGCACCAGAGTGGTACGGTAATCCTGTTCTGGAAGTCATGCTACTAGATCATGATGAACCTACGAACTATGAAGAAGCGATGGTGAGCCCAGATTCCGCAAAATGGCTTGAAGCCATGAAATCTGAGATGGGATCCATGTATGAGAACAAAGTATGGACTTTGGTTGACTTGCCCAAAGATCGGCAAGCAATTGAGAATAAATGGATCTTCAAGAAGAAGACTGATGCTGACGGTAATGTTACTGTCTACAAAGCTCGACTTGTCACAAAAAGGTTTTCGACAAGTTCAAGGGATTGACTATGATGAGACCTTCTCACCCGTAGCGATGCTTAAGTCTGTCCGAATCATGTTAGCAACTGCCACATTTTATGATTATGAAATTTGGCAGATGGATGTCAAAACTGCATTCCTGAATGGATTTCTGGAAGAAGAGTTGTATATGATGCAGCCGGAAGGTTTTGTCAATCCAAAGGGAGCTAACAAAGTGTGCAAGCTCCAGCGATCCATTTATGGACTGGTGCAAGCCTCTTGGAGTTGGAATAAACGCTTTGATAATGTGATCAAAGCATTTGGTTTTGTACAGACTTTTGGAGAAGCCTGTATTTACAAGAAAGTGAGTGGGAGCTCTGTAGCATTTCTGATATTATATGTAGATGACATATTACCAATCGGAAATGATATAGAATTTCTGGATAGCATAAAGGGATACTTGAATAAGAGTTTTTCAATGAAAGACCTCGGTGAAGCTGCTTACATATTGGGTATTAAGATCTATAGAGATAGATCAAGACGCTTAATTGGACTTTCACAAAGCACATACCTTGACAAAATTTTGAAGAAGTTCAAAATGGATCAAGCAAAGAAAGGATTCTTGCCTGTGTTACAAGGTGTGAAATTGAGTAAGACTCAATGCCCGACCACTGTAGAAGATAGAGAGAAAATGAAAGATGTTCCCTATGCTTCATCCATAGGCTCTATCATGTATGCAATGCTGTGTACCAGACCTGATGTATGTCTTGCTATAAATCTAGCAGGGAGGTACCAAAGTAATCCAGGAGTGGATCACTGGACAACGGTCAAGAACATCCTGAAATACCTGAAAAGGACTAAGGATATGTTTCTTGTATATGGAGGTGACAAAGAGCTCATCGTAAATGGTTACGTTGATGCAAGCTTTGACACTGATCTGGACAATTCTAAATCACAAACCGGATACGTGTTTACATTAAACGATGGAGCTGTCAGTTGGTGCAGTTCTAAACAAAGCGTTGTGGCGGGATCTACATGTGAAGCTAGATGAAGGAGTTCATATCCGATCTAGGTGTCATACCTAGTGCATCGGGTCCAATGAAAATCTTTTGTGACAATACTGGTGCAATTGCCTTGGCAAAGGAATCCAGATTTCACAAGAGAACCAAACACATCAAGAGACGCTTCAATTCCATCTAGGATCTGGTCCAGGTGGGAGACATAGAGATTTGCAAGATACATACGGATCTGAATGTAGCAGACCCATTGACTAAGCCTCTTCCACGAGCAAAACATGATCAGCACCAAAGCTCCATGGGTGTTAGAATCATTACTGTGTAAATCTAGATTATTGACTCTAGTGCAAGTGGGAGACTGAAGGAAATATGCCCTAGAGGCAATAATAAAGTTATTATTTATTTCCTTATATCATGGTAAATGTTTATTATTCATGCTACAATTGTATTATCTGGAAACATAATAGTTGTGTGAATACATAGACAAACTAAACATCACTAGTGTGCCTCTACTTGACTAGCTCGTTAATCAAAGATGGTTATGTTTCCTAACCATAGACATGTGTTGTCATTTGATTAACGGGATCACATCATTAGGAGAATGATGTGATTGAAATGACCCATTCCATTAGCTTAGCACCCGATCGTTTAGTATGTTGCTATTGCTTTCTTCATGACTTATACATGTTCCTATGACTATGAGATTATGCAACTCCTGTTTGCCGGAGGAACACTTTGTGTGCTACCAAACGTCACAACGTAACTGGGTGATTATAAAGGAGCTCTACATGTGTCTCCAAAGGTACATGTTGGGTTGGCGTATTTCGAGATTAGGATTTGTCACTCCGATTGTCGGAGAGGTATCTCTGGGCCCTCTCGGTAATGCACATCACATAAGCCTTGCAAGCATTGCAACTAATGAGTTAGTTGTGAGATGATGTATTACGAAACGAGTAAAGAGACTTGCCAGTAACGAGATTGAACTAGGTATTGAGATACCGACAATCGAATCTCGGGCAAGTAACATACCGATGACAAAGGGAACAAAGTATGTTGTTATGCGGTCTGACCGATAAAAGATCTTCATAGAATATGTGGGAGCCAATATGTGCATCCAGGTTCCGCTATTGGTTATTGACCGGAGACATGTCTCGGTCATGTCTACATTGTTCTCGAACCCGTAGGGTCCGCACGCTTAACGTTACGATGACAGTTTCATTATGAGTTTATATATTTTGATGTACCGAAGTTTGTTCAGAGTCCCGGATGTGATCACGGACATGACGAGGAGTCTCGAAATGATCGAGACATAAAGATTGATATATTGGACGGCTATATTCGGACACCGGAGGTGTTCTGGGTGATTTTGGAGAAAACCAGAGTGCCGGAGGGTTACCGGAACCCCCTGGGAGAAGTAATGGGCTTTATGGGCCCTAGTGGAGAGAGAGAGGGGCGGCCAGGGTGGGCCGCGCACCCCCTCCCCCTCTGGTCCGAATTGGACTAGGAGAGGGGGGGCGGCGCCCCCCTTTCCTTCTCCCTCTCCCCCTTCCTTTCCCCCTCCTAGTAGGAGTAGGAAAGAGGGGAGTCCTACTCCTACTAGGAGGAGGACTCCTCCTCCTTGGCGCGCCCAAGGGCCGGCTGGCCTCCCCCCTTGCTCCTTTATATACGGGGGCAGGGGGCACCTCTAGACACACAAGTTGATCTTCAAGATTGTTATCTTAGCCGTGTGCGGTGCCCCCCTCCACCATAGTCCTCGATAATATTGTAGTGGTGCTTAGGCGAAGCCCTGCGACAGTAGAACATCAAGATCATCACCACGCCATCGTGCTGACGGAACTCTTCCCCGACACTTTGCTGGATCGGAGTCCGGGGATCGTCATCGAGTTGAACGTGTGCTAGAACTCGGAGGTGCCTTAGTTTCGGTGCTTGATCGGTCGGGCCGTGAAGACGTACGACTACATCAACCGCGTTGTCATAACGCTTCTGCTGTCGGTCTACGAGGGTACGTAGATTACACTCTCCCCTCTCGTTGCTATGCATCACCATGATCTTGCATGTGCGTAGGAATTTTTTTGAAATTACTACGTTACCCAACACTGTTAAAAAGGCTAGTCACAATAATGGTGTCCAGCACAACCCACCCCTCAAATAAAACTAAGAGGGTGCTTGGATACCTTTTAGTCCCATGACTAAAAGTAGTGGGACTAAAACATGCTAGCCTCACCCATGCTTGGATCCAAATACTAAAAAGGCTAAAATCAAGTTAATGAGCATTTATTATCCTCCAAACCCTCCAATCCAAAACTCGTCTGTGTTAAAGAGAGTATTTAAATGAGTAGAGAGAGGACTAATCCACATTTTAGTAGGGGTACCCCTGACTAAAAATTTATAGTCTCAAGACTAGTTTTAGCCCCTCTTTAGTCAGGGGTGCTTGGAACTTTAGCCTCTTAAAGAGACTATTTTTAGTCTGACGAAAATAAGTCCCTTGGATCCAAGCACCCTCTAAGCATCCTGGAATTCTTTGACAAAACTAAACACCCTGAAATTCTTTGACAACTAAACTGCTGGCTATATGATGTTGGCCATATATATTGTACGTATATAATGTGAAGAAACGAGTGGTAGTACTATACCAACTAAAAGATGAAATGTAAGAAATACTAGTATGTACGTACTGAAGAGTTAAAGTAACGAGAAGAAACATAACATAGTTCTGCTGGGGGCTTAGCACAACACACCCCTCAAATTAAATTAAGCACACCTAAAATTAAACTTTGCAACTATTCCGCTAGACACTGCATTAGAACCACCATGAGCAACGACACTGCCACCTTACTTGGAGTCCTCGTCCACGTCCTCGACTTCATCCTTGTCCCTCTTCCTCTTGGGCGATACTTCTTTGCTTGAACCGCACACTTGGTTGTTGCTCTTCATCCAACCCTTGTAGATATTGAAGCAAAGGTAGCCATCCATTGCAGCATAGTGGATGTGGTCTATATCTAGTACATTCCGCTGCCATGCATGACGATGAAACGTGTAATGAGGTTTCTCCAATTTACCGTACGAAGGATGAACCATGGCTCCTGCCAGGGTTAGCATTGAAGGCTGACGAGAGGACACCAGCCGATTCTTCTGGAGGTCGAAGGTGTTGCCTACAACGAGGCCTAACCGACGCAGGACTTCTTTGTCATTACCAAAGTCTACAGTAACGAATTTCACTATTTTGTCCTTGAGGAAGTTCTTAAAATCCTGGCACTCAACGTCGGTATGGCATATGTGGTAGACCAAGCAAACGTTATGTACGCAAACCTGGATCACGGCGGGCTTCTTCCTCTCTTCGTCCTTTAGATCCTTCTCTCGTCCCAGGATTGTGGTGTACTCAACATCTAGCCCAGCGACCCACTCATCATCTGAGTTTTCGAACATCCGGCTGAAGCGAGAAAGGCATCCTTTCACCGTCACGGAAGAACGGGTGTAGATGACGTCGAACTCATCGCCGGTGATGGTTCTAACCTTGTACTCACCGCCGATCGTGGAGATTTGGGACGCCATGGATTTGGGAGGAGGGTTAGGATTAGTGGAACTGCCGTAATGTGAATGGACGGGATGACTAGGAGCGAACCGCCATAGTATTGAAGGACGTGCGGGGACGAGTAGGAGCAAACTGCCAGCGTGCGAACGGCAGGGTAGTGGCTTTCCATTCTCCATGATACGGGCTTCCGAGAGCCCTTGGATATGAGATCGAACGGTTGCATGGCGTGATTCTCGACCTATGGGTGAATATCCTATCATGGAGGGTTATTCTACAAATTTTTAGCAACTTAGCATGCGACCGTTTGATCTCAGATCCAAGGGCTGCCAGCAGCCCGTATCATGGTCGCGCCTACCACGACCGTCGCGTCGCTCGCGCGGTCGCGCCCTTGGAGATTTAACACGGTGCGTTAGGCTATCTGATGTTGGCATGTCATACATAGTCATCACTTAGTCACTCATACTACAACAAGGTTGGCTATAAGTGTATTTTTTACTCCTCTCTATCTCTTTCGTACTCAAGGAAGAAATGGTGCTAAGCGTGTGTATGTATTGCATTTGCCAAGGAGTGACCTCTTCCAATGAAATGGTGTTGCTAAGTTTGCTTCATTTAATTAGCTATAGACTCAAAATTGTCTTTTCACCTAGGTACACGCGCTTAGCACCATTTCTTCCTTGGGTCACCAAACTAGTCTCTCTCTTCTTGATTAACTTGCCACATCAGACTTTATGCTTATGTGGCAAGCTTAAGTACCTATAAGAGCAAGTAAAAGTAAGTACAATAGTGCGCTTTACATGGCATTTTTGTATATGTGGAGGAAAGAGAGGCAAGGAAAAAGTGGAGAAGTGGGCTCTCATGCAAGAGCCAGCCTCTACTACATGGTCGAGCATTGGGAGAGGCACCTATATGGAGGTGGTCAGGAATCTGGGAGACTCACGCCGGTCATAGCGCCGTAGTTAAAATGATAATGGCAAGTCAAATCACGGGGCCCCACCTGTCCAGCAGTAACTCGCTGTCAAATCACACAGCCCTATGTTTGCAGCAGCCTACTCCCTCGTCTTCTCACGTCTCTGTCGAACTGACTAGGCGGAACTGCCCCGTCGCCTACCGCGCAGGAAAAGCCCCGCCCTCGACTTTTAAATACAACTACATCCGCTTAAGAATCCAATGATTTACTTTTTGTGACATAGTAACTCATATTTAGTTAGTCAAATGGATGACCTAAAACTACGTGCAGGCCCTATAAACTGAGACGCCTAAAAATAAAAAAACCGAGACGGAGAGGGTAGTTTAGCACGTATCTTTTTAGATCAATATAGTCAGGATTCACCAAGGAGCAAAACCAAGTGGTAGGCTGCTCCTGTCGTGTTGGCGTAGCAACTCAAGCAGGGTCAGTCCGCACACGAAATGGCGACACACTTAATAGGACCCCTTTGGCCGACATGTGGCTCATCCACCATCTTGTTCCACGTGCGATGCACCAAATTACAGTTCGGAGCAGCGGTTGGAATTGGAGGCACCCCGGTCGTAGCACCGCAGTAGTAGAAAATGAGCAACAAGGGGTCAAATCACAAAGCCCCACCTTTCCCGCATTAAGCTGGATGGATGAAGCAACCATCATTTCACTCTAGGGCGCAAGAGCATAAAGAAAAGAGAAAACAATGATACGTGCGGCAGCTACCTAGGGCACCCTAGGGTAGGGGTCTCCACTAAAGATCCTTTTTTTTGAAGCGCCTCCACTACAAATCGGCTTCTCCCTCGTCCTCTTGAAGAAAACCGATGATGAGTGCGGCGGTAGGGTTTGTAGGAGTACTACGGCGTGCGAGGCCATGTCGTAGTAAATGGGTTCGAGCCGACGCCTTAAATATGTGTGGGCTGCTTGGTTTTACGAGAACGAGGCAGCATTTTGGGTTCGGGGACCAGTGGAGATATAGTACGTACAAAACATTGTGGACGTAGGTTCGACCGAAAGGCAATGATGCATGGCCCCTGCATTTTGATATACCCGGGGCCGCGTGAAATTTGCTACTCTACTCAAAACTAGTAAGGTACACATGTATTGAACGCATGAGATTTCGAAACCAAATTATGAATAAATACACACTATAGGATGTAAAGCTTTGAGTCTTATATGCATGATGTAGATGTTCGTTTAGTTCTTATAGTTCATCTCATTCAAAATCAATAAGTTTTATAAAAATGTTAAGATTCATGGGGTTGTGCATTGTACTCCCTCCGTTCCAAAATAGATGACCCAACTTTGCACTAACTTTGTACAAAGTTAGTGCAAAGTTGGGTCATCCATTTTGGAACGGAGGGAGTAAATCATAAAGTAAAAAACAAATAATGGCAATTCATTTAGAAAAATAATAATCAATTATGATACAGAAGATTCTAGAACAAAGGAGAAGTGCTTGTGTTTTGAGGTTTGTGCATTATGCTTAAGTTCAACCATGGAGTCTTCTAAATTGTACATGTGGCAGATCTGGTGGAATGTTGATGATATCCAACGACCAGTAGTGCTCGGATTTGCCTATATCTGCACTGTCGGGTTAGCTTCATCCAGCAACCATCTTTCAAAGTTATTGGCACACTATATAGTTCTTGTGCCATAGTTGCATGTTTTGGACAAAAAGCTACTAGTGGGTTGTACTATCTATTTAGGAATATAAGATGTATACATGGAAGTTGTAGGAAAAGAGATGACATGGAGTGAGGGAGTCCTGGATTAGGGGGTGTCCGGACAGCCGGACTATATCCTTTAGCCGGACTGTTGGACTGTGAAGATACAAGATTGAAGACTCTGTCCCGTGTCCGGAAGGGACTTTCCTTGGCGTGGAAGGCAAGCTTGGCGATACGGATATGTAGATCTCCTACCATTGTAACCGACTCTATGTAACCCTAACCCCATCCGGTGCCTATATAAACCGGAGGGTTTTAGTCCGTAGGACAACGTACACATCAACAATCATACCATATGCTAGCTTCTAGGGTTTAGCCTCTTCGATCTCGTGGTAGATCTACTCTTGTACTACCCATATCATCAATATTAATCAAGCAGGACGTTGGGTTTTACCTCCATCAAGAGGGCCCGAACCAGGGTAAAACTTCGTGTCCCTTGCCTCCTGTTACCATCCGGCCTAGACGCACAGTTCGTACCCCCTACCCGAGATCCGCCGGTTTTGACACCGACATTGGTGCTTCCATTGAGAGTTCCTCTGTGTCGTCGCCATCAGGAAGGATGCCTCGCCCCGTCTTTAAAGACGGCACCGTTGCTAAGGGAGCTTTGGCTGTCGGCCAAACCCTCCGGCTAGGTGGTTTTCTTATGACCGCCTGTTCGGCTTCTGCGCCGACGATGACCTCTCAAGCCATCGAAAACAATCTTCATGTCAGATCGGAACTCGCCGAGCAGTTAGATCCAATGGAGCTCTCCTCCATAAACGAGCTCTTGGATCGCTTCGCCGCCCTGGGAGTCGCCACGGATTACGACCAGATTGGGTCTAAACCCGATCTGAGAGAGATTAACTCTCCCCAAGTCACCCATCACGTTGTCGTGGTAGAAGGACAGTGCGGCGACCCTTCATCTATCTTAAAGACTCGCTACGTCTGGATTCCCGATCCCTCCAAGCCGGATACCTGCGGAGGGGAGGATATCACTCAAGACCTGAATTTAGAGTCAGGCGACGGGCTAGATTCATTGGACAACATCCAGGAATCCAAATTTTCGAGTTCGGAAATTCCTCGGCCTCCGAGCCTTAGATGGGGTGAGGCTTCGGATTTAATTCCACCCACCCACCCCAACATAAGCGATCTATCCAAAATCAGGCAAGAACCCGATGAAACAGTACATCATTACTGGGCCAGATTCCTCCTGGTTAAGAACGGGCTAAGGGACTGCCGCGAGGAAGACGCAATCTCAACCTTCTGCAATAATTGCACGGACAAGGGAATACTCAACGCCATAAGTCGCCGTGATATTACACGCTTCGCTGACTTGGCGTCCATTGTACAAAAATACTGTGCGATGGAAAGCACCTGGAAAACCCAAATAAAATTTTGGGACAATCCGGCCCTGAATACAAACCGAGTCCGAAATAAAAGGGTGCATCATCACCAGGCACCCGGGTCAAGCACTAAAAAGCAAAAACCCTCTACAGGGCATGGAACCGTACTGGAAGGATGGCTTAATGGACCCTGTAAAATTCATAGTACAGAGGACGCCACACCAACTCACAGCCTTAGAGCATGTTGGATACTCCGGCAAGTGGCCAAAATTGGCGAAAATCTCCTAATTCCGGAGGCCACAGAAAGCCACCCCAGAGACACCAATACGGTATTAACAGTCTTCGAGACTTTCGCATAAAATAATATGCGAAAAAGGACACTCTGGAGCCTTGCCGAAGTCTACCAAGTAGCAACAATAAACCCATGGAGTGACACGGCTATTACCTTTAACGCCAGTGATGAACCTAAATCCCGAACAGCCCGAGCACCAGCCGCATTGGTCCTCAGTCCAATAGTGGATGGCTTTCGTCTTACCAAGGTACTCATGGACGGCGGCAGCGGATTGAACCTCATTTATGAGGATACCCTTCAAAAAATGGAAATAGACTGGAACCGCATTGAGCGAAGCAGCACAACCTTTAGAGGAATAATCCCCAGTCGGGAAGCGCGCTGTATAGGAAAAATCACACTAGATGTGGTGTTCGGCACGCCGGATAATTACAGGTCCGAAGAGGTCACGTTCCAGGTGGCCCCGTTCAGCAGCGGTTATCATGCTCTGCTAGGGAGGGAAGCGTTTACAGTCTTCCAGGCAATACCCCATTACGGGTACATGAAGCTCAAGATGCCCGGGCCTAACAGGATCATCACTCTCGCTAGTGATCCGGACATAGCACTCCATGCCGAAAACAAGACAGCCGCACTGGCCCTCGAGGCACTATCCGAAGCCCTAGCGGTTGAGGAGCTAACTGCGCTGCGCTCTACGGTGAATAGGGACGATGTGGTACTCGACAAAAGATCCAAGTCCACCTCCTTTAAACCGGCGGACGAAATAGTCAAATTCCAAGTCCATCCAACGGACCCCAATAAAGTAGCTTCCATCGGGGCACAGTTAAACCCTGATGTCGACGCCGCATTGAGAGAGTTCCTACGAGAGAACTGGGACATTTTCGCCTGGCACCCTTCAGACATGCCAGGAATCCCACGCAGGCTGGCCGAGCACAGCTTAAATATCCAAGCAGGATTCAAACCTGTCAAACAGGCTCTTCGGCGTTTTTCCAAACCTAAGAGACATGCCATGGGAGAGGAGCTAGCAAAGCTATTGGAGGCCGGATTCATCAGAGATATAAAACATCCGGACTGGCTAGCCAACCTGGTGATGGTACCGAAGAAGGACAAATCCTGGCGCCTGTGTGTTGATTTTAAAGACCTTAACAAGGCTTGTCCAAAGGATCCCTTCCCCCTCCCCCGCATCGATCAAATTATCGACGCTACCGCAGGACACGATTCGTTGTGTTTCCTCGACGCATATTCTGGCTACCATCAAATTAAGATGGCAGAACCAGACCAAGCCGCAACGGCATTTATCACACCATACGGGCCATTCTGCTTCAACACAATGCCCTTCGGGCTCAAAAACGCCGGCGCAACATATCAGCGCATGATTCAGACATGTCTGGCAAGCCAGATCGGCAAAACAGTGGAGGCATATGTAGATGATGTGGTCGTCAAAACAAGACATGTTGAATCTCTAGTAGACGACTTGAGGCTCACATTTGATAACCTCCGAACATACGACATCAAGCTCAACCCGGAAAAATGCGTTTTTGGTGTTCCAGCCGGAAAGCTCTTGGGCATCATAGTATCCGGTAGAGGAATTGAAGCAAATCCAGCCAAGATCCGAGCTCTGTCGCAACTGGATATCCCAAAGGACCTCAAACAGATACAAAAGTTAACCGGATGCGTGGCGGCCCTAAGCCGCTTTATCTCCCGCTTGGGAGAAAAGGCCCTACCCCTTTACCGCCTCCTTCGGCGCACCGAACACTTCAAATGGACGGATGCAGCCACGGCCGGACTCAACGAAATAAAAGCCATACTGGCAACAAACCCAGTCCTGGCCGCGCCAAACATTGGCGAACCAATGCTATTATACATTGCAGTAACACATCAGGTTGTAAGCGCAGTACTCGTCGTCGAACGAGAAGCGGACGGACACAAATTCCCCTTCAAAAGCCGGTCTACTACGTGTCCACTGTCCTCACTCCCTGCAAATCACGGTACCCGCATTATCAAAAGATTGCGTACGCGGTATTCATGGCATCCCGAAAGCTACGACACTACTTTCAAGAGTGTTCAATAACAGTAGCCTCGGAAGTACCACTTAACGATATTATAAACAACCGTGACGCAACGGGCCGGATTGCAAAATGGGCCATTGAGCTCCTCTCGTTCGACATAACTTACAAGCCTCGACAAGCCATCAAATCGCAAGTCTTGGCCGACTTCGTCGCAGAATGGACGGAGGTCGAACTCCCTAAAGAATACGACACATATTCAAATTGGATAATGCATTTCGACGGCTCCAAGATGTTGGCCGGACTGGGGGCTGGTGTCGTTTTGACGTCCCCCACAGGAGACACAGTTCAATATGTACTGCAGATTATGTACACGGACTCCAACAATGCAGCCGAATATGAGGCCCTTTTACATGGTCTCCGGATGGCAGTATCCATGGGCATCCAATGCCTAGAGGTGCACGGGGACTCGAACCTCGCAATATCCCAAATAAATGGAGACTTTGATGCCAAGGATCCAAAAATGGCAGCTTACCACAACGCTGTCCTAAAAATGTCAGCTTGATTCGAGGGGCTCGAATTTCACCATATAGCCCGAGAAAATAATCAGGCGGCAGATGTCCTGGCACGCATCAGCGCAAAGCGCGATGTAGTCCCCTCCCCCAACATCTTCTTGGAAAGGATGTTCAAGCCATCCGTAGTATGGGAAGGGGAGCCAAACAATAACAGCCCGGACCCAACCGCACTTCCTGACACCGAACATTCTCACACAATCAGAGGCTCTGCCAATGAAATAACACCTTCAGCCCACGTAATAATGGCCGTCATCGCCCCGTGGACAGAACCATTCCTCGCCTACCTTACTAGGCAGGAACTCCCCGAGGACCAAAATGAGGCACGCTGCATAGTGCGGCGATCTAAAGCCTACAGAGTCCAGGAGGGAGAGCTTTATAATAAAAGCACTATCGGAGTCCTTCAAAGGTGCATCTCCGAAGAGGAGGGGCGGAACCTCCTTGCTGAAATTCATGCCGGACTCGGTGGTCATCATGCTGCGGCCCGGTCCCTTGTAAGAAAGGCCTTCCGTACATGCTTTTATTGGCCGACGGCCCGGGCAGACGCTCAGGACTTAGTCCAACGATGCACCGGTTGCCAGCTCTTTGCAAACCAAAGCCATATGCCACCCACCGCCCTCCAAACTATCCCCATTACTTGGCCCTTCGCGGTCTGGGGGCTTGACATGGTTGGACCCCTTAAAGGAAGAACCCACAAGCAAAAATACTTACTGGTCATGGTGGATAAGTTCACCAAATGGATAGAAGCCAAGCCTGTTAAGACGGCCGAATCCGGGCCGGTGATAGACTTTATATCCGGGGCTGTACACCATTACGGCGTCCCCCACAGCATCATCACTGATAACGGCACGAACTTCACGGCCGACGAGGTAAAACTCTGGTGTAAAAACATGGGCATCAAGCTCGATTATGCTTCCGTCTATCACCCACAAACTGACGGCCAGGTCGAACGTGCAAATGGTCTTATCATGAGCGGCATCAAACCCAGATTAGTGCAGTCCCTCAAGGAATCTAACACGCATTGGGTAGAGGAGCTCGACTCCGTACTCTGGGGGCTGCGGACCACGCCGAATCGCACCACCAGATACACACCATTCTTTATGGTGTACGGCGCAGAGGCAGTTTTGCCTTGCGACATAATTCATGACTCACCTCGAGTGCGCATGTACGAAGAAAGAGAAGCCGAACTCGATCAGCAGGACAGCTTGGACGCATTGGAGGAGGAGCATGACGTGGCAAAAGCCCGTTCCGCATTCTATCAACAGCAGGCTCGAAGATACCAAAGCAGAGAAGTACGTGCCAAAAATTACAACGTTGGCAAATTAGTTCTACGACTACCGGACAAGAAAAAGGACAAACTCAAGCCCAAGTGGGAGGGTCCCTTCATAATTGACCAAGTCCTGACTGGTGGAGCGTACCGTCTGCGGGATGCATCAGATAACCGACTCGAGCCAAACCCATGGAACGCAGCACGTCTCCGAAGATTCTATGCCTAGCACCAGACTCTGTGTTCGTCTCCTTCCTCTGTCCATTTTTTATATATTTTCTGTCTTACATTTCTCTTCCTCTCTCTCTCTCTCTTTTATAGCCTCTAAAGACTCATAAAGTGACGCGCTACCCGCGCTCATTAAACCTGGGGGCTTCTTTAAACAGAAGCCTATTCATACGGGCTTCATGCCCAACACATGTGTCACACTTCCACATGTACCTTTTATTCACCATTATATGCATCGATATGACTTAAGTTTTGGCCAAGCTGGGTTGCCTGGCTCCTGTGCTTACCCCTACATTCCCGATTGTTTGGCTAGGTGGTAAAGGGAGCACCTCTGCGATTGTTACTGCCGGGTCAGCCGGACGTGTACCTCAGACTGGGTGAAGCCGAAAGCTAGCGTTCTTAAGGGAATATTCGATCGGTGAACTAAAGATGATCTTTTTTATTTTTATCTATACGCCCCCAGATGTTTTTCCTGCGTTTCTTTTCGCAGCATGGACATGCACCTTAGGGCATGCCTCCCAGGGAAAGGAACCCCTAACGGAACTATTCTCCCTGGAAGATGTTTCTTACTAACCATGTAATATAACACAACTAGTCGGGCACTTGTCTGTTCAAGCCCTAATGACCCCTATGCCTGGTCTCCATGCATTCCCCGGTTCCTATATAACCGCATCGGAATTTGGACACACTCCGGACCGTCAGGTCCCGAGGCTGAAGCGAAAAGGTCGGCCATGACAAATGATCTACAATCCGGCTAGAAGGCATTATAAATGTCAATTAAATTACATAGTCATTTTGACTGGTTGTATTCCTCTTCAATACCATCTAACAGGCTGTCTAATTTACAGTCCTGCTGGGAATACTTTGCGGCCAACTCTACTTGGCCGTATACTAAGCTTACAGGGATCTCCTTCCCATCGGGCCCTACAGGACCGACCTCGGCCATGTGGTTGGGGTCAGCCTTTGCGTACCGCGTCTTCACCATGGCCCAGGCCTCCCTAGCGCCTTGACGGCAGGCTGATATTTTCCACAATCGGAAGCGCCGCCGTGCTCCCTTTAGCTTCTCCGCAAGCTCTCCAAGACCTTCGGGCATGGAGACGGATGGCCACATGGCCTGGGCGACGCCTTGCATTGCCTGCCGAAATCGATCGAGCAGTTGCAAGAGCTCGGGAAGAAGGTCACCCGTAGAACCGGGCATCTCCTCTGTAGGACGACCTGTTAGCACATCTACAGACATTGCTTTGTTAGTCGACTTCCCCGCCGAACTTTCTTTCACAGGTTCGTTCAAGCACTTACTAAATATGCCGCGCCGAAGCCGCTGATTCTCCTTCACAGAGTCTGACACCTAGGCACGAACATCTTTCAGCTCGACGCCTAGCTTGGTGTTGGCATCTTGGAGATCGTTCTTCTCCCGCCTCACCTTTGTCAGCACCTTCTCACCAGCCTTTAGCTGGCGTAGGAGGTGTTGCCTTTCCGGATTCAACCCGGCGCCATCTGCAATTTCATTTGTCAGATTCACACCAAAGCCGTGCTTCGCAAAATACTTATCTTTCGAAGTGTATATTACCAGAGGGGGTCTCCTTGGGCTCCCCTGCCGCGGCTAGTGCGGCCTCAAGTTGGGCTTTGCACTCTTCCAGCTCCTTGGACAGTAGGGAATTCTTCTCTGTAAGAACCTGCATCACAAATGATCCTTAAATCAGTTATTCTAACTGTTTCAAGTCTCGGGGGCTACTGGTATATACATATAATTACCAGAATTTTCTTACCCGTATGTCTTTTACATACTGCTCTGTGGCTCTGGCTAGACCATTTTGAGCGGCACGGAGATACGCATCTCCCGAGTTGAAGGCATCTAACGCCCCTTGGGAGAAACAAGCGTCGCGAAGAATTGTCCGGCGACGCTTGTGGTTCATGGCACTCTCCACCTCAGAGTTGGTGGCAGACAACCCGTCCACATCTTCCGTCGGAGGAGCGTCTGGCGCGCGCCTGGCGTTCGCCTCCACCTCCTGACCAGGCTTTGGAGCCTGGCTGGTGGAGGCGCGATTGGCAGCCTCTCCGGATGTAGTCCGGCGAGGTCTCTTTGTCCTGAAAAGAGCGCGAGTGTCAATATGCCTCGAAGGTATAACACCTGGGATAAGGGGGCGCGCCTTACCTTTGCGCTGACGCCTCGGTCCGGACTGCACTTCTTTTCTGCCCGCGGGGCCCTACGGCCCCTCGTTGGCTTATCGCCGCAGGTTCGGCCTTCCTCCTTAAATACCTCCCCTGCAAAGTTCGGTTGCAATCAGGAAACTGAACACGAGTGGGCGGACACCTATTCGGGGTATTGGGACTTCGATCTCAGGTACCTGGGGGGTCAGGATTAGCCCTGGGTAATCGGCCGTAATGGCCACCAAGGCGTTGTCCTTGCTCAATTGATGGAATACTCCATCAATCAGCTCCACAGATATGTCCGGATCCTCTTGGGAGGCCGGGTCGAGGGACCGTCCTGGGTCCTCGGGTTGTGGAGGAGGGCTGCTTATTTCCTTAACGGCCCGGCGCAGTTCCTGCGTTGAAGTCCTCAGACTGAATATTTAACAATGGGAATACAAAACGGATGGACAAGTAAATACGTCCGCTTACCCAGCTTGGGGGATTGTGCATGGAGAATCCACCCTGAGGGTTGACGCGGAGAAATTCCTCCTCTTCTCCCTTATACAAAGTGGACAAGATCTTTAGTAGAGCGGCAGCTGAATCTGGCCCCTTACGGCCGTAGCGGGTAGCGTTGTCCTCCCCGTTGAAGTCCCACATGGGGTGGCTTCTATACTGAAGCGGCTTCACCCCCCGCATAATGCATTCGACCATAACCCCGATCGTGGTTAGTCCGGAATGGGCTAACAATCTTATTCGGCCCATCAGGTAAATGATGTCCCTGTCACCTTCCCTCTGAGGGCTCCGTGGGCGCCAGCTTAGGCGCTTCTTTAAGGGAGCACTGTTGAATTCAGGGAGGCCGATCCGGACAGGATCCGGCAGCGGGACATCTTCTATATAAAACCACTCCGAGGGCCAGTCTTCGGACGCCTTCTTTGGGGTTCCGGACAGATATCCGGTCCCGGTGATGCGCCACACTTCGGCTCCGCCCACTTGATACATTGACCCATCCTTGGAACGGGGCATGAGGCAAAATAGCTCCTTCCACAGTCTGAAATGAGCTTCAACACCCAAGAACAGCTCGCAGAGGGCCACAAAGCCCGCGATATGCAGTACTGAGGCAAGCGTGAGATTATGTAGCTGGAGGCCATAGAACTCCAGCAACCCCCGGAGAAATGGATGGATTGGAAATCCGAGCCCCCTTATTAAGTAAGGGACGAGGCACACCCGCTCTCCTTTGGAGGGATTAGGGGCATTCTCTGCTTGCTCTCCGCCATTGTAGACGGCAAGACCGGCTCGAACCGGGACCATATAGGCCGGGGGGGAGAAATCCCTTGGTCTGGAGTGTCACTAGCTCGCTATGCGGGATGGAACATCTCTCCCAATATCCAAGCTTAGGGCTGGAAGGGCAAGGGGAGGAGTTGCGACGGCTGGCCATGGTGGAATGGACCTTTGTCGGATGCGCCCTGATGAACACTCGCGGAGGGGAGAAGGTGTGGATTGGATCTAAATCCTCGTCCCCTTAAATAGGGTAGCTCATTTACGCGGCTAGGGATGTGAATGTAAAAACACTCAGACTTTTCATATTCGTTTGACACGTGGGGAGCGGCCATTATTGGGCGTAGAAGCCAAGGAGCACAAAATCTACAAGAAACCGGACTTTATTCAAATAGGTACACGGAATTTGGAGGAGAACCCGCCTTGCAATGCCGAAGACAATCTGCGCGCCGGACTCATCGTCGTTGAAGTCTGGTTCGGGGGCTACTGAGGGAGTCTTGGATTAGGGGGTGTCCGGACAGCCGGACTATATCCTTTAGCCAGAATGTTGGACTGTGAAGATACAAGATTGAAGACTCCGCCCCGTGTCCGGAAGGGACTTTCCTTGGCGTGGAAGGCAAGCTTGGCGATACGGATATGTAGATCTCCTACCATTGTAACCGACTCTATGTAACCCTAACCCCATCCGGTGCCTATATAAACCGGAGGGTTTTAGTTCGTAGGACAACGTACACATCAACAATCATACCATAGGCTAGCTTCTAGGGTTTAGCCTCTTCGATCTCGTGGTAGATCTACTCTTGTACTACCCATATCATCAATATTAATCAAGCAGGACGTAGGGTTTTACCTCCATCAAGAGGGCCCGAACCTGGGTAAAACTTCGTGTCCCTTGCCTCCTGTTACCATCCGGCCTAGACGCACAGTTCGGGACCCCCTACCCGAGATCCGCCGGTTTTGACACCGACATGGAGCATCTCAATTACTATGAGTAGGTATTGGAAAAGAGATGTCATTTGGTTCACATCATAGGAACTTTTCTATTGAATATAGAGATGACATGTTTCTCAATTCCTATGAGGAGGGATTAGAAAAGAGATGTAATTTGGTTCATATCATAGGAACTTTTCTATTGAATATACGCTAATGTTTATTTTCCTTTGAAATTAAGGGAGTATAGGAATCCATTCATATGAACCAAGTGGCTCTAAAGCTATAGAAATGATATCATGTTTATTTCCTTTGAAATGTGGAGTATATGAATCTATTCCTATGAACCAATTGGCTCTAAAGGAAAAAATCCTATAAAAATCATATCATATAGAGTTCCTATGATATTCCTCGACACTAAAGGATGCTTGAAATTGCTGCGGGTGATACGATGGTCTTTCTTTGTAGACTCCTCACCCAACTTTATAGTTACCTCTCGAAGATGAATGAAATGATATATACATGGTATTCTACATGTGCAATTTGGTACACGAAAACTCGGTAAAAGTTTGCGAGGTTCGAATTTTCAATAAAGCTATATGCACTGCATTCCGGAACGGAGGGAGCATACGGCAGTTGCTATCACTCACGTGGAAGATTTGTGTGTAGGAGGAGTGGCTGTTCTGTTAAATGACATGGCAAAACTGACACTCTCAGATGCCGATCTAACGGTCCTTACGGCATTCGTCAGGAAAAGGCTTGTGGCGAATGTTTGTCGGATAATGATTTACGGACACATGCATTGCATTGATACGTGCCCCCCTCTCTCTCACGCACACGCACCCTCACGAGTCACGACTCTCCCGAGTCCTCTCGCAGACTCGCACGTTGCACCCACCGTCTATCTGCAGGTAGATGTGACGCACATATGTGCTCTTCACACCCTACCCTCAGAACTTCTAAAAAACAAAAGACGACGCGCACATTTTATTTTAGCTCACACGTCACACACTTGTACTATTACTCTTGCGGCGAACGTTCATTGGGCATAGTATATTGTACTCTCACGAAGAGAAGCGGTGCACGCACGCACTAGTTCTCTCACACCCACTCGCGGGTACACGTAGGAGCACATTTTTTTGAAGCTGGTACAACAAAATCACTCCACTATATATAAAAGAAGGAGCCTTATCGCTTGCTTTACTAGGGTTCCTCTCATTCACTCTCTCATGCTCTCCAGATCTAAGCAACACATAGGTGGCCACACTCTCTCTCAGCTCACGGCTGGTCACAAATCCGGCCGGACAACCTCGACCGGGGCAGGGGTGTAGGTGCATCGTTCATGCTGTCGTTGGCGGCGAGGGAGGAGACCAACGGCTGCCCGCGCGTCCCGATCGGTGGCCGTGTCGTTCTCTCCGGGAGAGCGCCGGCTCGGGAGGGCCTCCGACCCCTTCTTCCTGCCTGCGGTATTGTGGCCAAGATGCGGCCTCCCGACGCCGTCTTTGCGACATGCCAACGACCCTCAGGTATATATTCCTTCGAAACCTGCCTTGCTCTACTGCCCCAGCTCCCTTCATGTGGATCCTTTTCTAATTCCATCCGCTGTTCCAAAGCCACCTAGACTTCTACTAAGGCACGTGCTTTGCATGTATGTTCTGTATGATAGATACTCATATACCTTCTTTTTAGAGAGAGAAATGGGTACTCGTATCTTGAGTAGATATCATAGTGTGTTTGTTTGCATGATCTAAGGACTATTCTGAAATAAGAAGCAAATCACTTACACAAATCAAACTGAGTTCCAAGTAAGAATTTGATTACAAGATAAAAGTTGTAGTTTTATTATATGTTGTTTCCTGGGTTCCACTGATGTATAGTTCCAGAGTTGTTTGACGGTTTACATGCATGTTTATGGACTATTTTGTGCAACTAAATAAGTCATTTAGGTCTGACAGACACTCATGTCATGTATTAGCTTGAGGTATAGCTTATGTATGACTGAAATAAAATATTACACTTTTTCTGCGAATAATAAAAATATTACATTTCTTGATGAAGCAGAATAAAACTTTAGCTAGCATCAGCCATGCAATGTTTTGTTATGTGAACAGTGTAAACTTTGCAGTATAGCGGCATCTAAAAAATCCATTTTTACAGTAATCTAAAAAAATAAGTTAGTAGTAGAGTGTTTATTTCCCAGGTGACAATAGGGAACCAAAATGTTCTAGCTATTTGCCAACTTGTCGTACTTGCATGTGAGGAGGTGGCAGCAGTTTCTAGACATTTCTCAAGTTCAGTAGGTGCAATCCAGATTCAATGGGGACTTCTTTATTTGTTTACTTGGAGAGCAGAGTCGGCCATGTGCACAAGGAGCGGGAGCGAATCCGGCAGCTCTTAGCCGTCAGATCATGTCATCCTTTGTTTGATGGACGGCAGTGATATGCATGAGAGGGGAAATGAATGGTGGATTTTGAGCCAATGCTTGTTTGGGCGGGAGAACCGAAGATGGAGTGGTAAATCCAATTTCAAAACTGCCGCATTATAGTAGTAGTAGATTAGAAGTAAAGCTATTTCATACAGTCGACTCAAAGTGTTGGTTCAAACAGGGAAGAAAGTGGGAAAGCTATAGCATGAATCTAGGACTTGGTTCTAAGAGGAAATGGGGGAAAGTAGTAATATCTGTCACTGTTTAAATAACCGTATATCTTATTTGCGCAAACGGGGATGTCTATCTCCATATTGTTTCGGGATGTCTGTCTCTGTATCGTTTCTATCCGCGCAATCAAAAGCACACACCTCAGTTTTAGTACAACTGCGCAAAATGAGATGGCTATCCCTCGCTACCGTCGTCTAACCTCCCGTCTTCAAGGTATCCCTACATTGGTAGTAACTAAGGTAGAATAACCAACGCAATCTCAAAGAAGCTGATTCGTACGTTTTACTTCCTGATTGCAGTGCAGGGACGAGCGAAAACAACTGCATCCTAGTCCAGAATGCACTTTCTACCAGTTCATCCATGGACCAAGGACTAGCTGCACGGCGGTTTTTTGGACAGGTGCGCGGACAAGAGGCATTGTGGTCTGCTTATTTCTGCAAATAGCGGTGCTTAAATTTAGTGGAATGCACAAGCATTTTAGCTGGTCAGTACACTGCATGGTTCAGTTCAGTATTCCAGCTGATACCACAATTATAATTGGTTATTCTGGAATGAGAGAACCTAACCCTAAATGGTGGCAACAACAAAAAACCAGAGTGAACTCCAGGAAATTTAAGCCTGCCGGGAGGCCCTTTGCTCAAAGAGAAGCCTTGCTTGTTTTTCCTGATTTGTAAACCTCCTCACAACTTTGTCTTTTGCTGTGAACTAGTATATGTTTGTTATGTTCTATGAATCATTGAGATGTATAAAATTGCTTAGCTTATGCTTTTCAAGTTTTTTATGAAGACGAGTTTAATGTGAGTGTTCCACATGAGCGCTGGACTAGCGTGTGAACGTTTGGAATTTATTACATTGTGGCCTCAATTAACTGCATGAACCACTGTAACAAGATACATAGTTGCTTATATGTCAGACAACAGATTGTTAATTGTTAGTTGGTCGATGGCCTAGTGTTGAAGCGAGCTGAGCCAATGTGTCGTGTTTTGCACAACTGCTTACAAGTGGGGTAGCACCAACAGTGTTTACAAGTACTTATGTATACGTCGGCGCACGGTTCTCGAACGAGTGCTCTATTTCATCAAAAAACACACTGCTCGTATGATAAACCGTGACAACTTATGTCTTACCATGCCATATTCATGAAAAAACTAGTGAGGACGCATCTGTTTTGGCAACAATTACGATGGTTCTCACATGATTCACAGGCACACAAAAGTAGCAGCAGTTCCCATAGACGGATTCAAACAGAGTACTAGCCCTAGAGGGGTCGATAACAGGCAAGGTTCGGATAATTAGACACAATCCAAACTACTATTAAACACTAGCTGGGGCAACTATTTCATGCCTCGATCTAATTTGGGCTAGACACAAGACGGACCTTGCCATGAACATCATCGAGGACGTCCCGCAGCAGCTCAATCCTGTGAACCTTCATGAAGACAACCTTGTGGCCTTGCCACTGATAAACTTGTTTGTGGAGGCATGCCACGTCATCTTCCTGCGTAAGCTTGACAAGAACAGTATTCCTCACAAACGAAGGAGTAGCTTTGAACTTCTTGTGCTTCAGTACACCCTGGACAACACGCCTGACAACAGTGAGGCTGGAATACAACTCTTCTTTGGTATAACCGCAAATGGCTTCTAGGATCCAACAGCCTAAGAACTCTGTTTTCCCAGTGCGTATATTCAGGTCGTCCGCCTCATAGCGAGTGACATGTACAACCACACAATCCTTGTCTGCATCAGGGCTCTAATTGAAACAGAAACAAATTCTGAATTACTCTTCAGTATAAGAAACACAAGTTATTTAAACCACTACGTATACCATGGCATCGAAGCTAATAAAACTTTGCATTATTAATCACCACATACTTCCTTTTCTAAAAAATCACCACATACTTAGATGAAAAACCACAATCGAGATCGGCAAGAAGGAAATCACCTTGGGTAGCTCAGCGGGGGGGGGGGGGGGCATCCTCGAAGGGGGAAAACTGCTCCTGTAGTGCCACGGGGGCTGTAACCTCAAACGGGGCGTTGACCATCTCAGTATCTGGGGTCGCCTCGGTGGTTGCCTCCATCTTCTTGGAGCTCTCTGTCTCGTGGGGATCAGCCTCCTGCGTCTGCTCCAATATCGGCAGATCTTTGCCTGGTTCTCCTTGGTCCATCATGAAATTGACGAATACTAGGAGTCCACTGAAAGGAAAACACAATCGCAATGACAATGAAACAAAAAAGAGCGTGAGGATCGGTTACTACTTTGCAAAAGTTCTTTTTTTTCCTCTGAACGAAAATATACCAACATCACGGATCCGCTTACCTTCCCTTCGTTCGGAGAGAAGAACAGTGGCACATGCAAGTGTTGCCTTTCTTGAAGACGGTGAGGGAGAAGGGGATTCGGCGAAGAGTGAAATGATGGTTGCTTCATCCGTCAAACTTAGACTGCGGGTGTAACACCCCGGATGTAACTTTCCCAATTTGTACTCCAACTCTTGCCATTTCCGGCGTTAAGTTATATTTATTTTCTCGGGTTCGGGTTTTGTCTCCGTGTGTTGTTATCGTTGTCATGCATCTCATATCATGTCACCATGTGCATTGCATTTGCATACGTGTTTGTCTCATGCATTTGAGCATTTTCCCCGTTGTCCGTTTTGCATTCCGGCGCTTCGTTCTCCTCCGGTGGTCATTTCTAGCTTTCTTTCGTGTGTGGGGATTAAACATTTCCGGATTGGACCGAGACTTTCCAAGCGGCCTTGGTTTACTACCGGTAGACCGCCTGTCAAGTTTCGTATCATTTGGACTTCGTTTGATACTCCAACGGTTAACCAAGGGACCGAAAAGGCCTGGTGTGTGTTGCAGCCCAACACCCCTCCATTTTGGCCCAGAACCCACCTAACTCTGCTCCATCATCTAGAGCGTTCGATCACGATCGCCTGGCCGAAAACCGCACCTCATTTGGACTCTCCTAGCTCCCTCTATGCCTATTTAAACACCCCCCCCCCCCGATTTTCGGATCTCCTTCCTCCCCGAAACCCTAGAAATCGTCCCTGCGCCATGCCGGACAAAAATCCTGCCGACGGACATGTCCGGACGCTCCGCCGCCGCCTCGGGCCAATAGGCGCCCGCCATGTGGCACTCCGCCGCCAGCCTCCGCCGCCAGCCCGCAAGGCCCAGGCCGGGCCCTCCCGCGCCACCTCCCGGGCCGAGCCACCCCGCGCGCCCGCCGGCCTTCTCCTTCGCCCGCGCCGCCGCCTCTCTCTACAGCCGCCGCTCAGAGCTAGCGTCGGCCACCGCACCATCGCCGGCGACCTCGCCGCCCCACCGGACCGCCGACCCCGCCGCCTCTTCCTCGCCGCCCCGAGCCGCCGCCTCGCGCGCCGCCGCAGGAGCTCGCCGGCGTCGCCCCCAAGCTCCGGCCCGGCCCCTCCCTCTTCTCCGGCGAGCTACCCCGGTCAACCTCGAATGGCGCGCCGCCCGATCTGGATCCGGCTCGCGATGAATAGTAAACCCTAATCCGGAGGTTGTTTTTTTCGTCCAAGTCCTGAAATTTTTAGTTCAAGTGCTTCTGTTCACGGCTCCGTAACTTTGCATCCGTAGCTCCGATTCATGCATATAGCATATCAAAATGTTCGTCTCAGAGAGTAAATCATTTCATTCCATTGCATCATTTTCATTTGAGCTCATCTTGATGCCCGAAATGCTGTTAGAAGGAGGCTACTTGAGTTAATTGTCAGATCTGCTACTCCATTTAGGTTTTTGTCATTTTTGCCATGATTTTTGTGTGCATGCTATGCCATGATGCTCTACATATGTTTTGTTAAGGGTTTTGTCATATTTCCAGAGGTGCAACCCATGTATTTTTGTGATGTGTGTGGTGACTAGTGCAAGCTTGCAAAGTCTTGCACTTGCTAATTCTGTTTTCAGGGACTTAGTAATTCCACTAAGTCCTTGAGCTGTTTATCTCATGTTGCCATATGTTCATGTTGTTTCCTAGTGATCCGTGCCTCTTTTGAGGATGATCAGTAAGGATGTTTTGTTAATATTGTAGTGCTCTATCCATCCATGTCTTTGTTTGCAATTATGGAGCACCCTAGCTTGAGTCAATCGAGCTCTACTTTTGCTACTTTGTGAATCTGGGCAGATTGTCAACTTGTTTGCAATTTTGCCGGTGATGTTGTAGTTGATCCGTGCATGCTATGCTATTGTTCTTGCCATGTCTATCTTGCATCTTGTGCCTTCTTGATGGGTGTATGCTTGTCTTGCCATGACTTGCAC
The DNA here is from genome assembly GCF_056163025.1 of Triticum urartu. Taxonomy (NCBI): domain Eukaryota; kingdom Viridiplantae; phylum Streptophyta; class Magnoliopsida; order Poales; family Poaceae; genus Triticum; species Triticum urartu. The sequence continues at coordinate 501,988,350 of NC_141879.1, read as the reverse complement.
CGTAGTGAGTGCATCAAGCTCGTCAACATGCCTACTTGAGTTATGTTTCAGCATGTTCCAGTTTTCACTACGTATGAAAACTGATTATGTTTTTGCTATGTTCACATGCTTGCAATTGTATTTTCTGATCCATTTTGGCTCAAGATCACTAAGGGACTTTTGTGAAGCTCTTTGAGTAGCTCCATGCCATGCTTTACTTTGCCATGTTCAGGTCCTGTAGCATGTAGTTTTGTTGCTCCGAAGAGAGCTACCTGATCTGAAATCCCAGACAAGTGTTAATTTCACTAAGTCTGAGATCTGTTTTCCATATGCATTTTTGCCATGCTTGTTTGAACCTGTTAATGGATGAATTGGCCGTAGCTCAGTGCTAGACTTTTGTTAAGAATCTTGTATGCATCCCTGCCATGTATTTTGTTTTCATGTTTGGGTGCTGTAGCATGTTCATCTCATTGCATTTAGATGGCTACTTGCTGTAAATCGCAGACCAGTGTCATTTTTGTATCGCTTGCCATTTCCAAACCGTAACTCCGATTCCGGCGTTCTTTATATCGTTTTCAAGCGATTTCATCTCATCTTTCCAATGGCACACTTGGATTTCCAAGTTGAGGCCAGGTTCATGCTTTTCCTGTCATATCTTGCATTTCGCATCCCGCATCGCATCCCGCATAGCATATCATCATTGCATCATATTGCTTGATCCTTGCACGTGGTTGATTGTATCCTTGTTTTCTTGTTTGTCTTGTTTGGTTAGATCCGGGAGACGAGTTCGCTAACAAGGAGCCCGTTGAGTTTGCTTTCGAGGATCCAGTCAACCCTGACAACTGTGCAGGCAAGATGATCATACCCTCGAAATCACTACTATCTTTGCTATGCTAGTTTGCTCGCTCTTTTGCTATGCCAATGCTACGATGCCTACCACTTGCTTGCAAGCCTCCCAAATTGCCATGTCAAACCCCTAACCCACCTTGTCCTAGCAAACCGTTGATTGGCTATGTCACCGCTTTGCTCAGCCCCTCTTATAGCGTTACTAGTTGCAGGTGAAGATCGGAGACCGTTCCTTATTGGAATATTTACTTTCTTGTTGGGATATCATTATATTATCTTGTTGTCTTAATGCACCTATATACTTGGTAAAGGGTGGAAGGCTTGGCCTCTCGCCTAGTGTTTTGTTCCTCTCTTGCCGCCCTAGTTTCCGTCATATCGGTGTTATGTTCCCGGATTTTGCGTTCCTTACGCGGTTGGCTTATAATGGGAACCCCTTGATAGTTCGCCTTGATTAAAGCTTTTCCAGCAATGCCCAACCTTGGTTTTACCATTCGCCACCTAGCCTTTTTCCCCTTGGGTTTCCGGAGCCCAAGGGTCATCTTATTTTAAACCCCCCCGGGCCAGTGCTCCCTCTGAGTGTTGGTCCGAACCGGGCAGCCTACGGGGCCACCTCGGGGAAACTTGAGGGTTGGTTTTACTCATAGCTTGACCTATCTGAGTGTGCCCTGAGAACGAGATATGTGCAGCTCCTATCGGGATTTGTCGGCACATTCGGGCGGTGTTGCTGGTCTTGTTTTAACCTGTTGAAGTGTCTTGAAGAACCGAGATACCGAGTCTGATCGGAACGTCTTGGGAGGAGGTCTATTCCTTCATTGACCGTGAGAGCTTGTCATGGGCTAAGTTGGGACTTCCCTGCAGGGATTTGAACTTTCGAAAGTCGTGCCCGCGGTTATGGGCAGATGGGAATTTGTTAATGTCCGGTTGTAGATAACTTGAACCTTAATTAATTAAAATGAATCAACTGAGTGTGTTACCGTGATGGCCTCTTCTCGGCGGAGTCCGGGAAGCGGACACGGTGTTGGAGTTATGTTTGCGCAGGTTGCTCTCTAGTTTCTCGCTCGCGCTTTGCCTCCTCTTCTCGCTCTCTTTTGCGAATAAGTTAGCCACCATATTTGCTAGTCGCTTGCTGCAGCTCCACATATTTTTACCTTGTCTTACCTATAAGCTTAAATAGTCTTAATCGCGAGGGTGCGAGATTGCTGAGTCCCTGTGGCTCACAGATTACTATTACACCAGATGCAGGGCTTGATGTTTCCGCTCCAGCAGACGCGTATGAGCTCAAGTGGGAGTTTGACAAAGACTCTCAACGTTACTATGTTTCCTTTCCTGATGATCAGTAGTGGTGCCCAGTTGGGGGTGATTGGGACCGTGTCGCATGTTGGGTTCTCTTTTATTTTGGCGTCGTAGTCGGCCCATGAGTGTTTGGATGATGTAATGTTATTTATGTACTTGATTGACGTGGCGAGTGTAAGCCAACTATGTTATCTCCCATTTTATTATTATATTACATGGGATGTTTGTGAAGATTGCCTAACTTGAGACATGTGCCTTCAATGCGATTATGTCTCTAAGTCGTGCCTCGACACGTGGGAGCTATAGTCGCATCGAGGGTGTTACAACGAGGAGGTGGGGTTTTGTGATACGACGGCTCGTTGCTGCCGCGCTACGACCGGGGTGACTCTCCGCCTGCATACTGCCTTCTAATTTGGTGGATGGCATTTGGGCCTGCGCACTGCATGGCCCGCATGTTGGTGAACAAAAGTATAACGGCATTCAGTAGAGGGAGACGTTTCAATGACCTAGGAGGAGCCAGAAGAGGTAGAGTGTCTCCACTGTACTAGTAGTAATTGTTTTTCTGGGTAGCTGTAGAGTGTCTCCACTGTACTAGTAGTAATTGTTTCTCGGGTCCCAAGACAAAGCAGTCCATCCACACTAGTAAATAGTAAAATCAATTCAAAAACCTAGGTGCTCTTCTTCCTCCTTGCTCCCACCCACCTCACGTCAGCTCGCTCCACTCGTACCCCCAAATTCCTCACCTCACTCCTACAGAAAACCCCAGCTCTCCTTCTTCCTCACTCCTACAAAAAACCCCCAGCTTCCCTTCTTCTTCGCTCGCACTACATCTAGGCTCGTCATTCGTTACTCTGCTCAAATCCATGAGCGCGACGCGACGCCCTCAAGGAAAATGGAGTCGGCTGACCCCAGCGCCAAGAAGATGAGGCTCCCGCCAGCAGCGACGCCTGTTGTAGATCCCGCACCCGGCAGTGCGGGGAGAAGCGGCGACCCCGCCCCCACCGGATCCCAGGAACCCGTAGAATCTCGGGTGGACCGCATCAGCAATCTCCCGGACGCCATCCTTGGGGAGATCATCTCGCTTCTCCCCACCAAGGATTGCTGCCGCACCCAAGTCCTCTCAATTCGATGGCGCCCTCTATGGTGCGCCGTTCCCCTTAATCTCGACTGTCGTCAGCTATCTCTCTTCAATGATTTTGAAATCCCAAGAGCCATCATCTCCTCCCACCAGGGCTCCGTTCAAAGCCTCTGCATCCCGTCATGCTACCTGAGCAAGCATACCATGCCCTGCATGGTGGACGCCTGGCTGGAATCCCCTGAATTCACAGAACTACAACTGCTTGAGTTCTACTATTCCCCTAGAAATCACATACCACATACCAAACGCCATGAACTTGTGCCCTCAACACCGATGTCCATCTCGGGGTTTTCGTCCTCTCTCCACACCACCACCTTTGCGCAGTGCTACCTACCAGACAATCTGGTACTAAACCTTCGACTCCCATTTCTCACAAAACTTTCACTTGTGCGGGTTTATATATCGGAGGCCTCATTGCACAGAATCATCCACTCCAGTTGCCCTGCGCTGGAGTGCTTGGTGCTTGTTTTCACAGTTAGAATCGGTTGCCTCCAAATAAAGTCGCCTAACCTTGTAAGAATTGGAATTTCTTTTGACGGAAGGCAGCTCATCATCCAAGATGCCCCTTCACTTCAAAGGTTGATCCTTGATTCGAGTTATTCACTGTTGCAAATAACCGTCCTCTCTGCGCCTAAACTGGAGACCTTGGGTGTAATACATGATCTCTGTGCTCATTTCAATATGGTGTTTGGCTCCATAGTTCTTCAGGTACTTTATATTATCATCTACACTTGTAACCATAAGCTGCATTTTAAATTTCTGCGCATAATTTATATATCATCTTGGAGTACACATTTTGTACTAATATTATGTTCTATGCTCAATGAAGAGTTTCTCCATGGATGGCCTATCAATGGTGCTGGATTCTATCAAGATCTTATATATCCAAATGAATAGTTTTGATCTGAACAAGATTATTGGCTTGCTGCAATGCTTTCCATGTTTGGAGAAGTTGTATATAAAGGTGATAATTTCACGCACATTGGAAGCCCGCATATAGTGTACTAGAATTAACCGTTCAGCTGTTGCTCTTTTGGCACTCTTCTTTTAGACCTTAACTATTTTCAATCTTCATGTCTATTTAGGCAACAGGACGGTGTAAGAAAGTTATAACCAATCGGTGGATTCGTAAGCATCGGGATTTTCTCACTTCTCATGAGATTCGATTGAAGACAATAACGCTAGAACGATATGTAGCCAACCGTGCAAACACAAGATTTGTCACATTCTTCCTATTGAATGCGAGGTTACTATTGTCCATTAGGCTTAAGTTTATCAGCAGCATGGTTTTGACGGATGGATATGTCGAAGAGCAAAAAAAGGAGTTTCGGGTGGGCAAAAGAGCTTCTGAACGTGTCGGGCTTCTATTTACAACATATTGTGGTCATAATCCAGTAAATTTTATGACCCAGGATGTTCATTCTATGGACCTGCCCGATCCATTTGACTGTGACTGCCGAAAACAGTGCTGGAATTAGATGTTGTTGCCCTTTTCAATCTGGTTTTTTTGTAAACCTGATGAACAATTAACCCTCGTGCTTTTGTACAGTTTGTAAGCTGGAGTTAGATGTTCCTGCCCTTTTCAACTCGGCTGTGACTGTCATATTTTCTTTGAAACAAGGCAAATGGCTTGCCATTCGTTTAATTTAGAGTGAAATATTGTAACAAATCCAAACCAAGGGAAATAACATCACTCTCATCGGCTGCTTGAGCTCACTGTGCATTACAGAAGCCAAGTGATTAGCCCCCACCAGGACCCACAAACTTATTTCAAACTAGCACATCAAATGGGCTGTAAATTTTCACAGGAAAGGCTGCATGACCGTGACAGATTTGGATTCTGACATTTGGGACCCGCGAGGAAATAGCCTATCCAAGGTGGTGTCGACTTACTAGCCAGTCAACAAATGATTCTGCCTACCAGCCGTTGGATTGACATCCAACATCTGTCGTGTATCTTCTATCTCTTGTCTTCTTCTTCCTCCAATCGCCCAAACCAAACCACCGCGTCGGCTCCGCCTGCTCCCGCCTCCCACGGCTGGCTGCGCCTCCGCCGCCCTACCGTACGTACCCTCCAACGTTGGCCAGTCCCTCCCTCTATTCCCCACATGTCCTGTTATTCTCCGGCGATGTCAGCCCCAACACGCACCCGCGCCCGAACCAGTCAACCCTCGTACTCCCCTCCACCTACGACTGGACCGGTGCATCTTCAACGGCTCCTGTTCGTTCCGTCCGAGGCCTCGCCGTCGTCCTCCGCCTTGCGGCCTTGGTTCGCTCGGCGTGCGCGGTGTGCCGCCCTCTTGCGTTGTCAACGTCGTCAACAACCGAGAGGAACAAGGAGATGACTGTACGTGGAGAGGATGACAGTAGAGACCCACCAGCGTCATGGCAGTACGCAAGCAAGTGCCTCTATAGTACAAGCCCAAAAATATGGTTCCTCCTAATGGTTGGACATCTGGGGCTCACGCCATTGTCAACGTAGTCAATAAATGAGAGAATTACACTAGGAGCGGCTGACACCAGGGACCCAGCAAGTCACGCAGTTTTTTTAGAAACAAGCAGTTGTTATTTATACTAGTTTTAGCGACGGATCAGGGTAACAACGGGGCTGTGCGGGGGTTGTGGCCCGTCTAGCCAGGGTTTTATTTATGTTTACCACATCATGAGCCCAGTTGTGTTTTTTTCTTGCTGAAAATGGCTAGCCCAGTTCTATTTTTTAAAAGAAATACCCAAAAAAGGCCTACTTGCTTTATCGGCCCTGCTGGGCTGCAAATCTTTCAAGATGAGGAGAGTTTCATTCGGTTTTCCCAGAATGGGCTGTACATTTTTAAAACACATCAAACCGGGAATTAGTTTCAATTTTTTTCATTACAAGATCTTAAATTCCATTGATTTTTATGCGTGGACAATTATTTGGATTTTATATTTATATAAATTATTTTTCAAAATAGTTTGAATGTGAATCGATATTTCTGGATTAAAAATAGTTGACCGCATCGAAATATGCAAAATTTCATATACTTTTTAACCGTGGCCACAATATGGGGTGTGATGCTAACAAAGAGAAGATGGGCTCCAAAAAAATTCTTAAGAATTAGCAAATGGGCTGTACATTATTAGAAATAATGGCAGATGGGTTGTATGTTGTTTTCCACAGATTTGAGGCTGACTTGTGCGCCTACTACAGGTTGACGTGTATGCTTTCATAAAAAAAAGGTTGACACACACGCAACGCCCTGTCAACTTAGTCAACACACAAGAGCAGTGACTGTTGGATGTCCATCCAACGGCTGTCGTGCTTCTTCAATCTCTGCTCTTCATGCTCAAGCCGCTCAAACAAGCGCCGGCGGGACTGCCTACTCCCTCCTCCCGCGGCCGTCTATGCTGCCGCGCAGGCCTCACGGCCCCACCGTACTCCCATCGCTGGCCTAGCCATCCCTCTACTCACCCACACATGCTGTTATTCTCCGGCGACGGCAGACGAACCAGTAAACCCTCGTACTCCTCCGTGTGGGAAACAACTGCCGAGTATTCCCTGGCTCCGTGTCGTTCCCTTCCTAGGCCTCGCCGTCGTCCACCGCCCTGGTGCTCTCGGCGCGGTCTGGTGAACGTGGTAAATGAACGACATCCATCGGAAGTGCACTGTACGTGGAGAGGCTGACAGCTGGGTCCACACCGCATGCAAGGAAATGCCTCCTTATTACGCGCAAAATAATGATTCCTCCACCTGATAGCTAGGACCCACAGGAAGGGCCTCTATATTTCGCGAAAAAAACGTTCCCCCCGCTGACAGGTCGGACCCACCAGCTATATCTTCGCACGCAAGGAAGTGCCTCCTTATTACGCCCAAAAAAATGAATACCCCCCTGCTAGCTGGGACCCACCATATTGTTGGGCTAACTTGTGGGCCTACTAACTTGACAGGGATGGAGAGCTTTGTCAACTTAGTCAATACTCCAGTGACCGTATGATGTCCATCCAACGGCCATAGTGCTTCTTCAACCTCTGGTCTTCTTGCTCCAGCCGCCCAAAGCAGCGCCGTTCGTGCCGCCTGCTCCTGCCTCCCGTGGCCGGCTGTGCTACCGTGGAGGCCTCACCGCCCCCATACTACTCCCACCACTGGCCAAGCCATCCCTCCACTCACCCACACCCCCTGTTATTCTGCGGCGACAGCAGCCTCACACCGCAGCCGAACCAGTGAACGCTCGTACTCCTCTCCGCGTGGGCATCCACTGCCGCGTCTTGCATGGCTCCGCGTCATCCCCTTCCTAGGCCTCGCCGTCGTCCACCGCTGTGGCGCTCTCGGTGCGGTGTGGTCAATGTGGTCAACGACCGACTTCCATCGGAAGAGTACTATACGTGGAGAGGCTGACAGCTGGGTCCACGGCAGCCGCAAGGAAGTGCCTCCTTATTACGCGGAAAATAATTATTCCTCCACCTGACAGCGGGGACCCACCGGACGGGCCACCATATTTCGTGAAAAAAAGTTCCCCCCACTGTCAGCTCGGACCCACCGGAAGTGCCTCCTTATTACGCACAAAAAAGTGAATACTCCCCCGGCTAGCTGGGACCCACCTTGCTGGGAGGCTGACTTGTGGGCCTACTAAGTTGACGGGGACGAAGGGCTTTGTCAACTTAGTCAATATGAACGATTCTAGCTCCAGTTACCGTATGATGTCCATCCAACGGCCGTAGTGCTTCTTCAACCTCTGGTCTTCTTGCTCCAGCCGCCCAAAGCAGCGCCGGTCGTGCCGCATGCTCCTGCCTCCCGTGGCCGGCTGTGCTGCCGTAGAGGCCTCGCCGCCCCCTACTATTCCCACCGCTGGCCAGGCCCTGCGGCGACGGCAGCCTCACACCGCAGCTGAACCAGTGAACCCTCATAGTCCTCTCCGCGCGGGCTTCCACTGCCGCGTCGTCCCCTTCCTAGGCCTCGCCGTCGTCCACCGTCGTGGTGCTCTCCGCGCGGCATGGTCAACGTGGTCAAGGAACGACTTCCATCAGAAGAGTACTGTACGTGGAGAGGCTGACAGCTGGGTCCACGGCCCCAACCCAGTTTTTTTTGTGATTTTCCAAGTAAGTCGCTTTGTCAGGCCTGTTGGGCTACAAATCATTCAAGACGAGGAGAGCTTTCATTCGGCTGGCCGAGAAAATGGCCCATCAGTAATGAGAAATGGGTTGTACATTTTTAAAACACATCAAACCGGCAATTAGTTTCAAATATTTTTTTCATTACAAGATTTTAAATTACATTAATTTTATGCGTGGAGAATTTGTTGGATTTTATATTAATATACATTTATTTTTAAAATCAGTTTGAATGTGAGTCGAAATTTCGGGATTAAAAACAGTTCGGGCCGCATCGAAATATGCAAAAGTTCGTATAATTTTTTAACCGTTGCCACAATATGGGCTGTAATGCTAATAAAAAGAATATGGGCTCCAAAAAAAATCTTAAGAATTAGCAAATGGGCTGTAAATTATTAGAAATAATGGCAGATCGGTTGTATGCTGTTTTCCACAGATTTGAGGCTTTCCTAAAAAAAGGTTGACGCACAAGCACTGACTGTTGGATGTCCATCCAACGGCCGTCATGCTTCTTCAATCTCTGCTCTTTCTGCTCCAGCCGCTCAAACAAGCACCGGCGGGACTGCCTGCTCCCTCCTCCTCGCGGCCGGCTGTGCTGCCGCGCAGGCCTCACCGCCCGACCGTACTCCCATCGCTGGCCTAGCTATCCCTCTACTCACCCACACCTGTTGTTATTCTCCGGCGACGGCAGACGAACCAGTAAACCCTCGTACAGTCGTACTCCCCTCCGCATGGGAAACAACTGCCGAGTCTCCCCTGCCCCCATGTCGTCCCCTTCCTAGGCCTCACCGTCGTCCACCGCCCTGGTGCTCTCGACGCGGCCTGGTCAACGTGGTCAACGACCGACATGCATCTGAAGTGGACTTTACGTGGAGAGGCCGACAGGTGGGTCCATGTCCGCACGCAAGGAAATGCCTCCTTATTACGCGCAAAATAATGATTCCTCCACCTGACATCAGGGACCCACCGAAAGGGCCTCTGTATTTCGCGAAAAAATGTTACCGCCGCTGACAGCTCGGACACACGAGCTATATCTTCGCACGCAAGGAAGTGCCTCCTTATTACGCACAAAAAAAATGAATACTCCCCCTATTAGCTGGGACCCGGTATAGTGGCAGGCTGACTTGTGGGCCTACTAAGTTGACGGGGACAGAGGGCTTTGTCAACTTAGTCAATATGCACGATTCTAGCTCCAGTGACCATACGATGTCCATCCAACGGTCGTAGTGCTTATTCAACCTCTGGTCTTCTTGCTCCAGCCGCCCAAACCAGCGTCGGTCGTGCCTCGTGCTCCTGCCTCCCGTGGCCGGCTGCGATGCGGCGGAGGCCTCACCGCCCCCTACTACTCCCACCGCTGGCCAGGCCATCCCTCTACTCACCCACACCCCCTGTTATTCTACGGCGACGGCAGCCTCACACCACAGCGAACCAGTGAACCCTCGTACTCCTCTACGCGTGGGCATCCACTGCCGCGTCTTCCCCAGCTCCGTGTCGTCCCCTTCCTAGGCCTCGCCGTCGTCCACCGCCCTGGTGCTCTCGGCGCGGCGTGGTCAACATGGTCAAGGAACGGCTTCCATCGGACGTGGACTGTACGTGGAGAGGCTGACAGCTGGGTCCACAGCCGCAGCAAGGAAGTGCCTCCTTATTACGTGCAAAATAATTATTCCTCCACCTGACAGCGGGACCCACCGGACGGGCCACCGTATTTCTCCCCCCTGACTACTGGGACCCACCAGCTACATCTTTGCATGCAAGGAAGTCCCTGACACTCGGGACCCACCTGGTCGAAGCATATGTAGCGTTGTCATTCTGGTCGCGAACGTGTACGTACATATATACTGCTCAATGTAGAGGCGCGCACGTGTCGTAGTAGAGGCGCGCACGTAGCATGTACACGTACGTACATCGGCCAGGGTGCAAGAAAGAAAATACGGACACGTATGTGTACATACGGGCGGGGTCTCGAACGCCTACTCGCGCATACGTACGGCCAAGGCTCGTGTACATGGCTGGGTCGGAACGGAGAAACAACGTCGTCGTCATGTTCATGGGGAGACAAAGGAATGCATCGTGTTCATGGGGAGGCAACGGAATGCGTCGTGTTCATGGGGAGGCAACGGAATGCGTCGTGTTCATCGGGAGGGCTTGGACGGAACAGGCGATGGAAACGAGGCCTGGCGTACCGCAGAACGGAGGAAACGGCCTTGTGTTCGATCGGCCACGTTCGAAACGGGATCCTGTTCATCGGGAGGGGTCTGGCATACCGCAAAACGGAGGAAACGGACCTCCTACGGTCGAAACGGGGGTCCTGTTGATCGGGAGGGGTGTGGCGTACCGCAAAATGGACGAAACAGACTTGTGTTGGAGCGCTACGGTCGAAACGGGGGTCCTGTTCATCGGGAGGGGTGTGGCGTACCGCAAAACGGGACTCCACGGGATACTGTTCATCTCCACCGTCGACCCCCTCCAGCCTCCACGAGCTATTGTTCATCCACCGTCGACCTCCTCCAGCCTCCACCTGCGACTGTTCATCCACGGGCTCCTGTTCATCCAGCCTTCACCGCGCGCTACTCCACCGGCTACTGTTCAACCAGCCCTCTCCACGGGCTCCTATTCAACCACCCTCCCATGGGCTACTGTTCATCCTACCCTCCACCGTCTACTGTTCATCCTGCCCTCCACGGGGTGGTCCTGTTCATCCAGCCCTCCACGGGGTCCTGTTCATCCAGCCCCAACCGGATCGATCGATCGGGGTCCTGTTCATCCAGAGGCAACACCACGGGGTCCTGTTCATCCACCCCCACCGGGAACTGTTCATCCAACCCCCCCCCCACCCGCAATGCTCACTGTTCATCCAGAGGCAGCATCGATCGGCTTCAGTTAGCAGCAGTAGCGAAGGAATCACTCGATCAGGTTCAGTTAACAGCCATTAATCGATCGCTCGGGTTCAGTAACGCGTAGCCTGCAGTGCAATCGCTCGGGTTCAGTTAGAGCCCAACGCCTCGCTCGGGTTCAGTTAGAGCCAACGCCTCGCACACACGGGCGTACGTGTACGAGAGAAACGCGCATCGCTCAGCCCCCGACCTCCTACCGTAACCGGGAACTCCCCGAAATTTTCCTCGCCCTCGCTTCTACCATGGTTTTTTCTGTCATGGACGGTCCAGAGAATGTCATGCAGCTGCGTCTCCGGCCCGCCCAGGACGAAAAGCCCATTTTTTGTCATGATTTTTTGTCATAGAAGTAGGAGCCCACCACATCTATGATGATACCGGGGTTTGTCACAATTATCGTCATAGAAGTGTCATATGTATGAGAGAAAAAAAATTCGTTCGGCCCAAAATGTCACAGATGTGTCTTTTTTTGTAGTGCTTGCTTGGATGAGAGAACTTGATCTTGGGCATCACTTGGTGATTCAACACCATCTTGAGGTAGATCTTGCCCTTGGTCTTGTTCACGAGCTTGAGGGCCTTCACTTTGTTCTTCAGAAGCGTGTGGGTCTTGGGTTGGTGATGGTTCCACTTGAGTAGAACATTGTCCTTCTCCTTCGGCCACAAGGGGTTCCTCAATGGGTAGGATAAAACCAACACCCATTCTTATTATGGCTTGGGGAGGAATTTCATCACCTACATCACAAGTACCACTTTGCTCCACTTCGGAGCCGTTATTCTCATCAAACTCCACGCTACAAGTTTCCTCAATAAGTTCCGTGGACTTATTAAGGACACGGTAAGCATGAGAGTTTGTAGCATAACCAACAAATATGCCCTCATGAGCTCTAGCCTTAAATTTAGACAAACGAACACCTTTCTTGAGAATTAAACGCTTACACCCGAACACCCGGAAGTACTTGAGGTTGGGCTTGCTACCGGTGAGTATCTCATATGGAGTCATGTTCAAGCCTTTGCGGAGGTAGAGCCAATTGGATGCATGACACGCGGTGTTGATGGCTTCTACCCAAAAGTTGTATGGAGACTTGAACTCCGCCATCATGGTTCTTGCTGCATCCATCAACGTCCGGTTCTTCCTCTCCGCTACACCATTTTGTTGAGGGGTGTAAGGTGCGGAATATTGATGTTTGATCCCCTCATCACTAAGAAACTCATCCAAGGTGTAGTTCTTGAACTCGGTGCCGTTGTCACTTCTTATTGTCAAGATCTTTGCATTGTGTTGACGTTGAGCTTCATTTGCAAAGTCAATGACGATTTGTTGGGTCTCACTCTTCCTCTTGAAGAAGTACACCAAAGTGTATCTTGAATAGTCATCCACAGTCACCAAGCAATACTTTCTACCACCAATACTATCAAAGGATGGAGGCCCAAAGAGATCCAAGTGAAGGAGCTCCAAAGGCCTCTTTGAGTAAATGATAGTCGTGGGAGGGTGAGCCTTCTCATGAAGCTTTCCTTCAATGCAAGCACTGCAAGCACGATCTTTGGCAAAACTAACATTTGTTAGTCCACGGACATGGTCCCCCTTGAGAAGACTTTGCAAAGATCTCATATCACAAGGGCTAAACGGCGATGCCAAAGCCATCCCATGTCAACTTTAGCCATTAGGCATGTCGCGGTCTTAGTGGGTTGCTCTGAAAAGTTAATCACATAGAGACCGTTCTCGACATGCCCAACAAAGGCTACTTTAAGAGTATTGCTCCACAAGAGGGCCATGGTATCAATATCAAAGAAAGTGCCAAAGCCCATGATTGCAAGTTGACGAACGGAAAGTAACTTATATGCAAGGGACTCAACAAGCATGACCTTCTTGATCGTGAGATCATGAGAAATGACAACCTGCTTGCCAATCCCCAATACCTTAGAGGATGAGGCATCACCCCACTCGACGTTGGTGGGCATAGATGAAATCTTTTGCATGTCCACCACCAAGTCCTTGCTTCCGGTCATATGATTAGTGGCTCCACTATCGAGCAACCATGATCCCCTACGGGAAGAAAACACCTACAAGATATCAATGCTTGGTTTTAGGTACCCATTTTGTAATGGGTCCTTTGATGTTAGTGACAAGGGTCTTAGGAACCCAAATAGACCATTCGATGTACTCATAAGAAGAACCAACAAATTTAGCATAGACATGCCCATCACTAGCACGGCATAACACATAGGAAGGGTTAAAATCTCTGGCGTTGTTGGAAGGAGTGGCATTGACCTTCTTGACACCACCACCCTTCACATTCTTCTTCTTCTTAGAGGCACCCTCTCCCTCTTTGACAAAAGTTTTCATGAGAGGAGGAGGTCGTTTGGCCTTGTCATTCTTGTTCTTGTTCTTGGATTTGGGTGCAAACCCAATCCCTTCCTTGGCCACAAATTCCTTTTGTTTGCTCAAAAGGTCGTTGAGATTCTTCTCGCCTTGTATGCATGACACAAGGCCTTTCTCAAGTTGCTCCTTCAACTTTGCATTTTCCTCAACAAGATGCACATGCTCACAACAAGGGTTAGTAGCATTTGCATTATCAATTAAAACCATATGAGGAAAAGTGGCTTTCTCCTTGGTTAGCTTTACTTGGAGTTGATCATGAGACTCTTTGAGGCTAGCATGAGCACCCTTCAAGACCTTGTGAGCCTTTTCAAGTAAGTCAAACTCCTCTTTGAGTCTAGCAAGATCAACCCCAAGCTTGGCCTTCTCGGAGTTTAGCACACGAGATACAACAAGAGCATGATCAAGATCTTTCTTTAGTTTAGCATGGCCATTGTTATACGACTCCTCAAGATCCAAACGATGACCGCGCTCTTCCTCAAGAGCATTAGTGAGATCTGAAATCTCATCGACATAGTCACGACTATGCCCCTCCATCTTGGAGATGGTATCTTCGTGAGCCTCGATCATGTCATTGGCTTCACCAAGTTGTTCCAAGAGAGCAACGAAGTGCTTCTTGGATTTACCCTTGAGCTTACTCATAAAGGACTCAAATTCATTTCCTCCTCATTATGCCCCTCATGTTCATCAATGCAATTCGTCAAGGAAGGATTAGTAATGATGGTAGTTTTGATGTTGGGGGTTACCTTGTTGGTGGCTTTGGCCATGAGGCACTTGGCGGTGATGTTCTCATTGGGTGAGTCGAAGAGAGACACCCGTGGAGTTGTTGCAATGGCAACGGAGGCCATGACAACCGACTCACCGTCTTCATCATCATCGTCCTCATTGTACTCTTCTTGTGCCACCATCACCTTGGGAGGGATCTTCTTGGTGAAGTTGCTCTTGTTGGGGAAAGACTTGGCCTTGTATTTTCGGATGAGTGCCACCATTGTCTTCCCTCTTCTCATATGGGCATTCTGCAACAAAGTGACTCACATTGCCACAATTGTAGCATGTTCTCATTCGAGGCTTGCCCTTTGCGCCACTTGAGTTGTTCTTGTTGAAGTTGGATCTCGTGTTCTTCTTGTTCCAAAATTGCCTTGAAGCAAGAGCCATGTGGTCATAATAAGCATATTTTGTATCCTCGGGATTGCTCTCCTCTTCTTCCTCTTCGTCCTCTTCTTCCACACTAACCTTGGCCTTCAAGGCAAGGTTGGGCTTCTTTGCTCTTTGAGAGTGTAACACCGCATTGTTGGCGGTCTTGTCCAAGATACTCATAGCCACAAACTCATCCAACACCTTACTTGAGGACAAGGTGTGGAAGTCCGGCCGTTGACGAATTACGGAGGACATGGCCTTGTGATAAGGCATCATGGCCTTGAGGAATTTGCGCTTGATCCAATTGCCATCCGTATCCTTGCTCCCATGATCTCGGAGTGAGAACGCGAGAGTAGTTAATATCTGATAAAGCTCACGAGGTTCTTCATCTTCTTTCATTGCGAACTCATCGGCTTCATCTTTCACCACTTCATAGTTGGAGCGTTGAATGCTTGCGCTTCCCCTGTAGAGGGAAACAACATGGTGCCATGCATCCTTGGCCACGATGAAGGGCCGGAGATGAGCGAGATCTTTGGGTGGAATTGCATCTTGGATGATGAAGAGAGCATTCTCATTGAATTGGTTATCCACGGCTTCTCTAGGGGTGAAGTTGCTTCGGTCATGCGGATAAAAACCTTCTTCAATGATTCTCCAAAGGTTAGTATTAACATGGTTCAAATGATGCTTAATGCGATAAACCCAAGAATCAAAGTCCTCATTTTCACAATCTTAGGGGGAGGACCGACATGATTCAAATGAGTGGAAGGAATCGGTCCACCATAAGTAAGTGGAGGTTCCACATGCGCAAAGATGCCGTTGCCAATTTTACCACTAGAAGAAGGAGCCTTTTCACTAGTAGCTCCCCCCTTGTCAAAGTTAGCATCCGTCACCTTGTTAGTGGGATCACCCACTTTCATAGGTGCGGTAGATAGTTTAAGCCCTTCTAAGAATTTATTAAACATGGTTTCAACCTCGGTCGTCATGGAGGTTTTCAATGTGTCCAAAGCCGCATTAAATTCCTCACGAGAGATCGTGGTTCCCCCATCGGCCGTAGATGAGAACGGATTCACACCGGAGTGCTCCTTCTCACCGTCTATGGTGTCAACCATACTCTTTGGACGGTAAAATCCTTAATAAAGAGACGAGGCTCTGATACCAATTAAAATGATCGATATAGTTGACTAGAGGGGGGTGAATAGGCAACTAACAATGTTTAGCTTTTCTTTACCAATTTAAACTTTGCATCAAAGTAGGTTGTCTAGATATGCAACTAGGTGAGCAACCTATATGATGCAACAACAACAAGCACACAAGCAAACAAGGGTTATAATACAAATAAGCTTGCACAAGTAAAGGCACGAGATAACCAAGAGTGGAGCCGGTGAAGACAAGGATGTGTTACCGAAGTTCCTTCCTTTTGAGGGGAAGTATGTCTCCGTTGGAGCGGTGTGGAGGCACAATGATCCCCAAGAAGCCACTAGGGCCACCGTATTCTCCTCACGCCCTCACACAATGCGAGATGCCATGATTCCACTATTGGTGCCCTTGGAAGCGGCAACCGGACCTCTACAAACAAGGTTGGGGCTCTCTCCACAACTTAATTGGAGGCTCCCAACGAAACCATGGAGCTTCACCACAACGGAATATGGCTCCGAGGTGACCTCAACCGTCTAGGGTTCTCAAACACCCAAGAGTAACAAGATCCGCAAGGGATTAGTAGGGGGAATCAAATTTCTCTTGGTGGAAGTGTAGATATGGGCCTTCTCAACCAATCCCTAGAAAATCAACAAGTTTGATTGGCTAGGGAGAGAGATCAGGCGAAAAAAAGCTTGTGGAGCAACAATGTAGTTTTGTGGAGAAGAGGTAAGTCTTCTTGGAGAAGAAGACCCCTTTATATAGTGGGGGGACATATCCAACCGTTATGCAGCCCGCAGCCCGCATCTGGGCGTACTACCGTTGCCACAGCGGTACTACCGTTGTGGCAAGTAGGCATAGGGCAACCAGGGCAGAGGGAGAAGATGTACACGCACTAGGGCGGTACTACTGCTAATAGAAGCGGCACTGCCGCTCCCTATAGCCGGTGGAAAACAGAGGAGGGCAGCGAGCTGAGCGGCAGTTGGAATGGACGTAGGAGCAGTACTACCGCTAATATAAGCGGTACTACCGCGCGCTACTGCCGTCCGTACTACCGCTCCCCTGCGTAGTCCTTTACGGAAACCCGACACGAAAAAATCGAGACCACAACAGGGGCGGTAGTACCAGCGACCCTTGATCTCAACTTTATTTTTAACTTTATACTTTACAAGTTTCATCACCGATTGGCACATAAAGCATTTTCATCATCACAGCTCAATTACCCATAGAATCAGACAACTACAATATACCTCCCTGTTTTTAAACAAATTCTGTTTCTTTTGGGCCTCTCATGATTCAGGAGTCATAGGCTTTCCCTTAAACCCATGCCGCCTAAGTGTTCCTTGAACACATTGGGTGGTAAGCCTTTCGTAAGCGGACCCGCAAGCATATCCTTTGTCCTTATATGCTCGAGACTTATAGTGTGATCCTAGATTTTATCTTTCACAACATAATACTTTATCTCTATTGTTTTGGCAGCATTGCTCGACTTGTTGTTGTGAGCATAGAATACTGCGGGCTGGTTGTCACAGTACATCTTTAGTGGTTTGTCAATACAATCTACCACTTTCAAGTCGGGTATAAATTTCTTTAACCATATCGCCTGCCCCGTGGCCTCAAAACATGCTATGAATTCTGCATACATCATGCACGATGCAGCTATTGACAGTTTGGAGATTTTCCACGAAATAGCCCCTCCAGCGAGAGTGAACACACATCCTGACATGGATTTCCTATCATCTCTGTCTCCCACAAAATTTGCGTCTGAATACCCTCTTATCTCTAGGGAATCAGATCTCCTTAGATACCACTATCTAGAGGCTTGCCTTAATCCATAAATGGATTTCTTTAGGCGGCATCCCATATATTCCTTGCCTTCCATGATAAAACCTTTGGTTGTTTCATGTAAACCTTTTCTTTTGAATCCCCGTTGAGAAATGTCATCTTTACATCCATTTGATGTAACTCTGAATCAAAATGTGCAACTAATGCCTTATGCCATTATGATTCTGAAGGAATCCTTACATGAGACTGGGGAAAATGTCTCATTATAATCTATCTCTTCTCTTTGTGTAAATCCTTTTGCCACAAGTCGTGTTTTATACTTTTCTACATTTCCTTTAGAGTCATACTTAGTTTTGTAGACCCATTTACAACCTTCTGTTTTGGCTCCTTTAGGAATATTCTCCAAGTCCCAAACATCTTTGGAACTCATCGATTTCATTTCGTCTTCCATTGCCTCCAGCCACTTTGATGAGTGATGGCTTCTCATGGCTTCTTAATATGAAGTGAGATCACCTTCCATACAATCCTTTTCTGTGTTATAAACTTTATAATCAGTAGAAATAGCTGACCTTTTGGATCTTGTAGACCTTCCAAGGGCCTCACCCCTAGGCTCATTCTATGCTTCACCTTCCGTCACATCTTTTAAAAGTGGCTGCTGCACCTTCCCTTCATGCTCAACAACACGTTCAGTCGGCTCCTGACGGACAAGTTCCGGATCTTCCCCCATAGTTATCATGGTTAGAGTTACAACAGGTGCTTGCACCGCAACCTCAGGGATTGCCGGTGCAGGTACAACAGGTAGTGAGAAAAATGTCTCCTGAATCATCGGATTAGGTGCATGCACCCTCTTCTCCTCAAGATCAATTTTCCGAGCTACCATATGCTCCCCTCATCATTTCGTCCCTCAAGAAAACTGCATGTCTTGTTTCTACAAACTTTGTGTATCTCTCTAGACAGTAGAAATGAAAACCTTTTGATCTATCAGGATAGCCAATGAAGTGGCAACTGCCTGTTTTGGGATCTAACTTTGCAATATTTGGATTAAACACTTTTGCCTCAGCCGGGCTCCCCCAGACTCTCAAGTGCTGTAGAGAGGGTACTCTTCCTGTCCATAACTCATACAGTGTTTTGGGCACCGACTTGCTTGGTACTCCATTGAGAATGTGAATGACGGTTTTAAGCACCTCCATCCATAATCCCAATGGCAAGGTGGAATAACTCATCATACTGGGCACCATATCCATAAGTGTACGATTACGCCTTTCAGCTACTCCATTTTGCTGAGGCTCTCCTGGCATTGAATACTGGGCCACTATGTCAGTCTCCTGTAGGAACTTTGCAAAAGCTCTAGGACTTGGCCATATGGAGTGTGCCAACCGTAGTACTCCCCCCGCGGTCAGATCTTACTATCTTTATTCTTTTATCATGCTGATTTTCAACTACAGATTTGAATATCTTAAATTTATCCAACGCTTCAGATCTTTCTTTGATTGGATAAATATAACCATATCGGGAGTAATCATCTGTGGATGTTATGAAAGAGTCGTAGCCATCCACACTTTTCACAGGAAATGGTCCACAAATGTAAGTGTGAATGATTTCTAGTGTTCCTGTGCTACGGTTTGCACTCTTTTTTGATTTGTTTTACATACTTTCCTTTAATGCGATCTATGCATTGCTCTATGTCTGAGAACTCTAATGGAGGAAGAATTTCATTTTTAACTAGTATTTCTATTCTCCCCCTCGAAATATGGACCAAGCGACAGTGCCATAATTTCGATTAGTCATGAGTTCTCTTTCTTTTCTTTTGTTCTTTACCCGACGCAGAAACATGCTCATTCACATTACACACGGAATACACTTTTTCACACAGTGATAATAAATAAAGCTCATTGTGAAGTAAAGCATCACCCACATAAGCATTATTAAACCATATGGCACACTTGCCATGTCCAAAAAAACATTCATAATGATCTTTGTCCAAACATGAAACACTAATCAAATTTCTGTGACAAGAAGGAACATATAAAACATCTCAAAGCAAAAGCGTGAATCCATCAGCTAACTCCAGGGAGATGTCGCCGACAGCTTCAATTTCTACTTGAACTCCATTTGCAACCTCAATGCATCTTTCACTTCTTTGCATAGTCCGCGTCGAATGAAATCCCTGTAATGAATTTGCAACATGAACGATTGCCCCTAAGTCAATCCACCAAGTACATTTCGAAAACTGTGTATACAAGGATTCATTACAAAGGAAACAATTTTGTTACCTCTCTTTGCCATTATTGACTTCAGCCAAACAGGGCAATCTTTCTTGTAGTGCCCAGTCTGATTACAATGGAGACATGTGTCTTTGTCCACTGGAAACGACTTTTGCTGATGCTGATGGTGCGTGGGACCTTTTCCGTGTGGCTTTGGAGGGGAACCTTTGCCACTTTGATTGTATTTCTTTTTCTTATTATCATTCACATAGTTCAGAGAACCACCATACGTGGTTTGAAATCTTTCCTCTTCTTGCACAATATGTGTGTGCAAGAAGAGGAAAGATTTAAAATACGTGGTTTTAAATCTTTCCTCTTCTTGCACACACATATTGTGCAAGAAGAGGAAAGATTTCAAACCACGTATGGTGGTTCTCTGAACTATGTGAATGATAATAAGAAAAAGAAATACAATCAAAGTGGCAAAGGTTCTCCTTCAAAGCCACATGGAAAAGGTCCCACGCACCATCAGCATCAGCAAAAGTCTTTTCCAGTGGACAAAGACACATGTCTCCATTGTAAGCAGACCGGGCACTACAAGAAAGATTGCCCTGTTTGGCTGAAGTCAATAATGGCAAAGAGAGGTAACAGCATTGTTTCATTTGTAGATGAATCCTTGTATACACAGTTTTCAAAATCTACTTGGTGGATTGACTCAGGTGCAACCGTTCATGTTGCAAATTCATTACAGGGATTTCATTCGACGCGGACTATGCAAAGAAGTGAAAGATGCATTGAGGTTGCAAATGGAGTTCAAGTAGAAATTGAAGCTGTCGGCGACATCTCCCTGGAGTTAGCTGATGGATTCACGCTTTTGCTTTGAGATGTTTTATATGTTCCTTCTTGTCACAGAAATTTGATTAGTGTTTCATGTTTGGACAAAGATCATTATGAATGTTTTTTTGGACATGGCAAGTGTGCCATATGGTTTAATAATGCTTATGTGGGTGATGCTTTACTTCACAATGAGCTTTATTTATTATCACTGTGTGAAAAAGTGTATTCCGTGTGTAATGTGAATGAGCATGTTTCTGCGTCGGGTAAAGAACAAAAGAAAAGAAAGAGAACTCATGACTAATCGAAATTATGGCACTGTCGCTTGGGCCATATTTCGAGGGGGAGAATAGAAATACTAGTTAAAAATGAAATTCTTCCTCCATTAGAGTTCTCAGACATAGAGCAATGCATAGATCACATTAAAGGAAAGTATGTAAAACAAATCAAAAAAGAGTGCAAACCGTAGCACAGGAACACTAGAAATCATTCACACTTACATTTGTGGACCATTTCCTGTGAAAAGTGTGGATGGCTACGACTCATTCATAACATCCACAGATGATTACTCCCGATATGGTTATATTTATCCAATCAAAGAAAGATCTGAAGCATTGGATAAATTTAAGATATTCAAATCTGTAGTTGAAAATCAGCATGATAAAAGAATAAAGATAGTAAGATCTGACCGCGGGGGGAGTACTACGGTTGGCACACTCCATATGGCCAAGTCCTAGAGCTTTTGCAAAGTTCCTACAGGAGACTGACATAGTGGCCCAGTATTCAATGCCAGGAGAGCCTCAGCAAAATGGAGTAGCTGAAAGGCGAAATCGTACACTTATGGATATGGTGCCCAGTATGATGAGTTATTCCACCTTGACATTGGGATTATGGATGGAGGCGCTTAAAACCGTCATTCACATTCTCAATGGAGTACCAAGCAAGTCGGTGCCCAAAACACTGTATGAGTTATGGACAGGAAGAGTACCCTCTCTACAGCACTTGAGAGTCTGGGGGAGCCCGGCTGAGGCAAAAGTGTTTAATCCAAATATTGCAAAGTTAGATCCCAAAACAGGCAGTTGCCACTTCATTGGCTATCCTGATAGATCAAAAGGTTTTCGTTTCTACTGTCTAGAGAGATACACAAAGTTTGTAGAAACAAGACATGCAGTTTTCTTGAGGGACGAAATGATGAGGGGAGCATATGGTAGCTCGGAAAATTGATCTTGAGGAGAAGAGGGTGCATGCACCTAATCCGATGATTCAGGAGACATTTTTCTCACTACCTGTTGTACCTGCACCGGCAATCCCTGAGGTTGCGGTGCAAGCACCTGGTGTAACTCTAACCATGATAACTATGGAGGAAGATCCGGAACTTGTCCGTCAGGAGCCGACTGAACGTGTTGTTGAGCATGAAGGGAAGGTGCAGCAGCCACTTTTAAAAGATGTGACGGAAGGTGAAGCATAGAATGAGCCTAGGGGTGAGGCCCTTGGAAGGTCTACAAGATCCAAAAAGTCAGCTATTACTACTGATTATAAAGTATATAACACAGAAAATGTTCGTATGAAAGGTGATCCCACTTCATATGAAGAAGCCATGATAAGCCCTCACTCATCAAAGTGGCTGGAGGCAATGAAAGACGAGATGAAATCGATGAGTTCCAAAGATGTTTGAGATTATTCTTAAAGAAGCCAAAACAGTAGGCTGTAAATGGGTTTACAAAACTAAATATGACTCTAAAGGAATGTAGAAAAGTATAAAACACAACTTGTGGCAAAAGGATTTACACAAAAAAAATAGATTACAGTGAGACATTTTTTTAGTCTCATGTAAGGATTTCTTCAGAATCATAATGGCATTAGTTTAAATTTTGGCATTTCGGGGAATGGAGGACTGCCTTTGGAGATGCCGAGAGTCCATTTTAAGCTGAGGAAATGGGATCATCCCATTTTGATCATCACAAGATATGCTGTCGGAGCATGATCTAGGCTTGGGCGCCCTCGGGCTTTGGACATCCAGAGAGCAACAAACAAGCTAGTAAGACGGCTGTTTTGTCCGGATAAACGTGAGGAAAACAAAAGAGCAATACTACTAGTCCTACTACCAACACCAAGTTCCATGCAGTTGGAGAGGAGCTGCTCGGTCTTTTCCCACAAAAGAACAATATTATTCTCTCCCCATCCCCTCACTCTTTACTTTACTCCTCACGACCAGCTTTACTTCCCGCAGCGGCGGCAGCCCCGAGAAGGCGGAGAGAGAGAGAACAAAAGGCATCGAGCGAAAGCAGCCAAAGCGCAAGGCGGGCAAAGGCGAGGCGCGGCTTTGCTCTCAGCTTCAGCTCAAGCTCTGCTCAGGCGACGCCGACCGACGCAAGAGAGAGAGAGAGAGAGGGGGGGATGGATGGAAGCTTATGATTGCCTGGACCTCGGTCTCTTCCGCTTGTTCCCTGGCTTGGACCAGAGCACCAGGCCTGGCCTTTTCCACTTCTCCCCGGCGAGCTGAGCTCTGCTTCAACTCTCTCTCTCTCTCTCCTTCTTCTTGGTTCCTCCCCCGGTCAGTCAGTCTGTCGTACCGCTGCCTTGCTCTTGGCTCCTTGCCGTTGGCGTTCTTGGGCTCCGGCCATTGTTCTGGTCAGTTCCTCGGGGTTCTCGCTTCTTGGAGTCCGGGCATTGGCGTCGGCGGGTGAGGGTTGAAGGAATCACTCACTCCGTCGTCAATGGAGGGGGAGGAGGGGTCGGGTGCCTCGTGTTCCGCTTCCGCCGCGGCGGCGGCGGCGGCCGAGCAGCAGGTGCGGGTGGTGCGGTGCCCCAAGTGCGAGAAGTTCTTGCCGGAGCTGCCCAACTACTCCGTCTACGTCTGCGGCGGATGCGGCACCACTCTCCAAGGTCGGTCTTCTTTTGCCCCCTCTCTCACTCTCTGTTTATGTTACCTCCATGCTCTGCATTGTGTTTTGTTTCTTCTGTTATAGTAGTATATTTCTGCCGCATCAGTTTCTCTGTTTGGATTAATTCGTTCAACTCTAGTTCCTACTTTTTGTTTGCTCAACTCTAGATAAGTCCAAGTAAAAAAACTTTAGATAGATTATTGATTGATTTCCAGTTTATAAAGATCCCATATCTGCAGGGCAAGTTTTTCGCAGATTTTTCAAGTTTTTGTTTTGCACATTGCAAAATATTTTCTTTTCTCTTCCTTGTTTCCCCTTGCTCCAATTAGTGTTTTCTCTGAACTTATCTCATTTTTCCTGAAATGTGCGAAACCTCTGATTCTTAACCTGTCTCAGAAGCTTGTCTTTAAAATCTTAACCAATCATCTGAAGCTTCAGAACTTGTGGGAAGTGCGGTGACATTTTCTTGTTTCCACTGTAGAATATTTGGTTCAGAAGTTTTGTCTGGTCTGAAAATTTCCAGATCGTAGGAGCAGAAACTTCTCATTTTGTTTGACTCAGTCTTGAATGAAACCGAACGAGTGGAACAGAATCGGACACTAAACTCTGCCACTTAAATTCCGATCACACTTTTATATGTTGGTTGTTAGGCGCGCAAACAATTTAGCCCAAACGCAGTGCTGTTATGAGAAAAACTGTGTTGCACGTTGTATTGAGGACTGCCATTGACAAAAATTTACACCTATGAAATCTTCCATTTCTCGATTACTTATGCTAAATTTTATGTCTAATTCGTGACAGGGAAGTATAGAATTAACATATTTCTTTCTCCGTGCAATTTTACAGCAAAAAAGCACTCAGCACCCGAGACTACTTGTTTGGACAAAACTGACGTTGTACATGTGAAGTACCTTGAAGTGCTGGAGAGTTCGCCAGAGAAGAAGGAACCAGTATCTGAAGCTAATTTTGAAACTATCTCAGAAGAAAACTCTCAGAGAGTCCAAGCTACTCCCGAAGAGAGATTAGTAACCCAAAGAATGATGCCAGAACACAGAGATTCCAGATGTAGTTCTGGTGATGACCAAATCCCAAGAGAGCCAAGCAGCTTGATGTTTGAGGCCACGCTTAGAGATGACGGCACGGAGAGGGAGATTCGGGAAGCCAAGTACCGGCGCATACGGAATGAGGAGAAAGGAGAAGTAAAGCAGCCAGTGAGACCAAGTGACAGATCTCGTATCTCTGTAGTCGACACCATTCCTCCTAATGCTTATCTTGGTGAACACCAGATGAAGTCAAGCTTTGGAGATGCAAATGGTAGTCAGCGCGCAGACGGGAGGAATATGGACGGTCCTAGCAGTGTTAGTGGGCTTGAGAAAGACCGCGCCGAGCTTTTACGGATGCTTGATGAGCTGAGGGATCAGGTGCAGAGATCCTGCGAAATCACTGAGAAGCCCAGTGTAGGCGCCTCCACAAGTAGAGTGGCGGATGCCTCGAGCTCATACAGTCCTCATGAACTGCTGAGTCGGTTGCGGCACGGCTCGCCTCAGTTACAGCGGAACGGTTCTCAGTGCTCACCATCCTTGAGTGGGCAAAATCCTGGCGTTCCGCATACTTATGCTTCAGTCCCCACACATCAAGATCTACATGGATATAGAGAGCCTGCCACACACATGGGGGCTCCTTGCTATCCTGTTGGTCAGTATCCATGGAGGAATTGTGACAGTTATTTCTTCGGACAGCATAATCATGACCCTCTCGTCTCTTACCACCATGGCGGTTTCTACCACCAGCCTGCTTGCTCTTGCCTGCATTGTCATCACCGTGAGTTCTTGCCTGTTCAGGGGGCTCCGGTGGGTTTCAATCATCACAGGGTGCCATATCCTGGGGCGTACCCAGTTAACGGTTCTGTGATGTTTGGCATGCAAAATAACAATTCGAGAGGCATCAATGCTTCGATTCACCGCGGTCACATGAGGGGCAACCTGAGCAAGAAGCCTCCGCAAACATGTGAACCGATTGCCTGCGGAGCCCCATTTACCATATGCTACAACTGTTATGAAGTGCTGCAACTTCCCAAGAAGTGCCCCTTGCCGGGGAAGGATGAGTACAAGCTACGTTGTGGGTCATGCTCTCATGTGATCGTGGTCAAGCTTGATGGAAGCAGGCTTGATGTTTCAGCGCCTTCGCCAATTTCGCACATGTCTGCTGCTAGTAGAAATAACTCCAGTGATGTCCAAGGAAGCAATGCATACTCTGCTACTGATGAGAGACTGCTTCCGCTTTACAGCTTTTCTGCAGGGAGTCATTGCTCTCGAGAAAGAGATCTGCAATCAAACTCAAGTGACACAGAAAAGGTGCAGGGTATATCATCGTCTTCTAGCATTTTTGAAGATGAGAATAATCCTGCGAGATCTAATTCACAGAGGGGCACCCCTAGGTCTAGTGATCTGCCCGTTGAAGCCCAAGTTGTTAGCCGTGTTCCGAGTTTACCTCTTCATCATCATTTTGCACATTCACCATCTGAGAGGGTGGTTAATGGATCAGGAAAAGGAAGCAGAAGTACCCGGTCTGAGCATGAGAAGACAGTATTGACTGAAACTTGTAGACACAACACTGTAAAAGATGTACGTGTAGTGAGTGTGATGAGCCTGTCAGATGATGAGTACGAGGATCCAGACTGCAGCCAAGATCCCGGTGTTGGGGCTCAACATGTAGATCGCTCTATTGCCACGAAAACGGGTGATTCATTCTTTACCAATCTCATGAAGAAGAGTTTTAAAATCAACAACGGAATGGGCAATGGCAGAGCAAAGGTATTCATTAATGGCTATCCCATCTCCGATCGTGCTGTCAAGAAGGCTGAGAAGATTGCCGGACCAATCTATCCTGGTGAATACTGGTAATTTACACCTTTATTCATCTAAGTCTCTGTTGATACTGCAGTTGTGATCCAAAATATAACCCTCTAGCATCATTGACATCTGACATTTTCCTTGTATCTTTGTTTAGGTATGATTACCGTGCAGGGTTCTGGGGTGTAATGGGCCAATCGTGCCTTGGCATGATACCTGTAAGAAGAGTTTTTTTTATTTGGAGGGGGGTTAATATGTTTGTCTTACCCTGCCATATCTTCATTCAAGCTTTTAACTGGATTTCCATATTGCAGCCCTACATTCCGCAACTTAACTATCCTATGCCCAAGAACTGCGCCGGTGGAAATACTGGTATTTTTATCAATGGGAGAGAACTTCACCAGAAAGATTTCGACTTGCTCGTGGGTCGAGGTCTCTCAGAATCTCCTGACAGATCATATAAGGTTGAGATGTCTGGTAAAGTGTACGATGAAGTCTCTGGTGAGGAACTTTATTGTCTTGGCAAACTTGCACCAACGTAAGTAATTTATACCGACTTCAAATCTTTTAATTTCAGTTTACTGTTATAAGTTCTGATGAGCAATGCTGCAACCATTTTATGCTGTTATAGTAATATGTAGCATGCTCATGCTCCTTTAACAAGCCGATGTACAAGTACTTAAATCTTGCTATTATGACCATCTTAATACGGCTGTCAGGAAATCTTTTGTGTTGATAATTTGGTAATCTTTTAGTATGTGCTGTGTGTTGTTCGGCATGCAATATGGTAAGAAAAACCTCATGATTTTTATGTAAAGTACTGTTATCTGATAATCATACAGTTGATGATATATAGTTCTGGAACTGAGTAGTAGTTCAAGACAGATAGATTGTGGGTTTTTCGGATGCTTGCCTCCCATTTCATGCCCTCTCTTGTTATTACTCCCTCCGTTCGGAATTACTTGTCTCGGATATGGATGTATCTAGAACTAAAATACGTCTAGATACATCCATTTCTATGACAAGTAATTCCGAACGGAGGGAGTACATATGTTAACTACTGATTGTAACTTGGGAACATCGATTTAGATGCTATTAATTTTGTATGGGTCCTATGCCACATCAAGATCTTCTCATGTTACACTTATCACCGTGCGATTTTGTCCTGTTTAAGATGTCAAGTCACTGCCACATATTTGTTCTACCGTGTTTAGAATACCTACCATGGGGCCCGCCATAATTAGGGAACCTTAATTCAGAAAACCACCACTATTCGATTTTTTTGCAAATAATCACCACCATTGTGGTGACAGTTCTCAGAAAACACTGATCCCTTAGTAACCACATATTGACACAGTTTCTGACCGATGGGGCCCGCTGTAAGTGCTGACATGGCAAACAAAACATGACGCTGTTGAACTGGCCGTTAAACTAGAAGAAGGGGGCCACTAGTCAGCGTATCATGCGTTTCACGACACGACGTGGACGCTACTGCCGTCGAGCGATGGAGAGGAGGCGAGGCAGGTCAACGGCGAGCAGCGCCGCTCCAGCTTCACCTAGCCAGACCACCACCGGGTGCTCGCCTGAATCCAGGCCGCGCCTCCGGCCGCCGATTCATCTACCCAGACTAACGCCGGGATCTGGCAACGCCTCGAGGCGGCGAGGTAGAATAAAAAACGGCGGGGGCTGCGACGGCTAGCCTCGCCGGCGGCGACCGGCGGTCTGGCGTGGGATCCCTTCGGATCGGGGCGGCGGCGCAGAGCAAGGGAAGGGGAGGACGACGGCGAAGTGGAGCGGTGGGAATTTATTTTTACGGGGTGGAAGTTTTTTTCCCCAAGAGAGGAGAGAGATAACACTGACATGCAGGCCCGTGTTTATTTTGACGGTCAACTAAACTGGAGTCAAGCGCCGTTAGTTTTAGTTGCCACATCATCTCTTACAGTGGTACCTATCTGTCAGTTTTACAGTCAGCAAGTATTTATCTAAGTGATCAGTGTTTTCTGAAAACTGTCACCACAATGGTGGTGGTTTTTTTGCAAAAAAACCGAATGGTGATGGTTTCTTGAATTAGGGTCCTCAATTGTGGTGGTTTTTTACAATTTACTCTATTGATTTAGTACTGTCATGGTCTAGACTCTTTAGAATATCTGCATACTTGAGTCTGTGCTGACAGTTTGTTTACGCAAACAGTGTCGAGAAGATGAAGCGCGGTTTCGGTATGCGCCCCCCAAGGACCATCCATTGAGAAAGAGGGGTCAAAAAATTGGCCTCAGGATCTGGGTAACTCACCGCGCCAGAACTGGGGATATCGTGGTCCTGGAGATCATTCGCCGAGTCGGTCGATAGACGATAGCCCACATTGTGGACTACATAAAATCATTTTGCAAGTTCTGGTTCTCCTATGTAGCTATATATGATGTGTGTGTGTGTGTGTGTGTGTGTGTGTTTGTGTGTGTGGTGTGTGTCTTTTGCTGACTGCAGTTATTCCGCCTGTCTAGCATCTATAGTAGATATGTAATCGATCTATGTGATTCTGAGCTGACGGTTCTCTGAGAAAAGCTCAATGTGAAGTTATGTGTTGCGGCTTGCTTTACCTGCCGCTACTCGTCTCTTTTTGCCGCCACACTCCCGCCAGCCACCGGCGGTGGCTTCTTCCGCCGCCTCCAGCGTCCATCCTCTTCATCCGCCGACGCAGCCATCGGAATCCCTTGCTACCTACTCTCACACGGTTTTTTTTTTGAGACAAAACTCTCACACGGCTGTCCTCTCTGTTAGAAACTTAGATTGGCTTTAGGCCCATATATCAACTACTCCATCTGTTTTTTCTAAATATAAGCCTTTTTAGAGATCTCAATGTGGACTAGACATGAATGTATACTTTCCACAAAAAAATAAAATATGAATGCATATTTTTCGACAAAGGGATATATTAATACACAAAGATACCAATTACTCCCAGCCTCTGCAACGATGAAATATCCTAGAGACATTGCGGATGCACACAACCCATAAACAAAAAAAAAGAAGAAAAAACAAAAGATCTTGCTACAAATGATCAGTTCCTAGTAAGTGTAGCACAAACCACCACCAAGACAACACCCCGAAATTCAAATTCTCCAAAAGCGATGCATCCAAGACGGAAACAGTGCATAGGTGTCGTCGTCACCCGATCATATATCTTAGATTTTCACCCTCGGAAAAATGCGCGCTCTCAAAACAATGCCTTCAACAAGGTCACTGCTAGGCACAACCAATTAAGGCGAGACCTTGGGTTTTCACCCCGAAAGCTAAAGACTCTGAACTCATCCTATGCCGCCACCCCCTCTTTGTCGATGCCGCTGCTACGAGTCACGAATCACCAAGCAAATTCCTCATTGCCTCGAAGACTAGATCCGCCATTACTAGACCTCTGACCTCAGCCACCATGACGTTATTCGCCATTGTCTTCATCATGGAAATCGAAATACCGACATGTTCCATAATGTCAGCAATTAACGAAGCTTTGAGTCAAGCCCTCCTAAAGCCACACGAGCTGAAATATGGACGCACATGATTGAATCCCATCCGATCCAGGAATCTACAAGCGCCAAGCACCTAATGGAGATCTCCGGCGAAGCGTTCCGAAACTCGTGAAGGGCCAAATCAATGAGGGTCGGCATCAAGCAGAACACGGTCTTGGCGCTAGCAGAACCCTAGGACCACCTCCATTGATTGTGCAAGCATGCGCGGCCCCTTTGCCAAGCCTTGTGGCCTTCAGATCTGGGCAGCAGCACACATAGAGAGACAAAGGAGCCTCAGCCAACATCGATTCAGTAGTGAACCAGCGCACAACCAAGACCCACTGCCGCGTCCCACCACCACTCGCCGAGCCCCGCCACCGCATGTCGCCTGAAGGCTGCAGCCGTCGTGGCCACGGAGCATCGCCGAATCCCGTCGGGAACCGCCGCCAACGCTCATGGGAGCCGCAAGAAGGAGCCCGCCACCGCCGTCTGCCACACGGGCTTCGCCCGAAGGCTTCATCTGTCGGCGGCGTGGGGAAAGGAGCAGAAGAGGCCGGCGATGTTAGGTTGCGGGTGCCACCCCCGTGTCGCCCCAGGATAGGGCGGAGCAGGGGTTATGGACATTCTGTTTGGGCGCCACATATGAATGCATACAGACGTATTTTAAAAGGCAGATTCACTCATTTTGTTCTGTTTGTAGTTCACATTGGAAAGACTTATATTTAGAAACAGAGGGAGTATTTCCTTAATACTCCCTCCGTCCCAAAATAAATCTCACCTCTAGTATAACTTTAGTATGTTGTACTAGAGTTGAGACGCTTATTTTAAAACGGAGGGAGTATAAATCTGCCATAGGCATTTCTGGTGCCATGGTATGAGTGAGAGTTTAGTCCCACATGAAAAGTGGGGAGAGTTCCATCAACATACAAGGAAATTTCTTCTACATCTCATTGTAGCATTAGAAAGGGAGTGATGCCCGACTAAAAAAAGAGGATGCATGCACTCCTCCATTGCTGCCTCGTGCAGATGGGCATTATGTTCCGTGAACGAGTCAAACTGATATCAGACATAGGTCATTTCAGGGGATTGATACTCCTCGACACCTTTTGCATAAGAGACTAAGACATGAGTATTCACTTAGCGAACATATTAGTACATATAATTGTGTGTCATCAATACTAAAACAACACCATGGGCCTAGATGCACTTTCAAAATAAATTCAGCTTGGAAATGTAATCAAGTCTATGCATGGCGTATACGAATATAAGAACTACCAATCTATAACAATGGTGTCATGTTAAAACCAATCTACAAGGGATGTTGTGGTCAATTCTACAACCGATGTTGTGGTCAATGTCAAAACGTTTGAAGGGATAGGAGTTGGCCACTCTACCCTATCAGTCCTGCCCCTATAGAAGGTTTGAAGGAGCTTTTTCCATGAACAAATGGAGATTTTTGGTCAATGTCCAACTGATGTTTTGGTAAATGTCCAATCGGATCTACAACGGATGTTTGGTCAAAACGTCATAACGTTTGAAAGAGTTGGCTACTCTACTCTGTCAGTCCGTAGCCATTATCGTTGCCGAACCCAAAGAGGCTTCAACGTCACTTCTTGTTGTTAGCTCCTTTCAAATGCTATATTGAAGGAAATATGCCTTAGAGGCAATAATAAAGTTGTTATTTTATATTTTCTTATTCATGATAAAGATTTATTATTCATACTAGAATTTTATTGATCGGAAACTTAATACATGTGTGATAACATAAACAAATACCGTGTCCCTAGTAAGCCTATACTAGACTAACCCATTGATCAAAGATGGTTAAGATTTCCTAACCATAGACATGTGTTGTCATTTGATAACGGGATCACATCATTAGAAGAATGATGTGTGATATGTCTCCAATGTATTTATAATTTTTGATTGTTCCATGCTATTGTATTATCTATTTTGGATATTTTATATGCATTAATATGCTATTTTATATGATTTTTGGGACTAACCTATTAACCTAGATCCCAGTGCCGGTGCCAGTTTCTGTTTTTTCCTTGTTTTAGAGTTTCGCAGAAAAGGAATACCAAACGGAATAAAACTTTCCCGACGATTTTTTTTGGACCAGAAGACACTGTCGGCGTTTTGGGAACGGGGGTCCTCAGACTTGCCTGCCTGCGGCCTGCGGCGTGGCTCAAAGGGGGCCCAGCACGGCCCATCTTCATCAACACAGACCCAAGACCCTCGCGAGGGGCCAAGCCTCGCGGGGCGGACGACACGGAGCTTCCTCAGGCACGGCCTCATCAGGCTGGCTCGTGAGGAGGCGGAGAGATCAAGGCGGGGTACCTCACGAGGTGCCCGTGACGCAAGCCATAACGACCAAAGGCGCCAGGCGGGCGCCAGCCGCGCAGTGTCCTCCTTTCCTCTTTGGTGCAAAGGGAGCAAGCGCAGGCGAGAGCATCAAGCAAAGGCACCCGTTTCAGTGCAACGAGACCAAGACCAATCCAACGGCAGGGAGGAAGTCATTGTGGAGCCCAAGCCAGCGTCACCACCAGAGCCTTTGGCAGGCGAGGACTAACTTTAGTCAGGATAAGTGTACCAGATGTTCCCCTTCAAAATGGCCAATTGTTGGCGCCCTTCCCGCTCAATATTTGGGAAGAGGCCCAGGGCCTTTGCCTATAAATAGGACTATCCACCCCCAGGGTAGGGGGGATCGAGAATCGGCCAACCCAGAAACAAGTTGGGATCGGATCGAGTAGCATCACACACACAGAGAGAGAGAGAAGGGTGATTGAACTCCTCCTAGCAGTTCATCCCCACAGCCAAGAACAGACCCTCGCGAGGCTGTTCTTCCTTGTATTGCTCATCGTCATCAGCCCAAGAGGCAATCCACCACACCACACATTGGAGTAGGGTATTACACCACAACGGTGGCCCGAACCAGTATAAACCCTGTGTCTCTTGTGCTGTTCTTTCCATAGCTTAGATCTTAGCGTGGCGGTGGGGCGCAGGTAGGTAAAAGGCGAAATCTCCACGCGCACCCCAGTGTTCGAACCTCAAGGGTCTGCCGGAACCTGAAATCCGACATTTGGCGCGCCGGGTAGGGGTGCGCCGGAATTCGTCTTCCACCACCCCGTTCTCCTCCGACCATCGCGTCTATGTCTGACGCTCGTCGGACCCGCGCCGAGCGCCGGGCCGCTCTCGCTTCCCGTGTCGCCCAGACGGCTCCTGTCGGCGGGCGTCCTCGCCGTTCCCCGTCACCTGCCATCAACGCCGCCACCGGCCCGGCGGGGGACGAGCAGCAAGCGTCGTCTCAGCATCCGTCCGTGCGGCAAGACGGCCGCACCGCTACTCCCTCGCTCACCCCATCTGGTTCTTCGTCCCGCGCGCTCCACGCACCCATGGAGGCTCGAGCTGCGCTCATTGCAGCAAACGAGCTCCTGCGCTACCGTCCCGTCGACGACGTCTACGAAGAATGGCTGGACCGCGTCGCCGAGCTCGTCCGCGCCGCAGGGGGCTCTCCTACGCCGCCCGTTCCGCTGCACCGCACCCCGCCCCGCGCGGGCGACGAAACTCCGGCGGTGCCCCCGCCGCCTCCTCCTCAAGAAGGCGCCATGGCTCCAAGGCGCGTGGCCCCCGGGCGGAACCCGCTCCGTCAGGTGCCAGCGCGGGAAGAGCAGAACTGCCAAGAAGTCCCTCGCCCGCAAGAAGCTGCCCGGGCGCTCCCTGCTCCAGCACATCGCGACCATGCTTCTGCTCCCGCACGTCAAGACCCCGCACTGCTCCCAGCTGCAGCGCGTGGGGACATGCAAGACCAAGCTCTCCGTCACCCAAGGCCTTCCGTGGCCACAGCAGGCTGTCGTGCCTTCACCACCGAGCTACGCAGTGTCGCGTGGCCCAGCAAGTTCAAGCCAGACCTACCTCCTCGTTACGACGGCACGGCCGACCCTGCGGAGTTCCTCCAGCTCTATGAGCTGGGCATCGAAGCTGCCAACGGAGACGAGAAGGTCATGGCGAACTGGTTTCCAATGGCGCTCAAGGACGGGGCCCGCACCTGGCTCCTGAACCTGGCTCCAGGCACGATCTCCTCCTGGGACAAGATGCGCACCCACTTCATCGCCAACTTCCAAGGCACTCGCGACCGGCCACCCCCCGTGAGCGACATGCGCCGCATCAAGCAACAACCCGGAGAGACCCTGCAGAAGTACATCCAGCGCTTCAACAACGCATGCCTCAAGATTCCCAAGGTGACCGAGGAGGCCATCATCTCAGCTTCTCCGACGGCGTGCGCGATGTCAAGATGAAGGAGGAGCTGGCGATGCATGAAGACCTGTGCACTTCCTTGGAGTTGTTCAACTTGGCAACCAAGTGCGCCAGGGCTGAGGAAGGGCGTCTCTCCCTCCTCGAGCTGCCTGCCGCAGACCCAGAAGAGAAGAAGCCCAAGGCCAAGGATGTGAAGCGCAAGGGGGCTGCCGTGCTCGCGGCAGAACCAGACACCAAGCGGGGCAGAGATCAGCCCGAACCTTTCAAGAGCAGTCGGTACTGTGTGTACCACGACCTCCACACCCACAACATCAACGAATGTCAAGAGCTCCGAGCCGTGCGAGAAGAAAGGATCGGTCGTCGCCCCGACCGCGGTGACCGGGGCTACGGTCGAGGAGGAGGAAGGAACGCAGGACGCTGGGAAGACCGCTGCCCGTGCCAAGGGTGGCGCGATCAACCTCGCGAGGATCGTTGGCAAGACCTGCCTCGCGAGGGAGACTGGAGGGATCAGCCTCGCGAGGATCGCCCGCAAGGCAACGCAGGCCTCCCTCCATTGCCTCCGCAGCCAAGGAGAAACGAGGACCGTCATCAGGATGAGGGGGCTGGGGGCTTCCAGGAGCCGCGCGCGGTCGCCTGCATCCTGGGCGGGGCTCAAGCCCCAGCCTCTCAACGCATCTTCAAGCAGTTCGCCCGTGAAGTGAATGCAGTCCTCCCCAAGCTGGAAGCCACGCGCCCTCTCAGGTGGTCGGCGTGCGCCATCACGTTCAGCTCAGCAGATCAGCTTGAGTGTGCGGCTACAGCCGGAGTCCTCCCGATGCTTTGTTCCCCAATCATCAGCAACGTGGTGGTCACCAGGACCCTCATCGATGGCGGGGCAGGGCTCAACGTCCTGTCCGTGGAAACATTCAATAATCTCCAAGTGCCCTACAACCAGCTTCAGCCAACCAATCCTTTCTTCGGAGTCACCGACGGCTCCACGGTCCCGATTGGGCAGGTTCACCTCCCTGTCACCTTCGGGGCACGCGAAAACTACCGCACCGAGCTCATCGACTTCGACGTCGCTCACATTCGCCTGCCGTACAACGCCATCCTTGGGTAGCCAGCGCTGGCCAAGTTCATGGCCGTAAATCACCACGGCTACAACGTCCTCAAGATGCCAGGAAGTGGCGGAGTCATCACGGTGCCCTGTGAAGAGAAGGATGCGGTGTGTTCCCTGGAACGAGCCTTTCAGGCCGCATCACTGGAAGACCCAGATCGCGGAAGCAGGAGGCTTCCCGAGACCGCCCTCAAGAAGAAGAAGACATCGTCCGGCCCGACCCCTCAGGAGGCAGGCCCCTCAGGGCCCGCGCCTGCCCAGGGGGAACCTCCTTCCATCGCATAGGAAAGCGCGCCCGGTGCCCTCCTCAGGCAGGGCTCGGGGGCTCTCCCCTGGAGGGCCACCGACCTGGCTAAGGTCACGAGGGAGGCGCTTGGGCACCACATGGAGGCGTGTTTCGAAGCACGTTTCCCTCAAGAAGGAGTAAGGCA
The DNA here is from genome assembly GCF_056163025.1 of Triticum urartu. Classification (NCBI taxonomy): domain Eukaryota; kingdom Viridiplantae; phylum Streptophyta; class Magnoliopsida; order Poales; family Poaceae; genus Triticum; species Triticum urartu. Next base: position 501,952,629 of record NC_141879.1, on the reverse strand, counting down.
AGGAGTGCCAGACCCTCAGGAGTTCGTCAGCAAGGCCATTCAGGAGCTACAGGAGTCAAGAGTCATGAAAGGCGGCCGCCGCCTACCAGCTGTGGTTCCCCATCCAGGCGAGGATGGTGGGCTGCGCGTCTGCATCGACATACCAGGTCTCAATCGAGTCGCCTCTCTGGAGCGCCTCTGGCCCTCACGAGTGGGGCGCTGCGAAGGTCCACCCCACAGCTACGTTCGCATGCCTTACGGCTTGCCGAACGCGGCTGCCACGTACCAGCGCCTCATGAGGGGCATCATGGAGGCTCAAGAGGCCAGGCGTTCCGCAGCCCTGGCGGAGATGGAGATGGTCCGCGAAGAGCCACCAGCGCCTCCGGAGCCTCCCGAGGCCCCTGGGCCTGGGGGCTCGTGAGGATCGGCTTCCGCAGCCCACTGAGTCTGCTACACCAACACTCCTTCGTCCTCAACATCCTCAGGTGACATCCTTCAAGTTTCATTTCCAGCTGGGAGCGCCCCAGGGCTGCATTATTCCTAGGTCGCGTGGGTCCGTCCCTGCGGCATGTATCCCTTTTATTTCATGTTGTTAACTTACCTTGTTGGGGGCGCCCCTCGGGCTGCATCATCCCCCAAGTCGCTCGGGCCAGACCCAGCGGCATGTATCCCTTTTGCGTTTATTTCCGGCTATGCGTTCGACCCACCATGCTTGATTATTTGATGCCTGTCCACGGCACCTTTTCTTCTCCATGCCGACCACTTGCACGTTAAAGGGGGGGGTACCTGAGCATCGCGACTCAGGGCTCTTACTGGCCCTCCAGCCCTCACCCTCTGGCCTTGTCCACGGCATCGCGACCTGGCATACCAGCGACGGCTGAGACCAGCTCGAGGGCCGGGACCCGAGGACGTAGAGTGCCGGCATCTAACCAAATTTGCAGGGACACATCACAAGATAAGGCCCAGTGCCAGGCGCAACCCGCCTAGAGGTAGGGCCCCGTGAGTCCCGCGCTGGCTCACGGGTGCCTAGATACACCTCGCCAGGCCCTACCATGCCAGCCACATGTCAGGGCGGGGCTGTACACGCCCCGGGGGCTCCTCCCGGAGGGGAGCCCCCTCCCACGTACCAGTGGAAGCACCATGCTCCGCGCCGGCTGACGACACTACCGAGGAGCGGCTATACCCGTACACATACGGAAGCGCTATGCTCCGCGCTGGTGATAAACAACTGAGGGCGGCCCCCGGGCCGCATCAACCTCAGGGAGCCCAGAGCTCAGTGTCTAGCCTCATCGTAACGCCTCCCCTCGGGAGTGCCGCGTGAGGGGGCTGGGCACGGGGGCTGCGCCTGGGTCACGCCCAGACGCACGCCACCCAGCCAGGCCCCCCTGGGCCTGGTTCGTCGCGCGTCTCTCCCTGAGCGGAGCCAAGGTACGAAGGCCGTTTGAGCGTCAAGGGGGACTCCTGAGCATCGCGACTCAGGAGCCTAACTGGTCACGTAGCCCGTCACTCCTTAGTTCCGAAAGGCTAACGACGGTTGAGGTATGCGCGCGGCCGGGCTCTGCAGACATAGAACGGTAGATCCACCCACATCACACCTTCCTACTTGCTGTTCGTGCGCCAAGGGGGACTCCTGAGCATCGCGACTCAGGAGCCTAACTTGTCACGTAGCCCCTCACTCGTTGGTCCCGTCTTGGTTTCCGGTCGGGGCTAACGGCGGCTGAGGTATGCGCGGGGCCGGGCTCTGCCGGCGTAGAACATAAGCAAGTAGGAAGGAAAAGCGTAAATTTCAAGGAATTCAAAAGCAAATATTACAGTCCACAATGTTATCTTAATGCCAAACGCAAGTTTAAACGCCTCCCCGAGGCATGATACATGTGCAGGAATTAAAGGCAGGACAGGAGCCACAACGGAGTCACTTGTCGGCGGTGGAGCAGCGCGGAGTGGGTTCGCCTCATGGAGCAGCGGGGTCGGCAGCGCCTTGCTTCGGCTTGGTACTGAAGGCCCAGAACTTCCCCAGCAGGGCCTCCGCGCTACCCTTCACGGCCTCGGCAGCGGCAGCGGCACACTCGCCGCTTACTGGCTCCAGCAGGCTGTCGAGGTCGACGCCGGGATCGCGAAGGTAGATGTGGGTGAGGACCCGCGTCAGCGCTGCAGAAGACAGGACACGCGCCTCGGCCTCGGCCGTGGGGCCAAGGCCAAGGGCGACATCTTCAAGAGCGCGAACCAGGAAGGGAAGCAGCTTGGTGGGGCCGTCCTCGGCGCCAGCCAGCGGGCTCTCCAGGCCGCTGTCGTAAAGCGTCCTCAGCGAGGAGCGAGCCTTCGCCTCCATCTCCGTGAAGGCCATGCGGTCCTCGGCAAGAACCTGGGCCTTGTCGTCCAGCTCGACCTTCCTCGCCCCCAACTCCTGCTCCAGCGCGCCTAGGCGGTCGCGACGCTTCCTGAGCTTGGCCTCCCGGCTCTCGACGGCCGCCTCGCGAGCCTTCACGCCTTCTTCCTGCTCTTGGCGAAGGCGGACCTCTTTCGCGAGCTGGTCCCGCAGGCCTTGCAGCTCGTCCTCCAGCGCCTTGCAGCGACCACGGACGTCGACCACCTCCCCCAGGGCTGCGTCACGAGCAGCCTTCGCCTCAAGGACGGCCTGCCTCTCCTCATCGCAAGCCGTCGAGGCCTGGACCAGCGCCGCCCGAATCAAAGCGTCGGAGCGAATCCATCCTGAAGCCAGCTCCAAGCGCCCGGCCACCAAGCGAGGGTCGGCGCCAAGAAGATCCTGCCGCAGCCGTTCCAGCTCAGCAGCAGCACGATCTAGAACGGCATGAGGAGTCGGAGAGACAACAGTCGATGGAGTAGGAGGAGAAGGCGGCAGCGCGACCACAACATCCTTAGGCGAAGCTTGCTGCGCCCAACGGCTGTAGTGGCGGCAGCAGGCAAAGGCGCCTCGGGAGTCACTTGGGCCATGGGGGCTGAGCTCGCCCTAGCCGGCTCAGCCAGGCCTCGCGAGGACGACCGGGCAGGAGAAGCCCGTGCGTCGCGGTCACCTCCCTTCGCGGGTGGAGGCGCTGCCACGGATGGAACCTCAGGAGCTCCCTTCGGCCTGTTTGCTGTGGGCGCCAGCCTATCCAAGAGATGCGGACGTCAAGCCTCAGAAGCAGAACAAGAAATAAAGACAAGAATCAAGCGCTTACGGGTCGTCGCCAGTAAGCTCAAGCGGCCTCCGGCCAAATTTGAAGCCTGAAAGCCGGCTGAAAGGGTCAACCTCGAGAAGCTTGGAAGCGGAAGGCGCGTCTGCGGTCCGCCTCGTGGCCGGGGCAGACCCGCGGGAGATCAGCCCGGTCCTGTCCTTCTTCGGGATCGGGGGCAAGCTCCCGCCGTCCTGCTCGTCATCATCCTTGTCGTCATCGCTCGGAGAGAGGTGGAGAATGCGGGACCTGCGCTGGGGGAGGGGAGCCCTCGACTCTCCGTCAGTCGCCTCGGAGTCAGGCCCTTTTTCCCGCTCCCCTCCTTCCTCCTCTTCGCTGGAGTTATCGGAGGACACGTCCACCGATTCCCCGGGAGTTTCCATGGGCACGGACCCGTCCCTGTTGAAGACGGGCATGGACTCCACTACCTGCTCCCAGTCGTCGCGGAGGAACAAGGGCGTAGGAGCGCCCTCCAACCTCGCCACATCGCCCCCGACCAGAGATTAGAGGACCGCAGCCAGATCTTCGTCGGCCAAGGCCACGGGGCTCGGATGGGGCCTCCACATCGGAAGTGAGTACTGCCGAAGCGGAGCCAGCTGGCGCTCCAGGAATTCCCTCAGCAGCGACGCGCCGGTCAGCTTCGCCGCCGCCATGTTGGCCGGCCTCAGATCCGCGTCCATCTTCTCCAACACCAGCTTCGCGCGGGGGTCCGCGAGCTCCGCTCGGCCCCAATCGCTGGAGCTCGTGGGTTGCTCCATGGGCAAGATCAGCCGAGGGTGGATGCGCCCAGCATCTGCCAAGACCCACTTGCTCTTGAAGCCCTCAATCCTTTTACCGGGGTTCGAAATGGCAATGGCGCCACCGTACGCGATGAAGCTCGCGCACGCAGAAGCAGGACCGCGAGAGGTCCGGAGATAGAAGTAGTGGCGCAGCAAGGCCACCGAGGGCTGCACCCCTACGTGAGCCTCGCAGTAATAGGCGAAGATTGCCAGGAGAAGGACGGAGTTGGGATGGAGATGCAGAGCCTGTAGCTTATAATGGCGGAGGACAGAGAAGAAGAACTCGGAGAAGGGAGGCACCAGGCCAGCAACAATGGCGCTCACAAAGAACGGATAGAAGGTGCTCCCTTGGCCCTCAGGGGTGGCGGAGCCGGCCTTGAACACCTTCCCCCCGTCGATGCCCTACGCCGCCGCCATCCGGCGCAACCGGGCGAGGCTCGCCTTAGACACGTTCCACGAGTCCAGGGCAGACGAGTACCAACCTTCGGCCGGGGACTGATGAGGCGCCATGGCTTCCTAGGTCACGCGATCGGAGTAGATCTGGAAATTTTGGAGGAAGGAAGGAGAGGCGCAAGAAAGGGGATTTGAGCAGCAACCGGAGAAAGCAAAAAAAAGCAAAGCCTAGGCAGATGCCGCTCGCTTATCAACTCGCGCGGTTGCTGAGGCTCCCACGTCCAGTCAACCGCCACGTGGCGCCCAAGGCCGCAGGCTGTTAGGGCCCGCTGCGCTTCGCTCTTGCCCTTTCGCCTCCCTGCACGGCCAAGTCCGGGCGCGCCTTGGGCCCGGGGGCTACTGTCGGCATTCTGGGAACGGGGGTCCCCAGACTTGCCTGCCTGCGGCCTGCGGCGTGGCTCAAAGGGGGCCCAGCACGGCCCATCTTCATCAACATAGACCCAAGACCCTCGCGAGGGGCCAAGCCTCGTGGGGCGGACGACGCGGAGCTTCCTCAGGCACGGCCTCATCAGGCTGGCTCGCGAGGAGGCGGAGAGATCAAGGCGGGGTACCTCACGAGGTGCCCGTGACGCAAGCCATGACGACCAAAGGCGCCAGGCGGGCGCCAGCCGTGCAGTGTCCTCCTTTCCTCTTTGGTGCAAAGGGAGCAAGCGCAGGCGAGAGCATCAAGCAAAGGCAACCGTTTCGGTGCAACGAGACCAAGACCAGTCCAACGGCAGGAAGTCATTATGGAGCCCAAGCCAGCGTCACCACCAGAGCCTTTGGCAGGCGAGGACCAACTTTAGTCAGGATAAGTGTACCAGATGTTCCCCTTTAAAATGGCCAATTGTTGGCGCCCTTCCCGCTCAATATTTGGGAAGAGGCCCAGGGCCTTTACCTATAAATAGGACTATCCACCCCCAGGGTAGGGGGGATCGAGAATCGGCCAACCCAGAAACAAGATGGGATCGGATCGAGTAGCATCACACACACACAGAGAGAGAAGGGTGATTGAACTCCTCCTAGCAGTTCATCCCCACAGCCAAGAACAGACCCTCGCGAGGCTGTTCTTCCTTATATTGCTCATCATCATCAGCCCAAGAGGCAATCCACCACACCACACACTGGAGTAGGGTATTACACCACAACGGTGGCCCGAACCAGTATAAACCCTGTGTCTCTTGTGCTGTTCTTTCCATAGCTTTGATCTTAGCGTGGCGGTGGGGCACAGGTAGGTAGAAGGCAAAATCTCCACGCGCACCCCAGTGTTCGAACCTCAAGGGTCTGCCGGAACCCGAAATCCGACAGACACCCAGGAGACTTGGAGGGCAAGTTAGAGGAGCCTCGAGGCGGCCACAAGGGTGGAGGACGCGCCCAGGTGGGTGGGACGCGCAGCCCGACCTTGTGGGCCCCTCGTAGCTCCCCTGACCTAATTCTTTCGCCTATATATACTCTTATACCCCAAAAACATCCAGAGGAGCCATGAAACCACTTTTCCACTATCGCAACCTTCTGTACCCATGAGATCCCATCTTGGGGCCTTTTCCGGCATCCCGCCGGAGGGGGAATCGATCACAGAGGGCTTCTACATCAACACCATTGCCTCTCCGATGAAGCGTGAGTAGTTTACTTCAGACCTACGGGTCCATAGCTAGTAGCTAGATGACTTATTCTCTCTCTCTTTGATTGTCAATACAAAGTTCTCCTCGATGTTCTTGGAGATCTATTCGATGTAATACTCTTTTGCGGTGTGTTTGCCGAGATCCGATGAATTGTGGATTTATTATCAGCTTATCTATGAATATTATTTGAATCTCCTCTGAATTCTTATATGCATGATTTGATATCTTTGCAAGTCTCTTCGAACTATCGATTTGGTTTGGCCAACTAGATTGATTTTTATTGCAATGGGAGAAGTGCTTAGCTTTGGGTTCAATCTTGCGGTGTCCTTTTCTAGTGACTGTAGGGGAAGCAAGGCACGTATTGTATTGTTGCCATCGAGGATAATAAGATGGGGTTTTCATCATATTACTTGAGTTAATCCCGCTACATCATGTCATCTTGCTTAATGTGTTACTCTGTTCTTATGAACTTAATACTCTAGATGCAAGCATGAGTCGGTCGATGTGTGGAGTAATAGTAGTAGATGCAGAATCGTTACAATCTACTTGACACGGACATGATGCTTATATTCATGATCATTGCCTTAGATATCGTCATAACTTTGTGCTTTTCTATCAATTGCTCGGCAGTAATTTGTTCACCCACCGTAATATTTTCTATCTTGAGAGAAGCCTCTAGTGAAACCTATGGCCCCCGGGTCTATTTTCCATCATATAAGTTTCCGATCTACAATTCTACTTTCCTATTTACTTTCTTTTGCAATCTTTTACTTTCCATTCCATAAACCAAAAATAACAAAAATATTACTTTACCGTTTATCCATCTCTATCAGATCTCACTTTGCGAATAACCGTGAAGGGATTGACAACCCCTTTGTCGCGTTGGTGTTTGTTTGTGAAGGTATTCGGTGGCTTGTTGCATAGTCTCCTACTGGATTGATACCTTGGTTCTCAAAACTGAGGGAAATACTTACGCTCCTTTGCTGCATTACCATTTCCTCTTCAAGGGAAAAACCAATGCAAGCTCAAGAGGTAGCAAGAAGGATTTCTAGCGCCGTTGCTAGGGAGATCTACATCAAGCCAAGACATACCAAGTACCCATCATAAACTCTCAACTCTCGCATTACATTATTCGTCATTCGCCTCTCATTTTCCTCTCCCCCACTTCTAAAATGATTTTCGAAAAGATTCGCCTTTTCTTCGCCTCTCTTTCGTTCGTCTTCTTCGCTTGCTTTTTGTGTGCTCGTGTGTTGAATTGCTTGCTTTGTCATGATGGCTCAAGATAATACCAAATTGTGTGACTTTTCCAATACCAACAACAATGATTTTATTAGTACTCCGATTGGTCCCGATGCTAATGCGGAATCTTGTGAGATTAATACTGCTTTGCTGAATCTTGTTATGAAAGATCAATTTTCCGGCCTTCCCAATGAAGATGCCGCATCCCATCTTAATAATTTCTTTGATTTGTGCGATATGAAAAAGAAAAAAAATGTGGATAATGATATTGTTAAGTTGAAGCTATTTCCGTTCTCTCTTAGGGATCGCGCTAAAACTTCATTTTCATCTTTGCCTAAATAGTATTGATTCATGGAATAAGTGTAAAGATGCTTTTATTTTCAACTATTTTCCTCCCGCTAAGATAATCTCCCTTAGGAACGATATTATGAATTTTAAGCAACTTGATCATGAACATGTTGCACAATCTTGGGAGAGGATGGAATTGATGATTAGAAATTGCCCTACTCATGGTTTGTATTTATGGACGATTATACAACATGTTCATGAAATTATTCCGGATTGAATTTTGCTTCTAGAAATCTTTTAGATTCGGACACGGGAGGCACTTTTATGGAAATTACTTTAGGATAAGCTACTAAACTCCTAGATAATATTATGGTTAACTATTCTCAATGGCATACCGAAAGATCTTCCACTAGTAAAAAAGTGCATGCAATTGAAGATATAAATGTTTTGAGTGGAAAGATGGATGAGCTTATGAATTTTTTTGCTAGTAAGAGTTCTCCTATTGATCCTAATGATATGCCTTTGTCTACTTTGATTGAAAACAATAATGAATCTATGGATGTGAATTTTGTTGGTAGGAACAATTTTGGTAATAATGCGTATAGAGGTAATTTTAATCCTAGACCATTTCCTAGTAATTCCTCTAATAATTATGGTAATTCCTACAACAATTCTTATGGAAATTATAATAAGATACCCTCTGAATTTGAGAATAGTGTTAAAGAATTTTTTAGTTCACAAAATAATTTCAGTGCTTTGATTGAAGAAAAATTGCTTAAGATTGATGATTTGGCTAGGAATGTGGATAGAATTTCTTTTGGTGTTGATTCTTTGAAACTTAGATCTATTCTACCTAAGCATGATATCAATGAGTATCTCAAATCCATGATAATTTCTATTGATGAATGCAAAGAAATAACCGCTAAGATGCGTGCTAAGAAAGATTGGTTTATAAAAGCATGTTCTTCTAGTTTTCGTGAAAATAATGATGAAGATCTAAAAGTGATTGATGTGAGTCCTATTGAATCTTTGTTTTCCAATATAAATCTTGATAAATATGGGACTAGAGATGAGTCAACTTTAGTTAGAAGGTGTCCCAATGATTTGGAATTTTTAGATCTTGATGCAAAAATTGATAAAAGTGGGATTGAAGAGGTCAAAACTTTAGATAGCAATGAACCCACTATTTTGGATTTCAAGGACTTTAATTATTATAATTTCTCTTTAATAGATTGTATTTCCTTGTTGCCATCTGTGTTGAATTCTCCTCATGCTTATAATCAAAACAAAGCTTTTACTAAACATATCGTTGATGCTATGATGCAATCTTATGAAGAAAAGCTTAATTTGGAAGTTTCTATTCCTAGAAAACTTTATGATGAGTGGGAACCTACTATTAATATTAATATTAAATATTATGAATGCTATGCTTTGTGTGATTTGGGTGCTAGTTTTTTTCATGATTTCGAAAACTTTATGTGATGTGTTAGGTTTCCGTGAATTTAATGATTGTTCCTTAATTTTGCATCTTGCAGATTCCACTATTAAGAAACGTATGGGAAGAATTAATTATGTTCTTATTGTTGCAAATAGGAATTATGTGCTCATAGATTTCATTGTTCTTAATATAGATTGCAATCCTACATGTCCTATTATTCTTGGTAGACCTTTCCTTAGAACGATTGGTGCAATTATTGATATGAAAGAAGGAAACATTAGATTTCAATTTCCATTAATGAAAGACATGAAACACTTTTCAAGAAATAAAATTAAGTTTCCTTATGAATCTATTATGAGAGCCACTTATGGATTGCATGCCAAAGACGATAATACTTAGATCTATTCGTGTTTTTATGCCTAGCTAGGGGCATTAAACAATAGCACTTGTTGGGAGGCAACCCAAGTTTATTTTTGTTCTTGCTTTTTAGGTCCTGTTTTGATTTGAATAAATCATCCAGCCACTTGTTAGATGTGGCTTTGTGTTTTAATTAGTGTTTGTGCCAAGTAAGACCTTTGGGATAGCTTACGATGATAGTTGATTTGATCCTGCTAAAAAATAGAAACTTTTGTGCCCAGGAGATTAGTTTTAGTTTTTAATAGAAGCGCGATAAAATAATGATTATTTTTGAAGAGGATTAATAAAAAAATTATCTAGGACTTCCTGATTTATCAGAATTTTTGGAGTTACAGAAGCATTCTAAATATCCAGATTGCTACAGATCGTTCTGTTTTTGAAAGATTCTGTTTTTCGCGTGTTGTTTGCTTATTTTGATGCATCTATGGCTAGTATCGGGGGGTATGAACCATGGAAAAGTTGGAATACAGTATATATTACACCAATATAAATAAATAATGAGTTTACAATAGTACCAAAAGTGGTGATTTATTTTCTTATACTAAGGAGCTTACGAGATTTTCTGTTGGAGTTTTGTGTTGTGAAGTTTTTAAGTTTTGGGTAAGGATTTGATGGACTATGGAATAAGGAGTGGCAAGAGCCTAAGCTTGGGGATGCCCAAGGCACCCCAAGTTAATATTCAAGGATGTCAATAAGCCTAAGCTTGGGGATGCCCCGGGAAGGCATCCCCTCTTTCGTCTTCGTCTATCGGTAACTTTACTTGAGGCTATATTTTTATTCATCACATGATATGTGTTCTGCTTGGAGCGTCTTGTATGATTTGAGTATTTGCTTTTTAGTTTTCCACAATCATCCTTGCTATACACACCTTTCGAGAGAGACACACATGAATCGTGATTTATTAGAACGCTCTATGTGCTTCACTTATATCTTTTGAGCTAGGCAAAATTTGCCTAGTGCTTCACTTATATCTTTTTAGAGCACGACAGTGGTTTTATTTTATAGAAATTGATGAAATATCGTAATTCACTTATATTATTTTGAGAGACTCTAAACAACATGGTAATTTGCTGTGCTTATAAAATTAGTCCTCATAAGATAGGCATCCAAGAGGGATATAATAAAAACTTTCATATAAAGTGCATTGAATACTATGAGAAGTTTGATTCCTTATGATTGTTTTGAGATATGAAGATGGTGATATTAGATTCATGCTAGTAGGTACTTGTGAATTTGATAAATACTTGTGTTAAAGTTTGTGAGTCCCGTAGCATGCATGTATGGTGAACCGTTACGTGATGAAGTCGGAGCATGATTTATTTTTTGATTGTCTTCCTTATGAGTGGCGGTCGGGGACGAGCGATGGTCTTTTCCTACCAATCTATCCCCCTAGGAGAATGCGCGTAGTACTTAGTTTTGATGACTAATAGATTTTTGCAATAAGTATGTGAGTTCTTTATGACTAATGTTGAGTCTATGGATTATACGCCTCTCACCTTTCCGCCATTGCTAGCCTCTCTAGTACCGCACAACTTTCGCCGGTACCATAAACCCACCACACATCCTTCCTAAAAACAGCCATCATACCTACCTATTATGGCATTTCCATAGTCATTTCGAGATATATTGCCATGCAACTTTCCACCATTCTGTTTATTATGACACGCTCCATCATTGTCATATTGCTTTGCATGATCATGTGGTTGACATGGTATTTGTGGCAAAGCCACCGTTCATCATTTTTTATACATGTCGCTCTTGATTCATTGCAGATCCCGGTACACCGCCGGAGGCATTCACATAGAGTCATATTTTGTTCAAAGTATCGAGTTGTAATTCTTGAGTTGTAAGTAAATAAAAGTGTGATGATCTTCATTATTAGAGCATTACCCCATGTGAGGAAAGGATGATGGAGACTATGATTCCCCCACAAGTCAGGATGAGACTCCGGACGAAAAAAAGAGGCCAAAAAAATGAGAGAAGGCCGAAATAAAAAAAGAGAAAAAGAGAGAAGGGACAATATTACTATCCTTTTTACCACACTTGTGCTTCAAAGTAGCACCATGATCTTCATGATAGAGAGTCTCCTATGATATCACTTTCATATACTAGTGGGAATTTTTCATTATGGAACTTGGCTTGTATATTCCAATGATGGGCTTCCTCAAATTGCCATAGGTCTTCATGAACAAGCGAGTTGGATGCACACCCACTTAGTTTGTTTTCGAGCTTTCATAAACTTATAGCTCTAGTGCATCCGTTGCATGGCAATCCCTACTCACTCACATTGATAACTATTAATGGGCATCTCCATAGCCCGTTGATATGCCTAGTTGATGTGAGACTATCTCCTTCTTTTTGTCTTCTCCAAAACCACCGTCTATTCCACCTATAGTGTTATATCCGTGGCTCACGCTCATGTATTGCGTGAAAGTTCGAAAATTTTTGGGAACATCAAAAGTATGAGACAATTGCTTGGCTTGTCATCGGGGTTGTGCATGATTTAAATATTTTGTGTGATGAAGATGGAGCATAGCCAGACTATATGATTTTGTAGGGATAAGCTTTCTTTGGCCATGTTATTTTGAGAAGACATAATTATTTTGTTAGTATGCTTGAAGTATTATTATTTTTATGTCAATATTAAACTTTTGTTTTGAATCTTACGGATCTGAACATTCATGCCACAATAAAGAGAATTACATGAATAAATATGTTAGGTAGCATTCCATACCAAAAATTCTATTTTTATCATTTACCTACTCGAGGATGAGCAGGAATTAAGCTTGGGGATGCTTGATACGTCTCCAACGTATCTATAATTTTTTATTGTTCCATGCTATTATATTATCTGTTTTGGATGATTTATGTGCATTAATATGCTATTTTATAGGATTTTGGGGACTAACCTATTAATCTAGAGCCCAGTGCCAGTTTCTGTTTTTCCTTGTTTTAGAGTTTCACAGAAAAGGAATACCAAACGAAGTCCAAACGGATAAAACTTTCGCGATGATTTTTCTTGGACCAGAAGACAGCCATGAGACTTGGAGTGCAAGTCAAAGGAGCCTCCAGTCCGCCACAAGGGTGGAGGGCGCGCCCAGGGGGTGGGGCGCGACCCCGACCTTGTGGGCCTCTGATAGTGGAAATATGCCCTAGAGGCAATAATAAAGTTGTTATTTATATTTCCTTATATCATGATAAATGTTTATTATTCATGCTATAATTGTACTAACCGGAAACTTAGTACATGTGTGAATACATAGACAAACAGAGTGTCACTAGTTTGCCTCTACTTGACTAGCTCGTTAATCAAAGATGGTTAAGTTTCCTAGCCATGGACCAAAAGTTGTCATTTGATAAACGGGATCACATCATTACAGAATGATGTCATTGACTTGACCCATCCGTTAGCTTAGCACGATGATTATTTAATTTACTGCTATTGCTTTCTCCATAACTTATACATGTTCCTATGACTATGAGATTATGCAACTCCCGAACACCGGAGGAACAGTTAGTGTGCTATCAAACATCACAACGTAACTGGGTGACTATAAAGATGCTCTACAGGTGTCTCCGATGGTGTTTGTTGAGTTGGCACATATCGAGATTAGGATTTGTCACTCCGTGTATCGAAGAGGTATCTCTGGGCCTTCTCGGTAATGCACATCACTATAAGCCTTGCAAGCAATGTGACAGTCGGTGTCAAAACCGGCGGATCTCGGGTATGGGGTCCCGAACTGTGCGTCTAGGCCGGATGGTAACAGGAGGCAAGGGACACGAAGTTTTACCCAGGTTTGGGCCCTCTTGATGGAGGTAAAACCCTACGTCCTGCTTGATTAATATTGATGATATGGGTGTTACAAGAGTAGATCTACCACGAGATCATAGAGGCTAAACCCTAGAAGTTAGCCTATGGTATGATTGTATGTTATGATTGTTGTCCTACGGACTAAAACCCTTCGGTTTATATAGACACCGGAGAGGGTTAGGGTTACACAAGGTCGGTTACAAAGGAGGAGATATCCATATACGTATTGCCTAGCTTGCCTTCCACGCCAAGTAGAGTCCCATCCGGACACGAGACGAAGTCTTCAATCTTGTATCTTCATAGTCTAACAGTCCGGCCAATGGAGATAGTCCGGCTGTTCGGAGACCCCCTAATCCAGGACTCCCTCAGTAGCCACTGAACCAGGCTTCAATGGCGATGAATCCGGCGCGTAGTTGTCTTCGGCATTGCAAGGCGGGTTCCTTCTCCGAATACATCACAGAAGAATTTGAATACGAGGATAGTGTCCGACCCTGCAAAATAAGTTCCACATTCCACCATAGAGAGAATAATGTTTTCGCAGATCTAATTTGCTAGCTTGTTTCAGCAGCATGACGTTATGTCATGGCCCGGTGATTATTCGAACCGTTTCTTTTAACCAGCCCCGCACATAACGCGAGGCAGTTTTTTGACATGTCTTGTCAAAGCAGAGATCGTGTCCCCTTATTATGGGATTCTCATCAATACGGGCGTGGGTAACCCAACCGCGCCATCAATTGCGGCGCTTGGGGGATAAGCGAGTTTTATCAGGCAAGTGGGGACGCTTAATTTTGTCCGCCCATATAAAGGGATAAGGATTCACCTTTCTATCCACGCCTTCTTTCTCCTCTGCTCATCTGCTCCCGCACACTCAAGCTCTAGCGCCCAAGCTCTCACTTCCATCTCAACCTTCTCCAACCATGTCCGGAGCGGGAGGCAAGTGGATGGTCTCCTCCGTCACGGAGGGAGACATCAAGAAACTGAGGAGAGCCGGATACCTGCCCGACAACATCGCGTACCGGCTCCCAGATGAGGGACAACTCATCCCCACCCCCGAGCCCCATGAGAGGGTGGTATTCCTCACCCATTTCCTCCGCGGACTGGGATTCCCTCTCCATCCCTTCGCCCGGGGGCTCATGTTTTATTACGGCCTGGATTTCCATGATCTGGCGCCAAACTTCATCCTCAACATCTCGGCGTTTGTCCTCGTGTGCGAGGCCTTCCTCCGCATCAAGCCCCACTTCGGCTTATGGCTGAAGACCTTCAATGTCAAGCCGAAGGTAGTGAGCGGCCTCCAGGTGGAGTGCGGAGGCGCCATGGTGGGCAAGATGCCCAACATCACATGGCTCGAGGGCACCTTCGTGGATACCATAAAGGGGTGGCAATCGGGGTGGTTCTATATCACCGAGTCGCGCGACCCCGCATGGGTAGCGGCCCCCGAGTTCCGATCTGGCATCCCCATGCGGCTCACCTCCTGGAAAGAGAAGGGCCTGTCCTGGGGTAATTCAAAAGAGCTGACTGGACTCCAGACATGTATTCAAAACATGGTGGACAAGAAGCTCAAGCTCGTCAACATAGTCCAGGTTATGCTCGTCCGCTGGATACTCCCGTGCCAACAACGGGAGTTCACCTTGTGGGAGTTCAACCCGGCGCAACACCGAACTCTGAACATGCTCTTTGACACGACTCATGAAGATGCCTGGAGGGTGCTGTTCAAGGGTGCCGCAGTCCCTCCCCCCATTACTGAGGATCGCGGATTCAGCGTGAAGCGCCAAGACAGTGCGGTAAGCTGTTTTACCTTTTACCGGATACTTGTTCTCTATATAGATTGACTCTATGCGGGATCTGAACTCCCGTGCCGTTAATAGGACTGGCAGAAGATGGCCGGACAAATCAACTGTCCAGCACCCTTGCCCGAAGGCCCTGCAGATGCCCTTCTGGCGAAGATGTTGACTCCGGCCCCTTATAAGGTGCCGGAGAAGACCAAGAAGGCCAAGGGAGCTCGAAAGAGTTCCCAACGCCAGGCGTCGTCAGACTCACCGTCCAATGACTCTGCGGCGCACTCTTCCCCCGAAGACGGGGAAGAGAAAGAAGAGGCTTCCCCACCGACTGGGGGAGACAAGAAAAGGAAGGCCGCCCCAACTAGGGAGGCCGGAGGGTCCAAGAAGGGAAGGACGCTCCTTCCGGACAGCTCCACCGCCGCTGACGAAAGTGAAGACGAGTGGTTGCCCAGGGCCAAGCCCCAGGGGAGATCGTAAGTATTCGGATACCAAAGTAACCCATAGGATTCCTTTGTCGCATTGCTTTCCCTAACACCAAACTCAATTGTGCAGGCCGCCCCGAGCCAATATCGAGGTATCCTCGGACGGCTCCCTGGGTTCGTCGGACATGGATAGCGATCCAGTCCCGACCGCCACCTCCCCTCATCCAGCCGACGACGCCGCGGTGCTGTCTCAAGAGGCACCAAATCGAGGGGGGACAGTCCCGGAGGCGCCTCAAGGCGACCTTCCGGACTCCGGGAGCCGAGGGGACGGGGTCCCCGAGAGCTCCGAGTTCGGCCCTCAGCCGAACACCGCGCTGGACCCTCCAAGGGTTTCGAGCTCGGGCAGGCGGTCCTCTTCTAAGGGGGGTGAGACGCCTGTGCCGATGACCTCTGTCCATCTAGAGGCGCCGGACACTATGTTGGAAGCGCTTCGCAGCGCTTCCATCGAGGAGGAGCACCGCACTATCATGAGTGCAGTGATCCAGAAGGTTCAGTCTGCCAAGAGCGGATTGACTGAAGCCTGTACTAGCCTTCTAACAGGCTTCGAGGTAAGTGTTTTAAAATGTAGTAGAAGTATTACCGCATAGACAGTAGCCCCTGATGCTTTGTTCGGTGTTCGCAAAGAAAAGCCGAACAGAGGATCAAATAATATCGCAAGAGTCTAATATAAGTATGTCAATATGCATATGCAGGCTTCTCTGCTAGCGTCCGCCACACTAACTGCGGAGGTCGCTGTACTGAAGCAGGACCTCGATGGGTCCAAGAAAGAGCTCGGCCTTGTCAAGAGGCAGCTCGAGGAGAACGAAGGTAAGTAATACCCCGTCTATAGATATATGTATATAAAAAAGGACGCGATTGCAAAATGACAGGATTATTGTATGTTTTGCCAGGGGCCACGACCGAGGTGGCGACCCTGAAGCAAGTGCTGAACAAGGCCGAAGATACAGCGGCCAAGGAGCGCACCAAGCGAGAGAGGCACGAGGCTCGGGTTGGCGAGGTGCAGCAAGAGCTCCAGGATCTCGTGACGAAGCACGAGGCGTTGGAGCTTGACTTGAAGACGCGAGAGTTTGAGCTTGCCGCGGCCCGTGAGAGCGCGAAGAGTGCCAAGGCCGAGGCCCAAAAGGCCCTTCAGGAGACCGACACGATGAAGAAGATAGCGGCGGGCAAGGCTTTCTATATGCAAAGCAAGCATGTAAAGGTGAATTACCGATTACTTACCCGAATCCGGAGCTCTTCAGGAGCATTCGCAGATTTGCCCCGCAGTGTGTCCGATGCCGCACTATTCTACCAGGCCGAGGACGGAAGCTCGACGGAGAAGCTGTTCTGGTCTCAGTATGCTGAGGCCGAACATCCGGTGCCAATGAGCAACCAGCTGAAGCAGATGGCCGAGCTACATAAGGCGTCCGATCAGGCCATGAAGGGCTTCATAGTCCGGTTGTGGCCTGGCGACGCCCCTCCGAACAGCTTCTTCGGCCTGGTGAGGCGGCTTGTGGATGCCTGCCCTCGGCTGGAGGTCGTCAAGCGATCCGCCTGCATAGAAGGTGCACGCTGGGCTTTCGCTCATGTAAAAATGCAGTGGGTCAAGCTAGACGCCATGAAGCTGATCAAGGAGGGGCCACCAGAGGGCAAGGAGCACCACCACCCCGAGATGTACTACGAGGGTGTTCTGCCGGGTGCCCGTCTTATCGCGGATGAGTGTTCACAAAATGTAATATTTGAATGAGACTTGGTCGTTTTGGCCTGTATGTGTGAAAACTTGTTTCATATGCGCCATGCAACGCTTGTTTGAATTTAAAATATTACCTTCTGTTTGGCTATTTATCCAATCTAAGAGATGGCTAGTCCTCGGCTTCTGCCCCCATGCCGCTAGTGCTGGGGTGTTCGGGATAAACCTGAGCACTCTTGTTCCCATATTTGGGTCCTTCGAGGGAGGTGCTCAGCACAACGAACAAGGCAACCGGACTAATATTGCTTTATCACTCTCACTTAGCCATAGAATTCTATAATTTTAAATTTCGGTGAAGCCCCTGGTGTTGGAAGGCCGAATTCGGGGAGCAATACACGCCTGTAAGCCGGGCAGAGCCGGCCCCTCGCCCTAAGCGGCATAAGTCTTTAAGGACTCGAAAAACCTCGCCGAACAGCGACCAGTCTCGCGCCTTATCATGACAGTCAATTTTAGCTTTCTCTACTGAGGTGCTCAGCCCGGCAGAACCGGGGCACAATCGCAGTAGTTCTCCTAGCGCCACCTTAGCCGATAGAGCAGAACGTAAGGTACCAAAACATAGGAGCTGGGCAAACCCAACATTTGACCAAAGACATGATTCAGAGCTAATGCATATAATGCTATAAGTTCGGGGTGCCGCACTTGTGAAAGTGTTCGGACTTTTCGCACCATATTGCAGGTATGTAAGCCCCTGGTGCATTGGCCGTACCAGAGTGTACGGTTGCAAGGCGTCGTTAATGAACGCATATATATATACATACATATATATATATAACAAAGTTGCAATAATAGTCGTAATGTCATGGATTGTTTATTAAAAAATTGCATTAAAGCAAAGTGATACGGATAGTGCAATAAGCAAAAGAGTAGGACTAAGTCCCTTCCAAGGGCAAGCTGAGGAATGATATGAAATCTGTAATCAACCTGGGAATTCCGTTGTATAACGTAGTTGTCTGCCTCCTTGGTTGTTGTATCATGTGTTCGACAATGGAGCTGCCGGACAGTGTTTCCAGAGATTAAAGTCCTGAAGGAAAAAGAAAAATAACCAAACGGGAAGCCCCTAGTGCGGTTTAGGCCGCGTTTTGCGGCGTGCCGCAGTTGTGCCCCCCCTCCCCTCCTGTGCCCATGGTATTTTTAATGCGTAATTATGTACGCGCGGCACGAATAATGCTGTTGGGCTGGGTTTGGGGTGGCCGCCGTATTACTACGCGAGCTTAGATCGCGCCAGGCGGTCTGTCTGCCGATTGCCCCGAGCGCGCTTGAAGGTGTCCGAGTTTTGAAACGCCGAACTGGTAGATTGCCTTGAGAGGCTGCTTTGCGCTTCTACTGCAAGGGCCGCGGTGTGCTCCTCTGTTCGGAGAGAGCGCTCTGTGTTTCCATTGACTTTAATAACTCCGCGAGGTCCTCCCATCTTGAGCTTGAGGTATGCATAATGTGGTACCGCATTGAATCTAGCGAATGCGGTTCGTCTGAGCAGTGCGTGATAACCACTGCGGAACGGGACTATATCGAAGATTAACTCTTCGCTTCGGAAGTTATCCAAGGATCCGAAGACCACTTCCAGTGTAATTGAGCCTGTGCAGTGGGCCTCTATGGCTGGAATGATGCCTTTAAAGGTCATTTTTGTGGGTTTGATCCTTGAGGGGTCTACACCCATTTTGCGCACTGTGTCCTGATAAAGCAGGTTCAGGCTGCTGCCGCCATCCATAAGGACTCGAGTGAGGTGAAAGCCGTCGATGATTGGGTCTAGGACCAGTGTGGCGAATCCGCCATGACGAATACCAGTGGGGTGGTCCCTGCGATCGAAGGTGATCAGATAGGAGGACCAAGGGTTGAACTTTGGGGCAACTGGCTCCAACGCATATACGTCCCTCAGCGCATGCTTTCGCTCCCTCTTGGGGATATGGGTTGCGTATATCATGTTCACCATCCGCACTTGCGGGGGAAACCTCTTCTTTCCTCCGGTGTGCGGCTGCCGGGGTTCTTCCTCGTCATCGCTATGCGGCCCTTTGTCCTTGTTTTCGGCAATTAACTTGCCGACCTGCTTGAACACCCAACAATCCCTGTTGGTGTGATTGGCTGGCTTGTCTGGGGTGCCGTGTATTTGACACGAGCGATCGAGTATACGGTCCAAGCTGGACGGACCCGGCGTACTTTGTTTGAATGGCTTTTTCCGCTGACCGGGTTTAGAGCCTTTGAATCCAGCATTGACTGCCGTATCCTTAGTACTTTCACTGTTAATGCAACGCTTATGCTTGTTGCGACGTGACCTGCTATTGCCGTCCTTGGTATCTGAGGTACCATGGTTCTTTGATATGTTATTACTGCGAGCCAACCAGCTGTCTTCTCCCGCATAAAAGCGGGTCATGAGCGTCGTGAGAGCTGCCATAGATTTCGGCTTTTCCTGACCAAGGTGCCGGGCTAGCCACTCGTCTCGGATGTTGTGCTTGAAAGCCGCTAAGGCCTCCGCATCCGGACAATCGACGATTTGATTTTTCTTTGTAAGGAATCGAGTCCAGAATTGCCTGGCTGACTCTTCTGGCTGCTGAATTATGTGGCTCAAGTCATCAGCGTCTGGTGGTCGCACATAAGTGCCCTGAAAGTTGTCGAGGAATGCGGCTTCCAGATCTTCCCAACAGTAATGGAGTCCGCTGGCAAGCTATTAAGCCAATGCCGTGCTGGTCCTTTTTGTTTTAGTGGGAGGTATTTGATGGCATGTAAGTCATCACCGCGGGCCATGTGGATGTGGAGGAGGAAGTCCTCAATCCATACTGCGGGATCTATTGTGCCGTCGTATGATTCAATGTTTACAGGTTTGAAACCTTCTGGGAATTGATGTTCCATTACTTCGTCTGTGAAGCATAAGGGGTGTGTGGCGCCTTCGTATTGGGCTATATCGCGACGTAGCTCGTATGGGTCCTGCCCGCTGTGTTTGGCCCGACCGGATTTGCTTTTACTGTATTCGGCATGACGTTTACTGTCTCGTAGAGTGGTGCGCCCTCGTGATCCGTAGATCGATCTTGAATGCTTTGCTTTGTCCTCCAATATATCTCGCAGGTCTGGCGTATCTCCCCATGCCTTTTTATTTGGATGGCGTTGGGGTGGAGGCTGAGCTTTTGGCTGGAATGCCTCTCTATCGCGGCCATGAGGTGGCCGATCAGCCGTATCATATGCTTCTTCCTCCAGTCGGGGTAGTAACCTGCGCCTTGGGTAACTCTTGAAGGGACGCTCGAGTTTATATTCCTCGGCTGCGAGGACTTCAGTCCATTTGTTAGCTAGCAGATCTTGATCAGCTTGAAGCTGCCGCTGCTTTTTCTTCAGGCTATTTGCCGTGGCCATAAGCCCGCGCTTGAAGCGCTCTTGTTCGATAGGATCCTCTGGTACGGCAAATTCATCGTCGCTGAGGCTTGCCTCATCTTCGGAGGGGGGCATGTAATTGTCATCCTCCTCCTCTCCGCCAGCCGCTCTCTCAGGAGAGCTGGCTCCTTCATCCTCCTGCTCTAAATCTTGCTGGAGGGGATTGTTGTTGTCTTCGGCGCTATCCGGAGTGTTGTTATCTCCTGTGCCGGTATCACCACTTTTGCTTTGGCGGGACTTAGAGCGGCGCCGCTGACGTCGGCGCTTCGGTTGCTTCTTGGAGGGGTCATCCTCCGCCATCTCGTCGCCGTTGCCTTCATTGGGTGTATCCACCATGTATATGTCATACGACGAGGTGGCTTTCCAGTGCCCTATAGGTGCTAGTTCATGTTCGTCTCCTACATCGTCGTCCATACCGTCGATGTCTTCGGAGTCTAAGTCGAGCATGTCGGTTAAATCATCGACCGTGGCTACAAAGTGGGTGGTGGGTGGGCGTCGAATTTCTTTGTCGTCCGCATCCCAATCCCGTTGGCCATAATCCGGCCAGGGCTCTCCTGACAAAGAGAGAGACCTTAGTGAATTCAGAATGTCGCCGAAGGGTGAGTGCTGAAAGATATCCGCGGCGGTGAATTCCATGATCGGCGCCCAATCGGATTCGATTGGCAGGGGCGCGGATGGTTCGGTTTCTGGAAGAGAGTCCGGCACCTTGGAGTCATGGGCTGCATGGAGATTTGTGCTGGTGTTCGGCTTGATCGCCGTTGAGACTGCAACCCCTGAGGTGGTGTCTAACCACCTGTCCTCGATTGGCGCAGTTGGCTCCGAACTAAGGGTCGGAGCTGATGCGGGCGCGGCTTCTGGGGTACTGTTCGGCAGTAGAGCTAGGTCATACCCATCGCGACAGTGGGGCGCGCCCGGCTGCGGCTCGAATCCGTCGAAGATCAAGTCTCCGCGGATGTCGGTCGTGTAGTTCAAACTTCCAAATCTGACCTGATGGCCAGGGGCGTAGCTTTCAATCTGCTCCAGATGGCCAAGCGAATTAGCCCGCAGTGCAAAGCCGCCGAATACGAAGATCTGTCCGGGGAGAAAAGTCTCACCCTGGACCGCATCGCTATCGATGATAGTAGGAGCCATCAAGCCCAACGGCGACGACACAGAGGAACTCTCAATGAAAGCACCAATGTCGGTGTCAAAACCGGCGGATCTTGGGTAGGGGGTCCCGAACTGTGCGTCTAGGCCGGATGGTAACAGGAGGCAAGGGACACAAAGTTTTACCCAGGTCCGGGCCCTCTTGATGGAGGTAAAACCCTACGTCCAGCTTGATTAATATTGATGATATGGGTGTTACAAGAGTAGATCTACCACGAGATCAGAGAGGCTAAACCCTAGAAGCTAGCCTATGGTATGATTGTATGTTATGATTGTTGTCCTACGGACTAAAACCCTTCGGTTTATATAGACACCGGAGAGGCTTAGGGTTACACAAGGTCGGTTACAAAGGAGGAGATATCCATATACGTATTGCCTAGCTTGCCTTCCATGCCAAGTAGAGTCCCATCCGGACACGAGACGAAGTCTTCAATCTTGTATCTTCATAGTCTAATAGTCTGGCCAATGGAGATAGTCCGGCTGTCCGGAGACCCCCTAATCCAGGACTCCCTCAGTGACCAATGGGTTAGTTAAACGAGTAAAGAGACTTGCCGGTAACGAGATTGAACTAGGTATTGAGATACCGACGATAGAATCTCAGGCAAGTAACATACCGATGACAAAGGGAACAACGTATGTTGTTATGCAGTTTGACTGATAAAGATCTTCGTACAATATGTAGGAACCAATTTGAGCATCCAGGGCTATTGGTTTATTGATCGGAGATGAGTCTCGGTCATGTCTACATAGTTCTTGAACCCGTAGGATCCGCACGCTTAATGTTCGGCGATGATTGGTATTATGAATTTATGTGTTTTGATGTACCGAAGGTTGTTCCGAGTCCTGGATGTGATCACGGGATGACGAGTCTCGAAATGGTCGAGACATAAAGATCAATATATTGGAAGCTTATGTTTGGACATCAGAATGGTTCCGGGTGAGTTTGGGAATATACCGGAGTACCAGGAGGTTACCGGACCCCCCTCGGGAAGTATATGGGCCTTATTGGGCCATAGTGGGAGAGAGGAGAAGGGAGCCTAGGAGGGGGCGTGCCTCCAAGCCCAATCCAAATTGGGTGGGGGCCGGTCCCCCCTTCCCTTTCCCCCTCTCTCCCCTTCCTTCCTCTCCTAATCCAACTAGGGAAGGAGGGGGGGGGGAATCCTACTCCCGGTGGGATTAGGACTCCCTTGGGCGCGCCATAGAGGGCCGGCCCCTCCCCCTCCTCCACTTCTTTATATACGGGGGAGGGGGCACCCCATAGACACACAAGTTGACAATTGTCTTAGCCGTGTGCGGTCCCCCCTCCACCATAATCCACCTTGGTTATATCGTTGCAGTGATTATGCGAAGCCCTGTTCCGGTAGCTTCATCATCACCATCATCACGCCGTCATGCTGACAAAACTCTCCCTCGACACTCAGCTGGATCTAGAGTTCGCGGGACGTCTCCGAGTTGAACGTGTGTAGATCGCGGAGGTGCCGTACCTTCGGTGCTAGGATCGGTCGGATCGTGAAGACGTTCGACTACATCAACTGCGTTGTCATAACGCTTCCGCTTACGATCTATGAGGGTACGTGGACGACACTCTTCCACTCTCGTTGCTATGCATCACCATGATAGATCTTGCGTGTGTGTAGGATTTTTTTTGAAATTACTGTGTTCCCGAACAGTGGCATCCGAACCAGTTCTATGCGTAGATGTTATATGCACGAGTAGAACACAAAGGAGTTGTGGGCGTGGGTATATACATATTGCTTGTCATCACTAGTTGATTCTTGATTCAGCGGTATTGTTGGATGAAGTGGCTCAGACCGACATTACGCGTACGCTTACGCGAGACTGGTTCTACCGACGTGCTTCGCACACAGGTGGCTGGTGGGTGTCAGTTTCTCCAACTTTAGTTGAATCGGATTCAATGAACAGGGTTCTTTCTGAAGATCAAAAAGCAATCACTATACCGCGTTGTGGTTTCTGATGCGTAGGTAAGAACGATTCTTGCTCAGCCCGTAGCAGCCACGTAAAACTTGCAATAACAAAGTAGAGGATGTCTAACTTGTTTTTGCAGGGCATGTTGTGATGTGATATGGTTAAGACATGATGCTAAATTTTATTGTATGAGATGATCATGTTTTGTAACAGAGTTATCTGCAACTGGCAGGAGCCATATGGTTGTCGCTTTATTGTATGAAATGCAATCGCCATGTAATTGCTTTACTTTATCACTAAGCGGTAGCGATAGTCGTAGAAGCAATAGTTGGCGAGACGACAATGATGCTTCGATGGAGATCAAGGTGTCAAGCCGTTGACGATGGTGATCATGACGGTGCTTTGGAGATGGAGATCAAAGGCACAAGGTGATGATGGCCATACCATATCACTTATATTGATTTCATGTGGTGTTTATACTTTAAGCATCTTATTTTGCTTAGTTCGGCGGTAGCATTATAAGATGACCTCTCACTAAATTTCAAGGTATAAGTGTTCTCCCTGAGTATGCACCGTTGCTACAGTTCCTCGTGCCAAGACACCATATGATGATCGGGTGTGATAAGCTCTACGTTCACATACAACGGGTGCAACCTGTTTTGCACGCGTGGAATACTCGGGTTAAACTTGACGAGCCTAGCATATGCAGATATGGCCTCGGAACACTGAGACTGAAAGGTTGAGCATGAATCCTATAGTAGATATGATCAACATAGTGATGTTCACCATTGAAAACTACTCCATCTCACGTGATGATCAGACATGGTTTAGTTGATATGGATCACGTGATCACTTAGATGATTAGAGAGATGTCTATCTAAGTGGGAGTTCTTAAGTAATTTGATTAATTGAACTTTAATTTATCATGAGATTAGTACCTGATAGTATTTTGCATGTCTATGTTGTTGTAGATTGATGGCCCGTGCTGTTGTTCCATTGATTTTTAATGCGTTCCTAGAGAAAGCTAAGTTGAAATATGATGGTAGCAATTACACGGACTGGGTCCATAACTTGAGTATTATCCTCATTGTTGCACATAAGAGTTACGTCCTGGAAGCACCGCTAGGTGACAAACCCGTTGCAGGAGCAACATCAGATGTTGTGAACACCTGGCAGAGCAAAGTTCATGACTACTCGATAGTTCAGTGTGCCATGCTTTACGGCTTAGAACCGGGACTTCAACGATGTTTTGAACGTCATGGAGCATATGAGATGTTCCAGGAGTTGAACTTAATATTTCAAGCAAATGCCCGGATTGAGAGATATTAAGTCTCCAATAAATTCTACAACTGCAAAATGGAGGAGAATAGTTCTGTCAGTGAACATATACTCAGAATGTCTGGGTACCACAACCACTTGACTCAACTGGGAGTTAATCTTCCTGATGATAGTATCATTGACAGAGTTCTTCAATCGCTGCCACCAAGCTACAAGAGCTTCGTGATGAACTATAATTTGCAAGGGATGGATAAGACGATTCCTGAGCTCTTCGCAATGCTAAAGGCTGCAGAGGTAGAAATCAAGAAGGAGCATCAAGTGTTGATGGTCAACAAGACCACCAGTTTCAAGAAAAAGGGTAAAGGGAATAAGAGGAATGAGGGAGTCCTGGATTAGGGGGTCTCCGGATAGCCGGACTATCTCCATTGGCCGGACTGTTAGACTATGAAGATACAAGATTGAAGACTTCGTCTCGTGTCTGGATGGGACTCTACTTGGCGTGGAAGGCAAGCTAGGCAATACGTATATGGATATCTCCTCCTTTGTAACCGACCTTGTCTAACCCTAACCCTCTCCGATGTCTATATAAACCGAAGGGTTTTAGTCCGTAGGACAACAATCATAACATACAATCATACCATAGGCTAGCTTCTATGGTTTAGCCTCTCTGATCTCGTGGTAGATCTACTCTTGTAACACCCATATCATCAATATTAATCAAGAAAGACGTAGGGTTTTACCTCCATCATGAGGGCCCGAACCTGGGTAAAACCTCGTGTCCCTTGCCTCCTGTTACCATCCGGCCTAGATGCACAGTTCGGGACCCCCTACCCGAGATCCGCCGGTTTTGACACCGACATTGGTGCTTTCATTGAGAGTTCCTCTGTGTTGTCGCCGTTGGGCTTGATGGCTCCTACTATCATCGATAGCGATGCGGTCCAGGGTGAGACTTCTCTCCCCGGACAGATCTTCGTATTCGGGGGCTTTGCACTGCAGGCTAATTCGCTTGGCCATCTGGAGCAGATTGAAAGCTACGCCCTGGCCATCAGGTCAGATTTGGAAGTTTGAACTACACGACCGACATCCGCGGAGACTTGATCTTCGACGGATTCGAGACGCAGCCGGACGCGCCCCACTGTCGCGATGGGTATGACCTAGCTCTACCGCCAAACAGTACCCTAGAAGCCGCGCCCGCATCAGCTCCGACCCTTAGTTCAGAGCCAACTGTGCCAATCGAGGACGGCTGGTTAGACACCACCTTAGGGGTTGCAGTCTCAACGGCGATCGAGCCAAACACCAGCACAAATCTCCGTGCAGCTCGTGACTCCAAGGTGCCGGACTCTGTTCCGGAAACCGAACCATCTGCGCCCCTGTCAACCGAATCCGATTGGGTGCCGATCATGGAATTCACCGCTGCAGATATCTTTCAGCACTCGCCCTTCGGCGACATTCTGAATTCACTAAGGTCTCTCTCTTTGTCAGGAGAGCCCTGGACGGATTATGGCCAACAGGATTGGGATGTGGACGACGAAGAAATTCGACGCCCACCCACCACCCACTTTGTAGCCACGGTCGATGATTTAACCGACGTGCTCGACTTTGACTCCGAAGACATCGACGGTATGGACGACGATGTAGGAGACGAACATGAACCAGCACCTATAGGGCACTAGAAAGCCACCTCGTCGTATGACATATACATGGTGGATACACCCAATGAAGGCAACGGCGACGAGATGGCGGAGGATGACCCCTCCAAGAAGCAACCCAAGCGCCGACGTCAGCAGCGCCGCTCTAAGTCCCGCCAAAGCAAAAGTGGTGATACCGACACAGGAGATAATAACACTCCAGATAGCGCCGAAGACAACAACAATCCCCTCCAGCAAGATTTAGAGCAGGAGGATGAAGGAGCCAGCTCTCCTGAGAGAGCGGCTGGCGGAGAGGAGGAGGAGGACAATTACATGCCCCCTCCGAAGACGAGGCAAGCCTCGTCGACGATGAGTTCGACGTACCAGAGGATCCCGTCGAACAAGAGCGCTTCAAGCGCAGGCTTATGGCCACGGCAAATAGCCTGAAGAAAAAGCAGCAGCAGCTTCAAGCTGATCAAGATCTGCTAGCTGACAAATGGACTGAAGTCCTCGTAGCCGAGGAATATAAACTCGAGCGTCCCTTCAAGAATTACCCAAGGCGCAGGTTACTACCCTGACTGGAGGAAGAATCGTATGATACGGCTGATCGGCCACCTCGTGGCCGCGATAGAGAGGCATTCCAGCCAAAAGCTCAACCTCCACCCCAACGCTATCCAAATAAAAAGGCATGGGGAGATACGCCAGACCTGCGAGACATATTTGAGGACAAAGCAAAGCATTCAAGATCGATCTACGGATCACGAGGGCGCATCACTCTACGAGACGGTAAACGTCATGCCGGATACAGTAAAAGAAAATCCGGCCAGGCCGAACACAGCGGGCAGGACCCATACGAGCTGCGTCGCGATATAGCCCAATACAGAGGCGCCGCACACCCCTTATGCTTCACAGACGAAGTAATGGAACATCAATTCCCAGAAGGTTTCAAACCTGTAAACATTGAATCATATGACGGCACAACAGATCCCGCAGTATGGATTGAGGACTTCCTCCTCCACATCCACATGGCCCGCGGTGATGACTTACATACCATCAAATACCTCCCATTAAAATCAAAGGACCAGCGCGGCATTGGCTTAATAGCTTGCCAGCGGACTCCATTAGCTGTTGGGAAGATCTGGAAGCCGCATTCCTCGACAACTTTCAAGGCACTTATCTGCGACCACGAGACGCCGATGACTTGAGCCACATAATTCAACGGCCAGAAGAGTCGGCCAGGCAATTCTGGACTCGGTTCCTTACAAAGAAAAATCAAATCGTCGACTGTCCGGATGCGGAGGCCTTAGCGGCTTTCAAGCACAACATCCGAGATGAGTGGCTAGCCCGACACCTTGGTCAGGAAAAGCCGAAATCTATGGCAGCTCTCACGACGCTCATGACCCGCTTTTGTGCGGGAGAAGACAGCTGGTTGGCTCGCAGTAATAACATATCAAAGAACCATGGTACCTCAGATACCAAGGACGACAATAGCAGGTCACGTCGCAACAAGCATAAGTGCCGCATTAACAGCGAAAGTACTGAGGATACGACATTCAATGCCGGATTCAAAGGATCTAAACCCGGTCAGCGGAAAAAGCCATTCAAACAAAGTACGTTGGGTCCGTCCAGCTTGGACCGTATACTCGATCGCTCGTGTCAAATACACGGCACCCTAGACAAGCCAGCCAATCACACCAACAGGGATTGTTGGGTGTTCAAGCAGGCCGGCAAGTTAATTGCCAAAAATAAGGACAAAGGGCTGCATAGCGATGACAAGGAAGAACCCCGGCAGCCGCACACCGAAGGACAGAAGAGGTTTCCCCCGCAAGTGCGGACGGTGAACATGATATACGCAACCCATATCCCCAAGAGGGAGCGGAAGCGTGCGCTGAGGGACGTATATGCGTTGGGGCCAGTCGCCCCAAAGTTCAGCCCTTGGTCCTCCTATCCGATCACCTTTGATAGCAGGGACCACCCCACTAGTATCCGTCATGGCGGATTCGCCGCACTAGTCCTAGACCCAATCATCGACGGATTTCACCTCAGTCGAGTCCTTATGGATGGCGGCAGCAGCCTGAACCTGCTTTATCAGGACACAATGCGCAAAATGGGTATAGACCCCTCAAGGATCAAACCCACAAAAACGACCTTTAAAGGCGTCATTCCAGGCGTAGAGGCCCACTCCACAGGCTCAATTACACTGGAAGTAGTCTTCGGATCCCCGGATAACTTCCGAAGCGAAGAGTTAATCTTCGATATAGTCCCGTTCCGCAGTGGTTATCACGCACTGCTCGGACGAACCGCATTCGCTAGATTCAATGCGGTACCACATTATGCCAGGACCTCGCGGAGTTATTACAGTCAATGGAAACACAGAGCGCTCTCTCCGAAAAGAGGAGCACACCGCGGCCCTTGCAGCAGAAGTGCAAAGCAGCCTCTCAAGGCAATCTACCAGTTCGGCGTTTTAAAACCCGGACACCTTCAAGCGCGCTCGGGGCAATCGGCAGACAGACCGCCTGACGCGATCTGAGCTCGCGTAGCAATTCGGCAGCCACCCCAAACCCAGCCCAACGGCGTTATTCGTGTCGCGCGTACATAATTACGCATTAAAAATACCATGGGCACATGAGGGGAGGGGGGGCACAACTGCGGCACGCCCCAAAACGCGGCCTAAACCGCACTAGGGGCTTCCCGTTTGGTTATTTTTCTTTTTTCTTTCAGGACTTTAATCTCTGGAAACACTGTCCGGCAGCTCCATTGTGGAACACATGATACAACAACCAAGGAGGCAGACAACTACGTTATACAACAGAATTCCCAGGTTTATTACAGATTTCATATCATTCCTCAGCTCGCCCTTGGAAGGGACATAGTCCTACTCTTTTGCTTATTGCACTATCTGTATCACTCTGCTTTAATGCAAATTTTTTTAATAAACAATGCATGACATTACGACTATTATTGCATCTTTGTTTTATATATATATATATATAGAGTGGCACTATTCTAATTCCAGGATTAGAATAACTATTTGGATCACAGCAACCCTATATAGGGCCCGACAGGGCCCTCCCGAACTTCCGAACAGTCGCCGGCCCGACAGGATCCATTGGATCCCGAGGCCCCCCGACAGGATCCACCTGATCACGATCCCAATCCCGAGCCGCCCCAGCCCCCGTCCTCCCCTCGATCCCCCGACCTCCCCCTCATCGCCACCGATCTTCGTCGGATCCGCCGCCTACCTTCCTTCCCCAGCTCCTGGCCGGCCGGATCCGCCGCCTCCCTTCCTTCCCCAGCTCCTGGCCGGCCACCGGCCACCGGCGCGGGCGAGCGAGCGACGGCGGACGCCGGCGCGAGGGAGCCCGCGTCGCCTGGACGCGGCGAAGCCGCCATGGACTTTAGGAAGCCGCATCCTTGTCCCATCGTCACCGCCCGAAGCCTTGGCAGACCAGATGACGGCCCCGATGCAAGCAACGGCGAGCGGCCCGACCAATAGAGCAACTCCTCCGCGGAGGCGGCATCGGCTGCGCCCTCAAATTCAGCGGCAAAAGTACATGAACTTCCTCCCAATTTTGCCTTCTTCTTCAATCTTGCCTTCTCTGACCTTCTTGCTTCGTGCAGATGAACTTCGCGCCCCCTGCAAGACATGGATTGCCATGGAATTCCTCTACTACCTCCACGACGAATTGTTCTCAAGGTGGCCTATCATCAGCTGTTGGAAAAAGATTGGCCGAACTTCTAGCCAGGGTATGGTTGAACTTCTTCCTTCCTTTGGTTTGTTATTTGCCTATAGCCATGTGAAGTTCAGGTGGTGTGTGAGCCTCAGTCCAGGCTACAAAAGCTTTTTAAAATTCTGCCTGCTTACAACCATGTGAAGTACTGGTAGTGTGTGAGCCTCAGTCCAGGCTACAAAACAACATTGTAAAAATCTGCCTGCTTACAGGCATGTGAAGTTCAGGTAGTATGTGAGCCTCAGTCCAGGCTACAAAAACTATAAAATCTGCCTGCATTCACATTCACATGTGAAGTTCAACTAGTAAGTGTGCTAGAGTTCAGGTTGGTATGTCTCTGGTTCTGTGCAAAAATAAAAATAAAAGGAAAATAAAACATGCACGTGATATGACATGAAGGTCAGGTTGGTATGCACTAGCAGTCCATCCATTCAAACGCATGAAGGTTCGGGTTTTTAACTATAGATAGTATTTCCCCTTTGCAAAACAGGAAGTTCAGGTTGTGGACAGTGCTCAGTTCAGGTGCATATAAGTAATAAAATATTGTAGAATTAAAAAATAGGATGTGAAGTTAATTCTGTGAAGGGTGCTCAGTTCAGGTACAAAAGTATTGGCAGATGCTCAGCTCAGTGCATAGTGTGATGGCTATCACCACTTTTATATGAGAAGTTCAGGCTGTGAATAATGCTAAGTTCAGTTACAAAGGTATAGGCAGATATAACTTGTGTGCTAATAAACATTTTTTTCTTTTATGTCAGGAAGACGAGAGACACATGAAGAAACTTAGAAGTTCCCAGCAGCAAGTACACAATCCAAAGCCTGTACGCATTGCACCACCCCCTCAATGGGTCACGCCTCAAACGCACCAACAGCATTACCAACCTGCTCCAGACCAAAAATGGATGACACCCGAAACACACGGATACTTCCGAGATGCTGGGTCACAGCCCTATCCGCACAGGTTTGCGCCTCCACCTAATTGGGTGACGCCGGAAATCCCCCGCGGATTCTTTGTATCCACAAGCAGGCTCCCAAGCACGCCGATGGAGGAGGGGGTTAGCTCAAGTCATGCGTGTAACTATGGAGGTTATCCTGGTGTGCCTCGTCAACGCCAAAGCCAAGCAACTAAACCGGATCCCAGGACAAATCCAACAGCAACACACACGGAGGAGAGTGATCTGCACACTACCACTGTTTGATCCTGCTGCTGCTGCTACAAGTCAGAATTGTACGGGTGATAAGGTAGATGGATTGCTTCACAAAACAAAAGAGCAAACCAAGACCAGGATCGCAATACCTCCACAACCACCTCAAGCAAAAAGGACGCAAACAAGAGAGAGGCCATCTTCAGCCCTCCTTCCTCCTCGTGATCCACTGCTGCATCCTGCTATGATTACTCCGCCATGCCCCATCCCAGAGGGACAACAACCGACACCGGCGGAGTTGTGATCATACACGCAAGTAAGTGAAACAAAAAATATTTATATACGCATCTTGTATTATCTGCACATTTTCTGCTCCCTCCAGAATAACAAGTTCATAAACTGCATTTTAACGTGCTGTTTGGATTATTATTTTTTCTTTTTCTGCAGACGCCGGATCTACCGGATTATCTAATACCAAGACTAAAGATGTGATTCAAAGATGTAGAGAAAGCAAGGGAATTTTATAACAGATACGCCAGGCACGCTGGTTTTGGAATCAGGAAGACGGGTGGAAATGACAACCACAAGTATTTTGTTTGCGCCTTCCAAGGGATACACACATCTTCTGTTTCAGAGGCCAATAGGGAGCGAAACAAAACATCGCAGATGACGGGATGCAATGCAAGAATGAGGGTGGAGGTGCAGGAGGATGACACATGCGTGGCAGTGGACATTGAGTACAATCATAATCACCAGCTCATGCAAACTGATGACATGCTGGTATTTTTGCACTCACACAAGAATTATGACCCCACTATTCTGGAGTATGTAAAGCTTCTGCAGTACCATGATGTCAAGCACACAACAATCATGTCCATGCTATCTGAAAATGAAGATGGAAGCTACTTCCTAAGCATGACCGGACGAGACCTACTAAACTAGTAAGTATTCAAACACCCACATGCTGCAATGTAAAATAGCATCCTAGCTCACAATCCCTTTGATAGCAAAAATAACAAATGCATGTTGGCGTGTGATTTGCAGGAAAGCCATGAATGGAAGGAAAGATGATTTGGATGATGTATTAAAACTTGTTTCATTCTTCAAAGACATGAAGGCAATAAATGATGAGTTTTTCTATGACATCCAAGTGGACAAGGACAAGTCAATTAAAAACATTTTCTGGTCCAATGCAAGCTGCCGAGGAGCCTACTAGGACTTCGGCGATTGTGTAACATTTGACACGACTTACAAGACCAACAGATTTCATATGCCCCTGGGAGTGTTTGTTGGAACAAACCATCACTTGCAGTCAACGATATTTGCTGTTGCCCTGATAAGAGACGAAGATGCAAAGCCATTCAAGTGGCTGTTTGATACATTTCTATGGTGCATGAACAACAAGCACCCAACTTGCATTCTAACAGGTGAGTTCAAAAAAAAACTCCTCAAGTTTCATCATCTTTTCAGTCTACGGGTCTCTGTTGATTGGCTACATTTGTTTTTTTTGAAAATATGTAAAGAATGCAGTTCAACCACTATTAGCACAAAAGTCCAACTAGCAATACAAGAAAGCAAAATTATCTCACATGTTTAGAAAAAAAGTAGTTATGAATGTGAAGTTCAAGTACATGAATCATAGAAGTTCAAGGACGAAGCTGTTAGATAAAAATACGTAGCATGTTCAGAAAAACATAGTTATTTATGTGAAGTTCAATCACTGCTACCACAGAAGTTCAACAACACTGCTGTAAGAAAAATTTTGAGTGTGACACTACTAGTTTGTCCTACTACTAACTGTGAAGTTCAAGCACTGGTACCACAGAAGTTCAGCAACACTGCTGTAAGAAAAAAATACATGTGACATTCTTAGATAGCCATACTACTAGATGTGAAGTTCAATTACTTGTGCAACATAAGTTCACCATCAGTACAAAAAAGAATCAAGTTTCATTTTTTTAATTCATGCAGACCAGTGCCCATCGATGGCGAAAGCTATACCACAATCATTTCCAAACACCGTCCACAAGCTATGCCATTGGCACATATTGAAGAAGTACAGGGAATACCTCGCATTGCTGTACAAAAAGTATAAAACATTCAAAGAGGAGTTGACAGCTATATTGAACTGGCCGCTGATGCCAACGGAGTTTGAAGATGCCTGGGCTGAACTCGTGCACAAGTACCACCCGGAGAACGACCAGATGATGATGCAGCTCTGGAGTGATAGGAAGATGTGGATTTCAGCATATTACAAGAACATTTTCTGTGCTGGAATGACTTCCACACAACAAAGCGACAGCATGAACCACGTGCTAAAGAAAGGGTTTGTCAAGGGGACCCAGAACCTACACAAGTTTGCTAGGCGGGTCAATGCTTGCATACAAACTCGGATGCAGAAGGAGAACGAGCAAACAATGACCAGCATGGTATGATGACAAGTACAAAACACCACCATCATGTTCTGTTTACCTTCAACATGTGCACTTTGAATTTTAAAAAATGAAACCCATGATTCTGCTTCGACTAATATCTTACTTTTTGACATGTGCAGACCAATCCTGTGACAAAGACAACTTACGGCTACGAGGAAGACATGTCTATCAAGTACACGAGAGCCGTGTACACCGAGATGAGGAATAGGATGAGAAAGGCCACACTATTTCGCGCAAAGCGTACAACAGGGTCCACTAAGTACCTTGTGTACTACCACAACAAGCCTGTCCATGATGATGAAGAAAGATTTTCCTGGTCAAAGCATGAATTCCAGGTTGTAGCTGACCCAGACAATGAAATATACAAGTGTGAATGCGAGCTCTGGACACACACAGGTGAGCGGGAAAACAAACTCATTAAATAGCTAGACTAGTAGTATCAGATCAAAATTTATGAAACTCATTGCTGGCTCACAAACTATGTATTCTGCATTCATCACAAAATGCAGGCCTGTTCTGCCTTCACATCATGAACATACTGGACTACCTGAAGCCTGACAAATTTCCAAACAAGTATATCCTCAAACGGTACACAAAGACTGCAAAATCACAGCCAACCTTTGATACAAGGGACTACAACACAACCGCATCGGATGGCAGCTCAAGGCTATCGAAGCAAGACATCTTGCCGCGGCTGAATTTGATGGTTAACAAGAAAGCGATGAGATGTGACCAGCAGTATGACAGAGCCCACTATGTTCTCAAGAGGCTCGTGGAAGAGCTTGATGCAATACATTCCGCAAATCGAGCGGATGCTGACGAAAGGATGGCTGAAGAGGACGCTGAAATTGAAGATGACCTTCACTATTATGCAGCTGAAATGCTCAACGCCGCCGCTGAAGACAACCAATGCAAGCAGGGTGATGGCCAATCAATGGAGCAGCGACAGCAAGAGACGATGAAACTGCCGCTGTATTCCGAAACAAAGGGTAGGAAGAAAATTACTGCAGCAAAGAAAAGTGACAAGAGAGCGCAAATAAAGGCACCACCTGCAGGAAGAGTCGTGGTGCTCGATGAGAATGGAGTGCCACTTGGACACAGGAAATGTAGTGTGTGCAACCAGGTTGCGGGACACAACAAGCTGACCTGTCCAACACTCTTGGAAAGAAACAATGCCGAGGAGATCAAGCAACCCAAATCTCAAAAACAGCAACCCAAAGTTATGGAACAAAAGAAGGGACCACACCCACAGAAAGCAAGCACCAGACTTTGTAGCATATGCAAGGAGTATGAACCACATAATTCAATAACATGCCCGAAGCGAGCAGATGCTGAAAAGACAAGCAAAAAGCCAGAGAAGAAACAGAAAGCAAAACCCAGAGCCAGCAACAAGAAAGAGGTGGAAGAGGAAGAGGAAGACGAAGACGAAGACACCGTCAAAGAAGAGGAAGACGAAGAGGAAGAGAACGATGAAGAGAAAGAGGAAGAGGATGATGAAGAGGAAGAGGAAGAGGACGATGAAGAGGAATATGAAGAGGAAGAGGTACATGTCAAGCAAAAACCTATACAACCAAATCCTAGGAGGAGCGCAAGGCTGATGAACAGTTAGAATAGGTCAATTTACACAATGCAAACTTATGTCATGTTAATGCCCAGAATATTATGTCATCCCCTTTTATTGTTGAACTTTCAAAGAAGTCCTGGTAACATACACTGTGAAGTTCACGTAGTATTACTGCAGAAGTCCTGGTATGTTATGAGATGAAGTGCTGTGCTGATGACGTACTGCATGAAAGAGCAAGCAGTAATAAAATGAAAAACATACACTGTGAAGTTCAAGTAATATTACTGCAGAAGTCCTGGTATGTTATGGGATGAAGTGATGTGCTGGTGATGTATTGCATGAAAGTGCAAGCAAGAACAAACATGAAAAACATATACTGTGAAGTTCAAGTAAGCTTACTGCAGAAGTCCTGGTATATTATGGCAGGAGGTGCTTGTGTTGTATTCCATAAAAGTGCAACCAACAAATAATCATATAGTATTGAAGTTCAGGTCAGCTTATAGAAGAAGTTCTGGTATATAAAATCGATGTAGGAAAAAATATGCTTAAAAAATAAAGTTTCACCGCATAAACTAAGGTTAGCAAGCCTAAGACAACGCGTTCAAATGTGAAGTTCTGCTTGGATACGTGCAGAAGTTCATGTACAATGCCAACAAAAGATAAAGAAACGTCAACAATATTTCTGCACAGATTTACATATGAAATACGTTTGCACTTGAAAAAACACAAAAAAAAAATATAGATTCTACGCAAAAGCATACATATTGGTTGGGTTGAACATTACCAATACATTACACAACACAAAATATCCTCTCCATCTGAAACCAGCAGCCCAGCCACATCTCAAAGCAGAAGTTCAAGTCTACGATCATATGTTGGGAGCCCGAAAATAAACAACACAAGAAAAATCAAGCAGTTAAACCAAAACCGAGGCAGAAGTTCAGGTACATCTGTTGGGGCAAAAACATTCAACACATGGATACTGAAAAACGACACAGTACATTGAAATTCACAAAGCCAAATCATTCTTCACACCAAATGCATTTGTCCACAATATCATAAATAATAGTGCTGCACCTATAGATACACAAATCACTAAAAACATTCTTACAACCAAATCTTTACGGAATTGTTCCAATCATTGTCAAACCTGAAAATCTGTACGAAATCAAATCTACAGATGAAACTAATGCTTCAAATTCACGGGCCAAAGGACTGGATCTCTTTAGGGAGCTCTGAACGCACGGCTTCATTCTTCTCGCTAAAAATCAGAGTGTGCATGAACTCAGCCTTCCAGTCATCTGCAGTAGCCTGCAAACAAAGAAAGGTGAAAATGATGGTTTAGTAACGGATATCTAAAACCACAGCAGGAGCGTCTCAACAAAAAAACACAAGAATAATCAAAGGATGATGAGACAAGAACAAAGACAGAACATACTTCCACATCACCAAAATCTTCAACAATCTCATCGCCATCATACAAAGAGCTGAACTTCATGGCAAAGAAACCACAATCATTACTCTTCTGCTTCGGAACATCGATGAAAGTCGGCCTCTTTGCAATAGTCACCCAGTTAGGCTGCTTGCTCGCCTTGTATGCAGCCTTGCCGTACACCTCCTCTAGCAACCCAACAAATCTCTTCATCTGCCGGAAATAACAAAATTAGATGAAGTCAAAAACATGTTATCCAAAATAGTTAAGTTCAGGTACATAAAAAAGCGACACTTGCATAAGATCCACCTAAACAAAATAGCAGAAGTTCAACTTCTAAATGACAGTCAGTTCAAGCAGTATTACCAAAACAGAGACAACAACATATTTTGTCAACACAAGGCATAATAAACTTCGTGTCAAACAAGAGAATGTGAAAGGAGGTTCAGGCTAAGAAACACTCACGATATTTTGGCAGTCCCCGTGGAAACTCGATCGCGACGTTTGCATATTATCGTAAGAAAGTGAATCAAGGATGTCAATGCTCCCACGATATCTATTCAACACATACACACTGTAGTGCGCCATTGTGCCAATTGGCTTGAATAGAATCAAGAAAACCTGCCAAGAATGAAAGGACCGGTGAACACAAACTATAAAAGCATATGTACTGAAGAACCGGCATGAACAAAAACTTCTTGACAAACTCAGCAAAAGGATGCACATGAAATTAAAAAAAGCAAGAGTTATGAAAACCTAACTAGCTTTGCGTTAAGAAGGTCTTCTTCCTTGCGAACAAACATTGGGAGGAGACCAGCAGATTTTTTTTGCATCAAACTTTGGAACTGTTGCACCGAAGAAATCATACTCCAGGCAGTATTGTACATTCACAAAAACACAATTAAAACACCTCCCAAATGCTACTACAACAAAACTAAGGCAAAAAGAAGGAGATAGGGGTGCAAAGAACTAAAACCTGTATGAAGTAGGGACTAAGTACAACCCTGTCAGCACTAGTCAATATCTCAGAGGTCTCCGGCTTATTCTTCCACAAATTTATGAGATAATCCATTATGTCTCCTTCCATCTGCTGCCCTTCACCGAAAAGTGTATAAAGGACAAGTCCTGTGAGGTCAATCACATTCGCAGGGATGGTAAACATGCAGTAGCTTGTCCTGCAGAATACAAAAGGATGGTAAAAAAATATTAGCAGTTCAGATACAATAACAGACAGAAGTTCAGACACTATAACTCAAAAGGCAAGAGGAGACATAAAATAGAAGTTCAGATACTACAACAACGGCAGTTCAGACAATACAACAACAGAAGTTCAAACACTACAACTCCAAGGCAAGGGAGCGACAGATGAGGGTAACTCACTCAGAATGCTTCTCTAGACCGTCTTTACTCAACACATACTGTTTCAACTTCCGGGCCTCGGATAGATGAGGGTAACTGTATTTTTTCAGGGGAGCGACAGGAGAACGCCACTTCAAAGGCAATCTTGATGCTCTCTTGGAGGAAGTTATGTTCCAAGACTCAACTGCCGGTTTCCTCCTGGTGATCACAACATTCTTCCCACCTCTACCAGCAATAGTACTAGCAACACATTTAGCATTCTTCGGGTAAGCAATCTTCTCAAAATCATCATCGGACGAAATCACTTCTGCTTCGGCTGCTTCGGCTGCATTAGCCTTCCTGTAGCAAGGGGTTTTTCGAGTACCACGAATACCACCAGCCTGCTTCCCCAACTTGGAAGGAATAAGGGTCCGAGGTCTATCATCTTCTATCGGAGCTGTACTCATCGGTTCCTCCCTAGGCTGGTATTCCTGTGACCCGAGGAATGAGTAGTGGTAATCGGTCAGCTCCAACGGTTCCACTGTCAAAGAAAAAAGGAAGAGAAAACATCACCATTAAATACAACTGAGGTTCAGGAACATCACAATGTGCAGTCCAACTAATAAAGATGACATGGTTACTACTCAAGCTGACCTAAAAAAAATAGTTGCAGTAAAAAACTAAATGAAGTTCAGGCACAACCAGAGGCACAGTTCAAGATAAACCGATGAACTGTAAATCATTCAACTACATCTAACAAAACCATAGAAAGGCATCATCTCTAAAGTTCAATTATAAAAGAAAATGCTCATGTCCATTTAAGCAAAACAAAACACACAAGCAAAATTAAAAAAGATAGAAATGAAGTTCATGTACAAAGAAAATGCTCCTCTCCTTCCGAAACCAGCAGCCCAGCCAAACCTCAAGCAGAAGTCCAAGTTCAGAGAAAAATATGAAGTTCAGGTAGAATAAAAGATGCAGTGCAGGTAAGCAGTACAAGTTCCAAAATACTTACATGTGTAGTAGCCAAACAGAGCTTGGAAGTCTGTCTCAAACAGGTTAGAAGAAGCGATTGAGTACAGCCACGTCTTCCTGATATCCCCGATATTCTCATGGGAATAATTTGCAAGAACCCCGTCATGATACGAATTAACACTCGTAAGCATGAAGAATCCGCAGTCGATACTGCCATCAAACAAAGTAAAAGAAATAGTGTTAGGACAGAAAAAGAAAGCCAACGAATTAAACACGTCGCAGCTTAAGTACAACTACAGTTAAACAGATGTGATAAAGAGAAAAAGTCGAACTCATACTTGTTTTGCTGCTGGGGGACATCAATCCAATCCAGAGGGAAATTGTCGATGCTAATAGGACTGAAGGGTGTCTCCCTGTCGTTGCTGGCATCCTTCCAAAGCCTCTTGATGTTGTCGGTCATCTGTCGAAACAGGCGTACCGCACATCATCTTTTGGTCCATAGTAGGAATCGAGAAGCTGGAACCTTGAATTCTTCAGGTCAAGGAATACCGACACCCAATGACCGACACCACCCATGGAAGCAGGAAGCTCAGGCAGGTCAAAAGTAGGGAAAACAACCTGAAGCATCATAAACAAACGAATCATTAAAAAAATGAGAATTAATATCAGAATGGTACAAAAGAAAAATAAAACAAATATTAACATAGTGGATCACACTGCAAAACTAATACAGAGGCAAAGAACAAGATATTGCATACCGAATCATGTGCATCCATGCTATCTGGACCACTCGCCATGAAGTACTTCCTCACACGGGAATCAAATTGATCTCTGAAAATCTTGTCCTAAAATAATGCAGACAACACCAACATATGAAAAAATACAAAAATGAGACGAACAAGTTTTAACTAAAATGGTAAGGAACAAAACAGAAAAGAAATCACTGTATGGTTGACTTACACAAACCCAATACGGCAGCATGAGTTTATCCGATCCCTGGTACTTCGCACGTAGACAATAGAGTGCACACTCAGCTACATTAGATGTAAGCATTCCGCAAGGACCAAAAGATATTGCGACTTCTTGAACAGAAGCTTCACACTCCTTGTTTTGGAACATAATCATTGATCTAAAACAAGCGAATAGAAAGTAAAACAAGTTCAGTAGCAGGAACTCAGGAAGTTCATAACACATGTTAGCACAGAAGTTCAACTATATCACAACAGGCAGTACAGTAAAAAAGAGGCCAGAAGTTCAGCGCCAGAGAAGCAAAAAAACAAGAAGTTCAGGTACATAGAGTTGAGAAGTTCAGGTATGAAACCACAGGCAGTTCACAGGGGGTACATGGATGATGTAAATGTTGAGCAGCTGCACTCACCTCTTGGAACGGTCGTTCCTAAGCCTAGTTACACTGTAATAAAAGTCATCAACCTTCTTTTGCACGACAGCAAGGTCGCTATCTACTCACCAAAAAGAAAATAGCAATTAACAGCAACACTCAAAGCACATAGATTCACGACAGTTTCAATTAAGACCAACATTCAAGCATAAACATTCAAAACATAAGCACATCTCAGCTGCTACATCAGAAAAGATAAAACCACAGCATCATAGACATCACAACCCATGCATTACAAACCTCCACCCACATAGAAAATAGGTTCACTTAACATTCTTTACAACCCACACGACGAACAACAAAACCAGAAGTTCAACCTAGACCACACAGGCAGTTCACAGGGGATATCATGGACTAAACCAAACAACAAAGAGGGAAGGGGATGGGGAAATAAGAGAGAAGCATGCTCCTCTCTTCATGGATCCTTGCCTAGACCAGTGGCAGCACTGGAATGATCAACCTCCTCTCCATAGCTATCGCTTTCGGTATCTTCATCATCGTCTCCAGCAAACGTTGCAGCGTCGTCAGGAAGGACACCAGCAGCAGCTGGAGCAGCTGGAGAATCTAAAACAAGAAAAACTTTTGGTTGTGCCTGTATAGCATTAACATCAACTGATGGCTCTGCTGCAGGAGACTTCTCCGGGCTTGCAGCAGCACTACCACCAGTTTCAACAGCAAACACAACAGCATCTTTCTCCAAAATGAAGTCTCCAGTTGTCTTGCCCTGCTCAGCCTTAGAAACCTCGGTGACAATGGACGACTGAGGTTCAGTCAGGACCACCCCGTCGGAGCAGCCGGTGCCTGAGACGGACATGTCTGCAACCTTCTCTGGAGGAACACTAACATCATCATTCTGCTGCTGCAAAAAGAAACAGAAAGTCATTACAAAGAGCTGACTGAACCTCATGCACAGGAGCAGCAAGTCCGTCTCAGGGGCAACAAGACAAATGGACAAGAAAAATGGTACCTCATTTTCACTGCCATGAACCTCATCAACTATTACACCACTAGCCGGAGCAGGTTCATGCACAGGGGCAGCCTCATGCACAGGAGCAGCTTCATGCGCAGGTAAAACATCCTCCTCAACCCTAGCATCATCATCAACAGCCTAAAAAATAAAAAAAAATCATTTAGAAAACAAATACCTAATCAGCAGAAGTTCAGATTGCACAATCAGAGAAGGTCAGCTATCACAACTGACACATAATGGAAGTCCAAATACAGTAAACATAGCAGGTCAGATATCAAACTACTCTAAAATACAAAAGGGAACAAAAAAGGGCCAGTCATCGAAGTCATGGAAGTTCAGGTGCTGTAGCAGTTGAAGTTTAGGTTCAATAAAAAGATAAGGTCACCTAGGAACACTAGTGGTAAAAAGAAACAGTTTACGACACATCAAATCAACAACGCTCGCCTATGACCACAAACAGTAATAACTGAAAGCTAACATTGAACATTAGTGCAAAGAAATACCAAAAAGCCAACATAAACAAACCTCTCTGGTATGCTCCACGTGGCCTCCTTCACGACCTGAACAAACAGAATCCTGCCTCTGAATCTGTCTCACAACAACACTTGTCTCATCTTCAAAAGGCTTGCAACGAGCATCCTGCATTTCCTTGAACAGCC
The DNA here is from genome assembly GCF_056163025.1 of Triticum urartu. NCBI lineage: Eukaryota > Viridiplantae > Streptophyta > Magnoliopsida > Poales > Poaceae > Triticum > Triticum urartu. Next base: position 501,910,485 of record NC_141879.1, on the reverse strand, counting down.
CAACGCTAGTCCGGAGGTGGGAAGTGCTCTGACGAAGCTCTTCAAGACATTTAGCTTCAATACATAAGATCTCCTTCAAAGACTCAGCATCAAACCCGTGCCCGAGAGGAAGAATCCCATCAACGCAACTAAGACGCTCAACAGTCGAAGGAACACGAGCCAACTCCCCACAAACAGTTTCAAGAAGACTGTCAATCCTAACCAGAGAAACATTGGCAGCTTCAAACAAATCCTGGGAAGAAACGCCACCTGCAGCACTCACACGGGTAGAAGAACCTCCTGGATCTACAGGGGGGCACCGGTATTAACATCCCGGGAGAATTCAAATCTTGGGGAACTTCCACTCCCTAGGCCGGCAGAACGAGGCATAGTTAGAACATGACGTTCGATAACCCTAAAGAACACAACCTTAGCCTGTGTCTTCCACTGCATACAAAAACAAAAGTCAACACGTCAGAAAACAAATGAAGGAACATGGGAACAAAAAATATACAAGACAATACCAGAAGTTCAAGGTAAACTACCCAGGAAAGAATAATGCATAGAAACACTCACAAGCAGTCTCCCAAACACCCAGTTGACTGGGTCATCATCGCCTTTCGTGACCAAGTCAGCCGCAGCAAGCTCAAGAAGCTTGGCCCGATCCATGAAATTGATGCGAGGGGTCCTCAAGTCAATATTAGGTGTCTTGCCAATGATAAGGCAGTCCAGATACATAAGAAGCGGCGCGATGGCACAGCCTGTGACAGCTTTTCCTCTGCTAGTACCTTGCTGATACCTAACAACAGCACTCCGAATATCGTCAACAACCAACTGGCAGTAGTCCATGTCTGCCATATCCTCAAACACAAGGTTCTCGGGCATTGCTGCCTCCCTGGACACTCGTGTAGACGTTCCAGGGATAACCACCTTCATGAAAACAATAAGGTAAAACACCTGCAGAGCAAGATCATCCTTCGTCTCATCCTTCACAAGTTCAGAGAGGATATTCCGCAAATCCTTTGTCTTGATGTCATCACTCCTAGCATACCCAAGCTTGCCCTTCAACCTCATAACAGCATCATCGAAACCATCATTCGAGGGCCTAGGGGGGGTACGATTACCTTGAGGGAACCCAAAGAGATGGTGAATAGCATCACTTGTAATACGTATAACCTTGTTCGCCTCACCCATGTCCAAAATCATGGTTGAAGGGTCAATCCTCGTGTAGATGTTGCCCATCAAAGGACGAGAAATGTTGGAATCAACCTTCAAGTCAAACACACAACCAAAACCAGCCTTGATAACCCTCGTCTTGTGCCTATGTTGTAGCATTTTCGCACACGTCTTGACCTCTCCTAGTGAGCAGCGAACCGTCTTGTTAAAACATTTCGCCTCACCTCCTCCTTGGCCACCTTCTTCGGGCGCTTTGCCTCCTCTCTTCCTCCTCTCAGGCCGCAGCACAAGCTGATACTAAAAAAATACATTGACAAGGAAAAAAGGCAGAACAATGAGACACACAAGCTTCACCAAAATTCCACTAATGCCTACATACGCACCACATCTCAGAAGTCCAACTATGTCTACATAGGCAGTACAACCATGTATGACCAGAAGCTAACATGCTTTCAAAAATGTTGGAAATTTACAAAAGCAGAAGTTCAACCATGTATACCAAGGCAGTAATCAAACATGTATCTCAGAAATCCAACTATGTCTACATAGGCAGTACAACCATGTATGAACACTAGTTAACATGCTTTCAAAAATGTTGGAAATTTAAAAAGAAGAAGTTCAACCATATACACTAGGGCAGTAATCAAACATGAATACCAACAAGTTAAGCTTATTTCTTCATGTATATACCCAGAAGTCCAACTATGTACACAAAGGCAGAAATACCATAAAAGCAAAGCACGTCGGCTAATTTATTCATCTATATGGAGCAGAAGGTCACCTATGTACGCCAAGGCAGTGCTAAAAACAATAAAACTACAGAAATAGCGACAAATGCTTAAAAATAGTAAACATGAGACATTCATACCTGATTAGCAGCAGCATCATCATCGTCGTCGTCCTCATCATCAGCATTGAAATCAGCATCATCATCGTCCTCTGGATTAACACGAGAACGCTTCTTCACACCCTTGTTGACCTTTGCAGGTGGAACCTTGCGCTTCACGCCGCATTTCTTCCCGTTACCAGATGCACCAGCACCAAGCGGAGAAGGTGTAGGCACGGCAGTGGCAAGCACACGAGGACTATGGCGTGGCGTACCACCAACGCCTAGCCCTTCATCTTCAACAACTTCTGCATGCCTTGAAACACGTGGGCTCCTCCGAGGAGTAACTTCACCAACTACTAGCTTCCTCGCAGCAGTCTTCTTAATTTTCTTCTTAATAGGGACAACCGTGCCATCACTACCACACGGCACATCTTCCTCAACAATGAGCTCAGCCGCATGAACAGATCCAGGAACATCAGAACCTTTCTCAAGGCAGGCCGCCCTCTTCTTGTCAAAATCTTCTCGCTTCTTCCTCTTACGTTGGTCCTCCAGGAGAAGCTGAAAAGGCACATCCTCGGGTTGCGTGACAGGTTCAGTGCCATCAACAGACTGCAACTGCGTCTCTGACATCTGAAGAGAGCACAAAAGATTCGGAACGGAATCACAACCTTTGACTGAGGGAGCCCCCTCCTCAGCTGCAGCAGGGTTTTCTGATAAACCCAACTCAGATAAAACATCGTTGATGGTGTTCACAGCTTCCTCCTCTGTGGACACATCTGCAAAGAACACAAAAAATCAAAGCAAAAAATAAAAAAAGTCAGGAACAAAAACAAAAACAAACGACATGAACAAGCTAAAAAAACATGGCTGAAAACTTTAAAATGAAAAGAAAAGGGGTTTCACATACTAGGTGAAGCAAGAGCTGCAGAAGCAAGATCCTCGAGGCTTGAAACATTCTCAAGGCTCGAAGCAACCTCGGCAATCAAAGTCAAAGGGATAATGGGTGATTTAGCCGCATCAGATATTGGAGCATCAGTATTAACCTCTGAAGCTCCATCTTGATCGCAGGCATTTTTTTCAGAACTATTCAACTCATCACCAACTACAAAAAATGCAAGTAAAAAGGCATCTGAGTTCTAATGCACAATCCTACACCAAAGGGACTTTTACTTTGACAACAATGTCCAATAACAAGAAGTTCAACAATACCTAACAAAGCAGTAAACACAACAAACAAACTAAAATCTACACACTAACTATAAAAATAATCTACACCAAAGGGGCTACTACATATAACATGAATGTCCAGAAGTTCAACGATATATAACAAAGTAGTAAACACAAAATGTGCATAACAGAAGATCAACCAAATTTCATTATGAACAAACAATAATTAAAACCAGAAGTTCAACTATGTGACCCAAGCAAATAGCACATAAAAAAATATGTAGCATGACCACAAATAGTATTTCACAGCCAAACTAAATATCAATACAATGAACATGATAACAAATAAAAAACAAGGATATACACTATAAATATGAATCATTTGGGAAGTCCAACAACACTTGGTGACATAGTTTCACCTGCAAATCATCAACTAAAAAGTAAGCAACACTCTACTAACTCAAGCTAAGGGTAAAAAGCATACACATAACCTTTCTTAGAAGTTCACACTAATAAGAATGGCAGTCCAACAAGAAAACTAAGTGAAGATATGGGCAGACATATATAAGAATACTACTTTAAAATACAAGATCCAACTACATTAAGATACCTGGAGAAGGTTTGGAAGGCATGACAACACAACCCCCTTGATGAATGAAACTCCAAACCCTAGAACAACCTACTAAAAATAGGGGATAGAATGCATATAGTTAGCAGGTAGAAAATCATACAACAAATACAAAAAACAACTAAATGAAACCCTAGGATGAAACAACTAGATAATATCAACAAGTATGAAAACATGAATAGTAGCACATATAGGAAAGCACAAACAAAAAAAGAATCCAGAAACTAACTAGCATGTGACAGACACAATCTAGAATTCGAAATCAACAATACTAAGACAATTAGATACATCAGATTCAGCATGAACCATCACATCACACTCTCTCTCACATGCATCTGAATGCTGAAATCACCAAAGGGGAAATGAAATCCAATCAACTCTGAACGGAGAAATAGCACACACAAGCATCTCATAGACAAATCTGACCACGGGGGAATGGAATCCACCCACCACACGCACAAGAACCCTACCTAATCTCCCATCAAACCATCAGAAGAAGGGGGTAGGACACGGACGCGAGAGCAGGAGGCGAACTCGACAGATCTGGCGAAACTAAAAGCAAGCATTATGGGGGCAGCATTTGTACCTCTCGAAACAACCCCCGCACACACGAATCCGCGACGGTTCTTCCACTCCCCATGACGCCACGCGCACCTTGCAACCGCGCAGGAAGTTGCCACCCTCGCTTTAGAGCAGAATGGAGCGGGATGGGCGAGGGGGAGCAGGCCGTGGGGAGAAATAGAAGCGGGGGCCTGCGCCGGTTACTCCAGCACGAGGGCAGGGGACAGGGGCGGAGAAATTGAGGGGAGTTGGAGGCGAGGAAGGCAGCGGAGCGACGAAGAGGGGGAATAGAGCGAGCGACAGGGGGAGAGGGGTTTTCTGACAGGTGGTGACGAGGGAGATGCTCACTTAATGCCTATATGTCGTCGGAATTGCAGCGCCACTGAATTTACAGTTTTACCCCCCCCCCCCAACAGCTAAAAAGTAAATACATCTATAGATAAATGAATGCACCATTTGAATGCATCTATTATAATGAGATAACTGCACACAACAGCACTGCTGATATCCTTAAAACCAAAAATAGATGGCAAATGCACTACCAAAGGAAGAAAAATACATACATAAATATGCACCTAAAAAACAACAGAAAGAAGTTCAAAAAACAAAGAACAGAAGTTCAAGTACTCTAATAAAAGAAGTAACGGCATAAGAATAAATAAACCCTAAGAAACAAAAAGAAGAAGTTCAAGTACAAAAACAGATGAAGTTCATATCTAACCCTAAACCCTAAACCCTAAAAACCCTAAGATAGATAGTGGGGTCACGGATGTGACGGACTCGCCTCCGCATGCGACGACGCGGCACACCGCGTCGTCGCCTGCTCCGGCTCGTTCCTGTCTCGGCCCATACTTGGGCTAATCCCATGATTTCTCACAAGACAAAAGTCTAAAAAGAACATCTGGAGAATTAAAAATTACAAAGAAAACCAAACAAACAAAATATAGAGCATCATGCACCTTCGCCTTCCAATGTGGAGTGCAAATCTCCAAAACCAGAAGTTCAACCATTAATAAAAAAGAAGTCCAGATCCTACTGAAGATAGTGCTTGTGATCCAGCTCCACACTTACACACTAGTTACAACAAAATTGCAGAAGAAATCTACTAAGGGTTTTTGATTTCTGGAATGTAATCTGTCCTGGAATATCAATGTCAAAAAGATGAACCTCCATTCAAGAAATTTTTTGCTGTGACATAAAAAACCAAGAAAGAAGCACATGAGGAATAATAATGTTTAGTGTCGAAGAAACAAAATGCACAGGGCGTAAGTTAACTAATAAAATGTTCTAAATAAAGGTAAGTTCAAGTTGTAAAAACACAAAAGTTCGGCGTTTGGAAAAAACATCAAATGAACATGTAGAAAAGACAAATAACACAGAAGCAAAAATCTTGTAAGTTCACGTTAAACACAAACTGAAGTTCTACCACTGTTTGAAGTATTCAAACATGTTACAAAAAAATAAGTAAGGTATGCATGCATATTTGGGAATAATCCCATAGTTGCCACGGAACAAACTAAAACCCAAATTAGAAAATTGAAAATTACAAAAAAAAAACAAAAAAAAATAGAGCGCGATGTTGCACCACCTTGCAATGTGGAAATCAGGAAGTTCAATCACTGCTAGCATAGAAGTCCAATTACTACCACAGAATGTGGATGATCCAAAAAACTAGCCCCGAAGACAGAATAAATATAAAAAGGATGATTTGTGTATCTATGGACCACCTCCACATTTACGTATATGAGTACTCTGAAAAACAAAACAAACGTACACAAAATTTTTATAACAACACCAACCGAACAGATCGTATTGCAGCATCAACCAAAACACATGCATTAAAACGAGGGAAGTTCAAGCATAAAAGGTGCAGAAGTCCAACTTTGTAACACAGACAGTAGAATCACTGAAAAAAACGCATTATCAAATTTGCTTTTCAGATTTAATCACTTGGGTGACTACACCTTCTCAGGCCACGACCTCGAACGATATCCTATTGCGCCCTGACATCAAAACGATAAATCAACCAAGCTGTCTCATTGAAGAACCGAAAACTAGAACCGGCGGACACGAGATCCAATCGCCCAATTTCAGCGGTGTATTCGCCTTCCCGATGGAATTAACAATGCATGAACGGTCCAATATCACTACTGCAATCAAATCCGCCCTCTATACTCAAATAAAAATAACAAATCTACAGAAGCGGCGGAACCACTCCCGCGGACGAAGAACACGGAGCCTCAAATCAAATCCGTTGAAATTAACGACAAATTGCCCACGAAACTCGTACTTAAACCAAATTACCGTCATGTTAGAGGTTCCAGAACATCCACTGAATGCATTAAACTTATAAACAGACACGAGTTCATCCGCCCCGAGAGTGAATCCGCCAAAATGCAAAATTACGAATCAAAACGAGCATTTAGATGCAGGTATGAGTATCTGGATTACAGTCACATCCCACACAACACTACCGACCGGAATAATTCGCGGGGGAAGCCACGGTTGCGAATATAGCCCGAAGGTCGGGTTCATACAGAGGGAAGTTCAGGCGCGTTACTCAGGCAGTTCAGGTTGTGATCAGAATATTATTCTGATCCCGTGATCAGAATAGTGTTTATGTATATATATATATATGTGTTCATTAACGACGCCTTGCAACCGTACACTCTGGTACGGCCAATGCACCAGGGGCTTACGTACCCGCAATATGGTGCGAAAAGTCCGAACACTTTCACAAGTGCGGCACCCCGAACTTATAGCATTATATGCATCAGCTCCGAATCATGTCTTTGGTCAAATGTTGGGTTTGCCCGGCTCCTATGTTTTGGTACCTTATGTTCCGCTCTATCGCCTAAGGTAGCGCTAGGAGAACTGCTGCGATTGTGCCCCGGTTCTGCCGGGCTGAGTACCTCAGTAGAGAAAGCTAAAACTGACTATCAGGATAAGGCGCGAGACTGGTTGCTGTTCGGCGAGGTTTTTCGAGTCCTTAAAGACTTATGCCGCTTAGGGCGAGGGGCCGGCTCTGTCCGGCTTACAGGCGTGTATCGCGCCCCGAATTCGGCCTTCCGAACACCAGGGGCTTCGCCGAAATTTAAAATTATAGAATTCTATGGCTAACTGAGAGTGATAAAGCAATATTAGTCCGGTTGCCTTGTTCGTTGTGCTGAGCACCTCCCTCGAAGGACCCAAATATGGGAACAAGAGTGCTCAGGTTTATCCCGAACACCCCAGCACTAGCGGCATGGGGGCAAAAGCCAAGGACTAGCCATCTCTCAGATTGGATAAACAGCCAAATAGAAGGAAATATTTTAAATTTAAACAAGAATTGCATGGCGCATATGAAACAAGTTTTCACACATACAGGACAAAACGAGCAAGTCTCATTCAAATATTACATTTTGTGAACACTCATCCGCGATAAGACGGGCACCCGACAGAACACCCTCATAGTACATCTCGGGGTGGCGGTGCTCCTTGCCCTCTGGTGGCCCCTCCTTGATCAGCTTCACGGCATCTAGCTTGACCCACTGCATTTTTACACGGGCGAAAGCCCGGCGTGCACCTTCTATGCATACGGATCGCTTGGCGACCTCCAACCGAGGGCAGGCATCCACAAGCCGCCTCACCAGGCTGAAGAAGCTGTTCGGAAGGGAGTCGCCAGGCCGCAACCGGACTATGAAGCCCTTCATGGCCTGATCGGCTGCCTTATGTAGCTCGGCCATCTGCTTCAGCTGGTCGCTCATTGGCATCGGATGTTCGGTCTCAGCATACTGAGACCAGAACAGCTTCTCCGTCGAGCTTCTGTCCTCGGCCTAGTAGAATAGTGCGGCATCGGACACACTGCGGGGCAAATCTGCGAATGCTCCTGAAGAGCTCCGGATTCGGGTAAGTAATCGGTAATTCACCTTTACATGCTTGCTTTGCATATAGAAATCCTTTACCCGCCGCTATCTTCTTCATCGCGTCGATCTCCTGAAGGGCCTTCTGGGCCTCGGCATTGGCACTCTTCGCGCTCTCATGGGGCGCGACAAGCTCAGACTCTCGCGTCTTCAAGTCAAGCTCCAATGCCTCGTGCTTCGTCACGAGAGCCTGGAGCTCTTGCTGCACCTCGCCCACCCGAGCCTCGTGCCTCTCTCGCTCGGTGCGCTCCTTGGCCACTGTATCTTTGGCCTTGGTCAGCGCTTGCTTCAGGGTCGCCACCTCGGTCATGGCCCCTGGCAAAACATACAATGATCCTGTCATTTTGCAATCGCGTCCTTTTTTATATACATATATCTATAGACGGGGTATTACTTACCTTCGTTCTCCTCGAGCTGCCTCTTGACAAGGTCGAGCTCTTTCTTGGACCCATCGAGGTCCTGCTTCAGTACAGCGACCTCCGCAGTTAGTGCGGTGGACGCCAGTAGAGAAGCCTGCATATGCATATTGACATACTTATATTAGACTCCTGCGATATTATTTGATCCTATGTTCGGCTTTTCTTTGCGAACACCGAACAAAGCATCAGGGGCTACTGTCTATGCGGTAATACTTCTACTACATTTTAAAACACTTATCTCGAAGGCTGTTAGAAGGCTAGTATAGGCTTCAGTCAATCCGCTCTTGGCGGACTGAACCTTCTAGACCACCGCACTCATGATAGTGCGGTGCTCCTCCTCGATGGAAGCGCTGCAAAGCGCTTCCAACATAGTGTCCGGCGCCTCTGGATGGACAGAGGTCACCGGCACAGGCGTCTCACCCCCCTTAGAAGGGGACCGCCTGCCCGAGCTCGGAACCGTTGGAGGGTCCGGCGCGGTGTTCGGCTGAGGGCCGAACTCGGAGCTCTTGGGGACCCCGTCCCCTCGGCTCCTGGAGTGTAGAAGGTCGCCTTGAGGCGCCTCCGGGACTATCCCCCCTCGATCCGGTGCCTCTTGAGACAGCACCTCGGTGTCGTCGGCTGGATGAGGGGAGGTGGCGGTCAGGACTGGATCGCTATCCATGTCCGACAAACCCAGGGAGCCGTCCGAGGATACCTCGATATTGGCTCGGGACGACCTGCACAATTGAGTTCGGTGTTAGGCAAAGCAATGCGACAAAGGAATCCCATGGGTTACTTTGGTATCCGAATACTTACGATCTCCCCTGGGGCTTGGCCTTGGGCAACCACTCGTCTTCACTTTCGTCGGCGGCGGTGGAGCTGTCCGGAAGGAGTGTCCTTCCCTTCTTGGACCCTCCGGCCTCCCCAGTTGGGGCGGCCTTCCTTTTCTTGTCTTCCCCAGTCGGTGGGGGAGCCTCTTCTTCCTCTTCCTCGTCTTCGGGGGAAGAGTGCGCCGCAGAGTCATCGGACGGTGAGTCCGACGACGCCTGGCGTCGGGAACTCTTTCGAGCTCCCTTGGCCTTCTTGGTCTTCTCCGGCACCTTATAAGGGGCTGGAGTCAACATCTTCGCCAGAAGGGCGTCCGCAGGGCCTTCGGGCAAGGGTGCCGGATAGTCGATTTGTCCGGCCATCTTCTGCCAGTCCTGTTAACGGCACGGGAATTTAGATCCCGCATAGAGTCAATCTATATAGAAAACAAGTATCCTATAAAAGGTAAAACAGCTTACCGCACTGGCTTGGCGCTTCACGCTGAATCCGCGATCCTCAGTAATGGGGGGAGGGACCGCGGCACCCTTGAACAGCACCCTCCAGGCATCTTCATGAGTCGTGTCGAAGAGCCTGTTCAGAGTTCGGTGCTGCGCCGGGTTGAACTCCCACAAGGTGAAATCCCGTTGTTGGCACGGGAGTATCCGGTGGACGAGCATAACCTGGAGTATGTTGACGAGCTTGAGCTTCTTGTCCACCATGTTTTGAATACATGTCTGGAGTCCGGTCAGCTCTTTTGAATTACCCTAGGACAGGCCCTTCTCTTTCCAGGAGGTGAGCCGCATGGGGATGCCAGATTGGAACTCGGGGGCCGCTACCCATGCGGGGTCGCGCGGCTCGGTGATATAGAACCACCCCGATTGCCACCCCTTTATGGTATCCACGAAGGTGCCCTCGGGCCATGTGATGTTGGGCATCTTGCCCACCATGGCACCTCCGCACTCCGCCTGGCGGCCGCTCACTACCTTCGGCTTGACATTGAAGGTCTTCAGCCATAAGCCGAAGTGGGGCTTGATGCGGAGGAAAGCCTCGCACACGACGATAAACGCTGAGATGTTGAGGATGAAGTTCGGTGCCAGATCGTGGAAATCCAGGCCGAAATAAAACATGAGCCCTCGGGCGAAGGGATGGAGAGGGAATCCTAGTCCGCGGAGGAAATGGGTGAGGAATACCACCCTCTCATGGGGCTCGGGGGTGGGGATGAGCTGTCCCTCATCTGGGAGCCGGTGCGCAATGTCGTCGGGCAGGTATCCGGCTCTCCTCAGTTTCTTGACGTCTCCCTCCGTGATGGAGGAGACCATCCACTTGCCTCCCGCTCCGGACATGGTTGGAGAAGGTTGAGATGGAAGTGAGAGCTTGGGCACTAGAGCTCGAGTGTGCGGGAGCGGATGAGCAGAGGAGGAAGAAGGCGTGGATAGAAAGGTGAATCCTTATCCCTTTATATGGGCGGACAAAATTAAGCGTCCCCACTTGCCTGATAAAACTCGCTTATCCCCCAAGCGCCGCAATTGATGGCGCGGTTGGGTTACCCACGCCCGTATTGATGAGAATCCCGTAATAAGGGGACACGATCTCTGCTTTGACAAGACGTGTCGAAAAACTGCCTGGCGTTATGTGCGGGGCTGGTTAAAAGAAACGGTTCGAATAATCACCGGGCCATGACGTAACGTCATGCTGCCAAAACAAGCTAGCAAATTAGATTTGCGAAAACATTATTCTCTCTACGGTGGAATGTGGAACTTATTTTGCAGAGTCGGACACTATCCTCGTATTCAAATTCTTCTGTGATGTATTCGGAGAAGGAACCCGCCTTGCAATGCCAAAGACAACTACGTGCCGGATTCATCGTCATTGAAGCCTGGTTCAGGGGCTACTGAGGGAGTCCTGGATTAGGGGGTCTCCGGACAGCCGGACTATCTCCATTGGCCGGACTGTTAGACTATGAAGATACGAGATTGAAGACTTCGTCTTGTGTCCGGATGGGACTCTACTTGGCGTGGAAGGCAAGCTAGGCAATACGTATATGGATATCTCCTCCTTTGTAACCGACCTTGTGTAACCCTAACCCTTTCCGGTGTCTATATAAACCGAAGGGTTTTATTCCGTAGGACAACAATCATAACATACAATCATACCATAGGCTAGCTTCTAGGGTTTAGCCTCTCTGATCTCGTGGTAGATCTACTCTTGTAACACCCATATCATCAATACTAATCAGGCAGGACATAGGGTTTTACCTCCATCAAGAGGGCCCGAACCTGGGTAAAACTTTGTGTCCCTTACCTCCTGTTACCATCCGGCCTAGACGCACAGTTTGGGACCCCCTACCCGAGGTCCGCCGGTTTTGACATCGACAGGGAACTTCAAGAAGAACAACAAGCAAGTTGCTGCTCAAGTGAAGAAGCCCAAGTTTGGACCTAAGCCTGAGACTGAGTGCTTCTACTGCAAAGAGACTGGTCACTGGAAGCGGAACTGCCCCAAGTATTTGGCGGAGAAGAAGGATGGCAAAGTGAAAGGTATATTTGATATACATGTTATTGATGTTTACCTTACTAATGCTTGCAGTAGCGCCTGGGTATTTGATACTGGTTCAGTTGCTAATATTTGCAACTCGAAACAGGGGCTACGGATTAAGCAAAGATTGGCTAAGGACGAGGTGACGATGCACGTGGGAAATGGTTCCAAAGTCGATGTGATCGCCGTCGGCATGCTACCTCTACATCTTCCTTCGGGATTAGTATTGGACCTAAATAATTGTTATTTGGTGCCAGCATTGAGCATGAACATTATATCTAGATCTTGTTTGATGCGAGATGGTTATTCATTTAAATCAGAGAATAATGGTTGTTCTATTTATATGAGTAATATCTTTTATGGTCATGCACCCTTGATGAGTGGTCTGTTTTTACTAAATCTTGATAGTAGTGACACACATATTCATAGTATTGAAACCAAAAGATATAAGTTTAATAATGATAGTGCAACTTATTTTAGGCACTGTCGTTTAGGTCATATTGGTGTAAAGCGCATGAAGTAACTCCAAGCTGATGGGCTTTTGGAATCACTTGATTATGAATCACTTGATGGTTGCGAACCATGCCTCGTGGGCAAGATGACTAAGACTCCATTCTCCGGAACAATGGAGCGAGCAACAAACTTGTTGGAAATAATACATACTGATGTATGCGGTCCGATGAGTGTTGATGCTCGCGGCGGGTATCGTTACCTTCATAGATGATTTGAGCAGATATGGGTATATCTACTTAATGAAACATAAGTCTGAAACATTTGAAAAGTTCAAAGAATTTCAGAGTGAAGTGGAAAATCATCGTAACAAGAAAATTAAGTTTCTACGATCTGATCGTGGAGGTGAATATTTGAGTTATGAGTTTGGTCTTCATTTGAAACAATGCGGAATAGTTTCGCAACTCACGCCACCTGGAACACCACGGCGTAATGGTGTGTCCGAACGTCGTAACCGCACTTTATTAGATATGGTGCGATCTATGATGTCTCTCACTGATTTACCACTATCGTTTTGGGGTTATGCTTTATAGACACCTGCATTCATTTTAAATAGGGTACCATCAAAATCCATTGAGACAACACCTTATGAACTGTGGTTTGGCAAGAAACCCAAGTTGTCGTTTCTTAAAGTTTGGGGCTGCGATGCTTATGTGAAAAAGCTTCAACCTGATAAGCTCAAACCCAAATCGGAGAAATGTGTCTTCATAGGATACCCAAAGGAGACTGTTGGGTACACCTTCTATCACGGATCCGAAGGCAAGATATTCGTTGCTAAGAATGGATCCTTTCTAGAGAATGAGTTTCTTTCGAAAGAAGTGAGCGGGAGGAAAGTAGAACTTAATAATGAGGTAATTGTACCTGCTACCTTATTTGGAAGTAGTTCATCACTGAAATCAGTTCCAGTGATTCCTACACCAGTAAGTGAGGAAGCCAATGATGATGATCATGAAACTTCTGATCAAGTTACTACCGAACCTCATAGGTCAACCAGAGTAACATCCTCACCAGAGTGGTACAATGATCCTGTTCTGGAGGTCATGTTACTTGACCATGATGAACCTGCGAACTATGTGGAAGCGATGATGAGGCCAGATTCCGCAAAATGGCTTGAGGCCCTGAAATCTGAGATGGGATCCATGAATGAGAACAAAGTGCGGACTTTGGTTGACTTGCCCGATGATCAGCAGGCCATAGAGAATAAATGGATCTTCAAGAAGAAGGCTGACGTTGACGATAATGTTACTGTCTACAAAGCTCGACTTGTTGTAAAAGGTTTTTGATAAGTTCAAGGAGTTGACTACGATGAGACTTTCTCACCCGTAGTGATGCTTAAGTCCGTCCGAATCATGTTAGCAATTGCCGCATTTTATGATTATGAAATTTGGCAAATGGATGTCAAAACTCCATTCCTTAATGGATATCTTAAAGAAGAGTTGTATATGATGCAACTAGAAGGTTTTGTCGATCCAAAAGGTGCTAACAAAGTGTGCAAACTCCAGCGATCCATTTATGGACTGGTGCAAGCCTCTCGGAGTTGGAATATACACTTTGATAGTGTGATCAAAGCATATGGTTTTATACAGACTTTTGGAGAAGCCTGTATTTACAAGAAAGTGAGTGGGAGCTCTGTAGCATTTCTGATATTATATGTGGATGACATATTGCTGATCGGAAATGATACTGAATTTCTGTATAGCATAAAAGGACACTTGAATAAGAATTTTTCAATGAAAGACCTCGGTGAAGCTGCTTATATATTGGGCAATGAGATCTATAGAGATAGATCAAGACGCTTAATTGGACTTTCACAAATCACATACCTTGATAAAGTTTTGAAGAAGTTCAAAATGGATCAAGCAAAGAAAGGATTCTTGCCTATGTTACAAGGTGTGAAGTTGAGTCAGACTCAATGCCCGACCACTGCAGAAGATAGAGAGAAAATGGAAGTCATTCCCTATGCTTCAGCCATAGGTTCTATCATGTATGCAATGTTGTGTACCAGACCTGATGTGTGCCTTGCTATTAGTTTGGCAGGGAGGTACCAAAGTAATCCAGGAGTGGATCACCGGACAACGGTCAAGAACATCCTGAAATACCTGAAAAGAACTAAGGATATGTTTCTCCTTTATGGAGGTGACAAAGAGCTTGTCGTAAACGATTACGTCGATGCAAGCTTTGACACTGATCTGGATGACTCTAAGTCACAAACCGGATACGTATTTTTATTAAATGGTGGAGCTGTCAGTTGGTGCAGTTCCAAGCAGAGCGTCGTGGTGGGATCTAGATGTGAAGCAGAGTACATAGCTGCTTCGGAAGCAGCAAATGAAGGAGTCTGGATGAAGGAGTTCATATATGATCTAGGTGTCATACCTTGTGCATCGGGTCCAATGAAAATCTTTTGTGACAATATTGGTGCAATTGCCTTGGCAAAGGAATCCAGATTTCACAAGAGAACCAAGCGCATAAAGAGGCGCTTCAATTCCGTCCGCGATCAAGTCAAGGAGGGAGACATAGAGATTTGCAAGATACATACGGATCTGAATGTTGCAGAACCATTGACTAAGCCTCTCTCACGAGCAAAACATGATCAGCACCAAGACTCCATGGGTGTTAGAATCATCACAATGTAATCTAGATTATTGACTTTAGTGCAAGTGGGAGACTGAAGGAAATATGCCCTAGAGGCAATAATAAAGTTGTTATTTATATTTCCTTATATCATGATAAATGTTTATTATTCATGCTAGAATTGTACTAACCGGAAACTTAGTACATGTGTGAATACATAGACAAACAGAGTGTCACTAGTTTGCCTCTACTTGACTAGCTCGTTAATCAAAGATGGTTAAGTTTCCTAGCCATGGACCAAAAGTTATCATTTGATAAACGGGATCACATCATTAGAGAATGATGTCATTGACTTGACCCATCCGTTAGCTTAGCACGATGATCGTTTAGTTTACTGCTATTGCTTTCTCCATAACTTATACATGTTCCTATAACTATGAGATTATGCAACTCCCGAATACCGGAGGAACACTTAGTGTGCTATCAAACGTCACAATGTAACTGGGTGACTATAAAGATGCTCTACAGGTGTCTCCGATGGTGTTTGTTGAGTTGGCATAGACCGAGATTAGGATTTGTCACTCCGTGTATCGGAGAGGTATCTCTGGGCCCTCTCGGTAATGCACATCACTATAAGCCTTGCAAGCAATGTGACTAATGGGTTAGTTACGGGATGTTGCATTACGGAACGAGTAAAGAGACTTGTCGGTAACGAGATTGAACTAGGTATTGAGATACTGACGACCGAATCTCGGGCAAGTAACATACCGATGACAAAGGGAACAACATATGTTGTTATGTGGTTTGACCGATAAAGATCTTCGTAGAATATGTAGGAACCAATATGAGCATCTAGGTTCCGCTATTGGTTATTGACCAGAGATGAGTCTCGGTCATGTCTACATAGTTTTCGAACCCGTAGGGTCCGCACGCTTAACGTTCAGTGACGATCGATATTATGAGTTTATGTGTTTTGATGTACCGAAGGTTGTTCGGAGCCCCGGATGTGAACACGGGCATGACGAGGAGTCTCGAAATGGTCGAGATATAAAGATCAATATATTGGAAGCCTATGTTTGGACATTGAAATGGTTCCGGATGAGTTCGTGAAGGAAATATGCCCTAGAGGCAATAATAAAGTTGTTATTTATATTTCCTTATATCATGATAACTGTTTTTTATTCATGCTAGAATTGTGTTAACCGGAAACTTAGTACATGTGTGAATACATAAACAAACAAAGTGTCCCTAGTATGCCTCTACTTGACTAGCTCGTTAATCAAAGATGGTTAAGTTTCCTAGCCATGGACATGTGTTGTCATTTGATGAACGGGATCACATCATTAGAGAATGATGTGATGGAGTAGACCCATCCATTAGCATAGCACTATGATCGTTTAGTTTATTGCTATTGCTTTCTTCATGACTTATACATGTTCCTATGACTATGAGATTATGCAACTCCCGAATACCGGAGGAACACCTTGTGTGCTATCAAACGTCACAACATAACTGGTGTCTCCGATGGTGTTTGTTGAGTTGGCATAGATCGAGATTAGGATTTGTCACTCAGTGTATCGGAGAGGTATCTCTGGGCCCTCTCGGTAATGCAGATCACTATAAGCCTTGCAAGAAATGTGACTAATGAGTTAGTTGCGGGATGATGCATTACAGAACGAGTAAAGAGATTTGTCGGTAACGAGATTGAACTATGTATTGAGATACCGACGATTGAATCTTGGGAAAGTAACATACCGATAACAAAGAGAACAACGTATGTTGTTATGCGATTTGACCGATAAAGATCTTCGTAGAATATGTAGGAACCAATATGAGCATCCATGTTCCGCTATTGGTTATTGACCGGAGATGTGTCTCGGTCATGTCTACATAGTTCTCGAACCTGTAGGGTCCACACGCTTAACGTTCGATGATGATTTGTATTATGAGTTATGTGATTTTATGTACCTAAGGTTGTATTGACTCCCGAATGAGATCACAGACATGACGAGGAGTCTCGAAATGGTTGAGACGTAAAGATCTATATATTGGAAGGCTATATTCGGAGATCGGAAAGGTTCCGAGTGATTCGGGTATTTTTTGGAGTACGAGAGTTACGGGAATTCGTCAGGGGAAGTAGTGGGCCTTAATGGGCCACACGGGAAAGGAGAGAAGGGCCTCAAGGGGTGGCCGCGCGCCCCTCCATGGGCTGGTCCGAATTGGACTAGGAGGGGGCGGCGCCCCCCCTCTTTCCTTCTCCCTCTCCCTCTCCTTCCTTCTTCTCCTACTTGGACTAGGAAACGGGGAAACCTACTCCTACTAGGAGTAGGAATCCTCCCTTTGGGCGCACCCCTTGAGGCCGTCCCTCCTCCTCCTCCCCTCCTGTATATATGGGGGAGGGGGGCACCCCATAAACACACACGTTGATTATTTAGCCGTGTGCGGTGCCCCCCTCCACAGAATTCCACCTCGGTCATATCGTTGTAGTGCTTAGGAGAAGCCCTGTGTCGGTAACTTCATCGTCACCATCATCACGCCGTCGTGCTGACGAAACTCTCCCTCAACCTCAGCTGGATCTAGTGTTTGTGGGATGTCACTGAGCTGAACGTGTGTAGACCGCGGAGGTGCCATACTTTCGATGCTAGGATCGGTCGGATCGTGAAGACGTACGACTACATCAACCGTGTTGACATAACGCTTCCGCTTACGGTCTACGAGGGTACGTAGACAACACTCTATCCCCTCTCGTTGCTTTGCATCACCTAGATGGATCTTGCGTGTGTGTAGGATTTTTTTGAAATTACTGCATTCCCCAACTGTGGCATCCGAGCCAGGTCTATGCGTAGATGTTATATGCGCGAGTAGAACACAAAGGAGTTGTGGGCATGGGTATATACATATTCCTTGCTGTCACTAGTTGTTTCTTGATTCAGCGGTATTGCTGGATGAAGCGGCTCAGACCGACATTACATGACCTTGTTCATGAGACTGGTTCTACCGACGTGCTTTGCACACAGGTGGCTGGCGGGTGTCTGTTTCCCCAACTTTAGTTGAATCGGATTCAATGAACAGGGTTCTTTCTGAAGATCAAAAAGCAATCACTATACCGCGTTGTGGTTTTTGATGCGTAGGTAAGAACGATTCTTGCTAAGCCCGTAGCAGCCACGTAAAACTTGCAACAACAAAGTAGAGGACGCCTAACTTGTTTTTGTAGGGCATGTTATGATGTGATATGGTCAAGATGTGATGAGATATAAATTGTTGTATAAGATGATCATGTTTTGTTAAAGTTATTGGCAACTGGCAGGAGCCTTATGGTTGTCTCTTTATTGCATAATATGCAAGCGCCATATAATTGCTTTACTTTATCGCTATGCGATAACAATAGTTGCAAAGGAAATAGTTGGAGAGACGACCATGTGATGACACGTTGATAAAGATCAAGATGACGGAGATCATGGTGTCATGCCGGTGACGATGGAGATCATGACGGTACTTTGGAGATGGAGATCAAAGGCACAAGATGACGATGGCCATATCATGTCACATATTTTGATTGCATGTGATGTTTATCTTTTATGCATCTTATTTTTCTTAGTACGACGATAGCATTATAAGATGATCCCTTACTAAAATTTCAAGGTATAAGTGTTCTCCCTGAGTATGCATCGTTGCTATAGTTCATCGTGCCGAGACACCACGTGATGATCGGGTGTGATAAGCTCTACGTTCACATACAACGGGTGCAAGCCAGTTTTGCACATGCAGAATACTCGGGTTAAACTTGACAAGCCTAGCATATGCAGATATGGCCTCGGAACACTAAGACCAAAAGGTTGAGCGTGAATCATATAGCAGATATGATCAACATAGTGATGTTCACCATTGAAAACTACTTTATCTCATGTGATGATCGAACATGGTTTAGTTGATATGGATCACGTGATCACTTAGATGATTAGAGGGCTGTCTATCTAAGTGGGAGTTCTTAAGTAATATGATTAATTGAACTTTAATTTATCATGAACTTAGTCCTGATAGTATTTGCATATCTATGTTTTAGATCAATTGCTCGCGTATAGCTTCCCCGTTTTATTTATGATATGTTCCTAGAGAAAAATAAGTTGAAAGATGATAGTAGCAATGATGTGGACTAGGTCCGTGATATGAGGATTATCCTCATTGTTGCACAGAAGAATTATGTCCTTGATGCACCGCTAGGTGAAAGACCTATTGCAGGAGTAGATGCAGACGTTATGAACGTTTGGCAAAACTCGGTATGATGACTACTTGATAGTTTAGTGCACCATGCTTTACGGCTTAGAACCGAGACTTCAAAAATGTTTTGAACGCCACAGAACATATAAGATGTTCCAAGAGCTCAAATTTGTATTTCAGACTCATGCCCGAGTCGAGAGGTATGAGACCTCTGACAAATACTTTGCCTACAAGATGGAGGAGAATAGCTCAACCAGTGAGCATGTGCTCAGAATGTCTGAGTACTAGAATCGCTTGAATCAAGTGGGAGTTAATCTTCCAGATAAGATAGTGATTGATAGAGTTCTCTAGTCACTATCACCAAGTTACTGAAACTTCGTGATGAACTATAATATGCAAGGGATGACGAAAATGATTTCCCGAGCTCTTCGCGATGCTGAAATCGGCGAAGGTAGAAATCAAGAAAAGCATCAAGTTTTGATGGTTGACAAGACCACTAGTTTCAAGTAAAAGGGCAAGGGAAAGAAAGGGAACTTCAAGAAGAATGGCAAGCAAGTTGCCACTCCCATGAAGAAGCCCAAAGCTAGACCCAAGCCTGAAACTGAGTGCTTCTACAGCAAAGGAAATGGTCACTGGAAGCGGAACTACCCCAAATACTTGGCAGATAAGAAGGATGGCAAAGTGAACAAAGGTATATTTGATATACAGATTATAGATGTGTACTTTACTAGTGTTCATAGTAACCCCTAGGTATTTGATACCGATTCAGTTGCTAAGATTAGTAACTCGAAACAGGAGTTAAAAAATGAACAGAGACTAGTTGAGGGAAAAGTGACGATGTGTGTTGGAAGAGATTCCAAGGTTGATAAGATCACCATCGCATACTCCCTCTACCTTCGGGATTAGTTTTGAACCTAAATAAATGTTATCTGGTGTTTGGGTTAAGCATAATATGATTGGATCATGTTTATTGCAATACGATTATTCATTTAAGTCAAAGAATAATTGTTGTTCTGTTTACATGAATAAAACCTTCTATGGTCATACATTTAATATAAATGGTTTATTGAATCTCGATCATAGTGATACACATATTCATAATATTTAATCCAAAAGATGCAAAGTTAATAATGGTAGTGCAACTTATTTGTGGCACTGCCGTTTAGGTCATATTGGTGTAAAGCGCATGAAGAAACTCCATGCTGATGGGCTTTTGGAATCACTTGATACTTGTGAACCATGCCTCATGGGAAAGATGACTAAGACTCCGTTCTCCGGAACAATCGAGCGAGCCACTGACTTATTGGAAATAATACATACCGATGTATGCGGTCCGATGAGTGTTGAGGCTCGCGGCGGGTATCATTATTTTCTTACCTTCAAAGATGATTTGAGCAGATATGGGTATATATATCTACTTAATGAAACATAAGTCTGAGACATTTGAAAAGTTCAAAGAAATTCAGAGTGAAGTAGACAATCATCGTAACAAGAAAATAAAGTTTCTACGATCTGATCGTAGAGGCGAATATTTGAGTTACAAGTTTGGTCTTTATTTAAAACAATGTGGAATAGTTTCACAACTCACGCCACCTAAAACACCACAGCGTAATGGTGTGTCCGAACGTCGTAACCGTACTATATTAGATATGGTGTGATCTATGATTTATCTTACTGATTTACCGCTATCGTTTTGGGGTTATGCATTAGAGACAACTGCATTCACGTTAAATAGGGCACCATCTAATTCCGTTGAGACGACATCATATGAACTGTGGTTTAGCAAGAAACCTAAGCTGTCGTTTCTTAAAGTTTGGGGCTATGATGCTTATGTGAAAAGCTTCAACCTGATAAGCTCGAACCCAAATCATAGAAATGCGTCTTCATAGGATACCCAAAGGAAACTGTTGACTACACCTTCTGTCACAGATCCGAAGGCAAGATTTTCGTTGCTAAGAGTGGATCCTTTCTAGAGAAGGAGTTTCTCTCGAAAGAAGTGAGTGGGAGGAAAGTATAACTTGATGAGGTAATTGTACCTGCTCCCTTATTGGAAAGTAGTTCATCACAGAAATCAGTTCCAGTGATTCCTACACCAATTAGTGAGGAAGCTAATGATGATGATCATGGAAACTTCTGATCAAGTTACTACCGAACTTTGTAGGTCAACCAGAGTAAGATCCGCACCAGAGTGGTATGGTAATACCGTTCTGGAGGTCATGTTACTTGACCATGACGAACCTATGAACTATGAGGAAGCGATGATGAGCCCAAATTCCGCAAAATGGCTTGAGGCCATGAAATCTGAGATAGGATCCATGTATGAGAACAAAGTATAGAATTTGGTTGACTTGTCCGGTGATCGGAAAGCCATAAAGAATAAAATGGATCTTCAAGAGGAAGACAGACGCTGATAGTAGTGTTACCATCTACAAAGCTCGACTTGTCGAAAAGGGTTTTTGACAAGTTCAAGATGTTGACTACGATGAGATTTTCTTACTCGTATCGTGCATAAAGTCTGTTCGAATCATGTTAGCAATTGCCACATTTCATGAAATCTGGTAAATGGATATCAAAACTACATTCCTTAACAGATTTCTTAAAGAAGAGTTGTATATGATGCAACAAGATGGTTTTGTTAATCCTAAAGGTTCTAACAAAGTGTGCAAGCTCCAGCGATCCATCTATGGACTGGTGCAAGCATCTCGGAGTTGGAATATACACTTTGATAAGTTGATCAAAGAATATAGTTTCATATAGACTTGCGGTGAAGCCTGTATTTACAATAAAGTGAGTGGGAGCACTACAGCCTTTCTGATAAGTATATGTGAATGACATATTGTTGATCAGAAATGATGTAGAATTTTCTGGAAAGCATAAAGGAGTGTTTGAAAGGAGTTTTTCAAAGAAAGACCTCGGTGAAGCTACTTACATATTGAGCATCAAGATCTATAGAGATAGATCAAGACACTTGATATATTTTTCAATGAGTACATACCTTGACAAGATTTTGAAGTAGTTCAAAATGGAACAGTCAAAGAAGGAGTTCTTGCCTGTGTTGCAAGGTGTGAAGTTGAGTAAAGACTCAAAACCCGACCACGGCAGAAAATAGAAAGAGAATGAAAAGTCATTCCCTATGCCTCAGCCATAGGTTCTATAAAGTATGCTATGTTGTGTGCCAGACCTATTGTATACCTCACCAAGAGTTTGGCAAGAGGGTACAATAGTGATCCAAGAGTGGATCACTGAACAATGGTTAAAATTATCCTTAGTGGAATAAGGAAATATTTCTCGGTTATGGAGGTGACAAAGAGTTCGTCGTAAAGATTTACGTCGATGCAAGCTTTGACACCGATCTGGATGACTCTAAGTCTCGATCTAGATACATATTGAAAGTGGGAATGATTAGCTAGAGTAGCTCCGTGCAGAGCATTGTAGACATAGAAAATTTGCAAAATACATACGACTCTGAATGTGGCAGACCCATTGACTAAACTTCTCTCACATGCAAAACATGATCACTCTTTGGGTGTTAATCACATAGCAACGTGAACTAGGTTACTAACACTAGTAAACCCTTTGGGTATTAGTCACATGAAGATGTGAACTATTGGTGTGAAATCACATGACGATGTGAACAGGATTATTGACTCTAGTGCAAGTGGAAGACTGAAGGAAATATGCCCTAGAGGCAATAATAAAGTTGTTATTTATATTTCCTTATATCATTATAAATGTTCTTTATTCATGCTAGAATTGTATTAACCAGAAACTTAGTACATGTGTGAATACATAAACAAACAAAGTGTCCCCAGTATGCCTCTACTTGACTAGCTCGTTAATCAAAGATGGTTAAGTTTCCTAGCCATGGACATGTGTTGTCATTGGACGAACGGGATCACATCATTAGAGAATGATGTGATGGACTAGACTCATCCGTTAGCATAGCACTATGATTGTTTAGTTTATTGCTATTGCTTTCTTCATGGCTTATACATGTTCCTATGACTATGAGATTATGCAAATCCCGAATACCGGAGGAACACCTTGTGTGCTATCAAACGTCACAACATAACTGGGTGATTATAAAGATGCTCTACATGTGTCTCCAATGGTGTTTGTTGAGTTGGCATAGATCGAGATTAGCATTTGTAACTCCGTCTATCGGAGAGGTATCTCTGGGCCCTCTCAGTAATGCACATCACTATAAGCCTTGAAAGCAATGTGACTAGTGAGTTAGTTGCGGGATGATGCATTACGGAACGAGTAAAGAGACTTGTCGGTAATGAGATTGAACTAGGTATTGAGATACCGATGATTGAATCTCGGGCAAGTAACATACCGATAACAAAGGGAACAATGTATGTTGTTATGCGGTTTGACCGATAAAGATCTTCGTAGAATATGTAGGACCCAATATGAGCATCCAGGTTCCTCTATTGGTTATTGACCGGAGATGTGTCTCGGTCATGTCTACATAGTTCTCGAACCCGTAGGGTCCGCACGCTTAACGTTCGATGATGTAACACCCACGATGCGGCTATATCTCCCACGTGTCGGGGCACAACTTAGAGGCATAGCCGCATTGTAGGTTTGTCACAAGAGGGAAAATCATCACACAATCCCATGTACTGAATAAGAAAGGGATAAAGTGTCGGCTTACAATCGCCACTTCACACAAATACAAGTTAAACATACATCATCCAGAATACAAACAAGGTCTGACTATGGAACCAAAATAAAATAAGACAACCCCAAATGCTAGATCCCCGATCGTCCCAACTGGGCTTCACTACTGATCAACCCGAAACGAAAAATAACACAACGAACAAGATCTTCATCAAGCTCCCACTTGAGCTGGGTTGCATCACCTGCACTGGTATCATCGGCACCTGCAACTGTTTGGAAGTATCTGTGAGTCACGAGGACTCAGCAATCTCACACCCGCGAGATCAAGACTATTTAAGCTCATGGGTAGGAAAGGGGTAGTGAGGTGGAGCTGTAGCAAGCACTAGGCATATATGGTGGCTAACTTACGCAAATAAGAGCGAGACGAGAGGCAACGCAATGGTCATGAACTAGAAGTGATCCTGAATCTACTTACGTTCAAGCATAACAAAAGAACCGTCTTCACTTCTCGGACTCCACCGGAAAGAGACCATCACGGCTACACACGCAGTTGATGCATTTTAATTAAGTTAAGTGTCAAGTTCTCTACAACCGGATATTAACAAATTCCCATCTGCCCATAATCACGGGCACGACTTTCGAAAGTTTAAAACCCTGCAGGGGTGTCCCAACTTAGCTCATCACAAGCTCTCACGGTCAACGAAGGATATTCCTTCTCCCAGGAACACCCGATCAAACTCGGAATCCCAGTTACAAGACATTTCGACAATGGTAAAACAAGACCATCAAGACCGCCCGATGCGCCGACATCCCGATAGGAGCTGCACATATCTCGTTCTCAGGGCAACACCGGATGAGACATCCTACGAGTAAAACCAAACCTCAATTTTCCCCGAGGTGGCCCCGCAGTCTACTCGGTTCGTACCAACACTTAGAGAAGCACTGGCCCGGGGGGGTTAAAATAAAGGCGACCCTCGGGTTGGCCGACCCAAGGGAAGGGTAATAGGTTCTTAGGAAAATGTAAAATCAAGGTTGGGCCTTGCTGGAAGAGTTTTATTCAAAGCGAACTGTCAAGGGGTTCCCATAACACCCAACCGCGTAAGGGACGTAAAATCAAGGAACATAACACCGGTATGACGGAAACTAGGGCGACAAGAGTGGAACAAAACACCAGGCATAAGGCTGAGCCTTCCACCCTTTACCAAGTATATAGATGCATTAACTAAATAAGAGATATTGTGATCTCCCAACATATCCATGTTCCAACATGGAACAAACTTCAACTTCACCTGCAACTAGCAATGCTATAAGAGGGCCTGAGCAAAAGCGGTAACATAGCCAAACAACGGTTTGCTAGGAAAGGTGGGTTAGAGGCTTGACATGGCAATATGGGAGGCATGATATAACAAGTGGTAGGTAGCGCGACATAGCAATAGAGCAAACAACTAGCAAGAAAAGAGAGAAGTGATTTCAATGGTATGGTCATCTTGCCTGAGATCCCGCAAGGAAGAAGAACGAGTCCACGAGGAAGACAAATGGACGTAGTCGAACGAATCCCCACAACTCCGGAATGGAACCGAAGCTAACGAGAGAAGTAACCCAGAAAGAAGCAGACAACATAGTAAACAACCACCACATAAACATGGCATGATGAATAATCAAGTATGATGCATGTCCGGTTTAATGCGGCATGGCATGGCAAAGTGCAACAAACAAAACTACAAATTAAGGGGAGCTCAATATGCAACAAGTTGCACATTGACGGAACACCACATTCGATTATTTAGTTCACTCCCATTTAGGTACTCAACAATATTAAATGTTCTTAAACATGGTAATATGGTGAAGCAAATGATAACTACCTATCTAGGCAAGTTTAAATGAGGCCGGAACAACAAAACAACAAGTCCGGAAACTCCTCATGTGCATATTTTAGGTTTGGTACTGTTCTTCCCTAAACCATATTTTAGAGTTGTTAAACATGCAAAGTAAAGCCACCATGTTAAACTAGGCATTTTTCTACCCCATTTACATATAAAGTTTATTAAATTTGGAGCTACGGTTAAAAAGTTATGAAAGAAATCATTTTAGCATGGCATAGGAGCAAATTTAACCAAACAACATTTTAAACATGGTTGAAATTTGGAGATTGTGGAACTAGATGAAATTTTAGTCAAGTTGCATATATAACTTATTTAGATCCGATGCACGGTTGGTGAGTTATGATATGCATGATGTAGGGGGACTTTTTTCTGTAAAACTGTTAAAATCTGGATAAAAGGAAATTCGTTTAGTGAAAAAAACGTGAAACGGGCCAAAACTAGCTGGGCCACAACAGAGCAGAGGGGCTGGAAGGGCTGCTCACACATGGGCCAAGCCCAGCTGGAGAGGAGGCAAGGCGCGGTCCACGCGGGTGAGGAAGGCGTGGTCAACACCTGCGTGGCTGTGCTAGTTCGTTCGAAGCAGGGGCCATGGCCGCCTTGTTCGTCGTTGCCAGCGAGGTAGATGGCCGGCGCGGGCTCGCGGGCATGGGGGAAGGCACGGCTCCGGCGGGCAGGGGCCGGAGACGGCACAGCGGAGCGGCGCCGATCCGGTGCTCGGACTGGTCGAAGGCGAGTACTGAAGGGCGGCGTCCATGCGTCGGGCGACGTGCTCCTCATTCCCGACGACAAGGCTTGCGGTGGAGGCGGTTAGAGGAGACCGGCAAGGGGCGGCACTCGGAGGAGGTCGAGGGCGGCTTGAGGCCACGGCGGCAGCGGCTTGCGGAGGCGCTGGGACTCTGGCAAGCGACGGGGAGGCCGGCAGGAGGCGGGACGAGCAGGACGGAGAGGAGGCAGCAGGCAGCGGAACTTGGCGAGGCAGCGGAGGCAGGGCTTGTCGGAGGCGGACTTGACGCGGCCCCGGCGACGCCAGCTGATCCAAGGCGGAGGTTGCGGATGACGGCGAGGTACCTGACCAGCGGCAGACTTCCAGTTCCCTGGTGCTGGTGCGACATCCTGCGAGAGCAAGCCGAGAGAGAGCGGGAGATCTTGAGAGAGAGGCAAACGGGAGGAGAAAGCAGAAGGAAAAAAAGGAGGCAGGGAGAAGAAAGTGAAGGAGAGGGCGACGGGATCCTGGTGGTCGCCGGCGGGGTTGGGCGGACGAGGCAGGGGGCTCGGCCTCGGGTGCCTGGTTGCGGGCACGGGCATCGGTGGGGATCGATGGATTCGGGAGTTTTTTTTGGTGGTGGCTGGATTGGATCGGATAAGATCCCGAGGAAGGGGGAGCCTGGTAGGTTGGGGATGGATCCCGAGAGGGATTTGGTGGGAGTGTGGCGGCGGGTGAAGGGAAGGATGGGACATTGCTCCTAAAATCTAGGGTTAGACTATATATAGCAGGTGTATTTTTGGGTAGGGGCTACACGGGCCCTTCGATCGTAATCGGACGGACGAGAAATAAACAGGTAGGGAACCAAAAAAAGAAAATGGAGATGTTTTGTAGATGTTTGGGGATGATCCGGACCCATTGGTAACGACAAAGCGGGCCGGGTTCGGGATAGTTTCGGACACGCGCGCGAGGAGGGCCACGGGCTGACGAGAGAGGTTAGGTTGGGCCTGGCGGTAGGTAGTGGACTATGTAGACGGTCTAGGAAGGAAAGAGGGGGAAAGCCCGGCAACAGTTTTCGGAGACCGAAAACGCCCGACGATTTGACCAGCTATATTGCCGCTATAGTTATCCGTTGGGGCGTCAAACAAACTCCGAATGCGATGAAACTTGGCAGGCGACCTACCTACAACATAACCGAACCGCATGCCAACTTTCAACCCATTCCGAGAACATTTTCCGGCCACTTATAAAATACTATTTCGGACATGCCGCGGGCGCGTGCAAGTGTGTCTGGGCTCAGAACGGACAACGGAGAGAACGAGGAGATCCGGACGAATGCAAGTTTTGAAAAACATGATGATGCAATGCACATGATGACATGGCAAGATGCAACACGCAAGCAAATGACATGGCAAAGACAGCGAATAACTGGAAGACACATGGCACATCGGACTCAGGGCATCACAACACTCCACCACTACGAGAGGATCTCGTCCCGAGATCTAGGATGGCACCGGAGGGAAGCGGAAGAAGAGGAGAAGAGATAAAACTAAGTTGCTTCTTTGACAAACGAGTGAAACCACGAGCCTTGAGAGGTTTTACTAATTGAAAGGAAGAATGCAACAAAGATGACAAAGTTGAAAACACTCTGTTAGAAAAGAGTAACAAGGAACATTACGAGAACCTTGTGATACGTCTCCAATGTATCTATAATTTTTGATTGCTCCATGCTATATTATCTTCTGTTTTGGACATTATTGGGCTTTATTATTCACTTTTATATTATTTTTGGGACTAACCTATTAACCGGAGGCCCAGCCTAGAATTGCTGTTTTTGCCTATTTCAGGGTTTCGCAAGGAAAGAATATCAAACGGAATGAAACCTTCAGGAACGTGATTTTCTCATCGAACATGATCCAGGAGACTTGGACCCTACATCAAGCAACCAACAAGGAGGCCACGAGGTAGGGGGCGTGCCTACCCCCCAAGCGTGCCCTCCACCCTCGTGGGCCCCCTTTTGCTCCACCGACGTACTTCTTCCTCCTATATATACCTACGTAGACCCAAACTACCAGATACGGAGCCAAAACCCTAATTCCACCGCCGTAACTTTCTGTATCCACGAGATCCCATCTTAGGGCCTGTTCCGGAGCTCCGCCGGAGGGGGCATCGATCACGGAGGGCTTCTACATCAACACCATAGCCCTTCCGATGAAGTGTGAGTAGTTTACCTCAGACCTTCGGGTCCATAGTTATTAGCTAGATGGCTTCTTCTCTCTTTTTGGATCTCAATACAAAGTTCTCCCCCTCTCTTGTGGAGATCTATCCGATGTAATCTTATTTTGCGGTGTGTTTGTTGAGATCGATGAATTGTGGGTTTATGATCAAGTTTATCTATGAACAATATTTGAATCTTCTCTGAATTCTTTTATGTATGATTGGTTATCTTTGCAAGTCTCTTCGAATTATCAGTTTGGTTTGGCCTACTAGATTGATCTTTCTTGCAATGGGAGAAGTGCTTAGCTTTGGGTTCAATCTTTCGGTGTCCTTTCCCAGTGACAGCAGGGGCAGCAAGGTACGTATTGTATTGTTGCCATCGAGGATAACAAGATGGTTTTTTTATCATATTGCATGAATTTATCCCTCTACATCATGTCATCCTGTTAAGGCGTTACTCTGTTCTTATGAACTTAATACTCTAGATGCATGTTGGATAGCGGTCGATGTGTGGAGTAATAGTAGTAGATGCAGGAAGGAGTCGGTATACTTGTCTTGGACGTGATGCCTATATACATGATCATACCTAGATATTCTCATAACTATGCTCAATTCTGTCAATTGCTCAACAGTAATTTGTTTACCCACCGTGAATACTTATGCTCTCGAGAGAAGCCACTAGTGAAACCTATGGCCCCCTGGTCTATCTTCCATCATATTTATCTTCCAACACTTAGTTATTTTCATTATATTTTATTTTACTTCACATCTTTATCATAAAAATACCAAAAATATTATCTTATCATATCTATCAGATCTCACTCTCGTAAGTGACCGTGTAGGGATTGACAACCCCTTATCGCGTTGGTTGCGAGGATTTATTTGTTTTGTGTAGGTGCGAGGGACTCATGCGTAGCCTCCTACTGGATTGATACCTTGGTTCTCAAAAACCGAGGGAAATACTTATGCTACTTTGTTGCATCACCCTTTCCTCTTCAAGGGAAAACCAACGCAGTGCTCAAGAGGTAGGAAGAAGGATTTCTGGCACCGTTGCCGAGGAGGTCTACGCAAAATTCAACATACCAAGTACCCATCACAAACCCTTATCTTCCGTATTACATTATTTGCCATTTGCCTCCTATTTTCCTCTCCCCCACTTCACCCTTATCGTTTTATTCGCCCTCTCTCTCTATCCTCCCTCTCTTTCTCTATTTGCCTCGTTTTTGCCCGTTCCTCGTTTGCTTGTGTGTTGGATTGCTTGCTTGTCACGATAGCTCAAGATAACACTAAATTATGTGACTTTACCAATACCAACAACAATGATTTTATTAGCACTCCGATTGCTCCTCTTACCAATGCTGAATCTTGTGAAATTAATGCTGCCTTGCTGAATCTTGTCATGAAAGATCTGTTTTCCGGCTTTCCTAGTGAAGATGCCGCTACCCATCTAAATAGCTTCGTTGATTTGTGTGATATGCAAAAGAAGAAATATGTGGATAATGATATTGTTAAATTGAAGCTATTTCCTTTTTCGCTTAGAGATCGTGCTAAATCTTGGTTTTCGTCTTTGCCTAAAAATAGTATTGATTCGTGGAGTAAGTGCAAAGATTCTTTTATCTATAAGTATTTTCCTCCTGCTAAGATCATCTCTCTTAGAAACGATATTATGAATTTTAAGCAACTTGATCATGAACATGTTGCACAGGCTTGGGAGAGGATGAAATTAACGATACGTAATTGCCCTACGCATGGTTTAAATTTGTCGATGATTATACAAAAAAATTATGCTGGATTGAATTTTGCTTCTAGAAATCTTTTATATTTGTCCGCGGGAGGCACTTTTGTGGAAATCACTTTAGGAGAAGCTACTAAACTCCTAGATAATATTATGGTTAATTATTCTCAATGGCACACTGAAAGATCTACTAATAAGAAAGTGCATGCGATATAAGAAATTAATGTTTTGAGTGGAAAGATGGATGAACTTATGAAATTATTTGCTAATAAAATTGTTTCTTCTGATCCTAATGATATGCCTTTGTCTACTTTGATTGAGAATAATAACGAATCTATGGATGTGAATTTTGTTGGTGGGAATAATTTTGGTAACAACGCGTATAGAGGAAACTATAATCCTAGGTCCTATCCTAGTAATTCCTCTAATAATTATGGTAATTCCTACAACAATTCTTATGGAAATTATAATAAGATGCCCTCTGATTTTCAATCTAATATTAAAGAATTTATTACTTCGCAAAAGAATTTCAATGCTTTGATTAAAGAAAAATTGCTTAAGATTGATGAGTTGGCTAGGAACGTTGATAGAATTTCTCTTGATGTTGATTCTTTAAAACTTAGATCTATTCCTCATAAGCATGATATCAATGAGTCTCTCAAAGCCATGAGAATTTCCATTGATGAGTGCAAAGAAATAACCGCTAGGATACATGCTAAGAAAGATTCCTTTATAAGAGCGTGTTCTTCTAGTTTCCATGATAATAAAGATGAAGATCTAAAAGTTATTGATGTGTCCCCTATTAAATCTTTGTTTTGCAATATGAATCTTGATAATGATGGGACTGAATATGATCCACCTTTACCTAGAAGGCGTTCCAAAAATTCGGAGTTTTTAGATCTTGATGCTAAAATTGATAAAAGTGGGATTAAAGAGATCAAAACTCTGGATGATAATGAACCTACTATTTTGGATTTCAAGGAATTTAATTATGATAGCTGCTCTTTGATAGATTGTATTTCCTTGTTGCAATCTGTGCTAAATTCTCCTCATGCTTATAGCCAACATAAAGCTTTTACCAAACATATCGTTGATGCTTTGATGCAATCTTATGAAGAAAAACTTGAGTTGGAAGTTTCTATCCCTAGAAAACTTTATGATGAGTGGGAACCTACTATTAAAATTAAAATTAAAGATCATGAATGCTATGCTTTGTGTGACTTGGGTGCTAGTGTTTCCACGATTCCAAAGACTTTGTGTGATCTGTTAGGTTTCCGTGATTTTGACGATTGCTCTTTAAACTTGCACCTTGCGGATTCCACTATTAAGAAACCTATGGGAAGAATTAATGATGTTCTTATTGTTGCAAATAGGAACTATGTGCCCATAGATTTTATTGTTCTTGACATAGATTGCAATCCTTCATGTCCTATTATTCTTGGTAGACCTTTCCTTAGAATGGTTGGTGCAATTATTGATATGAAGGACGAAAATATTAGATTCCAATTTCCGTTAAGGAAAGGCATGGGAAACTCTCCTAGAAATAAAATTAAATTACCTTATGAATCTATTATGAGAGCCACTTATGGATTGCCTACCAAAGATGGCAATACCTAGATCTATCCTTGCTTTTTATGCCTAGCTAGGGGCGTTAAACGATAGCGCTTGTTGGGAGGCAACCCAATTTTATTTTTATTCCTTGCTTTTTGCTCCTGTTTAGTAATAAATAATTTATCTATACTATGTTTTGGATGTGGTTTTTGTGTTTAATTAGTGTTGTGCCAAGTAGAACCGTTGGGAAGACTTGGGGAAAGTCTTGCTAATCTTGCTGTAAAAAACAGAAACTTTAGCGCTCACGAGAACTGATGCAATTTTTATTTGGAAAGTGATATTTAGTTAATTATTTTTGAAGACGATTAATAGATAAATTCCTCACGTCCAGCAATTTATTTCAGAATTTTTGGGGTTACAGATCTTTCTCTAGCTACAGATTACTACAGACTGTTCTGTTTTTGATAGATTCTGTTTTTCGTGTGTTGTTTGCTTATTTTGATGAATCTATGGCTAGTAAAATAGTTTATAAACAATAGATAAGTTGGAATACAGTAGGATTAACACCAATATAAATAAAAAATAAGTTCATTACAGTATCTTGAAGTGGTGTTTTGTTTTCTTTCGCTAACGGAGCTCACGAGATTTTCTACTTTAAGTTTTGTGTTGTGAAGTTTTCAAGTTTTGGGTAAAGATTTGATGGATTATGGAACAAGGAGTGGAAAGAGGCTAAGCTTGGGGATGCCCATGGCACCCCCAAGATAATCTAAGGACACCTAAAAGCCAAATCTTGGGGATGCCCCGGAAGGCATCCCCTCTTTCGTCTACTTCTATCGGTAACTTTACTTGGAGCTATATTTTTATTTACCACATGATATGTGTTTTGCTTGGAGCGTCTTGTATTATTTGAGTCTTTAATTGTTAGTTTTTCACAATCATCCTTGCTGCACACACCTTTTTGAGAGAGACACACATGATTCGGTAATTATTAAAATACTCTATATGCTTCACTTATATCTTTTGAGTTATATAGTTTTGCTCTAGTACTTCACTTACATCTTTTAGAGCACGGTGGTGGATTTGTTTTATAGAAACTATTGATCTCTCATGCTTCACTTAGATTATTTTGAGAGTCTTAAATAGCATGGTAATTTGCTTAAATAATCCTAATATGCTAGGTATTCAAGATTAATAAAATTTTCTTATGAGTGTTTTGAATACTAAGAGAAGTTTGAAACATGATAATTGTTTTGAGATATGGAGATGGTGATATTAGAGTCGTGCTAGTTGAGTAGTTGTGAATTTGAGAAATGCTTGTGTTGAAGTTTGTGATTCCCGTAGCATGCACGTATGGCGAACCGTTATGTTAAGAAGTCGGAGCATGATGTATTTATTGATTGTCCTCCTTATGAGTGGCGGTCGGGGACGAGCGATGGTCTTTTCCTACCAATCTATCCCCCTAGGAGCATGCGCGTAGTACTTTGCTTCGATAACTAATAGATTTTTGCAATAAGTATGTGAGTTCTTTATGACTAATGTTGAGTCCATGGATTATACGCACTCTCACCCTTCCATCATTGCTAGCCTCTCCAATACCGCGCACCTTTCGCCGGTATCAGACACCCACCATATACCTTCCTCAAAACAGCCACCATACCTACCTATCATGGCATTTCCATATCCATTCCGAGATATATTGCCATGCAACTTTCCACCGTTCCATTTATCATGACACGCTCCATCATTGTCATATTGCTTTGCATGATCATGTAGTTGACATTTTAGTTGTGGCAAAGCCACCGTTCATAATTCTTTCATATAAGTCACTCATGCATCATTGCTATCCCGGTACACCGCCGGAGGCATTCATATAGAGTCATATCTTGTTCTAAGTATCGAGTTGTAATTCTATAGTTGTAAGTAAATAAAAGTGTGATGATCATCATTATTAGAGCATTGCCCCAGTGAGGAAAGGATGATGGAGACTATGATTCCCCCATAAGTTGGTATGAGAATCCGGACGAAAAAAAGAGGCCATAGAAAAGAGAAAAGGCCCAAATAAAAAAATGAGAGAAAAAGAGAGAAGGGACCATGCTACTATCCTTTTACCACACTTGTGCTTCAAAGTAGCACCATGATCTTCATGATAGAGAGTCTCCTATGTTGTCACTTTCATATACTAGTGGGAATCTTTCATTATAGAACTTGGCTTGTATATTCCAATGACGGGCTTCCTCAAAATGCCCTAGGTCTTCGTGAGCAAGCGAGTTGGATGCACACCCACTTAGTTTCCTTTTGTTGAGCTTTCATACATTTATAGCTCTAGTGCATCCGTTGCATGGCAATCCCTAGTCACTCACATTGATATCTATTGATGGGCATCTCCATAGCCCATTGATACGCCTAGTTGATGTGAGACTATCTCCTCCCTTTTTGTCCTCTCCACAACCACCATTCTATTCCACCTATAGTGCTATGTCCATGGCTCACGCTCATGTATTGCGTGAAGATTGAAAAAGTTTGAGAACATTAAAATTATGAAACAATTGCTTGGCTTGTCATTGGGGTTGTGCATGATTTGAATACTTTGTGTGGTGAAGATGGAGCATAGCCAGACTATATGATTTTATAGGGATAACTTTCTTTGGCCATGTTATTTTGAGAAGACATAATTTCTTAGTTAGTATGCTTGAAGTATTATTATTTGTATGTCAATATTACTTTTGTCTTGAACCTTTTGGATCTGAATATTCATACCACAATTAATAAGAATTACATTGAAATTATGCCTAGTAGCATTCCACATCAAAAAATCTGTTTTTATCATTTACCTACTCGAGGACGAGCAGGAATTAAGCTTGGGGATGCTTGATATGTCTCCAACGTATCTATAATTTTTGATTGCTCCATGCTATATTATCTTCTGTTTTGGACATTATTAGGCTTTATTATTCACTTTTATATTATTTTTGGGAGTAACCTATTAACCGGAGGCCCAGCCCAGAATTGCTATTTTTTTTGCCTATTTCAGGGTTTCACAAGAAAAGAATATCAAACGGAGTCCAAACGGAATGAAACCTTCGGGAACATGATTTTCTCACCGAACATGATCCAGGAGACTTGGACCCTACGTCAAGCAACCAACAGGGAGGCCACGAGGTAGGGGGCGCGCCTACCCCCCAGGCGTGCCCTCCACCCTCGTGGGCCCCCTGTTGCTCCACCGATGTACTTCTTCCTCCTATATATACCTACGTACCCCCAAACTACCAGATACGGAGCCAAAACCCTAATTCCACCGCCGTAACTTTCTGTATCCACGAGATCCCATATTGGGGCCTGTTCTGGAGCTCCGCCGGAGGGGGCATCGATCACGGAGGGCTTCTACATCAACACCATAGCCCTTCCGATGAAGTGTGAGTAGTTTACCTCAGACCTTTGGGTCCATAGTTATTAGCTAGATGGCTTCTTCTCTCTTTTTGGAGCTCAATACAAAGTTCTCCCCCTCTCTTGTGGAGATCTATCCGATGTAATCTTCTTTTGCGGTGTGTTTGTTGAGATCGATGAATTGTGGGTTTATGATCAAGTTTATCTATAAACAATATTTGAATCTTCTCTGAATTCTTTTATGTATGATTGGTTATCTTTGCAAGTCTCTTTGAATTATCAGTTTGGTTTGGCCTGCTAGATTGATCTTTCTTGCAATGGGAGAAGTGCTTGGCTTTGGGTTCAATCTTGCGGTGTCCTTTCCCAGTGACAGCAGGGGTAGCAAGGCACGTATTGTATTGTTGCCATCGAGGATAACAAGATGGTTTTTTATCATATTGCATGAATTTATCCCTCTACATCATGTCATCTTGCTTAAGGCATTACTCTGTTCTTATGAACTTAATACTCTAGATGTATGCTGGATAGTGGTCGATGTGTGGAGTAATAATGGTAGATGCAGGCAGGAGTCGGTCTACTTGTCTTGGACGTGATGCCTATATACATGATCATACCTAGATATTCTCATAACTATGCTCAATTCTGTCAATTGCTCAACAGTAATTTGTTTACCCACCGTGAATACTTATGCTCTCGAGAGAAGCCACTAGTGAAACCTATGGCCCTCGGGTCTATCTTCCATCATATTTATCTTCCAACACTTAGTTATTTTCATTGCCTTTTATTTCACTTTGCATCTTTATCATAAAAATACCAAAAATATTATATTATCATATCTATCAGATCTCACTCTCGTAAGTGACCGTGTAGGGATTGACAACCCCTTATCGCGTTGGTTGCGAGGATTTATTTGTTTTGTGTAGGTGCGAGGTACTCGTGCGTAGCCTCCTACTGGATTGATACCTTGGTTCTCAAAAACTAAGGGAAATACTTACGCTACTTTGCTGCATCACCCTTTCCTCTTCAAGGGAAAACCAACGCAGTGCTCAAGAGGTAGCACCTTGTAGGAACTCCGACTATAAATGGAAGGAATTGAACATGAACTTGACAAGATAAGAGTATACTTGATGAAATCAACAACACACTACCTCTGGAACTATTGGAAAAATGGCACAAGGGGTAAGAAAGATTTCAGACAACACTCTGATTGAGAAGGGAGGCAAAACTTGATAAGATGAAAAGAACACTCCGGTTAAATGTGTAAGCACGAAAAGAACACGATCCTCACAATTCGAGATGATGAGTGAATAGAGCAACATCACAAAGCCTCCGGGAGAAAGAATAGAAGATCGATCATTGGAATAAGAATGGAGAAGAAAAGGCCAACTTCTGCCACAAATGAGCTTGGTAAGCACTCTTCCAAGAAGGTTAAAACAGAGTTGTTGGAAAACCAACAACGAAAAGAGTAAGCTTGTAGTGGGCTTATGGAAAACTTCTCAAAATTGAGGCGAAATTCTGCCAATACGGGAACAAAGGATTGGATTGATATCAACAAGGAGACGAGAAGCTTATTTCACCAGGAGGATAAATGAAGAACTTGGGTCATTTATAAGCACCATAAATAGCAACAATCCTTAGGGAAAACTTTAGGTGAAATATAACCCAAGATAATTCCAGTGAAGAGATTGATGGGTTGCAAAGGATCTCATGAATGAATTGAAAATGATGGGTTTAAAATATGTCATTTTCGGACAAATTGTGGTCCATAAAACACAAACTAATTGTCAAAAATGAGATAACACGACCTCAAAAGATAATGTAGAACGAATTGCACTTCGGAATGCAAGATGAAGAATACTTGAGCTCCTCCGAAAAGAATCTCGATGAACACTTCGAGAAGGAATTAAATCCTTGATGAACCATCATGTAGAGCCTCCATGAAGAACTCTGGTAATAAAAGGATAACGAAAAGAAAGAGAAATTGAAAACAAGAGGTGAAGACTTGCAATGATTTAGATGGATCTTCGTGACAAGACATCCACGAAAAGTTGGAACTCCGGAAAAGAAAGGTTAGCAACTTGAATCGATAATTGATACCATGAATGAACTCCGGCGTAAGGAATTAATCACCTCGAGGAAATAAGAATAGGAATTATTGTATGTTTACCCTTCCTCAATTTAAATTGATGAGAAGCAATGGATTTGGCATACTACTTATTCTCGTAGAAAGGATTAAGAGAGATATAGCGCAAACTTGAGAAGGACTTCAACGAACCACCGGTGGGATTTGAAAGAACGAATGTATTGATATGATAATGAAGGTTCATGTCATCTTGTGTAATGCGTTACTCGGTACTTATGAACTTAATACTCTAGATGCATGTTGGATAGCGGTCGATGTGTGGAGTGATACGTCCATTTTGCATCATGCTTTTATATCGATATTTATTGCATTATGGGCTGTTATTACACATTATGTCACAATACTTATGCCTATTCTCTCTTATTTTACAAGGTTTATATGAAGAGAGAGAATGCCGGCAGCTGGAATACTCGGCTGGAAAAGGAGCAAATATTAGAGACCTATTCTGCACAGCTCCAAAAGTCCCGAAACTTCACGGAAGACATTTTTGGAATTAATAAAAAATACTGAGCGAAGAAAGTACCAGAGGGGGCCCACACCCTGGCCACGAGGGTGGGGGCGCCCCCTACCCCCTGGGTGCGCCCCCTGCCTCGTGGGCCCCCTGGCAAGCCTCCGGTGCCCATCTTCTGCTATATGAAGTCTTTTACCCTGAAAAAAATAAGAAGCAAGCTTTAAGAAAAATCTCCGCCGCCATGAGGCGGAACCAATCTAGGGCTCCGGCAGAGCTGTTCTGTCGGGGAAACTTCCCTCCGGGAGGGGGAAATCATCACCATCGTCATCACCAACGATCCTCTCATTGGGAGGGGGTCAATCTCCATCAACATCTTCACCACCACCATCTCATCTCAAACCCTAGTTCATCTCTTGTATCCAATCTTTGTATCCAAACCTCAGATTGGTACCTATGGGTTGCTAGTAGTGTTGATTACTCCTTGTAGTTGATGCTAGTTGGTTTACTTGGTGTAAGATCATATGTTCAGATCCATTATGCATATTAATACCCCTCTGATTATGAACTTGAATATGCTTTGTGAGTAGTTACGTTTGTTCCTGAGGACATGGGAGAAGTCTTGCTATAAGTAGTCATGTGAATTTGGTATTCGTTCGATATTTTGATGAGATGTATGTTGTCATCTGTCGGTGTCAAAACCGGCGGATCTCGGGTAGGGGGTCCCGAACTGTGCGTCTAGACGGATGGTAACAGGAGACAAGGGACACGATGTTTTTACCCAGGTTTGGGCCCTCTCGATGGAGGTAAAACCCTACTCCTGCTTGATTAATATTGATGATATGGGTAGTACAAGAGTAGATCTACCACGAGATCAAGGAGGCTAAACCCTAGAAGCTAGCCTATGGTATGATTGTTGTCCCTACGGACTAAAACCCTCCGGTTTATATAGACACCGGAGAGGGCTAGGGTTACACAGAGTCGGTTACAATGGTAGGAGATCTACATATATGTATCGCCAAGCTTGCCTTCCACGCCAAGGAAAGTCCCTTCCGGACACGGGACGAAGTCTTCAATCTTGTATCTTCATAGTCCAGGAGTCCGGCCGAAGGTATAGTCCGGCTATCCGGACACCCCCTAATCCAGGACTCCCTCAGTAGCCCCTGAACCAGGCTTCAATGACGACGAGTCCGGCTTGCAGATCGTCTTCGGCATTGCAAGGCGGGTTCCTCCTCCAAGTACTTCATAGAAGATTTTGAACACAAAGATAGTGTCCAGCACTGCAAAATAAGTTTCCACATATTGCCATAGAGAGAATAATATTTACACAAATCTAATCTGCTGACGTATTCCTTAGCGTGACATCACACCACAGCCAAGTCTTTATTCGAATCGTTTTACTGTCCCACCTCAGCGCATTTAGCGAGGCGGTTTCCTTGGCACGTCTTGTCAAAGCAGAGACCGTGTCCCTTTATTCCGGGATTCTCATCAATACGGGCTTGGGTAACCCAACCGTACCCGTTGGTATGTTTTCTCGATCAAAGGCGAGTCCCAAACGGTCACGGGGAGGGCCCTTGGTATTCAACCTCTTATAAAGAGACCAAGGCCTTACTCCTTTCTTTAAATCTCAAACGAGTTCGTCCTTCGCCTCGAGTTCCAACACCCAAGGCTCCATATTTCAGGCGCTTCGGACCTTCGACAATGTCCAGTTCCAACCTTCGAGGCCGATGGATGCCACGGAGGAGGACGTGCTGAAGTTGAGAGAGGCCAGGTTCTTGACCGGCGAAATCTGGCATAGGCTGCCTGCTCAAGGGCAGGTCATTCCCACTCCCAAGCCTGGTGAGAGTGTGGTGTTCATGTCTCACTTCCTTCGGGGGCTAGGCTTCCCAACGGATCCCTTCATGAGGGGGCTCATGTTTTATTATGGGCTGGAATTTCACGACTTAGCTCCGGAGTCCATCCTCCATATTTCATCATTCATCGTCGTGTGTGAAGCCTTCCTCCGTATTACTCCTCACTTCGGACTATGGCTCAAGACCTTCAAAGTAGAGCTGAAGATGATCGAGGGATGGCACGCGGAGTGCGGAGGTGCTTTTATAAGCAAGAATGCCGGTGCTCCATGGCCCGAGGGCTCTTTTCAAGAGGAGTCCAACTTATGGCAACGAGAGTGGTTTTATATTACCACTCCCAGGGGCACCAAGTGGGTGGCGCCACCTGCCTTTCGCTCGGGTCCCCCACCACAGCTAGCGTCATGGGTCAATAAAGGACTGGACTGGGGGTCGTCCAAGGACGTGCCCTTGTTGCAGGGCCGCATTCGAGATCTCCTAGAAAGAGATATAAGTCTGGTCGTGGTGACACAGGTTATGCTGATTCGCCGAGCTCTGCCCTGCAAACGTCGCCCCCTCCGCCTGTGGGAGTTCAATCCGGAGGGACCACGAGCTCTCCAACATTTTATGGGCGCGACGCCCGTGGAGATGTACAAATTGTTCTTCGGATCACAAGAAATGTGTCCGGACTTGACCGAGGAGGCATGTCTGAGCTGCAGCCGCCCGGATACTCAAGTAAGTAGCCCTGTGCCCGGACTTGCAATCCGCATATTTATCATAAAATTGCCCTTAAAAGAGCTGTCCTTTAAACGGGAGTGGATAGCGAAAGCAAAGCTAATCAGGTGTCTGGCCCCCCTCCCCGAGACCATGCCGGGTCCCGTGCTAGTCAGGATGTTGGAGGTTGTGCCTTCGGAGGAAAGCGAGGGAGGGGACAAGGAAGCTACGGCCTCCTCGAAGGAGGCTGTTTGGAAGGGAGGAATCGAAAATTCCTCTCCTCAGGGGAAGAAGAGGACCGCCTCTGAAGACTCGGAGACCATGGCCTCAAAGCGGGGGAAGAAATCTTCGCCAGAGGGTCCTGTGCTGGGGGATACTTCGGCCGAATTATGCCCTCAAGGGGATCAGCCCTCCACCGAGCCGTAAGTAGAGAGGAGTTTTCTTTTTAAGAAATGAGAGAAATCCTTGCTTTATATCTGAGAAAAGTAATCGAAAATTTACCTTGTAGCTCGGACCTTAGCCCTTCTCAGCAGAGCTCGTCTTCGAGGGATCTTCTTCCGGAGATGATGGAGAGCGGAATGCCTCCCCCTGTCGTACCGCCTTGCGAGGCGGGTGACCCTGAGGTATTGTCGCGGAGGGTTTCTCCGAATCCGGCAGGGCCAGAAGGTCGTCATATGGCCCCCCAAAGCCCTCTGCGTCCGGCCTTCGAAAAGGGCCATCGGACGAGTCCGGCACCGTCTGGTGCGCGGTAGGAGGAGCTGAAGGATCTGCTAGGGCGAGCATCTATCTCAGAGGAGCACCGTGCATTGATGGGTATGGTGATTGAGAGGATTTCATCCGCGGAGAGCGGATTGCACGAGGCCGTCAGGAGTTTACTGATAGGTTTTGAGGTACGCGAAATAATGTACCCTTTTTGGACAGTTGCGCATAAATAAGATGCGCTCTGTGTAGATAGTAGCCCCTGAGACTCTGTGCGTTGTAAAAAGTGATGGCGCGCAGAGGATCACAATCCTAGGTCTAATATGCCGCCTTCATATGTAGGTGGCGAAGTGTCTGGTGGCCAGCCGGACTGATGAATTTGCCGAGCTAAAGCGGCAACTTGACGTGGCAGATGCCGACATCGCGCTTGTCAACAAGCGGCTTGACGAGGCACAAGGTATGTAATTCCTCCAGCGGCACCTAGTAAGAGGAGCTTTATGCCAGTATCTTACAATGTGTGCGCTTGATGCAGATGGTGCTGCTGCCATGGAGAATCTTCGGGCGGAACTTGCCCGAGCCAAGGAGCAAGCCAAGAAAAGTGATGCGGCTGCCGGAAAGGCAATTGAAGAGCTGAAAGCCGAACAGGCTGCTCACTGCCGAAGCAAGAAGGAAATGGCCGAGATGGCTGTGAAGCTGAAGAGCGCTGCTGACCATTGCAAGCTTCTTGAAAAAGAAGATCGGGTGGAACAGACGAACCTGGAGAAGGCCGTTGCCGATGCCAAGGACGCTCGCTCTGCGATGAGAGCTATGAAGGAGGAGCTGCGTCAGGCCGGAGAGATCGCAGCTGGAAAGCCCTTTATGCTGCGGAGGAAGTTATGTGATCCTAAACATGCTCCGTTAGACCAGATGTGGAGTACGGCGGACACCTATCTGGATCTGGCAGCGAGTGCCGCAGATGCGGCCGAACACTTCCGAGATCAAGAAGATCGCGAAGTGGAAAAGCTCTTTTGGTCGCAGTTCCACAATCCAGAGGGTCCATTGTCATTAGCCGATCGTTTGGCCGAATGGGCCGAGCTAAATAGGTTGTCCGGACTCGCCATGAAGTATGTCATGAGTCATCTTTTGCCACAGAGGCCAGAGCCGAAAAGTTATTTCGACTTGGTGCAGCAGTTCCTTGGTGCGGTGCCGCATATCAATGCGATGAAGAGGTCAGCGTGCATAGAGGGTGCGCGGATGGCTCTTGCCCGTGTCAAGAAATACTGGGCAGAAATGGAGGCCACCGTTGTTGCATCCCCAGACTCGGATGGAAGCCGAGTACCTGCCGAGCACTATTTTCAGGAAGTTCTGCAAGTCGCTCGTTTAATAGAGATGCAGTGCTCGATGGATACTATATTCGAATAGCATATATTATTGTAAAACAATATTTTGATAAATTGTAGAAGCTTTTTATACTTGTGCCTGCAAGTATTATAATACCTCCTTGGCGTCCGTTTAACATATATGTATATATAATCTGAAAGATGGCAGTCGTCGGCTTCAGCCCCCACGCACATAATGCGGGGGTGCTCGCAGAAGGCGCATTTTCACACTTGATCCAACGTCTTGGTCCTACAAAGGAGGTGATAGCGCAGCGAACTAGGCAATCAGACTATGATGCTTTATCACTTTCACTTAGCCATAGAGTTTGACAGTGAGGCTACTTATATAGCCCTGGTGGCGCCTGCGCTCGCCCGAACTCGGGGCGCGTATGTGCCTGGCCGGGAAGCGGCCCTTCGTTAATGCGGAGAAATCCTAAAGATTCCGGTAAGTCATCGAGTGGTTGACCAGTCTCACGCTATATCATGACAGTCAGTTTTCGGCTTTCTCCACTGAGGTGCTCGCCTGGCCGAACCGGGGCACAATCGTAGTAGTTCTCCTGGTGCCGCCTTAGCCGATAGAGCGGAACGTAAGGTAGCAAAACACAGGAGCCGTGCAAACCCAACATTTGACCAAAGACATGATTCGGAGCTGATGCATATAAGGCCAAACTCACGACGCCGAACACTCCCTAAGGTCTTTGGTCTTTATGAGGGCGGGCGGGATAACGCCCTTAGCAATAAGCCCCTAGTGTCTAGGTACACGCAAAACTCTGACGTGGCCACATGCCAAAACGCCAGCCTCCTCCTTGGTTATACCAAGAAACCAGGGGATGTGTAT
Source organism: Triticum urartu (assembly GCF_056163025.1). Taxonomy (NCBI): domain Eukaryota; kingdom Viridiplantae; phylum Streptophyta; class Magnoliopsida; order Poales; family Poaceae; genus Triticum; species Triticum urartu. The sequence continues at coordinate 501,867,082 of NC_141879.1, read as the reverse complement.
CAACAAGAGACAGTAAAAAAAGGTTTACGCAGGGTCTTAATCTAAAAAGAATCCTTGGAACGGGTCCCTGCTGCACGTCTGCGCCTGTGTCTCCGTTGTGTCATATCCTGGACGGGCGTAGCACGGCGTTTATCTGTAAAAGAGAGGAACTTAGTTAAAGAAAGATCGTGCCGAACATGAGTTATACTAAATAAACAAAGTATAAATCGAAATGGGTAAAATTGAGCTTTATTGTCTCTTGTTTTATATGCGCAGAGCCCCTAGTACAGGGGTATACGGCTATTAAGCCTTTATCAATTGTATGTTCATGCCGGACTCGTCTAGCCATGTCCGTGGTCTTGACGACCTGTTTAGGTGCTTTGGCTGGTGAAGCCGCTTTATTGTGGGGCTGTCAAGGCAGCCGCACTGTCTTCCGCACGGGAGGAACACTCAATGTTTTCCCTTTAATGAGATGATGCCTCGTGGACCGGGCATCTTAAGTGTAAGAGATGCATAATGCGGTATTGCGTTAAAGCGGGCGAAAGCTTCGCGTCCCAGCAGTGCTTGATAGCCACTTGAGAATGGGGCGATGTGGAAAGTTAGTTGTTCGCGACGGAAGTTATCGGGGGAGCCGAACATAACTTCTAGCCGGAGAGAACCCATGCAACGGGCATCCGGGCCTGGCATTACCCCTTGAAAGGAGGTTTTGCTATGACGAATTTTTGTTGGGTCTATCCCCATGTTGCGGATTGTGTCCTGGTATAACAGGTTTAGACCACTGCCGCCATCCATCAGGACATTTGTAAAGTGGAGTCCACCGATTATTGGATCTAATACCAAGGCAGTCCAGCCTGCATTCCGGATACTTCTAGAGTAATCCTAATGGTCGAAGGTGATCGGTTTTAACAACCATTGGCGAGACTCCTTTGGGATAGGCCGTATGGCGCGTATCTCTGTTGGCGCCATTCTGTTCGTCACGTGAAGTAAGTTTACTGTTTTGACTTCTTGTGGGAAATCCTTTTGTTTCCTGGTGCTCTGCTTGTGGGGTTCGTCATCGTCCTCACTTAGTGTGTCGAGCCCCTTGTGTTCGGCGTTGAGTTTGCCGGATTGCTTGAAAACCCAACAATCCCTGTGGGTATGGTTCGCAGGCTTCCCGGGAGTACTATGTATTTGACATATCTTGTCCAAGATTTTGTTTAAGTTGGATAGCTCGTCCCTGTTATCCTTGAGGGGCGGCTTTCTCTGATTCTGCCGCGAGCTTTTTAATCCGGCGTTGACCTCCGTGCTCTTTGGGCTGTTTCCCTTATTCCGGCGCTGGTCCTTGCTGCGTCGGGGTTTTCCGTTTCCATCCCTAACTTCGGATGTACTTGGGTCGCTGGTGCTACATCTTGCCAACCAGCTGTCCTCTCCTGCGCAAAAGTGGGTCATGAGGCTTGTTAATGCGGCCATTGTTCTTGGCTTTTCTTGGCCGAGTCGTCTGGCGAGCCATTCGTCTCGAACGTTATGCTTAAAAGCTGCCAGGGCTTCGGCGTCGGGACAGTCGACTATCTGATTCTTTTTAGTAAGAAATCTACTCCAGAATTTCCGGGCTGACTCTCCGGGCTGTTGAGTTATGTGACTGAGATCGTCTGCATCCGGAGGGCGGACATAGGTCCCTTGAAAATTTGCCCGGAAAGCATCCTCAAGCTCTTCCCAACTTCCAATGGTGTTTTCGGGAAGGCTTTTGAGCCAATGCCGGGCTGGCCCTTTAAGCTTGAGGGGTAAATATTTTATGGCGTGGAGGTCATCTCCTCTGGCCATGTGTATGTGGAGGATATAATCCTCGATCCAGACCCCAGGGTCTGTTGTTCCGTCGTACGCCTCTATGTTTATGGGCTTGAATCCCACTGGAAATTCATGGTCCAGCACCTCATCGGTGAAACATAGGGGGTGTGCGGCACCCCTGTATTTGGGTGTGCCGCGATGTTCGGATATTTGTTGTGTTGTATTGCTTACTAGAGCTTGCTTTCTTGGCCCGTAGATAGATCTGGCTGGGCCATCCTTTTGATGCAGATCCTTTGGTGGATCGCGTGCCTGCTTGTGTGCGGCGCCGCTTGCCGCTCCATGCTGGCCCTGCGGTCATCTATCTGACCAGGTGGCTTTCCTATTTTTTGACTGCGGGGGCTCTAAGGCCTCCTCGTCAAATTCAGGCAGTAGCTTTCGCTTTGGATAGCTTTTTGTGCGGCGACTGCCGCCATATTTGTTTGCGGTGTTGCGTACTTTGCTCCATCTGATTCTGAGTGCATCTTCCGCAGTTTTGAGCTTCCGCTTCTACTTTTTCAGGCTACGCGCAGTGGCGACGAGCCTTTTGTGGAGGTTCTTCTGCTCCATGAGCCTATCCGGCGTAAGGTCGTCCGGACTGTTGTTTTCGCCAGGGACGGGGTGTTCGGTTTGTTTATCCAAGTTTCCCTGTTCGGACGGTTGCTCGAAGGCATGTTCGTCGTCTGCCGGCTCGTCCTGCTCTATGGCTGGGTCTGTATGGCTGTTGTCTCTGTCGAGACGTGGCTTGGAGCGGCGCTTACGTCGCCGCTTTGATTGCTTTTCGAGTGAACAATCCCTCGTTGCATCCCTGTGTTCCTCGTCGTCGCTTCCTTTGGGTGTGTCCACCATGTATACATCATGAGATGAGGTGGTTGTCCAGTGCCTTATAGGCGTTGGTTCATGTTCATCTCCTACATCGTCGTCCATACCGTCGATGTCTTCGGAGTCGAAGTCGAGCACGTCGTTTAAATTATCGATAGTGGCTACGAAGTGGGTGGTGGTTGGGCTTTGAATTTCTTCATCATCCGCATCCCAACCTTGTTGACCATAGTCCGCCAGGGCTCTCCTGATAAAGAGAGAGACTTTAGTGAATTTAGAATATCGCCGAAGGGCGAGTGCTGAAAGATGTCCGCGGCGGAGAACTCCATGATCGGCGCCCAATCGGGTTCGATCGGTAGGGGCGCGGAGGGCTCAGAGTCTCGAGAGGAGTCCGGCTCCTTGGAGTCACGGGCTTCGCAGAGAATAGGGCTGGTGTTTGGCTGGATCGCCGCAGAGATTGCAGCCCCTGAGGCAGTGTCCAACCACCCATCCTCGATTGGCGTAGTTGGCTCCGAATTAAGGGTCGGAGCTGATGCGGGTGCGGCCTCCAGGGCACTGTTCGGCGGCAGAGCTAGATCATGCCCATCGTGACAGTGCGACGCGCTCAGCTGCGGCTCGAATCCGTCGAAGATCAAGTCTCCGCGGAGGTCGGCCGTGTAGCTCAAACTTCCAAATCTGACCTGATGGCCAGGGGCGTAGCTTTCGATCTGCTCCAGATGGCCAAGCGAATTGGCCCGCAGTGCAAAGCCGCCAAATACGAAGTTCTGTGGGAGAAAAGTCTCACCCTAGATCACATTGTCGTTGATGATCGGAGGAGCCATCGGGCCTAAAAGTGATGACACAGAGGAATTCTCAATGAAAGCACCAATGTCGGTGTCAAAACCGGCGGATCTCGGGTACGGGGTCCCGAACTGTGCGTCTAGGCGGATGGTAACAGGAGACAAGGGACACGATGTTTTTACCCAGGTTCGGGCCCTCTCGATGGAGGTAAAACCCTACTCCTGCTTGATTAATATTGATGATATGGGTAGTACAAGAGTAGATCTACCACGAGATCAAGGAGGCTAAACCCTAGAAGCTAGCCTATGGTATGATTGTTGTCCCTACGGACTAAAACCCTCCGGTTTATATAGACACCGGAGAGGGCTAGGGTTACACAGAGTCGGTTACAATGGTAGGAGCTCTACATATCCGTATCGCCAAGCTTGTCTTCCACGCCAAGGAAAGTCCCTTCCGGACACGGGACGAAGTCTTCAATCTTGTATCTTCATAGTCCAGGTGTCCGGCCGAAGGTATAGTCCGGCTATCGGACACCCCCTAATCCAGGACTCCCTCATCATCCCTCTAGTGGTGTAATGTGAATGTTGACTACATGACACTTCACCATTGTTTGGGCCTAGAGGGAGGCATTGGGAAGTAATAAGTAGATGATGGGTTGCTAGAGTGACAGAAGCTTAAACCCTACTTTATGTGTTGCTTCGTAAGGGGCTGATTTGGATCCATATGTTTCATGCTATGGTTAGGTTTACCTTAATACTTCTGTTGTAGTTGTGGATGCTTGCAATGGGGGTTAATCATAAGTGGGATGCTTTTCCAAGTATGGACAGTACCCAAGCACCAGCCCACCCACATATCAAATTATCAAAGTACCGAACGCGAATCATATGAACATGATGAAAACTAGCTTGACGATAATTCCCATGTGTCCTCGGGAGCGCTTTCCTTTATATAAGAGTTTGTCCAGGCTTGTCCTTTGCTACAAAAAGAATTGGGCCATCTTGCTGCACCTTATTTGTTGGATCTGGGGTGCCGGCAGACCCTTATTATTCGAACACTGGGGCGCGCGCAAAGGTTTTCTCCCTATCGATCCACGCCCTAGCTCTCTGAGATCTCACAGACGAACACGACGAACTCTCAACACAAAAAGACACAAGATTTATACTGGTTCGGGCCACCGTTGTGGTGTAATACCCTACTCCAGTGTGGTGGTGGTGTATTGCCTCTTGGGCTAATGATGAACAGTACAAGGGGAAGAACAATCTCCTGAGGTTGAGGTGTTCTTGTGCTTGGCGAACTTGTGTGTGGCCTTGGTGGGGTGGATCCGATCCAACATGATATCCCCCCTGTACGGTGGTGGCTAGTCCTATTTATAGAGGCCCTGGTCCTCTCCCCAAATATTGAGCGAGAAGGGAGCCAACAATGGCCAATTTGAAAGGGGACAGCTAGTACAAGCTATCCTGACAAAAGGTGGTCTTCGCCTGCAAAAGGCTTTGGTGATGACGCCATCTTGGGCTCCATGGTGACCTCCGCCTTGCCGTCCTTCTGGTCCTGGTCTTCTTGCACCAATATGGAAACCTTTGCTTGATGCCTCTGTAACGCCCTCGATGCGGCTATATCTCCCACGTGTCGAAGCATGACTTGGAGGCATAACCGCATTGAAAGCAATCTCGCAAGTGAGGTAATCTTCACACAACCCATGTAATACATAAGGGAAAGAGATACATAGTTGGCTTACAATAGCCACTTCACACAATACATGAATAAAGCATTACATCATCCAGATACAATCAAGGTCCGACTACGGAACCAAAATAAAAGAAGACTACCCCAAATGCTACACAGATCCCCGATCGACCCCAACTGGGCTCCACTACTGATCAACTAGAACGAAACAACACAAAGGACAAGATCTTCATCGAGCTCCTCCTTGAGCTTGGTTGCGTCACCTGCATGATCTCATCGGCACCTGCAAGCTGGTTTTGGAAGTATCTGTGAGTCACGGGGACTCAACAATCTCACACCCTCGCGATCAAGACTATTTAAGCTTATATGATGGGTAAAGGTATGATGTGGAGCTGCAGCAAGCGACTAGCATATTTGGTGGCTAACATACGCAAAAGAGAGCGAGAAGAGAAGGCAAAGCACGTTCGAGAATCTGTGATCAAGAAGTGATCCTAGAACAACCTACGTCACGCATAACTCCAACGCCGTGTTCACTTCCCGGACTCCGCCGAGAAGAGACCATCACGGTAACACACACGGTTGATGCATTTTAATTAAGATAAACTTTAGGTTTTCTACAACCAGACATTAACAAATTCCCGTCTGCCCATAACCGCAGGCACGGCTGTCGAAAGTTCAAATCCCTGCAGGGGTGTCCCAACTTAGCCCATCACAAGCTCTCACGGTCAACGAAGGATATTCCTTCTCCCAAGACAATCTGATCAGACTCGGCATCCCGGTTACAAGACATCCTCGACAATGGTAAAACAAGTCCAGCAACACCGCCTGAATGTGCCGACAAATCCCGATAGGAGCTGCACATATCTCGTTCTCAGGGCACACTCAGATGAGCGCTCCGTACAACTAAAACCAAACCTCGAGTTTCCCCGAGGGGGCGCTGCACAGGGCTCTAGTTTGGACCAACACTCAGAGGAGCACTGGCCCGGGGGGTTTAATAAAGATGACCCTTGAGTCTGCGGAACCCAAGGGAAAAAGAGGCTAGGTGGCGAATGGTAAAACAAATGTTGGGCATTGCTGGAGGAGTTTTATTCAAGGCGAACTATCAAGGGGTTCCCATTATAGCCCAACCGTGTAAGGAACGCAAAATCCGGGACCATAACACCGATATGACGGAAACTAGGGCAGCAAGAGTGAAACAAAACACCAGGCATAAGGCCGAGCCTTCCACCCTTTACCAAGTATATAGATGCATTAATTAAATAATAAATATTGTGATATCCCAACAAAATATCGATGTTCCAACATGGAACAAACTCCAATCTTCACCTGCAACTAACAACGCTATAAGAGGGGCTGAGCAAAGCGGTAACATAGACAAACAACGGTTTGCTAGGACAAGGTGGGTTAGAGGCTTGTCTTAACAATATGGGAGGCATGATAAGCAAGTGGTAGGTATCGCAGCATAGGCATAGCAAAAGAGCGAGCAACTAGCAAGCAAAGATAGAAGTGATTTCGAGCAAAGTTCTCCGAGAAGACGAAAGCTTGATCCTCGAACACATACTCAACGGGTCCTCGAACATGAACTCGTCTCCCGGCTCTACCCAAGCAAGAACAACAAGCAAAGGGAGACACAATCAACCACGTGCTATGCTCAAACAACATGATGCAAACATGGTATGATATGCGGGATGTGATATGCGATGCATATGCAAGACTTGGAAAGGAATGATTGAACTTGGCCTCAACTTATAAAACCAAGAGTGCCACTAGAAAGGTGAGTTGATTTCGGTCGAAACCGATATAAAGATCACCGGAATCGGATGCACGGTTTGGAAATGGCAAGCAAAACAAATATGGCACCGGTCTGCGATAAACAACAAGTAGCCTTCTAAATGCATCAAGATAAATATGCTACATCACTCAAACATAGCAACAAAAATACATGGCAGGGATCCACTCATGATGCTTAACAAAAGATGAACACTGAGCTATGGCTAAATCACTCATTAACAGGTTCAAACAAGCATGGCAAAAGTGCAAAAGATAACAGGTTTCGGACTTAGTGAAATTAACAGCAAGTCAGGAATTTGTCATCAGGAAGCAAACTTTAGAGCATGAAAACTACATGCTATAGGAACATAACATGGCAAAGCAAGGCATTTCATGAAGCTACTCAAAGCATACAACAAAAGTCCCTTAGTGACCATGAGCCAAAAGGGATCGGAAAATACAATTGCAAGCATGTGAACATAGCAAAAACATAAACAGATTCAGACTTAGTGAAAAACTGGAGCATGGCAAAACAGACATCAAGTAGGCATGTTTACGAGCTCGATGCACTCCTTACGAGGCATTGCATGACAAACTAATCATACACCCAGCAAATAGACATGACAAAGAAGCTAGACATTGTAAGAACAACATCATAGCATGCATGGATCAACAACAACAAGCTCGGCAAAATTGCTAAACATGTTAACAATCTGCCAGGAACATTTTATAGCAAAAGTAGAGCTTGATTGACTCAAGCTAGGGTGCTCCATAATTGCAAACAAAGACATGGATGGATAGAGCACAACATTATCTACAAAACATCCTTACTGATCATGCTCAAAAGGGGCACAGATCACTAGGAAAAAACATGAACATATGGCATAAAAATAATAACAGGGCAAGGACTTGGTGAAATTCTAAGTCCCTGAAATCAGCATCATTGAGTAAGATACTTTGCATGCTTGTGCTAGTCACCAAAAGGATCACAAAAATACATGGCATACACCCCTGTAAAGATGGCATGGCATTCTTCAAAACATATGTGGAGCTCAGGATCATAGCATGCACACATTAATCATGGAAAAAATGACAAAAGTGCATTTGCTGAAACAGATCTGAAACTATCATCACATAGCCCTCTTCCAACGACATTTTGGGCATCAAGATGAGCTCAAATGAAAATGATATAATGAGATGAAATGATCTGCTCGTCGAGACGAACATTTTGATATGCTACACGCATGAATCGGAGCAACGATGAGGAAGTTATGATGCATCTAAGATTGCAAAAATTTAGGGTTTCGGGGAGAAAAAGTCAACCCTCGTCTTCCAGATCCAGATCCGAATCTCACCGGAAACACTGTAGCAGTTCACGGGAGTTGAGGGGGAAGGCGGTCGGAGAGAGCGGGAGACGGCCGGAGGAGGCGGATCCGGCCATCCCTAGCCCGGATCTGACCGGAGGAGGCCGGGCGCCCATCGGAGAAGACGGAGGAGCAGAACGGGCGGCGTCGCGGCTCCCGTGCTCCGGCGAGCTCGCTGGAGGTCGGGCGGTGGTTCCGGCGAGCTCCTGGTGTCGGCGAGCTCGGCGCTGGGGCGCGGGAGGGGCGGCGGGGCTCGGGCACCGCGGAAGACGAGCGGCGCAGCAACCCGTGGCGGTGCGGAGGCGCCTTAGGCGCGGTTGGCGCGCGGGCGCAGGGACGCGTGGCGGCGCGCGGTTGGCTGAGACGGCGGGGTTGATGACGTGGCGGCGCCTGATTGGGCGGAGTGAGGTGGCGGTGGCGAGCGGACATGTCCGGCGCGGCACGGGATGAAATGTCCGGCGGCGCGAGGGGAAGAATTAGGGTTTCATCTGCGCGAGGATTTCGAAGGAGAGCACATATTTATAGGTAGAGGGAGCTAGGAGAGTCCAAATGAGGTGCGGTTTTCGGCCACGCGATCGTGATCGAATGACCAAGATGATGGAGGGCGTTTAGGTGGGTTTTGGGCCACTTTGGAAGGGTGTTGGGCTGCAACACACACGAGGCCTTTTCGGTCCCTCGGTTAACCGTTGGAGTATCAAACGAAGTCCAAATGGCACGAAACTTGACATGCGGTCTACCGGTAGTAAACCAAGGGCGCATGACAAGTCTCGGTCCAATCCGAAAATGTTTAACACCCGCACACGAAAATAGGTAGAAAGGGACACCGGAGGACATAGGAGGACATATGAGCGCCGGATTGCAAAACGGACAACGGGGAAAATGCTCGGATGCATGAGACGAACACGTATGCAAATGAAAAGCACATGATGACATGATATGAGATGCATGACACGCAAGCAAAGACAAGGCAACAACAACGAATAAATGGAGGACACCTGGCACATCGGTCTCGGGGCGTTACAGCCTCGGTACTCCGTGCCTGCGCTTTCCCCCTTATCATTAAAGAGGAAACAAGGATGCTACGCACGTTGGCGCCCGCCTGGCACCCACCTGGTCTCGATCGTCATGGCTCATGTCACGAGGGCCTCGCGAGGTTTGCCTTGCCTTGATCTCTCCGCCCCTCGTGAGCCTGCCTGGCGAGGCCGCTCTTGAGGAGGTCTGGCGTCGTCCGCCCCGCGAGGCTTGGCCCCTCTCGAGGGTCTTGAATGTCTTGTCGATGAAGATGGGCTGTATGAACCTGCCAGTCCAGCCATGCCATGGGTCGTAGGCAGGCAAGTCTGGGGACACCCGTTCCTAGAACGCCGACAGTAGCCCCCGATCCCAAGGCGCGCTCGGGCTTGGCCTCGAGGCGAAGCCAAAGGGTCAAGCGCGGAGCGCTGTGGGCCCCAAAAGCCTGCGGCCTCGATTGCCGCGTGGTGGTTGATTGGACGTGGGCGTATTCGTTTCACCACGCTGCCTCGGCAACTGCCCAACTTGACAAAAAGGCTGGCGCAGACATTGCTTGCCTTCAGTGCTTCTTCCTCGCCTTGCTTCAGATCCCCTTTCTTGCTCCTTGTTGCTGAAACTTCCAAATCCGCCTCGACTTCACTCCACATCTGCGTCCAAGGGCGCCGCGCAAGGTCAAGTCCTCCTCGGTGCCGTCTTGGTTCGAGCCAGCCCTTGACGCGCCCACTGTTACGGAGAAGAGCCTAGCTGCCACGCGCTTGCTGACGGTGGGGGTGAGCAATGAGAGGGGGAAGACGGAGCTCCGGCTTGCCTCCGATGAGCCAGAGCCTGAGGGAAGCACCTTCTTCCCTTTCTTCACGAGCAGCATCGCCGCTGGGTTGGTTCCCCCTTTCTCTGACTTCTTCTTCGAGGTCCTCGACCACTTCAGGTTGTAGGCGCTGCATCTCCATCCCAATTCCATTCTTCTTTTGTCTATCTTCGCCAACTACTCCGAGGCGTACCTGGGCATGATGCCATCCATGGCACTGCTGCACCACTTCTTCTTCCTCCGCGTCACCAGTGGCCATATCCCCGGGTGCGCCAACTTCATCGCGGTCGGCCAGGCCAACTCGATCTCAAACACCGGGAAGAGGGTCGACAACATCAGGGCCAAATGGGTCATGATGAGTGCCAAGTGCGCTCATCCACACTTGGAACTGCCAACGGATGCACCCCAATCTGACAAGGGGTGGTCTCGTGTAGAGCTTGTTGATGCGCAGGCGTCGTCGGTGTTGGAGCAGATGAAGGCCAATTTGAAGCCAGGCAATGCGAAAGCGGCCAAGGTGACGGTGGTCATGCTCCTGAGGGAATTCTTGACGCTACGCGTTGCTCCACTCCAGGCGCGCACATGCCTTTTGTGGAACTTGGAGATGAAGAGGACAAGGTTCGTCTGAGCCCGGCGGCCCTGCGTGATGATGAGCTAACTGCAGTCCTGCGCCACTTGGTTGGGGACACCCAGGGGTACCCGCCGAGCGCCTTTCTTCCTTTGTTCCGTCACAAGGACTGTGAGCAATTCGTTGCCTCCAGGCCGACCTTTGACGCGCGCGGGCTGGTGCCGCCGGTGCTCGCTAGGGCCTCCGCAACACCGAAGCCGGTGGAGGTGTCTTCCGACGAGTCCCGCGGGGAGGAACAGGAGGAGGAAGACTCGGAGGAGATCCTCGAGGGAATGGGGGAGAACTCCCCATTGAGCAAGGCTGGCATCCTCCGCGCCCTTCCAGACGATGCCGAGGTCGTCGCCCGCCAGGAGCTGAGGGAGCTTCCCCCTATCCCGACAAGGGGTAGGTCGTCGCTGGTCCCTCAGGATGCTGCCTCCGACGTGGTGCCGCCTGGGGCCGGCTCCGGCCCTTCCGCTGCACCTTCTTCTGCTCTTGGAGCCTGTGTGCCCACTCCCCAGGCCCCGACGTTTTCGGGTTTCAGGCTCACCAAGCGGAAGGTGGACTATGTCGTAGTGGATCAGTAAGTGCTTCGGGCTTCGTCTTGTTCCTGCTTGCACTTGCTATTTTCTCATGTTCGCCCTCGGATGATCAGGCTGGCATCTTCAGCGAAGAAGAGGAGGGAGGGTGCCGCGGCCGTGCCCTCCTCCACGGAGAAGAGTGGTGATAGCACGCGCACCTTCCCTGCCCGGTCGCCCTCGCGAGGCCAAGAGGAGCATCAGCAGGATGAACCAGCCCCCGTGGCCCCGCTGGCTCCGGAAGTGCCGGCACCCGGCTCTGCTGATGAGGTCCCAAGGGCTCCGGAGCCCTCGATCCTCCAGGATCTGGTAACGACATCGCCTCCTCCTCCTGCTGCTCCTCTGCTCCAAATTCTTCTGCTCCCTCCGTATCATTGGAGCGTGTCTTCTCAGGGATGGCCAAGCTGTGGGAAGACCTTCTGGGCGCGGACCCGCACCTAGTGACTGGGCGCCTGGAGCTGGCCTCAGGCTGGCTTCGCTCAGAATCGGTCGTTCGAGCGTCGCTGAGCCAGGCCACGGCGGCCTCCGAGCAGGGGAAGCAGGCCGCCGCCAGAGCTGCGGCCGATCGCGAGGCAGCGTTGAACGACGTCAAGGTCGCCCGCGACCGCTGCCGAGGGCTAGAGGGTCAGCTGAAGAGGTTGCGCGATGAGCGCACAAAAGAGGCACGCGACCGTGAAGCGAAGGAGGAGGAGATGAAGGCTCGGGAGGATGCCATCAAGGGCCGCAGCGCCGAGCTGGGGGAGCTGACGAAGGCGTAGGCCGTGGAGCGCAGCCGACTGGAGGAACTGGAGTAGAGGGCGAAGACGAGGGAGGCCGGGTGCGCATGAGTGAGGTCAAAGTGCACAGAAAAGACTAGTATTGATCTGTGGGGCCAGTCTAGATCCCGCCAGGAGTAACGACCACCGACGGGTGTGTCCGGGGCGTTACAGAGGCGTTGTGGTGAGGCCGGACGTTGAGCTCTGGGGCTCCCTGAGGTTGGTACGACCGCGAGGACGCCCTCAGTTGTTTATCACCAGCGCGGAGCATAGTGCTTCCGCTTGTGCACGGGCATAGCCTCTCCTCGGTAGTGTCGACGGCCAGCGCGGAGCATGGTGCTTCCACTTGTGCATGGGAGGGGGGCTCCCTCTGTAGAGAGCCCCTGAGGCGTGTACAGCCCCGCCCTGACACGTGGCTTGCATGGCAGGGCTAGACGAGGTGTATCTGGGCACCCATGAGCCAGCGCGGGACTCACGAGGTCCTACCTCAAGGCGCGTTGCACCTGGTCTTGGTTCTTGTTCGCTATGTTTGTCCTACGAGGTGGTCAGGTGACCTGCGCCGAACGAATTTCCTGAGGTTACCACGTGGGAGAGCCAAGAACCAACGGCCCCAGGAGGTGACGTAAACGGGGCCGGCCCGCCAGACAGAGCTCAGCCGTTGGATTTATCTACGCCGCAGGGACGAACCCGAGCACAGACGCCGTGCTCATCTTACTCACGAGAAGGGTCCTGAAGAAAGACGACCGGCGCGCGGCCCCCATGATGGGTTGCGATCGAGCAAGTAGTAATCATAGGTAGGTCAATCATGAGAGTAGCAGGCTTAAGTAATGCATGGGGGATACGTGCCACTGGGTCAGGCCCGAGCGGCTTGGGAATGATGCGGCCCGAGGGGTGCTCCCAACAAGGTAAGCTAAAGGCATAAGGAAAGGGATACATGCCACAGGGACGGACCCACGCGGCCTGGGAATGATGGAGCCCGTGGGGTGCTCCCAGCTAAATGAACTTGGAAAATGTCACCTGGTTATGTTGACGAAGGAGAGTTGGGGCAGCTGAAGGTGCACGGCGAAGGGGTTGCTCCTCACGAGCCACCGGGGCCCTGAGCCCAGGAGGCTCTGGGGGCTCAGGTGGTTCTTTGAGGACCATCTCCATCTCCATCAGGACGGCGTGGTGCCTGGCCTCCTGATCTGCCAGGAGGCGTTGCAGGTTGCGCTGGTAGGCAGCCGATACGCTCGGCAGGCCAAAGGGCATGCAAACGTAGCTGTGCGGTGGGCCCTCGCAGTGTCGCACACGCGAAGGCTAGAAAAGCTCCTGAGAAGCGACCCTGTTGAGCCCTAGAACGTCGATGCAGACGCGCAGCCCGACATCCTCCCCTAGATGGAAAGCTGCACCTTGTGATCGGCAGTTGCCGCGCATGGCCCTTGGGTCTTGCAGTTCCTGGGTGATCTTGGTGATGAACTCCTGAACGGTGGGCGGTCCTTGCCCTGTGTCCTCCTGAGGGAAACATGCCATGAAGCATGCCTCCAAGTGGTGCCCGAGCGCCTCCCTCGTGATGTGGGCAAGGTCTGAGGCCTTCCAGAAGAAAGGCCCCGAGCCCTGCCCGAGAAGGGCGCCGGGCGCGCCTTCCTATGCGATGGAGGGAGGCGCCCCTGGAGCGGGCGCTTATCCTGACGAGGCTCCGGCTGCGACGCCACCCTCCTGAGGTCCGGCACAGAGCAACTGCTTCTTCTTCTTGGGAACGGCCTCAGGAGGGCCCTTGCCCTTGCAGTCGGGGTCGTCGATTGCTGTAGCTTGGAAGGCACGCTCGAGGGAGCACACCGCATCTATTTCTTCACATGGGACCATGATGATCCCGTTGCTTCCCGGCATCTTGAGGACATTGTAGCCGTGATGGGTCACCGCCATGAACTTGGCCAGGGCTGGGTACCCGAGGAGGGAATTGTACGGCAGGCGGATGTGCGTGATGTCGAAGTGAATGAGCTCGGTGCGGTAGTTGTTGCGCGTGCCGAAGGTGACAGGGAGGCGGACATGCCCTATCGGTGTGGTGGAACTGTCGGTCACTCCTGAGAAAGGCTTGGTAGGCTGAAGCTGCTCATAAGGCACTTGGAGGCTGTCGAACATGTCGACGGATAGGACGCTGAGCCCTGCATCACCATCGATGAGGGTCTTGGTAACTTTCATGTTGCTGATGACTGGGGAGCAAAGCATCGGGAGGACACCAGCGGTACCTGCGCACTTGAGCTGATCTGCCGAGCTGAACGTGATGGGGCACTGGGACCACCTGAGCGGGCGTGTGGCTTCGAGCTTTGGGAGGACTGCATTCACTTCACGAGAAAACTGCTTGAAGATACGCTGCGAGGCTGGCGCCTGGGCTCCGCCTAGGATGCAGGCGATAGCACACGGTTCCTGAAAGCCCCCAACCCCCTCGTCCTGATGGTGCTCGTCGTTCCTTCTTGGTGGTGGCGGCAGCGGTGGGAGCCCAGCGTTGCCTTGAGGGAAATCCTCATGAGGTTGATCTCTCCTGGCGCCCTCACGAGGCTGATCCTGCCAGCGATCCTCACGAGGCCGGTTGCGCCACTCCTGACGCGGGCCACGGTCGTCCCAGCGTCCGCTGCCATGTCCTCCTCCTCGGCCGTAGCCCCAGTCGCCGCGCTCGGGGCGTCGGTCGAAGCGTCCTTCACGAATGGCTCGGAGCTCTTGACAGTTGCTGGTGTTATGGGTGTTCAGGTTATGGATGGCGCAGAACGAATAACTGCTCTTAGATGACTCTGGTTGGTCTCTGCCACCCTTGGTGTCTGGTTCCGCTGCGAGCATGACTGCTCCCTTGCGCTTCACATCCTTGGCCTTGGTTTTCTTCTCCTCTGAGTCTGCAGCAGGGAGCTCGAGGAGGGAGAGGTGCCCCTCCTCAGCTCTTGCACACTTGGTCGCGATGTTGAACAACTCCAGGGTTGTGCATAGCTCTTCATGGATAGCGAGCTCTTCCTTCATCTTGACGTCGCGGACGCCATCAGAGAACGCAGAGATGATGGCCTCGTCGGTCACCTTGGGGATCTTGATCCGTGCGCTATTAAAGCGCTGAATGTACTTCTGCAGGGTCTCTCCTGGTTGCTGCTTGATACAACGCAGGTCGCCCGCGACCGGGAGGCGGTCGTGAGTGCCCTGGAAGTTGGCGATGAAGCGGATGCGCATTTTGTCCTAGGAGGAGATACAGCCCGGCGGCGGGTTCAGGAGCCAGGAGCGGGCGCCTTCCTTGAGAGCCATGGGAAACCAGTTCGCCATGACTTTCTCATCGCCGTTGGCCGCTTCGATGCTCAGCTCATAGAGCTGCAGGAACTCCTCGGGATCGGGGGTGCCGTCGTAGCGAGGAGGCAGATCCGGCTTGAACTTGCCCGGCCAGGCAACACTGCGCAGCTCGAGGGTGAAGGCGCGGCAACCAGCCATGGTCACCGGGACCCACCTTGGGGGTGGAGCTTGGTCTTGACAGGGTCCGGGCCCTGCCGCTACAGGTGGCGCACGGACTTGCCGCAGCAGCCGGTCCAGGCGCGGTGGCGCGAGGAGTGGCGGAGCGTTTTATTGCGATCGAGGGACTTCTTGACAGCTCCTTTCTTCCCGCGTGGGTGCGGAACACGGTGGATCGCGTCACGGAGCCACACGTCTTGGTGCCAGGGTGCTTATGACCCACAAGTATAGGGGATCTATCGTAGTCCTTTCGATAAGTAAGAGTGTTGAACCCAACGAGGAGCAGAAGGAAATGATAAGCGGTTTTCAGCAAGGTATTCTCTGCAAGTACTGAAATAAGTGGTAACAGATAGTTTTGTGATAGGATAAATTGTAACGAGCAACAAGTAACAAAAGTAAATAAAGTGAAGCAAGATGGCCCAATCCTTTTGTAGCAAAGGAAAAGCCGGAACAAGCTCTTATAATAGGAAAAGCGCTCCCGAGGACACATGGGAATATCGTCAAGCTAGTTTTCATCATGTTCATATGATTCGCGTTCGATACTTTGATAATTTGATATGTGGGTGGACCGGTGCTTGGGTGTTGTTCTTACTTGAACAAGCATCCCACTTATGATTAACCTCTATTGCAAGCATCCGCAACTACAACAAAAGTATTAAGGTAAACCTAACCATAGCATGAAACATATGGATCCAAATCAGCCCCTTACGAAGCAACGCATAAACTAGGGTTTAAGCTTCTGTCACTCTAGCAACCCATCATCTACTTATTACTTCCCAATGCCTTCCTCTAGGCCCAAATAATGGTGAAGTGTTATGTAGTCGACGTTCACATAACACCACTAGAGGCTAGACAACATACATCTTATCAAAATATCAAACGAATACCAAATTCACATGACTACTAATGGCAAGACTTCTCCCTTGTCCTCAGGAACGAACGTAATTACTCACAAAGCATATTCATGTTCATAATCAGAGGGGTAATAATATGCATATAGGATCTGAACATATGATCTTCCACCAAATAAACCAACTAGCATCAACTACAAGGAGTAATCAACACTACTAGCAACCTACTAGCACCAATCCCGGACTTTGAGACAAGAATTGGATACAAGAGATGAACTAGGGTTTGGAGATGAGATGGTGCTGGTGAAGATGTTGATGGAGATTGCCCTCTCCCGATGAGAGGAGCATTGGTGATGACGATGGCGATGATTTCCCCCTCCCGGAGGGAAGTATCCCCGGCAGAACAGCTCTGCCGGAGCTTTAGATTGTATCCGCCAAGGTTCCGCCTCGTGGCGGTGGAGTCTCGTCCTGAAAAGTTCCTTTTTATTTTTTTCTCATCGAAAGACTTCATATAGGAGAAGATGGGTGTCGGAGAGCCACCAGGGGGCCCACGAGGTAGGGGGCGCACCCTAGGGGGGGCGCCCCCCACCCTCGCGAGCAGGGTGTGGGCCCCCTGGCCTTCATCTTTGGCAAGGATTTTTCTTTATTTATTTTAAGATGTTCCGTGGAGTTTCCGTACTTTTGGAGTTGCGCAGAATAGGTCTCTAATATTTGCTCCTTTTCCAGCCCAGAATTCCAGCTGCCGGCATTCTCCCTCCTTATGTAAACCTTGTAAAATAAGAGAGAATAGCCATAAGTATTGTGACATAAAGTGAAATAACCATCCATAATGTAATAAATATCGATATAAAAGCATGATGCAAAATGGACGTATCAACTCCCCCAAGCTTAGACCTCGCTTGTCCTCAAGCGAAAAGCCGATAACAATAAATATGTCCTCATGTTTAGAGGTAGAGGCGTCGATAAAAAATAAAATACGGACATGAAGGCATCATGATTATTCTCATAACAGCAACATATATAGATTCGTCATATGATTACTTATGTTCAAGTGATGATCTATTCACAATGCAAAAGTATAAATCAAATACCTTATTGGGCTCCGACAAACTATAATCTCAGTCATTGAAGCAATTGCAATTTATCATAACATTGGAAAGGGTCTATGTCAGAGCTAAAAAGCAAGTCCACATAGTCAACTATCATTTAGTCCTCCATAATTGCTAACACTCACGCGATACTTGTGGTTACGGAGTTTTAATCGGACACAGAGAAAGATAGGGGCCTATAGTTTTGCCCCACAACCTTTTACCTCAAGGGTAATGTCAACAATAATGCTTCCTGCTCCCCTACATCCAATTAGATAGATATATATATATATATCATGTTCTATCCAACATGCTGAGCTTGCCAAAGGATAAAATGAAAAAGAAAAGGTGAAGATCACCATGACTCTTGCATAAGGTAGAAGATAATAATAAAGGATAGGCCCTTCGCAGAAGGAAGCAGAGGTTGCCATGCGCTTTTATGGTTGGATATATAAAATCTCAATGCGAAATAACGTCACTTTATATTGCCCCTTGTGATATGAACCTTTATTATGCAGTCTGTCGCTTTTATTACTTCCACACCACAAGATCATATAAAGCTTATTTCTCCCACACCAATCAATCATACATATTTAGAGCAATTTTTATTGCTTTGCACCAATGACAACTTACTTGAAGGATCTTACTCAATCCATAGGTAGATATGATGGACTCTCATGGCAAAACTGGTTTAAGGCTATTTGGAAGCACAAGTGTATTTCTACTTGGTGCTGAGAATTTGGCTAGCATGAGGGGGAAAGGTAAGCTCAACAAGTTAGAGGATCCATGACAACATACTTTATCTCAGATATAAGAAAGACATAACTCAGTACATTGTCTTCCTTGTCCAACATCAACTCTTTAGCATGTCATATTTTAATGAGTGCTCCCAATCATAAAATATGTCAATGATAATATATCTATATGTGAAAACCTCTCTTTCCTTATTACTTCCTATTAATTGCAACAATGACCAAAGCTATGTCTGCCAACTCCCAACAACTTTTAATTATCATACTCTTTCTATGTGAAGTCATTACTCTCAATAAGATCAATATGAACTTTTTGTTTCTCTTTATTCTTTTTCTCTTTTCTTTTATTCACCCAAGATCATGGCAAAATAATCAAGCCCTTGACTCAACACTAATCTTTATTATATATAGCTCATGGACTCGATTACATAGAGAGATCATAAAGCAAACTCAAAACTAGATCAAGATACTACTAATAGGATCGAACTAACAAAAGCGGTAAAGATAGGAGTTGTGATTGTGATACGATACCGGGGCACCTCCCCCAAGCTTGGCAGTTGCCAAGGGGAGTGCCCATACCCATGTGATTATATCTCCTTGGTTGGTGAAGAAGGTGGAGGTGACGGATAATCGCACATCGAGCGTAAGAGGTCCTCCAGCTTGCGAATAATGCCCTTGAGTGCAACAATACGCTCCTTCAACAAAATATTTTCTTGTGTGAGATACTTGTTTTGTATACGAGCTAACTCAATCATCTTGAAAGCTTCGATCTCAGTTGGGGTAAGAAGGTTATGATCAAGTTGGAGGGTGCCTTTTGCTACTGGAGCTTGATCCTCCGTGGCCTTCTCGAGCCTTTCATCCTTGTTGACCCTCGTGGGTTCTTCCCTCTTCAGATCTATCTTCATTAGCCAAGCATCGTTGTCACCATTGTTCGAGGAGGGAGACGACATGATGCCTAGCCTGGAAAACCCTGACAGAAAACAGCTCGAAACAAGAACAGAAGATTTTTGCGTGATACGGGAGTCAAAACCCCCGGGAGATTATATAATGAATTTTTACCGACCAAAATACGTAACGTGCAAGAAAGCGGAGTCCGGAAGGCACACGAGGTGCTCACGAGGTAGGGGCGCGCCCACCACCCTCGTGGGGACCTCGTTTCCTTCCCGGATTGCTACTTATTTTTCTATTTTTCTAAATATTCCAAAATGGGGAAATATTGCCTTAAAAATTGTTTTGGAGTCGGTTTGCTTATCGTACCACATACCTATTCTTTTTCGGAGTTTGAAACGCTCTGAAAAGTGTCCCTTATGTATTCCTACGGGGTTACGGTTTCGATAATATTGGTTTCAATATTTTATGGGATTACTTGAGATATAATGTTTGATTCTTTGACCGTTTACCACCTTCGGATTTGTGCCCTCAAAGTTGTTGATTTTTATGGCACCGGAACGATAGACCTCTTCGATAACATAGGGGCCTTCCCATTTAGAGAGAAGTTTGCCTGCAAAAAACCTTAAACGAGAGTTGTATAGCAATACATAATCACCTACATTAAACTCACGCTTTTGTATCCTTTTGTCATGCCATCTTTTAACTTTTTATTTAAACAACTTGGCATTTTCATAAGCTTGGGTTCTCCATTCATCAAGTGAGCTAATATCAAATAACCTCTTCTCACTGGCAAGTTTAAAATCATAGTTGAGCTCTTTAATAGCCCAACATGCCTTATGTTCTAGTTCGAGAGCTAAGTGACATGCTTTTCCATAAACCATTTTAAAGGGAGACATAACCATAGGATTTTTGTATGCAGTTCTATAAGCCCACAATGCATCATCAAGTTTTTTGGACCAATTCTTTCTAGACCTATTAACAGTCTTTTGCAAAATTAATTTGAGCTCTCTATTGCTCAACTCTACTTGACCACTAGACTGTGGGTGATAAGGAGATGCAATTCTATGATTAACATCATATTTAGCAAGCATTTTACGGAAAGCACCATGAATAAAGTGTGAACCACCATCAGTCATTAAATACCTAGGGACTCCAAACCTCGGGAAAATAACTTCCTTAAGCATTTTAATAGAAGTGTTGTGATCAACACTACTAGTTGGAATAGCTTCTACCCACTTAGTAACGTAATCAACAGCAACTAAAATATGTGTATATCCATTAGAGGCAGGAAAAGGTCCCATATAATCAAAGCCCCAAACATCAAACAGTTCAATAACAAGAGAACAATTCATAGGCATTTCTTGACGTCTACTAATATTACCAATTCTTTGACATTCATCACAAGACAAGACAAACTTACGGGCATCCTTGAAGAGAGTAGGCCAATAAAAACCGGATTGCAATACCTTATGTGCAGTTCTATCTCCAGCGTGGTGTCCTCCATAAGCCTCGGAATGACACTTGTGTAGGATATGTTCCTGTTCATGCTTAGGTACACAACGTCTAATAACACCATCTACTCCTTCTTTATAAAGATATGGATCATCCCAAAAGTAATGTCTTAAATCATAGAAAAACTTTTTCTTTTGTTGGTATGTGAATCTAGGTGGTATAAATTTATCAACAATATAATTAGCATAATCAGCATACCATGGAGCACTACGAGAAGTACTTATAACATTGAATTGTTCATCAGGAAAGCTATCATTAATAGGTAGTGGGTCATCAAGAATATTTTCTAACCTAGACAAGTTGTCTGCAACGGGGTTCTCAGCTCCCTTTCTATCAACACTATGCAAATCAAATTCTTGTAGCAAGAGAACCCATCTAATAAGTCAAGGTTTAGCATCTTTCTTTTCCATAAGGTATTTAATAGCAGCATGATCAGTTTGAATAGTTACTTTAGAATCAACAATATAAGATCTGAACTTATCACAAGCAAATACAACTGCTAAAAGCTCTTTTTCAGTAGTAGCATAATTTCTTTGAGCATTGTCTAGAGTCTTACTAGCATAATGAATAACATTTAATTTCTTATCAACTCTTTTCCCTAGAACAGCACCTACATCATAATCACTAGCATCACACATAATTTCAACGGGTAAATTCCAATCAGGTGGCTGAACAACAGGTGCACAGACTAATGCTTTCTTAAGCGTTTCAAATGCTTCTACACAATCATCATCAAAGACAAATGGTATATCTTTTTGCAATAAATTAGTCAGAGGCCGAGAAATTTTTGAGAAGTCCTTAATGAACCACCTGTAAAATCCGGCGTGACCAAGGAAACTTCTTATACCTTTGATGTCCTTGGGACATGGCATCTTTTCAATAGCATCAACCTTGGCTTTATCAACTTCAATACCTCTTTCAGAAACCTTATGCCCCAAGACAATACCTTCATTAACCATAAAGTGGCACTTTTCCCAATTCAAGACAAGATTAGTTTCTTCACATCTCTGCAAAACTCGATCAACAT
The DNA here is from genome assembly GCF_056163025.1 of Triticum urartu. Taxonomy (NCBI): domain Eukaryota; kingdom Viridiplantae; phylum Streptophyta; class Magnoliopsida; order Poales; family Poaceae; genus Triticum; species Triticum urartu. The sequence goes on along the minus strand of NC_141879.1, from coordinate 501,845,560 downwards.
TGCTCAAGCAATCATCAAAAGAGGAACCATAGACAGAAAAGTCGTCCATGAAAACTTCACAAATCTTTTCACAAAAGTCAGAGAATATAGCCATCATGCATCTTTGAAAGGTAGCAGGTGCATTACATAAACCAAAAGGCATACGTCTATAAGCAAAAGCACCAAAAGGGCATGTAAAAGTAGTCTTTGATTGATCTCTAGCCGACACAGGTATTTGAGGGAAACCAGAATAACCATCTAGAAAGCAATAGTGTGTATGTTTGCATAATCTTTCTAGCATTTGATCAATAAAAGGTAAGGGGTAATGATCTTTCTTAGTAGCTTTATTTAATTTGCGGAAATCAATTACCATCCTATAACCTGTGATAATTCTTTGTGGAATCAATTCATCTTTATCATTAGGAACAACAGTAATACCTCCCTTCTTAGGGACACAATGGACAGGACTTACCCACTCACTATCAGCAACGGGATAGATTATACCTGCCTCCAGAAGCTTTAGTATTTCTTTTCTTACCACTTCTTTCATTTTAGGATTCAGACGTCGTTGAGGATCACGAACTGGTTTGGCATCTGCTTCCAAATTTATTTTATGTTGACATAGAGTGGGATTACTGCCCTTAAGATCATCAAGAGTATATCCAATAGCAGCACGATGCTTCTTCAGAGTTTTCAATAATCTTTCTTCTTCATGCTCTGAAAGGTTAGCACTAATAATAACAGGATATATCTTCTTTTCATCAAGATAAACATATTTAAGCTTATCAGGCAAAGGTTTAAGCTCAAACACGGGATCACCCTTGGGTGGAGGAGGATCCCCTAAAATTTCAACAGGCAAACTATGTTGTAGAATAGGTTCCTGTTTAAAGAATACTTCATCTATTTCCCTTCTTTCATTCATGAACATATCATTTTCATGGTGTGATGCCCGGTTAATCAAGCTACAGTAACCCTCTGGTAATGATGCCATGTCACCACGATTACTGTTGATAATCTCGTGTTAGTTCAGATCCGAGCCAGATTCAAATTTCAATTGAAGTCAAACATTAAAAGTTTCCAATAGTCAAATCAAAAATGTTCAAATTGTTGCAACTAAATCATAATCAATTATGGTGGAGGAACCACACTTTTATGAAATGATTAAATACTCTAAAGTGAATAAAACCATAGCAAAAAAATTATTCAAATGATTTTAAATAATAAACAAATGTTAAACTAGTTTAATTGACCACCAAACTTTTTATGGTAGAGGGATGTTCTGAAACCTTATTTTAGGAGCTATGGTCATGTTTTATAAAAAAACTAAAATAAAGTATGACTAAACTAGAACAGAAAAGAATAAATAAAAAGAAAAGACAAAAGGTAAAACAAAAAAAATAAAAGAGAGGGAGAGAACCCCCTGGCCATCTAGGCCTCGGCCCAGGAAGCCGACGGGCCGCCAGGCCAACCCACCCCGCGCCTGCCTTATCCCCCCACCCCCAGGCAAACCCTAACCCACCCGATCCCCACACCCCCCCCCACTCGCCCCACCCCGCTCGCCCCCCCTCGCTCCCTCCCCCGATCTGGATCGGGGCGAACCCCCCGATCCCATCGGCCCGACGCCGCCGTCGATCCCCGTCGCCCCGCCGCCGTTCACCATCGCCACCGCCGCCCAGCTCCCTCCTCCTCAACCCTCCTTCCCAGCGCCCCCCGCGCTCGGCTGGATCTGGATCGGGGAGGGGCCCGACCCCGTCGCCCCGGATCCCGTCGGCCGGAACGCCGCCTCGCCGCCCTCCTCCTCGACGGACCTCCTTCGCCGGCCTGCCTCCCCGTCGAACCGTCGTCTCCGTCCTCCTCCCCAAGCCCAGTTGCCTAGACCCCACCATCCCGCGGTGAGCTCCTGTGCCGAGCGCACCATCCCTCCGTCCCGTGTCCGCCACGCCCGACCCCCCTGGTCACCGCACCTCGCCGCGGCCGCGCCCCCCCCTCGCTGGTCATGGCTCGGGTCCGTCCTGCTCGGCCTCCGCCCCCTTTGCACGCGCCCGGCTACCACTTCGCCCGCGCGTGCGCGGCCTCGCCTCACCGGCGATGCAGCCCCGCCGCCCGCGCCCGCTGCCGCACGGCCAGGCCCTTGGCCGCAGCTTCCACCCCGCGCGCGCTCCGGCCCCGCGCTCACCGCTGCCGCGCCGCGCCTTGGCCGTGCACCGGCGCCCGTGCCCCGGCCTCCTGACGCTGGCCGCGGCCCCCTTCCCCTCTGCGCCCGCCGTGGCCGCGACCCGGCTCCCTCCGCCTCCCTACCGTTGCCGGCCCCGCCCCAAGCTGCCGTGCCTGCCACTGCCATGCTGGCCGCCTCCGCCGGGGCCCCCTCAATGGCTGCCGCGCCGCGGTCGTCCGCCGGTGGCACCCGGTGGCCTCGCCCGTTTTTCCCCTGCCGGGCTCGCCCCCCCCCCCCCCACTCGGGCCATCGCCCGTTCGGGTGAAGCCCGTAACCCGCACGCCCGCATAGACCCCAGTGGCCCTATGACAATGGGGCCCCACGACCAGAACGTTTTAATTAAAAAAAAGAGAATTTAAAAAAAATAAAAAAATAATATAAAATATAATAATAATAAAATTAATTAATTAATTAATTAATTAAGGAATTAATTAAGTTAATTAATTATAATTAGATTAACCTAATCACTAATTAACCTAATTAACTGTTAGTTAATTAAAACAGAGTATGACGAACGGGACCCACCTGTCAGGTTGACCTGGTCAACTGCTGACGTCTTGCTGACGTCATGATGACGTCAGCAGACACTATTCTGGATAATGTTGATTAAATTAAATAAATAAATCCTAAAAATGATTTAAATCTTTTAAAATTAATATAAAATAAACCGTAGCTCGGATGGAAAAACTTTGTACATGAAAGTTGCTCAGAACGACGAGACGAATTTGAATACGCAGCCCGTTTATCCGCCACGCATCCCTAGCATAATGAACACGCAACTTTCCCCCTCTGTTTCATCTGTGCGAAAACGCGAAACACCGGGGATACTTTCCCGGATGTTTCCCCCCTTCACCGGTATCACCTCATACCGCGATAGGGCACCCCTAACACCGCTACTTGTCATGTCATGCATCGCTATGCAGCTGTTTGCTTAAATATTTATTGTTTCTTCCCCCTCTTCTCTCGCTAGACACCGAGACCGACGCCGCTGCTACCCAGTACGACTACGGAGTTGACGATCCCTCTCTCTTGCCAGAGCAACTAGGCAAGCCCCCCCTTTGATCACCAGATATCGCCTACTCTTCTCTATACTGCTTGCATTAGAGTAGTGTAGCATGTTACTGCTTCCCGTTAATCCTATACTGATGCATAGCCTGTCCTTGCTACTACTGTTGTTACCTTACCTGCAATCCTAATACTTAGTATAGGATGCTAGTTTTTCATCAGTGGCCCTACATCCTTGTCCGTCTGCCATGCTATACTATCGGGCCGTGTTCACTCGGGAGTTGATCACGGGTATATACTATATACTTTATACATGATACATGTGGTGACTAAAGACGGGTGGGCTTGAGGAGCACCCGCGAGTGGAGTTTTGAGGCGGAGCGGCAGGGCAGGTTCCGACCACCTAGGAGAGAGGTGGGCCTAGCCCTGGTCGGCGTTCGCGGATACTTAACACGCTTAACGAGATTTGGGTATTTGATCTGAGTCTGGCCATTTGGTCTATACGCACTAACCATCTACGCGGGAGTAGTTATGGGTATCCCGGCGTCGTGGTATCAGCCGAAGCCTTCTTGACGTCAGCGACGGAGCGGCACGCGCTGGATTGGACTGGAACGCCACTAGGCTTGGTCTGCTTCCGGCCGCCCACGCAACGTGCAGGTGTGCTAAGGGCGATGGGCCCAGACCCCTGTGCGCTTAGGTTTAGACCGGCGTGCTGACCTCTCTGTTGTGCCTAGGTGGGGCTGCGACGTGTTGATCTTCCGAGGCCGGGCATGACCCAGGAAAGTGTGTCCGGCCAAATGGGATCGAGCGTGTTGGGGTCTGTGGTGCACCCCTGCAGGGAAGTTAATCTATTCGAATAGCCGTGATCTTCGGTAACAGGACGACTTGGAGTTGTACCTTGACCTTATGACAACTAGAACCGGATACTTAATAAAACACACCCTTCCAAGTGCCAGATACAACCGGTGGTCGCTCTCTCTCAGGGATACGAGGAGGGGATCACCGGTTAGGATTATTGCTATGCGATGCTACTTGGAGGATTTCAGTCTACTCTTTTCTACATGTTGCAAGACGGAGGTTGCCAGAAGCGTAGTCTTCGAAAGGACTAGCTATCCCCCTCTTATTCCGGCATTCTGCAGTTCAGTCCACCTATGATAGCCTTATTCCAGTTGATACCAATGCATACATATGTAGTGTAGCTCCTTGCTTGCGAGTACTTTGGATGAGTACTCACGGTTGCTTTCTCCCTCCTTTCCCCTTTTTCCTTCTTCCTGGTTGTCGCAACCAGATGTTGGAGCCCAGGATCCAGATGCCACCGTCGACGACAACTCCTACTACACCGGAGGTGCCTACTACTACGTGATGCCCGCTGACGACGACTAGGAGTAGTTAGGAGGATCCCAGGCAGGAGGCCTGCGCCTCTTTCAATCTGTATCCCAGTTTGTGCTAGCCATCTTATGGCAACTTGTTTAACTTATGTCTGTACTCAGATATTGTTGCTTCCGCTGACTCGTCTATGATCGAGCTCTTGTATTCGAGCCCTCGAGGCCCCTGGCTTGTAATATGATGCTTGTATGACTTATTTTAATTATAGAGTTGTGTTGTGATATCTTCCCGTGAGTCCCTGATCTTGATCGTACACGTTTGCGTGTATGATTAGTGTATGATTGAATCGGGGGCGTCACACATGGTCTAGCAAATAGTGTTCTAAAGGATCACTAGGAGGTACGACAATAGAAGCTAGACCAGTAATTTCATCCTTACTAGATAATTCTTCCTCACGATGTTGTTTACTAAATTTAGAGAAATTAAAATCATGAACCATATCATCCAAGCCAACAGTAACAACATTCTTTGTGCAATCTATGGTAGCATTGACAGTATTTAAGAAGGGTCTACCAAATATAACGGGACAAAAACTATCTTGTGGGGAACCAATAATAAGAAAATCAGCAGGATATTCAGTTTTCCCACACAAGACTTCAACATCTCTAACAATTCCAATTGGTGCAATAGTATCTCTATTAGCAACTTTAATAGTAACATTAATATCTTCTAACTCAACAGGTGCAATTTCATTCTTAATTTCTTCATATAAGTCAATAGGTATTACACTAGCACTAGCACCCATATCACATAAGCCATGATAACAATGATCTCCTATTTTAACAGAAATAACAGGCACGCCTACCATAGGTCTATGTTTATCTTTATCACAAGGTTTAGCAATTCTAGCAGTTTCACCTTCGAACTGAATAACATGCCCATCAATATTATCAAATAAGAGATCTTTAACAATAGCAATATTAGGTTCTACTTTAACTTGCTCAGGAGGCATATAAGTTCTAATATTGCTTTTACGAACAACAGTTGAAGCTTTAGCATGATCCTTTATTCTAACAGGGAAAGGTGGTTTCTCAATATAAGAAGTAGGAACAATAGGATCATTATAAGTGATACTCTTTTCTTCAACTTTAATAGGTGCAGCTACTTTTACTTCTATGGGAGGATGATATTTAAACCACTTCTCCTTAGGGAGATCAACATAAGTAGCAAAAGATTCACAGAAAGAAGCTACTATCTCAGAGTCAAGTCCATATTTAGTGCTAAACTTACGGAAAATATCGGTATCCATAAAAGATTTAACACAATCTCCTTACCTTCGTCGAGGTCCCAATCTTCAGAGTTGTGTTTAATTCTATCCAATAAATGCCATCTGAATTTAGTAGTCTTCATCATAAAAGATCCAGCACAAGAAGTATCGAACATGGTGCGATTGTTATCAGAAAGCCAAGCATATAGATATTGAATAATCATTTCTCTTGAGAGCTCATGATTGGGGCATGAATATAACATTGATTTAAGCCTCCCCCAAGCTTGAGCGATGCTTTCTCCTTCGCAAGGCCAGAAATTATATATATAATTGCGATCACGATGAACAAGATGCATAGGGTAATACTTTCGATGAAATTCCAGCTTGAATCTTTTATAGTTCCATGATCTCATATCATCACATAGCCTATACCATAGCAATGCGTCTCCCTTCAAAGATAAAGGGAAGACCTTCTTCTTAGCAACATCATCGGGTATACCTGCAAGCTTAAATAATCCACAAACTTCATCCACATATATTAAGTGCTCATTAGGATGCTTTGTTCCATCTCCTGTAAAAGGGTTAGCTAGCAGTTTTTCCATCATACCCGAAGGAAATTCAAAAGAAGTTTCATTTTCAATAGGTTTAGTAGGTTGAGGAGCAACTCTTTGCTCTACTGGACGGGGTGAAGATACCCCGAACAAGCCCCTCAGAGAATTACTTTCCATAGTAACAAGTGACAGTAAATTTCAGCACACTATATAAATTTTTCCTTACCAAATTCCACCTACCAAAGGCGCTACAGTCCCCGACAACGGCGCCAGAAAAGAGTCTTGATGACCCACAAGTAAGGGGATCTATCGTAGTCCTTTTGATAAGTAAGAGTGTCGAACCCAACGAGGAGCAGAAGGAAATGATAAGCGGTTTTCAGCAAGGTATTCTCTGCAAGTACTGAAATAAGTGGTAACAGATAGTTTTGTGATAGGATAAATTGTAACGAGCAACAAGTAACAAAAGTAAATAAAGTGCAGCAACATGGCCCAATCCTTTTGTAGCAAAGGACAAGCCGGAACAAACTCTTATAATAGGAAAAGCGCTCCCGAGGACACATGGGAATATCGTCAAGCTAGTTTTCATCACGTTCATATGATTCGCGTTCGATGCTTTGATAATTTGATATGTGGGTGGACTGGTGCTTGGGTGCTGTTCTTACTTGAACAAGCATCCCACTTATGATTAACCTCTATTGCAAGAATCCGCAACTACAACAAAAGTATTAAGGTAAACCTAACCATAGCATGAAACATATGGATCCAAATCAGCCCCTTACGAAGCAACGCATAAACTAGGGTTTAAGCTTCTGTCACTCTAGCAACCCATCATCTACTTATTACTTCCCAATGCCTTCCTCTAGGCCCAAATAATGGTGAAGTTTTATGTAGTCGACATTCACATAACACCACTAGAGGCTAGACAACATACATCTTATCAAAATATCAAACGAATACCAAATTCACATGACTACTAATAGCAAGACTTCTCCCTTCTCCTCAGGAACGAATGTGGGCCCCTTGGCCTTCATCTTTGGCGAGGATTTTTCTTTATTTATTTTAAGATGTTCCGTGGAGTTTCAGGACTTTTGGAGTTGCGCAGAATAGGTCTCTAATATTTTCTCCTTTTCCAGCCCAGAATTCCAGCTGCCGGCATTCTCCCTCCTTATGTAAACCTTGTAAAATAAGAGAGAATAGCCATAAGTATTGTGACATAAAGTGAAATAACAGTCCATAATGTAATAACTATCGATATAAAAGCATGATGCAAAATGGACGTATCAGGCGCCGTCTTGGGGCTGAGGTGGTGGAGGCGCTCAGTGAGCTACGTCGCCCGTAGCTGGCGGAGGGCGAAGCGGAGAGAGGGACGACACAGGAGAGCCCCCGGCGGCGCGGACAAGCTCGGCAATGCGGTCGAGCCATTCCTCGTAGAGGTCGTCGACCGGGCGATAGCGCAGGAGCTCGTGCGCCATGAGAAGCGCAGCCCCTGCGTCCACGGGAGGGCGACATGCATGGGAAGAAGAACCGGCCTGGGTCCGCGATGGAGTGGCTGTCGGCCGTCCCGCCGCACCGAGGGTTGCAGCGAGGATGCTTGCTGCTCGTTCCTCGTCGGGCCGGTGACGGCTTTGGCAGCAGGCGACGGGGAACAGCGAGGTGGCCCATCAACCGGAGCCGTCTGAGCGATGTGGGCGGTGAGGGCAGCCCAGCGCTCAGCACGAGCACGGCGCGCATCTGCCATGGAGACGATGGAGCGACGGACGGAGGCTTCGGCGCACGCCTACCTGGTGCGCCAAATGTCGGATCTGGGGTTCCGGTAGACCCTTAAGGTTTGAACACTGGGGTGCGCGCGAAGGTTTTCTCCCTGTCGATCCACGCCCTAGCTCTCTAAGATCATGCAGACGAACACGACGAACTCTCAACACAGAAAGACAAAAGATTTATACTGGTTCGGGCCACTGTTTTGGTGTAATATCGTACTCCAGTGTGGTGGTGGTGGATTGCCTCTTGGGCTAATGATGAATAGTACAAGGGGAAGAACAGCCTCCTGAGGTTGAGGTGTCCTTGTGCTTGGCGAACTTGTGTGTGGCCTTGGTGGGGTGGATCCGGTCCAAGATGATATCCCCCATCTACGGTGGTGGCTAGTCCTATTTATAGAGGCCCTGGTCCTCTCCCCAAATATTGAGCGGGAAGGGAGCCAACAACAGCCAATTTGAAAGGGGACAACTAGTACAGGCTATCCTGACAAAAGGTGGTCTTCACCTGCAAAAGGCTCTAGTGATGACGCCGTCTTGGGCTCCATGGTGACCTCCGCCTTGCCGTCCTTCTGCTCCTGGTCTTGTTGCACCAATATGGACACCTTTGCTTGATGCCTCGGTACTCCGCACCTGCGCTTGCCCCCTTAGCACTAAAAAGGAAACAAGGACGCTGCGCGTGCTGGCACCCGCCTGGTCTCGATCATCATGGCTCACGTCACGAGGGACTCGCGAGGTTTTCCTTGCATTGATCTCTCCGCCCCTCGTGAGCCTGCCTGGCGAGGCCGCTCTTGAGGAGGTCTGGTGTCGTCCGCCCTGCGAGGCTTGGCCCCTCGCGAGGGTCTTGAATGTCTTGTCGATGAAGATGGGCCGTATGAACCTGCCAGCCCAGCCACGCCGTGGGCCGCAGGCAGGCAAGTCTGGGGACCCCCGTTCCGAGAACGCTGACATTATTTACTTTTATTACTTGCTACTCGTTACAAATTACCTTATCACAAAACTATTTGTTACTGATAATTTCAGTGCTTGCAGAGAATACCTTATTGAAAACTGCTTATCATTTCCTTCTGCTCCTTGTTGGGTTCGACACTCTTACTTATCGAAAAGGCTACGATAGATACCCTACACTTGTGGGTCATCAAGACTCTTTTCTGGCACCGTTGCCGGGGAGTGAAGCGCCTTTGGTAGGTGGAATTTGGTAAGGAAAAATTTATATAGTGTGCTGAAATTTACTGTCACTTGTTAATATGGAACATAATCCTTTGAGGGGATTGTTAAGGGTATCTTCACCCCGACCAATAGAGCAGAGATTTCTTCCTCAACCTACTGAACCTACTGAAAATGTTTACTTTGAAATTTCTTCGGGTATGATAGAGAAACTGCTAGCTAATCCTTTTGCAGGAGATGGAACATTGCATCCCGATTTACACTTAATCTATGTGGATGAAGTTTGTGGATTATTTAAGCTTGCAGGTATGCCCGATGATGTTATCAAGAAGAAGGTCTTCCCTTTTTCTTTGAAGGGAGAGGCGTTGACATGGTATAGGCTATGTGATGATATGGGATCATGGAACTACAAATGATTGAAATTGGAATTTCATCACAAGTTTTATCCTATGCATCTTGTTCATCATGATCGTAATTATATATATAATTTTTGGCCTCACGAAGGAGAAAGCATCGCTCAAGCTTGGGGGAGGCTTAAGTCAATGCTATATTCATGCCCCAATCATGAGCTCTCAAAAGAAATGATTATTCAAAAAAATTATGCTCGACTTTCTCTCAGTAACCGCTCCATGCTCGATACTTCATGTACTGGATATTTTATGGTGAAGACTATTGAACTCAAATGGGATTTATTGGAAATAATTAAACGCAACTCCGAAGATTGGGACCTTGACGAAGGTAAGGAGTCAGGTATAACACCTAAGTTTGATTGTGTTAAATCTTTTATGGATACCAATGCTTTCCATGAATTTAACACTAAATATGGACTTGACTATGAGGTAGTAGCTTCTTTATGTGAATCCTTTGCTACTCATGTTGATCTCCCAAAGGAGAAGTGGTTTGAATATAATCCTCCCATTGAAGTAAAAGTAGCTGCATCTATTAAAGTTGAAGAAAAGACTATCACTTATAATGATCCTGTTGTTCCTGCTGCTTATATTGAGAAGCCACCTTTCCCTGTTAGAATAAAGGATCATGCTAAAGCTTCAACTGTAGTCAACAAAAGTAATATTAGGACACACAAACCCCTTGAGCAAATTAAAGTTGAGCCTAATATTGCTATGGTTAAAGATCTCTTGGCCGATAATATTGATGGGCATGTTATTTACTTCTGCAATGAAGCTGCTAGAATTGCTAGACCTGATGCTAAAAATAAACATAGGCCTGTTGTAGGCATGCCTGCTATTTCTGTTAAAATAGGAGATCATTGATATCATGGCTTATGTGATATGGGTGCTAGTGCAAGTGCAATACCTCATTCCTTATACCAAGAAATTATGCATGATATTGCACCTGCTGAGATAGAAGAGATTGATGTTACAATTAAGCTTGCCAATAGAGATACTATTTCACCAGTTGGGATTGTTAGACATGTTGAAGTCTTGTGTGGGAAAGTTAAATACCCTGCTGATTTTCTTGTTCTCGGTTCCCCACAAGATGACTTTTGTCCCATTATATTTGGTAGACCCTTCTTGAATACTGTTAATGCAAAAATACACTGCAATAAGGATATTGTTTCTGTTGGTTTAGGGGATATGTCTCATGAGTTTAATTTTCCTAAATTTCATAGACAACCCCAATGATAAAGAATTGCCTAGTAAATATGAAATTATTGGTCTTGCTTCTATTGTCATGCCTCCTACTGATCCTTTAGAACAATATTTGCTAGACCATGAAAACGATATGTTTATGAATGAAAGAAAGGAAATTGATGAAGTATTCTTTAAACAGGGACCTATTTTGAAACACAACTTGCCTGTTGAAATTCTAGGGGATCCTCCTCCACCCAAGGGTGATCCCTTGTTTGAGCTTAAACCATTGCCTGATACTCTTAAATATGCTTATCTTGATGAAAAGAAGATATATCCTATAATTATTAGTGCTAACCTTTCAGAGCATGAAGAAGAGAAATTATTGAAAACTCTCAAGAAGCACCGTGCTGCTATTGGATATACTCTTGATGATCTTAAGGGCATTAGTCCCACTCTATGTCAACACAAAATAAATTTGGAGAAAGACGCCAAACCAGTTATTGATCACCAATGACGGCTAAATCCTAAGATGAAAGAAGTGGTAAGAAAGGAAATATTAAAGCTCCTTGAAGCAGGTATAATTTATCCCGTTGCTGATAGTCAGTGGGTAAGCCATGTCCATTGTGTCCCTAAGAAGGGAGGTATTACTATCGTTCCTAATGATAAAAATGAATTGATTCCGCAAAGAATTATTACAGGTTATAGGATGGTGATTGATTTCTGCAAATTAAATAAAGCTACTAAAAAGATCATTACCCTTTGCCTTTCATTGATCAAATGCTAGAAAGATTATCCAAACATACACATTTTTGCGTTCTAGATGGTTACTCTGGTTTCTCTCAAATACCTGTGTCAGCTGATGATCAAGAAAAGACTACTTTTACTTGCCCTTTCGGTACCTTTGCTTATAGATGTATGCATTTTGGTTTATGTAATGCACCTGCTACCTTTCAAAGATGCATGATGGCTATATTCTCTGACTTTTGCGAAAAGATTTGTGAAGTTTTCATGGATGATTTCTCTGTTTATGGATCCTCTTTTGATGATTGCTTGAGCAACCTTGATCGAGTTTTGCAGAGATGTGAAGAAACTAACCTTGTCTTGAATTGGGAGAAGTGCCATTTTATGGTTAATGAAGGTATTGTCTTGGGGCATAAAATTTCTGAAAGAGGTATTGAAGTTGACAAAGCTAAAGTTGATGCTATTGAAAACATGTCGTGTCCCAAGGACATCAAAGGTATAATAAGTTTCCTTGGTCATGCCGGTTTTTATAGGAGGTTCATTAAGGACTTCTCAAAAATTTCCCGGCCTTTGACTAACCTATTACAAAAAGATATTCCTTTTGTCTTTGATGATGATTGTGTAGAAGCATTTGTAATACTTAAGAAAGCCTTGATTTCTGCACCTATTGTTCAGCCACCTGATTGGAATTTACCATTTGAAATCATGTGCTGCTAGTGACTATGCTGTAGGTGCTGTTCTAGGATAAAGAGTTGATAAAAAATTAAATGTTATTCAATATGATAGTAAAACTCTAGACAATGCCCAGAGAAATTATGCTACTACTGAAAAGGAATTCTTAGTAGTTGTATTTTCTTGCGATAAGTTCAGACCTTACATTGTTGATTCTAAAGTAACTATTCACACTGATCATGCTGCTATTAAATATCTTATGGAAAAGAAAGATGCTAAACCTAGACTTATTAGACGGGTTCTCCTGCTACAAGAATTTGATTTGCATATTATTGATAGAAAGGGAGCTGAGAATCCTGTTGCAGACAACTTGTCTAGGTTAGAGAATGTTCTTGATGACCCACTACCTATTGATGATAGCTTTCCTGATGAACAATTAGCTATCATAAATGCTTCTCGCACTGCTCCATGGTATGCTGATTATGCTAACTACATTGTTGCTAAACTTATACCACCTAGTTTCACATACCAGCAAAAGAAAAAGTTTTTCTATGATTTAAGACATTACTTCTGGTATGACCCACATCTTTATAAAGAAGGAGTAGATGGTGTTATTAGACGTTGTATTCCTGAGCATGAATAAGAACAGATCCTACACAAGTGTCACTCTGAAGCTTATGGAGGACACCATGCTGAAGATAGAACTACACATAAGGTATTGCAATCCGGTTTTTATTGGCCTACTCTCTTCAAGGATGCCGGTAAGTTTGTCTTATCTAGTGATGAATGTCAAAGAATTGGTAATATTAGTAGACGTCAAGAAATGCCTATGAATTATTCACTCGTTATTGAACTCTTTGATGTTTGGGACTTTGATTATATGGGACCGTTTCCTTCCTCTAATGGGTACACACATATTTTAGTTGCTGTTGATTACGTTACTAAGTGGGTAGAAGATATTCCAACTAGTAGTGCTGATCATAACACCTCTATTAAGATGCTTAAAGAAGTTATTTTTCCGAGGTTTGGAGTCCCTAGATACTTAATGACTAATGGTGGTTCACATTTTATTCATGGTGCCTTTCGTAAAATGCTCGCTAAGTATGATGTTAATCATATAATTGCATCTCCTTATCATCCAGAGTCTAGTGGTCAAGTAGAACTTAGCAATAGAGAGCTTAAATTAATTTTGCAAAAGACCGTTAATAGATCTAGAAACAATTGGTCCAAGAAACTTGATGATGCATTATGGGCTTATAGAACTACATATAAAAATCCTATGGGTATGTCTCCGCATAAAATGGTTTATGGAAAAGCATGTCACTTACCTCTCGAATTAGAACATAAGGCATATTTGGCCATCAAAGAGCTCAATTATGATTTCAAACTTGCCGGTGAGAAGAGGTTATTTGACATTATCTCACTTGATGAATGGAGAACCCAGGCCTATGAGAATGCCAAATTGTTTAAAGAAAAAGTTAAAAGATGGCATGACAAAAGGATACAAAAGCGTGAGTTTAATGTAGGCAATTATGTGTTGCTATTCAACTCTCGTTTAAGATTTTTTTGCAGGAAAACTTCTCTCTAAATGGTAAGGTCCTTACGTTATCGAGGAGGTCTATCGTTCTGGTGCCATAAAAATCAACAACTTCGAAGGCACAAATCCGAAGGTGGTGAACGGTCAAAGAATCAAACATTATATCTCAGGTAATCCCATAAATGTTGAAACTAATATTATTAAAATCGTAACCCCGAAGGAATACATAAGAGACACTTTCCAGAATGTTTCAGACTCCGAAAAGGAATAGGTATGTGGTACGGTAAGTAAACCGACTCCAAAACAGTTCTAATAGAAATTTTTCTCCGTTTTGGAATATTTAAGAAAATAGGAAAATAAGAAGTAGTCCGAGAAGGACACGAGGCTTCCACGAGGGTGGAGGGCGCGTCCTATCCCCCTGGGCGCGCCCCTGCCTCGTAGGCACCTCGTGTGCCCTCCGGACTCTGTTTTCCTGCATGATACTTCTTTTGGTAGGCAAAAATTCATTATATAATCTCCCGAAGGTTTTGACCACCGTATCATGCAAATATCTTCTGTCTTTGTTTTGAGCTGTTTTTCTAAAAGATCTAGATCGCCATGGCGTCTTCAAGTGCCCCCAAGGACAAGTTCTTCGAGAAGGTCATCAACCCCTACCTCGCGGAGGTGCTGCAACACCCTCAAACCATTGAGATGCGTGAGGGGTTGCTGCACATCGGCGATGTTGAGGGACCAAGGAGGATCGGAAGCATGGAGACAAGGCTCGAGGCATTGGAGCAACAAGTTTTCAAGTGCCAGGAGATGGTGGAACATGGACTCGACTCCAATCATATAATGATCATGGAGTTCACCAACAACCACAAGCTGGACGCCAAGGACATTGGGGAGGCCATCTTCAAGCTTCATGAGAAATCGAGCACCTCCAAGCCCAGATTTATGACCTGCAAAATCAAAACTATGAGTATGAATATAGATTCAAGAGGATGAGTTTGGTTACAGATTTAAGGATCCCGGAGACTCGATCATCCTTCGATGATGGTGAGCCTATGCCTTGGAAGAGGGACGACAAGCCTACATCATCATCAACAACAACTCCTTCACCGGCAAAAGAGATATAATTACATGGGTGTGGGCACTCCCCTTGGCAACTGCCAAGCTTGGGGGAGTGCCCCGGTATCGTATCACCATCACCTTTATCTTTACCGTTTTTCTTAGTTTGATCCTTTGGGTAATATCTTGATCTAGTAGAATAAAATTTTAGTATGATCTAGTTTTGACTTTTGCTTTATGATTCTTCCTATGTAATCGAGTCCATGAGCTATATATAATAAATATTAGTGTTGATTCAAGGGCTTGATTATTTTGCTATGATCTTGAGGGAATAAAATAAAAGAGAAGAAATAAAGAGATCATATGGATCTTATGGAGAGTAATGACTTCACATATAAAGAGTATGATGAATAAAAGTTGTTGAGAGTTGACAAACATAGTTTTGGTCATCGTTGCAATTAATAGGAAGTAATAAAGAAGGAGAGGTTTTCACATATAAATATACTATCTTGAACATCTTTTATGATTGTGAGCACTCATTAAAGTATGATATGCTAAAGAGTTGACGTTTGTCGTGGTTTTGTCACGGCAGATGTCCTCGTGAAAGGACTTAGTCATGGAGCCATCACGACGGGTTAGCTTGAAGGGGTTAAAGCGGACAAGGGATGCGAGGAATTATACTAGTTCGGCCCCTTACGATGAAGGTAAAAGCCTACGTCCAGTTGTGATGGAATTTCTAGGGTTTCGATGACCAGGGAGTGAATTCGCTTTGCCTGGCTCTCGAGTTATTGTTTTGTTGTCCCTAAACCGCCGCTGGGTCGTCCCTTTATATACACAGGTTGACACCCGGCGATTTACAGAATCCCGAGGCCGGTTCATAAACGTGCTCGGCTCGGTTTCTACCTTTCCTTGCCTTACAACATAAGTTACATATCATATGACGGTTTATGTCTATGGGCTGTAATCCGCCTTTCGGCCCTGGGCCTTCATGTTAAATCTCCTCCGTAAAGCGCCATACTTATTGTCTTCATGGGCTTCAAACATGACTAACTCATTTTGGGCATAACCCGGCCCCTCATGGCCGGTTTATACCTAGTAGTAATTGTCGGCGTTCTGGGAACGGGGGTCCCCAGACTTGCCTGCCTGCGGCCTGCGGCATGGCTCAAAAGGGAGCCCAGTGTGGCCCATCTTCACCAACACCAACCCAAGACCCTCGCGAGGGGCCAAGCCTCGCGGGGCAGGTGACGCGGAGCTTCTTCAGGCACGGCCTCATCAGGCTGGCTCACGAGGAGGCGGAGAGATCAAGGCGGGGTACCTCACGAGGTGCCCGTGACGCAAGCCATGACGACTCAGGGCGCCAGGCGGGTGCCGGCCCGCGCAGCATCCTCCTTTCCTCTTTGGTGCAAAGGGGGCAAGCGCAGCCGCGGAGTACCGAGGCATCAGGCAAAGGTTGCCATTTCGGTGCAACAAGACCAAGACCAGGAGGACTACGAGACGGAGGTCATTGTGGAGCCCAAGACGGCGTCATCACCAGAGCTTTGCGCCGGCGAAGACTACTTTTGTCAGGATAGCTGATACTTGTTGTCCCCCTTCAAATTAGCCCGCCATGGTTGGCTCCCTTCCCGCTCGATATTTGGGAAGAGGACCAGGGCCTCTATAAATAGGACCAGCCACCCACATAGCAAGGGGTCGGTTGGCTGGAGGCAGAGAGAAGGTGACTGAACTCCACTGAGCAGTTCATCGCCCCAGCCAAGAACAGACCCTCGCGAGGCTGTTCTTCCTTGTATTGTTCATCATCATCAGTCCAAGAGGCAATCCACCACACCACACACTGGAGTAGGGTTTTACACCACAACGGTGGCCCGAACCAGTATAAACCCTGTGTCTCTTGTGTTGTTCTTTCCTTAGTTTTAGATCCTAGCATGGCGGAGGGGTGTAGGTAGGTAGGAGGCGAAATCTCCGCGCGCACCCCAGTGTTCGAACCTCAAGGGTCTGCCGGAACCCGAAATCTGACATTTGGCGCGCCAGGTAGGGGTGCGCCGGGATTCGTCTTCCACCACCCCGTTCTCCTCCGACCATCGTGCCCATGTCTGACGCTCGTTGGGCCCGCGCCGAGCGCCAGGCCGCACTCGCTTCCCGCGTTGCCCAGACGGCCCCTGTCGGCGGGCATCCACGACATTCCCCGTCACCTGCCGTCAACGCCGCCACCGGCCCGGCGGGGGACGAGCGGCAAGCATCGTCCCAGCATCCGTCTGTGCGGCAAGACGGCCGCACCGCAACTCCCACGCTCACCCCAGCTAGTTCTTCGCCCCACGCGCTCCGCACGCCCATGGAGCCCTGCAACCTCTCCCCTGTCTATCGCGCTGCATCAACACCCCCGGTCGTCGCGGCCCTCTTGGGCGGCTCGCAGGCGCCGCCCACAAGTCACCACGTCAAGCCGTTCATCCGCCGGGTCAGCGCCGTTTCCACGCGGCAGGGGGCTCCCCTGGATCGGGCGGCGCCCGAGACCGGCCTGACCTTCAGCTCGGAGGACCATCCCTCCAACTCGGCCTGCTCGGGTGCGCTCCCCATGCTATGCACCCCCACCATCTGCCAGGTGGCCGTCACCAGAACCCTCATTGATGGCGGCGCGGGCCTCAGCATGCTCTCGGTCGAGGCCTTCAGTCTCCTCTGCATACCCCAGGAACGGCTGCGACCCAGCCGGCCCTTCTCGGGCGTTGGGGGCAGATCGTCCAGCTCCCTGGGACAGATCCGGCTCCCAGTAACCTTCGGCACCTACGACAACTTCCACACGGAGCTGGTCGACTTTGACATCGCCCCCATCGGCCTCCCCTACAACGCCATCCTCGGCTACCCAGCGCTGGCCCAATTCATGGCAGCGACGCACCCGGCGTACAACCTCATGAAGATGCCCGGGAGCAGCGGAGTCCTCACCGTGCACGGGGACACCGGGGATGCTCTGCGGGTGCTCAAGCTCGTCTTCAAGACATCGGCGTCGGCACAACCCGCCGACTTGGAGGCCCCCGAGCCCAAGGGAGCTGCGCCCACCAAGAAGAAGCAGTTGTTCAATAAAGACAAGGCAGAAACCAAGCAGATACCCATCGATGAGGACGGGTCCACCAACGCCACTTTCACCATAGGCGCCCACCTCAAACCCGAGCAGGAAGAGGCCTTGGTCGGGTTCCTGCGCGCAAACAAGAAGGTATTTGCTTGGGAGCCAGACCAGTTGGCAGGGATCCCCAGGAGTGTAATCGAGCATCACCTCAACGTGTGCCCCAATGTGCGCCCTGTGAAGCAGAAGGCCAGGCGGCAGCCCACAGAAAAGCAGGCCTTCATCGTCCAAGAGACCCACAAATTAGAGGCCGCTAGGGTCATTCGCGAGGTCCGATACCCAGATTGGTTGGCCAACCCTGTCGTTGTGCCAAAGAAGGGAGGGAAGGAGCGTATGTGTGTCGACTTCACCAACCTCAACAAAGCGTGCCCGCAAGATCCGTTCCCGCTCCCCCGCATCGACCAGATCGTCGATTCCACTGTGGAATGCGACCTGTTATGCTTCCTGGATGCCTTCTCTGGGTATCACCAGATCAAGATGGCGGTAGAAGACATCGAGAAGACAGCCTTCCTAACCCCGTGTGGGGTGTACTACTACACATGCATGCCATTCGGGCTGCGTAATGCAGGGGCGACCTTTCAGCGGCTGATGCACATCACCTTGGGCCCGCAACTTGGGAAGAATGTCGAAGCTTACGTCGATGACATCGTGGTAAAATCTCGGGAGGCCAGGACCTTGATACAAGACCTGGACGAAACCTTCGCGAGCCTCAACGCAGTGAACCTACGGCTCAACCCAGAGAAGTGTGTGTTCGGAGTCCCCTCGGGCAAGCTCTTGGGTTTCCTCGTGTCCCACCGAGGCATCGAGGCTAACCCGGAGAAGGTCAAGGCAGTGGAAGACATGAGCCCGCCAAAGACCCTCAGAGAAATGCAGAAGCTCACGGGGCGCGTGACCGCGCTAGGGCACTTCATCTCCAAGTTGGGGGAGCGAGCGCTACCTTTCTTCCAGCTAATGAAGAAAAAGGGGCCCTTCGAGTGGACTGAAGAGGCCGACAAGGCATTCCAGGATCTCAAGAGATACCTGACCAGTCCACCGGTCATGGTGGCTCCGCGCCCTCAAGAACCCCTGGTGCTTTACCTCGCCGCCACTCCCTACTCCGCCAGCGCAGCCTTGGTGGCAGTCAGAGAGGAGCGTCGAATCAAAACCGCAGCAGCGGCCTGGGACGAGGCGGAACAGGAACGGGGAAGGCCCACAGAAACCGCTACAGCGGCTGAGGAGGATCAGCCGCCGCAGAGGGGCGCACCGGAAGCGGAAGAGGCCCCACTCCCAGATGGCCAGTCTCAGGAGTCCTCATTGCCTCAAGAGGCGCCAAGGTCTCCGAAGGGAGCCACCAGCACTGACGCACTCCACCTCGTTCGGCACCCAGTGTACTTCATCAGCACGGTGTTGCGGGATGCAAGGGCACGGTACCCCATGCCTCAGAAACTCCTCCTCGCGCTACTAGTGGCCTCGCGCAAGCTGCGGCACTATTTTCAGGGTCACCCCATCAAGGTCGTCTCGTCATACCCTCTGGAGAGAGTGCTCAGGAGCCCCAATTCAGCTGGGAGGGTCGCTGAGTGGAACATAGAGCTGCAAGCGTTTCAGCTCGAATTCAGCACGACCAGGGTCATCAAGGGAGCAGCGTTGGCAGATTTTGTGGCAGAATGGACAGAGGTGCCAGGCCTCAAGGCCGACGAGGATCGATCCCTGTCCCCGGGAAGCGAGGCGCCAGAAGGCTGGGTCATGTACTTCGATGGGGCGTTCTCTAGGCACGACGCTGGGGCTGGGGCGGTGCTTATATCGCCCACTGAGGACAAGCTCTATTACGCCGTGCAGATCTACTTCCAGCAAGGTGAAAAGGTCTCCAACAACATAGCGGAGTATGAAGGTTTAATAGCAGGCTTGAAGGCCGCAGCTGCCCTGGGGGTGAAACGACTCACCATCAAGGGCGATTCGCAGCTCCTTGTCAATTTCTCCAACAAGGTGTACGAGCCGAAGGATGAGCACATGGAAGCCTACCTTGCGGAAGTCCGCAGGATGGAGAAGCAGTTCTGGGGGCTGGAGTTGCAGCATGTGCCTCGTGGCACCAATCAGGAAGCCAATGACATCGCCAAACGCGCGTCCAGGCGGTTACCTCAGGAGCCTGGCGTTTTCGAGGAGCGGCTCTTCAAGCCTTCAGCCCTGCCGTCATTATCAAACACGGCTCAGCCCCGGGAGGAGCTCCCCCAGCCACCTGCCTCAGGAGCTCCGGCCTGTGGCCCAGCCTCGGGAGCACGCCTGCTCCTGATAATGGAACCTCAGGAGGGATGTCGGATCGCGGAGCTTCGGAGCTACTTAATGCAAGGGACCCTGCCGGAGAAGGAGGAGGAAGCAGAGCGAGTGGCACGCCAGGCCACGACATACTGCATCAAAGATGGAGAGCTCTACCAGAAGCGACCAAACGATGTATCCCTGCGCTGCATCTCCAGGGAGCAAGGGAAGTAACTACTGGGAGATATACACGGCGGAGACTGCAGACATCACTCATCATCACGGACCCTCATCGGCAAGGCGTTCCGCAGTGGGTTTTATTGGCCCACCGCGCTCAATGACGCCGTGGAACTAGTGAAAGCTTGTGAAGCCTGCCAGTTCCACGCCAAGCAGATCCATCAGCCAGCAGGAGGCTTGTAGACTATCCCCCTTTCGTGGCCATTCGCAGTCTGGGGGCTTGACATCCTGGGCCCGTTTCCTTGGGCGCCAGGGGGCTACCGCTACCTTTACGTTGCTGTGGACAAGTTCACCAAGTGGACTGAAGTAGAGGCTGTCCGCACCATCCCCGCGGGTTCCGCGGTCAAGTTCATCAAGGGCATCGTGAGCCGGTTCGGGGTGCCGAATCGCATCATCACGGACAACGATTCGCAGTTCACCAGTAACCTGTTCAAAACATACTGTGCTAACCTTGGAACGCAGATATGCTACGCTTCAGTGGCGCACCCCCGAAGCAACGGCCAGGCCGAGCGGGCAAACGTGGAGGTCCTGAGGGGCCTCAAAACCAGGACATTCAAGAAGAAGCTGGAGGCCTGCGGCAGAGGTTGGT
This sequence comes from Triticum urartu, assembly GCF_056163025.1. Lineage (NCBI taxonomy): Eukaryota > Viridiplantae > Streptophyta > Magnoliopsida > Poales > Poaceae > Triticum > Triticum urartu. The sequence goes on along the minus strand of NC_141879.1, from coordinate 501,824,543 downwards.
ATGACGAGCTTCAGTCCGTGTTGTGGTCCATCCGCACAACCGCGACCAAGCCGACTGGGGAGACCCCGTTCTTCCTGGTCTACGGAGCCGAAGCGGTCCTCCCTCACGAGGTCAAACGTCGCTCCGCGTGGGCCCTGGCGTTCGATGAGGCGCGACAGGACGCCATGCGGGGGATGGACCTCGTGCTGGGGGAGGAACGTCGCCGAGAAGCAGCGCTACGAGCGGCGAGGTACCAACAGGCACTGCGGCGATATCACTGCCGCAACATCCGCCCCAGGACTCTTGAGGTAGGAGACCTCGTGCTCAGGCGGGTTCTCTCCAGGGAGGGACTACACAAGCTCTCTCCCATGTGGGAGGGCCCGTTCAAGGTTTTTTGATGTTTCCAGGCCCGGCTCCGCGCGCTTGGAGACTCAGGAGGGAGTGCCGGTCCAGAATGCATGGAACATCCAGCACCTCCGGAGGTTCTACCCCTAAAAAGGCCCAGAGCCTGTGAAGCAAGGCGAGTGCCTGTGAAGCCATCGCGTTTTGGAAAAGGCCCAGAGCCTGTGAAGCAAGGCGAGTGCCTATGAAGCCATCGCGTTTTGGAAAAGGCCCAGAGCCTGTGAAGCAAGGCGAGTGCCTGTGAAGCCATCGTGTTTTGGAAAAGGCCCAGAGCCTGTGAAGCAAGGCAAGTGCCTGTGAAGCTATCGCGTTTTGGAAAAGGCCCAGAGCCTGTGAAGCAAGGCGAGTGCCTATGAAGCTATCGCGTTTAGGAAAAGGCCCGGAGCCTGTGAAGAAGGCCAACGCCTGTGAAGCTCGCCGCCCGTGACACTCTCACGTAATAATGAGTTGGGGTTGTACACACCCCGGAGTCTCAGGAGCGCCGGCCTCAGGCCCTGGGGCTCCCTCCCACGCCCAGTGGTAGCACTTAGCTCTGCGCTGGTGAGAAGACGTCGAAGACTAGATTAGGTGTCGGACGCGGCTTTTCATTTGCTTTCCGCAGTTGGCTTGTTCCTTATCATTCGAAGTTTTATTGAAGTTGTTGCCGTCTTTGGCTTGCGGTTCTTCGACCTTTCATTCTCCTGCCTCGATTTCTCTGGTGCAAAGCCTCGCGAGGGGGGGAGCCGAGCGCCCTCGCGAGAGTCCCTATCCTAGTCATTCAAAGGGTTCGCGACCTGGGCCCCTTGCAGGAGCACCCCTCCAGTCCGTGCCCCTCGGGCACCGCGACACAGACACAGGGCCTGGGTCGGTCGCCCCCACGGTTGGGGCCGGAAACCATCCACGCGTGGGCATGTAGCCGGACGGTACGATAAAGAAAGCAAAATGATGATTAACAGCAATAACCCATACACGCCCCCGCGGGGCTCCACACTACTGTCCTTTTTATGCAGGAAAAAGGAAAAGAAAGAACAAATCTGGTGCAGCTCGCCTCACACTGGCCCGCAGGGAAGCCCGAGCTGCCTCCGGAGCTTAGGCGGACTCCCTCTCGCGCTTCACCAGGGCGCGACGGTGGGCGAACACGCTGCCACCTCCCAAGCAGATACGACGGCGTGGGGGCTGACCACGGCCACCGCTAGAAGATTCGCCGCCTGAAGAAGAACCGGAGAAGCTTGAAGAACCCTGAGCGCCGCCTGCCGCGCGAGCGCTGCCCTCTCCGTCATCGCTGGAGCCGGGTTCCCAGCCGCGGTCGTCACCCTCGGGGCAACACCCTGCGCGGTGACCATCTTCCCCAAACACCCTCACGTAGAGGGTGGCATCACCGTCGAACTTGAAGTGTAGGGTGCACCGATGGCCCAGGCCGCGCGCGCGAGCAAACAACTGCCAACCGCGGGCCAGGGCCAGGCTCCCGGCTGCGGAGAAATCCAGTGAAACCCATGAGGCCCGGCTGCAGCAGCCGTCGGCCTGAAGCCAGAGGCCGCCCAGGGCGCCGTCCGGGAGTTCGCCAAGGAGGAAGCGAGGAAGAGGAAGCCGGGTGCTAGTCGGCTCCGCCGACCACACGACGAACTCCGGCAGCACCTCGGCAGCGTGGAAGCACGGCATGGGGGGACGCGCAGCCGGAGCGCACCCCCTGGTCGCAGTAATCTGCCCGCCACCGAGCTGGAAGGCGTCTCCGCGGCCGCGGGGAGCTAACGTGGTGGCCACAGGATGTTTGCGGGGGCGCCCTCGGCCGCGCTTGGGCGGAGGAGAGGCATGCTCAACCTGGCAGGCCTTCCCCTTCTCCGCGGCCGAGAACCTCCTTGACGGGGCCATGGAGAAGAAGGAGAAACAAGGGGAGATGAACTGGAAGGGCGCGCGTCGATCAGTACTTATAGTTGGCAAGGGACAACCGACGGCCCCCACGATCGCAGGTAATCATGACCCGCTTAGCATGCAGGGACTTGTCCAATCCGTGCAGTTGCCGAGGCGCCATGGGGAAGTGGAGACGCCCACGTCCAATCAACCGCCATGCGGCACCCAAGGCCATAGGCTGTTAGGGCCCGCGGTGCTTCGCTCTTGCCCTTTCGCCTCCCAGCACGGCCATGTCCGGGCGCGCCTTGGGCCCGGGGGCTACTGTCGGCGTTCTGGGAACGGGGGTCCCCAGACTTGCCTGCCTGCGGCCTGCGGCGTGGCTCAAAAGGGAGCCCAGTGCGGCCCATCTTCACCAACACCAACCCAAGACCCTCGCGAGGGGCCAAGCCTCGCGGGGCGGGCGACGCGGAGCTTCTTCAGGCATGGCCTCGTCAAGTTGGTTCACGAGGAGGCGGAGAGATCAAGGCGGGGTACCTCACGAGGTGCCCGTGACGCAAGCCATGACGACTCAGGGTGCCAGGCGGGTGCCGGCCCGCGCAGCGTCCTCCTTTCCTCTTTGGTGCAAAGGGGGCAAGCGCAGCCATGGAGTACCGAGGCATCAGGCAAAGGTTGCCATTTCGGTGCAACAAGACCAAGACCAGGAGGACTACGAGATGGAGGTCATCGTGGAGCCCAAGACGGCGTCATCACCAGAGCTTTGCGCGGGCGAAGACTACTTTTGTCAGGATAGCTGATACTTGTTGTCCCCCTTCAAATTAGCCCACCATGGTTGGCTCCCTTCCCGCTCGATATTTGGGAAGAGGACCAGGGCCTCTATAAATAGGACCAGCCACCCACATAGCAAGGGGTCGGTTGGCTGGAGGCAGAGAGAGAGGTGACTGAACTCCACTGAACAGTTCATCGCCCCAGCCAAGAACAGACCCTCGCGAGGCTGTTCTTCCTTGTATTGTTCATCATCATCAGCCCAAGAGGCAATCCACCACACCACACACTGGAGTAGGGTTTTACACCACAACGGTGGCCCGAACCAGTATAAACCCTGTGTCTCTTGTGTTGTTCTTTCCTTAGTTTTAGATCCTAGCATGGCGGAGGGGTGCAGGTAGGTAGGAGGCGAAATCTCCGCGCGCACCCCAGTGTTCGAACCTCAACGGTCTGCCGGAACCCGAAATCCGACAGTAATATCTCCAACATTAGGCCCGAGATTGATTTGAACTTGCTCATGTCAATCTTCAATACTTAGAAAAATTCCTCCTTCCGCACCTTAGCATAAATCTTGTAAACTGCCATGACGTCATCTTCCAGGTTCTTAATAAACCGCCATGACATCAGTTGTTCTTAAAAATTGAATATACCTCACCTTCATTAATGAGCCTCCGACAATCGAGGCGACCGCTCTGTCACATATCCAACTTTTGGGCTCCTCGATTTTCGTGCCTATCACTTATCCTATCACCTTATAAATAAGACCAGGGGTCCTTTTCATTTTTTCTCTCTTGCCTCCTCGCTTCTTCTTCCTCGTGCCGACCTGACCCATACGCGCAGCCGCTGTCGTCAAGCTCCGCCCTCGTCTTCACCTCCGGCCGCTGCATCAACCTGATCGTTCCAGAAAAACGCGGCGCGCCTCTGCTGCTTCAACAGCTTTGGTAAGTTCCTCTTCCCTTCCTCTGTAGATCCGCTAGAGTTTGCAATTTCTTCTGTGTTCTTCGTTGTTCCTTACGGATTCTTCATATTTTCTACACTGCATACTCTTTTGATCTAAAAGAAGTATGAAACTCACGCGGTAGCTGTTTCGTATCCATTTCAGATGCTAGTGGATCCCCTTTTCTTGTACAAAGGCCTCCTTAGAACTGATGATCTCCTCTGTACTGGTTTTTAGGTCTATACTTATTTTCCTTTTCTTGACATGTGGTAGATCCAAAATTCCAATGTAAAACAGTGAAAGTTGTTTTTCCTCACTTAGTCATTTTTGCTTCAGATCTGTACTTTCATCGTCTGCGTGGGCGATTTATCCTTTAGAAAATATCTGCCATATGCCATTAGTCCCCTTGGAAACCGCCAATCACTTTACCATTTATAATAGCATCAACCTTCGGTTTAACAATCTTGCATGCTTGAATATCTTTCCCTTAATCCGCTATGTTTTACGCTTGTCTGTCATGAACCTTAAACCGGTATTTGATCTTTTTCCAGCTTTTCATTTGCAATGGCCAAACAATTTTATGCCTGTAACTGGGTCCCTTCCCGGGTTACTGAAGAGCAACTAGATGGATGCGTCAGAACTGGCGCTTTACCAAAGCAAAGCGAAATCCACTCGTGAGTTCCCGGTCCAGAAAATCCTCCTACCCCCAAGGATGGCGAGGTGGTAGTATTTGTTGATCATATGAGCCGTGGTTTTAAACCGCCCAGATCCAGGTTCTTTCGTGACGTGCTTGCCAGCTTCCAGATCCACCCTCAAGATATTGGACCTAACTATGTGTCCAATATTTACCACTTTCAAGTGTTCTGTGAGGCCTATCTGCAAGAAGAGCCAACCGTTGAATTGTTCAGGGATTTTTTCTACTTGAACCGTCATATTGAATCTGTAGACGGGCCCAACACTGAACTTGGCGGTGTCTCCATTCATAAAAGGAAGGACGTCAGCTTTCCCCATGCCAAACATCAAAGTCATCCCAAATATTGGAACCAGACTTGGTTCTACTGTAAGGATACTTCCCCTGATGATGAGAACCCTCTGTCGGGTTATCGTGCTCACCGGCTTACCAATACACATCCCTTTCCGCAACGGCTGACTGCCAAGGAACGGGCCACATATGCACCACAACTCACCAAGCTCGGAGCTTTTACAGCTAACGGTTTGACTGGAGTTGACTTCGCTCGTTGCTGGATATCTTGGAGCATTTTACCGTTAAGCCGTCGCCCCGGTTTAATGTGTCAGTACACAGGGGACTTAAAAGATCCTCAACGACATATTGATATTCAGATAACAGAGGCTAAAGTTACTGAGTCTGTTAAGAAAATATTGGACGAATCGGTGGCTGTCTGCAGCAAAACAGGGCTTAGTCCCTTCTTCGTTTCCAATAAACCGCCAGTTGTAAGACTTGCCTCACTCCTGCTTGTACTTGATATTCTTAACTGTGTAATCTTTTATATCCTCTGTCTATCTTTTAACAGGGTGACGACCCATTCTGGAAGAAGAAGCCGCAGGATAAACTGGCCAAGACCCCTCGACCAAAGACGAAGGTTGTTAAAAGACCTGCCAGCAAAAAGGCAGCTGAACCCATCGGGTTAAACCTTGATGACGACCTTGATGATCCGGACGTAGAGGTAGAACTTGACTCTGTTGGTACATTTTTCATACACCTCATTGACAATGATTATTATCAGGATGACGCTGAAGGCAGCCAAGCAGATGACGCAGAGGTAATTATCCTTTCCTCCAGTTCAGACCCTCTGCCAACACAAAAAATCCGTCAAGCAATCTGTAAAGTAAGATTTTCTCACCCCCTAGCTCACTTGGAACCAAACTTTCTTTTGAAGAAGCAGCAACACGAAGCTCGCCGCACAACCCGGCACAGTGGCCAAGTAGTCACTTTGGCCGGTTTACCAAACACTCTGGTTCGGAAACGTCGATCTGAGGTCTCACACACTTCCGATACTTCTTATCCCAAGGTGGGTTATTTCCGACAACCTCTTAATCCATCCGATTCAAATTATCATGGAACGCCTCATTCATCATCTGGCGAGTCAACGACCACATAGCTCCCTCCTCTTAAGACCGTTCCTGGGTAAATACTTTAAACTTAATCTTTTGACACTTTATACTTGCGTGTTATACTGACCTTTATATCTTTTCCTTTCAGGGCCAAGGCCAGACCCAGCAAGAAAGCTCGGGTAACTAAACCGTCTGATGACCATGTGGTTGTTGAACCGGAGGGAACTCCAGAACCGGAAGGAACAAATGTTTATGCCATGTTTGATGATCCACCCCCTTAAGACCATGATTTTGTTGAACAAGTAGAAGTTGATGCAACATGTCATGCTGATAAACCCGCAAGCCCGGTCCGAACTGATGATAAACCATCAAGTCCAGCTAAGGCTGCTGATGAATCATCAACTCCAGTAAAGGCCGCTGGTGACAAGGAAGATGATATTATAATTACCGGCGTTGGCCACACCACCCCTGGCAATCCTGTTGCGTTATCAAAGCATAGTGCCAAGGAGGAACTCTCCGCTGTGGGCAAAGGCAAGTGGAGCACAGACTTGTCAAGATATGCCCACCTCAATGCCCAAGAACTTCATTATGGTTTTTTAAACCGTTTGTACACAAACCGTGACTACAAAGCCGGTTTAGTGAATCTAATGAAGGAGCGATATGAGGTAACTACATAACTGTTTCTCTCTTATGTCCAATTTCGAGTAACAACTCCAGTAGCCCCCAAGGGCCGATTTATGATGCCAATCTAAACCGGGACTTTGCAATATCTCAACTCTGCATGATTATCCTCCAAGGGCCGGTTTTATCTTTCGAAGCTGAACCGGGACTTTAACCAATGTTACTTTGAGCAAACGTACATTAGCCCCCAAGTGTCAAGAATAATACTTGTATTGTGCTTGGGACTTGTTAAAAAATTCCAGATAATCAAGCAAATAGGCATTAGCCCCCAAGTGCCAAGTGTATAACTTGGTATGTGCTTGGGACTTCCAAATTTCACTGCCACCTCATAATATGTCTTTCTCTTATAGGCTGAGCTGAGCAAAAAAGAAGCCCAAACCACTGACCTTCAAGAAAATATCAAATCCCAGCAAGGAGAGACCTCCAAAGCCAAAGAGGAACTGACCAGTGCCTTAGCAGCCATGGAGAAGTTGAAGGAAACTTTTAAGAAGGAACAGGCAGACTGGGGCATAGAGAAAACCGCTTTACAAAAGAGAGCTGAAGATGCAGAAGCAACCCTTAAACCGGTGGTCGAAGAGCTGACCGGTTTAAAGCGGCAGATCAATGCCATGACCTCTGCTGTTTTTGGTATGTACCTTCACCTGAAGTTTCCAACATACATTATCACATCAGTTACCGGTTTACTGATTCTCGCAATGACACATGAACTCACATTACCCATCTGGGCTCTGACATGCGGATGAAGCTGAAGGCTGCCTATACTCTGATAGAGCAGTTATATTCCGAAGCTCAACGGGCCATCTGCACTGCTGCTCATAACAAACCGCATCCAACCTTGATAAAGGAAACCATTGAGAAACTATCAATGTTTCTTGCCCGGTTGGATGAGCTAAAAAGATCAGCTGCAAGGTCCGGTGCGTCGACTGTGCTAATCCGGGCTAAGGCATGGATACCAGATCTTGAACCGTCGGATATAGGCAGCGGCTACCCTGGCATGAAGGAGGACGGTTCAGATTTTAACAACGACCATCTTCGAAGGTTGACAAGGGAAATGCGCCCCTTAGTGAGCAAATTGGCTGAGGAAACATATCTCTCTCACTATCAGCCGGTTTATGATTCTGATAATAAAAGATATCCTGCGCCAACACAGGATGTAGAGGATCTTATTCCGCCAATCCGTAAGCACACCTATGCCCCTGATGTTGACCCCTCAAACCTTATAAGTGATGAAGTTGTGTTCGAAGCTTTAACTGGAATTGATTGGGCAATCATTGACTTCCAGCCACTGGGTAGAGCGGAGGAAGATGCACCAGCACAGGACGATCGACAGCCTTCAAGCCATCCTGGTGATGAGTCATGATCCGGAGGCCGGTTTAGCCTTACGCGTACTGCCACACTTGCTGAAAACAACTATTCTTTTTGGGCATTAAAGCACCTTGTAATAGTCTAGTTGAAAACACTTGGTCTGCTATGCCATTGTACATACTTATGTTGCCTGATACTGTTAATCCATCCAACTTTAGGACATATTATGTTCAAAATCTACAGCGGCGTTATGCGAACTGTTTCTGCCCACAAGAAATTTGAAAGTGTCCTGGCGGTTTACCGCTAGACGGGTCATGATGCCCAAATATATAGTCGGGGTTGATAACCAAGGTTGTACTTTGAAAAATAATCAAATATGAAAAAGACGATACCTGTGATATTGAATCACACTGTTGGTTGACCAACTTTTGTATATGTAGGGTGATAACCCCAATCTTGAGTATTGATAACTCCTTCCATGTGTTTGTCGGTTTATGATAAAACCGTATCGGGTTATAATAAACACCGATGTATCCACATATAATACTGGTGACTTGTAGTCAAAACCAGACTGGGTCAATAAACGCCGGGTTATAATTGATCATGTACTAACAACTTATCGTTTGAAAGCCAACTCGGGTCAATGAACACCGGTTTATCATAAGATATTATGAATCTTACCAAAGGAGAAGAAACTTAGCAAATAAAAACACAAAAAGAACATGCAAGGCTTTTCATGGGCTGCCAGGCCCTAAATCGAGGCTTTTCATGGGCTGCCAGGCCACTGAGTTAAACCATTTTTCAAAGCCTTTTAAGATAGACCTCACATTAACCAATCGTCGTTTTAACTCTGACAAGTTCAGGGTCTATGAGATTGACTTGCCAAACGTTCGGCGGGTCATACCAGGATTACCTGGACGGAGTGGCTTACTTAAAAAGGCAGGATAACCCGGGGTTTTAGGTGAATACACATGGCTTCCAAGCCTGGCTTGATAGCCTATTGCAAGGGTGTAAGCTTCTTTGTTCTTTGAGAAGCAAAGAGCCCCCAAGCAACATTTGAGCTGTGCTCGGTTGGTGCCTATGTTTGAGTTGTGTTGTGGCAACACTCTCTTTGGCCCCACATGATGTCCTTTTGGCCTTAAGCCGATCAAGAGGTGTAGCTATGGTTCAAATACAACCAAGCCCCCAAGTGATTCCCTAGTGGCCTTATGCCAATCAAGAGGTGTAGCTATGGTTCGAATACGACCAAGCCCCCTAGTGATTTCCTTGGATATATGTGGCTTTATATGCCGGATCAATGGGAAATAGAACTCCGCTTTATGAACATAAGCTCCCGTGTAACCACTCATGATGTAATAAAAACAACAGAGACCCGGCTTTAGCTGAGGTTCTGGATTATTATATTGATCATAATATATACATTGTCATAAATATGTACATAAGAAGAGCATGTGGCTCAAGTATAGTAAGGTCGAAGATAAGCTATATTCCACGGCCGTTGAGTCTCCTCCTCTGATTTACGTGAGTCTTTGTGCTCTCAAACATTGAGAAGGTAGTATGATCCATTGTGCAGATTTTTGCTGACCACAAAAGGTCCTTTCCAAGGTGGGGACAACTTGTGCATATCAGTCTAATCCTGGATGAGCCGGAGCACCAAATCACCTTCTTAAAAAGTTCTGGTTTTAACCCGGCGGCTGTGATAATGTCACAGGTCTTTCTGGTAAAACGCCGAATGAGCCGCTGCAATATCACGCTCCTCATCTAACAGGTCCAGTGAATCCTGACGTGCTTTCTCATTATTAGCTTCAACATAAGCCGCCACACGGGGCGAGTCATGACGGATGTCACTAGGGAGAACCGCCTCTGCTCCGTAAACCATGAAAAAAGGCGTGTAACCCATAGATCTGTTCGGGTGGTGTTGATACTCCATAACACGGAATGTAACTCCTCCACCAAACAACCCGGCATCCGCTTTAAAGGAACCATAAGCCGGGGCTTGATGCCTCTCAAAATCTCTTGATTGGCTCTCTCTGCTTGACCATTAGATTGGGGGTGAGCCACTAATGATACGTCATGCCGGATGTGCTCACGTTGACAAAATTCTTTCATGGCACCCTTGGGCAGATTAGTACCATTATCAGTTATGATGATGTGTGGAAAATCAAAATGGAAGATCACCGTTTTGATGAATTGAACCACCGTGGCTGCATCACACTTACTGACTGGCTCTGCCTCTACCCACTTGGTGAACTTATCAACCGCCACCAGTACGTGGGTCTTCTTGTCCTTGGACCTCTTAAAGGGCCCAACCATATCCAGCCCCCAAGTTGCAAATGGCCAAGTGATCGGAATCATCCTTAATTCTTGAGCTGGAACATGAGCGTGGCGTGCAAACTTCTGACAACCGTCAAACATCTTTACCAAATCCTCGGCATCAGCATGAGCCGTCGACCAATAGAAGCTGTGACGAAAGGCCTTAGCTACCAAGGATTTTGAACCGGCATGGTGACGACAATCTCCTTCGTGGATCTCACACAAAATCTCATAGCCTTCTTGAGGAGACACACAACGCTGAAACACCCCGGTTACACTGCAATGATGTAATTCCCCATTGATAATGGTCATTGACTTGGATCGCCAAATTATCTGTAACGCCCTCGATACGGCTATATCTCCTACGTGTCGAAGCACGACTTAGAGGCATAACCGCATTGAAAGCAATGTCGTAAGTAAGGTAATCTTCACAACAACCCATGTAAATAAATAAAAGGGGCAAAGGATACATAGTTGGCTTACACTCGCCACGTCACACAAATACATGAATAACATTACAATCATCCAATACACTCATGGTTCGACTACGGTACCAAAATAAAGATCAACCCCCACATGCGACATAGTCCCCGATCGCCCCAACTGGGCACCACTACTGATCATCTGGGAAAGACACGTAGTAACGGCGAGAGTCTTCATCGAACTCCCACTTGAGCTCAAGCGCATCGTCTGGAAGATCCACTGCCACCTTTTCTCTTCTGTTGATAAAGCTGACGGAATGGAGGAGGAGGAAGCCAATACTTTTGCTGCTTAGCCACTTGAGTTGAGAAAGAAGGAGTTGCATCTCTGACTCGCTTCTTGGAAGCATCGCACTTCAGTTGAGAAGTCTCTTGCTTCATTGCCATGTTGTAAAACTCATCGTACTTCTTGGGCTCAAAAAGGACGAGAGCTAGCTGGAGTTCTTCTCTGAGACCACCCCTGAACTGGTATATCATGTTCTTCTCGTCAGGGACGTCCTGCTTAGCAGAACGGGCAAGCTTCTGAAACATGATGTTGTACTGGTAAACAGACATAGTGCCTTGCTTCAGGTTGCGGAATTCCTCACGCTTTCTCTCAACCACACTCTGAGGAATATGATGAGCTTTGAAGTCTTGACGGAATTCATCCCAGATAATCACACGGCCTCCTCTGGAATCTTTGTACTGCTGAAACCATTTTGCAGCTTGGTCTTTGAGTTGGAAGGAAGCGAACTTGACAAAGTCCTCAGGCCTGACGTTACTGCACTCGAAATGCTTGCATATGTCCACGAGCCAATCATCAGCATATGTTGCCTCAACACAATTGCTGAAGGTCTTTGGCTGGTTAGCAAGGAACTGGTTGAGTGTAGCGAACTGATTCTGATTGTTGCCATGGCCCTGGTTCCCTTGGTTGCGCTCTTGAAGAAGTTGCATGATCAGCTGCATGTTTGCATTGGTAGCGGCCATCACAGCTTGCCATGCCTCCGGAGGTGGAGGTGGTGGTGGCGGATCAGGATTCGGAGTCGTGCGCGTTGGAGGGGCCATCCTGAATAGGGTGACATCCGTTAGCATCTTGACAGACAAATATTGAAGCTGAATCAAACGGGTTGAAATTGCAACATAAAGTCTTCACATCTGAACAAAATGAATGAATGCATTCCAATCGAAATGGTCACATATCCATAAATTGAGAAGCCACTTAGAATTGAGGTAGAAGAATAAAAACAAGGTACGGACAAGAACAAATACTTGGTGAGGATTACCCAATCCCAAACCAAATATCCACGGAAGAAGAACTAGATCTACAAGAATTCCCACCTATGAAACTCCCGAACCTTTTCGGTTATGCAATCAGGTGTTGGGGATACAGGGGAAGCATAATATCTCACTAGCAAATCCTACATCCAGTTGTATCCATCCTTCAACACATAACCGAGAAAAACTTCGGAAATCATTTACCTCAACCTTTGAAAAGCATCCGTTATACAAGTTATGGCAATACTCCCGAACTCCCGCCCTAGTACTGGGTGGCGTCGAGGTTATCTCACAAACAACTACATAAAAGAGATTTTCGATGTCGGCGAAACTCAGGTATTCCAGAATCTCAGCGATAAAATTGTGATGACAACACCTCGGAGCTCAACTCCCCGGGACACTGCCACAACCCCTAAATGAAAGGAGGCACCAAGAACAATGTTCTCGTCACAAATTGATCGGAACGATTCCAAGATACCTGCGTGATCCTAAAATTTTTTTAGTGAAATTTGAGAAGAGAATAGTCAAAACTCTACGTCAGGATGCCTCACCAGAGCAACAAAGGGACTGGGGAGTAAAAGAATTCCTAAACTCTCTGATATATAATTCCTAAATGACTCAAAACATTTTTCTAGACTCAACAACGCCAACGATTCGATCAAGCAGGGGGCTCCTAAGGTCGGGGAAGGCTCTGATTACCAACTTGTAACGCCCTCGATGCGGCTATATCTCCTACGTGTCGAAGCACGACTTAGAGGTATAACCGCATTGAAAGCAATGTCGCAAGTAAGGTAATCTTCACAACAACCCATGTAAATAAATAAAAGGGGAAAAGGGTACATAGTTGGCTTACACTCACCACGTCACACAAATACATGAATAACATTACAATCATCCAATACACTCATGGTCTGACTACGGTACCAAAATAAAGATCAACCCCCAGATGCGACATAGTCCCCGATCGCCCCAACTGGGCACCACTACTGATCATCTGGGAAAGACACGTAGTAACGGCGAGAGTCTTCATCGAACTCCCACTTGAGCTCAAGCGCATCGTCTGGAACGGTATCATCGGTCCCTGCATCTGGTTTGGAAGTAATCTGTGAGTCACGGAGACTTAGCAATCTCACACCCTCGCGATCAAGACTATTTAAGCTTATAGGTAAAGCAAGGTATGATGTGGAGCTGCAGCAAGCGATTAGCATATATGGTGGCTAACCTATTCGCAAAAGAGAGTGAGAAGAGAAGGCAAAAGCACGATCGAACAACTATGATCAAGAAGTGATCCTAGAACAACCTACGTCAAGCATTACTCCAACACCGTGTTCACTTCCCGGACTCCGCCGAGAAGAGACCATCACGGTTACACACGTGGTTGATTCATTTTAATTAAGTTAAGTTTCAGGTTATCTACAACCGGACATTAACAAATTCCCATCTGCCCATAACCACGGGCACGGCTTTCAAAAGTTCAAATCCCTGCAGGGGAGTCCCAACTTAGCCCATCACAAGCTCTCACGGTCAACGAAGGATATTCCTTCTCCCAAGACAATCCGATCAGACTCGGCATCCCTGTTACAAGACATCCTCGACAATGTTAAAACAAGTCTAGCAACACCGCCCGAATGTGCCGACAAATCCTGATAGGAGCTGCACATATATCGTTCTCAGGGCACACTCAGATTATCCAAACTTCCGGTAGGCCAGCCCAGAGTTGGCCCTGGTGGCCACCGGCGGCTGACGAGGTGGACCAACACTCAGAGGAGCACTGGCCCGGGGGGGTTTAAATAAGACGACCCTCGGGCTCCGGAAACCCAAGGGAAAAAGAGGCTAGGTGGCAAATGGTAAAACCAAGGTTGGGCATTCCTGGAGGAGTTTTATTCAAGGCGAACTGTCAAGGGGTTCCCATTATAACCCAACCGTGTAAGGAACGCAAAATCTGAGAACATAACACTGATATGACGGAAACTAGGGCGGCAAGAGTGGAACAAAACACTAGGCAAAAGGATGAGCCTTCCACCCTTTACCAAGTATATAGGTCCATTAAGATAAACAAGATAATATGGTGATATCCCAACAATAAACAATGTTCCAACAAGGAACGATCTCCAATCTTCACCTGCAACTAGCAACGCTATAAGAGGGGCTGAGCAAAGCGCTAAAATAGCCAAACAATGGTTTGCTAAGGCATGGTGGGTTAGAGGTTTGACATGGCAATATGGGAGGCATGAAAAGCAAGTGGTAGGTATCGTATCATAGGCATAGCAAAAGAGCAAGCATCTAGCAAGCAAAGATAGAAGTGATTTCGAGGGTATGGTCATCTTGCCTGCAAAGTACTCAGAGTTGACTTGATCCTCGTAAGCGAACTCAACAGGCTCCTCGTTCATGAACTCGTCTCCCGGCTCTACCCAAACAAGAACAACAAGCAAACGGAACACAATCAACCACATGCAATGCTCAAACAACATGATGCAAACATGGTATGATATGCGGGATGCGGTATGTGATGCATATGCAAGATTTGACAAGGAATTATTGAACCTGGCCTCAACTTGGAAATCCAAGAGTTCCACTGGAAAGGTGATGTGATTTCGGTTGAAATCGATATAAAGATCACCGGAATCGGATGCATGGTTGGGAAATGGCAAGCAAAACAAATATGGCACCGGTCTTCGATAATCAGCAAGTGACCAACTAAATGCATCAAGATAAATATGCTACAGCACTCAAACATGGCAAAAAAAATACATGGCAGGGATCCACTCATGAATCTTGACAAAAGATGAACACTGAGCTATGGCTAGTTCATCCATCAACAGGTTCAAACAAGCATGGCAAAAGTGCAAATGACAACAGGTTTCAGACTTAGTGAAATTAACACAAGTCTGGAATTCATCATGAGGAAGCAAACTTTAGAGCATGAAAGCTACATGCTACAGGAACTTAACATGGCAAAGCAAGGCATGGCATGAAGCTACTAAAAGCACTTAACAAAAGTCCCTTAGTGACATTGAGCCAAAAGGGATCAGAAAGTACAATTGCAAGCATGTGAACATAGCAAAAACACAAACAGATTCAGACTTAGTGAAAAACTGGAGCATGCAAAACAGTTAACGAGTAGGCATATTTACGAGCTCGATGCACTCACTTTAGTGCATTGCATGACAAACTAAGCATACACCCATCAAGAAGACATGGCATAGCAGCTAGACATGGCAAGAGCAACAACATAGAATGCACGGATCAATAGCAACATCCTCGGCAAAATCGCAAACATGTCAACAATCTGCCAGGATTCACTTTATAGCAAAAAAGAGCTCGATTGACTCAAGCTAGGGTGCTCCATAATTGCAAAAAAAAGACATGGATGGATAGAGCACCACAATATTAACAAAACATCCTTACTTATCATCCTCAAAAGAGGCACGGATCACTAGGAAACAACATGAACATATGGCATAACAACAAAATCAGGACAAGGGCTTAGTGGAATTCGAAGTCCCTGAAATCAGCATCAACGATTACGCTACTTTGCAAGCTTGTGCTAGTCACCACAAATATCACAAAAATATATGGCAAGCACCTCTGTAAAGATGGCATGGCATATAACAAAACACATGTAGAGCTCAGGATCATATCATGCACACATTAATCATGGAAAAAATGACAAAAGGCTATTTGCCGAAACCGATCTCACAAATTCCTCACATAGCCCTCTTCCAACAGCATTTCGGGATCAAGATGAGCTCAAATGAAAATGATGCAATGATATGAAATGATGTACTCGTCGAGGCGAACATTTTGATATGCTACACGCACAAATCGGATCTACGATGAGAGAGTTATGACATGCCAAAGTTTGCAAAACAATTAGGATTAGAGGGGAAAAAGTCAACCGTCTTCGGATCCAGATCTGGCCCGGGAGCACTGTTCACGCACTGTAGCAGCTCGAGGTCGCCCGAGCTAGAGGACGTCGCCGGATTGGGGCTCCGGTGGCCGACCGGGAAGAGGAGGACGGAGAGGAGAGGGCGGGACAGCCAGGTTGCGGCGAGGAGGCGGCGTTGGCGCGGGCTCCAGGTGGCGTGGACGCGCGGTGGCGAGGCAGTCGGCGGCGGCGCCAGCGGGCCGGACTGCGGCGGCGGCGGCAGCCCGCAACGGTGGAGCGGCGAGCGGGGCGCCTCGGGCGGAGGAGACGAGGGAGCCGAGGCGCACGGGGCGCGGCCGAGATCGGCGACGGGGAGGGCCGGCTTCGGGCTCTCGGGCCCGTGGTGGCGAAGTGGGCGCCGGTTGCCATGTGGCGGCCGGTGAGTGGCTGGCGGCGGTGTGTCTGCTAGGTGGCGGACATTGTCTGGCGGCGGCGGGGAAAAATGGCTAGGGTTAGGGGAAGGAGACCCGGGATTTCGAGGAGGGACCTATTTATAGAGGTAGGAGGAGCTAGGAAGCTCAGAATGAGGTGCGGTTTGCGGCCACGCTATCGTGATCGAATGCTCTAGACGATGGAGGGGTTTTGGTGGGTTTTGGGCCAAATTGGAAGGGTGTTGGGCTGCAACACACCCGAGGCCTTTTCGGTCCCTCGGTTAACCGTTGGGGTATCAAACGAAGTCCAAATGGCACGAAACTTGACAGGCGGTCTACCGGTAGTAAACCAAGGCCACATGACAAGTCTCGGTCCAATCCGGAAATGTTTAAAGCCCACACACGAAAAGAGGTAGAAAGGACCACCGGAGGACATAGGAGCGCCGGAATGCAAAACGGACAACGGGGAAAATGCTCGAATGCATGAGACGAACACGTATGCGAATGCAATGCACATGATGACATGATATGAGATGCATGACAAAGACAAGAACACATGGAGAAAAAAACCCAACAACGATGAAATGAAATAACTTAGTGCCAGAAACGGCAAGAGTTGGGATACATATAAGGTAAATTACATCCGGGGTGTTACATTATCTGCCTGACCAAGTCTTCATCCTCTGGTAACTCGCCCCGGTTCATGTACGCCAGGTATGGGACTGTCCAATCCGGGATAGCGTGAAGAGCTGCCACCAATTGAGCCTCCGGGTCAGGAACTGCCAAATCCTCCTCTGTAGGTATCTTGACCGACAGATTATGTAGCACATCCAGAAAGACATTGGGCAGCAAGCGACTTAGAGCATCCGCCGCTTCATTCTTTCGCCGGTCTATATGGTCAACCTGATAACCCTTGAAATGGCCAGCCACTATGTTCACCTCTCGTTGATACGCCACCATGAGTGGATCCTTGGAATCCCAAGTGTCAAGCACCTATTGAGCTACCAGGTCTGAGTCACCAAAACACTTAACCCGGCTTAAATTCATCTCTTTAGCCATCCAAAGACCATGGAGCAAGGCCTCATATTCAGCTGCATTGTTAGTGCAAGGGAACATTAAACGGAGAACATAACAAAACTTATCACCTCGTGGGGAAGTTAATATGACTCCAGCCCTCGAGCCCTCCAATTGTTTGGACCCATCAAAATGAATAGTCCAATAAGTGTTATCTGGCTTTTCCTCCGATGCCTGCAACTCTGTCCAGTCATTGATGAAGTCCACAAGTGCTTGGGACTTGATTGTTGTGCGAGGCGTATATTTTAACCCGTGAGGTCCAAGCTCAATAGAACATTTGGCAATCCGGCCAGTTGCTTCTCTATTTTGGATGATATCCCCCAAGGGGGCAGAACTGACCATAGTTATAGGATGACCCTGAAAATAGTGCTTGAGCTTCCGGCTTGCCATGAAAACTCCATACACCAGCTTCTGCCAATGTGGGTACCTCTACTTGGACTCAATAAGCACCTCACTGATATAATAAACCGGCCATTGAACCAGATACTATTTTTCGGCCTCCTTGCGCTCCACAACAATAGCCACACTAACAGCCCGGACATTAGCAACCACATATAATAACAAAGGCTCTTTATCAATAGGAGCAGCAAGGACAGGCGGCTCAGCTAGCTACCGCTTGAGACTCTCAAACGCTTCATTGGCAGCCTCACTCCAAACAAAGTCATCCGTCTTCTTCAGCATCTGATACAAAGGGATGGCCTTCTCACCTAACCGACTAATAAACCGGCTCAATGCTGCAATACGACCCACCAGACACTGAACATCATCAATACACGTCAGTTTAGCCAGAGACGTAATAGCCTTGATCTTCTCCGGATTAGCTTCAATGCCCCTGTTAGACACCAGAAAACCCAAGAGCTTGCCTGCAGGTACACCAAAGACACATTTGGCCGGATTAAGCATCATCTTATAAATCCGGAGGTTATCAAAAGTCTCCTTAAAATCATCTATCAATGTTTCCTCCTTTTTGAACTTTACCACAATATCATCCACATAAGCATGAACGTTGCGCCCAATTTGATTATGAAGACAATTCTGTACACAGCGCTAACAAGTCGCCTGGGCACTCTTGAGCCCAAAAGGCATAGATACATAGCAGAAGGCTCCAGAGGGAGTTATAAAAGATGTCTTCTCCTGGTCCTTAACTGCCATTTTGATCTGATGATAAGCAGAATAAGCATCCAGAAAACACAAACGGTCACAACCCGCCGTAGCATCAATGATTTGATCAATACGAGGGAGAGCAAAGGGATCAGCTGGACAGGCCTTGTTCAGATCTATGTAGTCTACACACATACGCCAAGTATCGTTCTTCCTTAGTACCAGCATCGGATTAGCTAGCCACTCAGGGTGAAATACCTCCACAATAAACCCCGCTGCCAAGAGTCGGGCTACCTCCTCACCAATAGCCTTGCGCCTTTCTTCATTGAAGCGGCGGAGAAACTGCCTGACCGGTTTAAACTTAGGATCTATATTAAGAGTGTGTGTCGGTGTCAAAACCGGTGGATCTTGGGTAGGGGGTCCCGAACTGTGCGTCTAGGCTGGATGGTAACAGGAGGCAAGGGACATGAAGTTTTACCCAGGTTCGGGCCCTCTCGAGGGAGGTAAAACCCTACGTCCTGCTTGATTAATATTGATGATATGGGTAGTACAAGAGTAGATCTACCATGAGATCGGAGAGGCTAAACCCTAGAAGCTAGCCTATGGTATGATTGTTGTTGTGTATGTTGTCCTACGGACTAAAATCCTCCGGTATATATAGACACCGGAGAGGGTTAGGGTTACACAAAGTCGGTTACAATGGTAGGAGATCTGCATATCCGTATCGCCAAGCTTGCCTTCCACACCAAGGAAAGTCCCTTCCGGACACGGGACGAAGTCTTCAATCTTGTATCTTCATAGTCCAGGAGTCCGGCTGAAGGTATAGTCCGGCCATCCGGACACCCCCTAATCCAGGACTCCCTCAGTAGCCCCTGAACCAGGCTTCAATGACGATGAGTCCGGCGCGCAGATTGTCTTCGCCATTGCAAGGCGGGTTCCTCCTCCAAGTACTTCATAGAAGATTTTGAACACAAAGATAGTGTCCGGCTCTGCAAAATAATTTTCCACATATTGCCATAGAGAGAATAATATTTACACAAATCTAATCTGCTGACGTATTCCGTAGTGTGACACACCACGGCCAAGCCTTTATCCGAGTCGTTTCATTATCCCACCTCAGCGCGTCATGCGAGGCGGTTTCCTTGGCACGTCTTGTTAAAGCAGAGATCGTGTCCCCTTATTCCGGGATTCTCATCAATACGGGCGTGGGTAACCAAACCGCGCCATTGATTACAGCGCTTGGAGATAAGCGAGTTTTACTAGGCTGGTGGGGACACGTAGTTGTGTCCACCCATATAAGGGGATAAGGATCCACCTTTTCACCTACGCCTTCTTCCTCCCTTGCTTATCCATTCTCGCGCACTCGAGCTCCAGTGCCCAAGTCCGCACTCCCCACCTCAACCTTCTCCAGCCATGTCCGAAGCGGGAGGCAAGTGGATGGTCTCCTCCGTCACGGAGGGACACATCAAAAAACTGAGGAAGGCCGGATACTTGTCTAACGACATCGTGTACCGGCTTCCCGAAAAGGGGAAGCTCCTCCCCACCCCAAGGCCCCATGAGAGGGTAGTGTTCCTTCCCCACTTCCTCCACGGACTGGGCTTTCCGATCCACCCATTCGTCCGGGGACTCATGTTCTACTACGGCCTGGATTTCCATGATCTGGCCCCGAACTTCATCCTCAACATCTCGGCGTTTATTGTCGTGTGCGAGGCTTTCCTCTGCATCTGCCCCCATTTCGGCCTATGGCTCAAGACTTTCAATGTCAAGCCGAAGGTGGTCCGCGGCAACCAGGCGGAGGGCAGAGGCGCCATGGTGGGCAAGATGCCCAACGTCTTATGGCTCGAGGGCTCCTTTGTGGAGACCCTGAAGGGGTGGCAATCGGGGTGGTTTTACATCATCGAGCCGTGCGACCCTGAGTGGGTCGCAGCCCCCGAGTTCCGGTCCGGACCCCCAACGCGGCTCACGTCCTGGAAAGAGACGGGCCTGTCGTGGGGCAACAAAGGAGAGGTGACTGGACTGCAAACATGCATCCAAACCCTGGTGGACAAGCAGCTCAAGCTCGTCAACGTAGTCCAGGTTATGCTCATCCGCCTGATCCTCCCGTGTCAACAACGGGCCTTCAATCTGTGGGAGTTCAACCCGGCGCAGCACCGAACTCTGAGCAGGCTCTTCGACACTACGTATGAAGATGCCTGGAAGGTGCTTTTCAAGGGCGCCGAGGCCCCCGCATCCGCCACCGAGGATCGCAGATTCAGCGCGCAGCGTCACGCTAGCGCGGTAAGTTGTTTGTACCTTTTTACAGGGTATTGGTTTTCCATAGTTTAACTCAATGTGGGATCTAAGCTCCCTTCCCTTTGACAGAGTTGGAAGGCGAAGTCCGGACAGATCGACTGTCCGGCTCCCTTGCCCGAAGACCCAGCTGATGCCCGCTTGGCGAAGCTGCTGGTTCCGGCACCCTATGTGGTGCCAGAGAAGAAGGCCACGGGGACTCGAAAGAGTGCCCGGCGCCAGGAGGCGTCGGATCCATCATCCGACGGCTCCAAGACGCACTCCTCCCATGAAGACGAGGAGGAGGAAGAAGAGACCTCTCCCCTCCAGCGGGGGAAGGGAAGAAAAGGAAGGCCGCCCCAACTGGGGAGGCCGAAGGGTCCAAGAAGGGGAAAACCCTTCCTCCGGACTACTCCACCAACGCTGATGACGACGAAGAGGAGTGGCCGACCAGGGCCAAGCCCCTGGCGAAATCGTAAGTATCCGGATACCAGAGTAATTCATAGTATTCCTTTATTGCACAGCTTTCCCTTATGTCGAATATGATTATGCAGCCCACCCAAAGACCGGCTCGACACATCGTCGAGCGGTTCACTGGACTCGTCGGATGTGAATTCGCTTCCGACGGCTTCCTCCCCCCGCCCTACGGACGACGCCGAAGTGTTGTCCCAATAGGTTCCAAGCCAGGAGGAGGTGGTCCTGGAGGCGCCGCAAGGCGACCTCCCGGACTCCAGGGGTGACGGGGAAAAAATCTCCCAGGGCTCCAAGTCCAGTTCTAGGCCGGACACCGCTCCGGAACCTTCAAAGGTTCCAGAGTCCAGCGGGCGACCTCCTTCCAAGAGGAGCAGGCCCTCCGTGCCGGTGACCCCCGTCCAACCGGAGGTGCCAGACAATCTGTTGCAGGCGCTCAAGGGCGCCTCCATCGACGAGGAGCACCGCACCATTATGAGTGTGGTGGTCTAGAAGGTTCAGTCTGCCAAAAGCGGACTGACTGAAGCTTGTACTAGCCTTTTGACAGGCTTTGAGGTAAGTAAAGAATGTGTAAATAATATTACCGCATAGACAGTAGCCCCTGATGCTCTTTTTGGCGTTCGGGAAGAAAAGCCGAATAGAGGATCAAATAAAATTCACGGGAGTCTAACAAAAAGGAGTCAATATGCGTATGCAGGCTTCTCTACTTGCGTCCGCCGCAGTGACAGCGGAAGTGGACACGCTAAAGTAGAACCTCGAGCGGTCCGAGCAAGTGCTCAGGAGTGCCAAGAAGCAGCTCAAGGACAATGAAGGTAAGAAATACCTTGTTTAAATATATATATAAAAAGGTGCAATTGCAAAAAAATTGACAGGATTATCGTGGCTATTGTAGGGGCCACGTCTGAGGTGGCGACCCTTAAGCAAGCGCTGCTCGAGGCCGAGAAGACGGCGGCCGCGGAGCGCACCGAGTGGGAGAAGTATGAGGCCGAGGTTGGCAAGGTGCGGCAAGAGCTCCAGGCTCTTATGGAAAAACATGAGAGTTTCGAGCTTGACTCAAAGACGCGAGCATCCGAGCTCGCGGTGGCTATTGAAAATGCCAAGTCTGCCAAGGCCAAATCCCAGAAGACCCTCCAGGAATTGGATGAGGCGAAAAGATAGCGGCAGGTAAGGCATTCTTTATGCAAAGCAAACACATAAACGTGAGTTACTTGTTACTTACCCGAATCCGGAGCTCTCCAGGAGCATTCGCAGATCTTCCCCGTAGCGTGTCCGATGCTGATGCATTCTATCGAGCCGAGGAGGGCAGCTCAACAGAGAAGGTGTTCTGGTCTCAGTATGCTGAGGCCGGACACCCCGTGCCCTTGATTGACCAGCTGAAGCAACTGGTCGAGCTCCACAAGGCGGCCGAACAGGCCATGAAGGGCCTCATAGTTCGGCTGTGGCCTGGAGAGGCTCAGCCTGGGAGCTATTTCGGGCTGGTGCGGTGGCTGGTGGAGGCCTGTCCAAGGCTCGAAGTCATCAAGCGCTCTGTCTGCATTGAAGGTGCCCGTAGGGCCCTTGCCCATGCTAAGGTGCACTGGGGCAAGCTGGATGCTGAGAAGCTTGTGAAGGACAGGCCACCGCCGGGGAAAGAGCATCGCAAGCCCGAAAATTATTATAAGGATGTTCTGAAGGGTGCCTGCCTTGTGGCGGATGAATGTTCCAGAGATGTAATTTTTTGAGTAAAACTCGCTCGTTTTGTCCTGTGCGCTGAAAACTTGTTCATATGCGCTAAGCAATGCTGTTTGAATTTAAAATATTACCTTATGTGCGGCTGTTTATCAATTCTGAGAGATGGCGAGTCGTCGGCTTCTACCCCCATGCCGCTAGTGCTGGGGTGTTCGGGGATAAACCTGAGCGCTCTTTTTCCCATGTTTGGGTCCTTCGAGGGAGGTGCTCAGCCCAACGAACAAGGCAATCGGACTATAATGCGTGAACACTCTCACTTAGCCATAGAATTCTATAATTTTAAATTTCGGCGAAGCCCCTGGTATTCGGAAGACCGAGTTCGGGGTGCTATCCACGCCTTGGCCGGACAGAGCCGGCTCCTCGCTCTAAGCGGCATAAGTATTTAGGGACTCGAAAAACCTCTAGAACAGCGACCAGCTCTCGCTTCATTATGACAGTCAGTTTTAGCTTTCTCCACTGACGTGCTCGACCCAGCTCAACTGGGGCACAATCGTAGTGGTTCTCCTAGTGCTACCTTAGCCGATATAGCGAAACGTAAGGCACCAAAACATAGGAGCCGGGCAAACCCAACTATTGACCCAAGACATGATTCGGAGTCGATGCATATAATGCTATAAGTTCGGGGTGCCGCACTTGTTAAAGTGTTCGGACTTCTCACACCATATTGTGGGGTACTAAAGCCTCTGGCGTATTTTGGTCGTACCAAAGTGTACGGATGCAACATGTTGTTAAGGAACATATATTAAAAAAGAGTAATGCAAAAATAGACAAAAGCTATGCATTGTTTATTAAAGAGGGCTGCGATCAAAGCAGAACGATACAAATAATGCAATAAGCAAAAGGTTGGACTATGTAACATGTCTGTTCCAGGGGCAAGCTGCGGAATAGTATGCGAAACAGGTATACTGCTTGTGATAGAGACCACCTGGGAGTTCCGTAATGCGGCGTGGCTTGTCTGCTTCCCTGGTTCTTGCATCGTTCGTGCGGCAATTGAACTGCCGAACAGGCCTTCCGAAGAGTGGAGTCCTGAAAGTAAGAGAAAATTAAAAAATCGGCAGCCCCTGGTGCGGTTTAAGCCGTGTTTCGAGCGTGCCGTGATGGTGCCCCTCCCCCTGTACCCATGGTATTTCTAGAGCGTAGTTATGTACGCAAAGTACTAGTATCGCATTTTTGCGAGGGCTGGGGTTGGGGCCGCATTGCTACGCCTGCTTGGGTCGTGCCAGGCGGTCTTGTTGTAGGTTACTCCGGGCGTGCGGTGTCCGGTCGTTTAATGGCCGGACTGGAGAACTGCCTAGATAGGCTGCTTTGTACTTCTGCTGGAAGGGCCGCCATGTGCTCCTCCGTTCAGAGGGAGCGTTCGGTGTTTCCATTGAACGTAATTACTCCTCGAGGGCCTGACATTTTGAGCTTAAGGTATGCGTAGTGCGGTACCGCATTGAACTTGGCGAATGCGGTTCGCCCGAGCAGTGCATGATAGCCACTGCGGAATGGGACTATGTCGAAGATTAACTCCTCGCTTCAGAAATTATCTGGAGATCCAAAGACCACTTCAAGTGTGACTGAGCCTGTACAGTTGGCCTCTACACCTGGCATTATGCCTTTAAAGGTTGTTTTGGTGGGCTTAATCCTCGAGGGATCTATGCCCATTTTCCGCACTGTATCCTGGTAAAGCAGGTTCAGGCTGCTGCCGCCGTCCATAAGGACTCTAGTGAGATGAAATCCGTCAATAATTGGGTCTAGAACCAATGCGGCGAATCCGCCATGATGGATGCTAGTGGGATGGTCCCTTCGATCAAAGGTGATCGGGCAGGAGGACCATGGGTTGAACTTTGGGGAGACTGGCTCTACTGCGTATACGTCCCTTAACGCGTGCTTCCGCTCCCTTTTGGGGACGTGGGTTGCGTATATCATGTTCACCGTCCGCACTTGTGGGGGAAAACCCTTCTGTCCACTATTGTTCGGCGGCCGGGGCTCCTCGTCGTCATTGCTATGCAGCCCCTTGTCTTCATTTTCGGCATTTAACTTGCCTGCCTGCTTGAACACCCAACAATCCCTGTTGGTGTGATTGGCCGGCTTTTCGGGGGTGCCATGTATCTGGCATAAGCGGTCGAGTATTCGGTCCAAATTGGATGGGCCCCTAGGATTCCTTTTGAATGGCTTTTTCCGCTGACCGGATTTAGAGCCTCTGAATCCGGCATTAACTACCGTATCCTCAGTATTGTCGTCGTTAATGTGGCGCTTCTGCTTGTTGTGACGCGACCTGCCACTACTTTCCCTGGTATCCGGATTACCAGGGTTCTTGGTCATATTGTTGCTATGAGCAAGCCAGCTGTCTTCTCTCGCGCAAAAGCGGGTCATGAGTATCGTGAGTGCTGCCATAGACTTCAGCTTTTCCTGTCCAAGGTGCCAGGCAAGCCACTCGTCACGGATATTATGCTTGAAGGCTGCTAGGGCCTCAGCGTCTGGACAGTCGACTATTTGATTTTTCTTTGTTAGGAACCGTGTCCAGAATTACCTGGCTGATTCCTCTGGCTGCTGAATTACGTGACTTAGGTCATCGGCGTCTGGGGGTCGCACATAAGTTCCTTGGAAATTGTCGAGGAATGTGGCTTCGAGGTCCTCCCAATAGCTGATTGATCCTGTTGGCAAGCTGTTAAGCCAATGCCGAGCTGGTCCTTTAAGCTTGAGTGGGAGGTATTTGATGGCGTGGAAATCATCGCCGCGGGCCATGTGGATATGAAGGAGATAATCCTCGATCCATACCGCAGGATCTGTTGTGCCATCATATGATTCGATGTTTACGGGTTTGAAACCCTCGAGGATTTGATGATCCATTATTTCGTCTGTGAAGCATAGTGGGTGTGCGGCGCCTCTGTACTGGGCTATATCACGACGTAGCTCCAATGAGCTTTGTCTACTGTGTTCGGCCCTGCCAAATTTGTGGCCGGCGTGACGGTTACCGTCTCGAGCCGTGGGGCGCCCACGCGATCCGTAGATCGATCTTGTTTGCCTTGCCTTGTCCTCCAACATATCTCGTAAGTCCGGCGCATATTCCCGTGCCTTGGTACGGGGTGCGGCTTGAGTGGAGGGCCGAGAGGCCACTCTGTCGCGGCCACGAGGTGGCCGGTCGGCCGCATCAAGTGCTTCCTCTTCTAATCGAGGTAGGAACCTGCGCTTTGGGTAGCTCTTGGAGGGGCGTTCGAGTTTATGCTCTTCGGCCGCAAGGACTTCAGTCCATCTGTCGACTAGCAAATCTTGGTCAGCTCTAAGTTGTTGCTGTTTTTTCTTGAGGCTTCTTGCCGTGGCCATAAGCCTGCGTTGAAAACGCTCTTGCTCGACGGGATCCTCTGGCACGACGAATTCATCGTCATCAAGGCTTGCCTCGTCTTCGGAGGGAGGCATATAAGTATCGTCCTCGACCTCTCTGTCTGCCGCTCTCTCATGAGGGTTGGTTTCTCCATCCTCCTATGCTAAATCTTGCTGGAGGGGATTTTCTTCGGCACTTTCCGAAGTATTATTATCTCCCGTGCTGGAATCACCGTATTTGTTTTGGCGGGATTTTGAGTGGCGCCGCTGACGCCGACGCTTAGGCTGTTTCTTGGAGGGGTCATCCTCCGCTGTTCCATCGCCATCTCCTTCTTTTGGGGTGTCCACCATGTATATGTCATATGACGAGGTGGCTTTCCAGGGCCTGATAGGCGCTGGTTCTTCATCGTCTCCTTCATCGGCGTCCATACCGTCGATGTCTTCAGAGTCGAAGTCGAGCATGTCGGTTAAGTCGTCGACAGTGGCTACAAAGTGGGTGGTGGGTGGGCTTTGAATTTCTTCATCGTCCGAATCCCAACCTTGCTGACCGTAGTCCGGCCAGGGCTCTCCTGATAAAGAGACAGATTTTAGTGTCTTCAGAATATCGCCGAAAGGCGAGTCCTGAAAGATGTCCGTGGCAGTAAACTCCATGATTGGCGTCCAATCGGATTTGATCGGCAGGGGCGCGGAGGGTTTGGAGTCCGGAGAGGAGTCCGGCTCCTTGGAGTCACGAGTCTCGCAGAGTGCGGGGCTGGTGTTCGGCTCGATCGCCATCGCAGCCCCCGAGGCGGCGTCCAAACACCCATCCTCGATCGGCATAGTTGGCTCCGAATTAAGGGTCGAAGCCGATGCGGGTGCGGCCTCCAGGGCACTGTTCGGCGGCAGAGCTAGATCATGCTCGTCGTGACAGTGCGGCGCGCTCAGCAGTGGCTCGAATCCGTCGAAGATCAAGTCCCCGCGGAAGTTAGCCGTGTAGTTTAAGCTTCCAAATCTGACCTGACGGCCAGGGGCATAGCTTTCGATCTGCTCCAGATGTCCAAGTGACTTGGCCCGCAGTGCGAAGCCGCCGAAGACGAAGATCTGTCCGGGGAGGAAGGTCTCACCCTGGACTGCATCGCCATTGATGATCGTAGGAGCCATCAAGCCTGACGGCGACGACACAGAGGAACTCTCAATGAAAGCACCAATGTCGGTGTCAAAACCGGCGGATCTCGGGTAGGGGGTCCCGAACTATGCGTCTAGGCCGGATGATAACAGGAGGCAAGGGACACGAAGTTTTACCCAGGTTCGGGCCCTCTCGAGGGAGGTAAAACCCTACGTCCTGCTTGATTAATATTGATGATATGGGTAGTACAAGAGTAGATCTACCACAAGATCGGAGAGGCTAAACCCTAGAAGCTAGCCTATGGTATGATTGTTGTTGTGTATGTTGTCCTATGGACTAAAACCCTCCGATTTATATAGACACCGGAGAGGGTTAGGGTTACACAAAGTCAGTTACAATGGTAGGAGATCTGCATATCCGTATCGCCAAGCTTGCCTTCCACGCCAAGGAAAGTCCCTTCCGGACACGGGACAAAGTCTTCAATCTTGTATCTTCATAGTCCAGGAGTCCGGCTGAAGGTATAGTCCGGCCATCCGGACACCCCCTAATCCAGGACTCCCTCAGTGTGCTCAGCGAGTTCCCTCGGTACACCTGGCATGTCAGAAGGTTTCCATGCAAAGATGTCCCGGTTCTCACGGATGAACTCGATGAGCCCGCTTTCCTATTTTGGATCCAGGTTAGCGCTGATGCTGAACTGCCTGGATGAATCGCCGGGAACAAAGTCAACCAGCTTAGTCTCTTCAGCTGATTTAAACTTCAAAGCCGGATCATGCTCTGTAGTTGGTTTTTTCAGAGAAGTCATATCTGCTGGATCAACATTGTCTTTGTAAAACTTCAACTCCTCTGTTGCACAAACCGACTCAGCATAGGCCGCATCACCTTCTTCACATTCCAAAGCAATCTTCCGGCTCCCATGCATTGTGATGGTCCCCTTATGACCCGGCATCTTAAGCTGCAGATAAACATAACAAGGCCTTGCCATGAACTTAGCATAAGCCGGCCGTCCAAACAAGGCATGATATGGGCTCTTGATTTTCACCACTTCAAAAGTCAATGTTTCTGATCTTGAATCATGATCATCTCCAAAAGCAACCTCTAGAACTATCTTACCAACTGGGTACGCCGATTTACCAGGCACCACACCATGAAAGACGATGTTCGGCGGTTTAAGATTCTTATTTGTCAACCCCATGCGACGGAAGGTTTCATAATAAAGGATATTGATACTGCTCCCTCCATCCATGAGTACCTTGGTGAACTTGTACCCCCCCCAACCTGAGGTGCCACCACTAATGCCAGGTGACCCAGATTATCAACCAGGGGTGGATGATCCTCTCAACTCCACAAAATGGGTAGTTCAGACCAGCGCAGATAACGGGGCACTGCTGGTTCAATGGAGTTTACTACCCTTTTATGAAGCTTCTGGTCGTGCTTACACAAACTAGTGGAGAAGACATGGTACTGCCCACTATTCAACTGCTTCAGATTACTCTGATAACCCGATTGTTGCTGCTGCTGACTCCCTTGATGATTATAACCTCCCCAGTTACCCTGATTGCCTTGATTGCCATGTCCAGTTTGGTTGCCTTGGAATCCTGAACCGGAGTTGCCTCCACCATAACCCGGCCCATGAAAACCGCCTCCTGAACCGCCGGGCGGTCCATGGTCTTATTGAAAGAGATTTGAATTCTTGAACTCCCGCATAATGAAGCAATCCTTCCAAAGATGCGTAGCTGGCCTTTCCTTCGACCCGTGCTTTGGGCAAGGCTAATTTAGCAGGCGCTTAAGATTGGGACCTGATCCTCCACCCCGCTGGGGCGGTTTACCCTTACGGCGCTGACCATTATCCTGGGCGTTGGTGTTCGCCATAAAGTCCAAGCTATTATCCGCCTTACGCTTACCGTTGTACCCATGACCCGTCGGGTTATGCTGCTGCCCCTTGGCACTGCCATTCTTCTTTCCCTTCCCCGTCTTTTCATCCTAAGACTCAGGGTGCTTAGTACTATCTGAATCGGCATACTTAACCAGAGCTGCCATAAGCGTGGCCATGTCATTGCAGTGACGCTTGAGCCTTCCCAACTTCAGCTTCAAAGGCATAAACCGGCAGTTGCTTTCCAATGTCAGGACCGCCGTGTCAGCATTGATGTGGTCTGATGAATGCAGAATGGCTGATACCCGCTTCACCCAATGGGTTGTAGACTCCCACTCCTCTTGAACACAGGCGGCTAAGTCCACAATTGACATGGGTTGTTTGCACGTAGCTTTGAAATTCTGGATAAATCAGCTTTTTAACTCGGCCCATGATAGGATGGAGTTAGCTGGGAAGCTTTTTAACCAAGTACGAGTTGTCCCTTCCAGCATCATGGTGAAGTAATTAGCACATGCTGCATCATCCACGTCCAGCATCTCCATCGCCATCTCATAGCTCTCCACCCATGACTCAGGGGGTAAATCGGCAGTGTAATTGGGCACCTTACGAGGACCCTTGAAATCCTTGGGCAGCTGCACATTACGTATGGCCGGGGTAAGACACGGCACCCCCAAAGAACTGAAAACCACGCCCGGTTCCACCGAAGTAGTTGGACAAACCGGAGTAAGCAGACAGCCCGCGTACTGCGTTGCTAACTCGGTTTCTCGACGTGCCCTACTGTGATCCACCACATCCTGGGCATTAGCACCGCCACCGCCGGGTTATTACCTCACGGCGGGTTACGATTTCACGCACTGCTTGATACGACTGGTTCATCAATATGCCTGTTGTAGCTCCGACTTGGGCGGGGGGTCGAATGAATCCTCTCACGACTGTGCGAATAAGCCTGCTGTTGAGTCAAAGCTGTTTGAAGGAGCTCCCTAGCCCGTCGTGTTTCAACTACTACAGGAGATTCATCATCGATTGAGAGAGCTTCCAATCATGAAGCGGCGGCAATGATGTTATCCAACGGGTTAGAGTAATGACCCGAAGGCGTTGAGACGTGTTGTGATGGGATATTGTTCTGACAAGGCGGATCCATCGCGCGCGGCTAAACCGGCGCCCCTGTTCCAGGTGCCTCCACCTGGTTTACCACTGGCTGGTTGCTAGTGCCTGCTCCCGGCGTGTTAAAGAGGTTCCTTCCCTTGTAAACCGACGGTAGGTGAGACCGGTACCTTCTCCTCATGACATCATCTGACGCGCTCTGATCCAGCATAAGCCGATAAGCCCGTGCCTCTAACTCGGCCCGCTCTGTGGCCATCCTGGTATTCTCTGCCGCCAAATCCACCTTAGCCTGAGCTATCTAATCCTTCACCTTTGCAACCTCTATGTTATGCTGATCCTGATCTGCCGGATTAACCTCGGCCACTAGCAAAGTTGCCAAAGTGTCGAATAAATCGGACAAAGCCTGAGCTGACGGTGGTGCAGAGCCCCCTGCTCAAGCTAGTGTCGCAGCTGTTGAACCGGAAACCACCGCTGCGGCAGTAGAAGAATGTTGCACCGATTGAGTACCGACCATGAAGATCGCAACCCGGCTCGGCGGATCAGAGAGATCCGAAATACTGTCGCCATCGGAACCGCCACTAATCCGACCATCATGCAGCTGATACAGCGACTCGGTCTCTCCGGTTGAAGACTCGTCATCAGAGAAAACGACGGTTTCGCCACCAGATACCGATCTATCCTCAGATTCCGCTCCGTGGATGACTCCCACGAAGGCACGCTTTCCGATAGGCTGAACTCGGGCAGGTCTTGCACGCTGAGCCGTCTCGACAATGTCGGTGCAGATGTCCGGCTCAGGGCCCGGTTCGCCGATCTTGCCAATGGAAACGTGTATTCCACCAAAGGGGACCTGGTACCCGTACTCAATCGAGGCGGCCTCGGGGCCCTAGCCTGCGTCGTCGATGTAGAGCTTGCCGCGGCAACTCTTGGTCATCCGGCCCACAGCATATCCCTTGAGTCCTTCAAAGCCGCCCTTCAAGAACTCGAAACCATCGTGCGACAGCTCCACGATGGGCACCAACTGTCATGGTTTTGTCATGGCAGATGTCCTCGTGAAAGGACTTAGTCGTGGAGCCATCACGACGGGTTAGCTTGAAGGGGTTAAAGCGGACAAGGGATGCGAGGAATTATACTGGTTCGGCCCCTTACGATGAAGGTAAAAGCCTACGTCCAGTTGTGATGGAATTTCAAGGGTTTCGATGACCAGGGAGTGAATCCGCTTTGCCTGGCTCTCGAGTTATTGTTTTGTTGTCCCTAAACCGCCGCTGGGTCGTCCCTTTATATACACAGGTTGACACCCGGCGATTTACAGAATCCCGAGGCCGGTTCATAAACGTGCTCGGCTCGGTTTCTACCTTTCCTTGCCTTACAACATAAGTTACATATCATATGACGGTTTATGTCTATGGGCTGTAATCCGCCTTTCGGCCCTGGGCCTTCATGTTAAATCTCCTCCGTAAAGCGCCATACTTATTGTCTTCATGGGCTTCAAACATGACTAACTCATTGTGGGCATAACCCGGCCCGTCATGGCCGGTTTATACTGCTACCTCTTGAGCACTGCATTGGTTTTCCCTTGAAGAGGAAAGGGTGATGCAGCAAAGTAGCGTAAGTATTTCCCTCAGTTTTTGAGAACCAAGGTATCAATCTAGTAGGAGGCTACACGCGAGTCCGTCGCACCTACACAGAACAAATAAATCCTCGCAACCAACGCGATAAGGGGTTGTCAATCCCTACACGGTCACTTACGAGAGTGAGATCTGATAGATATGATAATATAATATTTTGGTATTTTTATGACAAAGATGCAAAGTAAAATAAAAGGCAATGAAAATAACTAAGTGTTGGAAGATTAATATGATGGAAGATAGACCCGGGGGCCATAGGTTTCACTAGTGGCTTCTCTCGAGAGCATAAGTATTCACGGTGGGTAAACAAATTACTGTTGAGCAATTGACGGAATTGAGCATAGTTATGAGAATATCTAGGTATGATCATGTATATAGGCATCACATCCGAGACAAGTAGACCGACTCCTGCCAGCATCTACTACTATTACTCCACACATCGACCGCTATCCAGCATGCATCTAGAGTATTAAGTTCAAGAGAACAGAGTAATGCTTTAAGCAAGATGACATGATGTAGAGGGATAAATTCATGCAATATGATTAAAAAAACATCTTGTTATCCTCGATGGCAACAATACAATACATGCCTTGCTGCCCCTACTGTCACTGGGAAAGGACACCGCAAGATTGAACCCAAAGCTAAGCACGTCTCCCATTGCAAGAAAGATCAATCTAGTAGGCCAAACCAAACTGATAATTCAAAGATACTTGCAAAGATAACCAATCATACATAAAATAATTCAGAGAAGATTCAAATATTGTTCATAGATAAACTTGATCATAAACCCACAATTCATCGGTCTCAACAAACACACCGCAAAAGAAGATTACATCGAATAGATCTCCACAAGACAGGGGGAGAACTTTTTATTGAGATCCAAAAAGAGAGAAGAAGCCGTCTAGCTAATAACTATGGACCTGAAGGTCTGAGGTAAACTACTCACACTTCATCGGAAGGGCTATGGTGTTGATGTAGAAGCCCTCCGTGATCGATGCCCCCTTCGGCGGAGCTCCAGAACAGGCCCCAAGATGGGATCTCGTGGATATAGAAAGTTACGGCGGTGGAATTAGGGTTTTGGCTCCGTTTCTGATCGTTTGGGGGTACGTAGGTATATATAGGAGGAAGGAGTACGTCGGTGGAGCAATAAGGGGGCCCTTGAGGGTGGACGGTGCGCCTGGGGGGGTAGGCGCGCCCCCTACCTCGTGGCTTCCCTGTTGGTTGCTTTACGTAGGGTCCAAGTCTCCTGGATCATGTTCGTTTCGAAAATCACGTTCCCGAAGGTTTCATTCCATTTGGATTCCATTTGATATTCTTTTTCTGCAAAACTCTGAAATAGGCAAAAAACAGCAATTCTGGGCTGGGCCTCCGGTTAATAGGTTAGTCCCAAAAATAATATAAAAGTGGATAATAAAGCCCAATAATGTCCAAAACAGAAGATAATATAGCATGGAGCAATCAAAAATTATAGATACGTTGGAGACGTATCAAGCATCCCCAAGCTTAATTCCTGCTTGTCCTCGAGTAGGTAAATGATAAAAACAGAATTTTTGATGTGGAATGCTACTAGGCATAATTTCAATGTAATTCTTCTTAATTGTGGTATGAATATTCAGATCCGAAAGATTCAAGACAAAAGTTTAATATTGACATAGAAATAATAATACTTCAAGCATACTGACTAAGCAATTATGTCTTCTCAAAATAACATGGCCAAAGAAAGTTATCCCTACAAAATCATATAGTCTGCCTATGCTCCATCTTCACCACACAAAGTATTCAAATCATGCACAACCCCGATGACAAGCCAAACAATTTTTTCATACTTTTAATGTTCTCAAACTTTTTCAATCTTCACGCAATACATGAGCGTGATCCATGGACATAGCACTATAGGTGGAATAGAATGGTGGTTGGGGAGAAGACAAAAAGGGAGAAGATAGTCTCACATCAACTAGGCGTATCAATGGGATATGGAGATGCCCATCACTAGATATCAATGTGAGTGAGTAGGGATTGCCATGCAACGGATGCACTAGAGCTATAAATGTATGAATGCTCAACAAAAGAAACTAAGTGGGTGTGCATCCAACTTGCTTGCTCACGAAGACCTAGGGAATTTTGAGGAAGCCCATCATTGGAATATACAAGCCAAGTTCTATAATGAAAGATTCCCACTAGTATATGAAAGTGACAACATAGGAGACTCTCTATCATGAAGATCATGGTGCTACTTTGAAGCACAAGTGTGGTAAAGGGATAGTAGCGTTGCCCCTTCTCTCTTTTTCTCTCATTTTTTTATTTGGGCCTTTTCTCTTCTTTTTATGGCCTCCTTTTTTTCGTCCGAAGTCTCATCCCGACTTATGGGGGAATCATAGTCTCCATCATCCTTTCCTCACTGGGACAATGCTCTAATAATGATGATCATCACACTTTTATTTACTTACAACTCAAGAATTACAACTCGATACTTAGAACAAATATGACTCTATATGAATGCCTCCGGTGGTGTACCGGGATAGCAATGATGCATGAGTGACTTGTATGAAAGAATTATGAACAGTGGCTTTGCCACAACTAAAATGTCAACTACATGATCATGCAAAGCAATATGACAACGATGGAGCGTGTCATGATAAACGGAACGGTGGAAAGTTGCATGGCAATATATCTCGGAATGGCTATGGAAATGCCATGATAGGTATGTATGGTGGCTGTTTTGAGGAAGGTATATGGTGGGTGTATGATACCGGCGAAAGGTGCGCGGTATTAGAGAGGCTAGCAATGATGGAAGAGTGAGAGTGCGTATAATCCATGGACTTAACATTAGTCATAAAGAACTCACATACTTATTGCAAACATCTATTAGTTATCAAAGCAAAGTACTACACGCATGCTCCTAGGGGGATAGATTGGTAGGAAAAGACCATCGCTCGTCCCCGACCGCCACTCATAAGGAGGACAATCAATAAGTACAGCATGCTCCGACTTCTTAACATAATGGTTCACCATACGTGCATGCTACGGGAATCACAAACTTCAACACAAGCATTTCTCAAATTCAAAACTACTCAACTAGCACAACTTTAATATCACTACCTCCATATCTCAAAACAATTATCAAGTTTCAAACTTCTCATAGTATTCAACACACTCATAAGAAAATTTTATTTATTTAATCTTGTATGCCTAGCATATTAGGATTATTTAAGCAAATTACCATGCTATTTAAGACTCTCAAAATAATCTAAGTGAAGCATGAGAGATCAATAGTTTCTATAAAAGAAATCCACCACCGTGCTCTAAAAGATATAAGTGAAGCACTAGAGCAAAAACTATATAACTCAAAAGATATAAGTGAAGCACATAGAGTATTCTAATAATTTCCGAATCATGTGTGTCTCTCTCAAAAAGGTGTGTGAAGCAAGGATTATTGTGGAAAACTACCAAATAAAGACTCAAATAATACAAGACGCTCCAAGCAAAACACATATCATGTGGTAAATAAAAATATAGCTCCAAGTAAAGTTACCGATAGAAGTAAACGAAAGAGGGGATGCCTTCCAGGGCATCCCCAAGCTTTGGCCTTTAGGTGTCCTTAGATTATCTTGGGGTGCCATGGGAATCCCCAAGCTTAGGCTCTTGCCACTCCTTGTTCCATAATCCATCAAATCTTTACCCAAAACTTGAAAACTTCACAACACAAAACTTAAAGTAGAAAATCTCGTGAGCTCCGTTAGCGAAAGAAAACAAAAGACCACTTCAAGGTACTGTAATGAACTCATTCTTTATTTATACTGGTGTTAAACCTACTGTATTCTAACTTCTCTATGGTTTATAAACTATTTTACTAGCCATAGATTCATCAAAATAAGCAAACAACACACGAAAAACAGAATCTGTCAAAAACAGAACAGTCTGTAGTAATCTGTAGCTAGCGCAAGATCTGGAACCCCAAAAATTCTAAAATAAATTGCTGTACGTGAGGAATTTATCTATTAATCATATTAAAAATAATTAACTAAATAGAACTTTCCAAATAAAAATGGCACCAGTTCTCGTGAGCGCTAAAGTGTTTGTTTTTTACAGCAAGATTAACAAGACTTTCCCCAAGTCTTCTCAACGGTTCTACTTGGCATAAACACTAATTAAACACAAAAAACACAACCAAAACAGAGGCTAGATAAATTATTTAGTACTAAACAGGAGCAAAAAGCAAGGAATAAAAATAAAATTGGGTTGCCTCCCAACAAGCGCTATCGTTTAACGCCCCTAGCTAGGCATAAAAAGCAAGGATAGATCAAGGTATTGCCATCTTTGGTAGGTAATTCTTCAACGAGGCATCTACCATCCTTAGGAATTTCTTTCTGTTTATTTATTATCAAACTTTTAGGCACAAGATCGAAAAATTCATTTGTAACAAATGGTTCCTTAATGATAGCAAAAAGATTGGGATGAATACTTATAGATTTGAGATCCGCAGTTTCCTTACTAGAGAATTCACCCTTATTTTTAGGAACATACATAAGCTTGGAAATTTTAGTGGGAGGATTTGGAGTATTTTTTATGGAAGAAAAAGCGGTTCCCAAGTTGGTAATAATATCATCAAGTTTATCGATTCTAGTGGAATCCTGATTTATTTTCTCATTAACTATAGGTTCCTTTTCTTTAATATTTTTCAAAGTGACTCCTACTTTAGATCCATATTGAGTGATTCGATTGTGGATCTTTTTATCCAAATTTTCAATTAACTCTACAGTAGCAACCTTATTTTCAATAATTTCAAGTCTTTGCATTACATGCTCCAAATTTAACATGGTTCCATTAACCAAAAGAGGTGGTGAGCCAAATAAATCTATCATAGCATTATAAGAATCAAAAGTATGGCTACCCAAGAAGTTCCCTCCGGTAATGGTATCAAGGATATATCTGTACCAAGGAGTAGCGCCTACATAAAAATTGCGAAGAAGAACGGAAGTAGATTGCTTCCTGGTAGATCTATTTTGAGCATTGCAAATTCTATACCAATCATCTTTTAGATTTTCTCCCTCCCTTTGCTTAAAATTTAGAACTTCATTCTCAGGAGACAAGGGAGAAGATAAAGGACTAGCCACAACGACAAGCAAATGGAAAAGAGGCGAACAGAAAATAGAGGGCGAATAAAACGGCAAGGGTGAAGTGGGGGAGAGGAAAACGAGAGGCAAATGGCAAATAATGTAATGCGAGAGATAAGGGTTGTGATAGGTACTTGGTATGTTGACTTTTGCGTAGACCTCCCCGGCAACGGCGCCAGAAATCCTTCTTGCTACCTCTTGAGCACTGCGTTGGTTTACCCTTGAAGAGGAAAGGGTGATGCAACAAAGTAGCGTAAGTATTTCCCTCAGTTTTTGAGAACCAAGGTACCAATCCAGTAGGAGGCTACGCGCGAGTCCCTCGCACCTACACAAAACAAATAAATCCTCGCAACCAACGCGATAAGGGTTGTCAATCCCTACACGGTCACTTACGAGAGTGAGATCTGATAGATATGATAAGATAATATTTTTGGTATTTTTATGATAAAGATGCAAAGTAAAATAAAAAGCAATGCAAATAACTAAGTGTTGGAAGATTAATATGATGGAAGATAGACCCGGGGGCCATAGGTTTAACTAGTGGCTTCTCTCGAGAGCATAAGTATTCACGGTGGGTAAACAAATTACTGTTGAGCAATTGACAGAATTGAGCATAGTTATGAGAATATCTAGGTATGATCATGTATATAGGCATCACGTCCGAGACAAGTAGACCGACTCCTGCCTGCATCTACTACTATTACTGCACACATTGACCGCTATCTAGCATGCATCTAGAGTATTGAGTTCGAGAGAACAGAGTGACGCTTTAAGCAAGATGACATGATGTAGAGGGATAAATTCTAGCAATATGATAAAAAACCCATCTTGTTATCCTTGATGGCAACAATACAATAAATGCCTTGCTGCCCCTACTGTTACTTTGAAAGGACACCGCAAGATTGAACCCAAAGCTAAGCACGTCTCCCATTGCAAGAAAGATCAATCTAGTAGGCCAAACCGAACTGATAATTCGAAGAGACTTGCAAAGATAACCAATCATACATAAAATAATTCAGAGAAGATTCAAATATTGTTCATAGATAAACTTGATCATAAACCCATAATTCATCGGTCTCAACAAACACACCGCAAAAGAAGATTACATCGAATAGATCTCCACAAGAGAGGGGGAGAACTTTGTATTGAGATCCAAAAAGAGAGAAGAAGTCATCTAGCTAATAACTATGGACCCGAAGGTCTGAGGTAAACTACTCACACTTCATCGGAAGGGCTATGGTGTTGATGTAGAAGCCCTCCGTGATCGATGCCCCCTTCGGCGGAGCTCCGGAACAGGCCCCAAGATGGGATCTCGTGGATACAGAAAGTTATGGCAGTGGAATTAGGGTTTTGGCTCCGTTTCTGATCGTTTGGGGGTACGTTGGTATATATAGGAGGAAGGAGTACGTCGGTGGAGCAATAAGGGGCCCACGAGGGTGGAGGGCGCGCCTGGGGGGGTAGGCACGCCCCCCTACCTCGTGGCTTCCATGTTGGTTGCTTGACGTAGGGTCCAAGTCTCCTGGATCATGTTCGTTCCAAAAATAACGTTCCCGAAGGTTTCATTCCATTTGGACTCCGTTTGATATTCTTTTTCTGTGAAACTCTGAAATAGGCAAAAAACAACAATTCTGGGCTGGGCCTCCGGTTAATAGGTTAGTCCCAAAAATAATATAAAAGTGGATAATAAAGCCCAATAATGTCCAAAACAGAAGATAATATAGCATGGAGCAATCAAAAATTATAGATACGTTGGAGACGTATCATATACCTACTAGTAATATCTCCAACAACATTGGACAAGGAAGACAACGTAATGGGTTATGTTTTCTTACATCTGAGATAAATTATATTTTCATGGATTATCCAACATGTTGAGCTTGCCTTTACCTCTCATGCTAGCCAAGTTCTTTGCACCAAGTAGAAATACTACTTGTGCTTCCAAATATCCCTAAACCCGTTTTTGCCATGAGAGTCCACCATACCTACCTATGGATTGAGTAAGATCCTTCAACTAAGTTGTCATCGGTGCAAGCAATAAGAATTTCTCCCTAAATATGTATGACTTATTAGTGTGGAGAAAATAAGCTTTATACGATCTTGTGATGTGGAAGAAATAAAAGCGACAGACTGCATAATAAAGGTTCATATCACAAGTGGCAATATAAAGTGACGTTCTCTTGCATTAAGATTTTGTGCATCCAACCATAAAAGCGCATGACAACTTCTGCTTCCCTCTACGAAGGGTCTATCTTTTATTCTTGTCTATTACTTCATATAAGAGTCACGGTGATCTTCACCTTTCCGTTTTTACATTTTATCCTTTGGCAAGCACAGTGTGTTGGAAAGATCCTGATATATATGGCTAATTGGATGTGGGTTTGCATGAACTATTATTGTTGACATTACCCTTGAGGTAAAAAGTTGGGAGGCAACACTATAAGCCCCTATCTTTCTCTGTGTCCGATTAAAACTCCATACCCATAAGTATTGCGTGAGTGTTAGCAATTGTGAAAGACTAAATGATAGTTGAGTATGTGGACTTGCTGAAAAGCTCTTATATTGATTCTTTCCTATGTTATGATAAATTGCAATTGCTTCAATGACTGAGGTTATAGTTTGTTAGTTTTCAATGAAGTTCCTGATTCATACTTGAGTATGTGAATGAATTGTTACTTTAGCATTAGAGATCATATGACAATATATATATATATATATGTGTGTGTGTGTGTGTTGCTGTTCTAAGAATGATCATGATGCCCTCATGGCCATATTTTATTTTATCGACACCTCTATCTCTAAACATGTGGACATATTTTTCGATATCGGCTTTCGCTTGAGGACAAGCGAGGTCTAATCTTGGGGGAGTTGATACGTCCATTTTGCATCATGCTTTTATATCTATATTTATTGCATTATGGCATGTTATTACACATTATGTCACAATACTTATGCCTATTCTCTCTTATTTTACAAGGTTTACATGAAGAGGGAGAATGCCGGCAGCTGGAATTCTGGGCTAGAAAAGGAGCAAATATTAGAGACCTATTCTGCACAGCTCCAAAAGTCCAGAAATTTCACGGAAGTCTTTTTTGGAATTAATAAAAAATACTGAGTGAAGAAAGTACCAGAGGGGGCCCACGCCCTGGCCACGAGGGTGGGGGCGCGTCCTACCCCCTGGACGCGCCCCCTGACAGGCCTCCGATGCCCATCTTCTGCTATATGAAGTCTTTTACCCTGAAAAAAAAATAAGAAGCAAGCTTTCGGGAAGAAACTCCTCCGCCACAAGGCAGAACCTTGGCGGAACCAATCTAGGGCTCCGGCAGAGCTGTTCTGCCGGGGAAACTTCCCTCCGGGAGGGGGAAATCATCACCATCATCATCACGAACGATCCTCTCATCGGGAGGGGGTCAATCTCCATCAACATATTCACCAGCACCATCTCATCTCAAACCCTAGTTCATCTCTTGTATCCAATCTTTGTATCCAAACCTCAGATTGGTACCTGTGGGTTGCTAGTAGTGTTGATTACTCCTTGTAGTTGATGCTAGTTGGTTTACTTAGTGGAAGATCAGATGTTCAGATCCATTATGCATATTAATACCCCTCTGATTATGAACATGAATATGATTTGTGAGTAGTTACGTTTGTTCCTGGGGACATGGGAGAAGTCTTGCTATAAGTAGTCATGTAAATTTGTATTCGTTCGATATTTTGATGAGATGTATGTTGTCATCCCTCTAGTGGTGTCATGTTAACGTCGACTACATGACACTTCACCATTGTTTGGGCCTAGAGGGAGGCATTGGGAAGTAATAAGTAGATGATGGGTTGCCAGAGTGACAGAAGCTTAAACCCTATTTTATGCGTTGCTTCGTAAGGGCCTGATTTGGATCCATATGTTTCATGCTATGGTTAGGTTTAACTTAATACTTCTGTTGTAGTTGCGGATGCTTGCAATGGGGGTTAATCATAAGTGGGATGCTTGTCCAAGTAAGGACAGTACCCAAGCACCGGTCCACTCACATATCAAATTATCAAAGTACCGAACGCGAATCATATGGACGTGATGAAAACTAGCTTGACGATAATTCCCATGTGTCCTCGGGAGCGCTTTCCTTTATGTAAGAGTTTGTCCAGGCTTGTCCTTTCCTACAAAAAGGATTGGTCCATCTTGTTGCACCTTATTTACTTTTATTACTTGCTAGTCATTACAAATTACCTTATCACAAAACTATCTGTTACCGATAATTTTAGTGCTTGCAGAGAATACCTTACTGAAAACTGCTTATCATTTCCTTATGCTCCTCGTTGGGTTCGACACTCTTACTTATCGAAGAGGCTACGATAGATCCCCTACACTTGTGGGTCATCATGGAGTAATAGTAGTAGATGCAGAATTGTTTCGGTCTACTTGACACGGACGTGATGCCTATGTTCATGATCATGCCTAGATATTCTCATAACTATACGCTTTTCTATCAATTGCTCGGCAGTGATTTGTTCACCCACCGTAATATATGCTATCTTGAGAGAATCCACTAGTGAAACCTATGGCCCCCAGATCTACTTTACATCATATAAGTTTCCGATCTACAATTCTAGTTTACTATTTATTTTGCAATCTTTACTTTTCAATCTATACAACAAAAATACCAAAAATATTTATCTTATTATCTTTATCAGATCTCACTTTTGCAAGTGGCCGTGAAGGGATTGACAACCCCTTCATCGCGTTGGTTGCAAGGTTCTTGATAGTTTGTGCAGGTACTAGGCGATTTGCGTGTAGTCTCCTACTAGATTTATACCTTGGTTCTCAAAAACTGAGGGAAATACTTACGCTACTTTGTTGCATCACCCTTTCCTCTTCAAGGGAAAACCAACGCATGCTCAAGAGGTAGCAATAAGGATATCTGGTGCCGTTGCAGGGGAGATCTACGCTCAAGTCAAGACATACCAAGTACCCATCACAAACTCTTATCCCTCGCATTACATTATTTTTCATTCGCCTCTTGTTTTCCTCTCCCCCACTTCACCTTTGCCATTTTATTCGCCCTTTTTCCGTTCGTCTCTTTCCGCTTGCCTCTTGTGTGTTGCCATCATGTCTGAAACTGGGGAGGTTATCATTGAAAAGGATAGTAGTAACGATGGGGGAAACGTTGATGCTTTTGATTATCCTCATGAAGAACCTACTATTTTACACACTACAAAGTTTCGGATTGGTAGTGGTAATATTATTGGAAAAGGAGTTATTCAAGATTTCTTTACTTGCGCCGGTGCTTTGCCCCCATGAGCGGGTCTATTCTTCATAAAACTAGTAGTCTTGCGGATGCTATATCTTGGCTCGTGGTTGAACTTGAAAGACAATTTATCCACATGCATCCTTGCATACAGAGGATTTTTCTAGAATTTTCTAATATTGAGCATTCTTCTGTTAAGCGAGTAGTTACCATCTTTTTAGCTCATGAGTTCAAATTTATAATAAAAGAGGCCAATGAAATTTTTGCGCATTATAGGGTGGATGTCGGTCGTCCTCCCAAACAAGCAATCCTTTTCTATCAAGAAGACATAATGCTCTTACGATCTTTAGATCATGTTGCTTTTAATGAAAACCTTAGAAAAAAGGTTCCTACCGATGTTCTAGTTGACATGATTTTCTGAACTTATTGATAATTTTGCTATCCAGAACAATGGGTTACATTTTTCCCTTCAACAAAGGCTCATGATTTTTTGCCAAAAGAATGCTTATAATGATGAATTGGTTGTGCAATATGAGGGGCCAAAGGAGGAACTAATACCTCCCGAGCTTGATCTTGGGGACTTTTGTCATATTAAAGTTAGCCCTTTTGATTACTTTTGCTTGCCACAAATAAAAATTGCTGCTGAACGTAGGGAGTATGAGATGAGTTTTCGGGATTTGCCTTATCATTATCATGGCAATACCTAGATCTATTCTTGTTTTATGCCTAGCTAGGGGCGTTAAACAATAGCGCTTGTTGGGAGGCAACCCAATTTTATTTTTATTCCTGTTTAGTAATAAATAAATCATCTATCCTCTGTTATGATTGTGTTTTTTATATTTTAATTAGTGTTTGTGCCAAGTAAAGCATTTAGGATCTTCTTGAGTGATTGTTGTTTGATCTTGCTGGAAAAAACAGAAAGTATGCGCTCACGATAATAACTTTCGTTTTTTACCAGAGAGCGATAAAATACCAATTCCA
This sequence comes from Triticum urartu, assembly GCF_056163025.1. NCBI lineage: Eukaryota > Viridiplantae > Streptophyta > Magnoliopsida > Poales > Poaceae > Triticum > Triticum urartu. The sequence goes on along the minus strand of NC_141879.1, from coordinate 501,781,248 downwards.
ACTGCAGTAGATCAATATACAAATTATTTAGGACGTCCTGATTTTTCAGGATTTTTGGAGTTACAGAATTATTCGAAACCTACAGATTACTATAGATTGTTCTGTTTTTGACATATTCTGTTTTTCGCGTGTTGTTTGCTTATTTTGATGAATCTATGGCTAGTATGGGGGGGGGTATGAACCATAGAGAAGTTGGAATACAGTTGGTTTAACACCAATATACATAAAGAATGATTTCATTACAGTACATTAAAGTGGTGGTTTGTTTTCTTATACTAACGGAGCTCATGAGATTTTCTGTTGAGTTTTGTGTTGTGAAGTTTTCAAGTTTTTGGGTAAAGATTTGATGGATTTTCGAAAAAGGAGTGGCAACAGCCTAAGCTTCGGGATGCCCAAGGCACCCCAAGGTAAAATTCAAGGACAACCGAAAGCCTAAGCTTGGGGATGCCCCGGAAGGCATCCCCTCTTCCGTCTTCGTCTATCGGTAACTTTACTTGAGGCTATATTTTTATTCACCACATGATATGTGTTTTGCTTGGAGCGTCTTGTATGATTTGAGTCTTTGCTTTTTAGTTTACCACAATCAACCTTTCTGTACACACCTTTTGGAGAGACACACATGAATCGGAATTTATTAGAATACTCTATGTGCTTCACTTATATCTTTTGAGCTAGATAATTTTGCTCTAGTACTTCACTTATACCTTTTTAGAGCACGGTGGTGGTTTTATTTTATAGAAATTATTGATATCTCATGCTTCACTTATATTATTTTGAGAGTCTTTTAGAACAGCATGGTAATTTGCTTTAGCTATAAAATTATTCTTAATATAATAGGCATCTAGGAAAGGTATAATAAAAACTTTCATATAGAGTGCATTAAATACTATGAGAAGTTTGATACTTGATAGTTGTTTTGAGATATAAAGGGGGTAATATTAGAGTTGTGCTAGTTGAGTAATTGTGGAATTGAGAAATACTTGTGTTTAAGTTGGCAAGTCAAGTAGCATGCACGTATGGTAAACATTGTGTGACAAATTTGAAGCATGATGTGTTCTTTGATTGCTTTCCTTATGAGTGGCGGTCGGGGACGAGCGATGGTCTTTTCCTACCAATCAATCCCCCTAGGAGCATGCGCGTAGTGCTTGGTTTTGATGAATTGTAGATTTTTGCAATAAGTATGTGAGTTCTTTATGACTAATGTTGAGTCCATGGATTATACGCACTCTCACCCTTCCATCATTGCTAGCCTCTTCGGTACCGTGCATTGCCTTTTCTCACCTCGAGAGTTGGTGCAAACTTCGTCGGTGCATCCAAACCCCGTGATATGATACGCTCTATCACACATAAGCCTCCTTATATCTTCCTTAAAACAGCCACCATACCTACCTATTATGGCATTTCCATAGCCATTCTGAGATATATTGCCATGCAACTTTCCACCGTTCCGTTTATTATGGCACGCTCCATCATTGTCATATTGCTTTGCATGATCATGAAGTTGGCATCGTATTTGTGGCAAAGACACCTTCATAATTCTTTCATACATGTCACTCTTGATTCATTGCACATCTCGGTACACCGCCGGAGGCATTCACATAGAGTCATATTTTGTTCTAAGTATCAAGTTGTAATTCTTGAGTTGTAAGTAAATAAAAGTGTGACGATTTTCATTATTAGAGCATTGTCCCATGTGAGGAAAGGATGATGGAGACTATGATTCCCCCACAAGTCGGGATGAGATTCCGGACGAAAAAAAGAGGCCATAAAAAGAGAGAAAAAGGCCCAAATAAAAAAATGAGAGAAAAAGATAGAAGGGGCAATGTTACTATCCTTCTTCCACACTTGTGCTTCAAAGTAGCACCATGATCTTCATGATAGAGAGTCTCTTATTTTGTCACTTTCATATACTAGTGGGAATTTTTCATTATAGAACTTGGCTTGTATATTCCAATGATGTGCTTCCTCAAAATGCCCTAGGTCTTCGTGAGCAAGCAAGTTGGATGAAAACCCACTTAGTTTCTTTTGTTGAGCTTTCATATATTATAGCTCTAGTGCATCTGTTGTATGGCAATCCCTACTCCTTGCATTGACATCAGTTGATGGGCATCTCCATAGCCCGTTTATTAGCCGCATCAATGTGAGACTTTCTCCTTTTTGTCTTCTCACACAACCACCATCATCATATTATATTCCACCCATAGTGCTATGTCCATGGCTCGCGCTCATATATTGCGTGAAACTTGAAGGAGTTTGAAAAGGCTAAGTATGAAACAATTGCTTGGCTTATCATCGGGGTTGTGCATGATGGGAGCATTTTGTGTGACGAAAATGAAGCATGGCGAAACTATATGATTTTGTAGGGATAAGCTTTCTTTGGCTATGTTATTTTGATAAGACATAATTTCTTGGTTAGCATGCTTGAAGTATTATTATTTTTATGTCAATATTAAACTTTTGTCTAGAATCTTTTGGATCTAAACATTCATGCCGCAATAAAGAGAATTGCATTGAAAATAATGTTAGGTAGCATTCCACATCAAAAATTCTGTTTTTGTCATTTACCTACTTGAGAACGAGCAGGAATTAAGCTTGGGGATGCTTGATACGTCTCCAACGTATCTATAATTTTTTATAGTTCCATGCTATTATATTATCTGTTTTGGATGTTCAATGGGCTTTAATATGCACTTTTATATTATTTTTGGGACTAACCTATGTAACGCCCCGAGACCGATGTGCCAGGTGTCGTCCAGTTATTTGCTGTTGTTGCCTTGTCATTGCTTGCGTGTCATGCTTTGCATATCATGTCATCATGTGCATTTCATTTGCATACATGTTCGTCACATGCATCCGAGCATTTTTCCCGTTGTCCGTTTTGCAATCCGGCGCTCCTATCTCCTCCGGTGGTCCTTTCTACCTTTCTTTCGTGTGTGGGGGTTAGACATTTCCGGATTGGACCGAGACTTGTCAAGCGTCCTTGGTTTACTACCGGTAGACTGCCTGTCAAGTTTCGTGCCATTTGGACTTCGTTTGATACTCCAACAGTTAACCGAGGGACCTAGAAGGCCTCGTGTGTGTTGCAGCCCAACACCCCTCCAAAGTGGCCCAAAACCCACCAAAACCTCCTCCATCATCTCGGTCATTCGATCACGATCGCGTGGCCGCAAACCGCACCTCATTTGGACTCTCCTAGCTCCCTCTACCTATATATATGTGCTCCCCTCCCGAAATTCGCAGATGAAACCCTAGCCTTCCTCCACCTCGCGCCCGGACAAAAACCCCTGCGCCGCCGGACATGTCCGCGCCACCCTCCTCAGCGAATCCGCCGCCGCCACATCACCTCTGCCGTTTTCTCTCTCCTCCGCGGCCCGCCGTGGCCCGGGGCGGGCCCTCCCGGCCCGCTTGCCCGATCCGCCGCCCGAGCGCGCTGCTCGTCCGCGCCGCCGGATCTCTCCCGCGGGCGACCCCGCGCCGCGTCGCCGGCGACTAACTCCACCGCGCCGCCCCGCTGCCATTCCTCCTCGCCGGGCAGCTCCACCTCGCTGGTGACTCGCTGTCGTCGTGCATGCGCGTCCCTGCCGCCGCCCCTCACCGGAGATGACCGGATCCGGCTGCCCACCGCCAGATCCGGGCTCCTCGCGCCCCCTCCGGCTGCCCCGCGCTTCGAGCTCGCCGGAGCCGCGCCATGGCCGCCGCCCCGCCTGGATCGGGTCGGGAACCCCTCGCCGCGCCCCGTTGACCTCCAGCGCCGCCCGCGTGGGCCGGCCCAATCGGCCTCGCCTGCGGTCCAGCTTCGTCCCCGCCGGCCCACCTCCTCCGGCTCGGTGCATTCTTTTTCGCGAGGTCTACATTTCTACCAATTCCCCGAGATTCCCATGTTTCAAATGCCCATGTTCATCGTGTCATAATTCATCGTCCATAACTCCGTTTTGGGCGTATAGCATATCAAAATGTTCGTCTCAGAGAGCACATCATTTCATCTCATTGCGTCATTTTCCTTTGAGTTCATCTTGATGCCCGAAATGCTGTTGGAAAAGTGCTATTTGAGTTAATTGTCAGATCTGCTGCATCAAATAGCTATTTGTCATTTTTGCCATGATTATTGTGTGCATGATATGCCCCTGAGCTCTACATGTGTTTTGTTATATGCTTTGCCATCCTTACAGAGGTGACATCCATGTATTTTTGTGATATGTGTGGTGACTAGCACGAGCTTGCAAAGTGGTGCATTCGTTAATGCTGATTTCAGGGACTTAGCAATTCCACTAAGTCCTTGATCTGTTTTTATCAATATGCCATATGTTCATGTTGTTTCCTAGTGATCCGTGCCTCTTTTGAGGATGATCGGTAAGGATGATTTATTAATCTTGTGGTGATCTATCCATCCATGTCTTTGTTTGCAATTGTGGAGCACCCTAGCTTGAGTCAATCGAGATCTACTTTTCCTATTTCGTGAATCTGGGCAGATTGTCTACTTGTTAGCGATTTTGCCGAGGATGTTGTAGTTGATCCGTGCATGCTATGTTATTGTTCTTGCCATGTCTAGCTTGTATAATGTGTATTCTTGATGGGTGTATGCTTAGATTGTCATGACATGCTCTGTAGTGAGTGCATCGAGCTCGTAAACATGCCTAATCGTTAACAGATTTGCATGTTCCAGTTTTTCACTAAGTCTGAGATCTGATTATGTTTTTGCCATGTTCACATGCTTGTAATTGTATTTTCTGATCCCTTTTGGCTCAAGGTCACTAAGGGACTTTTGTTAAGCTCTTTGAGTAGCTCCATGCCATGCCTTGCTTTGCCATGTTAAGTTCCTGTAGCATATAGTTTTCATGCTCCAAAGTGTGCTACCTGATCTGAAATTCCAGACTTGTGTTAATTTCACTGTCTGAAATCTGTTTACCGTTTGCACTTTTGCCATGCTTGTTTGAACCTGTTAATGGATGAATTGGCCGTAGCTCAGTGTTCATCTTTTGTCAAGCATTATGAGTGGATCCCTGCCATGTATTTTGTTGCCATGTTTGAGTGCTGTAGCATATTTATCTTGATGCATTTAGATGGCTATTTGCTGTTTATCGCAGACCGGTGCCATATTTGTTTTGCTTGCCATTTCCAAACCGTGCATCCGATTCCGGTGTTTTTTATATCGATTTCAACCGAAATCACCTCACCTTTCCAGTGGAACTCTTGGATTTCCAAGTTGAGGCCAGGTTCCATCATTCCTTTGCAAATCATGCATATGCATCGCATACCGCATCCCGCATATCATACCATGTTCATGTGTTGGTTGTTTACTATGTTGTGTGCTTTTTTCCGGTGTTTGCTTCTTTGGGTTGGTTCCGGTAACGTCGCGTTTGTGAGGACCCGTTCGTCTACGTCCGTTTGTCTTCTTCGTGGACTCGTTCTTCTCCCTTGCGGAATCTCAGGCAAGATGACCATACCCTCGAAATCACTTCTACCTCTGCTTGCTAGATGCTCGCTCTTTTGCTATGCCTATGCTGCGATACCTACCACTTGCTTATCATGCCTCCTATATTGTTGAACCAAGCCCCTAACCCACCCTGTCCTAGCAAACCGTTGATTGGCTATGTAGACCGACAGCGGAATCATTATGACAACGCGGTTGATGTAGTCGTACGTCTTCACGGCCCGACCGATCAAGCACCGAAACTACGGCACCTCCGAGTTTTAGCACACGTTCATCTCGATGACGATCCCCGGACTCCGATCCAGCAAAGTGTCGGGGAAGAGTTCCGTCAGCACAACGGCGTGGTGACGATCTTGATGTTCTACCGCCGCAGGGCTTCGCCTAAGCACCGCTACAATATTATCGAGGATTATGGTGGAAGGGGGCACCGCACACGGCTAAGAATATGATCACGTGGATCAACTTGTGTCTATGGGGTGCCCCCTGCCCCCGTATATAAAGGAGCAAGGGGGAGGTCGGCCGGCCCTTGTGGGCGCGCCAAGGAGGAGTAGGATTCCTACTCCTAGTTGGAGTAGGTTTCCACCTTTCCTAGTCCAACTAGGAGAAGGGGGGAAAGGGGGGAAGAGGGGAAGGAAGGAAGAGAGGGGCCGCGCCCCAAATCCCTTGTCCAATTCGGACTGGGCTTGGGAGGGGGGCGCGCCACCTCCTGGTCCTTCCCACTAAGGCCCATTAAGGCCCATTGCTTCTTCCTCGTATTCCCGTAACTCCCTGGTACCTCCGAAAATACCCGAATCACTCGGAACCTTTCCGATGTCCGAATATAGTCGTCCAATATATCGATCTTTACGTCTCGACCATTTCGAGACTCCTCGTCATGTACCCGATCTCATCCAGGACTCCGAACTCCTTCGGTACATCAAAACTCATAAACTCATAATATAACTGTCATCGAAACCTTAAGCGTGCGGACCCTGCGGGTTCGAGAACAATGTAGACATGACCGAGACACGTCTCCGGTCAATAACCAATAGCGGAACCTGGATGCTCATATTGGCTCCTACATATTCTACGAAGATCTTTATCGGTCAGACCGCATAACAACATACGTTGTTCCCTTTGTCATCGGTATGTTACTTGCCCGAGATTCGATCGTCAGTATCTCAATACCTAGTTCAATCTCGTTACCAGCAAGTATCTTTACTCGTTCCGTAATACATCATCTCGCAACTAACTCATTAGTTGCAATGCTTGCAAGGCTTAGGTGATGTGCATTACCGAGAGGGCCCAGAGATACCTCTCCGACAATCGGAGTGACAAATCCTAATCTCGAAATACGCCAACCCAACATGTACCTTTGGAGACACCTGCAGAGCTCCTTTATAATCACCCAATTATGTTGTGACTTTGGTAGCACACAAAGTGTTCCTCCGGTAAACGGGAGTTGCATAATCTCATAGTCATAGGAACATGTATAAGTCATGAAGAAAGCAATAGCAACATACTAAACGATTGAGTGCTAAGCTAACGGAATGGGTCAAGTCAATCACATCATTCTCCTAATGATGTGATCCCGTTAATCAAATAACAACTCTTTGTCTATGGTTAGGAAACATAACCATCTTTGATTAACGAGCTAGTCAAGTAGAGGCATACTAGTGACACCCTGTTTGTCTATGTATTCACACATGTATTATGTTTCCGGTTAATACAATTCTAGCATGAATAATAAAAATTTATCATGAAATAAGGAAATAAATAATAACTTTATTATTGCCTCTAGGGCATATTTCCTTCAGTCTCCCACTTGCACTAGAGTCAATAATCTAGTTCACATCGCCATGTGATCTAACATCAATAGTTCACATCTTTATGTGGTTAACACCCATAGTTCACATCGATATGTGACCAACACCAAAGGGTTTACTAGAGTCAGTAATCTAGTTCACATTGCTATGTGATTAACACCCAAAGAGTACTAAGGTGTGATCATGTTTTGCCTGTGAGAGAAGTTTAGTCAACGGGTCTGCCATATTCAGATCCGTAAGTATTTTGCAATTTTCTATGTCTACAATGCTCTGCACGGAGCTACTTTAGCTAATTGCTCCCACTTTCAATATGTATCCAGATGAAGACTAAGAGTCATCCGGATCAGTGCCAAAACTTGTATCGACGTAACCCTTTTACGACGAACCTTTTGTCACCTCCATAATCGAGAAACATATCCTTATTCCACCAAGGATAATTTTGACCACTGTCCAGTGATCTACTCCTAGATCACTATTGTACTTCCTTGCCAAAATTAGTGTAGGGTATACAATAGGTCTGGTACACAGCATGGCATACTTTATAGAACCTATGGCCAAGGCATAGGGAATGATTTTCATTCTCATTCTATTTTCTGCCGTGGTGGGGCTTTGAGTCGTACTCAACTTCACACCTTGTAACACAGGCAAGAATTCTTTCTTTGACTGTTCCATTTTGAACTACTTCAAAATCTTGTCAAGGTATGTACTCATTGAAAAAACTTATCAAGAGTCTTGATCTATCTCTATAAGAGTCTTGATCTATCTCTATAGATCTTGATGCTCAATATGTAAGCAGCTTCACCGAGGTCTTTCTTGGAAAAACTTCTTTCAAAACACTCCTTTATGCTTTGCAGAATAATTCTACATTATTTCCGATCAACAATATGTCATTCACATATACTTATCAGAAATGTTGTAGTGCTCCCACTCACTTTCTTGTAAATACAGGCTTCACCACAAGTCTGTATAAAACTATATGCTTTGATCAACTTATCAAAACGTATATTCCAACTCCGAGATGCTTGCACCAGGCCATAGATGGATCGCTGGAGCTTGCATATTTTGTTAGCACCTTTAGGATTGACAAAACCTTCTGATTGAATCATATACAACTCTTCTTTAAATCCATCAAGGAATGTAGTTTTGTTTATCCATTTGCCAGATTTTATAAAAATGCGGCAATTGCTAACATGATTTGGACAGACTTAAGCATCGCTATGAGTGAGAAAATTTCATCGTAGTCAACACCTTGAACTTTGTCAAAAACCTTTTTCGACAAGTCTAGCTTTGTAGATAGTAATACTACTATCAGCGCCCGTCTTCCTCTTGAAGATCCATTTATTTTCTATGGCTTGTCGATCATCGGGCAAATCCATCAAAGTCCATACTTTGTTCTCATACATGTTCTCATACATGGATCATATCTCAGATTTCATGGCCTCAAACCATTTCGCGGAATCTGGGCTCATCATCGATTCCTCATAGTTCGCAAGTTCGTCATGGTCTAGTAACATGACTTCCAGAACAGGATTACCGTACCACTCTGGTGCGGATCTCACTCTGGTTTACCTACGAGATTCGATAGTAACTTGATCTGAAGTTACATGATCATCATCATTAGCTTCCTCACTAATTGGTGTAGTAGTCACAAGAATAGATTTCTGTGATGAACTACTTTCCAATAAGGGAGAAGGTACAGTTACCTCGTCAAGTTCTACTTTCCTCCCACTCACTTCTTTCGAGAGAAACTCCTTCTCTAGAAAGTTTCCGAATTTAGCAACAAAAGTCTTGCCTTCGGATCTGTGATAGAAGGTGTATCCAATAGTTTCCTTTGGATATCCTATGAAGACACATTTCTCCGATTTGGGTTCGAGCTTATCAGGTTGAAGTTTTTTTCACATAAGCATCGCAACCTCAAACTTTAAGGAACGACAGCTTAGGTTTCTTGTCAAACCATAGTTCATACGGTGTCGTCTCAACGGATTTACATGGTGCCCTATTTAACGTGAATGCAGCTATCTCTAATGCATAATCCCAAAACGATAGTGGTAGATTGGTAAGAGACATCATAGTTCGCACCATATCTAATAAAGTACGGTTATGACGTTCGGACACACCATTATGCTGTGGTATTCCAGGTGGCGTGAGTAGTGAAACTATTTCACATTGTTTTTAACTGAAGGCCAAACTCGTAACTCAAATATTTTACTTCTGCGATCATATCGTAGAAACTTTTTATTTTTGTTACGATGATTCTCCACTTCACTCTAAAATTCTTTGAACTTTTCAAATGTTTCAGACTTGTGTTTCATCAAGTAGATATACCCATATCTGCTCAAATCATCTGTGAAGGTCAGAAAATAACGATACCTGCCGCGAGCCTCAACACTCATCGGATCACATACATCAGTATGTATTATTTCCAATAAGTCAGTTGCTCGCTCCATTGTTCCAGAGAACGGAGTCTTAGTCATCTTGCCCATAAGGCATGGTTCGCAAGCATCAAGTGATTCATAATCAAGTGATTCCAAAATCCCATCAGCATGGAGTTTCTTCATGCGCTTTACACCAATATGACCTAAACGGCAGTGCCACAAATAAGTTGCACTATCATTATTAACTTTGCATCTTTTGTCTTCAATATTATGAATATGTGTATCACTACGATCGAGATCCAATGAACCATTTTCATTGGGTGTGTAACCATATAAGGTTTTATTCATGTAAACAGAACAACAATTATTCGCTAACTTAAATGAATAACCGTATTGCAATAAACATGATCAAATCATATTCATGCTCAACGCAAACACCAAATAACACTTATTTAGGTTCAACAATCCCGAAAGTATAGGGAGTGTGCGATGATGATCATATCAATCTTGGAACTACTTCCAACACACATCGTCACTTCACCCTTAACTAGTTTCTGTTCATTCTGCAACTCCCGTTTCGAGTTACTACTCTTAGCAACTGAACCAGTATCAAATACCGAGGGGTTGCTACGAACACTTGTAAAATACCCATTAATAATCTGTATATCAAATATACCTTTGTTCACTTTGCCATCCTTCTTATCCGCCAAATACTTGGGGCAATTCCGCTTCCAGTGACCAGTCCCTTTGCAGTAGAAGCACTTAGTCTCAGGCTTAGGACCAGACTTGGGCTTCTTCACTTGAGCAGCAACTTGCTTGCCGTTCTTCTTGAAGTTCCCCTTCTTCCCTTTGCCCTTTTATTGAAACTAGTGGTCTTGTCTACCATCAACACTTGATGCTCTTTCTTGATTTCTACCTTCATCGATTTCATCATCATGAAAAGCTCGGGAGTCGTTTTGATCATCCCTTGCATACTATAGTTCATCACGAAGTTCTACTAACTTGGTGATGGTGACTAGAGAATTCTGTCAATCACTATCTTATCTGGAAGATTAACTCCCACTTGATTCAAGCAATTGTAGTACCCAGACAATCTGAGCACATGCTCACTAGTTGAGCGATTCTCCTCCATCTTTTGTCTATAGAACTTGTTGGAGACTTCATATCTGTCAACTCGGGTATTTGCTTGAAATATTAACTTCAACTCCTAGAACATCTCATATGGTCCATGACGTTCAAAACGTCTTTTGAAGTCCCGATTCTAAGCCGTTAAGCATGGTGCACTAAAATATTAAGTAGTCATCATATTCAGCTAGCCAAACGTTCATAACGTCTGCATCTGCTCCTGCAATAGGTCTGTCACCTAGCGGTGCATCAAGGACATAATTCTTCTGTGCAGCAATGAGGATAAACCTCAGATCACGGATCCAATCCACATCATTGCTACTAACATCTTTCAACACAATTTTCTCTAGGAACATATCAAAATAAACACAGGGAAGCAACAATGCGAGCTATTGATCTACAACATGATTTGCAAAATACTACCAGGACTAAGTTCATGATAAATTTAAGTTCAATTAATCATATTACTTAAGAACTCCCACTTAGATAGACATCCCTCTAATCCTCTAAGTGATCACGTGATCCAAATCAACTAAACCATGCCCGATCATCACGTGAGATGGAGTAGTTTCATTGGTGAACATCACTATGTTGATCATATTTACTATATGATTCACGCTCGACCTTTCGGTCTCCGTGTTCCGAGGCCATATCTGTATATGCTTGGCTCGTCAAGTATAACCTGAGTATTCCGCGTGTGCAACTATTTTGCACCCGTTGTATTTGAACGTAGATCCTATCACACCCGATCATCACGTGGTGTCTCAGCACGAAGAACTTTCGCAACGGTGCATACTCAGGGAGAACACTTCTTGATAATTAGTGAGAGATCATCTTATAATGCTACCGTCAATCAAAGCAAGATAAGATGCATAAAAGATAAACATCACATGCAATCAATATAAGTGATATGATATGGCCATCATCATCTTGTGCTTGTGATCTCCATCTTCGAAGCACCGTCGTGATCACCATCGTCACCGGCGCGACACCTTGATCACCATCGTAGCATCGTTGTCGTCTCGCCAATCTTATGCTTCCACGACTATCGCTACCGCTTAGTGATAAAGTAAAGCATTACAGCGCGATTGCATTGCATACAATAAAGCGACAACCATATGGCTCCTGCCAGTTGCCGATAACTTGGTTACAAAACATGATCATCTCATACAATAAAATTTAGCATCATGTCTTGACCATATCACATCACAACATACCCTGCAAAAACAAGTTAGACGTCCTCTACTTTGTTGTTGCAAGTTTTACGTGGCTGCTACGGGTTTAAGCAAGAACCAATCTTACCTACGCATCAAAACCACAACGATAGTTTGTCAAGTTGGTGCTGTTTTAACCTTCGCAAGGACCGGGTGTAGCCACACTCGGTTCAACTAAAGTTGGAGAAACTGTCACCCGCTAGCCACCTTTGTGCAAAGCACGTTGGGAGAACCGGTCTCGCTTAAGCGTACGCGTAATGTCGGTCCGGGCTGCTTCGTCCAACAATACCGCCGAACCAAAGTATGACATGCTGGTAAACAGTATGACTTATATCGCCCACAACTCACTTGTGTTCTACTCATGCATATAACATCAACACATAAAACCTAGGCTCGGATTCCACTGTTGGGTAACGTAGTAATTTCAAAAAAATTCCTACGCACACACAAGATCATGGTGATGCATAGCAATGAGAGGGGAGAGTGTGATCTACGTACCCTTGTAGACCGACAGCGGAAGCGTTAGCACGACGCGGTTGATGTAGTCCAACAGAGGTATTGAAGCTAACCCGGAGAAAATTAAGGCAATCACATCCCTGGCCAGACCAGCGTGCATCAATGACGTTCAACGGCTGGCGGGTCGGGTCGCTGCTCTGAGCCGGTTCATAAGCCGGTTAGGGGAGAAGGCGATGCCTTTGTATGAGATGATGAAAAAGATGGATGACTTTGTCTGGAGTGAAGCTGCAAATTCTGCCTTTGAGGATCTGAAGAAATAGCTTGCTGAGCCACCGGTTCTTGCTGCTCCAATTGAGAAAGAGTCGTTATTGTTATATGTAGCTGCTAACTCACGAGCTGTTAGTGTGACCATTGTGGTGGAACGCAAGGAGGCCGGGAAGGAGCATCCGGTCCAATGGCCGGTTTACTACGTCAGTGAGGTGTTGATTGAATCTAAACAAAGATATCCACATTGACAGAAGCTCATGTATGGGGTGTTCATGGCAAGCCGGAAGCTCAAACATTACTTTCAGGGTCACCCAATCACTGTGGTTAGCTCTGCTCCTTTGGGAGACATCATTCAAAATAGAGAAGCTACTGGACGAGTCGCCAAGTGGGCCATTGAACTTGGGTCTCATGGGTTGAAGTATGTGCCACGTACTGCGATCAAATCTCAAGCACTGGTTGACTTTATTAATGACTGGACAGAGATGCAGATGCCAGAGGAGAAACCAGACAACACATATTGGACGATTCACTTTGATGGGTCCAGAAAGTTGGAAGGCTCGGGGGCTGGAGTTGTGTTAACTTCCCCTCGAGGTGACAATTTTGTTATGTGTTGCGATTGATGTTTCCTTGTACTAACAACGCGGCAGAATATGAAGCCTTGCTCCATAGTCTTCGAATGGCTAAAGAAATGAGTCTGAGCCGGTTCCGGTGCCTTGGCGATTCAGATTTGGTGGCTCAACAGGTGTCAGGCAAGTGGGATTCCAAGGATCCTCTCATGGCGGCTTATCACCGTGAAGTCGACGCTGTTGCAGGACATTTTAAAGGTTATCAAGTGGAACACATTGACCGTAGAAAGAATGAAGCGGCCGATGCCTTAAGCCGGTTGGGATCTCAGCGTAAGCCGGTGCCACCTAACACCTTTTTGGTGTTTTGCATAACCCGTCTGTTAAGTTACCTACAGAGGAAGATTTGGCCGTTCCTGACCCGGAGGCACAGTTGGTGGCGGATCTTCACGTCATCCCAGATTGGACAGTACCGTTCTTGGCTTACATGACCCGGGGCGAGTTGTAAGAGGATGAAACCCTGGCCCGGCAGATAACCCGGCGGTCCAAGTCAATGACGATTTCTGACGGAGAGTTATACCATCGCAGCGTCACTGGAGCGTTTCAGCGGTGTGTTTCTCCTGAAGAAGGCCAAGAAATACTTCGTGAGATCCATGAAGGGGATTATGGTCATCACGCCAGGTCAAAATCTCTTGTGGCAAAAGCTTTTCGTCATGGTTTTTACTGGTTGACGGCTCACGCTGATGTAGAGGATCTGGTCAGTAGATGTGATGGATGTCAAAAATTTGCACGGCGAGCGCATGTGCCGGCTCAGGAATTGTGGATGATTCCAATCACTTGGCCGTTTGTAGTATGGGGGCTTGACATGGTTGGACCTTTCAAAAGGTCCAAGGATAAAAAGACACATCTTCTAGTGGTAGTTGACAACTTCACAAAATGGGTGGAGGCAGGGCCAGTGAGTAAGTGTGATGCAGCCATGGCGATTCAGTTCATGAAAAAGGTGATTTTTCGCTTTGGTTTTCCACACAGCATTATCACTGACAATGGCACTAATTTGTCCCAAGGGGCTATGGAGGAGTTTTTTCAAAGAGAGCACATCCGGCCGGATGTTTCTTCTGTAGCCCACCCTCAATCTAATGGGCAGGCTAGAGAGCAAATCAGGAAATCTTAAAAGGTCTCAAACCCCGGCTCATGGTTCCCTTACAACGGACGCCGGGTTGCTGGGTAGAGGAGTTACCCTCGGTGCTGTGGAGCATCAACACCACTCCTAACAGGTCCACATGTTATACACCCTTCTTCATGGTTTATGGAGCAGAAGCGGTGCTGCCTAGTGACATCCGTCATGACTCGCCTCATGTGGCGGCTTATGTTGAAGCTAATAACGAACAAGCCAGACAGGATGCACTTGATTTGTTAGATGAGGAGAGAGACTTAGCAGCGGCTCGATCAGCAATTTATCAACAGGACCTGCGCCATTATCACAGCCGCCTGGTTAAGTCCAGGACTTTTCAAGAAGGTGACCTGGTGCTCCAGTCATCCAGGATCTGTCAGATCCGCACAAGCTATCCCCGCCTTGGGAAGGACCCTTTGTGGTCAGCAAGAACTTAAACAACAGGTCATATTACCTCATTGACGTTCGAGAGCACAAAGACTCACGTAAGTCGGAGGAGGAGACCCGTCAGCCGTGGAACATTGATCAACTTCGGCCATACTACACCTGAGCCACCAGCTCTCGTCATGTACATACTTTGACGTTGTATATACTATGATAAGTAATAAAGCAGGACCTCTGTCCTTTTTCCTCTTCAAAGGTCATATATGTTTACTATTTTTCATGACTATTAAGGAGCTGATCATATCTGAATTTAGCTTAACCTTTCTGGTCCGGCTTATGATCGTATTCGAATCTAGTTGTAAACCTCATGATCACTCGGGGGCTTCCTGTTCAAACATAGGTCATATTCGAATCAAAGAGAACATAGCTGTCGTAACCCTCTTGATCGGCTCAATGCCAAACTCACTAGGGGGCTTCTTGATCGTATCCGAATCATAGCTTAACCCCTTTTGGGTCCGACTTGGATCGTATTCAAATCAGGGTCGTTAAAAACCTCTCAAGGTCATTTGGGGGCTTCCTGTTCAAACACAGGTCGTATTCGAACCAAAGAGAACATAGCTGTCGGTACCCTCTTGATCGGCGCAACGTCAAAGCCACTGGGGGCTATATGATCGTATTCAAATCTTAGCTTAACCTCTTTGGTCCGGTTTACTAGTCGTATTCAAATCAGAAACCCCCCCCCCCCACACACACACACACTTTTAGTTACAAAGTTAATTTATATTGTTTGAAATCTGCTATTTGTCTTGCTGGTCTTTGTTGTTTCAAATTGAAACGATCAGCATGTTTTTTTCACCGGCTTGATTATTTGACAATAAGCCACCAAGGTATGATAGTCATCAGGCGTACAGAAGCATTGACTTCTCAAAAGGACTGGATCATCAACCTTATCACCCGGGTCATATAAACCGGTGGCCCAGAGGTAAAAGATACAGGTATGACTGTTATTTATGAACAGTTGTTTCTGTGTTAATCAAAGGTTGTTTCAACCTTATTTATTTTCGCATCTGTTTCTGTTTCTTCTACTACGATAAACCATCGGTTATATACCAGGTGTTCTGACCTGTTCGGTGCTAAACCGCCAAGCCAGTTTTCTCTTTTTCTACAGGAAAAGAGCCGAAATATGATAGAGATAACCATAAATGTGACGCATATATTGACATCAGGAAGCAAAGAGCCACACACGACATCTTATGCACGATGGCATAGGCAAAATATGCAGTTGTTTCAAGCTAAATTTATTACAAGGCTTCAAAGAGCCCACAAGATGGTTATCACTCTACCCTCGCCGGTTCACCTCCTTCTGCTGATTGGAAGCTGGGTTTGGACCAGTCAAAACCATTCACGGTAATGAACTCTGCTTCTTCATCAATCAGGCCAGCCGGATCAACTTTCGGAGCAAACATATGTTGACGAACCGACGGGATTAGATCTGTCACCTTGTAAGAGGGAGTCGCCATCTTCTTATTCTCCAAATCAAAACCCGGCTGATATTTATCAATATTGGTTTCATCTCCAAGAACAGTAGCTTGAGGTCGAACTCCCCTCACGCAGGCAATGAAGTCATCTTGCTCAAATAGAGACCCGTCTTCCTTCACAGTCGGGTACCCCCTAGCTACATCCACCGGGCCTAGATCTGGCACCCAGGCTTTGGAGCGGCTCAGGGCAGTCAAAGCTCCGGCTCTGGCACGGGATCGCTTGACCTCTTGAAACCTGGCGGGTAAGATTGACAGTTTTTTCAAAACATCGCTCGGCCGATTGGGTCCTTGGTTGGCATGTGAGATGGTGGCAAGTGCTCGTTGAGCGCCAGTGTACAATTGCTCCACCAAGGTATAAACCGCCTTCAGTTTGGTCACACTGTCTTGGCTCAGATTTTTGCTGCGTGGACCTGCGAGTATTAAACTAAGGCTCAGCGGCGGCTCATATTTTGGGTCAAAAGAAGGTATAAAAGATCAGTACAGATGGCTTACCAAAGATGGCGGAAACCATTTGAGACACCCGGTTCTTTAAGTCGGCCAGCTCCATGGTAACCTCCTCAAGAGCCGCTTCAGCTTTTTCGGCGCGTTGTGTCAGCAGCGTCTTTTCTTCAGCCCAGGATTTCTTTTTGGCAGTCAAGCTGGTTTTCAATTTTTCCGTCTCAGCAAGACTCAATTGAAGTTTAGAATCAGCAGACTTGATTTCTGCCTCTTGATTCGCCAGCCGGGTCTTTGCATCAGTTAATTGGGAACCCAATTCAGATAGCGCGTTCTACAAAACATACACAGGTGTGTCAAGGCTTAAACTAAAGTTCAAGATTCAAGTCTCAAGTACTTTGCACTGTAATACCACTTGACACTTGGGGGCTAATGTCTGCCAAAACAATTTCTTATGACTCTAATATACTTCAAGTCCCAAGTACCTTACAAAATAACGGCACTTGGCACTTGGGGGCTAATGCATGATATTCAGAAAGTCTCTCAAGATTAAATCGGATTACAATATTTATTGGGACTGGCACAAGACAGTTATGAAATTAAGTACCGGCTCATTTATGATCAAGTGAACCGGCCCTTGGGGACTACAGGTGAAGTTTGCACTATTCTGTTGGACTTTTGAAAGACTTAAAGAGAAAGTATCCATCTATAGTATAAAGTCTCCAGATCATTCAGGATCATCATCTGAAGACTTGGGGGCTGGCAGAGTATAAGTAAACCGGAGAACAACCTCATATTTCAGCTGAAGTTGCTTGACCATCTCAATCTCTGACTCATGGCTGGAATGAACATGGCTGATATAGCCGGACAATATGTCACTAGCGTTCAGATGGCTGTAGTGAGAGATATCAAAACGCACTTTCTGTCTCTCCAGGGCTTCTTGTTTAGCGGTGTGTCGAGCTAACACGGTGGGAGTCCCCGGCTCAACAAAACGGCTTTCAGTGATCAGAACGTCATGGTCAGACGATGATGGCGGGTTGGCCGAGCTGGATGGTCCGGCAGTAGAGGGGTTAACAATGGTATCATCAGCTGACGACTCAGGAGGATCCAATTGAGCATTGGCAGCCAGGTCTTCTGGTGCTTCAGTTTGAGGGGGAGAAGTTGGCATGGCCGGTTCAAGTGCAAGAACTGACGGGTCTTCCGCCGGCTTAGTCACCTTGGCCTTCTTGGACTTGGCTTGACCACTAAGAAAGAGGTTATGAGACAGTTGGTACAAAGATGCAGTTTGAAAGACACGGAGGAAAAATGAATTCTTCCTTATCCAGGGGCAGTCTTGAAGGCTGGAAATTGAGTCTGAGATGAGTCGCCAGAAGAGCGAGAAACCTCCTGCAAAGGTAAAATAAAGTTAGTAATGCAAGAGAATAGACTCAATAATAAAAGCAGAAGATAAAGTCAAAAGAGACCTCATTCTAACGTTTTTTAGGAGTTTGTTGTACAATGGAAGGCGGTTCATCGTCGTTCCGGGCCTGAAGGCGGCTCTCATGTTGCTGTTTTTTCAAAAGAAAATGAGGGTCCAAGTAAGCTAAAGGGTGCGAAAACCTTACTTTCCAGGTTACCAGTCAAACTTTCTGTCTTGGCAAATGGGCTGAGTCGGAGGAAATAGTTACCTCTTCTTCTACGACCTGACTGGCCCCCGTGTCATCCTGGCAATAGTCAGTGTTAATAAGGTTATTAAAAAATTGGCCAAAGGAGTCAAGGGCTACCTCTGACTCAGAATCATCGTCAAGCTTCAACAGGTCCTCGGCAGTGCTCTTTTTCTTCTTGGACCTCCGGGTCGTCTTCTTGGCGGTTATGGTGGCGGCTCTGGCCTTCTTGGCGGCTTCATGATCATACTTGGCTTTCCAGAAGTCAGATTTGGCCTGTAAACAAGTAAAACAAGATGGAAGGGCAGGCAAGCATTTAAAACTACTGAGGAAAATACAAAGAGAAAGAGATCAGGAGTTTTTACCTCTAGCGCCGGGTTAAGTTTGCAGAAGGGGTTTAACCCAACTTTACTGCAGTCTTCATATTTGCCGTTCACCAGAAGGGTCAACATTGAAACAATATCTTCTTCAGTTAGTTGAACGGAGCTGTGACGAAGAGAGTCATCTGGACCTCCACCATATTCATACATCAATTTGGATCGGCGACTTAGAGGGATGACCCGCCACATGACCCAGCAACGAGTCAAATCAACTCCGGCTAAGCCGTTCCCCAGTAAGGCGTTAATCCTTTTAATTGATGGAATAAGCTTTTTGCGTTCGGCGGCAGTAAGCTTGTTAGGGAGCGCAAACTTGGAATCTAGACGATCCGCACGATAACCCGACAGTGGTTTCTCATTGGTTGCTGAAGTGTCTTGACAGTAGAACCAGGTCTGATTCCAGTCTTTGGGATGACTCGACAAGACTATTAGGGGGAAGACGACGCCCTGTCGGCACTGAATTGAGATGCCTCCAAGTTCCAAACTAGGGCCATTGGTACACTCGTTCCGGCGGTTCAGATAAAAATACTCTCTAAAGAGTTCCACAGTCGGTTCTTCTTGAAGGTACACCTCACAGAGAACTTGGAAGTTGCAGATATTAGATATGGAATTGGGCCCGAGATCTTGAGGGTGGAGTTTGAAAAAATGGAGAACATCTTTGAAGAACTTTGAGCCGGGTGGTGAAAAGCCTCGATTCATGTGGTCAGAAACGACAATGACTTCACCATCTTTGGGATTGGGTCGTTCCTCGTCCGGGTCAGGTGCACGGTAAGACATAACATTCTTCCCTGGCAAAAAACCTATGGTGAAGAATTCCTTCAGATTGTCCTCAGTTATTGTGGAAGGGACCCAGTTGCAGACGGTCAGAGCTTTTGACGGCATGATGATCAAAAGACGAACTGAAAAGAAAGTAACGTTCTGGTTCAATTCAATGGCGAAATTAACAGTTAAATGATGATGGTGCAAATAGGTAATGGCGGCTTAAGTAAGGGCTAATGTTATATAAGGGAAAAGTAAGCCGACGTCGTAAGCCGCCATGACTACAGACATTTGAAGGGAATCAGAGACAGAATTGGCTAAGTGTTGAAGCAAACAAGTTTCCTAAATTCTTGATATTATTCTGGATCAAAGGGTCGTTCAAAATGGAAAATATTCTAGACCTAAAAATCTAGCACAGATGAGTTCATGAGCTCTAATGAGGCCTTTGAACCAGAGAAAGGGATTTGTTGGTACCGAGGATGGGCACAAAACAACTACCGCATGAACACATGTTCTCTTTGGATCAAGAAGAAGCCGTAGTGGAAGAACTACAAGGAAACCGTGATGAACTATGAAGAACACGCAGAAACCTAGAAACCCTAATGCGGATCTGAGGAGCAGGAAGGTGAGCACTTACAACCACAGATCTTCTGCGGAGGTCGCCGCCGTTCTCTGGACCGATTCGGGTTGATGCAGCGGCCAAGGTCGACGGAGACAGAGGTGAAGCGCGACGACGGCGGAGCTCGAGCAGCGGGAGGGTTGCGAGAGGAAGAAGAAAAATAAGAGAGAAGAATGAGAAAGACCGGGGCGTGCCTATTTATAAGGGGATAAGCAAACAGGCGGGCACGGAAATCAAGGAAGACCCAAATAAAGACTATCCAACTAAACGGACGCCTCGATTCTCGGAAGACATTAAAAGATAAAGATCCGTTGAGGATGACGTCATAACAGTTTTTTGTGTTTTCAGAAGATGACGTCATGGCGGGTTATAGAATTTTTACAGAGATAGGAAGATGGATTTCATCTAAGTATTGAAGATTGACCAGGAACAAAGTTCAAAGTCAACCTGGGGCCTAATGTTGGGAATATAGCTACTAGGTAAGACCCGCCCGGGAGGGGCCGGGTCAACCCCAACGACGGGTTACAAAAGAAGCCCAATAGTATTCAAGGCTACAGTTTATTAAGACTTGTAGAAGGCTTAAGCCCAGGGGCGGCTTAAGGCCCAATAGTGTAAACCGCCGTATGTAAAGAAAGACTTGTAAAGAAAGGCATACAAAGAAGTCACCGAGCCGGACAAGTTTTGTAAACCGGCCGGGACTCTGTAGGCCGCCAGGCGTCAACCCGTGTATATAAGGGGACGACCCGGTGGCGGCTTAGGGCAAGAAACAAGAGATTGATAACCAAGCCGGCGGATTAGCCTCTTGGTGATCGAAACCCCAGCAATTCCAACACAACTAGACATAGGCTTTTACCTTCATCGTAAGGGGTCGAACTAGTATAAAACCTCTCGTGTCCTTTGTCCCGATTAACCCCTTTAAGCTTCCTAGTTGCGATGGCCCTACGACTAAGTCCTTTTGCTAGGACATCTGCCGTGACAATTCCACGACAGTGACCGAATGTTGTTCGGAGTCTTGGATGAGATCACTGACATGACGAGGAGTCTTAAAATGGTCGAGATGTAAAGATTGATATATAGGACGATGATATTCAGACACTAGAAGTGTTTCGGAGTGTACCGGGTAGTCATCGAAGTACCGGAGGGGATACCGGACACCCCGGAAGGTTAGTGGGCCTTTTGGGCCATTAGAGGGGAGCACACCAGCCCACAAGGGGCTGGCGCACCCCCATGGCAGCCGCCCAAGTGGGGAAAGGAAAGGGAGGAGGATTCGGCCTCCCCTTCCTTCCTCTCCCTCTTTCCTCCCCTCCTCCGACAAATATGGCAGGAGGGAGGGGGGCAAGGGCAGGAGCCCAAGTAGGATTCAAACCTACTTGGGGCGCCCCTTGGCCTCTCCCCTCTCCCTCCCACCTACATATATGTGGGAGGGGGGCGCCTAGCACACCCAGAACAATTGCTTAGCCGTGTGCGGCGCCCCTTCACCGTTTACACCCTCGATCATATTTTCGTAGTGCTTAGGCGAAGCCCTCCGGAGATCACTTCATCATCACCGTCATCACGCCGTCGTGCTACCGGAACTCATCCACTACCTCGCCGTTTTGCTGGATCAAGGAGGCGGAGGACGTCACCGAGTTGAACGTGTGCAGAAGCGGAGGTGTCGTACGTTCGGTACTTGATCGGTTGGAGCGCTAAGAAGTTCGACTACATCAACCGCGTTGTTAAACGCTTCCGCTTACGGTCTACGAGGGTACGTAGACACACTCTCCCCTTTCATTGCTATGCATCTTCATGAATAGATCTTGCGTGTGTGTAGATTTTTTTTTTGTTTTCCATGCAACGTTTTCCAACGTATATGTATTGTGCTTTGTATGAATCTAGTGTTTGTCTGGCTTGGCAAACTTTTTTGACTTTTGGTCGTGTACATGTGAATGCAAAAGCTAGGGAAACTCTTTGCGTTGGGCTGCAACCGCCTTAATTCGGCAAGAAAATAAGATCTACCATTATCACAGGAATATAGAATGAACCAGGCAAACTAATAGCACCATCGAAATTGAAGGAGTAAAACCAAAATGTGAATGAGAAGAAGAAAAAAAAGACAAAATTCTCTGGAATCAGCAAACAAGGAATAAAGTCATCTTTACATGAAAAATCCTTGGGGGTGCCAAATAAAATCCCACTACAATTTTGGCTTTTGTGAGACGCGGAAAATGTGATAGCACACATGGATGGACCGTGGGCAAGAAAAGATGATGTCACACACTATATACACTAATAATGTCAAAAGATGGAGCAAACGGTCCAAGCAAGCCGCGTAGGTGCCAAAACCCTTCCAACACGGCGTCCGTGACCATAGCAAAGGACTCTATCCTTCTCCCCTTGCGCCTCCGGTGTTCCAAATTCCAAATTCCAAAACCCACCCCCGAGGCGAGGAAAGGCACCGCACCCTCCTCGCGATACAAAAGGCGCAGAGAGAAAGTGAGGAGCGGCCCCCGTACCGCATCCCACCACCCCGGCCCGAACCCCTGCACGCCGCAACCGCCCGCCCGCCCGCCTGCCTGCCCGGCTGCGATGATCCAGCTCCTCTTCACCTTGCTGGGCGCGGAGGCGGGCGTGGCGGCCGTCCTGCTCTTCAAGACGCCGCTGCGGAAGCTGGCGATGCTCGCGCTCGACCGCCTCAAGCGCGGCCGGGCCCCCGTCATGGTGCGCACCGTCGCCGCCACCGTCCTCGTCGTCCTCGCCTCCAGCCTCCACAGCATGGCCAAGATCCACGGCCACGCCGGCGCCGGCGAGCTCGACGCGCCCGGCGCGCTCAGCCCCACCGACCAGGTCCTCCTCGCCCGCCACCTCCTCGAGGCCTCCCTCATGGGTACGTGTGCCTGCCTAGGGGACCGACCGGTCCCCTCTTCTTGTCTATTTTCCTCGCTTTGATTCGGTCGATCGTCCAGATGTCCCCGGTTTCTTGAATTTAGACGAGCACGTATGGCTTGATTTCGCTCTAGCGCATCGCAACATTCCGTTGATTTTAGTCTGATGATGAGTTGTTCAATCATGCTATGAAAGGTTAATAAGTACTAATTTATTAGCTGCATTTGTCTAAGATTCCGGTGTAATCTTAGTAGTACGATTTAATGATATATGGTATGGAGCAAAAGATTTCCTCATAGTACCTTACTTTATGCTCAGTATCTGTAGTTTAATGTTATAGAGTAAAACCCATTATATCTTACTTCATGCTCCGTACCTGTAATGTAATTTTCTGATTACTGTTCAATTGAGTTATAGATATAGTGTCTGCAGTAAAATTGTTTATCGCATAATTAGAAGTAGGAAGGTAGGGTGTCTTTTACCCAGATGGGTTAACCTTTTGGGGTTCGCCATTTGCCCCCCTTTCAAGTTAACTGTCTTATTTCTCTGCTATAATTTATGTACTAGACATTATAGTATTCATAAATTCACTCGGTGGTCTTGAAACCAATGTCATATTTACAAAATTATTTTGTTCCACTTCTCAAACTATTATGCTCTGACTTGTTAAGATGTACTGGGAACTTTGTATGGCCTAAGTATTCAAGAAAGTGAGGCAACTTATCAGCTGTGATAATATTTCTTATCATACCCTTGTTTAATAAGCCATTGATGATTCTGTTTAGGAAGTAGGATCGTACATAGGACAAAGCTTATGCTGCTCAGGCCGTTTGTGTTATATGCATACTATTTGCTGTTTGTGCTATATCCCTACTATTTTATGGGTATATTTAGGAGCGTTCTCATACAACCTGTGATTTTTATGCAGTGTTCAGTTTGGCCTGAAATCTTTTGTGATTACCCTGATAGCAAATGCAAAAACAAATTATGGCATCTATTATACCTGATGTATTGACATTTATGCTATTTTGGTTTTTTGGGTGCTTTGCCTTTTTCATATATTAAATCCTTGGAAAAAATTCACATTATTTGATTTATTTTCATCAACTATTCTTCTTGTTCCAAGTGACTTGATCTTTTGCCAGAGGTGATGAATGACACAGCTTTCGCTTTGCTCTTGAAAGTTGTTCTGTTCTGGTACACCCATCTCATTATTTGGATGATGGGGTCCCTAGAGTTGGGGGGCTAATTTGACCGGCCTAATTCGTACTATGATTCTTAAAGATTCAGACGTGAGTTGATTAGATCATGCAACACCCAACCACTGAAGTTATATCTAGGAGACACGGACCTCAACATCATTAAGTGGAAGTTTTATAGGACGACTTTCCTCTTATACTTGTCCTGTATCTGATATTTGTGTTTGCTCCGGGACAGTTCATTGGTGGAGTGGGATCTTGATCACTCCTATTCAAGCATTTATTGTCAGTTTCTCTATTAGTTTTTGCAATTCCAATTTTTTGCCTTCATTAGCTATTTAGTCCTGAAACTAACAAACTTGTGTACATTTAAGAAGTCGTAAAAACATTACAATAACATTTTTTAATAAGTAGGTTGTTCAAGATAAAAACATGGGGAGGATTTGCTCTTTTATCATATTAAAACCTTCTACATACAGTAGAAGCGACCAGGTGAGATACCAGAATTCTGATGCTGACAGGAGTTGAATCCTGATCAGCAGGAATCTGCTACTGCGATCCTGGGTTATTGCTCAGTTGTCCTCTTTTTCATTCTTTTAATAGTGAGAGTGTAGTCCCCGCTAAAAAAAGAGTGTAGTCCAGTCCAGGGGGCGGGCCAGGATCAGTGGGCTGAACTGGGCCAGAGTGTGCTCTCTCCAGGATTCGGTATTTTTTGGGCCAAACATTGCACATCTCTCTGCTGTACTTGGGCTGGGCCGGGGCTATATTTGTGATGTTATCTTTTGTTGCCTGTGGCGTTGCCAAAACACCTTGTTATGGCCCAACTTTTATGTGGTTGATCTTATGTTTGTTATATTATTTTTCTTTATTATTTTTGAACAAGTCTTTCATTCTTTTCAATCTTTTGAGGTTTCTTACAGTGAAAATAGACTTTTATATTCTGTCAACAGCCAAGTAAGCCAGTGGATCGGTTGCTTCAGAAAAATTATCCATAATTTTTAATCCTCAAAAAGGGATTTCTCTTGACTTCCCTCTTTGTGATTCATCTTGGTTTGATGTAACACAGCAGCATGTTTCTGGATGCATATGACATTCTTGTATTAAATTACAGAGTAACATCTTTTTATGTTCATGTGGATTTTAGTGTCCAAATTCAGGGATTTTCTCAGAATGCTGTTCCACCTGAGGTCTTTAGCACATTAGTGTTTTGTTTAGCCATTGGTAGTTTCGTGATAAAAATATCATTTATAATGTGATATATTGTTTTGTTGGAGAGAGTTTAGTCCGTGTCTGGTTCTAAGTCGAGTCGAATCTACATTTTGGTCCGAGTCACACAGTATTAACCCACTTCTTACTTGTTTCAGGATACATTTTATTCCTTGCTCTCGTCATTGACCGGCTACACAGCTACATCAGAGAGATGCGAGGGCTGAAGAAGAACCTGGAGGCTGTGTCGAAGCAGAACAAGACCTTAGAAGAAGCAAAATCTGGAAGGTCCGACGAGAGCAAGCCACACCACAACGACATTGCTTCGCTGAACGAGGAGATCAAGAAGCTGAAGCGGCAACTGAAAGAAAAGGCGGAGGAGGCCAAGGATGCAGAGGCCAAAGCACTAGCTGCCCAGACGCAGTCTGAAGGTCTTGCGCGCAAATATGACCGCCTGCTGGAGGACAACAAGCATCTCCATGACCAGCTGCAGTCAGGAGACATCCCGCTGTCGCGTTCGGATGGCAAGAAGAATGCCTAAGTTGTGGTTGGTCCTCATCAAGCTAGGTAAACCTACATTTTGTCCATGACATAGTCATCATAGTGTAAGTTTGGATGACAGGTCAATTCTTACTCTTTTTTGCTGTGCTGTCTACCAGTCGGAAACTCCTGCAAGCCTGAAGACAGTTGCGAGATGAAAATGACGTCGGTTACTGATAATCAGCCATCGGAGTAGTACCATCTTTACATAAATGTTCTGGTACTGTGTACCAGAACGCAAAAATATCACTCAACCTCTTACAGCCAGGTTAGCCGAGACTATGCGAAGATGCTCGCCTGTAAACATCTGATGGTGTTCGACTGAATGTTCTTAGTCTGATCAAAGTCGTAGTTAGAACATGAGAGGTATTCATATCTCGACAAATCTGGCTGCTGGTTGTCTTCGCCATCGACTTACTTGTCCAAACATAGAGAAGCCGTCATTGAACTCTGGTTACCCTTTCATAAATTTCGACAAAACTTGGACAACAAATAACTTGTCTATAACAGTAGCGGGTAAGCCTGAATCCTGGCAACGATATGCTGGTGGCAGGTTCTACCATTTCAATCATTAATCAGTTCCGAAGCGTAATTTGATATAATGGGACGGAGTCATTAGCGGAACAAAGTTAGATATACGTGCACACCGCGTATGTTAGACGGAAATCTCTCATCAAAGGTGCATGGATCACTACGACGACGTACCACGGTACCAGCAATGAGACGAGACTTCATGCCATGGCGCATCACGGCCGGTCACGACAAGATCTCATCGCACACACGCCAAGATCTGTAGCCATGATGACCCAATCTCCACTGCGTCCGTATCCACGTCCTTTACGGATTCGGGCGTAGGTCCATACACACATATTATCCATTTTCAAGGTAATGATATATGCTCATACAAGGCGACGGCTTTTCGACCCATGCCCTTTCCTTCTAAAGCTCGGCGGTCTTCCTTCTTGCCTTGAAAGGAAATTCTCCGATATCCTGCTGCCGGGCCCGCAGGGCAGTGGGACCCGGATGAAATATGATACGCCCAAGATCTCTCAGCTGCGAGTGAGGCGTGCCCAGTATTTTTCTCACGAGTTGATACGAACTTTGGGCACGCAGAGATCTTCCATGGGAATGCACGTGCAAAATGAGACATGATGGGCGTTGCTTCTTTTTCTGCTGGTGGTTGTTGGTGAGTGGAAGACGACTAGCTATTAGCTTGTCGGTTGCAATTGTGCTAACAGTCTTGATCACACCATCTAAAAAAACAAGACTTGGTCACAGGGCGTTGAACCCATCTTGTACCATATTGCTGTTTCCCGTGAATTCTGTTGTACTCCCTCTGTAAACTAATATAAAAGCGTTTAGATTACTAAAGTAGTGATCTAAATGCTCTTATATTAGTTTACGGAGGGAGTACCATATTGCTCTTTTTTTTCTCGTTTATATCTATCGCGTGAAATGCATGTGTGAATGCTCATGTACATGTCCGTTAGTTGTGTAGGACGGGTTCGAGTGGAACATGTAGAGGACAAAAACCGAGAAGAGAAGCGTGTTTAGGAATTGATCACAATGTGTTGCTGCTTTTTTCGAGGAGGTGACAACGTGTTATTCACATTGTTTAATTATTTAGTATCTTTGCGTTGCATTTTCAAATTATCCTGGCCACTTTATTATAGGAATTTCAAATTATTTTAACCTCCAAAGTAAGATTAGAGCCCGGGAGACACTCCTTGGGTCCAAACCATTCGGTTTTGACATGCTATACACCTCACAAAATCGGTGTAGAAGACCATCCTCTCCTAAATCTTTCTAGTTTTAGATGGTGTAGCACCCACATGATCGAAACATTTCTTCAACCGCATTGCTATCTACACATTTGTGTGGAACATCTGAAAGAGAGAGATAGAAAAACCTACCAAACACTTTAGCCGTGGCTTCTTTGACAAGGGACATGACCAACCTTCCCTGGCAGTGGCGGAGCCAGGAAAATGGGACGAGGAGGGCCAAGTGTTCTTAAGTCTTGTTGGGGAGGGCCATTCCATGAAAATGCATCATTTTAGCAAAAAAAGAAAAAAAATCGTTGTTCACATTAATGCTAGGCTTAAATAGGTGACATTAGGTGTGGTGGGGGTTGCTGGTCCCCTCTGTCTCTGCCAACGTTCCCTGGTTTGGCCCTTTGGCCTCTCGGTTGTCATGTGTGTTATGTTTTGATTATCCAGGCGGCCAGTTTTTACTTACATGCTCACTCATCATTTTTATTCTCTTGTTGTTGCCTTGCCCCATGGCTTCTGTCTACTTCAAACCTTCACTTTCACTCCTTCCTTTCGTGGAAAATGAAAACCACTGACACATACTGCACTTGCATTAGACTTGTAGGACTCTCAAATCTAAGAAAGCTAATATGGAAAAGAACATAGGTTTATCAAGGAAACATATTATGGAGAAACTACATCAAATTCAACAACAAAAATGCACACATGATAGTGCCAATGTCAGCATTGTAAACTGAGACATGAGAACCCGTCAGTAGCAGTAGAGGATACACGGTCTTTTTAATAGATGGGGCAACTTGGCATATTTAATATTTCCTGTACAAGAATAAGCTTGACACCAATGGCGAAGGCTTTTAGTCCGAAGATCTACTATCTGCAAATTTTCCGAAAATTTGGGTAAGGCTTGTCCCACCTAGACCACCCACTGGAACTCATGGTGGGCCTCTGTCCAACATGGTGCCATCATGTCCTAAAATGATCCCGTGGTTGGGGAAAAAAATACATTTTCATAAAAATTTAATTGGACTCTCACAATATAAAGGGAATTTGAAAATTCCATTGTCTGGAGTGGACTACAACAGTCGGGCTAGTGTGGTCCGCAAAAATGGTCTAAACCGGAGTAGGTATGACAATTAAACTTGAGAGTGAACATATATAGCACATTCCTTAAAATTGCGCAATTGATGGTGCAATCGAATCTAACACCGAGAGGAAAGGGGATCTCAGGCCTCGCGTTGTCATTTTGGTTGGGTTCTCTGGTCCTAGAACCAATTTTGATGCATTTTGTGTTTTTGCGCTTTAATGTTCTAGTTGACCTGTCCTGTTCTCATACACCACTCGTGCACGTACCACCACTTAATGCTCCAAGAACATGAGGTTGAGGCTAGTCAGTCACATGTATACACACGTATCCAAGCTGGTTGGGCGAAACGTGCCGAACCTAGCTAGTAGTCCAGTTCAACAGGAGGCCGTGGACCTCACTTGAATTGAGCCAGCAAACACCGATGACCGATCGATCACAGTCCCACCACCCAACATTTCATCGGCCAACCAACGAACATATGTGGCTCACACAGTCCTGTGACCATTAACCAACAACCGCGTGCCTCTCTCACAGACTCACACGAGTGGGCTAATTAAGCCAACCAATTGATCCATCCATCTACTAATCTAGGTATAACACAGCGATAGCTAGCTAGCCCGGCGACAGCAATATGATGCGCATCTGCGTGCCGTCGCTTGCAAGCCAACAATCAACGCTACGGCATGCAGGCATTGCATTGCCCACTTGTAGCTTTCCGCCCTCCCAACAACTGCATGCGTCCGACTCGGGCAGCTAGCAAGCCTTCCATCGAAAGGGAAAAAGAACGACGGAGAGGTACGTTGCTATCACAAGAAAGGCATATTCCCAGACGATCCAGCACTAGCGTTGCAGGGGACGACGATCGGCGCACGCACGCATGGCTCGGCTGCATGGTTCTTTTCGCCCGCACCAACAAGGCTTCGCTTATGCACGTCTTTTCTTTTTTACTTTACGTACGTATTTGTTTTTTTAACTCAGTACAAACGCAAGCGCTCATATACACGCATACATTCACCTCTATGAACGCGCACATACACACCCTACCCCTATGAGCACCTTCGAAAGACTGAGCCGGCATATCATTTTGAAATTTACGAAGTCACCGTAGGCACCTCGTCGTCGACGGGAACGTCACCTTTCACTGAATGTGCATCGCCGGAAATCCTGAAATAATTACAGGAATAAATGCGTGCACCAGAATTTTAACCCTGATGGGCTGGAGATACCACAGTCCCTCTAATTATTCAACCACAGGTTGGTTCGCTACGTATTTGTTTTTAGATTGGTCGATCAGCATCAAGTTTCTGCATGCATTGAAGGGATTTAGGCCCTGTTTGGTTACATGGATTAGATTAGAAAATGTCTCTTTTAGTCCCTATGTAATCAAATAGGAGGGACTTTTTTTTTAAGAGACTAGAAAAAAACTTTACTGGAGGATCTTTTTTCTTTAGTCCCTATGACTAAAAAGAGTCTAGTCTTTTGCAACCAAACACCCCTTTATTCTTAATATATGGATGTGTACATCTTGTGACGCAGAGGCCGGGTAATCCCCTTTCGAGGGAAAAATAATCCGACAATATGACATGAAGTTTTTGCATTCCTTGAAATCGGTTGCTCTTCCTTGTTCTGATTGTCGGTAACACGGCATGATATACAAAAGTGGTACTCCCTATAATCCAAATTAATTGACGTAACTTTTATACAATGTATATTTTATGTTGTATAGAGGTTGCGCCAATTAATTTGAATTGGAGGGATTACTATTGTATGACCGGGATTACCCCATTGATCACTGTTTCCGGATCTGGCCATTGTTCGATGGGTCGATCTGTATATAGTTGTAGGAGTTCACAGATTACAAGCCGTCTTTATGCACGTGAAAGAACAGCTGTGAACGTCGTGAGGCCAAATTGCCAATGGAGGCA
Source organism: Triticum urartu (assembly GCF_056163025.1). NCBI lineage: Eukaryota > Viridiplantae > Streptophyta > Magnoliopsida > Poales > Poaceae > Triticum > Triticum urartu. The sequence continues at coordinate 501,750,501 of NC_141879.1, read as the reverse complement.
GGAGCTAATATGTACAGCGCAGGCAGTAGATAGCCAGCCGTACGTGCGTGCTCAAAGCCTCAAAGGAACGAGGCCATCTCATCCCCAGCTGTTGTTAGCGAGACAGAGCTCTAATGGTCCTTGGCTCCTTGCTGTTCGCTGCTAGCATCCACAGCTCACACCAGTAGTTTCATGCCAACCTTACGTGCATGCATTTCTATTTAATCAACCTCCTCCTTTTCCTAGCGGCGGAGCTAGCAAATTGTCAAAGCCTGGGAACACCACAAGTTAAAATGCTTCACTTAGAGCTACCAAGAATCACAAGTATCACACATTTAGGTATAGTTGTAAGCAGAACTATTAGATACAATAATATTAAGAGAAACTTCACAAACCTAAAATTTGAATAAGTCCAACTAGAAATGGCACGATCAACATTTAATTGCAGAATTTCTCTGTAAATTACGGAGAATAGCTCATGTAGTTGTCACATGCCACTGATAGCCCTTGCCATCGCTGGTCTGGTCTGATGCTACTTGCAGCCTTGTGATTCTTTTTTTTGAAAGATCTAACACTGCTGGCATTCATATATTAGGCAGGAAGCAATGGGAAAAACAAATACATGGCGTAGATCCTAGGATCATAGGGTCAGAAAGAACTGAAAATTACATTAGCCAATTCTTGTCGGAGGCTGTGCGAAGGGTAGTTCTAGACATCGTGCTCCTGCTTGGCGCCATAATTGAATGGCACGACGGCTTGCTGCCACCATGTCGCTGGCCAGCACCTGCTTTGCCCGAAAAATACAGTTGTTTCGCTCGAGCCATATCTCCCAGAGCACCAACAGGATGACAGACTTGATCCCCTTCCGGCCTTCTCCTGGTGTGGCAGCGACGATTGCTTCGACAATGCCAGTCACCCTGTCAATGCAGCTCCACGTTACCGGGCTCGCTGCTCCGCAGCCGGTCTAGGTTGCCAGTGTCTCCCAAACCTTCCTGGCGATCGAGCAGCGCCTGAACAAATGCACCAAGCATTCCAGACTTCTGAAATAGAAATGGCAGAAGTACCCGTTGCTCCAGTCGCGTCTTTGCAATCTATCGTTGCACCATAATCTGTTGAGGTGCAGAAGCCAGCCGAACACCTTCAGTTTCCTCGGGGCCCAGGTGTCCCATATCAGGCCTTTGAATCATGATCTCTGCATGCCCTGGAATTGTGCCTGGTAGGCAGAGGCAGCAGAATAGATGCCATTGCCAGTCCAGTTCCATCGAATGTCGTCTTCGGCCTCTAGCTTTAAGCTCGTCCTAGCTCCAGCTATCAGTCGTGCCATAGACAGGAAATCATGCAGCAGAGGGGTAGTGTCACCATGTGCCAGGTCTTTGATCCAGATATCGTCAAACAGAGCAGCTCTAACTAATCTTGTCTTCCGCCGGGAGTGCTTGAAGAGCCTAGGAAAAGCAGTCCTAAGGGGTTGCCCATTAACCGAAGAGCAGGTCCAGAATCTGGCTCGTTCACCATTGCCAATAGAGATCACTATCACCGCATTGAAAATGACTCCATTCCAACCCAAGCACGCTGAGGGTTCTTCCATGCGTGCCATAGCCATCTAAGCCGCAGCACTCTGTTGAACTTCTGCGGGTCGAGGATGCCAAGGCCGCCGTAATCAATCGGGGTGCACACCTTGGCCCAACTAACTTTGCATTTTCCCCCGGTCATCTCCTCATCATGCGCCCAAAGGAATCGTGTTCTCGATTTGTCGGCCTCCCTCAGTAGCTTCTTCAGGACTCGGAGAGCGGTGAGGGTGAAAGTTGGCGGAGAGGTCAGGACCGCACAAACAAGTACATGAAGCCATGCAATGGACATGAGCTTCAACTTCCAGCCTTCCAGTCGAGCTCGGATGCGATCGATCACAAACCGGAGGTGCACCAACTTGATTCTCGATGGTGTGATTGGCAATCCAAGGTAAGTTATTGGGAATTGCTTGGTCGGCCCTCCAAAATTCCGTAGAACCTCGGCCACGTTGATATCCTCATAGCGAATGGGCGTTGCAGTTGACTTGCTAAGATTAATCCCGAGTCCCGCTGCCTCCCCAAAATCGTGGAAAATGCTCATGAGAGCCTCAATCTCTTCGGCAATCGGGTTAGCAAAGAGGACGACATCGTCTGCATAAAGACTGACACGAAGTTTCAGCTCCCGACCCGGCAGGGGGTTGATCAGATTTCTCTTAGTTGCCAACTGCAGCAGACGGTGCAACGGGTCAATTACGAGGATGAACAACAGCGGGGAAAGGGGGTCTCCCTGCCGCAAGCCTCGCTGGTGCAGCGGCTCCACGCTCGGCACTCCATTGAGCATGATGGCCGAGCTTGAGGAGGACAACAATAAGGCAATCCAATCCCTCCATCTAGCACTAAATCCAAGGTTCTGTAACGACTCAAGCAGGTACTCCCAGGATACCCTGTCAAAAGCACGAGTGATATCAAGCTTCAGTGGAACAACCGGTGTTTTCCTTCTGTGCAGCAGCTTGACTCCATTGTGCACATACATGAATGCATTTTGATTCCAGAAAGGCAGTCTGTGCTGGAGAAATAATGTCGTTGATCACTCTGGATAGTCTAATGGAGAGGACTTTAGCAACGAGCTTGGCTATGGAATGTATAAGGCTGATTGGCCGGTAGTCAGCACCATCTTTCTTAGGTAGCAAAGTCACTAGGGCCGTGTTTAACTCACTGAAGCCCTGACCCGCCAAGCAGCAAAACTGCTCAAAAGCCAGCATGATATCGTCCTTGATGAGGCCCCAACATGCCATGAAGAAAATGCCACTAAAACCATCAGGACCGGGGGCTCTGCCAGTCGGCGAATCTTTGATAGCGGCCGAGACTTCATCGTCAATGGATTGTCAAGCCCAGCTGCTGGAACCCTGGGGAGCTACATCTGTTGCCAGTCCAAGGTCCTTCTATGCGGCGCCCACCCGCCCAAAATTGCAGCAAAATGGTCATCAATCACCCTGGCCTTGTCCTCGTGAGCTAGCATGAGCCGCCCCTGGTGTTGAATGGACTGTATGAAATTTTTGCGGCGCTCGGATACCAGTTTGGCATGAAAAAACTTCAGTTTTGCATCCCCAAGCCGCAAACCTCGCACCCTGGCTGCCTGCTTCTTACAGGCCTTCTTACCTGCCTACTTCTAAGGCAATGATTATGAAATATAGGCATCACGTCCGTGTCAAGTAGACCGAAACGATTCTGCATCTACTACTATTACTACACACATAGACCGACTCCTGTGTGCATCTAGAGTATTAAGTTCATGAAGAACAGAGTAACGCATTAAGTAAGATGACATGATGTAGAGGAATAAACTCAAGCAATATGATGTAAACCCCCATCTTTTTATCCTTGATGGCAACAATACAATACATGCCTTGTTGCGCCTACTATCACTCGAAGAGGACACCGCAAGATTGAACCCAAAGCTAAGCACTTCTCCCATTGCAAGAAAAACCAATCTAGTTGGCCAAACCAAACCGATAGTTCGAAGAGAATTACAAAGATATCAAATCATGCATAAAATAATTCAGAGAAGATTCAAATAATATTCATAGATAATTTGATCATAAATCCACAATTCATCGGATCTCGACAAACACACCGCAAAGGAAGATTACATCGGATAGATCTCCAAGAACATCGAGGAGAACATGGTATTGAGAATCAAAGAGAGAGAAGAAGCCATCTAGGTACTAGCTATGGACCCGTAGGTCTGAGGTAAACTACTCACGCTTCATCGGAAGGGCAATAGAGTTGATGTAGAAGCCCTTCGTGATCGAATCCCCCTCTGGCAGGATGCCGAAAAAGGCTCCTAGATGGGATCTCATGGGAACAAAAGGTTGAGGCGGTGGAAAAGTGTTTTCGTGGATGCTTCTGGTGGTTTGGGAATATATGTGAATATATAGGAGGAAGATCTAGGTCAGGGGGTCACCGAGGGGCCCACAAGAAAGGGGGGCGCGCCCAGGTGTCTTCTGACTTGCACTCCAAGTCTCCCAGGTGTCTTCTGGTCCAAGAAAAATCATCGCGAAGGTTTTATTCCGTTTGGTATTCCTTTTCTGCGAAACTCAAAAATAAGGAAAAAACAGAAACTGACACAGAGCTCTAGGTTAATAGGTTAGTCCCAAAAAATAATAGTATAAAATAGCATATTAATGCATATAAAACATCCAAAACAGATAATATAATAGCATGGAACAATCAAAAATTATAGATACGTTGGAGACGTATCACAACGTAACTGGGTGATTATAAATATGCTCTATAGGTATCCTCGAAGGTGTTTGTTGATTTGGCATAGATCGATATTAGGATTTGTCACTCCAAGTATAGGAGAGGTGAAGGGGAACGTAGTATTTCAAAAAAAATCCTACGATCACGCAAGATCTATCTAGGAGAAGCATAGCAACGAGCGGGGAGAGTGTGTCCACGTACCCTCGTAGACCGAAAGCGGAAGCGTTAAGTAACGCGGCTAATGTAGTCGAACGTCTTCGCGATCCAACCGATCAAGTACCGAACGCACGACACCTCCGCGATCTGCACACGTTCAGCTCAGTGACGTCCCTCGAACTCTAGATCCAGCTGAGGCCGAGGGAGAGTTTCATCAGCACTATGGCGTGTTGACGGTGACGATGAAGTTACCGACGCAGGGCTTCGCCTAAGCACTACGACAATATGACCGAGGTGGAAATCTGTGGAGGGGGCACCGCACACGGCTAAGAAATAACCTTGTGTGTCTATGGGGTGCCCCCCTCCCCCGTATATAAAGGAGGGGGGCCGGCCGGCCTCATGGGGCGCGCCCCAAGGGGGGGAATCCTACTCCAAGGCCTCGTTTGGTTTCAAGGTTACCCCCCGGGATCCCTGCCTATTCCCCAGGCTGGGAACCCACGAGCCAACTTAGCCCTGGCCGATCCACCCGGTCATTTGGCGGCCCACGGGATATTGGTAGCCCGGCCCTTTCCACGCCTTTTCCCATGGGAGAGCCTGAAGGAAATATGCCCTACAGGCAATAATAAAGTTATTATTTATTTCCTTATATCATGATAAATGTTTATTATTCATGCTAGAATTGTATTAACCGGAACATGATACATGTGTGAATACATAAACAAACAGAGTGTCACTAGTATGCCTCTACTTGACTAGCTCGTTAATCAAAGATGGTTATGTTTCCTAACCATAGACATGAGTTGTCATTTGATTAACGGGATCACATCATTAGGAGAATGATGTGATTGACATGACCCATTCCGTTAGCTTAGTACTTGATCGTTTAGTTTGTTGCTATTGCTCTTCATGAATTATACATGTTCCTATGACTATGAGATTATATAACTCCCGTTTACCGGAGGAACACTTTGTGTGCTACCAAACGTCACAACGTAAATGGGTGATTATAAAGGTGCTCTACAGGTGTCTTCGAAGGTACTTGTTGGGTTGGCGTATTTCGAGATTAGGATTTGTCACTCCGATTGTCGGAGAGGTATCTCTGGGCCCTCTCGGTAATGCACATCACTTAAGCCTTGCAAGCATTGCAACTAATGAGTTAGTTGTGGGATGATGTATTACGGAACGAGTAAAGAGACTTGCCAGCAACGAGATTGAACTAGGTATTGAGATACCGACGATCGAATCTCGGGCAAGTAACATACCGATGACAAAGGGAACAACATATGTTGTTATGCGGTCTGACCGATAAAGATCTTTGTAGAATATGTGGGAGCCAATATGAGCATCCAGGTTCCACTATTGGTTATTGACCGGAGAAATGTCTCGGTCATGTCTACATAGTTCTCGAACCCGTAGGGTACGCACGCTTAAAGTTTCGATGACGGTTATATTATGAGTTTATGAGTTTTGATGTACCGAAGGTTGTTCAGAGTCCCGGATGTGATCACGGACATGAAGAGGAGTCTCGAAATGGTTGAGACATGAAGATTGATATATTGGAAGCCTATATTTGGATATCGGAAGTGTTCTGGGTGAAATCGGGATTTTACCGGAGTACCGAGGGGTTACCGGAACCCCCCGGGGGCTTAATGGGCCATAGTGGACCTTTGTGGAGAAGAGGAGAGGCGGCCAGGGCAGGGCCGCGCGCCCCTCCCCCCTAGTCCGAATAGGACAAGGAGAGGGGGCGGCGCCCCCCTTTCCTTCCTCTCTCCCTCCTCTTTCCCCCTCCACTCCTAATCCAACAAGGAAAAGGGAGGGAGTCCTACTCCCAGTGGGAGTAGGACTCCTCCTGGCTCGCCCCTCCTGGCCGGCCGCACCTCCCCCCTTGCTCCTTTATATACTGGAGCAGGGGGCTCCTAGAGACACAACAATTGATCGTTTGATCTTTTAGCTGTGTGCGGTGCCCCCCTCCACAATAGTCCACCTCGATAATACTGTGGCAGTGCTTAGGCGATGCCCTGCGTCGGTAGAACATCATCATCGTCACCACGCCATCGTGCTGACGAAACTCTAGCTCAAACACTCGGCTGGATTGGAGTTCGAGGGACATCATCGGGATGAACGTGTGCTGAACTCGGAGGTGCCGTGCGTTCGGTACTTGATCGGACGGATCGTGAAGATGTATGACTACATCAACCGCGTTGTGCTAACGCTTCCGCTTTCGGTCTACGAGAGTACGTGGACAACACTCTCCCCTCTCATTGCTATGCATCACCATGATCTTGCGTGTGCGTAGGATTTTTTTTGAAATTACAACGTTCCCCAACAGTGGCATCCGAGCCAGGTTTTATGCGTTGATGTTATATGCACGAGTAGAACACAAGTGAGTTATGGGCGATATAAGTCATACTTCTTACTAGCATGTCATACTTTGGTTCGGCGGTATTGTTGGATGAAGCGGCCCGGACCGACATTACGCGTACGCTTACGCGAGACTGGTTCTACCGACGTGCTTTGCACATAGGTGGCTGGCGGGTGTCAGTTTCTCCAACTTTAGTTGAACCGAGTGTGGCTACTCCCGGTCCTTGCGAAGGTTAAAACAACATTAACTTGACAAACTATCGTTGTGGTTTTTGATGCGTAGGTAAGAACGGTTCTTGCTAAGCCCGTAGCAGCCACATAAAACTTGCAACAACAAAGTAGAGGACGTCTAACTTGTTTTTGCAGGGCATGTTGTGATGTGATATGGTCAAAGCATGATGCTAAATTTTTTGTATGAGATGATCATGTTTTGTAACCGAGTTATCGGCAACTGGCAGGAGCCATATGGTTGTCGCTTTATTGTATGCAATGCAATCGCCCTGTAATGCTTTACTTTATCACTAAGCGGTAGCGATAGTCGTAGAAGCATAAGATTAGCGAGACGACAACGATGCTAGGATGGAGATCAAGGTGTCGCGCCGGTGACGATGGTGATCATGACGGTGCTTCGGAGATGGAGATCACAAGAACGAGATGATGATGGCCATATCATATCACTTATATTGATTGCATGTGATGTTTATCTTTTATGCATCTTATCTTGCTTTGATTGACGATAGCATTATAAGATGATGTGTCACTAAATTTCAAGATAAAAGTGTTGTCCCTGAGTATGCACCGTTGCCAAAGTTCATCGTGCACAGACACCACGTGATGATCGGGTGTGATAAACTCTACGTCCATCTACAATGGGTGCAAGCCAGTTTTGCACACGCAGAATACTCAGGTTAAACTTGACGAGCCTAGCATATGCAGATATGGCCTCGGAACACTAAGACCGAAAGGTTGAGCGTGAATCATATAGTAGATATGATCAACATAGTGATGTTCACCATTGAAAACTACTCCATTTCACATGATGATCAGTTATGGTTTAGTTGATTTGGATCACGTGATCACTTAGATGATTAGAGGGATGTCTATCTAAGTGGGAGTTCTTAAGTAATATGATTAATTGAACTTAAATTTATCATGAACTTAGTACCTGATAGTATCTTGCTTTTCTATGTTGATTGTAGCCCGTGCTGTTGTTTTGTTGAATTTTAATGCGTTCCTTGAGAAAGCAAAGTTGAAAGATGATGGTAGCAATTACACGGACTGGGTCCGTAACTAGATGATTATCCTCATTGCTGCACAGAAGAGTTACGTCCTGGATGCACCGCTAGGTGTACCACCTGCGCCAGCAACTGCAGACATTGTGAATGCCTGGCAGTCACGTGTTGATGACTACTTGATAGTTCAGTGTGCCATACTTTACGACTTAGAACCGGGACTTCAACGACGTTTTGAACGTCATGGAGCATATGAGATGTTCCAGGAATTGAAGTTAATATTTCAAAAGAATGTCCGGATTGAGAGATATGAAGTCTCCAATAAGTTCTACAGCTGCAAGATGGAGGAGAATAGCTCTATCAGTGAGCATATACTCAAGATGTCTGGGTACTGCAATCACTTAATTCAACTGGGAGTTAATCTTCCGGATGATAGCGTCATTGACAGAATTCTTCAATCACTGCCACCATGCTACAAGAGCTTCGTGATGAACTATAACATGCAAGGGAGGGATAAGACGATTCCCGAGCTCTTCGCAATGCTAAAGGCTGCGGAGGTAGAAATCAAGAAGGAGCATCAAGTGTTGATGGTCAATAAGACCACCAGTTTCAAGAAAAAGGGCAAAGGGAAGAAGGAGGGGAACTTTAAGAAGAACTGCAAGCAAGTTTCTCCTCAAGAGAAGAAACCCAAGTCTGGACCTAAGCCTGAGACTGAGTGCTTCTACTACAAGCAGACTGGTGACTGGAAGCGGAACTGCCCCAAGTATTTGGCGGATAAGAAGGATGGCAAGGTGAACAAAGGTATATGTGATATACATATGTGTACCTTACCAGAGCTCGTAGTAGCACCTGGGTATTTGATACTGGTTATGTTGCTAATATTTGCAACTCGAAACAGGGACTACAGATTAAGCGGACACTGGCTAAGGATGAGGTGACGATGCGCGTGGGAAATGGTTCCAAAGTTGATGTGATCGCCGTCGGCACGCTGCCTCTACATCTACCTTCGGGATTAATATTAGACCTAAATAATTGTTATTTGGTACCAGCGTTGAGCATGAACATTATATCTGGATCTTGTTTGATGCAAGACGGTTATTCATTTAAATCAGAGAATAATGGTTATTCTATTTATATGAATAATATCTTTTATGGTCATGCACCCTTGAAGAGTGGTCTATTTTTGATGAATCTCGATAGTAGAAATACACATATTCATAATGTTGAAGCCAAAAGATGCAGAGTTGATAATGATAGTGCAACTTATTTATGGCACTGCCATTTGGGTCATATTGGTGTAAAGCATATGAAGACACTCCATGGTGATGGACTTTTGGAATCACTTGATTATGAATCACTTGGTACTTGCGAACCATGCCTCATGGGCAAGATGACTAAAACGCCGTTCTCCGAAACTATGGAGCGAGCAACTGATTTGTTGGAGATCATACATACTGATGTATGTGGTCCAATGAATGTTGAGGCTCGCGGCGGATATCGTTATTTTCTCACCTTCATAGATGATTTAAGCAGATATGGGTATATCTTCTTAATGAAACATAAGAAAAGTTCAAAGAATTTCAGAGTGAAGTTGAAAATCATCGTAACAAGAAAATAAAGTTTCTATGATCTGATCGTGGAGGAGAATATATGAGTTACGAGTCTGGTCTACATTTGAAATAATGCGGAATAGTTTCGCAACTCACGCCACCCGGAACACCACTGCGTAATGGTGTGTCCGAACGTCGTAGTCGTACTTTACTAGATATGGTGCGATCTATGATGTCTCTTACTGATTTACCGCTATCATTTTGGGGTTATGCTTTAGAGACGGCTGTATTCACGTTAAATAGGGCACCATCGAAATCCGTTGAGACGATGCCTTATGAACTGTGGTTTGGCAAGAAACCAAAGTTGTCGTTTCTTAAAGTTTGGGGCTGCGATGCTTATGTGAAAAAGCTTCAACCTGATAAGCTCGAACCCAAATCAGATAAATGTGTCTTCATAGGATACCCAAAGGAGACTGTTGGGTACACCTTCTATCACAGATCAGAAGGCAAGACATTCGTTGCTAAGAATTGATCCTTTCTAGAGAAGTAGTTTCTCTCGAAATAAGTGAGTGGAAGGAAAGTAGAACTTGATGAGGTAACTGTACCTGCTCCCTTATTGGAAAGTAGTTCATCACAGAAACCGGTTCCTGTGACGCCTACACCAATTAGTGAGGAAGTTAATGATGATGATCATGGAACTTCAGATCAAGTTGTTACTGAACCTCGTAGGTCAACCAGAGTAAGATCCACACCAGAGTGGTACGGTAATCCTTTTCTGGAGGTTATGTTACAAGACCATGACGAACCTACGAACTATGAAGAAGCGATGGTGAGCCCAGATTCCGCAAAATGGCTTGAGGCCATGAAATCTGAGATGGGATCCATGTATGAGAACAAAGTGTGGACTTTGGTTGACTTGCCCAATGATTGGCAAGCCATTGAGAATAAATGGATCTTCAAGAAGAAGACTAACGCTGACGGTAATGTTATTGTCTATAAAGCTCGACTTGTTGCAAAAGGTTTTCGACAAGTTCAAGGGATTGACTACGATGAGAATTTCTCACCCGTAGCGATGCTTAAGTCTGTCCGAATCATGTTAGCAATTGCCGCATTTTATGATTATGAAATTTGGCAAATGGATGTCAAAACTGCATTCCTGAATGGATTTCTGGAAGAAGAGTTGTATATGATGCAACCAGAAGGTTTTGTTGATCCAAAGGGAGCGAACAAAGTGTGCAAGCTCCAGCGATCCATTTATGGACTGGTGCAAGCCTCTCGGAGTTGGAATAAACGCTTTGATAGTGTGATCAAAGCATTTGGTTTTGTACAGACTTTTGGAGAAGCCTGTATTTACAAGAAAGTGAGTGGGAGCTCTGTATCATTTCTGATATTATATGTGGATGACATATTGATGATTGGAAATGATATAGAATTTCTGGATAGCATAAAGGGATACTTGAATAAAAGTTTTTCAATGAAAGACCTCGGTGAAGCTGCTTATATATTGGGCATCAAGATCTATAGAGATCGATCAAGACGCTTAATTGGACTTTCTCAAAGCACATACCTTGACAAAGTTTTGAAGAAGTTCAAAATGGATCAAGCAAAGAAAGGGTTCTTGCCTGTGTTACAAGGTGTGAAGTTGAGTAAGACTCAATGCCCGACCACTTCAGAAGATAAAGAGAAGATGAAAGATGTTCCCTATGCTTCAGCCATAGGCTCTATCATGTATGCAATGCTGTGTACCAGACCTGATGTGTGCCTTGCTATAAGTCTAGCAGGGAGGTACCAAAGTAATCTAGGAGTGGATCACTGGACAACGGTCAAGAACATCCTGAAATACCTGAAAAGGACTAAGGATATGTTTCTCGTTTATGGAGGTGACAAAGAGCTAGTCGTAAATGGTTACGTCGATGCAAGCTTTGACACTGATCTGGACGATTGTAAATCGCAAACCGGATACGTGTTTACATTGAACGGTGGAGCTGTCAGTTGGTGCAGTTCTAAACAAAGCGTCGTAGCGGGATCTACATGTGAGGCGGAGTACATAGCTGCTTTGGAAGCATCAAATGAAGGAATCTGGATGAAGGAGTTCATATCCGATCTAGGTGTCATACCTAGTGCATCGGGTCCAATGAAAATCTTTGGTGACAATACTGGTGCAATTGCCTTGGCGAAGGAATCCAGATTTCACAAGAGAACCAAGCACATCAAGAGAAGCTTCAATTCCATCCGGGATCTAGTCCAGGTGGGAGACATAGAAATTTGCAAGATACATACAGATCTGAATGTTGCAGACCCGTTGACTAAGCCTCTTCCACGAGCAAAACATGATTAGCACCAAGACTCCATGGGTGTTAGAATCATTATTGTGCAATCTAGATTATTGACTCTAGTGCAAGTGGGAGACTGAAGGAAATATGCCCTAGAGGCAATAATAAAGATATTATTTATTTCCTTATATCATGATAAATGTTTATTATTCATCCTAGAATTGTATTATCCGGAAACATGATACATGTGTGAATACATAAACAGACAGAGTGTCACTAGTATGCCTCTACTTGACTAGGTCGTTAATCAAAGATGGTTATGTTTCCTAACCATAGACATGAGTTGTCATTTGATTAACGGGATCACATCATTAGGAGAATGATGTGATTGACATGACCCATTCCGTTAGCTTAGCACTTGATCATTTAGTTTGTTGCTATTGATTTCTTCATGACTTATACATGTTCCTATGACTATGAGATTATGCAACTCCCGTTTACCGGAGGAACACTTTATGTGCTACCAAACATCACAACGTAACTGGATGATTATAAAGGTGCTCTACAGGTGTCTCCGAAGGTACTTGTTGGGTTGGCGTATTTCGAGATTAGGATTTGTCACTCCGATTGTCGGAGAGGTATCTCTGGGCCCTCTCGGTAATGCACATCACTTAAGCCTTGCAAGCATTGCAACTAATGAGTTAGTTGCGAGATGATGTATTACGGAACGAGTAAAGAGACTTGCCGGTAACGAGATTAAACTAGGTATTGAGATACCGACGATCGAATCTCGGGCAAGTAACATACCGATGACAAAGGGAACAACGCATGTTGTTATGCGGTCTGACCAATAAAGATCTTCGTAGAATATGTGGGAGCCAATATGAGCATCCAGGTTCCTCTATTGGTTATTGACCGGAGACGTGTCTCGGTCATGTCTACATAGTTCTCGAACCCGTAGGGTCCGCATGCTTAAAGTTTCGATGATGGTTATATTATGAGTTTATGAGTTTTGATGTACCGAAGGTTGTTCAGAGTCCCGTATGTGATCGCAGACATGACGAGGAGTCTCGAAATGGTCGAGACATGAAGATTGATATATTGGAAGCCTATATTTGGATATCGGAAGTGTTCCGGGTGAAATCGGGATTTTACCGGAGTATCGACGGGTTACCGGAACCCCCCGGGGGCTTAATGGGCCATAGTGGGCCTTTGTGGAGAAGAGGAGAGGCGGCCAGGGCAGGGCCGCGCGCCCCTCCCCCCTAGTCCGAATAGGACAAGGAGAGGGGGGCGACGCCCCCCCTTTCCTTCCTCTCTCCCTCCTCTTTCCCCCTCCACTCCTAATCCAACAAGGAAAAGAGAGGGAGTCCTACTCTCGGTGTGAGTAGGACTCCTCCTGGCGCGCCCCTCCTGGCCGGCCACACCTCCCCCCTTGCTTGATTATATACGGGGGCAGGGGGCACCCTAGAGACACAACAATTGATCGTTTGATATTTTAGCCGTGTGCGGAGCCCCCTCCACCATAGTCCACCTCGATAATACTGTAGCGGTGCTTAGGCGAAGCCCTGCGTCGGTAGAACATCATCATCGTCACCACGCCATCGTGCTGACGAAACTCTCCCTCAAACACTCGGCTGGATTGGAGTTCGAGGGACGTCATCGGGTTGAACGTGTGCTGAACTCGGAGGTGCCGTGCGTTCGGTACTTGATCGGTTGGATCGTGAAGACGTACGACTACATCAACCGCGTTGTGCTAACGCTTCCGCTTTCGGTCTACGAGGGTACGTGGACAACACTCTTCCCTCTCGTTGCTATGCATCACCATGATCTTGCGTGTGCATAGGAATTTTTTTGAAATTACTACGTTCCCCAACAGAGCCTTCCACGCCTATAGTGGTCGGGGACGAAACCCTCGCTCTCTCGGTCTTGCGAACGAGAGGCGGCGGCGGCAAGATCCAAGAGCGACGCACCACCACGCTCCGCCCTCCTCCGTCCAAGGCTCCGCCCGGCAACTGGAGGTGACGCACCACCGTCTACACCTCCACGACCTGCTCCTTCGGCGGGGGCAACGGTGACCGGGGTCATCATCCTCCCTCTTCCCGGATCTCTCTGCCTCAAAGCTTCACTCATCTCCGGCGAAGACGACGGCCATAGATCATTCTCCTCTTTCTCATCAAGGTTATCCCCTCCTCCTCCTCTTCCACTCACTATTTTTCTTTTCCTTGATGATTTCTTTCCCGCTACACGCACTGACGAGCGTCTATACAGATCAAGGGAGCTCCTCTCCTGTTTGAGGTTTGTACCCCAAGTGAGCAGCTGTACTGAAGAACATGGAATGCTTTGAAGTGCTCAATCTATCCTGACCTCACAAGTGAGCACATCCATCTTTACCTCCCTGTGATGCTAATCTATATGCACAATGTTCTAGTATATTGTGAAGAGGGCAAAATTTGTTTGTAGGTGGGTTCATTCAAGGAGGTAGGATTGATGCAAAATGTTAGTTGAATGACACATGAGATGAACTATATCATAGAAAGCTCGGTGGTCACTATGGTTGTAGGTGGGATGGGTCTGTTGCTGTTTTGGTTTGGCGTGGGTAGCTGAACTTGTTCGGGTGGAAGAAGATGTTGCTTGCTAGGTTAAGATTGTTGATGGCAATAAAAAAACTAGTCAGTTTTTTTGGCGATGAAAAACTAGTTGAGTTGAGCGTGTTTGTTTTTTTGTACCCATTGTATGCTAGTTGAGTGAAGGTTGCTTGTGTAGACTATATATGCAAGTCCGATGGATACTGCTTTTGTTGCTCCTATTGGTCCCTAGTCTCTAGTTGCTGCTGTTGCGAGCAAAAATGTTTGTCTGCTCCTTCATGGATATGATGTGATGCCATTCTTTGGTTGATGAGGACTACACTTATTTTATCGATTTGTCGTTGTGGCTAGCCGGCTGGAGTTCACATCTCTTTGACTGACTGACTACAGTCGATTTGTTGCTCTATCGATTTGAGGTGTTACTACCTTGTATCGTTTGAGGTGTTACTACTGAGTCCGGTCGCATACTTGTTGTAGTTCTGTTTGTTCTTTCATTCCAACCTGTGCTACCTACTGCCAAAATTTGATCGATCCTCCTGACTGATCATTATTTTCTAGTAGGTGTTGATTTGTGGGTCTACTCTATTTAGTTATCTATATGTATCTATTCATTATTTTATCGTGTTTCAAATGCAGGTGCTCTGACATTGGAAGTTGGCTTTATCCGAAGACTTTGTGTTCAATTGCTTGGTGCCTTTTGATACGTGGGTCATTGAGAAGTTTTCACTCAGAGTAAGAAAGGTATGTGACGGAGTCATCCCTTTGACATGGTCACTGAGGAAGCTTAAATTATGCAAAACTACTGCTCTTGTGATGTTATTTTCTCTGCCTAGCATTGAAAGTGGTCTTATTTTAGTATATGAGAAAACTGATGCTCTAAATTATGTACGTAGATGTAACAATAGAAATGGTATTATCTTTGTATTCACTCCTGAGCTTCCTAGGCTCCTAGCTATTGGTTCTTTGTAGCCCATAATAGAGATGGTATTATTATTGCTTTATTTATAATTATTATCATTGTATTAATTTTGTTTTCATTGGGTTTAATAGTGATGGATTCTAGGAGAAATAAAATTATTAAGATTATCTCGCAAGAACAAGAAGAAGACGATGAACTATTTTTCCTTTTGGTTCCCGCTTTATATGCTTCCCTTTATGAGGAAAAGCATCCAGTTCACACATCATCTTTATCCAGGGTTGCAAAGGCTAAGGAAATATTAGAAGGCCACGAGAGTTGGTCTAGGGTTGAGTTTCAGATGGAACCTGAGATTTTTAAGTCTATCGCGGATTACCTTAGAGGAGAGAATCTATTGAAGGGCACGTCGTGTGTTTCTGTCGAGGAGCAATTGGCAATGTTCATGTACATGATTTCGCACAATGCTAGTAATCAAGATCTACAAAAATACTTCCAACACAGCGCAGAAACAATTCATAGGAAGATAAACAGGATTTTTGACTTAATTCCAACTCTAGCCCAACGATTTATAAGGATTCCAAGTTCACTCCAGCCCCATTCGAAGATTGTTTCGAACAATCGCTATTGGCCTTATTTCCAGGTGAACCACTACACACACATCTCCATATCCATGGAATTTTTGAAAACTTCTCCACATAGATTTCTAAACCTACCAACTTTGTTGTTTCTTTTTCAATGTGCAGAACTGCATTGGTGCTATAGATGGAACACATATCCCCGTCACTATTGCTGAAGATAAGGCCCCCCATTTAGGAATAGGAAAGGAACCCTCTCACATAATGTCATGGTTGCATGTGATTTTGATCTGAATTTCACATTTATTTCATGTAGGTGGGAAAGATCTGCATCAGATGGAGGAGTTCTTCGTTCTACTATTAGCAAGGGATTTCATGTGCCAGATGGAAAACTTTATCTCGTAGATGGTGGATATGCAAACACGCCTTCTTTTCTTGCACCATATCGAGGAGTTCGGTATCACCTGAGTGAATTTAGGAGGTGACACTCATCTAATACGGGTTATGCCGAGCATAGGGAGCTTTTCAACCATACCCATGCAATTCTCTGGAACCACATCGAAAGGAGCATTGGTGTTCTAAAAAACGTTTCCCTATCTTGAAAGTGGGAAATCACTACCCAATAGAGTCACAAATCATGATTCCGGCGGCATGTGCTATATCCCATAACATCATTAGAGCTAAAAGTGGTGATGAGGCATGGTTGGATCACCAACCACCATTAATTCCACCAGAAACATATGTTGATCTTCCAGAGGGAGATGATGTCAACCAACATCATCACAATGTGACAAACAATGGAAACACTCTTAGAGATCAGATCGCAATGCAAATGTGGGCTGATTATAACAACTAGTTAGACATGAGTTTATTTTGTAATTTTTTCCCTCACCTTTTCTTAGGTAAAGTAGTGGTAGAGAGAAATTTAACTAGTACCCCATTGTTGATTCAATAATGTAGCAATGGCAGTGCTACCTCTTGAGCACTGTGTTGGTTTTCCCCGAAGAGGAAGGGATGATGCAGCAAAGTAGCGTAAGTATTTCCCTCAATTTTTGAGAACCAAGGTATCAATATAGTAGGAGGCTACGCGCCAGTCCCTCGTACCTGCACAAAACAAATAAATCCTCGCAACCAACGCGATAAGGGGTTGTCAATCCCTACACGGCCACTTACGAGAGTGAGATCTGATAGATATGATAAGATAATATTTTTGGTATTTTTGTGATAAAGATGCAAAGTAAAATAAAAGCAAAGTAAAAAGCAAAGGAAATAACTAAGTATTGGGAGATTAATATGATGAAGATAGACCCGGGGGCCATAGGTTTCACTAGTGGCTTCTCTTGAGAGCATAAGTATTCTACGGCGGGTGAAAAAATTACTGTTGAGCAATTGACAGAATTGAGCATAGTTATGAGAATATCTAGGTATGATCATGTATATAGGCATCACGTCCGAGACAAGTAGACCGACTCCTTCCTGCATCTACTACTATTACTCCACTCATCGACCGCTATCCAGCATGCATCTAGAGTATTAAGTTAATGAAAATAGAGTAACGCCTTAAGCAAGATGACATGATGTAGAGGGATAAACTCATGCAATATGATGAAAACCCCATCTTGTTATCCTCGATGGCAACAAGACAATACGTGCCTTGCTGCCCCTAGTGTCACTGGGAAAGGACACCGCAAGATTGAACCCAAAGCTAAGCACTTCTCCCATTGCAAGAAAGATCAATCTAGTAGGCCAAACCAAACTGATAATTCAAAGAGACTTGCAAAGATAACCAATCATACATAAAAGAATTCAGAGAAGATTCAAATATTGTTCATAGATAGACTTGATCATAAACCCACAATTCATCGATCTCAACAAACACACCGCAAAAAGAAGATTACATCGAATAGATCTACACAAGAGAGGGGGAGAACATTGTATTGAGATCCAAAAAGAGAGAAGAAGCCATCTAGCTACTAACTATGGACCCGTAGGTCTGAGGTAAACTACTCACACTTCATCGGAGGGGCTATGGTGTGGATGTAGAAGCCCTTCGTGATCGATGCCCCCTCCGGCAGAGCTCTGAAACAGGCCCCAAGATGGGATCTCGTGGATACAGAAAGTTGCGGCGGTGGAATTAGGGTTTTGGCTCTGTATCTGATCGTTTGGGCGTACGTAGGTATATATAGGAGGAAGGAGTACATCGATGGAGCAACAGGGGGCCCACGAGGGTGGAGGGCGCGCCTTGGGGGGGGGGGGGTAGGCGCGCACCCCTACCTCATGGCCTCCTCTTTTGTTTCTTGACGTAGGGTCCAAGTGAAGGAAATATGCCCTAGAGGCAATAATAAAGTTATTATTTATTTCCTTATATCATGATAAATATTTATTATTCATGCTAGAATTGTATTAACCGGAAACATAATACATGTGTGAATATATAGACAAACAGAGTGTCACTAGTATGCCTCTACTTGACTAGCTCGTTAACCGAAGATGGTTATGTTTCCTAACCATAGACATGAGTTCTCATTTGATTAACAGGATCACATCATTAGGAGAATGATGTGATTGACATGACCCATTCCGTTAGCTTAGCACACGATCATTTAGTATCCTACTATTGCTTTCTTCATTACTTACACATGTTCCTATGACTATAAGATTATGCAACTCCCATTTACCGAAGGAACACTTTGTGTGCTAACAAATGTCACAACGTAACTGGGTGATTATGTATTATCCCAAATTTTCAATTTGGAATGTTATACACTAGATCATCATTGCATATCATATTTATTGCATTTTATTTATATTTATACTAGAATGTGCTAACTCAAGGACCCTCGGAGAGAGTTGGGGATTTCGTTATTTTCATATTTGAGTTGTCTCAAATTTTGAAAATAGGATCTTTTGGTTTTATTTATTTTATCTTCAATTATTTCTATTACAAAAATATGAGAGAGGGAATAAAATGACTTTCCCAAAATAAAGAAATATTGAGGATTTAATAAAAAAAATCAATTAAGATTTTATTTTGGTTTTATTTGTTATTTTATTTGAATTTAGGAAAAATGCGTGTTTTTCAAAATTGCATTTAGGCCCCAAATAAATGTTCATCCTTTGCGGCTTGATTTTAGAAGCCAGGGAAAATTTATTTCGGGATTTTTGGAGTCCGTTTAGTATTCCTTTTATTTTTTTCTCAGGAAACTATTTTAAAAAAAACGAAACCGACCTACGGGCCGTGTCCGACCCGGACACTAGGCCCGCCCGGCTTTATTAGCCGGGGAGGCCCAGCCGGACCCCCCCAAGCCCTAGCCGCCCTAGCTCCGCGCCGCCGCCGCCTTTGCCGCTGCCGCGCTGCGCCGCCCCGCCCCGCCGCCGCCGCGCCCGCGCCGCCGCCGCCCCGCCGCCGCGCCGCTGTTCGCCGGACCGCCGCCGCCGCCATTCGCCGGACAACCGGAGGTAGTTTTTTTTCTTTTTGCCCCGTTCTTTCTCGAAAAACCGTTCGGTTTTTCGACGGTTTTGTTCGTTTTTTTAGTTTCGGTTTTTTAATAGATCAGTTTTTCCGGTTTATTTTAAATAGCGAGCGTTCGTCCGTTCGTTCGTTTTTATTTTTCTGGGATTAAATCCGCGATTTTTCTGATCGCGATTTCTGATCCGATTTTCTTTTTAGTGTAACTTTTCCCTCGTTTATCGGAATCAGGCGATTCAAGCGCATGGAGTTTCGTCTCGAAACCCTATTTCCGTTTAACCAACTTAAACAAGTTTTTGCCACTGTAAAAATTGCCCTAGATCCAGAATAGTAAACGAAGCCTGTTTCTTTTGCCGTTTGTCTTTCGTTGCTTCGTTCGTTTTGATTTTTTTTGCCAACCGGAGTTCTTAAGTTGAATTTCTGGTTAGATCTCTTATTTGAGTTTTACCCGTGCATTAGTGAGTACTTATTGTATGCTTGTTTGTTTGCGATAGAGTACCCGGAGTGCGCTGCTTGTTACTTCGAATCGCTAGGTTTCCCGGATCATCAGCAAGGCAAGTAACACTTTGATCATGCTTTCCCACTACCCAGTTTTATTGCATTAGATCAATCCTTACACATTGCATGACTAGGATCTAATTAAATTGTGGGTTTGGGAAATAGTTGTGGTAGTACCTATTACCTGTTTATTATCAAACCTTTGGGAGTTACTTCTACGTTTGCTCATTATGCCATGCTATGCTAGTAGACGTGGATTGGGTGGGAGTATCCATGAGAGATGTGAGATTGTTAATTAATGGTTTATTTAAGGTGGCAACTTAAACACACATCTGGGTGGATTGAGGTACCTGTGTATTCCAGGATTGCCTGTTTTCTTTTGGACCGCCACCCAGCCTCAAAGGGATCATGAGATTATTCATGCTAGAAACTTCCGTGTGCAGCCACAAGCTATTATGGGCTCTAGCATAGTTGATTAAGTTGTGCGAACTCTTACAGTGGTAGACTAGAAGATGTAGGGGAAAGTAGGTATAACGGTCTACCCATCGTAAGGTGCTAGCGCTTCTGAAAGACTATGTCTCGGTCATCCGTCTTCTCAAACACCATGTAGTGCGAGAAACCAAACGGACACGATCGAGTCTTGTGGGGAAAAGTGCGCAAACCTCTGCAGAGTGTATAAACTAATCATTTTTAGCCGTGTCCCCGGTTATGGACATCTTGAGTATCTAGTACCTGGATTATCATGTGAATCTCAACATGTTACTATAAAATTAATTTTGATGGGTTTGTTTAATGATGATGCTTAATTGGGATTGAGAATGCTGTCAACCATTCTCAATGTTTAACAACCACCATGATAGTTACATAAATTTATTCCTTTGCGGTAGGGAAAAATTGGCTTTACGCAAAACTGTAACCATAGAGCTTTCCACCAGCCAAATATGCATATAGAATAACTGTTTCATTCCATTACTCTCTATGTGTTACATTGCCAGCATATTCCATGTGCTGACCCGTTTCGGGCTACAACGTTAATGTTGCATTCTTTTTAGACGACGATTAAGGTGTTTTGAGGTCGTGGTTCTATACTCAGTGATGCCGTTGGAGTTGATGGACTCACTTATCTTCCAAGCCTTCCGCTGTTATCGTTATTAGATGGCCTTAAGCCATATTTATTGTAATAAGTTCTCTTTTGAGACACTCGATGTAATAAGTGTGCGATTGCTACTCTGTTATAAATCCTTCAAGTACTATGTGGTGTCAGCATTACTGATCCAGGGATGACACAGGAGCACAGAGGTTGGACCGTTTGAGGTCTGGTCGCTACAAGATGGTATCAGAGCACACGCTGACTATAGGACACGACCACTAAGCTAAAGACCTAGATCACTAATCACTCTCTTCTATTTTCTGAGTCCTCATCTTTTCTATTCTTTTAGGATGGCAGATGCAATGAACAAGTTCACGCAACCGGATGAAGATACACCCTTTGGACGTCACTTGAAGGAAGTCACTAGATACCTGAACATAGGAGTACCAAGCTTCACCGGCACCTACAACGCCACTTTCCCTGAAGAAGAGCGCTGGATGATTCAAGTTCAAGTTCCAGGAAGGACGTTCATGCCAGTCACTGAGCCCATAGAGTTTTCTTTTGATGCACCAACTTGGAGTCTAGGAAAGAGCATGGCAGCTCACATCGCCATGGGACGCATTGGAGAAGTCTACCGCAATGATCTTAAGGATACTATCTACCAGATTTGTAGGCACCGAGATGAGCACTGGGAGATGATCAGTACCAGGAAGGATAGATTAGTTGCAGCTTTTATCCAGGAGAACCAGATGTGCACCGACATGATAGACCTGAAGAAGGCAAAGACAAGAATCAAGAAATTGGAGGAAGAACTCAAGGCTACACGTGAAGATTATGAAGAGGAAATTGAAGTGTTAGTGGAGAAGAATGACGATCTGATCAAGAAGATCGGAATATTTATGGGTGGCCCTACACCGGTAGAAGAAGACGAAGAACCCAAGGAGATTCGCCCAGAAGACTACATCATCATCGACGACACCGACTCAGATCCAGATGATAGCGATGATGACTACGTTGATGAAGCTGGAGCAGATATCATGGAGTCTGCAACCGAAGAATATTTCTAATAGACCACCTCATCAGTAGTAGTAGTCCACCATGTAAATATA
Source organism: Triticum urartu (assembly GCF_056163025.1). Lineage (NCBI taxonomy): Eukaryota > Viridiplantae > Streptophyta > Magnoliopsida > Poales > Poaceae > Triticum > Triticum urartu. The sequence continues at coordinate 501,728,440 of NC_141879.1, read as the reverse complement.
GTAGTCCGAGCACTTTTGCGATAGTTAGATCGATTGTACACCCTTGTTTGATTGAATGAAGTGAATTGTTTGCTTTTGCCTCATGTGCATATGGGTAGTGTTTTCTCTTTAGACCCCCTCTGTTCTTAAATCTCATCTTTTCTAAACCCTCAGATGCCTCCGAGTCGTGACCCCGGATTTCAAGGGAACAACAACAACAACCCACCACCACCACCACCATCTTTTGATCACTTAGCCCGTTTTCTTAGGCTGAATCCGCCGGTGTTTTCCAGTAGCACCGAGCCGATAGTAGCAGATGATTGGCTCCGCAAGACAGCCAGAGAGTTGACCACAGCAGGATGCATGGATGCGGAGAAGGTGAAGTTTGCCGCACATCAGCTTGAAGGACCCGCAGCATCATGGTGGGAGAATTTTACAGCCACTTTCCCTGTCGATACTGTCACATGGGACCAGTTTCAGCAGTCTTTTCGAACTGCCCATGTTTCAGCAGGAGCTATGGCCATGAAGAAGCGAAAGTTTCGCAACTTGCGCCAAGGAGGACGGACAGTTGGCCAGTATGTGGAGGACTTTAGTAAATTAGCACGTCATGCCCCAGATGACGTTGCTACGGATGCAGCTAAGCAGGAGAAGTTTTTGGAAGGACTGAATGATGAGTTGAGCATGTAGTTGATGGTAGCCACCTTCAACAACTACCAGGAGTTGGTAGATCGTGCTCTTATGATTGAAGGGAGGCAGCAGCAAATTGAGAATCGCAAGAGGAAGTATGGACAAGGGAAGCACACTTCAGGAGCTCAGCAAAAGCCACGTTTTACCCCTAGACCGGGAGGACATTTTCAGCATACCCATGGAGGAGGTAGCTCGCACAATCATAATGGCCCCAAGAATGGTAATGGGAATGGAGGAAGCAACGCCCAGAACCGCACCAACCCATCGACCCCAGCCAAGAGAGACCTGAGCCAAGTCACTTGTTTTAAGTGCCAGAAGACTGAACATTATGCCAACGAATGTCCTGAATCACAGAATGGAAATGGCAATGGAAGCTCAGGGAAGAAGCCGAACCCTTTCAACAGGGGACAGGTGAACCACGTTAACGTGGAGGAGGTTGAAGAGCAGCCGGATGCAGTAATCGGTAAGTTTTTGGTTAAGTCATTTACTGCACTCGTTCTTTTCAATACTGGTGCATCGCATTCATACATATCAAGGGGATTTGTGGATAAGTATAACCTGCCCACCAAAGTTCTTAGAACACCTATGCTAGTAAGCTCACCAGGAGCGGAGTATATGGCTAGCCAAGGATGTTTTCAAGTGCCATTAAGTATAGGTAGGCATGTGTTTCCCTCAGATTTGGTAATATTGGAATCACAAGGTTTGGATGTAATTCTGGGTATGGATTGGTTGTCGATGTATGGAGGAAACATCGATTGCGCCAGTACGTCGATCTTGCTTAACACGCCAGGAGGGAGAAGGATCAAGTATGTATCCCAACATGTGCCAAAGAGGACTCAAGCAAATTGTTTAACAGGAGTTGTGCAGGAGGAAGTACCAGTAGTGAAGGATTTCCCTGATGTATTTCCAGAAGAGTTGCCAGGCATGCCACCGGATAGAGATATTGAGTTTCTGATTGAGCTTTTGCCAGGCACAGGGCCAATATCAAAAAGACCATATAGGATGCCTGCAAAGGATTTGGTAGAAATTAAGAAGCAGATTAAGGAATAGCTGGATAAAGGATACATTCGCCCAAGTTCTTCACCTTGGGGATCGCCAGTACTTCTAGTGGAGAAGAAGGATGGATCGTTAAGGATGGTTGTTGATTATCGAGGTTTGAATGAAGTAACCATCAAGAACAAATACCCACTACCGATGATCAATGATCTGTTTGATCAATTGCAAGGAGCTAATGTATTTTCCAAGATTGATCTGCGATCAGGATACCACCAGTTGAAGATTCGGGAACAGGATATACCCAAGACGGCTTTTACCACCAGGTATGGGTTGTACGAGTATACCGTTATGTCATTTGGTCTGACTAACGCACCTGCATATTTTATGAACATGATGAACAAAGTGTTTATGGAGTTCTTGGATAAGTTCGTCGTAGTGTTCATTGATGATATCCTGGTTTACTCAAAGAATGAAGGGGAGCATAAGGAGCATTTGCGTTTGGTTCTTGGAAAGCTCAGAGAACATCAATTATATGCCAAGTTTAGCAAATGTGAGTTTTGGTTGAAAGAAGTTGGATTTCTCAAACACGTTATATCCGGAGAAGGTATAGTAGTAGATCCCACTAAAGTTGATACCGTGACCAAGTGGGAAGCACCAACCACAGTTGGAGAGATCCGGAGTTTTCTTGGACTCGCAGGATACTACCGGAGGTTTATTGAGAATTTCTCAAAGATTGCGAAGCCTATGACGGAGTTTTTGAAGAAGGATACCAAGTTCATATGGACTGAGGAATGTGAGGCTAGTTTTCAGGAGTTGAAGAAACGTTTGGTTACCTCACCAGTGTTGATTTTACCGGATCAGACCAAGGATTATGAGGTGTATTGTGATGCTTCACGACGAGGACTTGGAGCAGTGCTTATGCAGGAAGGAAGAGTTGTTTCATATGCCTCACGACAGCTTAAGCCTCATGAGTTGAATTATGCTACGCATGATTTGGAGTTAGCAGCCGTAGTGCATGCACTGAAGACTTGGAGACATTTTCTGATTGGAAACCAGTGCGAGGTGTACACGGATCATAAGAGTTTGAAGTATATTTTCACACAGAAGGAGTTGAATCTCAGACAAAGGAGATGGTTGGAGCTCATCAAGCATTATGATATGAAATTGCATTATCACCCTGGAAAGGCTAACGTAGTAGCTGACGCATTGAGCCGTAAGAGCCACGTCAACACCTTAATGACGGGATATTTACCAAGGGAGTTAGCCGAAAATCTTCGAGAGCTTTGTTTGGAAATAGTCCCAAGAGGCTATGTAGCAGCATTGGAGAGTCAGTCTACTTTGATGGATAAGATCAGAGAAGCTCAAAGGACTAACAAGGAGATTGCTTCTATTAAGGAGAAAATGAGCTATAGGATCGAAAGTATGTCTAGAGGGGGGGTGATTAGACTCCTTGACCAAATAAAAGCTTAACCTTTTCCCAATTTTAGTTCTTGGCAGATTTTAGCTATTTTAGGACAAGTCAAGCAATCATCACATAATTCAAGCAAGCATGCAAAGAGTATATTGGCAGCGGAAAGTAAAGCATGCAACTTGCAAGAATGTAAAGGGAAGGGTTTGGAGAATTCAAACGCAATTGGAGACACGGATGTTTTTCCCGTGGTTCGGATAGGTGGTGCTATCCTACATCCACGTTGATGGAGACTTCAACCCACAAAGGGTAACGGTTGCGCGAGTCCACACAGGGCTCCACCCACAAAGGGTAACGGTTGCGCGAGTCCACACAGGGCTCCACCCATGAGGGGTCCATGAAGAAGCAACCACCCACAAAGGGTCCACGAAGAAGCAACCTTGTCTATCCCACCATGGCCATGGCCCACACAGGACATGCCTCACTAGCGGTAGATCTTCACGAAGTAGGCGATCTACTTGCCCTTACAAACTCCTTGGTTCAACTCCACAATCTTTTCGGAGGCTCCCAAGTGACACCTAGCCAATCTAGGAGACACCACTCTCCAAGAAGTAATAAATGGTGTGTAGGTAATGAACTCCTTGCTCTTGTGCTTCAAATGATAGTCTCCCCAACACTCAACTCTCTCTCATAGGATTTGGATTTTGTGGAAAGAAGATTTGAATGGAAAGCAACTTGGAGAGGCTAGAGATCAAGATTCATATGGCAGGAATGGAATATCTTGGTCTCAACACATGAGTAGGTGGTTCTCTCTCAGAACATATGAGTTGGAATGGTGTATGTGTTCTGATGGCTCTCTCTTCTAATGAAGAGGAGGTGGAGGGGTATATATAGCCTCCACACAAAATCCAACCGTTACACATAGTTTTCCAATCTCGGTGGGACCGAATCAACAAACTCGGTCGGACCGAAAAGGTAAACCTAGTGACCGTTAGAGATTTCGGTGGGACTGACATGCAACTCGGTAGGACCGATATGGTTAGGGTTTGGGCATAACGTAATCTCGGTGAGACCGATTACACAAACTCGGTGAGACCGAATTTGGTAATTAGCTAACCAGAGAGTTGGTCGGGCAAACTCGGTGGGACCGATTTGCTCTTTCGGCGAGACCGAAAAGTTACAAAGGGGAAACACTGAATTTACATTGCAATCTCGGTGGGACCGATTCGCTCTTTCGGTGAGACCGAAAAGTTACGAAAGGGAAACAGAGAGTTTGCAATCCCATCTCGGTGAGACCGATATCCCTATCGGTAGAACCGAATTGCTAGGGTTTGGCAGTGGCTAATGACAAGTGAAACTCGGTGGCGCCGGATAGGAAGAATCGGTAGGACCGAGTTTGGCTTAGGGTTTAGGTCATATGTGGATATGGGAAAGTAGTTGAGGGATTTTGGAGCATATCACTAAGCACATGAAGCAAGAGGCTCATTAAGCAACACCTCATCCCTCCTTGATAGTATTGGCTTTTCCTAAAGACTCAATGTGATCTTGGATCACTAAAATATAAAATGAAGAGTCTTGAGCTTTTGAGCTTGAGCCAATCCTTTTTCCTTAGCATTTTGAGGGTTCCACTTTCACATCCATGCCATGCCAATCATTGAGCTTTCCTGAAATAATCATCTTGGAATAGCATTAGCTCAATGAGCTATATGTTGTTATGAATTACCAAAACCACCTAGGGATAGTTGCACTTTCATGAGCAAAGGAAAAGCTAAGGGATTTCGTGAGGATGAGCACGATACCTTATGGTTTGAAGACCGTGTTTATGTGCCAAATGATTCAGAGATCAGGAAGTTAATTTTACAAGAGGCCCATGATTCACCATATTCGATTCACCCAGGAAATACCAAGATGTATTTGGATTTGAAGGATATTTTCTGGTGGACCGGAATGAAGAAGGATATTGCGGAGTATGTAGCAGTTTGTGATGTATGTCAGAGAGTGAAGGCAGAGCATCAGAAGCGAGCCGGATTGCTACAACCATTGCCGATACCCGAATGGAAGTTGGATAAGCTAGGCATGTATTTTATTACAGGATTGCCCAGAACACATTCAGGCTATGACTCGGTATGGGTTGTAGTCGATCGTTTGACAAAGGTAGCTCATTTCATTCCAGTGAAGACTACCTATACCAGTGCAAAGTTGGCAAAGATATACATGACCAGGATCGTATGTCTGCATGGAGTTCCAAGGAGCATTGTATTAGATAGAGGGACCCAGTTTACCTCAAAGTTCTGGAATCAGTTACATGAGACTTTGGGAACCAGACTGGAGTTTAGCACAGCTTTTCACCCGCAGACAGATGGACAGACTGAAAGAGTCAATCAGATTTTGGAGGATATGCTAAGAGCTTGTGCGCTAGACTACGGATCTAGCTGGGACGAGAATTTGCCGTATGCAGAGTTCTCTTACAACAATAGCTATCAATCCAGTTTGAAGATGGCCCCTTTCGAAGCCTTGTACGGAAGGAGGTGCAGGACCCCATTGTCCTGGGATGAAGTTGGAGACCACCAGTTGTTTGGACCGGATCTGATAAAGGAATCTGAACAGAAAGTGAAATTAATTCGCGACAGGCTGAAGGTAGCTCAATCCAGGCAGAAGAGTTATGCAGATTCTAAACGCAAGGAGACAGTTTACGAAGTCGGAGACTGTCGTGGAATTGTCACGGCAGATGTCCTTAGTGTCAGGACTTAGTCGTGAGGCCAACACATCTATGTGGTAGCTTGAGAGGGGTTGAACGGGACGAGAGACACGATGTTTTACCCAGGTTCGGCCCCTCACGGTGGAGGTAAAAGCCTACATCCTACTTCATTGATATTGATGATGATGATCATGGTTACAAGAGTGCTCTATCTCGAGAGCTATTGTCTAAACCTAACTTGTCCAACTTGTGGAACTTGTCAATCTTCTCCCCCTTTGAGGAGCCCTGCCCCTCCTTATATATGTTGGAGGGGCGGGTTACATGTAGAGTCCTATTAGGATTAGGACTAGTCTATCTCTAATACAAACCGGATATAAGTCCAGGTCTTAACTCCTTGTAGGACAAATATTCCTCATGCCTTTCCTCTTAAACCGGACCACCGTTAACGTGAACCGGCCTTCTGGGCCTTGGGCCTTGTCATCCGTCTGTCCCGCACGCCGGATCACCAGTGAGTCATAATGACCAGGTGGGTTGCTTGTAAACCGCCAGGTCAGGGCGGGTCGCCAGTAACTCGCCAAGTGTCAGCGGGGTCTTCAGATAAACCGCCAAGTCCGGCCAGGTTAACTTCCGGCCGGTTTACACCGCGGGGTATATCCCCGACATTAGCCCCCAAGTTTAGCTTGGATTTATTCATGGTAAACTTATACTGCAAAATAAACACAAGAACAAATTTGACAGGTTATGCTCCGGGTTAAGAATTTTTGTAAACCGGTACCTGATCATCCTTAACTCCTTGTTATTTCCTCCTTTTGGGAAATCCGGGTCAACAAACCAGCTTCATAATCAATTTGCCGACATTGGCTTGTCACCGAGAAATATTGTGAAGAATAACTCCTTTGATTCAGCTCCGCCGGTTTAAGAAATATGGGTCTGAAAATACTTATCTGATATTCAGCCGGTTTGAAGATGTAAAACTTGCCGGTTTAATATTACCAAAATGGCCGGTTTGTAAATATTGATGGCACCGGGTCATAATTGTTGTCAACACTGGGTTATGTAATTGATCTTCCTGATTTGCTCAAAACTGATAAAATGAAGATATTCCTCCTTTATATGCATAATACCTGTAGCCCCCAAGTCTTAAGAGGAGAACATAGTGATAACTTAAGACTTGCTCCAATAACTGTTTCAACCTTGAAGAAATCCGGTTTGTTCATCTCAATCATATAAACTGAATACTCCATATATGTAGCCCCCAAGTGCCGGGTTGTCATGCTTGCAGCAACCTGGAACTTGCAATTGCTTATAAAAACTTCAATCAGTGTAGCCCCCAAGGGCCGGGTCATTATGCAATAATGAGCAGGGACTTTGTAAGTATAATCTTGTAAACTTTGAACAGCAACGTGTAGCCCCCAAGGGACGGCTTAGTAAGATAATACTGAACCGGGACTTGATATATATACTTTAATGAAAATAACATATTATAATGTAGCTTCCATCGTAGGGCTTGAACCCACGTCCACAAGGTTAAGAGCTTTGTGCTTTACCAACTGAGCAATGGATTCTTCAATATTATGGACGAACGCTTGTGTACCTTGAATTGTTGACAGGAGCAATTGGTATCCCCCAAGGGACGGCTCATTATAATATGATGGGTCGGGTCTTCAATAAGACTAGTAAAAATGACTTTGCATTAGCCCCCAAGTGTCATGGTGCATGCTTGCAGCGACATGAGACTTGCATGTAATCTCAATTTGAATAATGTAGCCCCCAAGTGCCGGGTTGTAAGCCTGCAGCGACTCGGGACTATTCCTTCCATTGTAGAATAAATCATATCCTTTGATAAAAGAGTAGACATTGCGCTATAGCGACTTTGAAAACCTTAAAAAGTCCAGCCATGTTGGCTATTCAAGATAATATAATCCGGTATGAAAACCTTATTCATTCAATATCATAATGAAATTTCAGCCAAGTTTGGCTATTTGAATAATATAACCCAATGATTTATAAGCGCATGATTCCAATGGCGCAATCCAAATATATACTGGCGACTTATAGTCCAAAGCCAGACCGGTTTAATAAACACCGGATCATACTACCGGTTTAATAAACACCGGTGATTTATAATCATGCTTTATTCAACCTGTTTCTGCATACAACAAGTTTAAAGTGTCCTGGCGGTTTACCACCGGACGGGTCATAATGCCCAACGTATAACCTGGGTTTATAACCAAGGCTGCATTTAGAATAATCAAATATGAAATATATCATACCTGTGACATTGAATCACATCGTTGGTTTACCAACTTTTTTTTAGTAAGGGTGATAACCCAAATCTCGAGTACTGATAACTCCTTCCATAGGTTTATGATAAAACCGTGCCGGGTTGTGATAAACATCGTGTTACTCCATAAGAGGATGTTAACAACAAGGATCAAACCGGGCAAATAGTCTCCGGATTGACGTGAACTGTGTTCCGTCAATTCATTGGTTAAAAAACATTGTCGGTTTAAAAAACACAATGAAAAGCAAAAAAAAAACCTTCAAAGAAAAGTGTGAAGCAAAAGCAACGACAAAAATGTTTGCCAAAAAAGGTTTTATTAAGATGATCAAATGGCGTTACCATGGCCAAACACGACCAAGCTCCCGTTAGGTGTAACTATGGTTCTAGTCAGCCAGGTCCCCAAGTGATTCTGTGGCATTTATGCCGACCAAATGGCATGGTCATGGTTCGGGTTCGACCAAGCCCCCAAGTGATTCTGTGGCCTTAGGCCGATCAAGAGGCATGACTGGTTCAGACATGACCAAGTCCCCAAGTGATCTGGTGGCTCTCGCCTATCAAGAGGCATGGTATTGGTTCGGACACGACCAATCCTCCAAGTGATATAACACGATGCTTTTAGCAAAGCGAACTCAAGGGGTAAACCGGAGGCCGCTTTAGAGTAACTCCGTGTAACCTCACATGATGTAAAAGAACAGAGACCTCGCTTTATGAAGCAGAAGCCCCCATGTGATCAATAATATGTCAGGCCAGTAAGGCGGGATACCCATGTTTGAACCGCGCATCATGGCAGCAGGTCCTCTTTGGCAATTTTTAACTTTTTGCAAGAGATAAATTCTTCTTGAACCGGGATCTTGAACCGGATATGGAGACCTTCAAAGCTTTGTGGGAGAATAAATTTCTCTTGAACCGGATTATAAACCGGATATTTGAGAGCATCAGTGAGACTGACTTCCCTTGAGCTGGATTTTAAACCGGAATCCTTTCTGATGACCCAGATCTTCTTCATTGAGCCGGGATTTTGTAACTGTCATATACTTTCTAATTCAGAAATCTTCTGACAGCACGATGTGAATCCGGGACCGGGTTAGCTTTCCCTCCAACGTATTGGGGTTCTTAACTTCACTGAAAACCGGCAACGTTTGCTAAGTCATATCATTGTATCCCCCAAGTCTCAAGGTGATTCGAGGAGTTGGCTTGAGATTCTCCATATTTGACTATGATATAAACCGGCATAACTTGTATATCATTGGCGTTGATAGCACGATGCGAATCCATAGAAGGTTGAGGTGACTGCGGCGGGTTATAAATGATCCCGTATGAGCCGTGTCAGCAACTCGGCCAATGGCTCCTTCCAACTGGCTCCTTGAAGTTTAACCAAACTGTAGTAGCGGTGACTTGTGTGCATGTCCATTGAACCATCCAGTGCAAATGACGGTTGATGATATTTTGCCTCCAATTTGTGGGAAGAAAAGCTTGTACCCGAGTCGTTTCATTATCCCACCTCAGCGCGTCGTGCGAGGCAGTTTCCTTGGCACGCCTTGTTAAAGCAGAGATCGTGTCCCCTTATTCCGGGATTCTCATCAATACGGGCGTGGGTAACCCAACCGCTTCTAGGACTCCTAGATTATAGGCAAGTCCAAACGGACACGGAGAGGACACTTGATATTCACCCTCTTTATAAAGGGTACAAGGCCTTTATTTTTCCCTCTCATGCTCAATTGAATCCTTCCCCCACCTCAAGCTCAAAACGCCCGAAGTTTAGGTCAGGTGCTCCGAACCTTCAGTCATGTCCGGATCTAGCCTTCAAGGCCGATGGGTGCCTTCCTCCGTCACGGAAGAAGACATCAAAAGGTTGAGGGAGGCCAAATATCTGACCGCCGAGATTTTGCATCGGCTGCCTCCCCGAGGGCAGGCCGTCCCCACCCCCGAACCTAACGAAAACGTCGTGTTCATCTCCCACTTCCTCCGAGGCCTGGGCCTCGCTCTGGATCCTTTCGTAAGGGGTTTGATGTTTTACTATGGGCTAGACTTTCATGATCTAGCTCCGAACTCCTTTCTTCAAATCACGACATTTATTGTCGTGTGCGAGGCCTTCCTCCGGGTTACCCCTCACTTTGGCCTATGGCTCAAGACCTTCGAAGTGAAGCCGAAGATGATCGAGGGGCAACATGCAGCGTGTGGAGGTGCCTCAATACGCAAGATGACGGGAGCTCCGTGGCCCAAAGGTTCCATCCCAGAGGTGTCTGAATTGTGGCAGCAAGAGTGGTTCTACATCACGGCCCCTAGAAGTGCCAAGTGGGTGGCTCCCCCTGATTTCCGCCTGGGCCCCCCACCACAGCTGATGTCATGGATCAGCAGAGGTCTGAGCTGGGGGCCAGCCAAGGACGTGCCTATACTGCAAAGTCGCATTCGAGATCTCTTCAATGGAGATTTCAGTTTGGTTGCGGTAATACAGGTTATGCTGGTCCATCAAGCCCAGCCTTGCAAACGCCGGCCTCTTCGCCTGTGGGAGTTCAATCCCGAGGGACCGCGTGCCATTCAAAATTTCCTCGATCTGACGCACGAGGAGATGTACGAGTCATTCTTCGGACCTCAACTGGAGTGTCCGGAGATCGCCGAGGACATGGGCCTGAGTAGTAACCGCGCCGCCGATGAGGTAAGGCATCTTCTGGCCGAACATCTCTCTTCGTTACGAAGTTATTTATGAAAGTTTGCTTTTTGACCAGGGCTGGCTAACAAAGGCGAAGTTGATTCGGTGTTCGGCCCCCCTCCCTGAGGGTTTGGAAAATCCGATATTGGAAAAGATGCTCCAGACCACACCTTGCCCGGAGCCCTTGAAGGAAGACACTGTGGAGGATAATGCGGGCGGATGCGGGCCCCCAACGCTGCCCACTCTAGCCGAGGGAGCGAGCGTCTCCATGAAGGAAGGCGACCAGAAGAGGAAAAGTACTGCACCCGGGGATTCGGAAGCTGAAGCTTCCAAACGGGAGAAGAAGTCTCCCACAGAGGGTCCCACCTCGGGGGGCGTCGTTGCCGCACAAAGTCCGCGGGGGGATCAATTCTCCCGCGAGTCGTAAGTGACCCGAAATACTTTTAATGGTACAGATATGCCATCTTCTTCTTCTGAGAAAATAACCACCGCATATATTTTTGCAGTTCAGGCCTTAGCCCCTCTCAAATGAGCTCGTCTTCGGGGATCTTCTTCCAGAGATGATGGAGAGCGAAACGCCTCCTCCGGACTCCTCCGTGCCAGAGGCGGGCGACCCTGAAGTGTCGTCGCGGAGGGCCTCTCCGAGTCTGGTGAGGCTAGAAGATAATCCCGTTGACTCCCGAAGCTCCCAGTGCCCGGCTCCCGAAGAGAGCAGACAAAAGAGTCCGACACCGTCTGGTGTGCGATCGGATGTTCTGAGGGAGTTGGTGGGGCGAGCGGCCATCTCAGATGAACACCGTGTGCTGATGAACACGGTGATGGAGAGAATATCGTCCGCCGAAAGCGGATTGCATGAAGCTTTTATGAGTCTACTGACAGGCTTTGAGGTACGTAAAAGAATGTATGATAGTCCTACACATGCTAGGTGTGCCCTGTGTAGATAGTAGCCCCTGAGACTCTGGTTGTCATCGGAAACGACGATGAACAGAGGATCATATTCCCAGGTAATAACCATACTGCCTCTATATGCAGGTGATGGAAGCTCCGGTGGCTAGCCGGACTAGCAAGTTTTCCCATTTAGAATGGCAGTTGGATGCGGCAGACGCCGACATCGAGCTTGTTAACAAAAGGCTTGATGAGGCGCAGGGTAAGTGTCATTATCTGGTAAACGTCACATAGGAAGAGCAGCATGATGCCAATATCTTTAATATGTTGTGACTGCAGATGGAGCTGCCACTGTTGAAGCCTTACGGGCAGAACTTGCCCGAGCAAAGGAACAAGCGAGGTTGGGTAATGCGGCTTCTGTGAAGGCGGCCGAAGAGTTGCAAGCCGAGAAGGCCGCGCATGGCGAGACCCGAGACAAGATGGCCAAGATGGCTATAGAATTAAAAGCCGGAGTCTACCTGAGTATACACATTGGCCTTGCTTGGAGTATACTCGATACTCGGATTATACTCTTGAATCATTTCGACCCAATGAGTCTGCCTGAGATTGAGATTAGGCTGAGTGAAGATGTACTTGAGACTCTTGTGGTCAGTGAAGATGTCCACTTTTCTTCCCAATAAGAGATGTCTCCAAGTCAAAAGAGCATGCACAACTACCGCCAACTCGAGGACATGAGTGGGGTAGTTCTTCTCGTTGGGCTTCAACTGGCGAGAGGTATAAGCCACAACTTTCTTCTCTTGCATCAACACTGCACCAAGACCTTGGAGAGAGGCATCGCAGAAGACCTCGAACGGTTTAGATTCATCAGGAGGAGTCAGAACTGGAGCAGTGACCAATTTCTTTTTCAAAGTGTTGAAAGCGATGTCACATTCCGGAGACCAAACGTACTTGACGTGCTTCTAGAGAAGGTTTGAAAGAGGCTTCGCAATCTTTGAAAAGTTCTCAACAAACCTTTGACAGTAGCTTGCGAGACCGAGGAAGCTACGGAGTTGCTTCACGTTCTGAGGTGGTTCCCAATTCACAATTGCAGACACCTTCTCAGAATTCACCGCAATGCCCTTGGCGGAGATGACATGCCTAAGATAGAGAACCTCATCGAGCCAAAACTCGCACTTTGAGAACTTGGCGTAGAACTGATGTTCCCTAAGCTTATCGACCACGCAAGTTCTTGGCATGATCTTCCTTGTTCTTCGAAAAGACCAGAATGTCGTCGAGATAGACCAAAACGAAGTCATTTGTGTAGGCGTTGAAGATGAAGTTCATCATGCGAGAGAAAGTCGGAGGAGCGTTGACGAGGCCAAAAGACATGACAATGTATTCATATGAACCATAGCTTGTCCTGAAAGCCGTCTTGGGAATATCTTGCTCACGGATTCGAATCTGGTGATAACCCATACGAAGATCAAGCTTGGAGAATACTTGGGCACCTTTGAGTTGTTCGAACAGCTCGTTGATGTTGGGAAGTGGGTATTTGTTCTTGATAGTCTTCTTGTTCAATGGACGGTAGTCAACACAAAGTCGGTCCGTTCCATCCTTCTTCTTCACAAAAAGTACTCCACAACCCCACGGAGAAGAGCTAGGTCGGATGAGACCCATACGCTCTTGAATATCGAGTTGCTTCTTCAGCTCCTTCAACTCTTCAGGTCCGAGCATGTAAGGACGCTTGCAAACCGGTTCCGTGCCAGGCTCAAGATCAATGACGAATTCAACTGGCCGGTGCGGAGGCATTCCTGGAAGCTCTTCTGGAAAGACGTCTTGATATTCGCAAACGACTGGAATTTGAGAGATGGCATCCAGTTCACCCTTCTCATTTAGAGAAAACAGACGGATTGAATCGTCATTAGCGGAAAAGACAATTACATCCTCAGACGAATGAGTCAATTGATCTGCCTGGCAGCACAATCAAGTTGAGCCTTGTGCTTAGAAAGCCAATCCATCCCGAGAATAAGATCAATATCCGAGTTACCAAGGACCATTGGGGAAGAAAGAAACTTGTAATCTCCCAACGTGATAGTAACATCCGGGACTATTGAAGTAGCCCTCATAGACTTAGTCGGAGAAACCACTCCCATAGGTTTACCCAACATTTGCGAAACGAAGTCATGCTTGGAAACAAATGATCTTGACATGAAACAATGCGATGCACCAGTGTCAAAAAGAACTTTTGCAGGAATAGAGTTAACTGGAAAGTTACCCATGATGACATCTGACGAGTCCTCTGCCTGAGCTGCATTCAGCAAGTTGACCTTGGCGTGCTCGGGGTTATGCTTGACCACAGCTGTACTTGCCGATCTCATAGGAGGAGGAGGAGGGAGACGCCTCTGATTGAAGCATTTGTTGGCATAGTGACCCTTCTGTTGGCACTTGTTGCACGTGACCTCTGAAAGCGGACGGTGAAACGGAGCACTCGATCTTGGAGCTTGAGACGAAGTCTTGTTCTGAAAGCCAGGGTTGGGTGGGTGGGAAGATCCAGTGCCACCTTTGCTCTTCTGTTGATACGGCTGACGAAACGGAGGAGGAAGCCAATACTTCTGCTGCTTAGCCACTTGAGTAGAGGAAGAAGGAGTAGCATCTCTGACTCGCTTCTTGGTAGCATCACACTTCAGTTGAGCCGCCTCTTGCTTCAATGCCATGTTGTAGAACTCATCGTACCTCAAGGGCTCAAAGAGAACAAGAGCTAGCTGGATTTCTTCTCTGAGACCACCCCTGAACTGGTATATCATGCTCTTCTCGTCAGGGACGTCCTGCTTAGCAAAGCGGGCGAGCTTCTGAAACAACTTGTTGTAGTCATAGACAGACATAGAGCCTTGCTTCAGGTTGCGGAATTCCTCATGCTTGCTTTCAACCACGCTCAGAGGAATATGATGAGCTTTGAAGTCTTGACGGAATTCATCCTAGGTAATCACATGGCCTCCTCTGGAATCTTTGTACTGCTGGAACCATTCTGCAGCTTGGTCTTTGAGTTGGAAGGAAGAGAACTTGACAAAGTCCTCAGGCCTGACGTTACTGCACTCGAAATGCTTGCACAAGTCCACGAGCCAATCGTCAGCATCAGTTGCCTCAACATAATTGCCGAAGGTCTTTGGCTAGTTAGCAAGGAACTGGTTGAGTGTAGCAAAGTGATTCTGATTGTTGCCTTGGTTGCCTTGGTTCGCTTGGTTGCGTTCTTGAAGAATTTGCATGATCAACTGTGTGTTTGCATTGGTAGCGGCCATCACAGCTTGCCATGCCTCCGGAGGAGGAGGAGGCGGTGGCGGGTCAGGATTCGGAGTCGTGCGCGTTGGAGGAGCCATCCTGAACAGGTTGACATCCATTAGCACATTGATTGACAAATATTGAAGCTGAATCCAACAGGATGAAATTGCAACATATAGTCTTCACATCCGAATAAACTGAACGAATGCATTCCAATTGAAATGGTCACATATCCATAAATTGAGAAGCCACTTAGAATTTAGGTAGAGGAATAAATCAACAAGGTACGGAACAAGAACGAATACTCGGTAAAGATCACCCAATCTCAAACCAAATCGTGGAAGAAGAACTAGAGCTACAAGAATTCCCACCTATGAAACTCCCAAACCTTTCCGGTTATGCAATCAGGTGTTGGGGATACAGGGGAAGCATAATATCTCACCCAAATCTAGCAAATCCTACATCTAGCTGTATCCATCCTTCAACACATAACCGAGAAACTTCGGAAATCGTCTACCTCAACCTTCGAAAAGCATCCGTTATACAAGTTATGGCAATACTCCCGAACTCCCGCCCCAGTACTGGGTGGCGTCGAGGTTATCTCACCAACAACTGCATAAAAGAGATTTTCGATGTCGGCGAACTAAACTCAGGTATTCCAGAACTGCAACGATAAAATTGTGACGACAACACCTCAAAGCTCAACTCCCCGAGACACTGCCACAACCCCTAAATGACAGGAGGCACCAAGAACAATGTTCTCGTCACAAATCCATCGAAACGATTCCAAGATACCCGCATGATCCTAAATTTTTTTTAGTGAAATTTGAGAAGAGAAGAGTCAAAACTCTATGTAAGGATGCCTTACCAGAGCGATGAAGGGACTGGGGAGTAAAAAGAATTCCTAAACTCTCTGATATATAATTCCTAAATGACTCAAAACATTTTTCTAGACTCAACTCGTCCGCTAATTCGATCAAGCAATGGGGCTCCTAAGGTCAGGGAAGGCTCTGATTACCAACTTGTAACGCCCTCTATGCGGCTATATCTCCTACGTGTCGAAGCACGACTTAGAGGCATAACCGCATTGAAAGCAATGTCGCAAGTAAGGTAATCTTCACAACATCCCATGTAATACATAATAAGGGGAAAGGTACATAGTTGGCTTACACTCACCACGTCACACAAAATACATAAATAGCATTACATCAACCAATATAATCATGGTCTGACTATGGTACCAAAATAAAAGATCAACCCAACATGCGACACGGTCCCGATCGCCCCAACTGGGCACCACTACTGATCATCAGGGAAAGACACATAGTAACGACGGGAGGCTTCATCGAACTCCCACTTGAGCTCAAGCGCATCATCTAGAACGGAGTCATCTGGCCCTGCATCTAGTTTGGAAGTAATCTGTGAGCCACGGGGACTCAGCAATCTCGCACCCTCACGATCAAGACTACTTAAGGTTATAGGTAGGGCAAGATAATATGTGGAGCTGCAGCAAGCGACTAGCATATATGGTGGCTAACTTGTTCGCAAAAGAGAGCGAGAAGAGAAGGCAAAGCACGAACTAAGAACTAGAGAACAACCTACGTCAAGCATTACTCCAACACCGTGTTCACTTCCCGGGCTCCGCCGAGAAGAGACCATCACGGTAACACACGCGGATGATTCATTTTAATTAAGTTAAAGTTCAAGTTATCTACAACCGGACATTAACAAATTCCCATCTGCCCATAACCGCGGGCACGGCTTTTGAAAGTTCAAATCCCTGCAGGGGTGTCCCAACTTAGCCCATGACAAGCTCTCACGGTCAATGAAGGATATACCTTCTCTTGAGACGTTCCGATCAGACTCGGTATCCCAGTTCTACAAGACAACTTCGACAATGGTATAACAAGTCCAGCAACACCGCCCGAATGTGCCGACAAATCCCGATAGGAGCTGCACATATCTCATTCTCAGGGCACACCGGATAAGCTAAGCGTACGGGAGCCAACGTAACCCAAGTTGCCAAGGGACGGCCCCGCACGGTGCTCTAGGTTGGACCAACGCTTAGAGAAGCACTGGCCCGGGGGTTTAAAATAAAGATGACCCTTGAGTCCATGAAACCCAAGGGAAAAAGGTTAGGTGGCAAATGGTAAAACCAAGGTTGGGCATTGCTGGAGGAGTTTTATTCAAGGCGAACTGTCAAGGGGTTCCCATTATCATCCAACCGCGTAAGGAACGCAAAATCCCGGAACTTAACACCGATATGACGGAAACTAGGGCGGCAAGAGTGGAACAAAACACTAGGCAAGAGGCCGAGCCTTCCACTCTTTACCAAGTATATAGATGCATTAAGATAACAATATAATATAATGATATCCCAACAAATAAACAATGTTCCAACAAGGAACGATCTCCAATCTTCACCTGCAACTAGCAATGCTATAAGAGGGGCTGAGCAAAGCGGTAACATAGCCAATCAACGGTTTGCTAGGACATGGTGGGTTAGAGGTTTGACATGGCAATTTGGGAGGCATGATAAGCAAGTGGTAGGCATCGTAGCATAGGCATAGCAAAAGAGCGAGCATCTAGCAAAGCAAAGATAGAAGTGATTTCGAGGGTATGATCATCTTGCCTGCAAAGTTGTCAGAGTTGACTGGATCCTCGAAAGCAAACTCAACGGGCTCCTCGTTAGCGAACTCGTCTCCCGGCTCTACCCAAACAAGACAAACAAGTAAAAGGAACACAATCAACCATGTGCAAAGCTCAAACAACATGATGCAAACATGGTATGCTATGCGGGATGTGATATGTGATGCATATGCAAGATTTGACAAGGAATGAAAGAACCTGGCCTCAACATGGAAATCCAAGAGTGCCACTGGAAAGGTGAGATGATTTCGGTTGAAATCGATATAAAGATCACCGGAATCGTATGCACGGTTTGGAAATGGCAAGCAAAACAAATATGACACCGGTCTGCGATAAACAGCAAGTAGCCATCTAAATGCATCAAGATTTTATAATCCATAGAGAATTTGGAATACAGTAGGTTTAACACCAATATAAATAAATAATGAGTTCATTACAGTACCTTGAAGTGGTCTTTTGTTTTCTTTCGCTAACGGAGCTCACGAGTTTTCTATTTTGAGTTTTGTGTTGTGAAGTTTTCAAGTTTTGGGTGAATTCTTTTGATGGATTATGGAACAAGGAGTGGCAAGAGCCTAAGCTTGGGGATGCCCATGGCACCCCCAAGATAATCCAAGGACACCAAGAATTCAAAGCTTGGGGATGCCCCGGGAGGCATCCCCTCTTTCGTCCACTTCCATCGGTAATTTACTTGGAGCTATATTTTTATTCACCAACATGATATGTGTTTTGCTTGGAGCATCTTGTATTATTTGTGTCTTTGTGTCTTAGTATGCCACAATCATCCTTGTTGTACACACCTTTTGAGAGAGCCATACATGAATTAAAATCTGATAGAATACTCTATGTGCTTCACTTATATCTTTTGAGCTATGTAGTTTTGCTCTGTGTGCTTCACTTATATCTTTTGAGCTATGTAGTTTTGCTCTATGTGCTTCATTTATATCTTTTGAGCGTTATAATTTTGCTCTATGTGCTTCACTTAGATCTTTTAGAGCACGGTGGTGGATTTGTTTTAAAGAAACTATTGATCTCTCATGCTTCACTTAAATTATTTTGAGAGTCTCTTAATAGCATGGTAATTTGCTTAATAATATATGCTTGGTATTCAAGATTTGTGAAACTTTCTTTTGAGTGTGTTGAATACTAAGAAAAGATTGAAGCATGATAATTGTTTTGAGATATGGAGGTGATAATATTAAAGTCATGCTAGATGAGTAGTTGTGAATTTAAAGAATAATTGTGTTAAAGTTCATGATTCCCGTAGCATGCACGTATGGTGAACCGTTATGTGATGAAGTCGGAGCATTATTTATTTACTGATTGTCTTCCTTATGAGTGGCGGTCGGGGACGAGCGATGGTCTTTTCCTACCAATCTATCCCCTAGGAGCATGCGCGTAATACTTTGCTTTGATAACTTCTAGATTTTTGCAATAAGTATATGAGTTCTTTATGACTAATGTTGAGTCCATGGATTATACGCACTCTCACCCTTCCACCTTTGCTAGCCTCTCTAATACCGCGCACCTTTCGCCGGTATCATACACCTACCATCTACCTTCCTCAAAACAGCCACCATACCTACCTATTATGGCATTTCCATAGCCATTCCGAGATATATTGCCATGCAACTTTCCACCATCTAGTTCATCATGACACATTCATCATTGTCATATTGCTTAGCATGATCATGTAGTTGACATAGTATTTGTGGCAAAGCCACCGCTCATAATTTCTTCATACTTGTCACTCTTGATTCATTGCATATCCCGGTACACCGCCGGAGGCATCCATATAGAGTCATACTTTGGTTTAGAATCGAGTTGTAATCATTGAGTTGTAAAAAAATAAAAGTGTGATGATCATCATTTAATAGAGCATTGTCCCAAAAAAAGAGAAAATAAATAAAAAGGGGCAATGCTACTATCCTTTTACCACACTTGTGCTTCAAAGTAGCACCAAGATCTTCATAGTAGAGAGTCTCTCATGTTAGCACTTTCATATACTAGTGGGAATTTTACATTATAGAACTTGGATTGTATATTCCAATGATGGGCCTCCTCAAGTGCCCTAGGCCTTCGTGAGCAAGCAAGTTGGATGCACACCCACTAGTTTCTTTTGTTGAGCTTTCATACATTTATAGCTCTAGTGCATCCGTTGCATGGCAATCCCTACTCACTCACATTGATATCTATTGATGGGCATCTCCATAGCCCGTCGATACGCCTAGTTGATGTGAGACTATCTTCCACTTCTTTTTGTCTTCTCCACAACCACCACTCTATTCCACCTATAGTGCTATATCCATGGCTCACGCTCATGTATTGCGTGAAGATTGAAAAAGTTTTGAAAAAGTTAGAGTATGAAACAATTTCTTGGCTTGTCATCGGGGTTGTGCATGATTTAAATATTTTGTGTGGTGAAGATAGAGCATAGCCAAACTATATGATTTTGTAGGGATAACTTTCTTTGGCCATGTTATTTTGAGAACACATAATTGCTTTGTTAGTATGCTTGAAATATTATTATTTTTATGTCAATATAAACTTTTGTCTTGAATCTTTTGAATCTGAATATTCATACCACAATTAAGAAGATTTGCATTGAAATTATGCCAAGTAGCACTCCGCATCAAAAATTCTCTTTTTATCATTTACCTACTCGAGGACGAGCAGGAATTAAGCTTGGGGATGCTTGATACGTCTCCAACGTATCTATAATTTTTTATTGCTCCATGCTATATTATCTACTGTTTTGGACTATATTGGGCTTTATTTTCCGCTTTTATATTATTTTGGGACTAACCTATTAACCGGAGGTCCAGCCCAGAATTGTTGTTTTTTGCCTATTTCAGTGTTTCGGAGAAACAAAATAACAAACGGAGTCCAAACGGAATAAAACCTTCGGGAACATGATTTTCTCACCGAACGTGATCCAGGAGACTTGGACCCTACTCCAACGAATCAAAGAGGAGGTCATGAGGGTGGGGGGCGCCCCCCCTAGGGCACGCCCCCTGCCCCGTGGGCCCCATGGTGCTCCACCGACGTACTCCTTCCTCCTATATATACATATGTACCCCCAAACGATCAGAACAGGAGCCAAAAACCTAATTCCACCGCCGCAACTTTCTGTATCCATGAGATCCCATCTTGGGTCCTGTTCCGGAGCTCCGCCGAAAGAGGGCCGTCATCACGGAGGGCTTCTACATCATCCTAGCCCCTCCGATGAAGTGTGAGTAGTTTACCTCAGACCTTCGGGTCCATAGTTAGTAGCTAGATGGCTTTTTCTCTCTCTTTGGATCTCAATACAAAGTTCTCCCCCTCTCTTGTTGAGATCTATTCGATGTAATCTTATTTTTGTGGTGTGTTTGTTGAGAACGATGAATTGTGGGTTTATGATCAAGTCTATCTATGAATAATATTTGAATCTTCTCTGAATTCTTTTATGTATGATTGGTTATCTTTGCAAGTCTCTTCGAATTATCCGTTTGGTTTGGCCAACTAGATTGGTAGTTCTTGCCATGGGAGAAGTGCTTAGCTTTGGGTTCAATCTTGCGGTGTCCTTTCTCAGTGACAGAAGGGGCAGCAAGGCACGTATTGCATCACTGCCATCGAGGATAACAAGATGGGGTTTATTTCATATTGCATGAATTTATCTCTCTACATCATGTCATCTTGCTTAAGGCGTTACTATGTTTTTAACTTAATACTCTAGATGCATGCTGGATAGCGGTCGATGAGTGGAGTAATAGTAGTAGATGCATAATCGTTTCGGTCTACTTGTCACGGACGTGATGCCTATATACATGATCATGCCTAGATATTCTCATAACTATGCTCAATTCTGTCAATTGCTCAACAGTAATTTGTTCACCCACCGTAGAATACTTATGCTCTTGAGAGAAGCCACTAGTGAAACCTATGGCCCCCGGGTCTATTCTCATCATATCAATCTCCATCACTTTAATCTTGCTTTGCTTTTTTACTTTGCTTTTACTTTTCACTTTGCATCTTTATACCAAAAATACCAAAAATATTATATCTATCAGATCTCACTCTCGTAAGTGACCGTGAAGGGATTGACAACCCCTAATTGTGTTGGTTGCGAGTAGCTATCGTTTTGTGCAGGTACGATGGACTTGAGCGTGGCCTCGTACTGGATTGATACCTTGGTTCTCAAAAACTGAGGGAAATACTTACGCTACTCAGCTGCATCATCCCTTCCTCTTCGGGGAAAACCAATGCAAGCTTAAGACATAGCACAAACCAAGAGTGCCCCTGGAAAGAAGAGTTGATTTCGGTCGAAATCGATACAAAGATCACCAGAATCGGATGCATGGTTTGCAAATGGCAAGCAAAACAAGAATGGCACAATTCTGCGATTAACAGCACGATGCCATCTAGAATGCAACAAGAAACTAAGCTACTGCACTCCAAAATAGCAACAAAGCACATGGCAATGATCTACTCAAGATGCTTGACAAAAGATGAACACTTGGCTATGGCTAAATCACAAAAGAGCAGGTTCAAACAAGCATGGCAAAAGTGCAAAAGATAACAGCATCACAGACTTAGTGAAAATAACATGCCAGGAATTAACATCAGGAAGACATGTTTAGAGCAAGATAACAACATGCTACAGGAACATGACATAGCAAACAAAGGCATGGCATGAATCTACTCAAAGCATATAACAAAAGTCCCTTACTGACCATAAGCCAAAAAGGATCAGAAGATATGATGGCACCCATGTAAACATAGCAAGTTTCGTTAATAGATTCAGACTTAGCAAAAAACTAGACATGGCATAAACAGAGTTATGAAGGCACGTTTTCGAGCTCGATGCACTCAAGACAAGACATTGCATGAAAAACTAAGAATACTCCCAGCAAGAAGACATGTTCAAGAAGATAACCATGGCAAGAACCATCTCATAGCATGCATGGATCAACTACAACAACCTTGGAAAAATTGATTAACACGTAAACAATCTGCCAGGAACATTTTATAGAAAACGTAGAGCAAGATTGAGTCATGCTAGGTACTTCATAAATGCAAACAAGGACATGGATGGATAGAACACAATCATATGCCCAAATCATCCTTACTGAACATACTCAAAAGAGGCATGGATCACTCTGTAGCAACATGAATACATGGCATAAAAATAACAGTAGGGAAATGACTTAGTAAAATTCTAAGTCTCTGAAATCAGCAACATCACGAGAGCTACTTTGCATGCATGTGCTAGTCACCACATTGATCACAAAAATACATGGCATACACCCCTGTAAATATGGCATGGCATAGCCCAAAACACATGTAGAGATCATTCCCATAAGCAGCACACAATAATCATGGCAAAAATGACAAATGCTTAAGATCTGTTAAGAAACAGGAACTAACATTTTATAGCACTCTTGCAACAGTCATTTGGGCATCAAGATGGACTCAAACAAGCATGATGCAATGGAACAAAATGAAGAGGACATCATGATGAACATTTTGATATATCATGCGCATGAAACGAAGCTACGGATGAGGAGCTATGATATGAAGAACAGATGCATAAAATGTTCCAGAATAAGGGACTTAGTGGAAAAACAACCTCCGGGAGAACGGGATCGGATGGTTCGGGGACGAACGGATCCGGGCACGACCGCGTTTGGATCGAGGCGCGGGAAGGAACTAGGACGACCGCGTCCAGATCTGAACTCCGGCGAGGCCGAGGCCATGGCCGGCGGCGGTGGAGACGATGGGGTCCGAGGGGTTCCGGCGAAGGGAAGATAGGGCGGCGCCGGTCGCGTCCCTGCCGGATCCGGGTCGGAGCCGGACCGAGCGGCGCTCTCCGGCGGCGAGGGAGGCGGCCGGTGACAGGCGGCGGAGCGGCAAAGTGACGGCGGGCACTTCGGCGAGTACCTGCAGCGAGGTGGCAGCGCAGCGCTGCGGCTCCGGCGAGCGGGCAGCGATGACAGGCGGCGGCGCGACGAAGTGACGACGGGCGCGCGGCGCACGAAGGGCGGCAGGGTCGAGCCGGCGAAGTCCGGCGATGCTCCGGCGAGGTGGAGACGGCTGACGGGCGGCGCGGCGGCTCGGGCACCCGGGCGGTGCGGGCGGCGACGAACGGGCCCGGCGCGGGCCGGACGTGGGCTCCGTAGGCCGTGGCGCGGTGGGGAGCCAGCGATGACAGGTGCCGCGCCCTAATTGGTGCGGGGCGGCAGCGCTGCTGAGGTGGCGGACGCTGATTGGCTGGAGTGACGTGGCGGCGGCCGTGGACATGTCCGGCGGCGAGATGGACATGTCCGGCGGCGCGAGGAGGAAGAGGACTAGGGTTTGATCCGCGAAAATTCGGAGGGAGACACAAATATATAGGTAGAGGGAGCTAGGAGAGTCCAAATGAGGTGCGGTTTTCGGCCACGCGATCATGATCAAACGACCGAGAGGATGGAGGGGGTTTGGATGGGTTTTGGGCCATTTTGGAGGGGTGTTGGGCTGCAACACACACGAGGCCTTTACGGTTCCCCGTTTAACCGTTGGAGTATCAAACGGACTCCAAATGGCACGAAACTTGACAGGCGGTCTACCGGTGGGGCACCAAGGCCGCTTGGAAAATCTCGATCCAATCCGAGAAAGTTTAACACCCGTTCACGAAAAGAGGCAAAAGGAGGGCGCCGGATGACATAGGAGTGCCGGATTGCAAAATGGACAACGGGGAAAATGCTCGGATGCATGAGACGAACACGTATGCAAATGCGATGCACATGATGACATGATATGAAATGCATGACACGCAAACAAATGACAAGGCAAAAACAGCGGATAACTGGAAGACACCTGGCGCAACGGTCCCGGGGCGTTACAACCCCGCTTGATGCACTTACATGCATGGTTAGAGCATCTCCATTAGGGCCCCCAAGACGCCCCCAAGCGACGTTTTAGGAACCGGCAGTAAAAAAGCTCCCAGCCACACCCCAAGGGCTTGTTTTGCGCCGGATTTTCCCAAAAACACAATCGGCGATCTCAGGCGAAACCCAACAACCCAGGGGGCAGCTGGGGATGCCGGCACTAACTTGTGCATGCAAATGGCCCCCTGGTCAGTGTCCCTATTGGGGAACGTAGTAATTTCAAAAAACTTCTTACGCACACGCAAGATCATGGTGATGCATAGCAACGAGAGGGGAGAGTGTTGTCCACGTACCCTCGTCGACCGTAAGCGGAAGCGTTATGACAACGCGGTCGGGGAAGAAGGAGAGAGGGGGAGGAAAGGGGGCGCCACCCCCCTGATACGTTTCCAATGTATCTATAATTATTGATTGCTCCATGCTAAATTATCTACTGTTTTGGACTATATTGGGCTTTATTTTCCACTTTTATATTATTTTTGGGAGTAACCTATTAACCGGAGGCCCAGCCCAGAATTGCTGTTTTTTGCCTATTTCAGTGTTTCGAAGAAACGGAATATCAAATGGAGTCCAAACGGAATAAAATATTCGAGAACGTGATTTTCTCACCGAACGTGATCCAGGAGACTTGGACCCTGCTCCAAGGAACAAAAGAGGCGGTCACGAGGGTGGGGGTGCCCCCACCCTCCCGAGGGCGCGCCCCCCTGCCTCGTGGGCCCCTCGTTGCTCCTCCGGCGTACTTCTTCCTCCTATATATACACACGTACCCACAAACGATCAGAACAGGAGCCAAAAACCTAATTCCACCGTCGCAACTTTCTGTATCCACGAATCCCATCTTGGGGCATGTTCCGGAGCTCCGCCGGAAGACGGCCGTCATCACAGAGGGCTTCTACATCATCCTAGCCTCTCCGATGAAGTGTGAGTAGTTTACCTCAGACCTTCGGGTTCATAGTTAGTAGCTAGATGGATTCTTCTCTCTCTTTGAATCTCAATACAAAGTTCTCCCCCTCTCTTGTGGAGATCTATTCGATGTAATCTTCTTTTTGTGGTGTGTTTGTTGAGACCGATGAATTGTGGGTTTATGATCAAGTCTATCTATGAATAATATTTGAATCTTATCTGAATTCTTTTATGTATGATTGGTTATCTTTGCAAGTCTCTTCGAATTATCCATTTGGTTTGGCCAACTAGATTGGTAGTTCTTGCCATGGGAGAAGTGCTTAGCTTTGGGTTCGATCTTGCGGTGTCCTTACCCAGTGACAGAACGGGCAGCAAGGCACGTATTCCATCGTTGCCATCGAGGATAACTAGATGGGGTTTATTTCATATTGCATGAATTTATCTCTCTACATCATGTCATCTTGCTTAAGGCGTTACTCTGTTTTTAACTTAATACTCTAGATGCATGCTGGATAGCGGTCGATGAGTGGAGTAATAGTAGTAGATGCAGAATCGTTTCGGTCTACTTGTCATGGACGTGATGCCTATATACATGATCATGCCTAGATATTCTCATAACTATGCTCAATTCTGTCAATTGCTCAACAGTAATTTGCTCACCCACCGTAGAATACTTATGCTCTTGAGAGAAGCCACTAGTGAAACCTATGGCCCCCGGGTCTATTCTCATCATATCAATCTCCATCACTTTAATCTTGCTTTACTTTTTACTTTGCATCTTTATACCAAAAATACCAAAAATATTATATCCATCAGATCTCACTCTCGTAAGTGACCGTGAAGGGATTGACAACCCCTAATCGCGTTGGTTGCAAGTAGCTATCGCTTTGTACAGGTACGAGGGATTTGAGTGTGGCCTCCTACTGGATTGATACCTTGGTTCTCAAAAACTGAGGGAAATACTTACGCTACTCTACTGCATCATCCCTTCCTCTTTGGGGAAAACCAACACAAGCTCAAGACGTAGCAAGAAGGATTTCTGGTGCCGTTGCCGGGGAGTCTACGCAAAAAGTCAACATACCAAGTACCCATCACAATCCCTATCTCTCGCATTACATTATTTGTCATTTGCCTCTCGTTTTCCTCTCCCCCCAATTCACCCTTGTTGTTTTATTCGCCCTCTCTCTATCCTCCCTCTCTATTTGCCTCTTTTTGCCCGCTTGCCTCTTGTTTGCTCGTGTGCTAGTTTGCTTGCTTGTCGTTATGTCTGAAATTGGGGAAGTTATCGCCAATATGGGCGATAATAATATCATGGAAAATTCTGATGCTCCTGCTGAAGAACCCCCTACCTACCATACAAAAAGATTTCAAATCGGTAGTGGTAATATTATTGGAAAAGGAGTCATTCAAGATTTCTTTACTTGTGCCGGTGCTTTGCCCTCTATGGGCGATTCTATTCTCCATAGAACTAGTAGTCTTGCGGACGCTATTGCCATGCTTATCGTTGAACTTGAAAGGCAATTTATGCATATGCACCCATCTATACAAAGAGTTTTCCTAGAATTTTCTAATATCGAGCATTCCTCTGTTAAGCGTGCCACTACTATCTTTTTGGCTCATGAATTCAGATTTATAATAAAATAAGCCAAAGAAATCTTTGCGCACTATAGGGTGGACGCTGGTCGTCCTCCCATAGAATCTATCCTCTTCGATCAAGAAGAAATTATGCACTTTCAATCTCCTGACTATGTTGCTTTTAATGAAAATCTCAGAAAAAAGTGCCAACCAATATTTTAATGATAGAATCTCTGAACTTAATGATGATTTGGCTATTCGAAATAATGAGCTAGGATACTCTCTTGAGTCTAGGCTCACGAAGTTCTGTCAAAAGAATGCTTATAATGATGAATTGGTTGTACATTACGAAGGGCCGAAAGAGGAACCTCCTAAAATTGATCTTGGGGACTTCTGTCCTATTAAATTTATCCCTTTTGATTAATTTTGCTTGCCTCAAAGAAAACTTGCTGCTGAACATAGAGAATATGAAACGAGCTTCACCGATCTATCTTATTACTATGGCAATACCTAGATCTATCCTCGCTTTTATGCCTAGCTAGGGGCGTTAAACGATAGCGCTTGTTGGGAGGCAACCCAATTTTATTTTTATTCCTTGCTTTTTGCTCCTGCTTAGTAATAAATAAATTATTTAGCCTCTGTTTTGGTTGTGTTTTTTGAGTTTAATTAGTGTTTGTGCCAAGTAGAACCGTTGGGAAGACTTGGGGAAAGTCTTGTTGAACTTGCTGTAAAAAACAGAAACTTTAGCGCTCACGAGAACTGCTGTCATTTTTATTTGGAGAGTGATATTTAGTTAATTCTTTTTGCAGATATAATAGATGAATTCCTCACGTCCAGAAATTTATTTTAGAATTTTTGGGGTTCCAGATCTTGCGCTAGCTACAGATTACTACAGACTGTTCTGTTTTTGACAGATTCTGTTTTTCGTGTGTTGTTTGCTTGTTTTGATGAATCTATGGTTAGTAAAATAGTTTATAATCCATAGAGAAGTTGGAATACAGTAGGTTTAACACCAATATAAATAAAGAATGATTTCATTACAGTACTATGAAGTGGTCTTTTGTTTTCTTTCGCTAACGGAGCTCACGAGTTTTCTATTTTGAGCTTTGTGTTGTGAAGTTTTCAAGTTTTGGGTGAATTCTTTTGATGTATTATGGAACAAGGAGTGGCAAGAGCCTAAGCTTGGGGATGCCCATGGCACCCCCAAGATAATCCAAAGACACCAAAAAGTCAAAGCTTGGGGATTCCCCGGAAGGCATCCCCTCTTTCGTCCACTTCCATCGGTAATTTACTTGGAGCTATATTTTTATTCACCAACATGATATGTGTTTTGCTTGGAGCATCTTGTATTATTTGTGTCTTTGTGTCTTAGTATGCCACAATCATCCTTGCTGTACACACCTTTTGAGAGAGCCATACATGAATTAAAATTTGATAGAATACTCTATGTTCTTCACTTATATCTTTTGAGCTAAGTAGTTTGCTCTATGTGCTTCACTTATATCTTTTGAGCTAGATAATTTTGCTCTATATGCTTCACTTATATCTTTTGAGCTAGATAATTTTGATCTATGTGCTTCACTTATATCTTTTGAGCGTTATAATTTTGCTCTATGTGCTTCACTTAGATCTTTTAGAGCACGGTGGTGGATTTGTTTTAAAGAAACTATTGATCTCTCATGCTTCACTTAAATTATTTTGAGAGTCTCTTAATAGCATGGTAATTTTCTTAATAATAATATGCTTGGTATTCAAGATTTGTGAAACTTTCTTTTGAGTGTGTTGAATACTAAGAAAAGATTGAAGCATGATAATTGTTTTGAGATATGGAGGTGATAATATTAAAGTCATGCTAGTTGAGTAGTTGTGAATTTGAGGAATACTTGTGTTAAAGTTTGTGATTCCCGTGGCATGCACGTATGCTGAACCGTTATGTGACGAAGTTGAAGCATGATTTGTTTATTGATTGTCTTCCTTATGAGTGGCGGTCGGGGACGAGCGATGGTCTTTTCCTACTAATCTATCCCCCTAGGAGCATGCGTGTAATACTTTGCTTTGATAACTTCTAGATTTTTGCAATAAGTATATGAGTTCTTTATGACTAATGTTGAGTCCATGGATTATACGCACTCTCACCCTTCCACCTTTGCTAGCCTCTCTAATACCGCGCACCTTTCACCGGTATCATACACCTACCATATACCTTCCTCAAAACAGCCACCATACCTACCTATTATGGCATTTCCATAGCCATTCCGAGATATATTGCCATGCAACTTTCCGCCATCTAGTTCATCATGACACATTCATCATTGTCATATTGCTTAGCATGATCATGTAGTTGACATAGTATTTGTGGCAAAGCCACCGTTCATAATTTCTTCATACTTGTCACTCTTGATTCATTGCATATCCCCGTACACCGCGGAGGCATCCATATAGAGTCATACTTTGTTTTAGAATCGAGTTGTAATCATTGACTTGTAAGTAGATAGAAGTGTGATGATCATCATTCAATAGAGCATTGTCCCAATAAAAAAAGAGAAAGGCCAAAGAAAAAAGGAAGGCCCAAAAAAAGAGAAAATAAATAAAAAGGGGCAATGCTACTATCCTTTTTTCCACACTTGTGCTTCAAAGTAGCACCATGATATAGCAAGTCTCATATATTGTGCTTCAAAGTAGCACCATGTTCTTCATATAGAGAGTCTCATATGTTGTCACTTTCATATACTAGTGGGAATTTTACATTATAGAACTTGGCTTGTATATTCCAATGATGGGCTTCCTCGAAATTGCCCTAGGTCTTCGTGAGCAAGCAAGTTGGATGCACACCCACTTAGTTTCTTTTGTTGAGCTTTCATACATTTATAGCTCTAGTGCATCCGTTGCATGGCAATCCATACTCACTCACATTGATATCTATTGATGGGCATCTCCATAGCCCATTGATACGCCTAGTTGATGTGAGACTATCTTACCCTCCTTTTTGTCTTCTCCACAACCACCATTCTATTCCACCTATAGTGCTATATCCATGGCTCACGCTCATGTATTGCGTGAACATTGAAAAAGTTGGAGTATGAAACAATTGCTTGGCTTGTCATCGGGGTTGTGCATGATTTAAATACTTTGTGTGGTGAAGATAGAGCATAGCCAGACTATATGATTTTGTAGGGATAACTTTCTTTGGCCATGTTATTTTGAGAAGACATAATTGCTTTGTTAGTATGCTTGAAGTATTATTATTTTTATGTCAATATAAACTTTTGTCTTGAATCTTTCTAATCTGAATATTCATACCACAATTAAGAAGATTTGCATTGAAATTATGCCAAGTAGCACTCCGCATCAAAAATTCTCTTTTTATCATTTACCTACTCGAGGACGAGCAGGAATTAAGCTTGGGGATGCCTGATACGTCTCCAACGTATCTATAATTTTTGATTACTCCATGCTATATTATCTACTGTTTTGGACTATATTGGGCTTTATTTTCCACTTTTATATTATTTTTGGGACTAACCTATTAACCGGAGGCCCAGCCCAGAATTGCTGTTTTTTGCCTATTTCAGTGTTTCGAAGAAACGGAATATCAAACGGAGTCCAAGCGGAATAAAATCTTCGGGAATGTGATTTTCTCACCAAACGTGATCCAGGAGACTTGGACCCTGCTCCAAGGAACAAAATAGGCAGTCACGAGGGTGGGAGGCGCCCCCCCCCCAGGGTGCGCCCCCTGCCTCGTGGGCCCCTCGTTGCTCCTCCGGCGTACTTCTTCCTACTATATATACACACGTACCCCCAAACGATCAGAACAGGAGCCAAAAACCTAATTCCACCGCCGCAACTTTCTGTATCCACGAGATCCCATCTTGGGGCCTGTTCCGGAGTTCCGCCGGAAGAGGGCCGTCATCACGGAGGGCTTCTACATCATCCTAGCCTCTCCGATGAAGTGTGAGTAGTTTACCTCAGACCTTCGGGTCCATAGTTAGTAGCTAGATGGCTTCTTCTCTCTCTTTGAATCTCAATACAAAGTTCTCCCCCTCGCTTGTGGAGATCTATTCAATGTAATCTTGTTTTTGCGGTGTGTTTGTTGAGACCGATGAATTGTGGGTTTATGATCAAGTCTATCTATGAATAATATTTGAATCTTCTCTGAATTCTTTTATGTATGATTGGTTATCTTTGCAAGTCTCTTCGAATTGTCCATTTGGTTTGGCCAACTAGATTGGTAGTTGTTGCCATGGGAGAAGTGCTTAGCTTTGGGTTCGATCTTGCGGTGTCCTTACCCAGTGACAGAAGGGGCAGCAAGGCACGTATTGCATCGTTGCCATCGAGGATAACAAGATGGGGTTTATTTCATATTGCATGAATTTATCTCTCTACATCATGTCATCTTGCTTAAGGCGTTACTCTGTTTTTAACTTCATACTCTAGATGTATGCTGGATAGCGGTCGATGAGTGGAGTAATAGTAGTAGATGCAGAATCGTTTCGGTCTACTTGTCATGGATGTGATGCCTATATACATGATCATGCCTAGATATTCGCATAACTATGCTCAATTCTGTCAATTGCTCACCAATAATTTGTTCACCCACCATAGAATACTTATGCTCTTGAGAGAAGCCACTAGTGAAACCTATGGCCCCCGGGTCTATTCTCATCATATCAATCTCCATCACTTTAATCTTGCTTTACTTTTTACTTTGCATCTTTATACCAAAAATACCAAAAATATTATATCTATCAGATCTCACTCTCGTAAGTGACCGTGAAGGGATTGACAACCCCTAATCGCGTTGGTTGCGAGTAGATATCGCTTTGTGCAGGTACGAGGGACTTGAGCTTGGCCTCCTACTGGATTGATACCTTGGTTCTCAAAAACTGAGGGAAATACTTACGATACTCTGCTGCATCATCCCTTCCTCTTCGGGGAAAACCAACGCAAGCTCAAGACGTAGCACCCCCCCCCCCTCCTTGTCCAATTCGGACTAGAGGGGGAAGGGCGCGCGGCCTGCCCTGGCCGCCCCTCCTCTTCTCCACTAAGGCCCAATAGGCCCTTTACACTCCTCGGGGGGTTCCGGTAACCCCCCGGTACTTCGTTATTTGTCCGAACTTGCCCGGAACCTTTCCGAAGTTCAAACATAGTCATCCAATATATCGATCTTTATGTTTCGACCATTTCGAGACTCCTCGTCATGTCCGTGATCATATACGGAACTCTGAACTACCTTCGGTACATCAAAATACATAAACTCATATTATCGATCGTCACCGAACGTTAAGCGTACGGACCCTACGGGTTCGAGAACTATGTAGACATGACCGAGACTCGTCTCCGGTCAATAACCAATAGCGGAACCTGGATGCTCATATTGGCTCCTACATATTCTACGAAGATCTTTATCGGTCAAACCACATAACAACATACGTTGTTCCCTTTGTCATCGGTATGTTACTTGCCCGTGATTCGATCGTTGGTATATCAATACCTAGTTCAATCTCGTTACCGGCTAGTCTCTTTACTCGTTCTGTAATGCATCATCCCGCAACTAACTCATTAGTTACATCGCTTGCAAGGCTTATAGTGATGTGCATTACCGAGAGGGCCCAGAGATACCTCTTTGACAATCGGAGTGACAAATCCTAATATCGATCTATGTCAACTCAACAAGTACCATCGGAGACACCTGTAGAGCACCTTTATAATCACTCAGTTACATTGTGACATTTGGTAGCACACAAATTGTTCCTCCAGTACTCGGGAGTTGCATAATCTCATAGTCATAGGAACATGTATAAGTCATGAAGAAAGCAATAGCAACAAACTAAACGATCATCGTGCTAAGCTAACAGATGGGTCAAATCAATCACATCATTCTCTAATGATGTGATCCCGTTAATCAAATGACAACTCATGTCTATGGTTAGGAAACATAACCATCATTGATTCAACGAGCTAGTCAAGTAGAGGCAAACTAGTGACACTCTGTTTGTCTATGTATTCACACATGTACTAAGTTTCCGGTTAATACAATTCTAGCATGAATAATAAACATGTATCATGATATAAGGAAATATAAATAACAACTTTATTATTGCCTCTAGGGCATATTTCCTTCAGTCTCCCACTTGCAGTAGAGTCAATAATCTAGATTACATTGTAATGATTCTAACACCCATGGAGTCTTGGTGCTGATCATGTTTTACTCGTGAGAGAGGCTTAGTCAACGGGTCTGCAACATTCTGATCCACGTGTATCTTGCAAATCTCTATGTCTCCCTCCTTGACTTGATCGCAGATGGAATTGAAGCGTCTCTTGATGTGCTTGGTTCTTTTGTAAAATTTAGATTACTTTGCCAAGGCAATTGCACCAGTATTGTCACAAAAGATTTTCGTTGGACCCGGTGCACTAGGTATGACACCTAGATTGGATATGAACTCCTTCATCCAGACTCCTTTATTTGCTGCTTCATAAGCAGCTATATATTCCGCTTCACATGTAGATCCCGCCACGACGCTTTGCTTAGAACTGCACCAACTGACAGCTCCACCGTTCAATAAAAACACGTATCCGATATGTGACTTAGAGTCATCTGAATCAGTGTCAAAGCTTGCATCGACGAAACCATTTATGATGAGCTCTTTGTCACCTCCATAAACGAGAAACATATCCTTAGTCCTTTTCAGGTATTTCAGGATGTTCTTGACCGCTGTCCAGTGATCCACTCCTTGATTACTTTGGTACCTCCCTGCTAAACTAATAGCAAGGCACACATCAGGTCTGGTACACAACATTGCATACATGATAAAGCCTATGGCTGAAGCATAGGGAACACCTTTCATTTTCTCTCTATCTTCTGCAGTGGTCGGGCATTGAGTCTGACTCAACTTCACACCTTGTAACACAGGCAAGAACCCTTTCTTTGCTTGATCCATTTTGAACTTCTTCAAAAATTTATCAAGGTATGTGCTTTGCGAAAGTCCAATTAAGCGTCTTGATCTATCTCTATAGATCTTGATGCCCAATATATAAGTAGCTTCACCGAGGTCTTTCATTGAAAAACTCTTATTCAAGTATCCTTTTATTCTATCTAGAAATTCTATATCATTTCCAATCAACAATATGTTATCCACATATAATATTAGAAATGCTACAGAGCACCCACTCACTTTCTTGTAAATACAGGCTTCTCCAAAAGTCTGTATAAAACCATATGCTTTGATCACACTACCAAAATGTTTATTCCAACTCCAAGATGCTTGCACCAGTCCATAGATGGATCGCTGGAGCTTGCACACTTTGTTAGCACCCTTTGGATCGATAAAACCTTTAGGTTGCATCATATACAACTCTTCTTCCAGAAATCTATTCAGGAATGCAGTCTTAACATCCATTTTCCAAATTTCATAATCATAAAATGCGGTAATTGCTAACATGATTCGGACGGACTTAAGCATCGCTACGGGTGAGAAGGTCCCATTGTAGTCAACTCCTTGAACTTGTCGAAAAGCTTTCACAAGAAGTCGAGCTTTGCAGACAGTAACATTATCATCAGCGTCAGTCTTCTTCTTGAAGATCCATTTATTCTCGATGGCTTGCCGATCATTGCACAAGTCAACCAAAGTCCATACTTTGTTCTCATACATGGATCCCATCTCAGATTTCATGGCCTCAAGCCATTTTGTGGAATCTGGGCTCATCATCGCTTCCTCATAGCTCGTAGGTTCGTCATGGTTCAGTAACATGACCTCCAGAACAGGATTACCATACCACTCTGGTGCGGATCTTACTCTGGTTGACCTATGAGGTTCGGCGGTAACTTGATCAGAAGTTTCATGATCATCATCATTAGCTTCCTCGCTTACAGGTGTAGGAATCACTGGAACTGATTTCAGTGATGAACTACTTTCCAATAAGGGAGAAGGTACAATTACCTCGTCAAGTTCTACTTTCCTCCCACTCACTTCTTTCGAGAGAAACTCCTTCTCTAGAAAGGATCCATTCTTAGCAACGAATATCTTGCCTTCGGATCTGTGATAGAAGGTGTACCCAACAGTCTCCTTTGGGTATCATATGAAGACACATTTCTCTGATTTGGGTTCGAGCTTATCAGGTTGAAGCTTTTTCACATAAGCAGCGCAGCCCCAAACTTTAAGAAACGAGAACCTGGGTTTCTTGCCAAACCACAGTTCATAAGGTGTTGTCTCAATGGATTTAGATGGTGCCATTTTAACGTGAATGCAGTTGTCTCTAAATCGTAACCCTAAAATGATAGCGGTAAATCAGTGAGAGACATCATAGAACGCACCATATCTAGTAAAGTACGATTACGACGTTCGGACACACTATTACGCTGTGGTGTTCCATCTAGCATGAGTTGCGAAACTATTCTGCATTGTTTCAAATGAAGTCCAAACTCATAACTCAAATATTCGCATCCATGATCAGATCGTAGAAACTTGATTTTCTTGTTACGATGATTTTTCACTTCACTCTGAAATTCTTTGAACTTTTCAAATGTTTCAGACTTATGTTTCATTAAGTAGATATACCCATATCTGTTCAAATCATCTATGAAGGTGAGAAAATAAGGATATCCGCCGCGAGCTTCAATGTTCATTGGACCACATACATCAGTATGTATGATTTCAAATAAATCTGTTGCTCGCTCCATTGTTCCGGAGAACGGAGTTTTAGTCATCTTGCCCATGAGGCATGGTTCGCAAGTACCAGGTGATTCATAATCAAGTGATTCCAGAAGTCCATCAGAATGGAGTTTCTTCGTGCGCTTTACACCAATATGACCTAAACGGCGGTGCCACAAATAAGTTGCACTATCATTATCAACTTTGCATCTTTTGGCCTCAATACTATGAACATGTGTATCACTACTATCAAGATTTAGTAAAAATATACCACTCATCAGGGGTGCATGACCATAAAAGATATTACTCATATAAACAGAACAACCATTATTCTCTGATTTAAATGAATAACCGTCTCGCATCAAACAAGATCCAGATATAATGTTCATGCTCAATGCTGGCACCAAATAACAATTATTTAGGTCTAATACTAATCCCGAAGGTAGATGTAGAGGTAGCATGCCGACGGCGATCACATCGACTTTGGAACCATTTCCCACACGCATCGTCACCTTGTCCTTAGTCAATCTTCACTTAATCTATAGCCCCTGTTTCGAGTTGCAAATGTTTGCAACCAAAACCAGTATCAAATACCCAGGCACTACAGAGAGCATTAGTAAGGTACACATCAATAACATGTATATCAAATATACCTTTCACTTTGCCATCCTTCTTGTCCGCCAAATACTTGGGGCAGTTCCGCTTCCAGTGACCAGTTTCTTTGCAGTAGAAGCACTCAGTCTCAGGCTTAGGTCCAGACTTGGGTTTCTTCACCTGAGCAGCAACTGGCTTGCTGTTCTTCTTGAAGTTCCCCTTCTTCCCTTTACCCTTTTTCTTGAAACTGGTGGTCTTGTTGACCATCAACACTTGATGCTCCTTCTTGATTTCTACCTCCGCTGCCTTTAGCATTGCGAAGAGCTCGGGAATCGTCTTATCCATCCCTTGCATATTATAGTTCATCACAAAGCTCTTGTAGCTTGGTGGAAGTGATTGGAGAACTCTGTCAATTACACTATCATCAGGAAGATTAACTCCTAGTTGAGTCAAGTGGTTGTGGTGCCCAGACATTCTGAGTATATGTTCACTGACAGAACTATTCTCCTCCATCTTGCAGCTGTAGAATTTATTGGAGACTTCATATCTCTCAATCCGGGCATTTGCGTGAACTATTAACTTCAACTCCTGGAACATCTCATATGCTCCATGACGTTCAAAACATCGTTGAAGTCCCGGTTCTAAGCCGTAAAGCATGGCACACTGAACTATCGAGTAGTCATCAACACGCGACTGCCAGTCATTCACAATGTCTGTAGTTGCCGACACAGGTGGTACACCTAGCGGTGCTTCCAGGACATAATTCTTCTGTGCATCAATGAGGATAATCCTCAAGTTACGGACCCCAGTCCGTGTAATTGCTACCATCATCTTTCAACTTAGCTTTCTCTAGAAACGCATTAAAATTCAACGAAACAACAGCACGGGCCATTAGGGATGGCAATGGGTAGGGTATGGGCGGGTACAACCTCCTTCTACCCAAACCCATACCCATAGAAACTTTTTATACCCACCCATTTCAATACCCATGGGTATAAACTGACACCCATGCCCATACCCATCGGGTATCCTATACCCAATGTGTATCCATTGGGTACAATATAGCATTCAAATTCTTAAGAGGTAGAGAAATGAGTTCAAAATTCAAGTGATCATGATAGAGTAGTATAGCATGTATGTGGCCTCCTCCAATGGGTGGCCGCTTGGAGGCATCAGGGGAGTATGAGCAGCGGTTGGTGGAAGGCCGACGTAGTGGAAGGCGGTGGTGGGAATTGGGGATCGCTGAATCGAGTGTTCGACAAGAGTCTAGTAGCAAAGAGTCGATATTTCATATTTTTGAGGAGTCACATAGGATGTATGAGGAGTGGCGAGCAGGTGATTATGAGCCTATGAGCTATGACTTGTTTAAGGAATACGAGATTCAGGGTTGGACCATATGAGTTGGATGTTAACCCCACATGTTATAGGAGTTATTTTCATTTATTAATTTTTATTGGGTATCCATTGGGTTACCCATGGGCACAATATCTTACCCATGCCCTACCCATATATTTTGTGGGTATGGGTTGTTGGGGAATGTAGTAATTTCAAAAAAAATCCTACGCACACGCAAGATCATGGTGATGCATAGCAACGAGAGGGGAGAGTGTGATCTACATACCCTTGTAGACCGACAGCGGAAGCGTTAGCACAACGCGGTTGATGTAGTCATACGTCTTCACGGCCCGACCGATCAAGCACCGAAACTACGGCACCTCCGAGTTTTAGCACACATTCAGCTCGATGACGATCCCCGGACTCCGATCCAGCAAAGTGTCGGGGAAGAGTTCAGTCAGCACGACGGCGTGGTGACGATCTTGATGTTCTACCATCGCAGGGCTTCGCCTAAGCACCGCTACAATATTATCAAGGATTATGGTGGAAGGGGGCACCACACACGGCTAAGAAAACGATCACGTGGATCAACTTGTGTGTCTAGGGGTGCCCCCTGCCCCCGTATATAAAGGAGCAAGGGGAGGAGGCCGGCCGGCCCTATAGGCGCGCCAAGGAGGAGTCCTCCTCCTAGTAGGAGTAGGACTCCTACTAGGAGGGGGAAGGAAGTGGGGAGGGAGAAGGAAAGGGGGGCGCCGCCCCCCTGTCCTAGTCCAATTCGGACCAGGGGGGAGGAGGCGTGCGGCCCACCTTGGCTGCCCTTCTCTCTCTCCACTAAGGCCCATATGGCCCATTACTTCTCCCGGGGGGTTCCGGTAACCCTCCGGTACTCCGGTTTTCTCCGAAATCACCCGGAACACTTCCGGTGTCCGAATATAGTCGTCCAATATATCAATATTTATGTCTCGACCATTTCGAGACTCCTCGTTATGTCCGTGATCACATCCGGGACTCCAAACTAACTTCGGTACATCAAAACTCATAAACTCATAATATAACTGTCATCGAAACCTTAAGCATGCGGACCCTACGGGTTCGAGAACAATGTAGAGATGACCGAGACATGTCTCCGGTCAATAACCAATAGCGGAACCTGGATGCTCATATTGGCTCCTACATATTCTATGAAGATCTTTATCGGTCAGACCGCATAACAACATACGTTGTTCCCTTTGTCATCGGTATGTTACTTGCCCGAGATTCGATCGTCGGTATCTTAATACCTAGTTCAATCTCGTTACCGGCAAGTCTCTTTACTCGTTCCGTAATACATCATCTCACAACTAACTCATTAGTTGCAATGCTTGCAAGGCTTATGTGATGTGCATTACCGAGAGGGCCCAGAGATACCTCTTCGACAATCGGAGTGACAAATCCTAATCTCGAAATACGCCAACCCAACATGTACCTTTGGAGACACCTGTAGAGCTCCTTTATAATCACCCGGTTACGTTGTGACGTTTGGTAGCACACAAAGTGTTCCTCCGGCAAACGGGAGTTGCATAACCTCATAGTCATAGGAACATGTATAAGTCATGAAGAGAGCAATAGCAACATACTAAACGATCAGGTGCTAAGATAATGGAATGGGTCATGTCAATCACATCATTCTCCTAATGATGTGATCCCGTTAATCAAATGACAACACATGTCTATGGTTAGGAAACATAACCATCTTTGATTAACGAGCTAGTCAAGTAGAGGCACACTAGTGACATTTAGTTTGTCTATGTATTCACACAAGTATTATGTTTCCGTATAATACAATTCTAGCATGAATAATAAACATTTATCATGATATAAGGAAATAAATAATAACTTTATTATTGCCTCTAGGGCATATTTCCTTCAGTCTCCCACTTGCACTAGAGTCAATAATCTAGATCACATCGCCATGTGATTTAACATCAATAGTTCACATCACCATGTGATTAACACCCATAGTTCACATCGTCATGTGACCAACACTCAAAGGGTTTACTAGAGTCAGTAATCTAGTTCACATCTGTATGTGATTAATACCCAAAGAGTACTAAGGTGTGATCATGTTTTGCTTGTGAGAGAAGCTTAGTCAACGAATCTGCCAAAATTCAGATCCGTATGTATTTTGCAAATTTCTATGTCTACAATGCTCTGCATGGAGCTACTTTAGCTAATTGCTCCCACTTTCAATATGTATCCATATGAAGACTTAGAGTCATCCGGATCAGTGCCAAAAACTTGTATCGGCGTAATCCTTTTACGACGAACCTTTTGTCACCTCCATAATCGAGAAACATATCCTTATTCCACTAAGGATAATTTTGACCGATGTCCAATGATCTACTCCTAGATCACTATTGTACTCCCTTGCCAAAATCAATGTAGGGTATACAATAGATCTAGTACATAGCATGGCATACTTTATAGAA
The DNA here is from genome assembly GCF_056163025.1 of Triticum urartu. NCBI lineage: Eukaryota > Viridiplantae > Streptophyta > Magnoliopsida > Poales > Poaceae > Triticum > Triticum urartu. Next base: position 501,688,527 of record NC_141879.1, on the reverse strand, counting down.
CCTATGGCTGAGGCATAGGGAATGACTTTCATTCTCTTTCTATCTTCTGCCGTGGTCGGGCTTTGAGTCTTACTCAATTTCACACCTTGTAACACAGGCAAGAACTCTTTCTTTGACTGTTCCATTTTGAACTACTTCAAAATCTTGTCAAGGTATGTACTCATTGAAAAAACTTATCAAGCGTCTTGATCTATCTCTATAGATCTTGATGCTCAATATGTAAGCAGCTTCACCGAGGTCTTTCTTTGAAAAACTCCTTTCAAACACTTCTTTATGCTTTACAGAATAATTCTACATTATTTCCGATCAATAATATGTCATTCACATATACTTGTCAGAAATGTTGTAGTGCTCCCACTCACTTTCTTGTAAATACAGGCTTCACCGCAAGTCTGTATAAAACTATATGCTTTGATCAACTTATCAAAGCGTATATTCCAACTCCGAGATGCTTGCACCAGTCCATAGATGGATCGCTGGAGCTTGCATATTTAGTTAACACCTTTAGGATCGACAAAACCTTCTAGTTGCATCGTATACAACTCTTCTTTAATAAATCCATTAAGGAATGCAGTTTTGTTTATCCATTTTCCAGATTTCATAAAATGCGGCAATTTCTAACATGATTCGGACAGACTTAAGCATAGATACGAGTGAGAAACTCTCATCGTAGTCAACACCTTGAACTTGTCGAAAACATTTTGCGACAATTCTAGCTTTGTAGATAGTAACACTACTATCAGCGTCCGTCTTCCTCTTGAAGATCCATTTATTTTCTATGGCTTGCCGATCATCGGGCAAATCCATCAAAGTACATACTTTGTTCTCATACATGGATCATATCTCAGATTTCATGGCCTCAAACCATTTCGCGGAATCTGGGCTCATCATCGCTTCCTCATAGTTCGCAAGTTCGTCATGGTCTAGTAACATGACTTCCAGAACAGGATTACCGTACCACTCTGGTGCGGATCTCACTCTGGTTTACCTACGAGATTCGGTAGTAACTTGATCTGAAGTTACATGATCATCATCATTAGCTTCCTCACTAATTGGTGTAGTAGTCACAAGAACAGATTTCTGTGATGAACTACTTTCCAATAAGGGAGAAGGTACAATTACCTTACCAAGTTTTCTACTTTCCTCCCACTCACTTCTTTCGAGAGAAACTCCTTCTCTAGAAAGGATCCATTCTCAGCAACGAATATCTTGCCTTCGGATCTGTGATAGAAGGCGTACCCAACATTTTCTTTTGGGTATCCTATGAAGACGCACTTCTCCGATTTGAGTTTGAGCTTATCAGTATGAAACTTTTTCATATAAGCATCGCAACCCCAAACTTTAAGAAACGACAACTTTGGTTTCTTGCCAAACCGCAGTTCATACGGTGTCGTCTCAACGGATTTAGATGGTGCCCTTTTTAACGTGAATGTAGTTGTCTCTAATGCATAACCCCAAAATGATAGTGGTAAATCGGTAAGAGACATCATAGATTGCACTATATCAAATAAAGTACGGTTATGACGTTCGAACACACCATTACGCTATGGTGTTCCAGGTGGCATGAGTTTGTGAAACTATTCTACATTGTTTTAATTGAAGGACAAACTCATAACTCAAATATTTTACTTCTACGATCATATCGTAGAAGCTTTCATTTTTGTTACGATGATTCTCCACTTCACTCTGAAATTCTTTGAACTTTTCAAATGTTTCACACTTGTGTTCCATCAAGTAGATATACTCATATCTGCTCAAATCATCTGTGAAGATCAGAAAATAATGATACCTGCCACGAGCCTCAATATTCATCGGACCACATACATCAGTATGTATGATTTCCAACAAATTTGTTGCTCGCTCCATTGTTCTGGAGAATGGAGTCTTAGTCATCTTGCCCATTAGGCATGGTTCGCAAGCATCAAGTGATTCCAAAAACCCCTCAGCATGGAGTTTCTTCATGCGCTTTACACCATTATGACCTAAACGGCAGTGCCACAAATAAGTTGCACTATCATTATTAACTTTGCATCTTTTGGTTTCAATATTATGATTATGTGTATCACTACGATCGAGATCCAACGAACTATTTTCATTGGGTGTGTAACCATATAAGGTTTTATTCATGTAAACAGAACAACAATTTATTCTCTTACTTAAATGAATAACCGTATTACAATAAACATGATCAAATCATATTCATGCTCAACGCAAACACCAAATAACACTTACTTAGGTTCAACACTAATCCCGAAAGTATATGGAGTGTGCGATGATGATCATATCAATCTTGGAACCACTTCCAACACACATCGTCACTTCACCCTTAACTAGTCTCTGTTTATTCTGCAACTCCCGTTTCGAGTTACTAATCTTAGCAACTGAACTAGTATCAAATACTGAGGGGTTGCTATAAACACTAGTAAAGTACACATCAATAACATGTATATCAAATATACTTGTGTTCACTTTGCCATTCTTCTTATCCACCAATCACTTGGGGTAGTTCCGCTTCCAGTGACCAGTCCCTTTGCAGTAGAAGCTCTTAGTCTCAGGCTTAGGACCAGAATTGGGCTTCTTTACTTGAGCAGCAACTTGCTTGCTATTCTTCTTGAAGTTCCCCTTCTTCCCTCTGCCCTTTTCTTGAAACTAGTGGTCTTGTCTACCATCAACACTTGATGTTTTTCTTGATTTCTACCTTCGTCAATTTCAGCATTACAAAGAGCTTGGGAATCGTTTCCGTTATCCCTTGCATATCATAGTTCATCACGAAGTTCTACTAACTTGGTGATGGTGACTAGAGAATTCTGTCAATCACTATTTTATCTGGAAGATTAACTCCCACTTGATTCAAGCAATTGTAGTACCCAGACAATCTGAGCACATGCTCACTAGTTTGAGCGATTCTCCTCCATCTTTTAGCTATAGAACTTGTTGGAGACTTCATATCTCTCAACTCGGGTATTTGCTTGAAATATTAACTTCAACTTCTAGAACATCTCATATGGTCCATGACGTTCAAAGCGTCTTTGAAGTCCCGATTCTAAGCCGTTAAGCATGGTGCACTAAACTATCAAGTAGTCATCATATTGAGCTAGCCAAACGTTCATAACGTCTGCATTTGCTCCTGCAATAGGTCTGTCACCTAGCGGTGCATCAAGGACATAATTCTTCTGTGTAGCAATGAGGATAAACCTCAGATCACGGATCCAATCCGCATCATTGCTACTAACATCTTTCAACACAATTTTCTCTAGGAACATATCAAAATAAACACAGGGAAGCAACAACGCTTGCTATTGATCTACAACATGATTTGCAAAATACTACCAGGACTAAGTTCATGATAAATTTAAGTTCAATTAATCATATTACTTAAGAACTCCCACTTAGACAGACATCCCTCTAATCCTCTAAGTGATCACGTGATCCAAATCAACTAAACCATGTCCGATCATCACGTGAGATGGAGTAGTTTCATTGGTGAACATCACTATATTGATCATATATACTATATGATTCACGCTCGACCTTTCAGTCTCCGTGTTCCGAGGCCATATCTGTATATGCTTGGCTCGTCAAGTATAACCTAAGTATTCCGCGTGTGCAACTGTTTTGCACCCGTTGTATTTGAACGTAGAGCCTATCACACCCGATCATCACGTGGTGTCTCGGCACGAAGAACTTTCGCAACGGTGCATACTCAGGGAGAACACTTCTTGATAATTAGTGAGAGATCATCTTAAAATGCTACCGTCAAACTAAGCAAAATAAGATGTATAAAAGATAAACATCATATGCAATCAAAATATGTGACATGATATGGCCATCATCATCTTGCGCCTTTGATCTCCATCTCCAAAGTACTGTCATGATCTTTATCGTCACCGGCATGACACCATGATCTCCATCATCTTGATCTATATCAATGTGTCGTCACATGGTCGTCTCGCCAACAATTGCTCTTGCAACTATTGCTATCGCATAGCGATAAAGTATAGCAATTATTGGGCACTTGCATCTTATGCAATAGAGAGACAACCATAAGGATTTTTCCAGTTGCCGATAACTTCAACAAAACATGATCATCTCATACAACAACTTATATCTCATCACGTCTTGACCATATCACATCACAACATGCCCTGCAAAAACAAGTTAGACGTCCTCTACTTTGTTGTTGCAAGTTTTACGTGGCTGCTACTGGGCTTAGCAAGAACCGTTCTTACCTACGCATCAAAACCACAACGATAGTTTGTCAAGTTGGTGCTGTTTTAACCTTCGCAAGGACCGGGCGTAGCCACACTCGGTTCAACTAAAGTTGGAGAAACTGACACCCGCCAGCCAGCTGTGTGCAAAGCACGTCGGTAGAACCAGTCTCGCGTAAGCGTACGCGTAATGTCGGTCCGGGCCGCTTCATCCAACAATACCGCCGAACCAAAGTATGACATGCTGGTAAGCAGTATGACTTATATCGCCCACAACTCACTTGTGTTCTACTCGTGCATATAACATCAACACATAAAACCTAGGCTCAGATGCCACTGTTGGAGAACGTAGTAATTTCAAAAAAATTCCTACGCACACGCAAGATCATGGTGATGCATAGCAACGAGAGGGGAGAGTGTGATCTACGTACCCTTGTAGACCAACAACGGAAGCGTTAGCACAATGCGGTTGATGTAGTCATACGTCTTCTCGGCCCGACCGATCAAGCACCGAAACTACGGCACCTTCGAGTTTTAGCACACGTTCAGCTCGATTGCGTTGTGACGTTTGGTAGCACACAAAGTGTTCCTCCGGCAAACGGGGGTTGCATAATCTCATAGTCATAGGAACATGTATAAGTCATGAAGAGAGCAATAGCAACATACTAAACGATCGGGTGCTAAGCTAATGGAATGGGTCATGTCAATCACATCATTCTCCTAATGATGTGATCCCGTTAATCAAATGACAACGCATGTCTATGGTTAGGAAACATAACCGTCTTTGATTAACGAGCTAGTCAAGTAGAGGCACACTAGTGACGTTTAGTTTGTCTATGTATTCACACAAGTATTATGTTTTCGTATAATACAATTCTAGCATGAATAATAAACATTTATCATGATATAAGGAAATAAATAATAACTTTATTATTGCCTCTAGGGCATATTTCCTTCATGGGTACCCATTACCCGTGGGTAGAAAATCTCTTCAAGTCTTGCCCATACCCATTGTTTTCGGGTAGGGTACCCGCGGGTACCCATACCCATGGGCAAAACTGCCATCCCTACGGGCCATCTATCTACAACAACATTGACATGCAAAATACTATCGGGTACTAAGTTCATGATAAATTAAAGTTTAATTAATCAGATTACTTAAGAACTCCCACTTAGATAGACATCTCTCTAATCATCTAAGTGATCATGTGGTCCATATCAACTAAACCATGTCCGATCATCACGTGAGATGGAGTAGTTTTCAATGGTGAACATCACTATGTTGATCATATCTACTATATGGTTCACGCAGTGTTCCGAGGCCATATCTGCATATGCTAGACTCGTCAAGTTTAACCCGAGTATTCCGCGTGTGCAAAAATGGCTTGCACCCGTTGTATGTGAACGTAGAGCTTATCACGTAGAGCTTATCACACCCGATCATCCCGTGGTGTCTCGGCACGATGAACTGTAGCAACGGTGCATACTCAGGGAGAACACTTATACCTTGAAATTTAGTGAGAGATCATCTTATAATGCTACCGCCGAACTAAGCAAAATAAGATGCATAAAGGATAAACATCACATGCAATCAATATAAGTGATATGATATGGCCATCATCATCTTGTGCTTGTGGTCTCCATCTCCAAAGCACCATCATGATCACCATCGTCACCGGCTTGACACCTTGATCTCTATCAAAGCATCGTTGTCGTCTCGCCAACTATTGCCATCACGACTATCGCTACCGCTTAGTGATAAAGTAAAGCAATTACATGGTGATTGCATTTCATACAATAAAGCGACAACTATATGGCTCCTGCCAGTTGCCGATAACTGTGTTACAAAACATGATCATCTCATACAACAAAATTTAGCATCATGTCTTGACCATATCATATCACAACATGCCCTGCAAAAACAAGTAAGACGTCCTCTACTTTGTTGTTGCAAGTTTTACGTGGCTGCTACAAGCTGAGCAAGAACTGTTCTTACCTACGCATCAAAAAACCACAACGCGGTATAGTGATTGCTTTTTGATCTTCAGAGAGAACCCTGTTCATTGAATCCGATTCAACTAAAGCTGGAGAAACAAACACCCACTAGCCACCTATGTGTGAAGCACGTCGGTAGAGCTAGTCTCGCGTAAGCATACGCGTAATGTTGGTCTGGGCCGCTTCATCCAAAAATGCCGCTGAATCATGAATCAACTAGTAAAGGCAATCAATATGTATATACCCACGCTCACAAATCTTTTGTGTTCTACTCGTGTATATGACATCTACGCATAAACCTGGCTCTGATGCCACTGTTGGGGAACGCAGTAATTTCAAAAAAATTCATACACACACGCAAGATCATGGTGATGCATAGCAACGAGAGGGGAGAGTGTCGTCCATATACCCTCGTAGACCGTAAGCGGAAGCGTTATGACAACGCAGTTGATGTAGTCATACGTCTTCACGATCGACCGATCCTAGTACCGAACGTACGGCACCTCCGCGTTCTGCACGCGTTCAGCTCGGTGACGTCCCACGAACTCACGATCCAGTAGAGCTTCGAGGGAGAGTTCCGTCAGCACGACGGCGTGATGACGGTGTTGATGAAGCTACCAACGCAGGGCTTCGCCTAAGCACCGATGCGATATGACCGAGGTGGATTATGGTGGAAGGGGGGCACCGCACACGGCTAAAAGATCAATGATCAACTTGTGTGTCTATGGGGTGCCCCCCTCCCCCGTATATAAAGGAGTGGAGGAGGGGGAGAGGCCGACCCTCCTAGGCGCGCCCTAAGGGAGTCATACTGCCACTGGAAGTAGGACTCCAACCCTTCCAGGAGTAGGAGTAGGAGAGAGGGAAGGAGGAGAGAGGGGGAAGGAAAGGGGGACGCCGCACGCCCCCCCCCTCCTTGTCCAATTCGGACTAGAGGGGAGGGGATGCGTCCTGCCCTGGCCGCCCCTCCTCTTCTCCACTAAGGCCCAATAGGCCCATTACAATCCTCTGGGGGTTTCGGTAACCCCCCGGTACTCCGGTATTTGTCCGAACTTGCCCGGAACCTTTACGAAGTTCAAACATAGTCATCCAATATATCGATCTTTATGTCTCGACCATTTCGAGACTCATCGTCATGTCCGTGATCATATACGGGACTCTGAACTACCTTTGATACATCAAAACACATAAACTCATATTACTGATCGTCACCGAACGTTAAGCGTGCGGACCCTACGGGTTCGATAACTATGTAGACATGACCGAGACTCATCTCCGGTCAATAACCAATAGCGGAACCTGGATGCTCATATTGGCTCCTACATATTCTATGAAGATCTTTATCGGTCAAACCGCATAACAACATACGTTGTTCCCTTTGTCATCGGTATGTTACTTGCCCGAGATTTGATCGTTGGTATCTCAATACCTAGTTCAATCTCGTTACCGGCTAGTCTCTTTACTCGTTCTGTAATGCATCATCCCGCAACTAACTCATTAGTTACATTGCTTGCAAGGCTTATAGTGATGTGCATTACCTAGAGGGCCCGGAGATACCTCTCCGACAATTGGAGTGACAAATCCTAATCTCGATCTATGCCAACTCAACAAGTACCATCAGAGACACCTGTAGAGCACCTTTATAATCACCCAGTTACATTGTGACGTTTGGTAGCACACAAAGTGTTCCTCCAATACTCGGAAGTTGCATAATCTCATAGTCATAGGAACATGTATAAGTCATGAAGAAAGCAATAGCAACAAACTAAACGATCATCGTGCTAAGCTAACGGATGGGTCAAGTCAATCACATCATTCTCGAATGATGTGATCCCGTTAATCAAATGACAACTCATGTCTATGGTTAGGAAACATAACCATCATTGATTCAACGAGCTAGTCAAGTAGAGGCAAACTAGTGACACTCTGTTTGTCTATGTATTCACACATGTACTAAGTTTCCGGTTAGTACAATTCTAGCATGAATAATAAACATGTATCATGATATAAGGAAATATAAATAACAACTTTATTATTGCCTCTAGGGCATATTTCCTTCAGTCCCAACTACCTTTCTCTTCTCCAGGCCCACCCACGTGCAGCACACTCCCTCTCTCCTCTCCACGTCCACACTCCCTCTCTCCCCGGCGACTTCTACTCTCCATGTACTACGGGCGGGCGAGGCCGAAGCTCGCCGTGTGTGGCCGGGACGGGCGAGGCCGAGGCGGGCGCTGGCCGGAGTTGGCGAGGCGGGGCCGTGGCCGGAGCAGGCAAGGCCGGGATGGACGAGGCCGGGGCTGGCGATGCCGGGGCAGGCAAGGCCGGGGCGGAGGAGGAGCGCGCGTGGCCGGCGGAGGTGGAGCGGCGCGGAGCGGCCGGAGGTGGGGCACGCCGACGCGGGCGGCTTCCGGATCTGGCCGGTCTTCTCACGTGCGGCGGCAGTTCTTGCCATGGCCGGACGTCCTTCCGGTCGCCGCAGCCGCGCCGCCTCACGGAGCTGCTTAGGGCGGAGCCGTCCGAGTGCGGCGACGATGAGGGTGAGGCAGACGCGGCCGTCAGGAAGGCGGCGGCGCTGGAGGAGCTCAAGGTCGTGGTGGCCGCCCTTCTCGATCCAGACGTTGCCATGCCGCCACTTTCCCACGAGCATGAGGAGGCCGCGTCCCTCAGCATCCCGCAGGGTTCGCCGTCCGTGCGCTGCGCTGGGCATCGCCGTGGCGCTGCTCGCCCTTGCCGGCGTCCTGCTGCTGCTCCTTGGCCCCGGCGCGAAGCCTGCAGCTGATCGGGGCCGGAGCTCGAGGGTGTCTGGCGCGCGGGAGAGCCGGCACGAGGTGGAGTCCGGCGCGGCCGCGGACGACGGATGGTGCTCGGAGGTAGGCGTTGCGTGCGGGCGGGCACGCGGTGGACGCGACCGTGGCGGTGGCGCTGTGCCTGGGCATGGTGCACCCAATGTCGAGCGGCCTCGGCCTGGCTAGCGTCCTGCCGCTCGCCGAGTTCGGCGTGGCGGGCGGGCTGGCCGCGGCGTTGTAGGGAAGCAGTCGGCGTCGTCGTTGGGAAGCAACGACCTGCAAGCCTCCGGGCGCGGCCCTGGGCTCCCTGCCGTCGCCACTCGTCCGTTGGTTGAGACATGGGTGGGAGCATGGCTGGGAACACTCCCCCCCCCCCTCCCAGCGTAAAATATTCGCCGGCAGCCCCTGCAGCGAGGAAAATGCCTCTTGGGTGGCTCAACGGCTGGAGATGCTCTTAATAACGTCTTCCAGTCTCAGAAGTCGCCATACTTCCTTCGCCTTTCTGCATCAAAACAATACATGAAGAGCGTCCTCTGCACCCTGACGACATGCCGGGCACGTAGGTCCGACTGGTACATGTCGGTTTGCGAGGACCACATTACAGGGCAAGGTTCCATGTAAGGTTCGTCATAGGAAGATTTTCACCTTCGCCGGACAGTTTAGTCTCCAAACATTTTGCCATGTTGGATTGGCAGAATCAGCACCCGCGCCGTCCGTACTTCGCAGCTTGCGCCCGTGGTGCTTTATATCGTTAAAAATCTTTGATGTAAATTCAAGGAATTATTCGAAGAGGGAAAAGGAAGAAGAAGACCTGCGTAGCATAGCCGATCATTGATTGCAATTTTTTGTTGAGAGCTTACCAAGCTGACCACTTGATGTGTAGCACAGGCGATGGATCTGTGACCCGGAGCGACACGCACTGCGCTCAGCTACGCCGCGCGCAGCACCGAAGGAACGGGTGCACCAAACCAGAACCAAAACCAAACACATACAGTAGCTAGCAGGGGGCAGAGCATATCAGTGGTCGCTGTCGACGTGTGGCCATGCAGCGCACGCACGAGCGTACGGTGGGGGGCCACGCCCAGCGCGCGTCGACGCACGACAGCCCAGCGAGCGGAGCGGGGCGTCCGTCCGTGCGCGCTTTGCGTTGCGTGCGTACGCGAGAAAGGGACGCGCCGTACCTGTCGATGGAGGAATTAAGCCATCGGTGGCCGGCACCGCAGAGGTTGCGGCGGGGGCCGCCGGATCGGATGGATGGTCCACGTTTTAGGCGTGAGCGTGCGGGCGACGGACGATGGATGGGTACCGACTGCCAGGGCGTGCGCGCTTCGGGCTCGGGCGCGTAGACGTACGCGGGGAGTACCGGTACGGGGCCTCCGGACGTTCCATCCATCGGCCTACGTCCCAACGCCCCGGCCGGGCCGGGGGATTCGCCGGCGCCACGGTTCCGTCGCTCTCCGCTCGCCCCACCGTTCGTGCGTGGGTGGTTTGCATCCTCAAACCAACACCTCTTGGCTCTGCGTGTCCCTATATCAGATGGCTCACACGATCGTGCAAATTCCACCGTGTTGCACTGCTTGGCTGGTAGTACCATTTCGTGTGCGTGCGTGCATGCATGCATGTGTGTGTGCGTCGGCTTGGCTAACCCAAGTCGGTCCATTTGTTTGCCAACGGGCAAAGTCTCGAGCTGGCTGAACCTGAAGCCGTCAAATCGCCCATCCCAGAATTCGAATCACGCCGAAATTGTCCAACCCACGTCAGAGGCAAGCCAAGTAACGAACATCGGCAATTATCAACAACAACAACAACAAAAAAGTAACCAACATTGGCACGCTGTATGCGTGCTCAGGGCGAGGCTTAATCAACTCAGTAGCTTCAGCACCACTCTTTGTCCTAATCAACTCGACATGATCTCAACACACTAGTACTAGTCCGCGTCATAACAAAAACCAAAGAAAAGCGTCGCTCGCTGTCGTCACCCCGACGCACATCGACCATGTGTGCATTCCGTTCACAAGCCAGCGACCGGAGCCCAGGCGGCCACGTCGCCGCCCTCTTTCGAACACAGAAAAACTCTTCCTTTCCCGTCAGACACGCCTCGCTAATGGAATAGCTGCCATGACAGCCTCCCAGCCTGTGGGGATAGCAGTGTAGATTGTTGCTAATTAGACCTAAAATGCTCTGTTTTTCCTGTGGGCACCACTTGGCCAGCAAGACACTGTACTGCTCGCCCACTAGCTACCGCCTTTCAGCGAATGATGGCACAGGAAAAAAAATGTCCTAAATGCTGCGTCCCAACCAATGATTAGCTACGCAGATACTGGAGTGGTACTAGCAAAAAACAATGGCACAGAGGATGGATAATATTCCATCTGTTTAGGCCTCTATGATTGCTCGGGGCAGGAGTATGCGTGTGTGGGCATAGTGACTTGCAAGTAAGCTTAATCAATTGGTGTGTGTGTGTGTGGCTTTACTTGCACAAAATGCATTCCCCTGATCGATCTCTTTCGATCCCTTCACCTGTTCTCCGAGATCACAGATCCCTTGTGTGCCAAGGCGTGCACGGCATTCATCTGAGACACAGCCTAGGAAAGGTCGCACAGCCAGCTTGGCTTGGCGCAAGTTGCAAACCCCTTGCTCTGTCCGTGCTGTAACTCAAATTAGGTTTGTATCATATTGTATGGTGCTCTTTCTTGATGAATAGTTCACGCCGTTGTAAGCCCGCCGTTGTCCTGTAAATAAAAAAAAGGTTGTAAAGCTTCTTATGCATATTCGTCAGTGAGTAAAATTTATGCGCCGAATTATAGCCCGGAGGGATGCCTTGATCCACTTCCAGGACAAGTGCATGCGTAAAGAAAGAAAGCCTCACTCACCAAGGAAATCAATGCAAGGTACGTCCAGCTTGCCGTGTTTCTATCAGAGATGAAAGGAAAATTAAAAGGGCAGCACAGCTTGTACGACACAGGCGAGCAAATCGCCCCGCCAACCAGATCGTATATTCGTCACAACGCAAAAATAGCTGCTCGTATCCGCGGGCGACAGCGATCGGCGTGTGCGTCACGTTAATTTTCTGCATGTCGTACCACCACCACGCCCCAGCTTGAGCTCGGCTTGGCCAGCCCACGTTTTCCTTTCCGTTAGTATTTATGCGACGGACGGCGACGGCTGGGGCCGGACGGCCGGCCTCCGATCCGCCTGATGCCCGACTGTTAGCTATCTAGCTTGACGTCGCTCCAAGTGACCTAAGAGCAACTTCAACGCGTCGATTCAAACAGACGCGTGTTTTATCTGTTTTATATCATTGCCACATATACAGTAGGTAGTTAGGATTGTATTTTATTGTTTCCTAGTCTAGAGATATCTGTCGATCATTTCCTTGTATAATGGATACGGTTGAGATATTCTTGCTCATGTACCCTTTATATGCTACGACATGCGATCAATGCAAATATTATCAAACTACATGGTATCAGATACCAAACCCTGACTAACCGAAACTTCCGCCGCACCTAGGTGCCGCCGCCGCCCCTCTCTCCCACCGACCGCCGCAGCTCTACTGCCACCGTCCCCTCCCTCTCCCCCGACCGCCGCAGCCCCCTGCCGCCGTCGCCCTCATCCCACCTCTATTATCCCTACCACCGAACCCTAACCTACCCTACCTCCATGGCCTCCAGCTCCACCCTTTCCGGCGACTCCAACCCCTTTGATGGCCCCGAGCCCGCATTCTCCGAAGACCTCCGAAACCTCAACATCCTCAGCCGTGCCCCCATCGTCTCTCTCACGACGATTCGTCCTAGTAATCATGGAAGACCTACTTCAACCTTGTTTTCCCTGAGTCCAGGAGCACATCGATGGATCTGTCGACGCGGCGGCCATGCAGCACAACGCCGAGTGGTCGACCACCGAGGCCACTCTTATCCGTTGTTTTTTCCAAACCATCTTGGACGACCTCTTATACACGGTGGTGCAGGATGATGATGTCGCCTATTTCGTGTGGAAGAAGTTGAACACACTCTTCACCGACAACCGTCTCGAGCGGCTCATCTTTCTTCAGCAAGAATTCTTCGGGTGCCACCAAGATAACTCGTCCATTGATGAGTATGGCATGCGCCTGAAGTGTATTTGCGATGAGATATGCGACATTGCTGAAAAGCTCTCCGGTGATCTCCTCTTGAGCACCCTCATCGCCGGCCTCAAAGAGGATTTCTCCAATGCGGCGTCCAAACTCACGCTCATCCTCAACCCGACCTTCACTAGGGTCGTTGCATACCTCAAGTTGGAGGAACGCCGCATGGAGAAGATGAAGGTGCGGACCGTGCATACCGCCCTCGCTGTCGGTACCTCACGCGGCGCGCCTCCTCCACAGCAGTCGGTCACCACCTTCACGCAGTCGTCGGGCTTCCCCTTCCCCGCCCCGTAGTCGGCGTCCGCCCCTCCCGCCGATCGCGGCACTCGCCGCGGCAAGGGAGGGCTCAAGGGCCAGCAGCAGCAGGCCGCCCCATCCGGTGCGCCTCGGGCCGCCTCACAACAGCAGCCATTGCCCACCCCGCCATGGGCCTTCGGCCACAACCCGTGGACCGGGGAGGTCCACACATACTCCATGCAGGTGCCCCGCCTCACATCCCCCGGCATCCTCGGCGCCCGCCCGGCCCAGCACCAGTCCTACATCGCCGGACCGCGGCCCGACCAGCACCAGGCGCTGCCGGCCCACATTGTCTACATCATGTCATCTTCCTTAAGGCGTTACTCCATTCTTTATGAACTTAATACTCTGGATGCATGCTGGATAGCGATCGATGTGTGGAGTAATAGGCCCTGTTTGGTTCGGCTATGGATTTCTAAAAGCAGCTGTGAAAATCTGTTGTGGAAAAACAACTGTGGAAAATCTGATGTGAAAAAGATGTAGGTCATTTGGCAAACCAGCTGATATCGTTTTTTTAGATTTTGGCCCGCAGCGGAATCAGATTTTGGAAAGCACGTCCTGGGCTACTTCCGCTTTTGGTTCAGATTTTGGCAACGGATTTCTGGAATCGGATTCTGCTGGGTTCGCCCTTAGGTTCAGATTTTGCTGCACGACAGTGGAATTCGTCGATAAAAGCTGAACCAAACAGGGCCATAGTAGTAGATGCAGGAAGGAGTCGGTCTACTTATCTCGAACATGATGCTTATATACATAATCATTGCTTCGGATATCATCATGATTATTTGCTTTTCTATCAATTGCCCAACAGTAATTTATTTACCCACCGTATGTTATTTTCAAAAGAGAGGCCTCTAATGAAAACTATAGCCTCCGGGTCTACTTTTTATCATATATTAAAATCAAAAATACCTTGCTATAATTTTTCTTTATTTTTTTTTGTATTTTTGTGCTATCTATCTATCACTACGAGATTTGATCCTCGCAATTAACCCTAAGGGATTGACAACCCCTTGTTCGCGTTGGGTGCAAGTAATTGTTATTCTGTGTGTAGGTACTGCTAACGAGGTGTTGTGTGATTCTCCTACTGAATTGATAACCTTATTTCTTAACTGAGTAAAATACTTATCTCTATTGTACTGCATAATCCTCTCTTTTTTGAGAAAATCCCAACGTAGCTCACAGGTAGCAACCCTCTCTCGAATACGATTAAAAACATGCCTAGCCATATGGAAACGGCACCAGAATTGGTGATGTTTGAAGAGCGGGTTGGGTGTCTCAAAGTAGTCCTTCCAAAGAAGGAAATGGCCGCTCCCTCGGTTTCGATTCAACGCCGGAGTGTGCCCCGGGATCGAGCCTCGAAACAATGGCCCCTGCCTACTAAGGTGGCCATGGACCAACACGGCAGCCACCATCTCCTCATCGTCGAAGTCGCAGAGGAAATTGTGGAAAAAGAACTCGTCGGCGGAGTCCATTTGTACCTTGGAGGCAAATTGTCGAATAGTTTGCGGGCATCATCGAAGAAGATGGCAGGCGAAGAGACGCGCGCCTCCCATGGACCAGGTAGCTGGTCTGGCAGCGTCCGACAAGCGTGGCGGCGTCAGACAAAGGAGCTGGCTGAGGGCACGGGGGAAGGGGGGCTACTTTGGGGTGGGGGTGGGAAGTTGCGGTGGCCCAGCGGCGAGGCGACGGCGGTCGGCGAGGCGACGACGGTGGTGACGTGGAAGGTGGCGGTGTGCGGGGGTGGTGTGTGGGCGCGGATTGCTTGCAGGGGCACCGGAACTGGGCGACGACGTTGATGGGGTGGGGTGGGTGAGGGCTTGCTATCAATGGAGGTGGAAGAGAATGACCAATGAGCCACCGACTGGCGGGCTAGGGGGAGCAGTAGGCGCGCGTAACGTGCGTCCGCTTCGTGTCCGCGCTGATGCAAATGAGATTCAAATTTAAACCAGGATGGGTCACCAAACGAACGAAAAATGGACGCGCGTTCGTTTAAATTGGCGCGTTGTCTGTCCCGGCATTCTAAACGAATACGTGTGGACAAAATGGATCAGCACGTTGAAGTTGCTCTAAACCATCCGTCGGTGGATCGATCGATCGATCTTGCTGGTGATCCATCCAAGCTCGGCGGTCCGATCGCCGAGTCTCTGAGACACGACGGGGTTTCTTTTCTTTCTTTGCAGTTAACGCTACCTCGATGCATGGCTACGACGCGGCATGCATCACTCCGCCGACGATCGATCATCTGCTTTTCTTTCAGAAACGGCGTGCATGCATGGCACGATCGGTGATGGGTGTTGCTGAGCAGATCGAGCCGGGATTTCACGCGGCATAGTTTAGGTCCACGCGCGCGCCCACGCAGTGGTTGCGTTCCGCTGAAAAGAGAACCTAAAAATACAAGTATCTCGTGCCGAATGAAAAGGGATCATGGGACAGTGGTGTTGTGACACTCGACCTGAAACGCTGTAGTGTAGTGTTGGTTTGGAAAAATGCTGCGTGTCGTGTTATATTTATCTGAATAATATGGAGGGTGTACTGTTGCAACTACCGCTTCGGCCAGGCAACTCCGACGCTCTTGATCACTGTCACCCATAGTACTCCTGAAGAATCTATTTCATCTTGTCCAAAATTTCTCCCCGAACCAAAATATACTGTTGTGATGCCTTTTACGTACGTAGGTGCTAGTCCGATCAAAGCCTTCGAGCCACATGTTTGGCTTTGGCATGAAAAACACAGAGTTCCTCTTGAAGCGTTGTCGGTCGCAAACTGAGCAATCTTGATCAATGAATAAGCTGTGATTTGCGCAAGATCCTTAGATCGTCATCATATAAATAGTCGTTGTCACGAGCTTTACACATTGTTAGGCGTACTAATTAACAACAGTCGTTGTCACGAGCTTTGCAAAAAAAATTGTTATGTGCGTGCTAATTAACCACTTTCTGAAGATCGAGGAAGCGGACGGCATTATATATTCCCCGATAATCCGCCGTACCAGGTCAAATCTCAGACTCCAATTTCGTGCTTGGAAATACCATGTTAACAAGAACTAGGTTGAGACGTCAGCATCATGTTGTTGCGGAGGGTTGGCCAAGGCAAAATCAAATTAAGGGCGAGGAGATAAGCAAACAGTGCGTCCAAAGAGTTAAGTAAGGCATTCATTTTATAATGATGAGCAGGCAATCCTCTTGGAGTGGAAAGCCAAAGAAAGAAAAGGTTACTTGTAGAAAGGAAAAGGGGGAGCCTTGGCACGCAATTCTTCCATCCCGTCCCGTGCCGCGACGCAACGCCAACGGAGGGAGGGAGGGAGAGATCTGTTCAATTCAACAGGACGTGCCTTTGCCACCACACTCTCGCTCGCCGGGCCGGTTGCTGAGGTTGAACCGGAAAAAAGGGTCGGTGGACCAATCCGGAGGAGAACCTTGCGGGCAAGCCACAGGGTACAGT
The DNA here is from genome assembly GCF_056163025.1 of Triticum urartu. NCBI lineage: Eukaryota > Viridiplantae > Streptophyta > Magnoliopsida > Poales > Poaceae > Triticum > Triticum urartu. The sequence goes on along the minus strand of NC_141879.1, from coordinate 501,671,677 downwards.
TGCCGGAGTATCGCAGTGTTGGCTGCTGTTCTTGCGGTTGAGCATCAAATCAGATCTGATCAAATCAAATCAAGCGCGCACAGAGAAGGATAAAAACGCGTGCTTTCGGAGGAGGCGGAGGGGAGGAGTTAACAATCCTTGGCTGCGTCACTGGATGTGGTAAAGGCTATGGTATTGCGTGAGCCGTCGGGGTGGAGACGACCGGCCGACCGGCATCTGATTCGGAACTGGTGGTAAGTGGTTGGCCCTGGCAGTAGCGGTGCAGTTAGGGTGGTCTGGTCAGGTGAGAGAGATGTTATTGCGGTTGCAGATTGAGGTTAGTGACAGGCCCATTCTTTTGCAGTTGATCTGTGATCAAGCTGTCCTCTGTTTTACGGCCTGTTTTCTGCTGTGGAAACCGATGAAGAAAAGGGCATCTCGCGTTGCACAACAAAGTATTGTCCCATTACTCGATTTGCCGGGGAAAGACATTGCAAAATAAGATGAGAATTCCATCGAAAGCAGCAAAGTGGTGTCTATGGAACAAGGGAATGGAATTTGCAGACTGCAATTGGAGCAAGCAAGAAGCTTTCCACTGAGCGCTGCAGAGAAGCAGACAAACGAGAAACGCAGGCAAGGAAAGGAAGGAGCGAGGCCTTGCAGTTCCAGGGCAATATTCCATTCCCCACGAGGCCAGGCCATGAGCTGCCTGCTGTGCTGAGCTAGGCAAAAGCGCTCCCGACGACAAGTGTCCCCTCCCCTCCCCTCCCCTCCCCTCCCAGGCTGGACACCCTGACCGGAGGTCCAGCACAGCATATACTATTACTACCCCCGTTGGTATTGTACCACCACCAGTAGGTGCCTCGTCTTCTCTTCCTGCCGCCAAGATAAACGGAGAAAAAGAAGAAAAGAAAGGAATACTCTGCTAGAGGCAGCATAGAATAGCAAGGCACGCCAATGTGTCGCCAGTCCCGTCCGGCCAAATGGCGAATCTCCTCTCCTCTCCTCCCCTCTCCTCGCGACGGCCGCCTGGCCCTCGCGCCAGCTCGGACGCTGGGTTTGCTCGCTTTGGACAGCCCACAATTAACCACCTCGCTCGTCCAAAGCATCCAATCCAACCCCCTCCTTGTAGCTGCAGGACCTGGACCAGGACCAGGACTAGTATATAAGCATCCCAGCGCAGCCCATCACACCAAAGCGCAGGGTCTGCTGCTACCGCTCGCCCGCATCCCAAATTCCAATTGCGTCCACCACGAGTCGGACACACCAAGCTCTCAAGACAGACCACACGCCACCGCTCGCCGTTCTTGCGGCGGCTGCTGCAGGAATGGGCGTCGTGGAGTGGACGCGCGGGCCGGCTATCGGCAGGGGCTCCTCGGCCACCGTGTCCGTCGCCGTTGACCGCCGCACCGGCGCCGTGCTCGCGGTCAAGTCCGTGGGCGCCGGCCGGGCCGCCGAGCTCCGGCGCGAGCGGGCCGTCCTCCGCGGCCTCAGCTCGCCCTACGTCGTGCGCTGCCTGGACGCCGAGGACGGGAGCGGCGGCGGCGGCCTCGACATGCTCATGGAGTACGCGCCCGGCGGGTCGCTGGCCGACGAGATCAGGCGGTGCGGCGGCCGGTGCGCCGAGGGCCTCATCCGGTCCCGCGCGCGCGACGTCCTGCGCGGGCTCGCGCACGTGCACGCCGCCGGCGTCGCCCACTGCGACGTCAAGGCCCGCAACGTGCTCATCGGCGCCGACGGCCGCGCCCTGATCGCCGACTTCGGATGCGCGCGCCGGACGGGCATTGCCGGCGAGGAGCCGCGGCCGACGGGCGGCACGCCGGTGTTCATGGCGCCCGAGGCCGCGCGGGGCGAGGCGCAGGGCCCGCCCGCCGACATATGGGCGCTCGGCTGCACCGTCATCGAGATGGCCACCGGCGCCGGCCCGTGGCAGCGGTTCGCCACCCCCGTCGCGACGCTGCACCACGTGGCCTTCTCGGGCGAGGCGCCGGAGTTCCCGCCGTGCCTGTCGGACCAGGGCAAGGACTTCCTGGCGAGGTGTCTGCGGCAGGACCCCAGCGAGAGGTGGACGGCAGAGCAGCTGCTCGATCACGAGTTCGTGGCCGTCGACGCCGCCGCCTCGACGTCCAATTCCGTGCCAGGGGTCGCCGAGAAGGCCACGTTCGTGTCCCCCAAGAGCGTCCTCGATCAGGCCCTGTGGGAGGACGACGACGACGATGACACGACGGCAGACAGCGCCGATCCCACGGACAGGGTGCGCGCGCTGGCCGCGGGCGCGCCGGCCGTGCCGGACTGGACCTGGGACGCGAGCTGGATCACGGTCCACGCCGGCCCCAGCGTCGACGACGACACCGAACACGAGCCAGCAATGCCGCCGGAGCAGCCGGTGGCGGGCACGGACACCGACGCCAGCGACTCACCCGCGGGCGGCGGCTCCGCCGGGGAGGCGGGGGCCTCGAGCAGCCAGCACGCCGCACAAGGCAACGGCGATCGGTACGATGGCACGGGCAGCTGTAACGGCGGGCGCAGCGATGATGGAAATCACGTGGTTAGCGATTGCAGTACCGTTCCAATCACAAGCAACGGATTCTTTTCCGATCCCATGTCATGTTTCGCTTGTCCCAAGTCCCGCCCAAGCTGGCCGGCCCGGCCCGTTTATTACAGCGCTACTATGCCTACCTTTCTTCCTCCCGCGTCGCCATTATTGGCAGGAGTGGTGAGTACTCCGGCTCCGACTTAACACGGCGCGAATGCCAGCTAACGACCGATCACATTGCGGAGGAGGGAATGCGGATCGAACGGGCGATTTTTTTCGTTTGGTCGGTCATGCGTCACGCGTGAGTGGCGATGGGGCTAGCGGTGGTTGCGGCTCGCGGCGCGGTACGGCCGGCGGGGTTGGTTAGTTATGAGGCGGCGACGTCGGGTGTGTGTGAGTGAGTGAGTGGCGTCGCCGGCGGGGCCCGGCCCGTCGGGCGCGCGCGCGCGCGGGGATGGATGGTTTGCTCGACGTGGCCGCCGTTGGGTCGCGAGCTGGCTGAGTCGGGTGGATGCGCGCGGTCCAGCCCCTCCACCAATTGGCAGCCCCTGAGAGGGACGCTTGTGTGAGCAGAGCACCTACCTCGCCGCATGCACGTTTGGCACGCGCGCCTCGCACCGCCGTGTCGGTCTCGCTTTCTGCTCCCACCATGCGGTTGTAGCGCGAGCTGGGCAGGGCAGAGCGGAGTGTGGATTTTGTATCGTTGACGTCGAGGCGAGCGGTGTCCAGCCGTCCGACTTGTGGTCATGGCGCGCGGTGTTTCGGCCGCGAGGTAACATGCGAACCACCACCAATTTAGGATCTGTGGCACTGGCACTGCAGAGCACAGCACATAGGATCTGTACGTTTACGGTAAGTAATAGTGACGCTGTGGCTGTGACTGTGACGGTGACGAAAGTTCCATGTGGACAAGCGTGCCTGTGCGCGTCTGCAGGACGACGGAGAAGGGCGGGCACATTCTGCGCTTTACGGCCAGATTTTTCTTCCTGTGTTGGGCAGGCCTGACGCCCGAGAGGACGAGATTTTTCCAAGTCGGTGGGCGCGCCTGGCGTGGGCAAGGGTTGCTTCACGTGCGACGATGTTCCGGGCATGAAAAGTAGCCAGCTTCTGACGACGTACTGTACTGCTACATTGATGCCAAACGCAGCTAATTATGTGCCGTTTTTCCTCCCCGAATGTGCTAAAAAACTCGGGGCACTATGTCAGCGGAACATGCTTGATTTGGGTGCAAAGTAGCACTAGTAGTAGAATTGACTTCGTTCGGTCGTGCCGCCGCCGCGGCCAGGGTCGATGCACGCTCCAGTGGCGAGCACAGTTACATGCATCTCGACTTCGTGCGTCCCACATTGATTCGTACGCACACCGGCGGCGGAGCAGTATTTGAGCCTGCTCGCTTGATTAAAGCAGTCATCCTCGGGCGTCTCCCGGAAGCGTAGGGTTTAGCCGGGTGTGCGTTTTGGCTGAGGGAGTCGATCATAGTACGAGTTAATTTGACTGACGGGTTAAAAATGGTACCGAGAGAAACGAAAACGATCTTGTGACATGACATGCCCTGCTTGAGCAGAGCAGAGCAGAGACACAAAGGTACAGGCTAGCTAGATCCTGGAGACATGTAGCTGTAGCGAGCAGCTGAAGCGCGCACCCTTGTCGCCTGCACAAGCAAAAGCCGAAAGCGGCCGGAAATCACCATGTCAGCCAGGCTTTGCCTTGAAGCTTTTCCGTCGGGCATTGCCTCCTACGCAAGGATGGCATTTACTCTCTCTCTCACACACGCGCGCGCTTACATGTGTGTGCTTCAAGCAAACAAACCTGCTGCCTCCCTCCCTAGCTTAGCTATAGTGATTACCCTGATCATGCGTGTATGCAATTACCATGGATGGATCGGCATCGGCATCGGCGTCGGCCACACGCAGGAACATGGCTTATCTTTAAATTTAACCAGCCGATTGGATCCGGACGCAGTGATAGTGCTACTAGTTGTAACCGCTGGGGTGTGTGCTCAGCTGTGTTCCGTTTCTTACTTATCCTTCACGGGATAAGTGGTCCTCTGGTGCTACATCTGCATACAGCAGCAAAGGAGGCTAGGGCTGGCTACAGGGGGCTAGAGCTAGGTTGGCACATGGAGCGTATGAATTGGCGGCCAATTGGGCGGATAATTCTATTCTTTTGCCACTTGTGTCGATCGTCCTTTTTACCTTTCGGTGACGGTGGGCAGGCAGACCATTCTTTAAATCTCCATGCAGCTAGGAGCAGCTAGAATCCAAATTCCGGATGGGCGTATGTAATGTACGTATATCGCTTTGTGCTTATCTGCATTTCTCATCGTCATCGCCCCGCACGAGAAAATTAACAAACCTTGTCAACGCAAAGCATCGGAATTTCACATTGGTCGGAGACGAGGACTGTCAAATGATCAACAAGATGCCCACACAAACTCTGGGAACATCGACGGGGCACACATACATATATATCCAATCCAAAGCTGATGGGGCTGGTTAGAACCCTGACAATTCTCGTTCGATGACATTGATGCCGCACTTGAGCGAGCACCACAACAGCTTACGGACCGACAGCTATAAACTATGCGAGACATCATCGCTGATGGCTAAGCTCCCTCACGTTTCCCAGATCCAGCCAGCAATCGCGATCACATGCATCGCGGGAGAGTATAATCTTTCTTCTAGCGCTAGACGCTGCCGCTACTGACTGACCAACATTTGCCGCTCCACCCGCGCGCACATGGCGGAACCAGAACCGGGTGGAATGGAATATACTGCCGCCCTCAGGCTGGCTCCGTCCGCGGATCCCTTTTGGCGATCCATCCTTCGCACACAGACATGGGAAGCTACGTACTCTGCTTTGTGTAGTGCCACTACAGAGATATGGCCTCACTCGCTCCTACGCTGGCCAGCGATCTTTTTTCGCCAATAAAGTACGGCGACAGGCGTATGATTGATCCGATCCGGGCTCGTACTCATGAAGATTTCAACCGTTAATTAATACAACCGCCTGCTACGAAATGTAGGGCCAGTTTTTTGGGTGATTCTACCAGAATCGCCCCCCTCCCCAGCTTCTTTCAGAATCATCACTTCATATGTTTTTCACAATCCTAGCTAATTAGGTACTGATCATACCATCAACGAGGCCGCCCGTTAAATATTTCTGTGTAGGCTGCTGCCTTGGTGCGTCGAATGCAACTTGGGGGGCTAACAAATGGTTTGGTCGCCAGTTGATGCACCATTTTTGTCACATGCCTGCTTGCTTTTTCGCCTTCTTTTGCTTTAAATCTTGCGCAAATTTGAGGCTGGTGTGTTGTGCTGTGGCGCGTTATGAAACGCTGTCGGTTGCATGAATTTCGCATGTGCTTTCTTTCTTGTGGCTTAAAAAAAGGATTTTTGATAGCTATTTTATTGCAAAATACTGGATGCATAAAGTTGCTGCCATTAGAAAATTCGGACGTCTGATCTCGTATTGTTCGCTGGACTCGTTGGTAATTATAAGGAACAATCGTACTCATCATACACATGAATGTCCAAAGGCGCCGAACGAACAAAAGGTCTACTCTCTCAGCATGATATGAAATACTCTTCATTCCTAAATATTTGTTTTTTTAAACATTTCAACTGAACTACAACATACGGATATACGTACACATATTTTAGATTGTAGATTCGCTCATTTTGCTTCGGATGCTTGGAGGTAGTAGTATTTTTTGCTAAACCATGCGGTAACGCAATCACCATCCTCCAATTTGATCTTGGCTATGGGGATTGGAGGCATCGAAGGGTGGTCCCCAAACACATGCCCATTCCATCCGTTCACCAAAAGACTAGAATTACCAAAGATGTTGGTTTTACTCTGGCCGCGGGTGGGGTGAGTGACGGCAAGCCACCATTTCAAAACAGTATTAAAATTCTATCAAGTATCGATGCTTATATTAGCCAGGCCTAGGCAGTCCGTAATAGCGGGTCCAACTGTGAACTGTTAATTTACACAAATATCCTCAAGTCTTGGGCTCTTACTAATCAACATGAACGTCCAAAGGCGCGGAACCAACAAAAAATCTACTCTCTCAGCATGATATGAAATAGAATAATATCTTTTAGCCATGCAGTAACCCAATCACCATCCTCCATTTTGATCTTGGCTATGAGGATTGGAGGCATCGAAGAGTGGTCCTGGAACACACGCCCATCTCCCAAAAGACTAGCATTACCAAAGATGTTGATTTTACTCTGGCCGCCGATGGGTGAGTGGCAGCAAACCAACATTTTAAAACAGTATTGCAATTCAATCAGGCATCGACGCTCATATTAGCCAGGCCTAGACAGTCCGTACCAGCGGGTCAAACTGTGGATGCAAAGGCAGTATTTGAATAGAATGTGGGCGGTGGTCTCCGGCTCCCTCATGCAAAGATGTCAAAGGCTGCAATTTGGCCACCCTCTTCTCTAGAGCTGGCCAGTAGTCCGGACATGATCTTGCAAAATAAGTCATGCCAAAAAATTGTGCATGTTGTTGGGGGAGGGGAGGGGGGGGGGGGGGGTTGCTCTATATGAGTGACTTTAGAACCAACAAAGTGGTGCCTTGAAAGTGCGCATAGTAGGTTTAGGAGGTTGAATAGTAGATGCCACTATCGTTTAGCTTCTGAGTGATTGTGTTGGCTCATTCAACATTTAGGCTCACCTCCTGAAGCATTGCCCAAAGCGAAAACAAAGATGCAATAGTCACATTGATTCCATTGGAAGGGTTGGTGCTAGTTCTCCAAGCATCACCCATGAGTGCCTTCTTAACACTATCATTGGTGCCCTTAGAGATTGCAAAAAAAGAGGGCAATGCCCTTGGAGCCATAGAACTTCCCATAATATCCTCTAGTCTTGGGCTCTTACTAATCAACATGGCATGTGAATTGTCAATTTACAAAAATATTTTACTACGGGAAGTTTACATGAATATATACAATAACCTATTCACCACTAGAGAAACTACATAATGTAGGTTGGGTAAGAAAATCTAAGCCTCGAATGTGCCAGAATGAAGTTTTCTTCTATTTTCCTCATGAATTTCTTTGATTTTATCCATGTTAATTTCCTATTTTCTTTTATTAATCTTTTCATAATGAATATTTTTAACCACATAGATTTTGAAATTTAAAACAACCTAAAAATCATGAATACATTTCAAATCCATTATTTTAAAAATTCATAATATATTTTCAAATATGTTACTTTTTTAATTCATGGTTAAATTTTTATTGTTGAATAGATTATAAATTTACGAATGTTTTCCAATTCATTACCATTTTTAGTATCATCTTTATTAAAAAAATATGTAATCTAAGAAAATGTTTTTCTCCAAAGTGCCTCACTTCCTTCTTTTAACCATTTTTTGAATTGGGTAGCTAAAAACAGTTACCGATTGTCACACAAAAAGCTATATCTCCTACTGCGAGAACGACCGAACTCTCGCATGTAATGATGCCCCATATATGCCGGACTAATTAGCACTAATTTTAGGATTTTTCTATCCATGTTTGGGCGGTTTGGGGAAGCTTTCGGTTGTTTCTTTTATTCTCCGTGTTTCTTTTGCCGAATTTTCTTTGTTCCTTTTTCCCTTTTAAATTTTCTTTTTGTATTTTATTTTTAGTTTCAGGTTTTACTTCTTTTTACCATCCCCCCCCCTTTCTTATTCCTTGTTTTAGCGCGTGAATAACATTTTCTATTCATCTCAGTTTTAGTGTACAACATTTTATATGTCTTGAACATATTTTAAATTGTGCAAAATAAGAAATACTAAATTTTCACTAACAATATTTAAATATATGGACATTATTAATAGTTGTGATTTTTTTTTCTAAATTGCACAAACAATTTTATATGTCATTAAGATTTTATTAAAACGGTGCAAATTTTAATGAATGTCATGAGCGTTTTTTAATGTGTCAACAATTTTTTAAATGGTACAAATATTTTTTAATGTGAAGAATATTGTTTCCCTAAATTTATGAATTTTTTGTTAAAAATGTATGAACACTTTATTTTTATTAATATATTTCAAATAGTGAAATGTTTTCAGTTTTTGAAAGAACAATTTTCTGAACTACATGAACACCTTTTCGAACTGCATAAACCATATTTTTTACAAATAAAAAAAGTAAAGGACGAAAACAGAAAAAAGAAAAAAATGCTAGCATGTGTCGTGTTGTACGTCAGGATGGGCACCGCAAGGCGAACAGAAATTTTCGCTGAGCCAATTTAGAATGTGATGTAGGCAAGTGCCTCGTGCGTGCTCTGGAAAACAAATGATGCAGTAGTCACATTGATTCCATTGGAAGGGTTGGTGCAAGTTCTCCAAGCATCACCCATGAGTGCCTTCATAACACTGTCATTGGTGGCCGTAGAGATTGTAAAAACATTGAAGGCAATGCCCTTGGAGCCATAGAACTTCCCTGAATGTCCTCAAGTCTTGGGCTCTTACTAATCAACATGGCATGTGAATTGTTCATTTACACAAAAATTTGTCTGCTGGTTGATACGAAAATCTAAGCCTCAAATTTGCCAGAATGAAGTTTTGTTCTGTTTTCCTCATGAATTTCTTTGATTTTCTCCCTTTTTAATTACCTATTTTTTTATTAATTTTCACAACGAATATTTTTAAAACACATAGCTTTTGAAGTTAATTTTTTTCTAAAAACCATGAATACATTTAAAATTGATTGTTTTCTAAATTCATATTTTTTCAAATATGTGAAAATTTTAATTCATGCTTAATTTTTATTCTTGAATAGATTATAAATTTACAAATGTTTTTCAATTCATTACCATTTTTTGTAACATGTTTACTAAAAAATATTTATGTAATCTAAGAAAACATTTTTCTCCAAAGTGCCTCACTTCTGTCCTTTATCCATTTTTGGGATTGGGTAGCTAAAAACAGTTACCATGTGTCACACATAAATCTATATTTCCTTAGTGCGAGACCGACCAAATTCTCGCATATAATGGTGCCCTATATGTGTCGGCCTAAGGGTCGGTTCTTTTACCGGCTTCTATAATAAGTTGGAATAAGCTGCCCCCTACCTAGCTTATTCTAGAAGTCCAACCAATTTTTTTCGAAGCCTACTAATTAAGACTTGACCAGTAGGCTTCTAAAAATATATTTTTGGTTGGGCTTCTAGAATAAACTTGGTAGGGACAACTTATTCTAGAAGCCCAAAAAAACATCAAAAGAACTAGCCCTAATTAGCACTAATTTTAGGAATTTTCTATCCGTGTTTGGGTAGTTTTGGGAAGCTTCTGGTTGTTTCTTTTATTCTCCGTGTTTCTTTTGCCGATTTTTCTATGTTCCTTCTTTCCTTTTAAAATTTTCTTTTTGTACTTTTACTTTTAGTCTCAAGTTTTACTTCTCCTTGCCATTTCCCCCCTGTCTTCTTCCTTGTTTTAGTGTACATACAAACACCATTTTATGTTAATCCTAGTTTTAGTGTATGAACACCATTTTTATGTCCTGAACATTTTTTAAATTGTGCAAAATAAAAAATGCTACATTTTTACTAACAATATTTAAATATGAACATTATTAGGAGTTGTGAACAACTTTTCTAAATTGCACAAACAATTTTATATGTCATGAAGATTTTTTTGAAAATAGTAAATATTAATAAATTTCATGAGCCCTTTTTTTAATGTGTGAACAATTTTATTAAATGGTACAAACATTTTTTAACGTGATGAATACATATTTGCTAAATTTATGAAAATTTGTTAAAAATGTATGAACACTTTATTTTGTATTAATATATTTTAAATCATGAATTTATTTTTTCAAAATTTTGAAGAACAATTTTCTAAACTACATGAACACATTTTCGAACTGCATGAACCATATTTTTTATAAATAAAGAAAAGTAAATAACTAAAACTAAAGGTTGAAAACAGAAAAAGGAAAAGAAATATACTAGCATGCGTCATGTTGTACGTTAGGATGAACATCGGTAGGCAAATATAAATTTTCTTCTTCTTTTTTCTCTTTTTTTGCGGGTTAGGCAAACAGAAATTTCCGCCTAGCCATTTTAGCATGTGATGTACGCAAGTGTTTGTTGCGCCTCGCATTGGCAAACCCCTATGGAAGCAACTAGTTAACGAGCACTCTTTCGAAAGCCTCGCAACAATCACTTGCAGTGGGTTGAGAGAGCGTTACTGGACGCTCTCGGCCGCCACCACGTGTCGCACCTTGGGCGCTACCTCGGGATTTTTTTATTTTTTTCGCACACGTTTTCGGCTTTTTAATTTTTTTTTCATTTTTGAACCTTACGATTTTAATCCCGTCTTGGCTTTTCAAAAAAAATTCAAAAAACTTTTTTTAGCAAAAGAACTCGCTTTATTGCTTCTTTAAGAGGGATGGTTTTGCTTCCGCGAGAGGTATGGTTGTGTCTCTCGAAAACAGAAAAAAAAACGCATTTTCATGTTTCTTTTCTTTCGTGGGAGGCACGATTTTCCTTCCACGAGAGGCACGGTCGTGCCTCTTGAAAACGAAAAAAGAACATGTTTTCTCTGCTTTTTCTTCTGTGAGAGGCACAGTTTTGTTTCCGCGAGACGCACGGGCATGCATCTCAAAAACGGAAAAATGTGTTTTTCTTTCTTTTGTGAGAGGCACGATTTTGCTTCGGTGAGAGGCATTGCCGTGCCTCTCAGAAATAGAAAAAAAATGTGATTTTTCTTTCTTGTTCTCTCTCACGAGAGGCACCGATTTGCTTCCGTGAGAGGCACGGTTTTGCTTCCGGGAAAGGCACGAATTTGCTTCTGCGAGAGGCACGGCCATGCCTCTCGAAAACGGCTTCCGAAAAAGGGAAAAAAGTGCTCCCGGTTCGGTTTTTTTGTTCATTTTTTCATCATTTTTTTGGTCAAAATGTATCAATATGGAATCTAATTTTGAAGATCTCAACGCGAGGAATACAACGATGAAAACAGTTCGAGATTTGGACAAACAGTTTAAGAGATAAAACATTTTGAATAAATGGATGTACGAAAAAAATTTAAAACTCTCAGGTTGCGACAAGTGATACATATGCAACGCGCCACTTGTCACAACCTAGAAAGATGGCGGTGATCTTTAGAAGGAGTACTCCTCAGTTAGTTATTTCGCCAACGAAACTGCCTTGCCTACGATCACTGTTCGTACGATTTCATACGAGAAGACACAATCACGTTTCCTGAGGTTTGGGCCCACACCACCATATGAGTCTGATCGTACAAAAATCGTATGGATTTCTGTGGTACCTATAGCATCTTTCTTTGGCCAATCCTATAATGTGCGCCATGCCAGAAGTCAAGCGATCACATCCGAGCATTTGCACATGATATTTGGGCTAGACACCATTTCATTTTCCTTTATTATTTTTAATTTTCTTATATTCATATAACTTTTCAATTGTTGCACATTTTTAAATTTTGGAACATTTCAAATATATGAAAACTTTGGGAAATATATGGAAATATTTTTTGAATTAAGAGAAATTCATCAAATTTATGAAACAAGGGAAGATTTTTAAATCAAGAAAGGTTATTCACTGGCCAATTTTTAAATTCAGGAATATTTATTAAATTAATGAACATTTTTCTAAATATGGGATCATGTTTTGAAATCCAGAACAATTTTAAAAATCTTGAGTATATTTTTAATTGATGAACATTTCCAAATTTGCACCATTTTATGTTTTTTGGAATATTATTTAAACTCACAAATATATTCCAAAATTTGCAAACATTTGCATTCGAAATAAATTTTGAATTCAAGAGCATTTCAAAAATTCATGTAAATTCTTTTGAAATATATATTATTGTTTTGAAACGGTATATACATTCTCTCTAGTTTTTTTTTCAGTTCCATCCTTTGTTTTTTCTCTACTTATTTTCTTAGTTTCTTCCTCTTAATTTTTTTTCTTGCTTCTTAGGGTGCGCAGGAGTTAGGGCATTACTAGTAGAATCCTCAAACCCTCAAACCCTCACTAGCGTTTTAAGGGTCCAAAAATGATTTTTTTGTGCACTTTTACGGGTTGAAAAACAGGGGCAAAGACTAGAACCCTCAAACCCAACCCTTATAACGGAATATTCTCCATGAACGACGTTGTCGTTGCGCGCGGGAGGTCGACGGGGCGGCCGCCGGCGACGGGGGCAACTAGCAGTGGCGGTCGCGGGCGTGGGCACGGGAGTTGGGAGGATTTTTCCCTCCCGCGCGAGTATAACCGCCAAATGAGGGTTGGGGTAGGTTTTGCTCCCCAACCCTTAGTTTTGAGGATTGGGAGAGGGTTTGAGGGTTGGACCTTTAAAAAAATTTGAGGGTTTGAGGGTTAAGGGGTTTAGTCTACGGCTTTTTTTCGATGAAAACTGTAAAAAAACAGTTATTTTTAGGGGTTTGAGGGTTGGAGGGCTCTACTAGTAATGCTATTAGATCTCACTTATGGCAAATCCTATTTGGCGCTTATGCCCCGGTTCGCCAACGGGCGCCTGCAGGTGTTTCTAATTGGGCCGGTCCGTTTTTGTTCTTTTTTCCTGTTTTCAAAACGCAAAAAATGTGCGGCGACGGGAATTCGAACACGTGACCCACGGCTATAGCCACCAGGCACACCAGCCCTCGAGTGAATAGTTAGCTCGTTCTCCTGCTTTTTACTTCGTTCTGCAGTTCAGTTTCTTCTTTCTTCTTTTTTTTACTCATCTTTCTTTGTTTTCTTTAGTGCGCGTTTTTATAAATTCAATGAACTTTTTTTATAATCGAGAAACTTATATTCAAATTTGATGAACTTCTTTGAAAGTCGATGAACTTTTTTTGAAGTTCGATGATTTTTTTTAAATTTGATGAACTTTTTTTCAAGTTTGCGAACTGTTTCTAAAATATGATGAACTTTTTTCAAATGCGATGAACTTTTTTTCAAAAATTGAATGAACTTTTTTCAAAATCGATGAAGTTTTTCCAAATTTGATGAACTTTTAAGAAGATCTATGATTTTTTTTTCAATTTTGGTGATTTTTTTTCAAAATTAATGAACTTTTATTCAAGTTATAAAGTAAAATGTAACATGTTCAAGACATTCGAAAATCCAAACTATAGAGTAAGCCGTACAATTTTTCTGTGCAATAAATAGCACGCCTGCAAGGTTCTTAGAAATTTCGCGACACAAAAAGTCACTAGTGCTAAGTAGGTCTATTGGTTAGCCTAACAATAAACTACTGTATGGGTGTGAGTTCGATTCCTCGTTTGCGTAGCATTTCCTGGGCCGGCCCACGAGGGACTGCTGCGAGCTCCGGTTACCATTCGCGGTGCTGAAGGCGCTAACTAGGAGTTTCCTTGCTTATAACAAGATTATATGGAACGAAAAAGGTGCTCTCTCAACCGTGAACGTTGTTTTTCATCAGACGGCTGTTCACGTAACTCCACTCTCGGCTTGGATTATATATCCATTTGGTCCACTCTCGGCCATTCCACACGTTGCCTAGCAGAGACGTGGTTATCTGAAGTGGATTATCTCTTTTGTAGTAGATGCCGAACCTGCTGGATCCAGGGATGACGGTATCGATTGAACCCGGGGTGGGTTCAAAATGGTAAGGTCTTGCACTGCAGGAGCAAGGGGTGTGTCCGCTGCTTTGATATGTTAAGAATGCAATTTGACTGCGTCAACTTCTTTTATTGAACCAGTACGGTGCCCTTGTTCGTTTTGAGGAAACAGATTCCATTGTTATAAATCACACGTACCTCCTCCAGCTGCATGGAGCTCCTATTCAACGTCGTTCACACCACAGAACCCTATCGGCGCACACTGCTGCACCAAGTGGGCCGGCCCACGAAGGCGCAACGCACAAAAACGTTGTTATAGTGCGACCCCCACCCCCTCACCCTAAAAAAGAAAAGGAGCTGCCATGAGGAATTGAACTCGCAGCTACTTTTGTTGAAAATATGGCCTAGAAGCAATAATAAAATGGTTACTATTATATTTCCTTGTTCATTATAATTGTCTATTGTTCATGCTATAATTGTATTAAGCGGAAACCGTAATACATGTGTGAATATATAGACCACAACATGTTCCTAGTAAGCCTCTAGTTGACTAGCTCGTTGATCAATAGATGGTTATGGTTTCTTGACCATGGACATTGGATGTCGTTGATAACGGGATCATGTCATTAGGAGAATGATGTGATGGACAAGATCCAATCCTAGTAAGCCTCTAGTTGACTAGCTCGTTGATCAATAGATGGTTATGGTTTCTTGACCATGGACATTGGATGTCGTTGATAACGGGATCATGTCATTAGGAGAATGATGTGATGGACAAGATCCAATCCTAAGCATAGCACAAGATCGTATAGTTCGTTTGCTGGAGCTTTTAGAATGTCAAGTATCATTTCCTTAGGCCATGAGATTGTGCAACTCCCGGATACCGTAGGAGTACTTTGGGTGTATCAAACTTCAGAACGTAACTGGGTGGCTATAAAGGTGCACTACAGGTATCTTCGAAAGTGTTTGTTGGGTTGGCACGAATCGAGACTGGGATTTGTCGCTTCGTGCGACGGAGAGGTGTCTCTAGGCCCACTCGGTAATGCATCATCATAATGAGCTCAATGTGACTAAGGAGTTAGCCACGGAATCATGTGTTACGGAACGAGTAAAGAGACTTGCCGGTAACAAGATTGAACGAGGTATGGGGATACCGACGATCGAATCTCGGGCAAGTAACATACCGATGGACAAAGGGAATTGTATACGGGATTGATTGAATCCCCGACATCGTGGTTCATCCGATGAGATCGTCGTGAAACATGTGGGAGCCAATATGGGTATCCAGATCTCGCTATTGGTTATTGACCGAAAAGGTGTCTCGGTCATGTCTGCATGATTCCCGAACCCGTAGAGTCTACACAATTAAGGTTTGGTGACGCTAGAGTTGTAATGAGAATAGTATGTGGTTACCGAAGGTTGTTCGGAGTTCCGAATGAGATCCCGGACGTGACGAGGAACTCCGAAATGGTCCGGAAATGAAGATCGATATATTGGATGAAAGATATTGGAGTCCGGAAGTGTTCCGGAGGTACCAGACTATAGCCAGCATGACCGAAAGGTGTTTCTAGGGCCCCGACAAGTGTTGCAGGGCCTCATGGGCCAAGGGGAGGGGCAAACCAGCCCATTAAAGGGTTGTGCGTCCCCACACCCTTTCCCATGTTGCTTTGGGAGGTGGGGCGCCTCCACCTGACTTGGGAGGCAAGCCTCCACCTGGCTTAGCTTTGGGGGCAAGTCTCCCTAGGGTTTCCCCAGGGAGATCCAATCTACCTTGGCCGCCGTCCCCTAGGGGAAACCTTAGGGCGCCTCCTCCTCCCTCCTTCCTCCTATATATAGCGAGTGAGAGAGAGGACAACCGCACCCCTTTCCCTGGCGCAGCCCTCCCCTCCTCCAACTCATCCTCCTCCTCCGTAGTGTTTAACGAAGCTCCGCCGGAGAACCACGAGCTCCACCGTCACCATGCCGTCATGCTGCTGAAGCTCTCCCTCAACTTTTCCTCTCCCCTTGCTGGATCAAGAAGGAGGAGTTGTCCCCGGGCTGTACGTGTGTTGAACGCGGAGGCGTCGTCCGTTCGGCGCTTGATCAGATCTTCCGTCATTTGAATCGCCGTGAGTACGACTCCATCAACCACGTTCTTATAACGCTTCCGCTTAGCGATCTTCAAGGGTATGAAGATGCACTCCCCTCTCTCTCTCGTTGCTAGCATCTCCTAGATTGATCTTGATGACACATAGATTTTTTTTATAAATTATTACTACGTTCCCCAACAACTTTCGTGCAGATGTTTGGCTAACCACTCGAGCATCTCGTTGCAAGTGGTTAAGACCTGCACTAACACTTTAGAACAATTATTGCCGATCATAGCTGATTTTCTTTAACAAAAGTGAAGAAATTTCAAAAGTTCACATATTTTGAGAAAAGTTCATGAACATGCAAGAAAAATCTTGCCCTATTCCAAAACAGTTCACGAAAGAGCAAAAATAATCATCAATTCTGAAAAAAGTTCATCAATTTAAAAAACAGTTCAAAAATTGAAAAAAGTTCAATGATTTTGAAAAAAATCCATAAATTTAGAAAAATATGCACCAAATTTGATTTCTTAATGAATTTGCAAAAAGTTCATTGTTTCTTCTAAAAAATCATCAGGATCATCGGATTTGGACAAAAGGTCATGGATTTGGAATAAAACGTTCAACAAATATTGGAAAAAGTTCATTGAATTTGATAAAAAAAAGTGCATCAGAACTTTAAATTAGTTCATAAATTTGGAAAAAAAGTTCATCAAATTAGAAAAAATTGTGCATTTTGAGAAAAAATAAATAGAATAATTACAGAAAAAGAGGAGAAGGAAAAATGATGAAAGAAACGAAACATAAAAAGAGTGAAAACCCCAAAACAAAAAATTGATCCAGAAAAAATCTACACCAAGAAAAAGTATAATAATAATCCAACTCGTGAAAGTATATATCTAGACCTAATATTAAAGGATGGTGCATTTCTTTGATTTTTGGGTCCCTCCACCTACCCTAAGTGAAAAAACTCTTCGTTATTTTTCTCTCTAATTTTTTGGCCAATCATTGAAACTGCCTCTAAAGTTAAAGTAAATTACCCATCCCGTCACCTGTAAGTGAAAAATAACTCTTCGTTAATTATTTTCTTTAATTTTTCACCCATCACGAAGCTGCCCCTAAAATTGAAGTAAATTACCAACCTCGTCACCCATAAAAGTGAAAGAAAGAGCGTTCCTCGAATTATTCGTACAACATAGGGCCTTTCAGTTTTCATCCATCGTGAGCCTAACCTTTGCGTTAACTTGTCATGCATGCATTGAAGATGTACTAAGAAAAATACACGCATCAAGGACCAAGTCCAACATCGCTCCATTGTGATCATGTTAGAATGCACATGTCTTACATTTGCATGCGCACCGGTTGGTGCACAAATATTCAAATACATGTATCTACATATAGTGTGAATATTTGAAACTTGATTTGTGGTCCATGATTTTATTCTTCCGTTGCAATGCACGAGCCTTTTTGCTAGTAAATATAGAAGAAAGATCATTATTACAATGTGTGGTCTGTCCGGTTGGTTAGTGCGAGCTACAATTAAGGTGGGGGTCGCGAGTTTCAATCTCTCCCGCGCAACATTTTTTGCCTATTAAACCAAAGAAAATTTGAATTGGGCCAGCCCAGCGTGCGACGGTTTGCAAAATTGCCACTAACAGATGCTTGAAGCGGTAAATAGGAAATGCTTGAGATATATGCTACAAAATTTTCCAAAATCATTAATTAAGGAGTACTCGTTGCAAAGAACACTTCATTTTCCTAGGTCGCGACAAGTGGCGCACATGCAGCGCGCCACTTGTCGCAACCTAGGAGTTTTCCCTTTTTTCATAGATCCGTTTATTCAAAATGTTTTATCTTTTAAACCGTGCGTCCAAATCTCGAACTGTTTTCACCATTGGATTCCTCGCGTCGAGATCTTCAAAACTAGATCCCATGTTGATAGGTTTTGACGAACTTTTTTTCACGAAAAAAACTGGACGAAAAAACCCGGGCAAAAAACCGAACTAGGAGCATGGTTTTTTTTCCCTTTTCGAAAGAGGCACGCCCATGCCTCTCGCGAAATCACAACCGTACCTCTCGTGGAAGCAAAACCGTGACTCGTGGAAGGAAAAAAAAACAAAAAACGCGTTTTTTTCGTTTTCGAGAGGCACGACCGTGACTCTCGCGAAAGCACAACCGTGCCTCTCGCGGAAGCAAAACCGTGACTATCATGAAAGAAAAAAACAGAAAACACGTATTTTTTTCCCTTCCGAGAGGCACGGCCATTACTTTCGTGTAAGCACAACCATGCCTCTCGCGGAAGCAAAACCGTGACTGTCACGAAAGAAAAAAAAAATAGAAAACGCGTTTTGTTTTTCCCTTTCCGAGAGGCACGGCCGTGACTCTCACAAAAGCACAACCGTGCCTCTCGCGGAAGAAAAACCGTGACTCTTGCAAAAGAAAAAAAAACAGAAAACGCGTTTTTTTCGTAACCGAAAGGCACAGCCGTGACTCTCGATAAAGCACAAACGTGCCTCTCGCGGAAGAAAAATCATGACTTTTGTGAAAGAAAAAAAACACGTTTTTTCGCACAATTTTTTTTTCGAGAATTCTTTTTTGATCGAAAAGCTAAGAAAGACCGGGGAAAAACCAAAACGTCGAAAAAACCCGAGAAAAAACCGTTTAAAAAGCTAAAAACACGTGTGAAAAAATAAAAAAAAATACAAAGGGAGCGTCCAGAGCGCGACACGTGGCGAATGGCTGAGAGCGCGTCAAGTGGCACTAATCGTTGCGAGGCTCCCGAAGAAGCGCTCGTTAACTAGTTGCTCCCAAAACTTTCCCTGTGAGCTACAGAACTAGGCCGGGCCATTTTATATCATTCCTTTGCTGGTTCACGTTCATTGGCTTCATTTTTCTTCTTCTTTTTTGGGTTTTATTTCTTTCTTTCTCGGTTTTTATTTCTCCAATTCTCTTTTTTTCTATGTTTCTTTATTGGTTTTCAGCTTTTACTGGGTTTTACCTTTTCTTTCTTTTTTTTCGAGTTTATTTATTTATTGGATTTTGCTGGATTTTTTTCTTTTCTTTCTCCTGGTACCTTTGTTTTTCTCCTGGTTTTCATCATTTTTCCTCGCTTTTTCACTACAAATTCTACATTTCCCGCATACATAAAAAATATTTTTGTGTACATTTTTGACATTTGTTAAAACAATTATATATTCATGTCTACCTTTTTGCATACATATTGTACATTTTTTCTATATATTAGAAACATTATTATATACATGTTTAACATCTTCCAAATACATGATAAATATTATTTTTTGAAACTTATATGTATTTTAACACATTCGTGTCTATTTTTTCATACACATCATACATTTTTTATACATAAGGAATATTTTTATATACACGCTTGATAATTTGGAAATACGTGTTTAACATTTTTCTGAACATATTTTTTATGTCTACTTTTTCTATATGCATTGTACATTTTTGTATAAATGAGAAACATTTTCTGTAATCACGTTTAACATTTTCCCAATATATGACTAACATTTTCTTAAAAAACTTAAATTTGATGTATATTTTTACCCATACATGTTGTACATTTTTCGTATACGTCAAAAATGTTTTTCCTATACACACTTCACAATTTCCAAATGCATCATTAACATTTTTAGAACTTATACTTTTATGCCTATTTTGTCCATACACATTGTACATATTTTATATTTTTTCATGTATATAAAAATATTCACAATAAAATAAAATAAAATGCATGATTAAGTGTTTTTTGTAATATATGTATTAAGAATATTTTGAAATATAAAAAAGTAAAAAAGAGAGACAAAAATATGAATAATGATTGGGCCCGCGCACGCTGGGCCGACCCAAGCGAGGCATCCTTACATCTTGTAGTAAGCGAGACATATGTGCGCCCACAGACGTGCAAGTTTGGTTTTACTTATTGTTGCGCTCTAAACAGGACCTTCCTCTCACGAGAGCAACTAGTTAAGGAGCGCTTCTTTGGAAGCTTCCTCAAAGATCACATGGGATGGGCTGAAAACATGTCACTTGGTGGCATGCTCTCAACCGTCGCCACGTGTTATGCTCTGGGCATTTTTTCTGGATTTTATTCTTTATTTTATTTTTTCGCACGCGGTTTTGGCTTTTTAGATAGTTTTTTCGGGTTTTTTTATTTTTCTGTTTTCTACTGGTTTTTCTTAGCTTTTCGACAAAAACAATTTAGAAAAAAATTGCGTAAGAAATACGGTTTTTTTGTGAGAGGCATGGTTTTTCTTTCACGAGAGACATGATTTTGCTTTCGCGAGAGGAGCGGCCGTGCTTTTCGGAAACGGAAAAAAGAAACGCGTTTTCCCTCCCTTTCTTCTTTCGTGAGAGGCACGATTTTGCTTCTGCAAGAGGTACGGGCGTGCCTCTTGATGAAGCTATGTATTTAGGGTAGGTTCACAGGTCTGACCTAGACGCCCTCCCTAAGGTCATCGCCCTAAAGCCAGAAGCATTCAAAGGGTATCATCATCCACTCGACTAAAGACATTCCATTCGGAAGAATCAATGACACTCGACCGTCACATAAGTCACTCGACGTACAGAAGATCTAAAGCCACTCTGCTCAAACAACGGTCGAGCGTTTACTCATAGACTTAATTGTCATTTATATCACTTAAGTGCTAGCGTTATCAGTAATGTTCCACTCTTAATGTACATTGAACCCTGTGTAACGGAGGGGAGCAGGGGTCCTGGCGCACTCTATATAAGCCACCCCCTCCTCTGGGACAGAGGTTCTCATCCTTTGTAAACTCACACACACATACAATCCAGTCGACCGCCTCAGGGCACCGAGACGTAGGGCTGTTACTTCCTCCGCGAAGGGCCTGAACTCGTAAACTCATGTGTACAACTACTACATAGCTAGGATCTTGCCTCCTCATACCTACCCCCCATTCTACTGTCAGTCTTAGATCCACGATAGTTGGCGCCCACCGTGGGGCATGTGTCTTAGCAGTTTGTTGGAGAAGTTGCGATTCTTCCGATTCCCATCATCATGGTGTCCGACGGAGGATTGGCTGAAGGCCGCGAGATCCGTCTCGGCGCGCTCGTCTTCATCGCCGACGACTCCGCTTGGCTCCACGAGGCTCCACTCGAAGTCGAGGCGCTCCCCGTTCGCGGGGCGACTGTAACACCCTGGATATGACTTTCCCAATATGTATTCCAACTCTTGCCGTTTCCGGCCTTAAGTTATTTTATTTTCTCGGGTTCGGGTTTTTATCTCCGTGTGTTGTTGTCGTTGTCATGCATCTCATATCATGTCATCATGTGCATTTCATTTGCATACGTGTTCATTCTCATGCATTCGAGCATTTTCCCCGTTGTCCGTTTTGCATTCCGGCGCTCCGTTCTCCTCCGGTGGTCATTTCTACCTTTCTTTCATGTGTGGGGATTAAACATTTCCGGATTGGACCGAGACTTGCCAAGCGGCCTTGGTTTACCACCGGTAGACCGCCTGTCAAGTTTCGTACCATTTGAACTTCGTTTGATACTCCAACGGTTAACCGAGGGATCGAAAAGGCCTCGTGTGTGTTGCAACCCAACACCCCTCCAATTTGGCCCAAAACCCACCAAAACCTACTCCATCATCTAGAGCGTTCGATCACGGTCGCCTGGCCGAAAACCGCACCTCATTTGAACTCTTCTAGCTCCCTCTACCTCTATAAATAGAACCCCCCCTTTTCCATTCCCGGATCTTCTCCTTCCCTAACCCTAAAAATCCGCTCCGCCGCCGGCCGGACATGTCCGTCGTCCGCCGGACAAACCCCGCCGTCGTCCCGCACCAATAGGAGGGCGCCAGGTGTCCCCGCTGTCCCTCTCTCTCCTCCGGCCCGGAGAGCCCGGATCGGGCCCTCCCGGCCCGCGCGCCTCCCCCGCCACCTTCCGCGCCTCCCCGCCTCCTCGCGGCTCGCCGCCGACTGCTGCCGCCACCGCGATGACCTCCACCGCCGCCTCGCTCGGCGAGCTCCGGCGCCCTTCGCCGGCCGGCTCCGCCGCCTCGCCATCGCCGCCCGGGGTCGCCGCGCCTCGTCCGCCGCTCCGCCGCCCGGGTCGTC
The DNA here is from genome assembly GCF_056163025.1 of Triticum urartu. NCBI lineage: Eukaryota > Viridiplantae > Streptophyta > Magnoliopsida > Poales > Poaceae > Triticum > Triticum urartu. The sequence goes on along the minus strand of NC_141879.1, from coordinate 501,649,442 downwards.
GCCCCGGCCACCGGCGCCCGACGCCGCCGTTCCTCGTCCTCCGGCCGCTGCGTCCATCGTCTCCGGTGAGCTCCTTCCCCGACGAACCTCGGGATCCGCGCCGGCTGGATCTGGATCTAGATCTCGGTTGACCTAATCTCGCCCGAAACCCTAACCATTTACGTTTTTCCTCATGCTATAACTCCGCATCCATAGCTCCGTTTTTGGCATATAGCATATCAAAATGTTCGTCTCAGAGAGTACATCATTCCATTCCATTGCATCATTTTCATTTGAGTTCATCTTGATGCCCGAAATGCTGTTAGAAGAGTGCTACTTGAGATAATTGTCAGATCTGCTGCTCCATTTAGATATTTATAATTTTTTCCATGATTATTATGTGCATGATATGCCTTGAGCTCTACTTATGTTTTGTTAAGGGTTTTGCCATCTTTCCGGTGGTGCAACCCATGTATTTTTGTGATGTGTGTGGTGACTAGCACAAGCTTGCAAAGTGAGGCACTTGGTAATGCTGATTTCAGGGACTTAGCATTTCCACTAAGTCCTTGACCTGTTTATCTCATGTTGCCATATGTTCATGTTGTTTCCTAGTGATCCGTGCCTCTTTTGAGGATGATCAGTAAGGATGTTTTGTTAATCTTGTAGTGCTCTATCCATCCATGTCTTTGTTTGCAATTATAGAGCACCCTAGCTTGAGTCAATCAAGCTCTACTTTTGCTACTTCGTGAATCTGGGCAGATTGTCTACTTGTTAGCGATTTTGCCGATGATGTTGTAGTTGATCCGTGCATGCTATGCTATTGTTCTTGCCATGTCTAGCTTGCATTTTGTGTATTCTTGATGGATGTATGCTTAGCTTGTCATGACTTGCTCCGTAGTGAGTGCATCGAGCTCGTAAACATGCCTACTTGATACCTGTTTCAGCATGCTCCAGTTTTCACTAAGTCTGAGAACTGATTATATTTTTGCCATGTTCACATGCTTGCAATTGTATTTTCTGATCCCTTTTGGCTCAAGGTCACTAAGGGACTTTTGTTAAGCTCTTTGAGTAGCTCCATGCCATTCTTTACTTTGCCATGTTCAGGTCCTGTAGCATATAGTTTTGTTGCTCCGAAGTGTGCTACCTGATCTGAAATTCCAAACAAGTGTTAATTTCACTTAAGTCTGAAATCTGTTTACCATATGCATTTTTGCCATGCTTGTTTGAACCTGTTAATGGATGAATTGGCCGTAGCTCAGTGCTATACTTTTGTTAAGCATCATGAATGCATCCCTGCCATGTATTTTGTTGTCATGTTTGAATGCTGTAGCATGTTCATCTCATTGCATTTAGATGACTACTTGCTGTAAATCGCAGAACGTGGTCATATTTGAATTGCTTGCCATTTCCAAACCGTAACTCCGATTCCCGCGTTCTTTATATCGTTTTCAAGCGATTTCATCTCATATTTCCAGTGGAACACTTGGATTCCCAAGTTGAGGCCAGGTTCATGCATCCCTTGTAAAATCTTGCATATGCATCCCGCATAGCATATCATCTTTGCATCATGTTGTTTGAGTTTGCACGTGGTTGATTGTGTTCCGTTTGCTTGTTTGTCTTGTTTGGGTAGAGCTGGGAGACGAGTTCGCTAATGAGGAGCCCGTTGAGTTTGCTTTTGAGGATCCAGTCAACTCTGACAACTTTGCAGGCAAGATGATCATACCCTCGAAATCACTACTATCTTTGCTTTGCTAGATGCTCGCTCTTTTGCTATGCCAATGCTACGATGCCTACCACTTGCTTTCAAGCCTCCCAAATTTCCATGTCAAACCTCTAACCCACCATGTCCTAGCAAACCGTTGATTGGCTATGTTACCGCTTTGCTCAACCCTCTTATAGCGTTGCTAGTTGCAGGTGAAGATTGGAGGCCGTTCCTTTTTGGAACATTATTTACTTGTTGGGATATCATTATATTATCTTGTTATCTTAATGCATCTATATACTTGGTAAAGGGTGGAAGGCTCGGCCTCTCGCCTAGTGTTTTGTTCCACTCTTGCCGCCCTAGTTTCCATCATATCGGTGTTATGTTCCCGGATTTTTGCGTTCCTTACGCGGTTGGGTTATAATGGGAACCCCTTGACAGTCCGTTTTAAATAAAACTCCTCCAGTAATGCACAACCTTGGTTTTACCATTTGCCACCTAGCCTTTTCCCTTGGGTTTCGCGGACTCAAGGGTCATCTTATTTTAAACCCCCCGGGCCAGTGCTCCTCTGAGTGTTGGTCCAACCTAGAGCACCGTGCGGGGCCGTCCCTTGGCAACTTGGGTTATGTTGGCTCCCGTACGCTTAGCTTATCCGGTGTGCCCTGAGAACGAGATATGTGCAGCTCCTATCGGGATTTGTCAGCACAGCGGGTGGTGTTGCTAGACTTGTTTTACCATTGTCGGAGTTGTCTTGAAGAACCGGGATACCGAGTCTGATCGGAACGTCTCGGGAGGAGGTCTATTCCTTCGTTGACCGTGAGAGCTTGTCATGGGCTAAGTTGGGACTCCCCTGCAGGGATTTGAACTTTCGAAAGCCGTGCCCGCGGTTATGGGTAGATGGGAATTTGTTAATGTCCGGTTGTAGATAACTTGAACCTTAACTTAATTAAAATGAATCAACTGAGTGTGTTACCGTGATGGCCTCTTCTCGGCGGAGTCCGGGAAGTGGACACGGTGTTGGAGTAATGTTTGCGCAGGTTGTTCTCTAGTTTCTCGCTCGCGCTTTGCCTCCTCTCCTCGCTCTCTTTTGCGAACAATTTAGCCATCACATATGCTAGTCGCTTGCTGCAGCCCCACATATATTTACCTTGCCATACCTATAAGCTTAAATAGTCTTGATCGCGAGGGTGCAAGATTGCTGAGTCCCTGTGGCTCACAGATTACTTCCAAACCAGATGCAGGGCCTGATGATTCCGTTCCAGGTGACGCGCTTGAGCTCAAGTGGGAGTCCGACGAGGACTCTCAACGATACTACGTGTCTTTCCCTGATGATCAGTAGTGATGTCCAGTTGGGGGTGATCGGGACCGTGTCGCATGTTGAGTTATCTTTTATTTTGGCGCCGTAGTCGGGCCATGAGTGTTTGGATGATGTAATGTTATTTATGTACTTGATTGACGTGGCGAGTGTAAGCCAATTATGTATCTCCCCTTTATTATTGATATTACATGGGATGTTGTGAAGATTGCCTAACTTGCGACATATGCCTTCGATGCGATTATGCCTCTAAGTCGTGCCTCGACACGTGGGAGATATAGTCGCATCGAGGGTGTTACAAGTTGGTACCAGAGCCTTCCCCGACTTTAGGAGCCCCCACTGATTGATCGTTTTAGCAGCCGAGTTGTGTCTAGAAAAAATGCTTTGAGTCATTTAGGAATTATATATCGGAGAGTTTAGGAATTCTTTTTACTTACCAGTCTCCTCATCGCTCTGGTAAGGCATCCCGACGTAGAGTTTTGACTCTTCTCTTCTCAAATTTCACTAAATTTTTTTTAGGATCACGCGGGTATCTTGGAATCGTTCCGATGGCTTTATGACGAGAACATTGTCTTGGTGCCTCCTGTCAGGGGTTTTGTGGAAGTGTCCCGGGGAGTTGAGCTCTGAGGTGTTGTCGTCATAATTTTATCGTTGCAGTTCTGGAATACCTGAGTTTAGTACGCCGACATCGAAAATCTCTTTTATGCAGTTCGTTGGTGAGATAACCTCGATGCCACCCAGTACTGGGGCGGGAGTTCAGGAGTATCGCCATAACTTGTATAACGGATGCTTTTCGAAGGTTGAGGTAGATGGTTTCCGAAGTTTTTCTCGGTTATGTGTTGAAGGATGGATACAGCTGGATGTAGGATTTGCTAGATTTGGGTGAGATATTATGCTTCCCCTGTATCCCCAACACCTGATTGCATAACCGGAAAGGTTCGGGAGTTTCATAGGTGGAAATTCTTGTAGCTCTAGTTCTTCTTCCACGGATATTTGGTTTGAGATTGGGATTTCTTACCGAGTATTCGTTCTTGATCTGTACCTTGTTGATTTACTTCTCTACCTAAATTCTAAGTGGCTTCTCAATTTATGGAAATGTGACCATTTCAAGAGGAATGCATTCGTTCATTTTGTTCGGATGTGAAGACTTTATGTTGCAATTTTCATTCTATTGGATTCAGCGTCATTTTATCTGTCTATGTGCTAACGGTGGTCAACCTCTTCAGGATGGCTCCCGCTAAGAGTACCAGTCAGAATCAGAATCAAGATCCGCCACCACCTCCCCCTCCTCCGGAGGCATGGCAAGCTGTGATGGCCGCAACCAATGCAAACACACAGTTGATCATGCAAATTCTTCAAGAGCGAAATCAAGGCAACCAAGGGAACTAAGGCAACAATCATAATCACTTTGCTACACTCAACCAGTTCCTTGCTAACGGGGCAAAGACTTTCAGCAATTGTGTTGAGGCAACTGATGCTGACGATTGGCTCGTGGATCTGTGTAAGCATTTCGAGTGCAGTAACGTCAGGCCTGAGGACTTTGTCAAGTTCGCTTCCTTCCAACTCAAAGATCAAGCTACAGAATGGTTCCAGCAATACAAGGATTCCAGAGGTGGACGTGTTATTACCTGGGATGAATTCCGTCAAGATTTCAGAGCTCACCATATTCCCAGAGCGTGGTTGAAAGCAAGCGTGAGGAATTCCTCAACCTGAAGCAAGGCTCTTTGTCTGTCTATGACTACAACAAGTTGTTTCAGAAGCTCGCCCGCTTTGCCAAGCAGGACGTCCCTGATGAGAAGAGCATGATATACCAGTTCAGGGGTGGTCTCAGAGAAGAAATTCAGCTAGCTCTTGTTCTCTTCGAGCCCTTGAGATACGATGAGTTCTACAATATGGCACTGAAGCAAGAGGCCGCTCAATTGAGGTGTGATGCTTCCAAGAAGCGAGTCAGAGATGCTACTCCTTCTTCCTCTACTCAAGTGGCCAAGCAGCAGAAGTATTGGCTTCCTCCTCCTCCGTTCCGTCAGCCGTATCAGCAGAAGAGCAAAGGTGGCAGTGGATCTTCCCACCCACCCAACCCTGGCTTTCAGAACAAGACTTCGTCTCAAGCTCCAAGATCGAGTGCTTCGTATCACCGTCCGCTTTCAGAGGGCACGTGCAACAAGTGCCAACAGAAGGGTCACTATGCCAACAAATGCTTCAATCAGAGGCGCCTTCCTCCTCCCCCTCCTGTGAGATCGGCAAGTACAGTTGTGGTCAAGCATAACCCCAAGCACGCCAAGGTCAACTTGCTGAATGCAGCTCAGGCAGAGGACTCATCAGATGTCATCATGGGTAACTTTCCAGTTAACTCTTTTCCTGCAAAAGTTCTTTTTGACACTGGTGCATCGCATTGTTTCATGTCAAGATCATTTGTTTCCAAGCATGACTTCATTTCGCAAATGTTGGGTAAACCTATGGGAGTGGTTTCTCCGGCTAAGTCTATGAGGGCTACTTCAATAGTCCCGGATATTTCTATCATGATGGGTGATTTTAAGTTTCTGGCTTCCCCAATGGTTCTTGGTAACTCGGATATTGATCTTATTCTCGAGATGGATTGGCTTTCTAAGCACAAGGCTCAGCTTGATTGTGCAGCCAGGCAGATTCAATTGACTCATTCGTCTGAGGATGTAATTGTCTTTGCCGCGAATGACGATACCATCCGTCTATTTTCTCTCAATGAGAAGGGTGAACTGGATGCCATCTCGCAAATTCCAGTCATTTGCGAATATCAAGACGTCTTTCCAGAAGAGCTTCCAGGAATGCCTCCGCACCGGCCAGTTGAATTCGTTATTGATCTTGAGCCCGGTACGGAACCTGTGTGCAAGCGTCCTTACAAGCTCGGACCTGAAGAGTTGAAGGAGCTGAAGAAGCAACTCGATATTCAAGAGAGAATGGGTCTCATCCGGCCTAGTTCTTCTCCGTGGGGTTGTGGTGTTCTTTTTGTGAAGAAGAAGGATGGAACGGACCGACTTTGTGTTGATTACCGTCCATTGAACAAGAAGACCATCAAGAACAAATACCCACTTCCCAACATCAATGAGCTGTTCGAACAACTCAAAGGTGCCCAAGTATTCTCCAAGCTTGATCTCCGTATGGGTTATCATCAGATTCGAATCCGTGAGCAAGATATTCCCAAGACGGCTTTCAGAACAAGCTATGGTTCATATGAATACATTGTCATGTCTTTTGGCCTCGTCAACGCTCCTCCGACGTTCTCTCGCATGATGAACTTCATCTTCAACGCCTACACCAATGACTTCATTTTGGTCTATCTCGACGACATTCTGGTTTTCTCGAAGAACAAGGAAGATCATGCCAAGCACTTGCGTTTGGTACTCGATAAGTTGAGGGAACACAAGTTCTACGCCAAGTTCTCCAAGTGCGAATTTTGGCTCGATGAGGTTCTTTATCTTGGTTATATCATCTCTGCCAAGGGCATTGCCGTGAATCCTGAGAAGGTGTCTGCAATTGTGAATTGGGAACCTCCTCAGAACGTGAAGCAACTCCGTAGCTTCCTCGGTCTCGCAAGCTACTGTCGAAGATTCGTTGAAAACTTTTCTAAGATCGCGAAGCCTCTCTCAAATCTTCTTTAGAAGCACGTCAAGTACGTTTGGTCTCCGGAGTGTGACATTGCTTTCAACACTTTGAAAGAGAAATTGATCACTGCTCCAGTTCTGACTCCGCCTGATGAATCCAAGCCGTACGAGGTCTTTTGTGATGCCTCTCTCCAAGGTCTTGGCGCAGTGTTGATGCAAGAGAAGAAAGTTGTTGCTTATACCTCTGGCCAGTTGAAGCCCAATGAGAAGAACTACCCCACTCATGATCTCGAGTTGGCGGCAGTTGTGCATGCTCTTTTGACTTGGAGACATCTCTTATTGGGAAGAAAAGTGGACATCTTCACTGACCACAAGAGTCTCAAGTACATCTTCACTCAGCCTAATCTCAACCTCAGGCAAACTCGATGGGTCGAAATGATTCAAGAATATAATCCAAGTATTGAGTATACTCCAGGCAAGGCCAATGTGATTGCTGACGCATTGAGCAGAAAGGCTTATTGCAACAGCCTGATTCTCAAGCCTTATCAACCCGAGCTTTGTGAAGCTTTCCGCAAACTTAATCTGCAAGTTGTTCCTCAAGGTTTCCTAGCCAACCTTCAAGTCTCTCCTACCTTGGAAGACCAGATTCGCCAAGCCCAGCTTCTTGATGCTATGGTGAAAAAGGTGAAGATTGGGATTGCCAAGAGTCAACCCAAGTACAAGTGCTACCGCCTTGATGACAAGGATACCCTCTTCTTCGAGGATCGTATTGTTGTACCCAAAGGTGACCTCCGTAAAGTGATAATGAACGAGGCTCACAATTCTCTCCTCTCCATCCACCCTGGGAGCACGAAGATGTATCAGGACCTCAAGCAGGCTTATTGGTGGACTCGAATGAAGCGCGAGATCACCCAGTTCGTGAATGAGTGTGATGTCTGCAGAAGAGTGAAGGCAGAACACCAAAGGCCAGCTGGTCTCCTCCAACCTCTTGCCATTCCAGAATGGAAGTTTGACCACATTGAAATGGACTTCGTGACTGGGTTTCCAAAGTCCAAGCGTGGCAATGATGCTATATTTGTTGTCATCGACAAACTCACCAAAGTGGCTCACTTTCTGCCTATCAAAGAGTCAGTCACTGCAGCTCAATCGGCGGAACTCTATACTCTCGGATTGTCTCTCTGCACGGTATTCCACAAGTGATCTCTTCAGACCGTGGTAGCATCTTTACCTCCAAGTTTTGGGATTCTTTTCAGAAGGCCATGGGCACCAACATCCGCTTCAGCACAGCTTTCCATCCTCAAACTAGCGGTCAAGTCGAGCGTGTCAACCAGATTCTTGAAGATATGCTTAGGGCTTGTGTGATCTCCTTCGGCATGAAGTGGGAGGATTGTCTTCCTTATGCTGAATTCTCCTACAACAACAGTTTTCAAGCAAGTTCGGGCAAGGCCCCATTTGAAATTCTGTATGGCAGGAAGTGCCGTACCCCTCTCAACTGGTCCGAAACCGGCGAACGTCAGCTTTTGGGAAATGACTTAATCACAGAGGCAGAGGAAATGTGCAAAGTCATTCGAGATAACCTCAAAGCAGCCCAATCCCGCCAGAAGAGCTACTATGACAGTAAGCACCGTGATTTGTCTTTCGAGATCGGAGAGCATGTTTACCTCCGCGTCTCTCCAATGAAAGGTACTCGTCGCTTCGGTATCAAAGGGAAGCTTGCCCCTAGATACGTGGGACCTTTCAAGATTGTCAGCAAGAGAGGCGATCTCGCCTACCAACTCGAACTTCCTTCAAACTTTGCAAATGTTCATGATGTGTTCCATGTCTCTCAGCTTCGAAAGTGCTTCAAGACTCCTGACCGCACCGTCAACTTCGAGGACATTGAGCTCCAAGAAGATCTCTCTTATCGTGAGCACCCAGTTGCTATTCTTGAAGAGACTAAACGCAAGACTCGCAACAAGTCAATCAAATTCCTCAAAGTCAAGTGGTCACACCATTCCGACCGTGAAGCTACCTGGCAACGCGAGGATCACCTCCGTTCTGAGTACCCGACGTTCTTTCAGTCCTAGATCTCGGGACGAGATCCTTTCGTAGTGGTGGAGTGTTGTAACACCCCGGATATGAATTTCCCAATATGTATTCCAACTCTTGCCGTTTCCGGCCTTAAGTTATTTTATTTTCTCGGGTTCGGGTTTTTGTCTCCGTGTGTTGTTGTCGTTGTCATGCATCTCATATCATGTCATCATGTGCATTGCATTTGCATACGTGTTCATCTCATGCATTCGAGCATTTTCCCCGTTGTCCGTTTTGCATTTCGGCGCTCCGTTCTCCTCCGGTGGTCATTTCTACCTTTCTTTCGTGTGTGGGGATTAAACATTTCCGGATTGGACCGAGACTTGCCAAGCGTCCTTGGTTTACCACCGGTAGACCGCCTGTCAATTTTCGTACCATTTGGACTTCGTTTGATGCTCCAACGGTTAACCGAGGGACCGAAAAGGCCTCGTGTGTGTTGCAGCCCAACACCCCTCCAATTTGGCCCAAAACCCACCAAAACCTGCTCCATCATCTAGAGCGTTCGATCACGATCGCGTGGCCGAAAACCGCACCTCATTTGGACTCTCCTAGCTCCCTCTACCTCTATTAATAGAACCCCCCCTTTTCCATTCCCGGATCTTCTCCTTCCCTAACCCTAAAAATCCGCTCCGCCGCCGGCCGGACATGTCCGTCGTCCGCCGGACAAACCCCGCCGTCGTCCCGCACCAATAGGAGGGCACCAGGTGTCCCCGCCGTCCCTCTCTCTCCTCCGGCCCGGAGAGCCCGGATCGGGCCCTCCCGGCCCGCGCGCCTCCGCCGCTACCTTCCGCGCCTCCCCGCCTCCTCGCGGCTTGCCCCCGACTGCCGCCGCCACCGCGACGACCTCCACCGCCGCCTCGCTCGGCGAGCTCCGGCGCCCTTCACCGGCCGGCTCCGCCGCCTCGCCATCGCCGCCCGGGGTCGCCGCGCCTCGTCCGCCGCCCGGGTCGTCGCCCCGGCCACCGGCGCCCGCCGCCGCCGTTCCTCCTCCTCCGGCCGCTGCGTCCATCGTCTCCGGCGAGCTCCTTCCCCGACGAACCTCGGTATCCGCGCCGGCTGGATCTGGATCTAGATCTCGGTTGACCTAATCTCGCCCGAAACCCTAACTTTTTACGTTTTTCCTCATGCTATAACTCCACATCCGTAGCTCCGTTTTTGGCATATAGCATATCAAAATGTTCGTCTTAGAGAGTACATCATTTCATTCCATTGCATCATTTTCATTTGAGTTCATCTTGATGCCCGAAATGCTGTTAGAAGAGTGCTACTTGAGATAATTGTCAGATCTGCTGCTCCATTTAGATATTTGCCATTTTTGCCATGATTATTGTGTGCATGATATGCCCTTTAGCTCTACTTATGTTTTGTTAAGGGTTTTGCCATCTTTCCAGAGGTGCAACCCATGTATTTTTGTGATGTGTGTGGTGACTAGCACAAGCTTTCAAAGTGAGGCACTTGGTAATGCTGATTTCAGGGACTTAGCATTTCCACTAAGTCCTTGACCTGTTTATCTCATGTTGCCATATGTTCATGTTGTTTCCTAGTGATCTGTGCCTCTTTTGAGGATGATCAGTAAGGATGTTTTGTTAATCTTGTATTGCTCTATCCATCCATGTCTTTGTTTGCAATTATAGAGCACCCTAGCTTGAGTCAATCGAGCTCTACTTTTGCTACTTCGTGAATCTGGGCAGATTGTCTACTTGTTAGCGATTTTGCCGATGATGTTGTAGTTGATCCGTGCATGCTATGCTATTATTCTTGCCATGTCTAGCTTGCATTTTGTGTATTCTTGGTGGATGTATGCTTAGCTTGTCATGAATTGCTCCGTAGTGAGTGCATCGATCTCGTAAACATGCCTACTTGATACATGTTTCAGCATGCTCCAGTTTTCACTAAGTCTGAGAACTGATTATGTTTTTGCCATGTTCACATGCTTGCAATTGTATTTTCTGATCCCTTTTGGCTCAAGGCCACTAAGGGACTTTTGTTAAGCTCTTTGAGTAGCTCATGCCATGCTTTACTTTGCCATGTTCAGGTCCTGTAGCATATAGTTTTGTTGCTCCGAAGTGTGCTACCTGATCTGAAATTCCAGACAAGTGTTAATTTCACTAAGTCTGAAATCTGTTTACCATATGCATTTTTGCATGCTTGTTTGAACCTGTTAATGGATGAATTGGCCATAGCTCAGTGCTAGACTTTTGTTAAGCATCATGAATGCATCCCTGCCATGTATTTTGTTGTCATGTTTGAATGCTGTAGCATGTTCATCTCATTGCATTTAGATGACTACTTGCTATAAATCGCAGAACGTGGTCATATTTGAATTGCTTGCCATTTCCAAACCATAACTCCGATTCCGGAGTTCTTTATATCGTTTTCAAGCGATTTCATCTCATCTTTACAGTGGCACACTTGGATTCCAAAGTTGAGGCCAGGTTCATGCATCCCTTGTCAAATCTTGCATACGCATCCCGCATCGCATCCCGCATAGCATATCATCTTTGCATCATGTTGTTTGAGTTTGCACGTGGTTGATTGTGTTCCATTTGCTTGTTTATCTTGTTTGGGTAGAGCCGGGAGACGAGTTCGCTAATGAGGAGACCATTGAGTTTGCTTTTGAGGATCCAGTCAACTCTGACAACTTTGCAGGCAAGATGATCATACCCTCGAAATCACTACTATCTTTGCTTTGCTAGATGCTCGCTCTTTTGCTATGCCAATGCTACGATGCCTACCACTTGCTTTCAAGCCTCCCAAATTTCCATGTCAAACCTCTAACCCACCATGTCCTAGCAAACCGTTGATTGGCTATGTTACCGCTTTGCTCAACCCTCTTATAGCGTTGCTAGTTGCAGGTGAAGATTGGAGGCCGTTCCTTTTTGGAACATTATTTACTTGTTGGGATATCATTATATTATCTTGTTATCTTAATGCATCTATATACTTGGTAAAGGGTGGAAGGCTCGGCCTCTCGCCTAGTGTTTTGTTCCACTCTTGCCGCCCTAGTTTCCATCATATCGGTGTTATGTTCCCGGATTTTTGCGTTCCTTACGCGGTTGGGTTATAATGGGAACCCCTTGACAGTCCGTTTTAAATAAAACTCCTCCAGCAATGCACAATCTTGGTTTTACCATTTGCCACCTAGCCTTTTCCCTTGGGTTTCGCGGACTCAAGGGTCATCTTATTTTAAACCCCCCGGGCCAGTGCTTCTGTGAGTGTTGGTCCAACCTAGAGCACCGTGCGGGGCCGTCCCTTGGCAACTTGGGTTACGTTGGATCCCGTACGCTTAGCTTATCCGGTGTGCCCTGAGAACGAGATATGTGCAGCTCCTATCGGGATTTGTCAGCACAACGGGTGGTGTTGCTGGACTTGTTTTACCATTGTCGGAGTTGTCTTGAAGAACCGGGATACCGAGTCTGATCGGAACATCTCGGGAGGAGGTCTATTCCTTCGTTGACCGTGAGAGCTTGTCATGGGCTAAGTTGGGACTCCCCTGCAGGGATTTGAACTTCCGAAAGCTGTGCCCGCGGTTATGGGCAGATGGGAATTTGTTAATGTCCGGTTGTAGATAACTTGAACCTTAACTTAATTAAAATGAATCAACTGAGTGTGTTACCGTGATGGTCTCTTCTCGGCGGAGTCCGGGAAGTGGACACGGTGTTGGAGTAATGTTTGCGCAGGTTGCTCTCTAGTTTCTCGCTCGCGCTTTGCCTCCTCTCCTCGCTCTCTTTTGCGAACAGTTTAGCCATCACATATGCTAGTCGCTTGCTGCAGCCCCACATATATTTACCTTGCCATACCTATAAGCTTAAATAGTCTTGATCGCGAGGGTGCGAGATTGCTGAGTCCCTATGGCTCACAGATTACTTCCAAACCAGATGCAGGGCCTGATGATTCCGTTCCAGGTGACGCGCTTGAGCTCAAGTGGGAGTTCAACGAGGACTCTCAATGATACTACGTGTCTTTCCCTGATGATCAGTAGTGATGTCCAGTTGGGGGTGATCGGGACCGTGTCGCATGTTGGGTTATCTTTTATTTTGGCGCCATAGTCGGGCCATGAGTGTTTGGATGATGTAATGTTATTTATGTACTTGATTGAAGTGGCGAGTGTAAGCCAACTATGTATCTCCCCTTTATTATTGATATTACATGGGATGTTGTGAAGATTGCCTAACTTGCGACATATGCCTTCGATGCGATTATGCCTCTAAGTCGTGCCTCGACACGTGGGAGATATAGTCGCATCGAGGGTGTTACAGCGACGCACTTCCGTGCATGCGTGCACGACGTCCTTCTTCGACAGCCGTCGACTCAGTATCACTTGACTCCTACATCATCCTCGCTTCCTGTTGTTCGCCGGCGTCAGCGATCCGGTCGGTCACGGCTTCAGCGGTGGGTGAGACATGCGGTGGCCCGTCAATCGGCCACCCCACAAAATCGCGGCGATCGAGCCCGATGAAACTCTCTATGACCTGTTCGATCTGTCGACTGGCTCCGTCGAGACTGCATCCGAGTGCGACAGCAGCGACCCCGCGGCAGAAGTTTTGATGGTCAATGGACCACGCAGTCCTCCTGGCTTCCCTCGTGAAGACGGTGGCGATGGCGTCGGCGACCCATCACATGTCCATGAGGAGTACCGCCCCGAACCCCTCTCTTCGCAGCGGAGGGAAGATCTTTGCCGCCGTAATATGGATGCACTTCAGACTCCTATCGTTGGAGAAACCCCCGAGGCCCAGGCCTTGGAGGAGGCGCGCCTGGCCAACTTGGCTGAGCGCACTCGACTGGAGAACCTCCAGCGCGCACTCGACGAGCGTGCTCGGCAGCGGATTCCTGAGTCCAGTCGACGACAACTTTTTCCGCCTCCGACTCAGGTATACCGAACTCCGATCTAGAATCTCACAGCTGCAGCTCGAATAACAGAGTCAGTTCAACCTTCCCAGTCAGAAGCTGGCCGAGGGTTGATGCAGATCCGGTCTTTGCTCCGGGCAGCGGGAGAGCAAAATACAACAATATCTCAGTCGAGGAATAGGATTCATAGCAGATCTGTGGTAGCAGATACTGTCCAATCTGCTCACAGCCCAAGATCGCCTCCGCGGCGTGAGGGACGTGGGCAGCGGCAAGATCAGTACAGGAACCGTGAGGAGTATGATCATCGACTCGACCACGATGACCGTCGTAAAGTGCCCACGCCTCCTCCGAGGAGTGGGTCATATGTGCCTCGGCGGCAAGATGACAGGCGCCCCCACAGCGGCGAACGAAGAATTCCAGTCGACCCCAGAGAGCCAGGCTTTGCAATATCTATCCTCGTTCAAGGTCTGGTTGATAGGAACAGGGCTCATAGAGAAGGCCACGATAGAGATCATCCGACTGGAAGCAGGGTGCATGTTTCAGGACCCGAGTGTTTCAGCAGAGCCATCAGAGCAGCAGTTATTCCTCCCAACTTCAGGTTGGCGACTGGAGTCAGCAAGTTCACCGGCGAGTCCAAGCCGAACACTTGGCTTGAGGACTACCGAGTGGCTGTGTAGATTGGTGGCGGCAATGATGATGTGGCTATGAAGCACCTTCCCTTGATGTTGGAGGGCTCAACCAGAGCGTGGTTGAATCAGTTGGCTCCTGGCAGCATATATAGTTGGGAGGAACTTGCTCGGGTGTTTGTTAGAACCTTTGAAGGTACTTGCAAAAGGCCGACAGGGTTGACAGAATTGCAGTGTTGTGTTCAGAAACCGAATGAAACCTTGAGAGACTATATCCAGAGATGGATCACGTTACACCATACAGTGGAGAATGTGTCAGATCACCAAGCAATCTGTGCCTTCAAGGAAGGCATTAAGTATCGGGAGTTGAATCTGAAATTCGGTCAGACAGGAGATATGACTCCGACTCGGATGATAGATATTGCCACCAAATATGCTAACGGCGAAGAGGAAGACCGACTCCGGAGTGGCAAGCACAAAACAGTCGCCCAAGAAACCGAAGGAGGGAATTCCAGTCAGAAACAGAAGCAAAAGGCCGAACCAGCTGCTCCTGGTGAAGCTTTGGTTGTTTCCCAAGGAAAGTTCAAAGGAAAGCCCAAAGGGCCCTGGACTCCCAAAAAAGTTAAAGATCAAGATGGGAATGAAGTGTTGGATTTGCCGTGCCATATTCATACCAAAAAAGATGAAGAAGGGAATTTTATTTACCCTAAACACACCACTCGACAGTGTCGTCTCCTGATCCAGCAGTTCCGAGAGAAACAACCCAAGGAGAAGGAAAAGGAGTCAGACAGAGGTGAGGATAGGGAAGAAGAAGATGATGGTTTTCCCAATGTCAATTCCACGCTGATGATTTTTGCTGATGTTGAAAGCAAAATTCGATTGAAAGTTATTAACAGAGAAGTAAACATGGTTGCTCCAACAACACCCAGTTATCTGAAGTGGTCCCAGACTGCCATCACATTCGATCAATCGGACCATCCAACATATAGCCACCCCTGGGAGGCAAGCACTGGTGGTCGACCCAGTAGTTGAAGGCACTCGACTGACTAAAGTGCTGATGGATGGTGGCAGTGTCCTGAATTCCTTTATGCTGAAACTTTTAAGAAAATGGGCATTCCGATGTCCAAGCTTAATGAAAGCAACATGAGTTTCCATGGCGTTATACCTAGCAAGAAGGCTCAGTCACTCGGCCAGATCGCCCTTGATGTGGTTTTTGGGGATTCCAAGAATTAACGCAAGGAAAAGTTGACATTTGAGGTAGTGGATTTCAAGAGTGCTTACCATGCTATTCTGGGTAGGCCCGCTTATGCACGTTTTATGGCTCGACCTTGTTACGTGTATCTCAAATTGAAGATGCCTGGTCCTAGAGGAGTAATCACTATCACTGGTAATCGGCAGAAGGTAGAAGAGTGCTTCCAAAAGGGCTCAAAAATTGCCGATGCACAAATGGCAGTAGTAGAACTGCAAGAATATCAGAAAAATGCAGATCCGAGTGATTTGCTGCGAGCTATAACACCCCAGTGTAATGATGCTACAGTAACCCCTGGGGTTAAGTTAACCTTTTTGATAAACATGTGCCTGATCATTATTATCTCATGTTTCTTTCAACTTCCCCTTTGAATGCAAATTCAAATGCTAAGTGAAATTCAAAATTTCTCAAACATGAAAACAAAAATGTTCATCATGTCCCAAAAATTCCACAACTAATATTGGTGGTGAACCAACATTTTTGCAAAGGGTTTAAGTGGCCTAAACTACTTAAAACAGTGACCTAAGCAATAAATTAAATGCCCTTTTTAATTTGTAAAATTGGCAACTATTCCAAAAGTCTCCCAACCTTTTTGTGGCAGTGCACTTTAATTCTTTGAAATTGTTTTGGCCAGTGGCATAATTTTGCAAAGTCATTTTTGGCTAAAAAGAAAATGCAAAAGCTGCTGAAAATAAAAAAGAAAAACTAAAACGAAAGGAAAAGTAGAGGAGAGAGAGAGAAAGCCCCCTGCCTCACCTGGGCTTCGGCCCACCCGGCCAACCGACCCAGCTAGGCCGGCCCGCTCCCCCTCCCCGGTCATCCCTCTCCTCTCTGTTCACGCGACCGAGCCCCCCAGCTCGTTCCCACTGGATCCGGCACGGCGCCCCGCGCTGTCACGTCGCTGGCGAGGGGGTAAGGGCAGCTGTCGATGTCAAAACCGGCGGATCTCGGGTAGTGGGTCCCGAACTGTGCGTCTAGGCCGGATGGTAACAGGAGGCAGGGAACACGATGTTTTACCTAGGTTCGGGCCCTCTTGATGGAGGTAAAACCCTACGTCCTGCTTGATTAATATTGATGATATGGGTAGTACAAGAGTAGATCCACCACGAGATCAAGGAGGCTAAACCCTAGAAGCTAGCCTATGGTATGATTGTTGTATATGGAGTTGATTGCCTACGGACTACAACCCTCCGGTTTATATAGACACCGGATAGGGTTAGGGTTACATAGAGTCGGTTACAATGGTAGGAGATCTTGAATATCCGCATCACCAAGCTTGCCTTCCACGCCAAGGAAAGTCCCATCCGGACACGGGACGAAGTCTTCAATCTTGTATCTTCATAGTCCAGGAGTCCGGCTGAAGGTATAGTCCGGCTACCCGAACACCCCCTAATCCAGGACTCCCTCAGTAGCCCCTGAACCAGGCTTCAATGACGACGAGTCCGGCGCGCAAATTGTCTTCGGCATTGCAAGGCGGGTTCCTCCTCCAAGTCCTTCATAGAAGATTGTAAACACCAAGAGTAGTGTCCGGCTCTGCAAAATAAGCCTCCACATATTGCCATAGAGAGAATGATATTAACACAAATCAAATCTGCTGACGTATTCCGCAGTGCGTCATCACACTACAGCCAAATCCTTTACTCGAATCGTTTTCACTTTTCCACCTCAGCGTGTTTTGCGAGGCAGTTTCCTTGGTGCGTCTTGTCAAAGCAGAGATCGTGTGCCCCCCTTTTACAGGATTCTCATCTATACGGACGTGGGTAACCCAATCGTGCCCGTTAGCATGTTTTCTCGATTAAAGGCGAGTCCCAAACGGTTACGGGGAGGGCTCCTGGTATTCAACCTCTTATAAAGAGACCAGGGCCTTACTCCTTTTCTTCAATCCCAAAACAAGTTCGCCCGTCGCCTCGAGTTCCAACACCCTAGGCTCCAGATCCCGGGCGCCTCAGACCTTCGACAATGTTCGGTTCCGACCTTCAAGGCCGATGGATGCCCTCTTCCGTCACGGAGGAGGACGTGCTAAAGCTGAGAGAGGCTAAGTTCTTGACCGCCGAAATTTCGCATAGGTTGCCTACTCAAAGGCAGGCTATCCCCAGTCCCCAGCCCGGTGAGAGCGTAGTGTTCGTGTCTCACTTCCTTCGGGGGTTAGGCTTCCCGATGGATCCCTTTGTGAGGGGACTGCTGTTTTATTACGGGCTGGAATTCCATGACTTAGCTCCGGAGTCCATCCTCCATATTTCCTCGTTTATCGTTGTATGCGAAGCGTTCCTCCATGTTACCCCTCACTTCGGATTATGGCTCCGGACTTTCAAAGTGGAGCCGAAGATGATCAAGGGACGGCACGCAGAGTGCGGAGGCGCTGTTATAAGCAAAAATGCTGATGCTCCATGGCCCGAGGGCTCTTTTCAAGAGGAGCTAGGCTTGTGGCAACGAGAGTGGTTTTATATCACCGCTCCCCGGAGCACCAAGTGGGTGGCGCTTCCTGCCTTTCGCTCGGGTCCCCCACCACGGCTAGCGTCATGGGTTAACAGAGGGTTAGATCTGGGTTTGCCCAAAGACGTGCCCTTGTTACAAGGCCGAATTAAGGATCTCTTGG
Organism: Triticum urartu; assembly: GCF_056163025.1. Taxonomy (NCBI): domain Eukaryota; kingdom Viridiplantae; phylum Streptophyta; class Magnoliopsida; order Poales; family Poaceae; genus Triticum; species Triticum urartu. The sequence goes on along the minus strand of NC_141879.1, from coordinate 501,631,479 downwards.
AAGGAGACCTCAGCTTGGTCAAGGTGACACAGGTTATGCTGATTCGCCGAATATTGCCCGGCAAACGTCGCCCCCTTCGCCTGTGGGAGTTTAATCCAGAGGGACCGCGAGCTCTCCAGAACTTTATGGGCGCAACGCCCGCGGAGATGTATAGACTGTTCTTTGGATCACAAGAGATGTGTCCGGATTTAACCGAGGACGCAAGCCTAAGCTGCAATCGCCCGGATACTCAAGTAAGCAACCTTGTGCCCGGACCTTCTATCCGTATAATTGTCATAAACTTGCCCCTAAAAGAGCCGTCCTTTTAAACAAGAGTGGATAGCGAAGGCAAAGCTGATCAGGTGTCCGGCTCCCCTTCCTGAAACCAGGCCGGATCCCGTGCTGGTCAGGATGCTGGAGATAATGCCTTTGGAGGGGGAGGACAAGGAAGCTATGGCCTCCTCGAAGGAGGCTGCTCCGAAGGGAGGAACCGACAATTCCTCTCCTAAGGGGAAGAAGAGAGCCGCCTCTGACGACCCGGAAACCATGGCCTCGAAGCGGGGGAGAAAATCCTCGTCAGAGGGTCCGACGCCGGGGAGTTCCTCAGCCGGACTACGCCCTCAAGGGGATCAGCCCTCCAGCGAGCCGTAAGTGGAGAAAAGATTTTCCTTTTGAGGGATGAGGGAAATCCTTGATTTATATCTGAGAAGATTAACCAAACCTTTACCTTGTAGCTCGGACCTCAGCCCTTCTCAGTAGAGCTCGTCTTCGGGGGATCTCCTTCCGGAGATGATGGAGAGCGAGACGCCTCTCCCTGCCATGCCGCCTAGCGAGGCGGGCGACCCTGAGGTGTCGTCGCGGAGGGTTTCTCCGAATCCGGCAGGGGCGGAAGGTAGCTATGCGGCCCCCCGAGGTTCTCCGCGTCTGGCCTTCGAAAGAGGTCATGGGACGAGCCCGGCACCGTCTGGTGCTCGGCCGAAGGAGCTAAAGATTCTGCTGGGGCGAGCTTCTATCTCAGAGGAGCACCGCGCATTGATGGGCACGGTGATTTAAAGGATTTCATCCGCAGAGAGCGGATTGTATGAGGCCGTCAAAAGTTTACTGACGGGTTTCGAGGTACATTAGATGATGTATACTTTTGTCAGTTGCGCATGAATAAGATACGCCCTGTGTAGATAGTAGCCCCTGAGACTCTGCGTGTTGTCAAGAAATGATGGCACGCGAAGGATCATAATCCCAGGTCTAAGATGTCGCCTTTGAATGTAGGCGGCAGGGTGTCCGGAATCAAGCCGAACTGACGATTTTGCCGAACTAAAGCGGCAACTGGACGTGGCAGATGCCGACATCACGCTTGTCAATAAGCGGCTTGATGAGGCTCAAGGTATGTAATTCCTCGGGCGGCATCAGGTAAGAAGAGTTTTATGCCTGTGTCTTACGATGTGTGTGCTCGACGCAGATGGTGCGGCCGCCGTGGAGAGTCTTAGGGCAGAACTTTCCCGAGCTAAAGAACAAGCCAGCAAAAGTGATGCGGCCACCAGGAAAGCCCTTGAAGAGCTAAGAGCCGAACAGGCTGCTCATTGCCGAAGCAAGGAAGAGATGGCCGAGATGGCCAAAAAGTTAAAAAGCGCTACAGACCGTTGCAGACTTCTTGAAAAAGAAGACCAGGCGAAACAGACGGACTTAGAGAAGGCCGTTGCCAATGCCAAGGACGCGCGCTCTGCGATGAGAGCTGCGAAGGAGGAGCTGCGTCAGGCCAAACAGATTGCGGCTGGAAAGCCCTTTATGCTGTGAAGGAAATTTTGCGATCCAAAGTTTGCTCCATTGGACCGGATGTGGAGTGTGGAGGATACCTATCTGGACTTGGCAGCGAGTGCTGCTGATGCGACCGAACACTTTCGAGATCAGAAAGATCGCGAAGTGGAAAAGCTTTTCTGGTCGCAGTTTCACAATCCAGAGCGTCCACTAGCAGTGGATGATCGTTTGGCTCAATGGGCCGAACTGAATAGGTTGTCTGGACTTGCCATGAAGTACGTCATGGGTCACCTATGGCCGGGGAGATCGGAGCCGAAGAGTTATTTCAGCTTAGTGCAGCAATTCCTTGACGCGGTGCCGCGTATAAATGCAATGAAGAGGTCAGCATGCATAGAGGGCGCTAGGATGGCTCTTGCCCGTGTTAAGACATACTGGGCAGAGATGGAGACCACCGTTGTTGCGTCCCGAGATTCGGACAAAAGCCGAGTACCCTCCGAGCACTATTTTCAGGAAGTTCTTGAAGGCGCTCGTGTAATAGAGACGCAGTGCCCGAAAGATGCTATGTTATGATAGCATATGTAATTATAAAGTAATATTTTGATAAACTGTAGTGGCCTTTTTTATACTTGTGCCTCCAAGTATTGGGAACACCTCCTGTGCGGCCGTTTTAAGATATATATATATATATATATATACAAAATCTGAAAGATGGCAGTCGTTGGCTTCAGCCCCCACGCACATAGTGCAGGGGTGCTTGCAGAAGACGCATTTTCACACTTAACCCAACGTCTTGGTCCTACAAAGGAGGTGATAGCGCAGCGGGCCAGGCAACCGGACTATAATGCTTTAACACTTTCACTTAGCCATAGGAGTTTGACAGTGAGACTATTTAGGTAGCCCCTTGGTGGCAACTGCGCTCGTCCGAGTTTGGGGCGCGTATGTGCCTGACTGGGAAGCGGCCCTTCGTTAAAGCGGAGGAATCCGATAGATTCCGATAGGTCATCGAGTGGCTGACCAGTCTCACGCTACATCATGACAGTCAGTTTTCGGCTTTCTCTACTGAGGTGCTCGCCCGGCCGAACCGGGGCATAATCGCAGTAGTTCTCCTGGTGCTACCTTAGCCGATAGAGCGGAACGTAAGGTATCCGAACTCAGGAGCCGGGCAACCCAACATTTGACCAAAGACATGATTCGGAGCTGATGCATATAATGCCAAAATTCGCGACGCCGAACACTCCCTAAGGTGTTCGGTCTTTATGAGTGCGGGCGAAACAACACTCTTTATTAAAAAAGCCCCTAGTGTCCAGGTACGTGCAAAAATTCTGACGTGGCCACATGCCAAGACGCCAGCCTCCTCCTTGGTTATATCAGAAAAAACCAGGGGATGTGTAGCAACAAGAGACAGTAAAAAAGGTTTACGCAGGGTCTTAATCTAAAAAGAATCCTTTAGGACGGGTCCCTACTGCACGTCTGCGCCTGTGTCTCCGTTGTGCCGTATCCTGGACGGGCGCCGCACGACGTTCATCTGTAAAAGAGAGGAACTGAGTTGAAAACGGGTCGTGCCGAAAAAGTTTAAAATAAACAAAGTATAAAGTAAAATATATAAGATTGAGCTTTATTGTCTCTTATTGTATATGCGTGGAGCCCCTAGTGCGGGGGTATGTGGCCTCTAGGCTTGCACCAATGATGATTTTGCACCGAACTCGTGTATCCGCGTTCGTGGTCTTGAATGACCTATTTTGAAGTTTTTTTGGCCGGTGAGGCCATTTTGCTGTGGGGCTGTCAAAGCGGCCGTACAATCCTCCACTTGGGGAGGTGCACTTTAGTGCTTCCCCTTCAAAGAGATGATGCCTCGTGGACCGGACATCTTAAGCGTAAGAGATGCATAATGCGGTATTGCGTTAAAGCGAGCGAAAGCTTCGCGTCCCAGTAGTGCTTGATAGCGACTTGAGAACGGGACGATATGGAATGTCAGCTTTTCACGGTGGAAGTTATCGGCAGAGCCGAATATGACTTCGAGCCGGAGAAAACCCATACAATGGGTGTCCGGACCAGGTATTACCCCTTGAAAGGAGGTTTTGCTGCGGCGGATTCTTGCTGGGTTTATCCCCATGTGCTGGATTGTATCCTGATATATCAGGTTTAGTCCACTGCCGCCGTCCATAAGGACATTTGAAAACTGGAGTCCGCCAATTATTGGGTCGAGTATCAGGGCAGTCCAGCCTACATTCTTGATATTTCTAGAATAATCTAGCTGATCGAAGATGATCGGTTTTGACAACCAGTGGCAGGACCCTTTGGGGATGGGCCGTGTGGTGCGTACCTTTATGGGCGCCGCACGTTTTGTTATGTGAAGTTAGTTCACTATTTTTACTTCTTGTGGGAAGTTCTTTTGTTTCCTGGTGCTCTGCGTTTGGGGTTCGTCCTCGTCTTCGCTTGGTGTGTCGAGCCCCTTGTGTTCGGCATTGAGTCTGCCGGATTGTTTGAAAACCCAACAGTCTCTGTGGGTATGGTTAGCAGGCTTCCCGGGAGTACTGTGTATCTGACATATCCTATCCAGGATTTTATTTAGGTTGGATGGATCGTCCCTGTTATCCTGTGGGGGTGATTTTGCCTGATTTTGTCATGAGCCTTTGAATCCGGCATTGACTGCCGTGCTCTTCGGACTTTTGTCCTTAGTCCAGCGACGGTCCTTGTTGCGTCACGGTTTTCCATTTCCATCCCTAATTTCGGATGTACTTGGGTCGCTGGGGCTGCACCTTGCCAACCAGCTGTCCTCCCCTGCACAAAAGCGGGTCATGAGGCTTGTTAGTGCGGCCATTGTTCTTGGCTTTTCTTGGCCGAGGTGTCTGGCGAGCGATTCGTCTCGGACGTTATGCCTGAAAGCTGCTAAGGCTTCGGCGTCCGGACAGTCGACTATCTGATTCTTTTTAGTGAGGAATCTATTCCAGAACTGCCGAGCTGATTCTCCGGGTTGCTGAGTTATGTGACTAAGATCGTCTGCATCCGGAGGGCGGACATAGGTCCCTTGAAATTTTGCTCGGAAAGCATCCTCGAGCTCTTCCCAGCTTCCAATTGTGTTTTCGGGAAGGCTTTTAAGCCAATGCCGGGCTGGCCCTTTAAGCTAAGGGGTAAATATTTTATGGCGTGGAGATCATCTCCTCTAGCCATGTGTATGTGGAGGATATAATCCTCGATCCAGACTCCAGGGTCTGTTGTTCCATCATATGCCTCTATGTTTACGGGTTTGAATCCCTCTGGAAATTCATAGTCCAGGACCTCATCGGTGAAACATAGGGGGTGTGCGGCACCCCTGTATTTGGGTGTGCCGGATTCTGATGATGGCTTCATAGCGTTGCTTACGAGAGCTTGCTTTCTTGGCCCATAAATGGACTTGACTGGGCCATGATGCGAATCCTTAAGTGGGTCGCATGCCGATTTAGGTGCGGCGCCGCTTGCCGCTTTATGGGGTCGTCTATCCGACCGTGTGGCTTTCTCATTTTTTGAATGCGAGGGCTCTAGGGCCTCTTCGTCGAATTCAGGCAGTAGCTTTCTTTTCGGATAGCTTTTAGTGCGGCGACTGTCGCCGTATTTATCTGCGGTATTGATTACTTTGCTCCATCTAATCCGGAGTGCATCTTCCGCTGTTTTTAGCTTCCGCTTCTGCTTTTTTAGGCTGCGTGTAGTTGCAATGAGCCTCTTGTGGAGATTCTTCTGCCCCATAGGTTTATCCGGCGTGAGGTCGTCCGGAATGCCGTTTTTGCCGGAGGAGGGATGTTCGGTTTCTCTATCCGTGTTGCCCTGTTCGGACGGTTGCTCTAAGGCCTGCTCGTCGTCTACCGGCTCGTCCTGCTCTATGGCTGGGTTTTTGTCGAGGCGGGGCTTGGGTCGGCGTTTACGCCGACGCTTTGATTGCTTTTCGGGGGGTCGATCTCCCGTCCCATCCCCTTTTTCCTCGTTGTCGCTTCCTTTAGGGGTATCCACCATGTACACATCGTGAGATGAGGTGGCTGTCCAAGGCCCTATGGGCGTTGGTTCGTCGGTATCTCCTGCATCGTCATCCATGCTGTCGATGTCTCCGGAGTCGAAGTTGAGCACGTCGTTTATATTGTCGACAGTGGCTACCAAGTGGGTGGTGGGTGGGCTTTGAATTTCCTCATCGTCCGCATCCCACCCTCGCTGACCGTAGTCCGGCCAGGGCTCTCCTGATAAAGAGAGAGACTTAAGAGAATTCAGGATGTCGCCAAAAGGCGAATGTTGAAAGATGTCTGCGGCGGTGAACTCCATTATCGGCGCCCAATCGGATTCGATCGGCAGGGGCGCGGGGGGTTTGGAGTTCGGAAAGGAGTCCGGATCCTCGGAGTCACGGGTCATGCAGAGTGCGGGGCTAGCGTTTGGCTCGATCGCCTTTGAGATCGAAGCCCTCGAGGTGACGTCCAACCGCTCATCCTCGATTGGCGCAATAGGCTCCGAGTTAGGGGTCGGAACCGATGCGTGTGCGGCCTCCGAGACACTGTCCGGAGGCAGAGCTAGATCATGCCCGTCGAGATAGTGCGGCGCGCTTGGCCGTGGCTCGAACCCGTCGAAGATCAAGTCTCCGCGGATGTCAGCCGTGTAGTTTAAGCTTCCAAACCTGACTTGATGGCCAGGGGCATAGCTTTCGATCTGCTCCAGGTGGCCGAGCGAATTGGCCCGCAGAGCGAAGCCGCCGAAGACGAAGATCTGTCCGGGGAGAAAAGTCTCACCCTGGACCATATCGTTGTTGATGATCAAAGGAGCCATCGGGCCTAAAGGCGACGACACAGAGGAACTCTCAATGAAAGCACCAATGTCGATGTCAAAACCGGCGGATCTCGGGTAGTGGGCCCCGAACTGTGCGTCTAGGCCGGATGGTAACAGGAGGCAGGGAACACGATGTTTTACCCAGGTTCGGGCCCTCTTGATGGAGGTAAAACCCTACGTCCTGCTTGATTAATATTGATGATATGGGTAGTACAAGAGTAGATCCACCACGAGATCAAGGAGGCTAAACCCTAGAAGCTAGCCTATGGTATGATTGTTGTATATGGAGTTGATTGCCTACGGACTACAACCCTTCGGTTTATATAGACACCGGATAGGGTTAGGGTTACATAGAGTCGGTTACAATGGTAGGAGATCTTGAATATCCACATCGCCAAGCTTGCCTTCCACGCCAAGGAAAGTCCCATCCGGACACGGGACGAAGTCTTCAATCTTGTATCTTCATAGTCCAGGAGTCCGGCTGAAGGTATAGTCCGGCTACCCGAACACCCCCTAATCCAGGACTCCCTCAGCAGCCCTGACGCCTCGGGCTCCCTCCCCACTCACCCACTTGCCCCCTCTCTCCCTCGTCGCTCTCTCCCTCGCTCTCCAGATCCCCTCCCCTCCTCAACCGACCGCCGCTGTCACCATGGTTGTGCCGTAGCCGCGACCACCGCCCACCCCGCGCCTCGCCAGCAGGTCCAGGAGGTGCGCCGTAGACGCCTTCGTCGACTACCTCACCGGAACGAGGCGTGGAAGCCCCATCAGCGTCGCCATCGTCCCGTCTTCAACCTCCATCCGCCATGGTCGCCACCATCTTCCTACTCTCCGGCGACCCCCATGCTGCTACTAAGCCTATCACCGGCCTCCGTGTGCCACTCGGTGAGCCCCTCATCCTTCTCCCTCTCCTTGTTGACTCTGGCGCGCCCCCTAGCTGCTTTCCCCATGCGCGCCCGAACGCAGCACCGCGGAGCTCGTCGCCGGCGAGTCTCCGGTGACCAATTGGTCATGGGCGTATGCCCGTTAGCTTCACCACATCGCGCAACACCCGCTTAGCTGGTTAGTTTGGCCTCTCGCGCGCTCTAACGCCGCACCCGCTCGATCCCGAACTCCGGTGCCACTTCTGCTCGTCGCCGGCGTCGTTCCAGTCGTTCCCGGCCCCAGCCATCGCCTCCATCTTGCGTGCGACGTTGAGCCGCGTCGAACGCATCTAGCTACGCCCCCGGAAACCCCCTATGCGCGAAACCCGACCCCTCTCCCGACGTGCACCGCCGCGGGAGGCTCGCCGGAACAACTCCGGTAGCCAGCGCCGACGGGGCCAGCCGGGGCCACTCCCCTGGTCACTGCCTCGTAGGCCCTGAGGGCCCCATTGACTGGGTTGACCCAGTCAACGTCCTGACTGGGCAGCCCAGTGGCGCTGACGTGCGGGCCCCACCGCATAATAAATTTACCTAAAACATTTTTATAATCAAAATCAATAGTTAAACTAAATAGTTGCTACCTCTTGAGTACTGTGTTGGATTTCCTTGAAGAGGAAAGGATGATGCAGCAAAGTAGCGTAAGTATTTCCCTCAGTTTTTGAGAACCAAGGTATCAATCCAGTAGGAGGCTACACGCGAGTCCCTCGTACCTGCACAAAACAAATAACTCCTCACAACCAACGCGATAAGGGGTTGTCAAACCCTTCATGGTCACTTACGAGAGTGAGATCTGATAGATATTATAAGATAATATTTTTTGGTATTTTTATGATAAAGATGCAAAGTAAATAAAAGCAAATTAACAAGCAAAGGATATAACAAAGTATTGGAAGATTAATATGATGAAGATAGACCGGGGGCCATAGGTTTCACTAGTGGCTTCTCTCAAGAGCATAAGAATTTTACGGTGGGTGAACGAATTACTGTTGAGAAATTGACAAAATTGAGCATAGTTATGAGAATATCTAGGTATGATCATGTATATAGGCATCACGTCCGAGACAAGTAGACCGACTCCTGCTTGCATCTACTACTATTACTCCACTCATCGACCGCTATCCAGCATGCATCTAGAGTATTAAGTTCATGAAAACAGAGTAACGCCTTAAGCAAGATGACATGATGTAGAGGGATAAATTCATGCATTATGATAAAACCCCCATCTTGTTATCCTCGATGGCAACAATACAATACGTGCCTTGCTGCCCCTACTGTCACTGGGAAAGGACACCGCAAGATTGAACCGAAAGCTAAGAACTTCTCCCATTGCAAGAAAGATCAATCTAGTAGGCCAAACCAAACTGATAATTCGAAGAGACTTGCAAAGATAACCAATCATACATAAAAGAATTTAGAGAAGATTCAAATATTGTTCATGGATAATCTTGATCATAAACCCACAATTCATCGGTCTCAACAAACACACCGCAAAAAGAAGATTACATCGAATAGATCTCCACAAGAGAGGGGGAGAACATTGTATTGAGATCCAAAAAGAGAGAAGAAGCCATCTATCTAATAACTATGGACCCGAAGGTCTAAGGTAAACTACTCACACTTCATCGGAGAAGCTATGGTGTTGATGTAGAAGCCCTCCGTGATGGATGCCCCCTCCGGCGGAGCTCCGGAACAGGCCCCAAGATGGGATCTCGTGGATACAGGAAGTTATGGCGGTGGAATTACGGTTTTGGCTCCGTATCTGATCGTTTGGGGGTACGTAGGTATATATAGGAGGAAGGAGTACGTTGGTGGAGCAACAGGGGGCCCACGAGGGTGGAGGGCGGGCCTGGGGGGGGGGGGGTAGGCGCGCTCCCTACCTCGTGGCCTCCTCCTTTATTTCTTGACGTAGGGTCCAAGTCTCCTGGATCATGTTCGACGAGAAAATCATGTTCCCGAAGGTTTCATTCCATTTGGACTCCGTTTGATATTCCTTTTCTTCGAAACCCTAAAATAGGCAAAAAACAGCAATTCTGGGATGGGCCTCTGGTTAATATGTTAGTCCCAAAAATAATATAAAAGTGGATAATAAATCCCAATAATGTCCAAAACAGTAGATAATATAGCATGGAGCAATCAAAAATTATAGATCCGTTGGAGACGTATCAATAGTCACTGACATGTGGGGCCCAGCTGCTAATTAACCATGTTTAATTAAAATAACCCACCGTTAGCCCTCTGTCTATGACATGTAGGACACACTGGTCAGTTTGACCAGTCAGCGGGTCTGTTGACCTGCTGATGTCATGCAGACACTCTTATGACGTCATAATTCCTTTTCTGTTAATATAAATAATTCCAGAATATGTTTTAAACTTGCAAAAATCATAGTAATTAAACCATAACTCCGATGAAAATGTTTTCTACATGAAAGTTGCTCATAAAAATCCAACGAATTCGAATACGTGGTCCTTTCATCTGTCACGTGCTCCTAGCATGCTGAACATGGAACCGTCCCCTCTCTTTCGTCTGTTCGGAAAATGCCAGACACTGGGAAAACCCATCCGGATGTTTTCCCTCTCCGTTTGCAACGTGTAGTACTGCGTTAGAGCACTCCTAGCGTAGCTTACTGCCATGTCGTGCTTTCTATTGCATTTGTATGCTTGCTATTTATTGTTTCTTCCCCCTCTTCTCTCTGGTAGACCCTGAGAACGATGTTGATGCCCTTGTGATCGACTACGTCAACGACGACACTTCTTCCTTTTCAACAGAGCTTCCAGGCAAGCAAACCCCGTTGAGCATTCCGATATTGCCCATTTCTTCCCCTCTCATTCTTGCATTAGAACTGCTACTGCTTTCTGTATAATCCTACTCTGATGCATAGTCTGTTTTTGTTACCTGCTTTCATACCTTACCTGCTTATCCTAAACTGCTTAGTTTAGGTTGGTTAGAGATCCATGAGTGACCCTCGCCTTGTCCCAGTTGCCCCGCTTTATGTTCGATGACTCAATCAACGCGATCGACATCCAGGCCCCGACACCGCACATCACCCCCACCAGTTGTACGACTCTGTAGAGTTACCATCGAGTGCCGAGGGTGGAACCTCTTACATCACTCCTGATGAGACCTCTGTAGTGTAGCTATTCATTCATGGTCATCGAGGGTGATTTCCTCCTTAACCACTTCCGATATATCTCTGTCGTGCAACCCCTCAAGTGTGAACCTCGAGGGTGGATCCTCTTACGTTCACCTTGATGATTACATCAAGTGGAATTCACCGGGGGTGATTCCTCGGGTTTTCCCCTTAATGTTTGGACACACAGATACTTGGACTTTAAAAATGTTACTAAAGACGGGTCGGCCCTGAGGGGTACCCGCGCGAGCTTATCTGCGAGTGATGTGGAGTGGGGTTGACCTGGAAGGTGCCCGCGAGATTCTTACGAGGCGTGGCCGGGCATTCGTAGCCCTTGCCGCAAGTCCTCGAGACGGGGCGATGGGGTCACATCTTTCGTGAGTCTCTGCTCGTGACCGCACTGCCAACGCACTAACGGTTTGGATATTTGATCCAAGGGGCCTCTGGCCTGATAGCACTAACCATCACGTGGGCATTGTATGGGCGTTCTGCGTCGTATGCATCAGCCGAAGCTTAATAGATGTCATGTGATTGAGCGGCGCGCACCGGGTTGGACTGGTAAGCTCCCGCCTTTTTAAGGAGGTAGCTAGGTCTGCTCACCGGCCGCCCACGCAACGTGCAGGAGTTCCCGGGGCGATGGCCCAAGACCCCTGGGGGCATAGGTTTAGTCCGGCGTGCTGACCTCTCTATTAAGCCTAGGTCGGGTTGCGGCGTATTGTTTGGCCGAGGCCAGGCATGACCCAGGAAAGTGTGTCCGGTCGGAGTTAATCGAGCGTGGTGGGTAAGTTGGTGCACCCTGCAGGGAAGAAAACATCTATCGATAGCATGTCCTATGGTAACGGACACTTGGAGTTGTATCCCGATCGATACAACTAGAACTGGATACTTGAGATGAGACATGGTTATGAGAAATGGATAGTATGGCTCTGGGATTGCTTTCTCGCAGGGAGTCGAGAAAGGATCTCTGGCCGAGGTTGATAACACTACTATTACTTTACATTATGTTGATCTGTACTCTTCTATATGCTGCATGATGCTTGAAGATGCTAGACTTCGATAGGTTAGGCTTTCCCCATCTCTTCTAGCATTCTGCAGTTTAGTCCACAGATACAACCCATTTCCTATGATACAGATGCATACTTAGTTTAGATCCGATGTAACTCTTGCGAGTACTTTGGATGAGTACTCACGGTTGCTTTGCTACCTCTTTTTCTCCCATACCCGTTTGTTGCGACCAGATGACGGATCCCAGGAGCCAAACGACACCACTGATGATTACTACTACCCCGAGGGTGCCTACTACAACGTGACGACCGCTGCTACCTCTTTTAGCACTGTGTTGGTTTTCCCCGAAGAGGAAGGGATGATGCAGCAAAGTAGGGTAAGTATTTCCCTCAGTTTTTGAGAACCAAGGTATCAATCCAATAGTAGGCTACGCGCAAGCCCCTTGTACCTGCACAAAACAAATAAATCCTCGCAACCAACGCAAATAGGGGTTGAAAATCCCGATAGGGCCACTTATGAGAGTGAGATCTAATAGATATGATAAGATAATATTTTTGGTATTTTTATGATAAAGATGCAAAGTAAAATAAAGGCAAAGTAAATAGCAAAGTAAATAACTAAGTAGTAGGAGATTAATATGATAAAGATAGACCCGAGGGCCATAGGTTTCACTAGTGGCTTCTCTCGAGAGCATAAGTATTCTACGGTGGGTGAACAAATTACTGTTGAGCAATTGGCAGAATTGAGCATAGTTATGAGAATATCTAGGTATGATCATGTATCTAGGCATCACGTCCGAGACAAGACCGACTCCTGCCTGCATCTACTACTATTACTCCACTCATCGACCGCTATCCAGCATGCATCTAGAGTATTAAGTTAAAAATAGAGTAACGCCTTAAGCAAGATAACATGATGTAGAGGGATAGACTCATGCAATATGAAGAAAACCCCATCTTGTTATCCTCGATGGCAACAATACAATACGTGCCTTGCTGCCCTTACTGTCACCGGGAAAGGACACTGCAAGATTGAACCCAAAGCTAAGCACTTCTCCCATTGCATGAAAGATCAATCTAGTAGGCCAAACCAAACTGATAATTCGAAGAGACTTGCAAAGATAACCAATCATACATAAAAGAATTCAGAGAAGAATCAAATATTATTCATAGATAGACTTGATCATAAACCCACAATTCATCGGTCTCAACAAACACACCACAAAAAGAAGATTACATCAAATAGATCTCCACAAGAGAGGGGGAGAACATTGTATTGAGATCCAAAAAGAGATAAGAAGCCATCTAGGTACTAACTATAGACCCGTAGGTCTGAAGTAAACTACTCACACTTCATCAGAGAGGGTATGGTGTTGATGTAGAAGCCCTCCGTGATCGATGCCCCCTCCGGCGGAGCTCCGGAATAGGCCCCAAGATGGGATCTCGTGGATACAGAAAGTTACGGTGGTGGAATTAGTGTTTTGGCTCCTCATCTGATCGTTTGGGGGTACGTGGGTATATATAGGAGGAAGAAGTACGACAGTGGAGCAACAGGGGGCCCATGAGGGTGGAGGGCGTGCCTGGGGGGGGGCAGGCGCGCCCCCCTACCTCGTGGCCTCCTGTTAGTTGGCTTGACGTAGGGTCCAAGTCTCCTGAGTTTTATTCGGTGAGAAAATCACGTTCCCGAAGGTTTCATTCCGTTTGGACTCCGTTTGATATTCCTTTTCTTCGAAACCCTAAAACAGGCAAAAAACAGCAATTCTGGGCTGGGCCTCCGGTTAATAGGTTATTCCCAAAAATAATATAAAAGTGGATAATAAAGCCCAATAATGTCCAAAACAGTAGATAATATAGCATGGAGCAATAAAAAATTATAGATACGTTGGAGACGTATCAAGCATCCCCAAGCTTAATTCCTGCTTGTCCTCGAGTAGGTAAATGATAAAAACAGAATTTTTGATGCGGAGTGCTACTTGGCATAATTTTAATGTAATTCTTCTTAATTGTGGTATGAATATTAAGATCCGAAAGATTCAAGACAAAAGTTTATATTGACATAGAAAATAATAATACTTCAAGCATACTAACAAAGCAATTATGTCTTCTCAAAATAACATGGCTAAAGAAAGTTATCCCTACAAAATCATATAGTCTGGCTATGCTCTATCTTCACCACACAAAATATTTAAATCATGCACAACCCCGATGACAAGCCAAGCAATTGTTTCATACTTTTGACATTCTCAAAACTTTTTCAATCTTCACGCAATACATGAGAATGAGCCATGGATATAGGACTATAGGTGGAATAGAGTGGTGGTTGTGGAGAAGACAAAAAGGGGAAGATAGTCTCACATCAACTAGGCGTATCAACGGGCTATGGAGATGCCCATCAATAGATATCAATGTGAGTGAGTAGGGATTGCCATGCAACAGATGCACTAGAGCTATAAGTGTATGAAAGCTCAAAAAGAAACTAAGTGGGTGTGCATCCAACTTGCTTGCTCATGAAGATCTAGGGCAATTTGAGGAAGCCCATCATTGGAATATACACGCCAAGTTCTATAATGAAAAATTCCCACTAGTATATGAAAGTGATAACATGAGATACTCTCTACTATGAAGATCATGGTGCTATTTTGAAGCACAAGTGTGGTAAAAGGATAGTAACATTGTCCCTTCTCTCTTTTTCTCTCATTTTTTTCTTCTTTTTTTTATTTGGGCCTTTTCTCTTTTTTATGGCATCTTTTTTTTCGTCCGGAGTCTCATCCCGACTTGTGGGGGAATCATAGTCTCCATCATCCTTTCCTCACTTGGGACAATGCTCTAATAATGATGATCATCACACTTTTATTTTTCTTACAACTCAATAATTACAACTCGATACTTAGAACAAGATATGACTCTATATGAATGCCTCCGGTGATGTATCGGGATATGCAATGATGCATGAGTGACAAGTATGAACGAATTATGAACGGTGGCTTTGCCACAGATACTATGTCAACTACATGATCATGCTAAGCAATATGACAATGATGGAGTGTGTCATAAACAGAACGGTGGAAAGTTGCATGGCAATATATCTCGGAATGGCTATGGAAATGCCATAATAGGTAGGTATGGTGGCTGTTTTGAGGAAGGTATATGGTGGGTGTATGATACCGGCGAAAGGTGCGCGGTATTAGAGAGGCTAGCAAAGGTGGAAGGGTGAGAGTGCGTATAATCCATGGACTCAACATTAGTCATAAAGAACTCATATACTTATTGCAAAAATCTACAAGTTACCGAAGCAAAGTATTACATGCATGCTCCTAGGGGGATAGATTGGTAGGAAAATACCATCGCTCGTCCCCGACCGCCACTCATAAGGAAGACAATCAATAAATAAATCATGCTCCGACTTCATCACATAACGGTTCACCATACGTGCATGCTACGGGAATCACAAGCTTCAACACAAGTATTTCTCAAATTCACAACTACTCTACTAGCATGACTTTAATATCACCATCTCCATGTCTCAAAACAATCATCAAGCATCAAACTTATCATAGTATTCAACACACTCATAAGAGAATTTTTATTATTAATCTCGCATACCAAGCATATTAGGATTTTAAGAAAATTACCATGCTATTAAGACTCTCAAAATAATCTAAATGAAGCATGAGAGATCAATAGTTTCTATAAAACAAATCCACCACCGTGCTCTAAAATATATAAGTGAAGCACTAGAGCAAAATTATATAACTCAAAAGATATAAGCGAAGCACATAGAGTATTCTGAAAAATTCCAAATCATGTATGGCTCTCTCAAAAGATGTGTACATCAAGGATGATTGTGTTAAACTAATAATCAAAGACTCAAATCATACAAGACGCTCCAAGCAAAACACATATCATGTGGTAAATAAAAATATAGCTCCAAGTAAAGTTACCGATAGAAGTAGACGAAAGAGGGGATGCCTTCCGGGGCATCCCCAAGCTTTGGCTTTTAGGTGTCCTTAGATTATCTTGGGGGTGCCATGGGCATCCCCAAGCTTAGGCTCTTGCCACTCCTTGTTCCATAATCCATCAAATCTTTACCCAAAACTTGAAAACTTCACAACACAAAACTTAAAGTAGAAAATCTCGTGAGCTCCGTTGGCGAAAGAAAACAAAAGATCACTTCAAGGTACTGTAATGAACTCATTATTTATTTATATGGGTGTTATACTTACTGTATTCCAACTTCTCTATGGTTTATAAACTAATTTACTAGCCATAGATCCATCAAAATAAGCAAACAACACACGCAAAACAGAATCTGTCAAAAACAGAACAGTCTGTAGTAATCTGTAGCTAGCGCAAGATCTGGAACCCCAAAAATTCTAAAATAAATTGCTGGACCGGAGGAATTTATATATAAATCATCTTCATAAAGAATTAACTAAATATCACTCTCCAAATAAAAATTACAGCAGTTCTCGTGAGCGCTAAAGTTTCTGTTTTTTACAGCAAGTTCAACAAGACTTTCCCCAAGTCTTCCCAACGGTTCTACTTGGCACAAACACTAATTAAACAAAAAAACACAACCAAAACAGAGGCTAAATAATTTATTTATTACTAAGCAGGAGAAAAAAGCAAGGAATAAAAATAAAATTGGGTTGCCTCCCAACAAGCGCTATCGTTTAACGCCCCTAGCTAGGCATAACAAGCAAGAATAGATCTAGGTATTGCCATCTTTGGTAGGCAATCTGTCGTGGGTTTGTCACGGCAGATGTCCTTGTGAAGGGACTTAGTCGTGGAGCCATCGCTACGGGTTAGCTCAAAGGGGTTAAACCAAACAAGGGGACACGGGGATTTTATACTAGTTCGGCCCCTTCAAGGAAGGTAAAAGCCTACGTCTAGTTGTGATTGGTATTGCTAGGGTTTCGAAGGCCAGGGAGCGAATCCGCTTTATCTGGCTCTCGAGTTGTTGTCTCCCCCTAAACCGCAGCCGGGTCGTCCCTTTATATACATAGGTTGACGCCCGCTGGGCTACAGAGTCCCGAAGCCGGATCATAAACGTATCCGGTTCGTTCTCTATCCTTCCTATCTTATAATACAAGTTACATGACTAGGTCAGTTTACATTTACAAGCTTAACCCGCCTTTGGGACTTGGGCCTTCGTGAAGCGCCATCATCCTTGCATCTTCATGGGCTTCTAAGCTTCAAGGAGTTAACCCGGCTACACAAGGCCGGTTTACATCCAGTAGTAATATCCCCAACATTAGGCCCCAGATTGGTTTGAACTTGTTCATGTCAATCTTCTACACTTAGAAAAATTCCTCCCTCATCATCTTCACTTTGATCTTGTAAACCGCCGTGACGTCATATTTCCAGATTATGATAAACCACCCTGACGTCATCCATCCGTTGATGTCGAAGATTACCTTCATTTAATGTGTATTCAGTCACCGAGGTGACACCTTTGTTAACTTATCCATTTTTTGGCCTCCTCGATTCCCGCACTTGCCGTTTTATCGCTTCGCCTTATAAATAGGGGCAGAGGACCCCTTTCTTTTCTTTCCGCTACCCATTCATCTCTTCTTCTTCCTCTCGACAACCTCGCACTCGAGCGCCGCCGTCATCTTCGAACCTCGCCTCTGCTTCGCCGTCAACCGCTGCATCAACCTGTTCGCACCAGAGTTCCACAATGCCCTTCCGCTGCTTCCGCGGTCGCAGTAAGTCCTTTCCCCCTTCTTTCCTAGATCCATTAGGGTTTCCTCGCTGTTCTTGAGGTTCATCAGAGCTTTTAGTGCTGTTCTTCCTTGGCCCATAGATGAATGCTTCACACTTACCGTATCCCTTGCCGTGGCTAATCTTCTGTTACCACCATAAATCCTTATGCGCAAAAGCTGATGTAGTCCTTCATAAACTGTTTCGGGTTTTACCCTTTTTAGGTCGAAATATTTTGCTTTTCTGTCTTACCTTAGATCCGAAATTTTCATATGTCTCTGTGAAATCAGTTTCTCCTCACGCCAACATAGGCGGTTTAACCTTGTATAAGCAATCTATACCATTAGCCCTCTGCTAAACCGGAGGAGCCTTTTACCTTCATAGTTATACTCCGGTTTAATAGTGTCTGAGTACCCCTGTCGTGGTACTACCTTTTATGCATTATTGCATTGATCTCCGGTTTATGCCATGTCCCCTATCAGGGCATATTTTACTCCCTTGCATCTTGTATGTTATCCTATGTGATTTATAAACCGGCCCTTTGTTTCCAGCTCATTTTTTCCATGATGGCCAAGCAATTCACCGCTTGCAACTGGGCTCGTTCCCGGGTCACAGAGGAACAATTAAGTGATATGGTCAACATTGGCACTTTGGCTAAGAAAACTGAAATCAAATGGCGAGTTCCAGGAATAGAAAATCCTCCAACCCCAAGGCAGGGTGAGGTGGTTGTCTTTGTTGACCACATAGGCCGTGGCTTCAAACCACCAGGGTCAAAGTTTTATTGAGATGTGCTTGCTAGCTTCCAACTTCATCCTCAAGATATTGGTCCCAACTCGGTCTCCAATTTATGCAACTTCCAGGTCTTCTGTGAAGTATATTTACAAGAAGAACCAACCGCCGAGCTGTTCCGGGACTTCTTTCATTTAAACCGGCGCACAGAATTTGTAAATGGCCCTAACACTGAGCTTGAGGGTGACTCAATTCAAAAGCGGAAAGAGGTTGAATTTCCTCATGCCAAATTGCACATCCATCCAAAGGAATGGAACCAAACTTGGTTTTATTGCAGAGATACATCCCCTGAAGATGAAAATCCCCTCCCCGGATTTTGTGATCACAGACTATCCAACACCCATCCAATGCCACAACGCCTGAGCTCTTCAGAAAGGGCGAAATATGCCCCTCAACTTGCCAAACTCCGGGCCTTTATGGCGAACGGTTTAACAGGCGTGGACTTTGTGCACTGTTGGATATCCTGGAGTATCTTGCCACTAAGCCGGCGTTCCGGTTTAATGTGTGAGTATACCGGTGAGGTTGACGATCCTCAATGCCATTGCAACCTTCAATTATCTGAGGAAGAAGTCACTGAAGCTGTAAATAAGATTCTGAATGAATCGGAACTGGTCTGTAGTCAAACCGGTCTGAGTCCCTTCTATGCCAAGAACAAACCGCCTGCTGTAAGCATTATACTTCCTTTTCATCTCTAATATTTTTAGCTTATGCAACCTTTAATCCTTCTTCTGTGTATGTAGGGTGATGACCCCTTCTGGAAACGGAAAACCGTAGAGAAAGCGGCAAAGCCGACTGGGGATAAAGTGGTCAAGCCATCCCGCCCCAAAACCAAAGCCGTAAAACGGACGTCAAAACGGAAAATGGCTGACCGGATCAACATGGAGCTTGATGATGATACTGATGATCCAGAAGTTGAGGTAGAACTTGACTCACTTGGCTCTCTTTTCATGCATCTCATTAACAATGATCTTCCTCAGGAGGACGCAGAAGCTAGTCAAGCTGATGATGTAGAGGTAATTACCCTTTCCTCCGGTTCAGACTCTATGCCAACACAAAAAACTCGCCAAGCAGTCCGAAAAGTAAGCTTTTCTCATCCTCTTGCTTACTTGGATCCAACATTTATTTTTAAGACTCAACAACATGAATCTCGCTGGACAACCCGGCATAGTGGCCAGCAGGTCACTTCAGCCGGTTTACCTGATACCCCGGTTCGGAAGCGCCGGTCTGAGGTCTCTCCTACTTCTGACCATTCTTACCCCAAGGCAGGTTATTTCAGACAGCCTCTTAATCCGTTCGATTCAAATTATCAGGTGACACCTCCTTCATCTTCTGGTGAATCGACAGCAACTCAACTCCCCCCTTTGAAAACTATGGCTGGGTAAGTTGTAAAAACCTTTCCTTTCAATGCGTCATAAATCCTTTGAATAGGATGTTAATCCTCTTTTATCCTGTTTGCAGGGCCAAAGCCAGACCCAGCAAGAAAGCTCGGGTCACCAATCCGCCCGAAAACCCGGTCGCCGAAGAAGAAGAACCAAGAGGTGAACCGAAACAAACTTGTGAACCTGAAGGTCCTCATCATAAAGCTACTTCTAATGACCCGCCCCTTGAAGGCCAAAATACTGATGAGCCCACAAACGCTGAGCCTGCCGCGCCCGATGCTGAACCGGCAGAACCAAACTGGGCTAGTCCGGTGAAAGATGCTGAAATTCCAATATCACCAACCAAAAACACTGAAGGCCAAGGAGACGATGTGATTATTACTGGAATGGGCCATAACTCTCCTAGCCATCCCGTCATTTTGGCTCAACACAGTGCCAAAGAAGAGCAAGCTGCCAGGGAAAAAAGGCAAATGGAGCAGTGATTTATCAAGCTATGCTCATCTTAACGCTGATGAGCTTCACT
This sequence comes from Triticum urartu, assembly GCF_056163025.1. Lineage (NCBI taxonomy): Eukaryota > Viridiplantae > Streptophyta > Magnoliopsida > Poales > Poaceae > Triticum > Triticum urartu. Next base: position 501,611,518 of record NC_141879.1, on the reverse strand, counting down.
CTGGCTTCTTGAACCGTCTGCACTCAAACCGGGATTATGAAGCCGACTTGGTGAACTTGATGAAAGAGCGATATGAGGTAAATTCCTCTCCCTTTGTTTATTGATTTATAGCTGAAATACTATCCCAAGTAGCCCCCAAGGGCCGTTTTATGATTATTAATCATAAACCGGGTCTTTGTAACACCTTAAGTTTCTCATCATTGATCCTTGCAATGGCAGGTCTCTAATAAGAGATAAGACTCATCTTGAAATAATTAGATTACTTTCTGCAGCATAGCCCCCAAAGGCCGGTTTAACTTGGCAAGTTATCCGGGTTTTAATCCACACATCCGTTTTAGAACAGACGCACATTAGCCCCCAAGTGTCAAGGACAATGCTTGCATTGTTTGGGAGACTTGTATAAAATGTAGTACTTTAGAGCAAATAGGCATTAGCCCCCAAGTATGAAGTGCATAACTTGTTATACGCTTTGTACTTAGCACATATATATGATGTTTGTTTTAATATACCTTCGTCGTTGCAGGCTGAACTGAGAAGCAAAGATGCCCGAAATTCCGACTTGCAAGAGAATGTGAAGTCACAACAAGCCGAGGCTGAAAAAGCCAAAGAGGAGCTGACCCAGGCCCTGGCCGTGATGGAAAAGCTGAAAGAATCTTTCAACAAAGATCGTGCTGACTGGGAAACCGAGAAATCCGGTTTAACCAAAAGAGCTGTAGACGCCGAGGCAGCCCTGAAGCCAGTGGTAGATGAACTAGCCGGTTTGAAACGTCAAATAAATGCTATGACCTCTGCTATCTTTGGTAAGTGCCTGCTTATGTGTGTTGCGCAAGTCAATGAACCTTATAACTGACCAAAATGTTGATAAAATCTTTGGCAGGCACTCGGATCGCTCATCTTGGTACAGATATGCGGATGAAACTCAAAGCGGCATACACATTGGTTGAACAGCTATACTCTGGGTCTCAGCGGGCTATTTGCACGGCAGCTTATAACAAACCGGCCCCAACTTTGATTAAAGAAACTCTTGAGAAGTTGGCCATGTTACCAGCCCGTATCGCCGAGTTGAAGAAAGCAGCTGCCAGAGCCGGAGCTTTAACTGCACTTATTCGAGCCAAAGCCTGGATTCCAGACCTTGAAGCGGAGGATATTATTAAAGGATACCCAGGTGTAAAGGAAGACGTTTCAAACTTCGATAATGATGACCTCCGGTGGCTGACCAAACAGATGCGGCCAGCAGCCAGCAAGTTGGCCGATGATACCGTTTTGTCCCATTTTCAACCGTTTTATGATGCGGAGGGGAAAAGACAGCCGGCCGACATCCATGAAGTTGAAGAACTTGTGCCTCCGATTCGTAAGCACACTTATGCTCCTGATATTAACCCCTCCAATCCTATTCATGAAGAAGCAGTGTTTCAAGCCTTAACTGGAATAGATTGGTCAACGGTGGATTTCCAGCGTCTGGGGAGGGATGAAGAAGTGCCCACACCAACTGACCCTCAACCATCAAACCATCCAGACGAAGCATCCTAAACCGGTCGCCGGTTTACTGGCCACCGTGTGCCGATCTTGTGAAAAACAATTATGCCATTGGAGCCGCTTTGAAGGCTTCTTGTAATAGGATAGCCAAAACTCCGTTATTTGCCATGCCATCGAGCATGTTTTGTAATGCCTCATGACAACTTGTGCCACCCTTTGGGATATATTTATGCATAACCCATGATGAATTGTGTTCCTGGGTTCAACAACTTAAAATTATCTAGCCGCTAGACGGGTCATGATGTCCAAGAAGTGTATAATACTTAGATGAATAATCAAGTGTTTGTACAAAAAGCAATGTACCTACCTCATTGGCTGACCAACAGTGTATACGGCAAATGCGTTAATGCCAATCCGGATGTTGATAACCCCATTTTTGTAATGCCGGCCTATATATTAAACCGGACCGAGATAACTACCGGGTTTTCTTTATAACACTGGTGATTTAGTCAAACCAGACCGGGTCAATAAACACTGGTTTACAACTGATCATGTGCCGACAACCTTATAGTTGAAAAGCAAACCGAGTCAAGGACGCTGGTTTATCAAAAAATACTTATGAACTTCAACAAATAAAACTTAAAAAGGAAAATATGCAAGGCTTTTTACGAGCTGCCAGGCTCCAAATCGAGGCTTTTCATGGGCTGCCAGGCCACTGAGTTAAACCATTTAACAAAGACTTTTAAGATGGGCCTCCAATTAACCAATCATTGTTTTAACTTTGACAAGTTCAGGGTCTATAAAAGATTGACATGTCAAACGTTCGATGGGTCATACCAGGATTACCTGGACAGGAGTGGCTTACTTGATGAAGGCAGGTTAACCCAGGGTTTTAGGTGAATACACCAGGCTTCCAAGCCGTGGCTTGATAGCCAATTACAAGGGTCCTTTCAAACTCTTTGTTGCTTTGCAAAAAGAGCCCCCAAGTAACTTTGTGAGCTGTGCTCAGTGTGTGCCCATGTTTGAGTCTGTGCTTTGTGCAACACTCTCTTTGGCTCCACATATTTTTCTTTTGTGGCTTAAATGCCTATCAAAAGGTGTAGCTATGGTGTGATAACAACCAAGCCCCCTAGTGATATCCCTTCGTGGTTTCAAAACCTATCAAGAGGTGTAGCTGTAGTTCAAATATGACCAAGCCCCCTAGTGATTTTCTTTATACCCGTGCAACTGCTGAGACCGGATTAAAAAATTCTGCCTTGCCAGTAAACTCGTATAACATACACAAGATGTAAAAAGAACAGATACCCCGCTTAATCAAAGGCTCCGGTTTATTATATAATATATACACTGTCATAAATATGTACATATGAGGAGCCTATAGCTTCAAGTATAGTAAGGCCGAAGGAGAGCTATGTTCCATGGCCGCTTGGTCTACTCCTCCGATTGACGTGAGTCTTGATGCTCTCGAACATCAATGAGGTAGTAAGATCCGTTGTGCAGATTTTTACTGACCACAAAGGGTCCTTCCCAAGGCGGGGATAACTTGTGCATATCAGTCTGATCCTGGATGAGCCGGAGCACCAAGTCGCCTTCTTGAAAGGTTCTAGTTTTAACCCGGCAGCTGTGATAACGTCGGAGATCTTGTTGATAAATCACTGATCGTGCTGCTGCCAGATCATGCTCTTCATCCAATAGGTCCAGAGAATCTTGACATGCCTTCTCATTATCAGCTTCAACATAAGCTATCACACGGGGCGAGTCGTGACGAATGTCACTAGGAAGAACTGCCTCCGCTCCATAGACCATGAAGAAAGGTGTGTAACCCGTAGACCTATTGGGTGTGGTGTTGATGCTCCATAACATAGAAGGTAGCTCCTCAACCCAACAACCCGGCGTCCGCTTTAAGGGAACCATAAGCCTGGGTTTGATACCTCGTAGAATTTCCTGATTTGCCCTCTTTGCTTGACCATTAGACTGGGGGTGAGCCACCGATGCTAGATCAAGCCGGATGTGCTCACGTTGACAAAATTCTTCCATCTCCCCTTTTGACAGGTTAGTACCATTATCAGTTATAATGCTGTGTGGAAAGCCAAACCGGAATATCACCTTTTTGATGAATTGAACCGCTGTGGCTGCATCACACTTGCTGACTGGCTCTGCCTCCACCCATTTGGTGAATTTATCAACTGCTACTAACAGATGGGTCTTTTTGTCCTTGGATCGTTTGAAGGGTCCAACCATATCAAGCCCCCAAGTCGCAAACGGCCATGTAATTGGAATCATCCGCAACTCCTGAGCCGGAATGTGTGCACGGCGGGCAAATTTTTGACACCCGTCACATCTCTTGACTAAATCTTCCGCATCAGCATGTGCCGTCAACCAGTAAAAACCATGGCGAAAAGCTTTAGCAACCAAAGGCTTTGAACCGGTGTGGTGACCGCAGTCCCCTTCATGGATTTCTCTCAAAATCTCACAACCTTCTTGAGGAGAAACACAACGCTGAATTGCTCCTAAAACACTGTAGCAATGTAACTCCTTGTTGAGTATGGTCATGGACTTAGAACGCCGGATTATCTGTCGGGCCAACGTTTCATCGTCTGGTAACTCGCCGCAGTTCATGTAAGCCAGATAGGGGATTGTCCAATCCGGTATGGCATGCAGAGCGGCCACCAACTGAGCCTCTGGATCAGGAATAGCGAAATCTTCTTCGGTTGGCACCTTGACTGACGGATTATGCAACACATCAATAAAGACATTGGGCGGGACCGGTTTACGTTGGGAACCAAGACGACTTAAAGCGTCCACTGCTTCATTCTTCCGCTGGTCTATATGGTCCACCTGATAACCCTTAAAGTGACCAGCCACTGTGTCCACCTCTCGCCGATATGCAGCCATGAGTGGGTCCTTAGAATCCCAGGTGCCAGACACCTGCTGAGCCACTAGATCTGAATCGCCAAAGCACTTAACCCGGCTTAAATTCATCTCCTTAGCCATCCGAAGACCGTGGAGCAAAGCCTCATATTCAGCTGCATTGTTAGTACAAGGGAACAATAAACGGAGGACATAACAAAACTTGTCACCTCGTGGGGAAGTTAGTATGACTCCAGCCCCCGAGCCCTCCAACTGTCTGGACCCATCAAAATGAATAGTCCAATATGTATTATCTGGTTTCTCTTCAGGTGCCTGTAACTTTGTCCAATCATTGATGAAGTCCACGAGTGCCTGGGATTTGATCGACGTGCGGGGTATATATTTGAGCCCATGAGGTCCGAGCTCAATAGCCCACTTGGCAATCCGGCCAGTAGCTTCTCTGTTTTGAACGATATCGCCCAAAGGAGCCGAACTGACCACTGTGATGGGATGGACCTGAAAATAATGTTAAGCTTCCGGCTTGCCATAAACACTCCATACACCAGCTTCTGCCAATGCGGATACCTCTGCTTTGACTCAATGAGCACCTCGCTGATATAATAAACCGGTCGTTGAACCGGATATTCCTTGCCAAGCTCCTTGCGCTCTACCACAATGGCTACGCTAATAGCCCGGGCATTAGCAGCCACATATAGTAATAGCGGCTCTTTATCAATCGGTGCTGCAAGCACGGGCGGTTCAACTAGCTGCCTCTTCAGATCCTCGAACGCTTTATCAGCTGCCTCGCTCCAGACAAAGTTATCTATTTTCTTGAGCGTCTGATATAAGGGGATGGCCTTCTCTCCAAGGCGACTGATAAACCGGCTCAAGGCTGTAATCCGGTCGGCCAGACGTTGAACATCATTGATACACGCCGGTTTAGCCAAGGATGTAATTGCTGCAATCTTTTTCGGATTAGCCTCAATGCCTCTGTTTGACACCAGAAAACCCAAGAGCTTGCCTGCCGGGACACCAAAGACACACTTCTCCGGATTGAGCATCATCTTGTAAACCCGGAGATTGTCAAAGGTTTCTCTCAAATCATCTATCAATGTCTCCTCCTTTCTGGACTTTACCAGAATATCATCCACATATGCATGAACATTGCGCCCAATTTGCTTATGAAGGCAATTCTGAACACATCGTTGGTAAGTTGCCTGGGCACTCTTGAGTCCAAAAGGCATGGAAACATAGCAGAAGGCTCCAAAGGGAGTTATGAAAGCTGTCTTCTCCTGGTCCTTAATTGCCATCTTGATCTGATGATAACCAGAATACGCATCCAGAAAACACAAACGGTCACAACCTGCCGTCGCATCAATTATCTGATCAATGCGAGGGAGAGCAAAGGCGTCTGCTGGGCAAGCTTTGTTTAAATCTGTGTAATCCACACACATACGCCAAGTGCCGTTTTTCTTAAGAACCAGCACCGGATTAGCCAACCACTCTGGATGAAAGACCTCTACAATAAACCCTGCGGCCAAGAGACGGGCTACCTCTTCACCAATAGCCTTACGCCTGTCTTCATTGAAGCGGCGGAGAAACTGCCGGACCGGTTTAAACTTAGGATCAATGTTAAGTGTGTGCTCAGCGAGTTCCCTCGGTACACCTGGCATGTCAGAAGGTTTCCATGCAAAGATGTCCTGATTCTCACGGATGAACTCGATGAGCGCGCTTTCCTATTTGGGATCCAGGTTAGCGCTGATGCTAAACTGTTTGGATGAATCGCCAGGAACAAAGTCAACCATCTTAGTATCTGTGGCCGATTTAAACTTCAATGCCGAATCGTGTTCCGTAGTTGGCTTTTTCAAAGAAGTCATGTCTGCCGGATCAACTTACTCCTTATAGAATTTCAGCTCCTCCGTGGCACAAACTGACTCAGCATAAGCCGCATCACCTTCCTCACATTCCGAAGCAATCTTTCTGCTTCCATGTACTATGATGGTCCCCTTGTGACCTGGCATTTTAAGCTGTAAATAAACATAGCATGGCCTTGCCATGAATTTAGCATAAGCCGGCCGCCCAAACAAGGCGTGGTACGGACTTTTGATTTTTACCACCTCAAACATCAATGTTTCTGACCTTGAATCATAATCATCTCCAAAAGCCACTTCTAAGGCTATCTTGCATCCTATGTAGACTTACCAGGTACCACGCCATGAAAAACGGTATTTGATGGTTTAAGATTCTTATCTGTCAACCCCATACGACGGAATGTGTCATAATACAGAATGTTGATACTGCTTCCACCATCCATGAGCACTTTAGTAAACTTGTATCCCCCGACTTGCGGGGCTACCACCAGGGCCAAGTGACCCAGATTATCAACCCGAGGTGGGTGATCCTCCCTACTCCACAAAATGGGTTTCTTAGACCAGCGTAAATACTGAGGCACTGCCGGTTCAACAGAGTTTACTGCCCTTTTGTGAAGTTTCTGATCACGCTTACACAAACTAGTGGTGAAAACATGATATTTCCCGCTATTTAGCTTCTTGGGATTGCTCTGGTAACCCGACTGCTACTGTTGCTGCTGATTCCCCTGATGGTTGTAGCCTCCCTGGTTGCTTTGGTGCCCTTGATTGATGTGTCCGGTTTGGTTGCCTTGAAACCCTGAACCGGAACCACCACCTCCGTAACCCGACCCGTGGAAACCACCTCCTGAACCGCTGGGCGGGCCATTATCATACTGGAACATATTGGAATTCTTGAAATCCCGCATGATATAACAGTCCTTCCAAAGATGCGATGCTGGCTTCTCCTTTTATCCATGCTTTGGACAGGGCTAATTTAACAGGCGCTCCAAATTGGGGCCTGAACCTCCTCCCCTCTTGGGCTGCTTGCCCTTACGGCGCTGTCCATTCTCCTGAGCATTGGTGTTAGCAACAAAGTCAAAGCTTCTGTCAGCCTTGCGCTTACCGCTGTTCCCATGGCCTGCCGGATTAGGCTGCTGACCCTTGGCATTGCCGTTCTTTTTCCCTTTCTCCGGTTTGTCTTCCTCTGAATCCGGGTCCTTGGTATTATCTGAATCGGCGTACTTAACCAAAGCGGCCATGAGCGTTGACATATCGTTGCAATGACGTTTGAGCCTTCCCAATTTCTGTTTGAGAGGCTTGAAACGGCAATTTCCCTCTAATGTTAACACTGCGGTGTCTGCATTGATATGATCTGATGAGTGCAAAATCACTGAGACCCGTTTAACCCAATGGGTCGTGGACTCCCCTTCCTCTTGGACACAAGCGGCCAGATCCACGATTGACATTGGCTGCTTACACGTATCTTTGAAATTCTGGATAAACCGGTGCTTCAATTCGGCCCATGAGCCGACAGAGTTAGTTGGCAAGCTCTTCAACCAAGTACGAGTTGTTCCTTCCAACATCATGGTGAAATATTTAGCACACACTGCCTCATCCACATCTAACATCTCCATTGCCATCTCATAGCTCTCCACCCACGCCTCTGGTTGCAAATCGGCGGTGTAATTTGGTACCTTATGAGGTCCCTTGAAGTCCTTGGGTAGTCTCACATTACGCAAAGCGGGGGTGAGACACGGCACCCCTAAGGAACTGAACACCACACCTGGCTCTACTAAAGCCGTAGGGTGAACCGGAGTATGTTGTCGTGCTCTGTGTCGAGCTGCTAACTCGGCCTCTCGACGTGCGCAGCCGTGGTCCACAACATCCTGCGCATTAGTGCCTCCCCCTGCCGGGTTGTTTCCTCGCGGTGAATTTTGGCGATGTGCACTGCTGGACACAGCCGGTTCGTCCTCCACATGTCTGCTATAGCTTCGGCTTGGACGGGGAGTGGAATGAATCCTCTCACGACTGTGTGAATATGCCTGCTGTTGATTTAGCGCTGTTTGAAGGAGGTCCCTGGCCCGACGTGCTTCCACCGCAACTGGTGACTCGCCATCGGTTGGGAGGGCTGCCAGGTGTGAAGCGGCGGCCACAATATTGTCCAACGGGTTGGAATAATTCCCGGGAGGTGTTGGTACATATTGTGGCACAACGTTGTTCTGGCGAGGCGGGTCCATCGTGCGCGGTTGAACCAGCGCTCCTGTTCCTGGTGCCTCCGCCCGGTTTAGTACGGGTTGGTTACCAGCTCCTGCTCCTGGTGTGTTGAAGAGATTCTGCGGCTCATAAACTGATGGGAGACGCAATCGGTACCTTCTTCTCATGACTTCCTCTGAAGCATTCTGATCCAGCCTAATCCGGTAGGCCTGTGCTTCCAATTCAGCCCGCTCTATAGCCATCCTAGCGTTCTCTGTCGCCAGGTCCGCTTTAGCCTGAGCTATCTGATCTTTCACTTTTGCAATCTCCGCATTGTGCTGATCCCTGGCTGCTACATCCACCTCTGCGGCCATCAACGTTGCCAAAGCGTCAAACAAATCAGACATGACTTGGGCTGGAGGCGGCGCAGAGCTTCCTGCCCTTGCCGGTGTAGCCGTTGTTGAATCGAAGAGCATTGCTGCGGCGGTCGATGAATGAGGCGCTGATTGTGTGCCGGCCATGAAGATGGCGGCCCAGTTTGGCAGATCAGGGGAATCCAGAATACTGTTGCCCTCGGATCCTCCATCAATCCGGCCGTCCTGCAACTGATAAAGTGATTCAGTCTCTCCAGAAGACTCGTCATCAGAACAGACCACGGTCTCTCCATCAGACACCGGCCCGTCCTCGTATCTCAATCCATGGATGACACCTACGAAAACATGCCTTGCCTCGGGCTGAACCGGCAAAGAACTTGCACGCCGAGACATTTCGGCGATGTCGGTGCAGATGTCCGGCTCAGGGGCCGGTTCGCCGATCTTGCCGATGAATACGTGAATCCCACCGAAGGGGACCCGGTACCCGTACTCGATTGAATCGGCCTCGGGACCCCATCCTGCATTGTCGATGTAGAGCTTGCCGCGACGACTCTTCGTCATCCGGCCCATAGCGTATCCCTTAAGTCCATCGAAGCTGCCCTTCAAGAACTCGAAACCATCGTGCAATGGCCCCACGGTGGGCGGCAACTATCGTGGGTTTGTCACGACAGATGTCCTTGTGAAGGGACTTAGTCGTGAAGCCATCGCTACGGGTTAGCTCAAAGGGGTTAAACCGGACAAGGGGACACGGGGATTTTATACTAGTTCGGCCCCTTCAAGGAAGGTAAAAGCCTACGTCTAGTTGTGTTTGGTATTGCTAGGGTTTCGAAGGCCAAGGAGCGAATCCGCTTTTTCTGGCTCTTGAGTTGTTTTCTCCCCCTAAACCGCAGTCGGGTCGTCCCTTTATATACATAGGTTGACGCCCGCCGGGTTACAGAGTCCCGAAGCTGAATCATAAACGTATCCGGTTCGTTCACTATCCTTCCTATCTTATAATACAAGTTACATGACTAGGTCGGTTTACATTTGCAGGCTTTAACCCGCCTTTGGGCCTTGGGCCTTCGTGAAGCATCATCATCCTTGCATCTTCATGGGCTTCTAAGCTTCAAGGAGTTAACCCGGCTACACAAGGCCGGTTTACATCCAGTAGTAATATCCCCAACACAATCCATAAGTGGCTCTCATAATAGATTCATAAGGTAATTTAATTTTCTTTCTAGGAAAGTGTTCCACGCCTTTCCTTAACGGAAATTGGAATCTAATATTTCCTTCCTTCATATCAATAATTGCACCAATCGTTCTAAGGAAAGGTCTACCAAGAATAATAGGACATGAAGGATTGCAATCTATGTCAAGAACAATAAAATCTACGGGCACATAATTCCTATTTGCAACAATAAGAACATCATTAATTCTTCCCATAGGTTTCTTAATAGTGGAATCCGCAAGGTGCAAGTTTAGAGAGCAATCATTAAAATCACGGAAACCTAACAAATCACACAAAGTCTTTGGAATCGTGAAAACACTAGCACCCAAATCACATAAAGCATAGCATTCATGATCTTTAATTTTAATTTTAATAGTTGGTTCCCACTCATAATAAAGTTTTCTAGGGATAGAAACTTCCAATTCAAGTTTTTCTTCATAAGATTGCATCAAGGCATCAACGATATGTTTAGTAAACGCTTTATTTTGACTATAAGCATGAGGAGAATTTAGCACGGATTGCAACAAGGAAATACAATCAATCAAAGAGAAATTTTCATAGTTAAATTCCTTGAAATCCATAATAGTGGGTTTAGCAACATCTAGGGTTTTAATTTCTTCAATCTCACTTATATCAAATTTAGCATCAAGATCAAAAGATTTAGAATTGTTGGAACGCCTTCTAGGTAAAGGTGGATCATATTCAGTCCCATCATTATCAAGATTCATATTGCAAAAAAAGATTTAATAGGGGACACTTCAATAACTTTTAGATCTTCATCATTATTTTCATAGGAACTAGAAGAACACGCTTTTATAAAGGCATCTTTCTTAGCACGCATCCTAGTGGTTCTTTCTTTGCACTCGTCAATGGAAATTCTCATGGCTTTGAGAGACTCATTGATATCATGCTTAGGTGGAATAGATCTAAGTTTCAAAGAATCAACATCAAGAGCAATTCTATCAGCGTTCCTAGCCAAATCATCAATCTTAAGCAATTTTTCTTCAATCATAGCATTAAAATTATTTTGCAAAGTAATAAATTCTTTAATATTAGAATCAAAATCAGAGGGCATCTTATTATAATTTCCATAAGAATTGTTGTAGCAATTACCATAATTATTAGAGGGATTACTAGGATAAGGCCTAGGATTGAAATTTCCTCTATATGCGTTGTTACCAAAATTGTTCCTACCAACAAAATTCACATCCATAGATTCATTATTATTCTCAATCAAAGTAGACAAGGGCATATCATTAGGATCAGAAGAAACACTCTTATTAGCAAATAATTTCATAAGTTCATCCATCTTTCCACTCAAAACATTTATTTCTTCTATCGCATGCACCTTTTTATTAGTAGATATTTCATTATGCCATTGAGAATAATTAACCATAATATTATCTAGGAGTTTAGTAGCCTCTCCTAAGGTGATTTACATAAAAGTGCCTCCCGCGGCCGAATCCAAAAGATTTCTAGAAGCAAAATTCAATCCGGCATAAAAAATTTGTATTATCATCCACAAATTTAAACCATGAGTAGGGCAATTACATATCATTAATTTCATTATCTCCCAAGCTTGTGCAACATGTTCATGATCAAGTTGTTTAAAGTTCATAATATCATTTCTAAGAGAGATGATTTTAGCAGGAGGAAAATACTTAGAGATAAAAGCATCTTTGCACTTGTTCCATGAATCAATACTATTTTTAGGCAAAGACGAAAACCAAGTTTAGCATGATCTCTAAGCGAAAAAGGAAATAGCTTCAATTTAACAATATCATTATCCACATCTTTCTTCTTTTGCATGTTACACAAATCAACGAAGCTATTTAGATGGGTAGCGGCATCTTCACTAGGAAGGCCGGAGAATGGATCTTTCATGACAAGATTCAGCAAAGCAGTATTAATTTCACAAGATTCAGCATCGGTAAGAGGAGCAATCGGAGTGCTAATAAAATCATTGTTGTTGGTATTGGTGAAGTCACACAATTTATTATTATCTTGAGCCATCGCGATAAGCAAGCAAACTAACACACAAGCAAACAAAAAGCAAGCGGACAAAAAGAGGCAAATAGAGGGAGGATAGAGAGAGAGAGGGCAAATAAAACGGCAAGGGTGAATTGGGGGGAGAGGAAAATGAGAGGCAAATGGAAAATAATGTAATGCGGGAGATAAGGGTATGTGATGGGTACTTGGTATGTTGACTTTTGCATAGACCTCCCCGAAAATGGCGCCAGAAATCCTTCTTGCTACCTCTTTTAGCACTGCGTTGGTTTTCCCCGAAGAGGAAGGGATGATGCAGCAAAGTAGCGTAAGTATTTCCCTCAGTTTTTGACAACCAAGGTATCAATCCAGTAGGAGGCTACGCGCAAGTCCCTCGTACCTGCACAAAACAAATAAATCCTCTCAACCAACGCAAATAGGGGTTGTCAATCCCTATAGGGCCACTTACGAGAGTGAGATCTGATAGATATGATAAGATAATATTTTTGGTATTTTTATGGTAAAGATGCAAAGTGAAATAAAGGCAAAGTAAATAGCAAAGTAAATAACTAAGTAGTAGGAGATTAATATGATAAAGATAGACCTGGGGGACATAGGTTTCACTAGTGGCTTCTCTTGAGAGCATAAGTATTCTACGGTGGGTGAACAAATTACTATTGAGCAATTGACAGAATTGAGCATAGTTATGAGAATATCTAGGTATGATCATGTATCTAGGCATCACGTCCGAGACAAGTAGACCAACTCCTGCCTGCATCTACTACTATTACTCCACTCATCGACCGCTATCCAGCATGCATCTAGAGTATTAAGTTAAAAATAGAGTAACGCCTTAAGCAAGATGACATGATGTAGAGGGATAGACTCATGCAATATGAAGAAAACCCCATCTTGTTATCCTCGATGGCAACAATACAATACGTGCCTTGCTGCCCTTACTGTCACCGGGAAAGGACACCGCAAGATTGAACCCAAAGCTAAGCACTTCTCCCATTGCAAGAAAGATCAATCTAGTAGGCCAAACCAAATTGATAATTCGAAGAGACTTGCAAAGATAACCAATCATACATAAAAGAATTCAGAGAAGATTCAAATATTATTCATAGATAGACTTGATCATAAACCCACAATTCATCGGTCTCAACAAACACACCGCAAAAAGAAGATTACATCGAATAGATCTCCACAAGAGAGGGGGAGAACATTGTATTGAGATCCAAAAAGAGAGAAGAAGCCATCTAGCTACTAACTATAGACCCGTAGGTCTGAAGTAAACTACTCACACTTCATCGGAGAGGCTATGGTGTTGATGTAGAAGCCCTCCATGATCGATGCCCCCTCCGATGGAGCTCCGGAATAGGCCCCAAGATGGGATCTCGTGGATACAGAAAGTTACGGCGGTGGAATTAGGGTTTTGGCTCCTCATCTGATCGTTTGGGGGTATGTGGGTATATATAGGAGGAAGAAGTACATCGGTGGAGCAACAGGGGCCCCGCGAGGGTGGAGGGGGCGCGCGGGGGGGGGGGGGGGCAGGCGCGCCCCCCTACCTTGTGGCCTCCTGTTAGTTGGCTTGACGTAGGGTCCAAGTCTCCTGAGTTGTATTCAGTGAGAAAATCACGTTCCCGAAGGTTTCATTCCGTTTGGACTCCGTTTGATATTCCTTTTCTTCGAAACCCTAAAACAGGCAAAAAACATCAATTCTGGGCTGGGCCTCCGGTTAATAGGTTAGTCCCAAAAATAATATAAAAGTGGGTAATAAAGCCCAATAATGTCCAAAATAGTAGATAATATAGCATGGAGCAATCAAAAATTATAGATACGTTGGAGACGTATTAGCCGCTGACGACTTGGAGTAGTTAGGAGTATCCCAGGCAGGAGGCCTTGCCTCTTCGATCGTGTTGCTTTGTGCTAGCCTTCTTAAGGCAAACTTGTTTAACTTATGTCTGTACTCAGATATTGTTGCTTCCGCTAACTCTTGTGTATTCGAGCTTATGTATTCGAGCCCTCGAAGCCCCTGGCTTGTAATATAAAGCTTGTATTAATTTAAGTTGTGTCTAGAGTTGTGTTGTGATATCTTCCCGTGAGTCCTTGATCTTGATCGTACACATTTGCGTGTATGATTAGTGTATGATTGAATCGAGGGCGTCACAAGTTGGTATCAGAGCCGACTGCCTGTAGGTAGCCCCCTTTCCAATTCCTTGGCCGAAGTTGAGTCTAGTCACTAAAAAACTTTTACTAACATTGGCTGTGTGTCTTACGGGCCCACGTCGCCATTGGGTGGTATTAGGATCTTTTATTCCTCTTCTATACTCTGGGACTCTGATCTCTTTTCTATTCGGATTAAAATGGTTTTACTAACTCTAACATTAGGATCCCGTGACCACATTCACCCCAAAGCTGGATAAGCCATAGTTTTCCTTAGAATAGTATTCTGGATAGTACACACACTGTAGTGATGACTACTATGTGGTATCCAACATACCTCTTTCATTATGCATGTTTCATCATGAATGATACTTGTCTTTGCAAATGCTCAATGCTGAACTACCCCCTGTTACATGTTAGCAGGATGGTTAGACCCGCTGGTCGTGGCCATGGTGCCAACGATCCACCACCTCCCGAATTCTTTGCCGGGATGATGCAACAATTTGAGCTGAATCGCCAGTTCATGGAAGGAATGATGGCTCAGTTTCCTCGTCCGAACATGAATCAACAGCCGACCCCAGTAACTCTGCAGGACTTCATGCGCCTTAACCCAACTAATTACCATAGCTCAACTCAGCCACTTGATGCTGATGACTGGCTCCACGACATCACGTATGAAATGGAGTCTTCTAGTGTGGCCCCTGCTAGCTATGCCATCTTGGCATCTTTCTTTCTGAAGGGTCCCGCTGCTCAACGGTGGGACAGCCACAGGCGTACCCTGCCTACTGGAACGGTCGTCACTTGGCCGGATTTCCAAGCTGCCTTCCGTGCCCGCTTCATTCCTCAGGGAATCATGGACAAGAAGAAGCGAGATCTCCGCAACTTCACCCAAGGCAACAAGACTGTAGATGCTTATCAACGGGAATTTCTGGACTTGGCACGTTATGCTGAAGAAGACATTTCAACTAATGCTCGTAAACAAGAGAAGTTTCGTGATGGACTTCACCCTGATATCAAGCTAGCACTGCTCATTCACGACTTTGCCGACTTTGCCACCTTGGTGAACAAGGCTATTCAGGTTGAGAATGGTCTTCAGGAACACCAGGGATCCCTTAGGCGCAGCCGTGACGCTGGCTCATCTTCGGGCCCGTCAGCGCAGAAGCGTCAGATATGGATTCCCCACAACATGTATCGTCCAGCTGCACCTGCACCAAGACAGACCTCGTCTGCCTCCTCCACCGCCGAGGCAGCCTCTTCGAGCTGTACCACCCCAAGCGCCTGCTACCAATCCCAATGATGGTCCGTGCTTCAGATGTGGCCGTCCAGGTCACCTTGCCAAAGAGTGCAATCAGAAAAGGAACCAGCTGGCTCTGCCTTCAACTGGCCGTAACAATCAGCCCCATAACAACAATGCCAGACCTTATGGTCGTGGTCAGGCTAATCATGTTGATCTGAATGAAGCTCAAGACCAGCCCGCCACTGTGATGGGTACTCTCCTTGTTAATTCAGTACCAGCATCTGTTTTATTTGATTCAGGAGCATCGCATTCATTCATGTCAGAAAATTTTTCATATGCACATGACATTCGATGCGAGCCCATGAACATTCCGATTGTGGTACTCACCCCTGCGGGTTAGTGTCGAACTACCATGATTGGTCGTGATGTCTCCGTTGAAATTGAAGGGTTGGAATTTCATGTTTCTCCCATTATTCTAGTCTTCCAACATTGACCTCATTCTGGGAATGGAATGGTTGAAAGCACATACTGCCTCTATCGTTTGTGCCACCAAAGTCGTTCATCTCCTACATCCTTTCGATGAGATAGTAAGCTACCATGCTCAGATTGTTCAAAACACCGAAGCACGACTTTATGCTTTGAATGCGTTGAACGCAGCACCTCTTAAGGGAATTGAAAAGATTCCAGTTGTTCGCGACTTCCTAGATGTCTTTCTAGAAGAACTTCCAGGAATACCCCCTGCCCGGGCTGTCGAGTTCGTCATCGATTTGAAACCAGGCACCGTTCCTATCGCCAAAAGACCCTACAAGATGCCACCTCATGAACTCCTTGAACTTAAGGAGGAAATCGACAAATCTCTTCGCAGTGGTTTCATTCATCCAAGTTCCTCTGCTTGGGGAGCACCTTCTCTCTTCGTCAAGAAGAGGGAAGGAACGAACCGTTTGGTCCAAGACTATCATCCTATCAACCAAGCTACAATTCAGAACAAATATCCCCTTCCTCGGATCAATGATCTGTATGATCAACTTGCTGGTTCATCAATATTCTCTAAACTCAACTTGAGGTTGGGTTACCACCAGATCCGTGTCTGTGAAGAGGATATTCCAAAGACCGCATTTTTCACTCGTTATGGTTCTTACGAGTACACCGTCATGTCTTTTGGCTTGACCAATGCTCCAACCACATTCTCTTGTCTGATGAACTACATATTCATGGATTACCTCGACAAGTTCGTCGTAGTCTATCTGGATGATATCCTGGTATATTCGAAGAACAAAGAAGAACATGTTGAACATCTTCGACTTGTTCTAGAGAAGCTTCGAGAACATCAACTTTATGCTAAGTATTCCAAGTGTGAATTCTGGTTACCCAAAGTCACCTACCTCGGTCATGTCATCTCCAAGGATGGTATTGCCATCAACCCAGAGCGAGTTCAGGCTATTCTTGACTAGACCCCTCCGAAGACTGTCAAGCAAGTCAGAAGCTTTCTCGGACTAGCCAACTATTGTCGCCGCTTTGTCGAGAAATTCTCCAAGATCGCCAAGCCACTGACCAATCTGCTACACAAAGGCGTTAAGTTCGATTGGACAGACAAATGTTAGGAAAGTTTCCAGGCACTCAAGGACAAGCTGACTTCTGCCCCAGTGCTTCCTCCCCCGGATTCTCGCAAGGACTTCGTCATCTATTGCGACGCTTCACGACAAGGATTAGGTTGTGTCCTAATGCAAGAGCGCAGAGTGATTGCTTATGCCTCCCGTCAAGTGCGCCCTCACGAAGACAACTACCCAGTTCATGACGTTGAGCTTGCTGCGGTTATCTATGCATTGAAGCTATGGCGACAGTACCTTCTTGGTAATCGTTGCGAGATCTTCACTGATCATCAGAGTCTGAAGTATTTGTTTACTCAGCCAGATCTGAACCTCCGTCAGTAGCGATGGATGGAAGCTATTGCTGACTACAACTGCGGTATATCCTATACCCCTGGTAAGGCTAATGTAATGGCCGATGCCCTGAGCTGTAAGTCTTATTGCAATAATCACATGATCTACAGAGCTCAACCCAGCCTTTATGAAGAGCTATGCAAGTTGAACATTCAACTAGTTCCACAGGGTTCTCTGAATAACCTTGTCCTGGAACCAACTCTTCTCAAAGCAATTAAGTCCGCTCAAGCCAAAGATGCTCATATTGAGCTGATGAAAAAGGATCTTGCCTTAGAGAAATATAGAGATTTTTCACTTGGTGAAGATGGAACCTTATACTTCAGAGATCGCATTGTGGTACCCCGATTCGAGCTTATGACAGAGAAGGTGATGAAAGAAGCGCATGACACCCCTCTCTCTATTCATCCGGGAAGTAACAAGATGTACTTAGACATTC
Organism: Triticum urartu; assembly: GCF_056163025.1. Taxonomy (NCBI): domain Eukaryota; kingdom Viridiplantae; phylum Streptophyta; class Magnoliopsida; order Poales; family Poaceae; genus Triticum; species Triticum urartu. Next base: position 501,593,803 of record NC_141879.1, on the reverse strand, counting down.
ATCAGAAATACTGGTGGTCCAAGATGAAGCAAGACATTGCTCGATATATTGAAGAATGTGACGTTTGTCGTCGCGTCAAAGCAGAACATTAGAAACCGGCTGGACTTCTGTAACCTCTCCCTATTCCTGAATGGAAGTGGGATAAGATTCAGATGGACTTTGTCACTGGCCTTCCCAGGTCACAGAAAGGTAAGGATGCTATCTTTGTCGTCATCGACCAATTCTCGAAGGTTGCTCACTTTCTGCCAGTCAAGGAGACTATCACTGCTAGTCAATTAGCAAACTTGTATATCTCCCAAATTGTGTCACTCCACGGCATTCCGAAGGAGATCAGTTCAGACCGTGGCAGTATATTCACTTCAAGTTCTGGTATAGTTTCCAAGAGGCAATGGGAACTCATATTACCTGGAGCACTGCTTATCATCCCCAATCCCAAGGCCAAGTCAAGCGAGTCAATCAAATTCTTGAAGACATGCTTCGAGCTTGTGTTATTTCTTTCGGCAAGAAGTGGGAAGAATCTCTCCCTTATGCGGAGTTCTCTTATAACAACAACTATCAAGCCAGCTTGAAGATGGCACCCTTCGAAGTGCTTTATGGACGTAAGTGCCGAACCCCTCTGAATTGGTCAGAAACTGGGGAACGGACGCTCATTGGTCCAGACATTATTCAACAAGCTGAAGAGCAGGTTCGCATTGTCCGGGATAATCTCAAGGCGGCCCAGTCCCGCCAAAAGAGCAACTATGACCGAAAACATTGGGGTTCAACTTATCAACCTGGTGAACAAGCTTATCTGCGTGTCACTCCTTTGAGAGGCACTCATGTTCGGAGTCAAGGGCAAGGTAGCTCCGTGCTACATTGGTCCCTTCCGCATCCTCGCCCGTCGTGGACTGGTGGCTTATCAATTGGAGTTGCCACCCCAGTTCTCTCACGTCCATGATGTCTTCCACGTGTCGCAACTTCGTCGATGCTTCAAGGATGCGGAAGGTGAAGTGGATCCGGAACTGATTGAAGTGCAAGATGATCTCACATACAAGGAGCATCCAATCTGCATTCTTGAAGAAGCTGAATGTCAAACACGCCAGAAGGTTACCAAGTTCCTCAAAGTGCAATGGTCAAATCATTCTAAAGATGAAGCCACTTGGGAACGAGATGATAACCTCCATGCTGAATACCCCGATCTGTTCCCTTCTACCTCTTAATTCTCGGGACGAGAATTTCTTTTAGAGGAGGAGAGTTATAACACCCCGGTGTAATGATGCTACAGTAACCCCTGCAGTTAAGTTAACCTTTTTGCTGAACATGTGCCTGATCATTATTATCTCATGTTTCTTTCAACTTCCCCTTTGAATGCAAATTCAAATGCTAAGTGAAATTCAAAATTTCTCAAACATGAAAACAAAAATGTTCATCATGTGCCAAATATTCCACAACTAATATTGGTGGTGAACCAACATTTTTGCAAAGGGTTTAAGTGGCCTAAACTACTTAGAACAGTGACCTAAGCAATAAATTAAATGCCCTTTTTAATTTATAAAATTGGCAACTATTCCAAAAGCCTCCCAACCTTTTTGTGGCAGCGCACTTTAATTCTTTGAAATTGTTTTGGCCAGTGGCATAATTTTGCAAAGTCATTTTTGGCTAAAAAGACAATGCAAAAGCTGCTGAAAATAAAAAAAGAAAAACTAAAAGAAAAGGAAAAGCAGAGGAGAGAGAGAGAGAGAAAGCCCCCTGCCTCACCTGGGCTTCGGCCCACCCAGCCAGCCGACCCAGCTAGGCCGGCCCGCTCCCCCTCCCGGTCATCCCTCTCGTCTCTGTTCACGCGACCGAGCCCCCCAGCTCATTCCCACCGGACCCGGCGCGGCGCCCCGCGCTGTCACGTCGCCGACGAGGGGGGTAAGGGAAGCCCCGATGCCTCGGGATCCCTCCCCACTCGCCCACTTGCCCCCTTTCTCCCTCGTCGCTCTCTCCCTCGCTCTCCAGATCCCCTCCCCTCCTCAACCGAGCGCCGCCGTCTCCATGGCTGTGTCGTCGCCGCGGCCACCGCCGACCCCGCGCCTCGCCAGCAGGTCCAGGAGGTGCGCCGTAGACGCCTTCGTCGACTAACTCACCGGAACGAGGCGGGGAAGCCCCATCAGCGTCGCCATCGTCCCGTCTTCAACCTTCATCCGGTACGGTCGCCGCCATCTTCCTCCTCTCCGGCGACCCCCCTGCTGCTACTAAGCCTATCACCGGCCTCCGTGTGCCGCTCGGTGAGCCCCTCATCCTTCTCCCTCTCCTTGTTGACTCTGGAGCGCCCCCTAGCTGCTTTCTCCACGCGCGCCGAACGCAGCGCCGCGGAGCTCGTCGCCGGCGAGTCTCCGGTGACCAATTGGTCATGGGCGTATGCCCGTTAGCTTCACCGCATCGCGCAGCACCCGCCTAGCTGGTTAGTTTGGCCGCTCGCGCGCTCTAACGCCGCACCCGCTCGAGCCCGAACTCCGGCGCCGCTTCTGCTCGTCGCCGGCGTCGTTCCGGACCCCAGCCATCGCCTCCATCTTGCGTGCGACGTCGAGCCGCGTCGAACGCATCTAGCTACGCCCCCGGAAACCCCCTGTGCGCGAAACCCGACCCCTCTCCCGACGTGCGCCGACATGGGAGGCTCGCCGGAGCAACTCCGGTAGCCAGCGCCGACGTGGCCGGCCAGGGCCACTCTCCTGGTTACTGCCTCGTAGGCGCTGAGGGCCCCGTTGACTGGGTTGACCCAGTCAACATGCTGACTGGGCAGCCCAGTGGCGCTAACATGCGGGCCCCACCGCATAATTAATTTACCTAAAATGTTTTTCTAATTAAAATCAATAATTAAACTAAATAGTCACTGACATGTGGGGCCCAGCTGCTAATTAACCACGTTTAATTAAAATAACCCACTATTAGCCCTCTGTCTATGACATGTAGGACCCACTAGTTAGTTTGACTAGACAGCGGGTCTGTTGACCTGCTGATGTCATGCTGACACTCTTCTGACGTCATAATTCCTTTTCTGTTAATATAAATAATTCTAGAATATGTTTTAAACTTGCAAAAATCATAGTAATTAAACCGTAACTCTGATGAAAATGTTTTCTACATGAAAGTTGCTCAGAAAAATCCAACGAATTCGAATACGTGGTCCTTTCATCTGTCACGTGCTCCTAGCATGCTGAACATGGAACCGTCCCCTCTCTTTCGTTTGTTCAGAAAAAGCCAGACGCCGGGAAAACCCCTCCGGATGTTTTCCCTCTCCGTCTGCAACGTGTAGTACTGCGTTAGAGCACTCATAGCGTAGCTTACTGCCATGTCGTGCTTTCTATTGCATTTGTATGCTTGCTATTTATTGTTTCTTCCCCCTCTAATCTCCGGTAGACCCCGAGAACGATGCTGATGCCCTTGTGATCGACTACGTCGACGACGACACTTCTTCCTTTTCAACAGAGCTTCCAGGCAAGCAAACCCCCCTTGAGCATTCCGATATCGCCCATTTCTTTCCCTCTCAGGCTTGCATTAGAACTGCTACTGCTTTATGTATGATCCTACTCTGATGCATAGCCTGCTTTTGTTACCTGCTTTCATACCTTACTTGCTTATCCTAAACTGCTTAGTTTAGGTTGGTTAGAGATCCATTAGTGACTGATAACCCACAAGTATAGGGGATCGCAAAAGTTTTCGAGGGTAGAGTATTCAACCCAAATTTATTGATTCGACACAAGGGGAGGCAAAGAATATTCTCAAGTATTGGTAGCTGAGTTGTCAATTCAACCACACCTGGAAACTTAATATCTATAGCAAAGTGTTTAGTAGCAAAGTAATATGATAGTAGTGATAACGGTAACAAAAGGTAACAATAGTAAAAGTAATGTTTTGGGTATTTTGTAGTGATGATAGCAATAGCAACGAGAAAGTAAATAAGCAAAGAACAATATATGGAAAGCTCGTAGGCAATGGATCAGTGATGGAGAATTATGCCGGATGCGGTTCATCAGTCATAACCTAGGGTGACACAGAACTAGCTCCAGTTCATTGATATAATGTAGGCATGTATTCTGAACATAGTCATACGTGCTTATGGAAAAGAACTTGCATGACATCTTTTGTCCTACCCTCCCGTGGCAGCGGGGTCCTTACGGAAACTAAGGGATATTAAGGCCTCCTTTTAATAGAGTACCGGAACAAAACATTAACACATAGTGAATACATGAACTCCTCAAACTACGGTCATCACCGGTAAGTATCCCGATTATTGTCACTTCGGGGTTAACGGATCATAACACATAATAGGTGACTATAGACTTGCAAGATAGGATCAAGAACTCTCATATATTGATGAAAACATAATAGGTTCAGATGTGAAATCATGGCACTCGGGCCCTAGTGACAAGCATTAAGCATAGCAAAGTCATAGCAACATCAATCTCAGAACATAGTGGACACTAGGGATCAAACCCTAACAAAACTAACTCGATTACATGATAGATCCCATCCAACCCATCACTGTCCAGCAAGCCTACGATGGAATTACTCACGCACGGCGGTGAGCATCATGAAATTGGTGATGGAGGATGGTTGGTGATGACGATGGCAACGGATTCCCCTCTCCGGAGCCTCGAACGGACTCCAGATCAGCCCTCCCGAGAGGTTTTAGGGCTTGGTGGCGGCTCCGTATCGTAAAACATGATGATTTCTTCTCCCTGATTTTTTTCTCCCCGGAACTCAATATATGGAGGTGGAGTTGGAGTCAGAGAGGCAACAGGGGGCCCACGAGGTAGGGGGCGCGCCCTAGGGGGGCAGGCGCACCCCCACCCTCGTGGCAAGGTGGTGGCCCCCTGGCCATCATCTTTGGCAGGTATTTTTCTTATTTTCTGAAAAGTGTCTCCATGAAGTTTCAGGTCATTCCGAGAACGTTTGCTCCTGCACATAAATAACACCATGGTAATTCTACTGAAAACAGCGTCAGTCCGAGTTAGTTCCATTCAAATCATGCAAGTTAGAGTCCAAACAAGGGCAAAAGTGTTTGGAAAAGTAGATACGTTGGAGACGTACCAACTCCCCAAGCTTAAACCTTTGCTAGTCCTCAAGCAATTCAGTTGACAAACTGAAAGTGATAAAGAAAAACTTTTACAAACTCTGTTTGCTCTTGTTGTAAATATGTAAAGCCAACATTCAAGTTTTCAGCAAAGATTATAACTAACCACATTCACAATAACGCATAGGTCTCAAGTTTACTCATATCAATAGCATAATCAACTAGCGAGCCATAATAATAAATCTCGGATGACAACACTTTCTCAAAACAATCATAATATGATATAACAAGATGGTATCTCGCTAGCCCTTTCTGAGACCGCAAAACATAAATGCAGAGCACCTTTAAAGACCAAGGACTGACTAGACATTGTAATTCATGGTAAAAGAGATCCAGTCAAGTCATACTCAATGTAAACTAACAGTAATGAATGCAAATGACAGCGATGCTCTCCAACTAGTGCTTTTTAATAAGAGGATGATGACTCAACATAAAAGTAAATAGATAGGCCCTTCGTAGAGGGAAGCAGGGATTTGTAGAGGTGTCAGAGCTCGGTTTTAAAACAGAGGTGAATAATATTTTGAGCGGTATACTTTCATTGTCAACATAACAGCCAAGAGATGGCGATATCTTCCATGGTACACACATTATAGGCGGTTCCCAAACAGAATGGTAAAGTTTATACTCCCCCTTCCACCACACGCACCAATCCATGGCTTGCTCAAAACAACGAGTGCCTCCAACTAACAAGAGTCCCAGGGGGAGTTTTGTTTGCAATTATTTTGATTTAGTTTAGATAAAGCATGGGACTGGGCATCCCGGTGACCAGCCATTTATCTCGTGAGTGAGGAGCGGAGTCCGCTCCTCTTGAGAATAACCCGCCTAACATGGAAGATACAGACAGCCCTAGTTGATACATGAGCTATTCGAGCATACAAAACAGGATATTTATTTGAAGGTTTAGTGTTTGGCACATACAAATTTACTTGGAACAGCAGGTAGATACCGTATATAGGTAGGTATAGTGGACTCATGTGGAATAACTTTGGGGTTTAAGGGATTGGATGCACAAGCAGTATTCCCGCTTAGTACAGGTGAAGGCTAGCAAAAGACTGGGAAGCGACCAGCTAGAGAGCGACAACAGTCATGAACATGCATTAAAATTAATCAACACTGAATGCAAGCATGAGTAGGATATAATCCACCATGAACATAAATATCGTGAAGGCTATGTTGATTTTGTTTCAACTACATGCGTGAACATGTGCCAAGTCAAGTCACTTAAATCATTCAGAGGAGGATACCACCCTATCATACCACATCATAACCATTTTAATAGCATGTTGGCACACAAGGTAAACCATTATAACTCATAGCTAATCAAGCATGGCACAAGAAACTATGATCTCTAATTGTCATTGCAAACATGTTTATTCATAATAGGCTGAATCAGGAACGATGAACTAATCATATTTACAAAAACAAAAGAGGTCGAGTTCATACCAGCTTTTCTCATCTCAGCCAGTCCATCATATATCATCATAATTGCCCTTCACTTGCATGACCGAACGATGTGAATAATAATAATAATGCACGTGCATTGGACTAAGCTGGAATCTGCGGGCATTCAATAAACAGGAGAAGACAAGGCAATATGGGCTCTTTTGTCAGATCAACAATAATGCATATAAGAGCCACTTCAACAATTTAATTATGGTCTTCTCCTATCGACCCCAAAGAAAGAAATAAAACTATTTACACGGGAAGGCTCCCAACAAGCAAAAGAAGAACAAGAAATCTTTTTGGGTTTTCTTTTTAATTACTACTACAAGCATGGAAAGTAAACTAATTAAAAGCTACAGCTAATTTTTTTGGTTTTTCTTAAGGTTTATTAAACACACAAGAAGAAAGCATAAAAAGGAAAAATAAACTAGCATGGATGATACAATGAAAAAGTATGAGCACCGACATCTAGCAATGAGTGTGTGAGCATCAATGTAATGTCGGTGAGAAATACGTACTCCCCCAAGCTTAGGCTTTTGGCCTAAGTTGGTCTATGGCCACGACTGGCCTGGCGGATATCCATAATAGTAGTTGGGGTCGTACTGTGATGCAGACGAGGAAGACTCCGATTGCCACTGGCTGACAATCATCTCCGGATCCCACTGGTAATTAGACTGTCATGAAGGATCAAATTGTGGTTCCGGCTCTAGCTCCTCGGCTGGTTCAGGGTTCCGGTAGGCGTGAATAGCCGTCAACGGAACAAGGTACGTGCCTATAGTCAAATTAAACAAAGAAGGAGGAGGCAAGGTAATAGTCTCAGGATGATGTTTATTAAAGAACAATTGATATTTAAGCTCTCCTTCCCTATTCTTAACAATAAAATCATGTGCCACCATACTTTTATAATCTAAATAAACACGAGGCAGCACCTTTTCTTCCTTCTCATAATGCCTAATAGGTATGTTAAAATGTGCAGCTAGGCGTGTCGCATAGATGCCTCCAAAGATGGGGCCCTTGGTACGGTTCAGACTTAACCGTTTGGCAATAATGCCGCCCATACTAAAATATTTATCACTGTATAAACCATGGTGCAAAATAATAATATCAAGGATACTCAGGTTTCTACAGTTTCCGCGACCAATTAAGCAGCGACTAGCAAATAATGCAAAATAACGTAAAACAGGAAAGTGTATGCTAGTGATTCGTGCATCGGAAACCTTCCTTGTTTCCCCTACAGTGATAGTGTCAATAAATCCCTCCACATCATCACGATGTGGTTCTTCTGTATTGCCCTCAAAAGGGACTAAACAAATCCGACAGAAATCATAAAGTGACATCTCCTTATGCTCATCATATAAATGAAACTCCACCGTAGGTGGTGAGTTCCTAGAATGAAAATGAAAGTTTTGCACAAAGGTATTTGTGAGCAAGAGATACTGATCGCATTGGTCGTGGAGGAAAGCAGTAAGGCCTGCAGTCTGAGCCAATTCATGAAAATCTTCATAAATCCCGGCTGCTCTCAAGAAATCCTCGGAAGGCCATTCACACGCCCGAACCTCCGCGGTGCGAGGCAGATTATACTTAGGCTTCGGTGCCTTTTCCTTTGAGCTTTGGCTCGATGAGCCCCTCAAAAGTCTCCTCATCATTTTTTGAAAAATTCTGAAATTTTTAGTAACTTCAAAATAAAAGTAAACCAAACTCAATAAAATTGATAGCAACTACTCCTACAAGTGCCTATGGCCTATATCATGCATCAAAACTACTTTTGACCATATAAATTTGACATGCAAGCTCAAGAACAGGGTCACCTAAGCAGCAAAAATTTGCAATGAATAAAGCACTAGAACAAAAACTAATTGGACCAATGGGGGAGTCACATACCAAGGAACAATCTCCCCAAGCAGTTTTGTGAGAGGTGCTTTGAGTAAGGAGATCGAAAATGGCAGCAAAACGAGCTTGGACTCAGGTTTGAGCTGGTTATTCGTGTTTGGGGGAGGAAGAAGGAGTGTATGGGTGAAAGGATAAGTGGAGGAGGGCCACCGTGGGCCCACGAGGCAGGGGGGCGCGCCCTCCACCCTTGTGGGCAGGTAGTTGGCCCCCCTGGTGTGTTCTCAGTTCCATAAATCCTCAAATATTCTAGAAAAAATCATATTTAATTTTCAGGGCATTTGGAGAACTTTTATTTTCGAGGTAGTTTTATATTGCACGGATAATCAAATAACAGACAGAAAAATATTTATTTTTATTTTATTTAATATAAATAACAGAAAGTAAAAGTGGGGTACAGAAGGTTGTGCCTTCTAGTTTCATCCATCTCATGATCATCAAAAGGAATCCACTAACAAGGTTGATCAAGTCTTGTTAACGAACTCATTTCGAATAACATGGAACCGGAGAAATTTCGGACAACACTATGTTACCTCAACGGGGATATGCACATCCCCAATAATAAGAATATCATATTTCTTCTTGACAGTAGGAAGAGGAAATTCAAAACCTCCAAATATAATCGATGTAATTTTTCCAATAGAGTTGATACTATGAACTTGAGGTTGTTTCCTCGGAAAGTGTACCGTATGCTCATTACCATTTACATGAAAAGTGACATTGCCTTTAGTGCAATCAATAACAGCCCCTGCAGTATTAAAAAAGGGTCTTCCAAGAATAATAGACATACTATCATCCTTGGGAATATCAAGAATAACAAAGTCCGTTAAAATAGTAACATTTGCAACTACAACAGGCACGTCCTCACAAATACCGACAGGTATAGCAGTTGATTTATCAGCCATTTGCAAAGATATTTCAGTAGGTGTCAACTTATTCAAATCAAGTCTACGATATAAAGAGAGAGGCATAACACTAACACCGGCTCCAAGATCACATAAAGCAGTTTTAACATAATTTCTTTTAATGGAGCATGGTATAGTGGGTACTCCTGGATCTCCAAGTTTCTTTGGTATTCCACCCTTAAAAGTATAATTAGCAAGCATGGTGGAAATTTCAGCTTCCGGTATCTTTCTTTTATTTGTAATAATATCTTTCATGTACTTAGCATAAGGATTTGTTTTGAGCATATCAGTTAATCGCATACGCAAAAAGATAGGTCTAATCATTTCAGCAAAGCGCTCAAAATCCTCATCATCCTTTTTCTTGGATGGTTTGGGAGGAAAGGGCATGGGTTTCTGAACCCAAGGCTCTCTTTCTTTACCATGTTTCCTAGCAACAAAGTCTTTCTTATCATAACGTTGATTCTTTGATTGTGGGTTATCAAGATCAACAGCAGGTTCAGTTTCTATATCATTATCATTACTAGGTTGAGCATCATTATGAACATTATTATTAGCATTATCACTAGTTTCAGGTTCATTACCAGATTGAGTTTCAGCATCAGAAATAGAAATATCATTTGGATTCTCAGGTGTTTCAACAATAGGATCACTAGAAGCATGCAAAGTCCTATCATTTTTCTTTTTCTTCTTTTTAGAAGAACTAGGTGCATCTAAATTATTTCTCTGGGAAACTTGCTCAATTCTCTTAGGATGGCCTTCAGGATACAAAGGTTCCTGAGTCATTCTACCAGTTCTAGTAGCCACTCTAACAGCATAATCATTATCTTTATTATTCAATTCATTGAGCAAATCATTTTGAGCTTTAAGTACTTGTTCTACTTGAGTGGTTACCATAGAAGCATGTTTACTAATAAGTTTAAGTTCACTTTTAACACTAGCCATATAATCACCCATGTGTCGAAGCGTATTTGAATTGTATTTTAATTGTCTACCAAAATAAGCATTAAAATCTTCTTGCTTAGCCATAAATTTATCAAACTCATCTAAGCATGGGCTAGCAATTTTAGTGAATGGGATTACAGCTTTATCATATCTATAGAGAGAATTTACCTTTACTACCTGTGCCGGGTTATCAAGACCATGAGTTTCTTCAATAGGTAAAGGATTAAGATTATATGTTTCTTCAACAGGCGGTAAATTAAGACCATGTATTTCTTCAATGGGAGGTAAATTCTTAACATCTTCAGCTTTAATACCCTTTTCTTTCATAGATTTATTTGCCTCTTGCATATCTTCAGGACTGAGAAATAGAATACCCCTCTTCTTCGGAGTTGATTTAGGAATAGGCTTAGGAATTGGCTCCGGAGGTGTCCAATTATTTTCATTTGTCAACATATTATTCAATAGAATTTCAGCTTCACCCGGTGTTCTTTCCCTGAAAATAGAACCAGCACAACTATCCAGGTAATCTCTGGAGGCATTGGTTAGTCCATTATAAAAGATATCAAGTATTTCATTTTTCTTAAGAGGATGATCAGGCAAAGCATTAAGTAATTGGAGAAGCCTCCCCCAAGCTTGTGGGAGACTCTCTTCTTCAATTTGCACAAAATTATATATATATCCCTTAAAGCAGCTTGTTTCTTATGAGCAGGGAAATATTTAGCAGAGAAGTAATAAATCATATCCTGGGGACTACGCACACAACCAAGATCAAGAGAATTAAACCATATCTTAGCATCACCCTTTAATGAGAACGAAAATATTTTAAGGATGTAAAAGTAGTGAGTTCTCTCATCTTTAGTGAACAAGGTAGCTATATCATTTAATTTAGTAAGATGTGCCACAACAGTTTCAGGTTCATAACCATGAAAAGATCAGATTCAACCAAAGTAATTATATCAGGATCAACAGAGAATTCATAATCCTTATCAGTAACAAAGATAGGTGAAGTAGCAAAAGCAGGGTCAGGTTTCATTCAAGCATTTAGAGATTGCTTACTCCATTTAGCTAATAATTTTTTAAGTTCAGTCCTATTTCTGCAAGCTAAAATAGCTAAAGAAGCATCTTGATCAAAAACATAACCCTTAGGAATGGCAAGTGGTTCTTCATCATCACTTTCATCAGTATCATCACATTCAACATTTTCAATTTCTCTAGCCCTAGCAAGTTGTTCATCAAGAAAAGCACTAAGTGGCATAGTAGTATCAGGCATAGAGGTAGTTTCATCATAAGTATCATGCATAGCAGAAGTGGCATCATCAATAACATGTGACATATCAGAACGAATAGCAGAAGCAGGTGTAGGTGTCGCAAACTTACTCATAACAGAAGGTGAATCAAGTGCAGAGCTAGATGGCAGTTCCTTACCTCCCCTCGTAGTTGAGGGATAGATCTTGGTTTTTGGATCTCTCAAGTTCTTCATAATGATAAGCAGATATATATCCCAAGTGACTCAAAGAATAGAGCTATGCTCCCCGGCAACAGCGCCAGAAAATAGTCTTGATAACCCACAAATATAGGGGGTCGCAACAGTTTTCGAGGGTAGAGTATTCAACCCAAATTTATTGATTCGACACAAGGGGAGGCAAAGAATATTCTCAAGTATTGGTAGCTGAGTTGTCAATTCAACCACACCTGGAAACTTAATATCTGCAGCAAAGTGTTTAGTAGCAAAGTAATATGATAGTAGTGATAACGGTAACAAAAGGTAACAGTAGAATAAGTAATGTTTTTGGTATTTTGTAGTGATGATAGCAATAGCAACGAGAAAGTAAATAAGCGAAGAACAATATATGGAAAGCTCGTAGGCAATGGATCAGTGATGGAGAATTATGCCGGATGCAGTTCATCAGGTAACAGTCATAACCTAGGGTGACACAGAACTAGCTCTAGTTCATTGATATATTGTAGGCATGTATTCCGAACATAGTCATACGTGCTTATGGAAAAGAACTTGCATGACATCTTTTGTCCTACCCTCCCGTGGCAGCGGGGTCCTTACGGAAACTAAGGGATAATAAGGCCTCCTTTTAATAGAGTACCGGAACAAAGCATTAACACATAGTGAATAGATGAAATCCTCAAACTACGGTCATCACCGGTAAGTATCCCGATTATTGTCACTTCGGGGTTAACGGATCATAACACATAATAGGTGACTATAGACTTGCAAGATAAGATCAAGAACTCTCATATATTGATGAAAACATAATAGGTTCAGATCTGAAATCATGGCACTCGGGCCCTAGTGACAAGCATTAAGCATAGCAAAGTCATAGCAACATCAATCTCAGAACATAGTGGACACTAGGGATCAAACCCTAACAAAACTAACTCGATTACATGATAGATCCCATCCAACCCATCACTGTCCAGCAAGCCTACGATAGAATTACTCACGCACGGCGGTGAGCATCATGAAATTGGTGATGGAGGATGGTTGGTGATGACGATGGCAACGGATTCCCCTCTCCGGAGCCCCGAACGGACTCTAGATCAACCCTCCTGAGAGGTTTTAGGGCTTGGCGGCGGCTTCGTATCGTAAAATGCGATGATTTCTTCTCCCTGATTTTTTTCTCCTCGAAACTCAATATATGGAGGTGGAGTTGGAGTCAGAGAGGCAACAGGGGGCCCACGAGGTAGGGGGGGCGCGCCCTAGGGGGGCATGCGCGCCCCCACCCACGTGGCAAGGTGGTGGCCCCCCTGGGCTTCATCTTTGGCATGTATTTTTCTTATTTTATGAAAAGTGCTTCCGTGGAGTTTCAGGTCATTCCGAGAACGTTTGCTCCTGCACATAAATAACACCATGGTAATTCTGCTAAAAACAACGCCAGTCCGGGATAGTTCCATTCAAATCATGCAAGTTAGAGTCCAAAACAAGGGCAAGAGTGTTTGGAAAAGTAGATACGTTGGAGACGTATCAGTGACCCCCGCCTTGTCCCAGTTGCCCTACTTTATGTTTGATGACTCGATCAACGTGATCGACGTCCAGGCCCTGACACCGCACATCACCCCCACTAGTTGTGTGACTATGTATAGTTACCATCGAGTGCTGAGGGTGGAACCTCTTACATCACTCCTGATGAGACCTCTGTAGTGTAGCTATTCGTTCGTGGTCATCGAGGGTGATTTCCTCCTTAACCACTTCCGATACAGCTGTGTCGTGCAACCCCTCAAGTGTGAACCTCGAGGGTGGATCCTCTTATGTTCACCTTGATGATTACATTAAGTGGAATTCATCGGGGGTGATTCCTCGGGTTTTCCCCTTAATGTTTGGCCACACAGATACTCGGACTTTAAAAATGTTACTAAAGACGGGTCGGCCCTGAGGGGTACCCGCGCGAGCTTATCTGCGAGTGATGTGGAGTCGGGTTGACCTGGAAGGTGCCCGCGAGATTCTTACGAGGCGTGATCGGGCATTCCTAGCCCTTGCTGCAAGTCCTTGAGACGGGGCGACGGGGTCACATCTTTCGTGAGTATCTGCTCGTGACCGCACTGCCAACGCACTAAAGGTTTGGATATTTGATCCAAGGGGCCTCTGGCCTGATAGCACTAACCATCACGTGGGCATTGTATGGGCGTTCCGCGTCGTATGCATCAGCCGAAGCTTAATAGAAGTCATGCGATTGAGCGGCGCACGCCGGGTTGGACTGGTAAGATCCTGCCTTTTTAAGGAGGTACCTAGGTCTGCTCACCGGCCGCCCACGCAACGTGCAGGAGTTCCCGGGGAGATGGCCCAAGACCCCTGGGGGCATAGGTTTAGTCTGGCGTGCTGACCTCTCTATTAAGCCTAGGTCGGGTTGCGACATATTGTTTGGCCGAGGCTGGGCATGACCCAGAAAAGTGTGTCCGGCCGGAGTTAATCGAGCGTGGTGGGTAAGTTGGTGCAACCTTGCAGGCAAGAAAACATCTATCGATAGCCTGTCCTATGGTAACGGACACTTGGAGTTGTATCCCGATCGATACAACTAGAACTGGATACTTGAGATGAGACATGGTTATGAGAAATGGATAGTATGGCTCTGGGATTGCTTTCTCGCAGGGAGTCGAGAAAGGATCTCTTGCCGAGGTTGATAACACTACTACTACTTTACATTATGTTGATCTGTACTCTTCTATATGCTGCATGATGCTTGAAGATGCTAGTCTTCGATAGGCTAGGCTTTCCCCTTCTCTTCTGGCATTCTGCAGTTTAGTCCTCAAATACATCCCATTTCCTTTGATACAGATGCATACTTAGTTTAGATCTGATGTAAGTCTTGAGAGTACTTTGGATGAGTACTCACGGTTGCTTTGCTACCTCCTTTTCTCCCATACCCGTTTGTTGCGACCAGATGACGGATCCTAGGAGCCAGACGACACCACTGATGATTACTACTACCTCGAGGGTGCCTACTACAACGTGACGGCTGCTGACGACTTGGAGTAGTTAGGAGGCTCCCAGGCGGGAGGCCTTGCCTCTTCGATCGTGTTGCTTTGTGCTAGCCTTCTTAAGGAAAACTTGTTTAACTTATGTCTGTACTCAGATATTGTTGCTTCCGCCGACTCTTGTGTATTCGAGCTTATGTATTCGAGCCCTCGAGGCCCCTGACTTGTAATATAAAGCTTGTATTATTTTAATCTGTGTCTAGAGTTGTGTTGTGATATCTTCCCGTGAGTCCTTGATCTTGATCGTACACATTTGCGTGTATGATTAGTGTACGATTGAATTGAGGGCGTCGCAGTTGTCTGGTGAAACGAAGTCGATTCATATTCACCCGACCGATCCCGATGCTGCTCTGACCAATATCTCAACAACACTCGACAGCAAATAGGAAGAAGCGCTCATCCAGTTCATCTGTGAGAACTGGGACATCTTTGCATGGAAACCTACTGACATGCCGGGTGTACCCAGGGGACTGGCTAAGCATCGTTTGCGAGTCGACCCAAAAGTAAAACCAGTCAAGGAACATCTCTGACGGTCCGCCGTCCAAAAGAGAAAAGCAATTGGTGAGGAAGTGGCTCGGCTCCTGATAGCTGAGTTCATCCGAGAAATCTACCACTCCGAGTGGCTCGCCAATGTTGTCATGGTCCCCAAGAAGGACGATTCACTTCGCATGTGCATTGACTTCAAGCATATCTATCGGGCCTGCCCGAAAGATCATTTTCCTCTCCCCCGCATCGATCAAATCGTCAACTCAACTGCGGGGTGTGAGCGTTTGTCTTTTTTGGACGCCTATTCCGGGTACCATCAGAGTCGACTGTATGGACCTGATGAGATAAAGACGACTTTCATCACTCCATTCGGATGCTTCTGTTATGTCACCATGCCATTCGGCTTGAAGAACGCCGGAGCCACATTCATGAGGATGATCCAGAAGTGTCTGCTCACTCAAATCAGTCGGAATGTGGAAGCATACATGGATGACATTGTGGTCAAGTCACGTAAAGGTTCCGACCTGCTGGCTGACCTTGCTGAAACCTTTGCCAATCTCAGAAGATATGATATCAAGCTTAATCCATCAGAGTGCACATTCGGAGTTCTTGGCGGAAAGTTACTCGGTTTCCTCGTTTCCAAGCGAGGGATCGACGCTAACCCAGAGAAAGTTGGTGCTATACTTCGGATGAAACGCCATGTGCGTGTGCATGATGTCCAGAAGCTTACTGGTTGTTTGGCCGCCTTGAGTCAATTCATTTCTCGCCTCGGTGAAAAGACATTTCCTCTTTACCAACTGATGAAGAAGTCTGATAAGTTTGAGTGGACTCCCGAAGCTGATGCAGCGTTTGCAGAGCTCCAAGCCCTGCTTTCCACCCAGCCGGTGCTTGCTGCACCAATCAGCAAAGAGCCTTTGCTGCTTTATATTGCAGCCACTGGACAAGTTGTCAGTACAGTACTCACGGTCGAGTGGAAGGAAGAAGGAAAGGCCTATAAAGTTCAACGCCCAGTATATTATGTTTCCGAAGTTCTGACTCCGTCGAAGCAAAGATATCCACATTATCAGAAGCTTGTTTATGTGATTTACATGACCATGAAGAAGGTTGCCCACTATTTCTCTAATCATTCCATTACAGTCATCAGCGACGCTCCATTATCAGAGATTCTGAACAACAAAGATGCAACTGGTCGAGTGGCAAAGTGGGTGATTGAACTCCTTCCCCTGGACATCAAATTTGAGGCAAAGAAAGCTATCAAGTCCCAAGCAGTTGATTTCCTCGCTGAGTGGATCGAACAACAACTTCTGGCCCAAATTCACTCGGAGCATTGGACCATGTTCTTTGATGGGTCCAAGATGCTGAATGGTTCCGGTGCTGGGGTGGTGTTGGTATCCCCCCGTGGTGACAAACTCAGCTATGTTCTCCAGATTCACTTTGACTCCTCCAACAATGAAGCTGAATATGAAGCACTTCTGTACGGGTTGCGTATGGCTATTTCACTCGGCGTCCGTCGCCTCATGGTCTATGGCGACTCGGATTTAGTGGTCAACTAGGTGATGAAGGAGTGGGACATCAAAAGCCCAGCTATGACTGGTTATTGCAATGCAGTGAGAAAGTTAGAAAAGAGGTTTGAGGGGTTAGAGCTCCATCACATCCCTCAACTGAAAAATCAAGCAGCCGATGATCTGGAAAAGATAGGCTCCAAAAGGGAAGCCATTCCCAGCAATGTGTTCCTGGAGCATATCCATACACCTTCAGTTCAAGAAGATCCCTTCACTGAAGAGCCCCCACAGCCGAAGAGTGCCACCGATCTGACTGAAATCGAGGTTCCAGCCATGGTCGATTTGATTATCGAGGTTTTGGTCATCACCCCCGATTGGACAGTGGCATATATCGCGTACATTCTTAGAAAGGAACTCCCAGAGGATGAAGAAGATGCTCGACAAATTGTCCGTCGATCTAAAGCCTTTACTGTGATAAGAGGACAGTTGTTCAGAGAAAGTGTGACTGGAGTTTGCCAGAAATGCATAACACCTGAAGAAGGTTGAGTGATCCCCAATGACATCCACTCGGGGACCTGTGGTCACCATGCGTCCTCTCGGACCATTGTGGCCAAAGCATACCGAGCGGAATTTTATTGGCCACAGGCAAATGACATGGCAAAAGAAATAGTCGACAAATGTGAAGGTTGCCAGTTTTACTCCAACATGTCTCACAAGTATGCGTCGGCCCTGAAGACCATTCCACTCGTCCGGCCCTTTGCTGTTTGGGGATTGGACATGATTGGACCTTTGAGGACTGGTTGGAATGGATTCACTCATGTGCTTGTAGTAGTCGACAAGTTCACCAAGTGGATTGAAGCCAAGCCTATCAAGAACCTTGAAGCCAGTACTGCTGTCAGCTTCATCAGAGAGTTAACATTCATATATGGTGTTCCACACAGCATCATCACTGACAATGGGTCAAATTTCGATTCTGAGGAGTTCAGAACTTTCTGTGCTTCCCAAGGTACTCGAGTCGACTATGCCTCAGTCGCCCACCCCCAGTCGAATGGGCAAGATGAAAGAGCAAATGGATTGATTCTCAAAGGACTAAAACCCCGACTGATGCGTGACCTCAAACACGCAGCAGGAGCCTGGGTCGATGAACTTCCATCAGTATTGTGGGGATTGAGGACAACTCCCAATCGGTCGACTGGCAAAACCCCCTTTTTTGGTTTATGGAGCCGAAGCTGTACTTCCGAGTGACCTGCTCCACAATGCGCCCCGAGTTGAGCTTTTCTCAGAAGAAGAAGCAGAACAGGCATGGCAAGATGCAGTCGATCTCCTAGAAGAAGAAAGAGAGATGGCCTTGATCCGATCAACCATCTATTAGCAAGATCTGCGTCGATTCCATGCCAGAAACGTGAGGAGTTGAGCATTCCAAGAGGGAGACTTGGTTCTCCGAGTGGATCAGCAGAAACCTCACAAGCTTGCTCCTGCCTGGGAAGGCCCCTTCGTTGTCACCAGAGTGCTCCACAATGGAGCGTACCACCTCTACAACATCGAGCACAAGAAAGACGAGCCGCGAGCTTGGAATGCGGAGCTGCTCCGCCCCTTTTATACTTAAGCATTCAGTCTATTAGGATGTAATAAAAAGCACCTTTGTAGTTTGTTTATCAAAGACAAGAGTTTTTATAGTCTTCTAAAATGATTGTCGATTGCTTACGTTTGTTTCTAAAATTCCCAAGTGGGTGACTTAGCTGCGAATCTGTTTCGCCTAAGTTTAAAAAATCCTAACGAGTGATGAGCAAGCCTCTCACTCGGTGGCTTAGCTGCGAATCCGTTTCGCCTAAGTTAAAAAAATCCTACCGAGTGATGAGCAAGCCTCTCACTCGGGGGCTTAGCTGCAGTCCAGTACTCGCCTAAGTTTCAAAAAATCCTACCGAGCGATGAGCAAGCCTCACACTCGGGGGCTTAGCTGCAGTCCAGTACTCGCCTAAGTTCCAAAAATCCTACCGAGTGATGAGCAAGCCTCACACTCGGGGGCTTAGCTACTGTCCAGTACTCGCCTAAGTTTCAAAAATCCTACCAAGAGATGAGCAAGCCTCACACTCGGGGGCTTAGTTGTAGTCCAGTACTCGCCTAAGTTTCAAAAATCCTACCGAGTGATGAGCAAACCTCACACTAGGAGGCTTAGCTGCAGTCCTGTACTCGCCCAAGTTTCAAAAATCCTACCGAGTGATGAGCAAACCTCACACTCGAGGGCTTAGCTGCAGTCCAGTACTCGCCTAAGTTGAAAAAATCCTACCGAGTGATGAGCAAACCTCACACTCGGGGGCTTGGCTGCAGTCCAGTACTCGCCTAAGTTGAAAAAATCCTACCGAGCGATGAGCAAGCCTCACACTCGAGGGCTTAGTTGCAGTCCAGTACTCGCCTAAGTTTCAAAAATCCTACCGAGTGATGAGCAAACCTCACACTCGGAGGCTTAGCTGCAGTCCAGTACTCACCTAAGTTTTAAAAATCCTACCGAGTGATGAGCAAACCTCACACTCGGAGGCTTAGCTGCAGTCCAGTACTCACCTAAGTTTCGAAAATCCTACCGAGTGATGAGCAAACCTCACACTCGGGGGCTTAGATGCAGTCCAATACTCGCCTAAGTTTCTAAAAACCTACCGAGTGATGAGCAAACCTCACACTCAGGGGCTTAGCTGCAGTCTAGTACTCGCCTAAGTTGCAAATCCATCCCTATCCGCAAGGACGATGAGGTGTAGGTCGACTGCAATCCTCTCCACGGAGCTGCGCCACAAGTACAATGTGCGCTCCATCCCTATCAGCAAGGACGACAAGGTGCAGGTCGACTGCAATCCTCTCCACGGAGCTGCGCCACAAGTACAATGTGCGCTCCATCCCTATCAGGAAGGACGACGAGGTGCAGGTCGACTGCAATCCTCTCCACGGAGCTGCGCCACAAGTACAATGTGCGCTCCATCCCTATCAGCAAGGACGACGAGGTACAGGTTGACTGCAATCTTCTCCACGGAGCTGCGCCACAAGTACAATGTGCGCTCCATCCCTATCCGCAAGGATGATGAGGTGCAGGTCGACTGCAGACCTCTCTTCAGAGCTGCGCCACAAGTACAATGAGCGCTCCATCCCTATCCGCAAGGATTATGAGGCACAGATCGACTAGGATATCTCCCTCAAAGTTACATCTCAAAGAATATTCCAAGTGAAGAATAAGTTCCGCTCGAAGGCAAACACAAGCACATGCAGAAGATAAACCAAGATCAGATAAAATCTCAAAAGATTCAGGACGAAGATAAAAGTACTCGGGCGTCAGGCCCGAAAGAGTTTAAAGGTTACAAAAACCACTCGGCATTCCGAGGCAAATTTAAAGCAAGTTTAAGTTTTCAAGTTTGTTCACTCGGCAGGAGGAGGACTTGCAGTCTCGACGAAATCGTCCAAATCGATCCCGTCCGCGATCTGAGTGGCAGCAGCAATGAAAGTCTCCATGAAGGATTGGAAGTCATGCCTTTTTGTGTTGGCGACCTTGATCGCCGCCAGCTTCTCTTCTCGAGCTTCTTTGCAGTGGACCCTAACCAGCGATAGGGCCACGTCAGCGCCGCATCGGGCAGAAGACTTCTTCCATTCCTGCACTCGACCGGGGACCTCATTAAGCCGAGTCATCAGAGACTCGAGATCATTCTTAAGAGTTGCCCTTGGCCAGAGTGATGAGTCGATGCGTGAAACTGCCACCTTCAGACGAGCAAGATAACTTGTAACACTGGCGACGCGGGATTCCAGTCGAAGCACGTTCATGGAAGCCTCGTCGCCGACTGGAGAAAGGATAGGGTCCAAGCCCGTCTCAATCCATCCAGTCTCCTCTTCAAAGTTCTGGCAGAATTCTGCAAAGTCAAGGAGTTAATGAGTCGACTGGTCGGGACTAACTTGCAAACAGTAAAACAGTCGGGTAAAAAGGGGATACCTTCGAGCATAAGAAAGAGTTTCTTGGTGAGAGCTTTCAGATAAGCCTCCAAATCGTTCCTCCTGCGAGTTATGCTTTCCAGCTGGTCGTTCAGAGCCACTTTATCTTTTTTCAGACGAGTCGCCTCTCGATTGGATTCAGTGAGAGACGACTTCAACTTGTTGATTTCCTCCTCTAGCGCTCCGACCGAAGACAGTTTCTGGTCAACAAGGGCAGTCTTCTCCCGAGCCTCCTTCTGCGCAACTGCAAGGTCCAAGTCCTTCTTCTCCAGGGCCAGCCTCATTTTCTCTGCAAAATACACATTTAGATCAAACAGAAGAATGAAGATATAACTTGAAGGATGGTAGATAAGCAGTCGATAGGCCGTTACCTTCCGTACCAGCGACTTCATCGTGAGCCTTCTTTAAGTTCTGCTAAGCCAACTCCAGGTTAAGGTTGAGTTGCCTCTGCTTTTCCTCAAATTCGGCGAACTTGGAGATAAGCGTACAAGATTTCTACAGTGAGTAAAAGACATATCAATCGACAAGATCAAAGATTATTTACTTCCAAGAATAAAACTTCAAGACTACTCAAACCCCAACCGACTGCCAACAGTCGACTGTGTTCTCGGGGACTACACCTAGTGGGTGCACTTAGCGTGCCCCCACTGGTTCGGATTCCACTCGTCTGGTCCGCCCAGGCCGAGTGAAAAAAAGGAGAGAAAGAAGTGCTCAGACTCCAACCGACTGCCAGCAGTCAACTGCGGTCTCGGGGACTACACCCAGTGGGTGCACTTGGCGTGCCCCCACTGGTTCGGATTCCACTCGGCTGGTCCATCCAGACCGAGTACAAAAAAAGATGAAAAAGCACCCAGTGGGTGTACAATCTTGAAGTGCAAGACAATGAAAGATTGCGCGAAGGAAAACATTCGGGTAGCATATCCTAAAAGAACAAGTTCAGTCGGGAGTTAACTTACCTGGACATTGGCTCGAAGAGCCGCGCTGGCGTCATAAGCAGCCTGACTGCTTTCGTGCACCGCCTTCATCCGCTTCATCATTATGCCAGCCTGACGAATGGCCTCCATAGCGGCGTCCGACTGGCTTTCTGGAACATGATGAGTGGCAAAGAAGGGGACGGACGGTCCAGACACAGTGGCTTGGAGATCCGAGGCATGAAGTTGAATGGTTGAAACAAGCTCTGGTGCAGTTGACGATGCGGGGCGCTCACTCGACACTGGGTTAGCAAAAGTTACAGAAACCTTACTCGCATCTTCGAGATGTTGAACTACCCGCTCCGCTGTCGGCTCCCACTGGGATGTCTTGCTAGCTATTGTCTTCTTCTTCCTGGGCCTCAACGGCACGTCCTCATCATCATCCGGAAGCTCAATGCCATTGGGAGGGGCTGCAAAGAAATCAGCCGACCCTAGATGAGTCACCAGAATTTAATCGACCATACAATCGAGAACAAGATCACGAGAATTGTACCCGGGTTGGAGGTGACTGCATCTTCCATGTCCTCGTCTTCATACTGGCGGGTGGAAGTCCCAGAGGTGGCAGCTTTGCAAATTTCAATATTCAGTCGGTCATGTATGTTACACCGAGTCAACCAAAGAGTCAGGTCAGATTATTACCCAGAGATAGTAGGAATGACCATTTTGATCTTGGGCAAAGCCTTCGGAGGTTCGGATGATGCAGCCTTCGGTGGTTTCGGAGCTGGAGGAGGTGCAACTTTAGATTGCTTCGGTGTCTTCTCAGTCGGCACTAGAGAGGACGTCTGAGGACGCTTTGAAGACTGCCCAGTCGGTGCGGCCACCGTGGCGTGGAGGCTTTCCGGGTCGTGAGCGTGCTTGGACCTTTTTTCTCAGCGAGGAGGCGAGTCGGCCTCTTATTCGTCACTCGGGTCGCCGCTCTCCTCACCATCCTCCTCTTTCGAGTGCCACTCGCCGCTGTCGCCTCCACTCGCCTCCTCCTCCGAGTCTTGCTCCTGCTCTCCGTTGGGCATTGAATACATCTCAGTAAGAGCCTGAAAGATAACAAGCAAAGTAAAAAAAACAGCCAGTCATCAACAAGCGGTTACATGATAAATCAAAAATTACTCGGCAATCCAGAGTCAGACCTGGTCTAGCTGGCATGAATTTTCGAATGGAACGACCCTCCTGGACCCTCTGGGTTATCCTTATTGCCTGTGATGCCTCTCATCCACTTCTCCACCATGCCCTCGTCGATCTCCTCCGGGTGGATCCGAGTGGAATCTTCAATGCCCGAGTACATCCACATTGGATGATCGCGAGCTTGGAGCGATTGGATCCGTCGTTTGAGGAATACCTCCAGCAGATCCATACCGGTCACGCCGTCCCGGACGAGCTGGACCACCCGCTTGACCAACACCTTCACCTGCGCTCTCTCCTCTGGGATCACTTTCAATGTGGAAGGCCTCTCCACCCGAGTCATGGAAAAGGCAGGGAGCCCGATCGACTGACTTGGAGTCGGCTGGTCTTTACAATAAAACCAGGTCGACTGCCAACCCCGGACCGACTCGGGAAGGATCATGGCTGGAAAAGTGCTTTTGTTCCTCATCTGAATCCCAAGACCCCCGCACATCTGAATCACGTGCGTTTTCTCGTCACTCGGATTGGCCTTCTTGACCGACTGAGAACGGCAAGTGAAAATATGCTTGAAAAGACCCCAGTGTGGCCTACAAACTAAGAAGTTCTCGCACATGGATACATAGGTGGCAAGATATACAATGGAGTTGGGATTGAAATGGTGAAGTTGTGCTCCAAAGAAGTTCAGGAATCCCCGGAAGAAAGGATGCGGAGGCAGAGAAAATCCGCGGTTGACATGAGTTGCAAGGAGAACGCACTCACCATCACGCGGATGTGGTTTGGTCTCTTCTTCCGAGAGTCATGCCGATTCATGGGGAATCAGCCCCCCCTCGACCAGATCGTCGATGTCATCTTGGCTGATCATAGACCGGATCCAGTCGCCCTAGATCCAGCCACGCGGCAGGCCGGATCTCGACGAGGATCCGCCCCGGCTGGACCTCTTTCCCTTCGCCTTCGCCGTCGCCTTCTTTGCACGCTCCAAAGCCACCGTATTCTCCTTCCCCATGGTCGCAGGCGAAGCTCGAACGGAGCAGCGGCACTGAGGGCGGAGGTGGAGATGGCGGAGAAAGCAGAAGGGAAAGGAAGAAAATGGAGGAACGCTGCGCACAAAATCCAATCTGGCACCTTATATGGGGCCGCTTCCGAGTGGCTGGCCTGTGGGGCCAGATGATCCAATCAAATCCCGCAACATTCGCGGGCGAGGTACGTGGCGAAAAAGGTGGCGCGGCGATCGAGGTGGCCTCGCCTCGTCCCATCCGATTACTGCGGACTCCTCCGTCTCGCACGCTTCCCCAAATACAAAATCCCACGATATCCGCGCACAGCAAGACAACATGTCAGGCGAAGGATCTTTTCCATATCGACACTCAGAGCATTGCAGCAAAAGTTCACTCGGCAGAAACCAGGAATGGATCAAGGCGACTGAGAAGAAGTTAAGATCATCATAATTATTCGGTGGATCGCAAATAAGACGCTCCCGAAGCGTGGAAATTGAATCGGAAGAATTCTCAACTCCTTCCCACTCAAGCCCCGAACCATTCGGGGGCTAATGATGAAGCTATGTAACTAGGGTAGGGTCACAGGTCTGACCTAGACGCCATCCCCAAGGTCATCGTCCTAAAGCCAGAAGCATCCAAAGGGTATCATCATCCACTCGACTAAAGACATTCCACTCGGAAGAATCAATGACACTCGACTAAAGACATTCCACTCGGAAGAATCAATGACACTCGACCGTCACAGAAGCCACTCGACGTATAGAAGATCTAAAGCCACTCTGCTCAAACAACGGTCGGGCGTTTACTCATAGACTTAATTGTCATTTATATCACTTAATTGCTAGCGTTACCAGTAACGTCCCACTCTTAATGTACATTGAACCCTGTCTAATGGAGGGGAGAAGGGGTCCTGGCGCACTCTATATAAGCCACCCCCTCCTCTGGGACAGAGGTTCGCATCCTTTGTAAACTCACACACACATACAATCCAGTCGACCGCCTCAGGGCACCGAGACGTAGGGCTGTTACTTCCTCCGCGAAGGGCCTGAACTCGTAAACTCGTGTGTACAACTACTCCATAGCTAGGATCTTACCTCCTCATACCTACCCCCTATTCTACTGTCAATCTTAGATCCACGACACCTCTCGAAAATGAAAAAAACATGTTTTCTCTTTTTCTTCTTCCATGAGTGACATGGTTTTGCTTCAGTGAGAGGCATGACCGTGCATCTCGAGAACATAAAAAATGCGTTTTCCTTTTTTTTCATGAGAGGCACAGACGTGCCTCTCGAAAACGAAAAAAATGCTTCCCCCCCCCCTATTTTTTGCTTTCGCGAGAGGGACGGCCGTGCCTCTTGGAAACGGGAAAAAACATGTCTTTTTTCCTTCTGTAAGAGGCACGGTTTCTCTTTCATGAGAGGCACAACATTTAAAAAGAAAAAAAACATGCTCGCGGTTCGTTTTTTGCCTGGGTTTTTTCGTGAAAAAAAGTTCATCAAAACCTATCATCATGGGATCTAGTTTTGAAGATCTCGACTCGAGAAATCCAACGGTGAAAACGGTTCGAGATTTGGACGCGCGGTTTAAGAGATATTACGTTCTGAATAAACGAATCTACGAAAAAAGAAAAAACTCCCCGGTTACGACAAGTGACGTACATGCAGTGCGCCACTTGTCAAAACCTAAAAAGGTTGAGTGATCTTTGAAAGGAGTACTCCTCAATTGATGATTTCATCCTTTCACAAGTAGTGAGCTAGCAAAGCTGCTAATGCGGGCCCAGCGTAGACACATGCCTTCAGCATATTATTTTCTTTTATTTTCCCCTTTTTTGCATTCTTTTGTTTATTTTTTACTTTTTCTTATATTTCAAAATATTTTGAATATGTCTATAATAAAAAGACACATTACATACAAAAGCGGAAATATGTTAATCATGCAACTAAATTATGTTAAATGTATGTAAAAAAATATTTTTGATGTATATAAAAAATTTACAATTTTTATTGAAAAAGTAGAAATCAAATAATACAAGTTTTCAAATTATTTTGAAAAACATTAATCATGCATTTAAGAAATCTTAAAAATGTATAGAAAAATGTTTCTTATGAATATGAAAAATGTATAATGTGTATTGAAAAAGTAGTCATAAAAATATAAATATACGAAAATATTAACCATTTATTTCGATGGTGTTAAATACGTATACAAAAAATATAGAATGTGTATGGAAAAAGCAGACATAAAAAATATGTGTTTTAAAAAATATTAATCATGAATTTGGAAAATGTTAAATATGTATAAATAAAATGTCCCTGATATATGCAAAAATGTACAATGTTAGAAATCAAAAACATTATGTTTTAAAAAATAGTAATAATGTATTTTAAAATGATAAACATGTAGATAAAAATATTGGAGGTTTATACAACAAATATGCAATGTGTATGGAAAAGTAGACATCAAAAATATAATCTGTTAAAAAAATTAATATATTAAACATGTACATTAAAAAATTCCTAGGTATACCAAAATGTACTATATAAAACCTATAATAACAAAATACAAAACACAAAAAACTAAGGAAAATGAAGAAAACAAAAAAGAAACAAACTGACTACAGCTTGTAGGCGGCGTGGCCTGAACAACGAGCTCTTATTTTCGGTGGCCAATCGGCTGTGACCTAGGGCTCATCTGGGTGGCCTAGAGGAGTAGAAGGGGGTCAAGGAGCCGGGGGGCCATTGGGCTCGCGGACTAGGCGTCAGAGTACATGGCACTCGTCTGTTGCGTTGTGCTTCAAGTGGCTCCGATCTGGGGTTGACCCTGGTAGCCGGGAGAAGTAGAGGGGGGAGAAGAGCCGGAGAGACCGTTGGGCTCGCCGATGAGGCGTCAAAGTCCATGGCGCTCGTCTATTGCATTGTGCTTCGGGAGGCTGTGAACCAAGTCCGGGAGAGGACCCACATGGGCTGCTAGGCTTGTCGGCGATGCCAACGGTGGCGGTGCAGTCCGACTGGGTAGCGACGGTCGGGATCAGGCATGGGTGTCGATGCGCGTGCGTTCCATCGTGAGAAAGGGGATTGAGAAAGCGAGATGACTTTTCGGTGACATAAAGAGAGAAGAATTGCACAGGAAGATCCAACTAATAGGTGGGCCCCATGCCCCATCTAACATCGTCTTGGTCTAGCCGTTACACCACGTATGCACAAATCGGGACCCACCTATCAACGTGCTTAAAGGAGTCTAATTTGCCAATCAATGTTATTTGCCAAAAGATTATGCTAGGCATGATGTTTTCTATCAAAAAATGTAAACTCGTATTTTCTAATAAGCTAACCTTCAATGTGGTGCATTCTTGCAATTAACTTGATTTACCGCGGACAGGGAAAATGATGAATACAACACGAACATAAGGTTCATGTTTCACCCTCTATTTCGTCCAACCTCTCTATATATGGCCTCCCTTATTTTTTTCTCCCATCTTCGTTTTTCTCCCAAATAATAATATTCTTTGGTAAGTCAATAAATTCTATGTGCTTAACAATAAGATGTCATTTTTTCTCCCATCTATGATATTTCTACTAAATAATACTCCCTCCGTCCCAAAATAAGTGACTCAAGTTTGTACTAAAGTTAGTATAAAATTAAATCACTTATTTTGGGACGGAGGGAGTATTCTCTTTGGTAAGTAAATATATTCTTACCAAATAAGCACTTAACAATAAGATGAAATCTAAATCATGGCAATTACATAAAAAACTTGCTATGATTTTAGCGCACACATTAAATAATAGACATGCAATCATGGACTATAATAGACGCGCAATCACAGACTAATCTTCTCGAATGTCTATACTCATGTTGTAACACACGAGCAATTATCTAGCCTAAGTTAATCTTTATTTACTTAAAAATGACGTAAGGTTCCCGTTTCATCCTCTCTTTCGTCCAACCTCTATATATGCCCCCTTTATTTTTTTCCATCTCTGATTTTTCTCCCAAATAATAATATTCTTTGGTAAGTTAATTCTTATCAAATAAGTGCTTAACAATAAGATGACATTTTCCCCCCATCTCCAATATTTCTCCCAAATAACATTTTTTGGTGAGTCAATATATTCTTACCAAATAACTGCTTAACAATAAGATGACATCTAACTCTTGGCAATTACATACAAAAACTTGCTAAGATTTTAGCGCACCCATTTAATAATAGACATGCAATCACGAGCTATAATAGACGTGCAATCATGAGCTAATCTACTAGAATTTTTATACTCCCGTTGTAACGCACGTGAGACTAAAGAAAGATGAAAGCATGGACCCATACATTATACTCTCAAACACTACAAACACTACCTGTCCAGTAGGGATCCGCACCAACAAGCTAGACGCGGCCGCAACCTACACTGTTGATATGGGGAGGCACGAGAAAACTTTCTTCACTCGATTGGTGCCACTGCCACCACCAACAAAACACCACCATGTAACCCCACTAAAAGCCCCCAAGTGGGGAAACTATAGCTCCATTCATAGACGGAAGCCTCTCCACACTCCCACACCGATGCAGTGGGAAGGGATGATGAACTATCGAAGGAGGGGGGAAGGCAGTGAGTCTAAAAAATCTCCTCTCATCCAGCTTTGTTGAGTTGCAAAAGAAACATATATGCTTTATTGAGGTTAAACCTCCAAAAAGTGTCCGCATCATCTCAAACTTCACTTTGGGAACGTTGCAAAGAGAGCCGTGGTTCAGTGGTTGGGCATGCGGTTGTGCAACCTAACGACCTGAGCTCAACTCTTAGAATTGTCAGGTGACACACGGTTTTTCCCCATTTATTGAGGATTAAGCTTGGTGCGTGCTGAAACCACTCATCAAGAAATATCTATTTAAAAATATTGAGGACCACGTTTATCTTGGTAATCATACTAAAATGGTTGTATGCATCCTTAGTTGGTGCAGAGGTCGGGAAGTGATAATCTCTTCCGTTGGGGAACGTAACGATAATTCAAAAAAATCCTACGTGTCACCAAGATCAATCTAGGAGATACTAGCAACGAGAGAGAGGGAGTGCATCTTCATACCCTTGAATATCGCTAAGCGGAAGCGTTACAAGAACACGGTTGGTGGAGTCGTACACGTAGCGATTCAGATCGCGGCCGATTCTGATCTAAGCACCGAACAACGGCGCCTCCGTGTTCAACACACGTAGAGCCCGGGGACGTCTCCTCCTTCTTGATCCAGCAAGGGGAGAGGAGAAGTTGAGGGAGAACTCCGACAGCACGACGATGTGGTGGTGATGGAGCTCGTGGTTCTCCGGCAGGGCTTCGCCAAGCACTACGGAGGAGGAGGAGGTGTAGGAGAGGGGGGGTTGTGCCAGGGGAAGGGTGTGGCTGCCCTCTCTCTCCCTCACTATATATAGGGGAAGTGGGGTGGAGGAGGCGCCCTAGGGTTCCCTAGGGGAGGGGCGACGGCCACAGGGGAAACCCTAGATGGGTTTGGGCGCCCCCACCCCTAGGAAACTTGCACCCCAAGCCGGGAGGGGTGGCTGCCCTAGGGGAGGCGCCCCCACCTCTCTAAGTTACGTGAGATGGGGTGGGAAGGGTGCTCAGCCCCTTAGTGGGCTGATGTGCCCCCTCCCCTTGGCCCATAAGGCCCCCCAACGCTTGTCGGGGCCTCCGAAACCCCTTTCGGACACGTTGGTCGTCACCCGATACCCCCGGAACAATTCCGGACTCCAATACCCTTCGTCCAATATATCGATATTCACCTCCGTACCATTCCGGAACTCCTCGTCACGTCCGGGATCTCATCCGGGACTCCGAACAACCTTCGGTAACCACATACTATTTCCCATAACAACTCTAGCGTCACCGAACTTTAAGTGTGTAGACCCTACGGGTTCGGGAACCATGCAGACATGACCGAGACATCTCTCTGGCCAATAACCAATAGCGGGATCTAGATACCCATATTGGCTCCCACATGTTCCACGATGATCTCAACGGATGAACCACGATGTCAGGGATTCAATCAATCCCGTATACAATTCCCTTTGTCTATCTGTATGTTACTTGCCCAAGATTCGATCGTCGGTATCCCCATACCTCGTTCAATCTCGTTACCGGCAAGTCTCTTTACTCGTTCCATAACGCATGATCCCGTGACCAACTCCTTAGTCACATTGAGCTCATTATGATGATGCATTAGCGAGTGGGCCCAGATATACCTCTCCGTCATACAGAGTGACAAATCCCAGTCTCGATTCGTGCCAGCCCAACAGACACTTTCGGAGATACCTGTAGTGCACCTTTATAACCACCCAGTTACGTTTTGATGTTTGGTACACCAAAAGCATTCCTACGGTATCCGGGAGTTGCACAATCTCATGGTCTAAGGAAATGATACTTGACATTAGAAAAGCTTTAGCAAACGAACTTCACGATCTTGTGCTACGCTTAAGATTAGGTCTTGTCCATCACATCATTCTCCTAATGATGTGATCCCGTTATCAATGACATCCAATGTCCATGGTTAGGAAACCATAACCATCTATTGATCAACGAGCTAGTTAACTAGAGGCTTACTAGGGACATATTACGATCTATGTATTCACACATGTATTACGGTTTCCGGTTAATACAATTATAGCATGAACAATAGACAATTATCTTGAACAAGGAAATATAATAATAACCATTTTATTATTGCCTCTAGGGCATATTTCCAATAGTCTTCCACTTGCACTAGAGTCAATAATCTAGTTCACATCGTTATGTGATTAACACTCATAGTTCACATCGCCATGTGACTAACACCCGAAGAGTTTACTAGAGTCAATAATCTAGTTCACATCGCCATGTGATTAACACCCAAGAGTTTACTAGAGTCAATAATCTAGGTCACATCACCATGTGATTAACACTCAATGAGTTGTAGGGTTTGATCATGTTATGCTTACGAGAGAAGTGTCAGTCAACGGGTCTGCAACATTCAGATCCGTGTGTTCTTCGCAGATCTCGATTTCATATTGTAGATGTTGCTACTGTGTTCCACTTGGAGCTATTCCAAATGGTTGCTCCACTATACGTATCCGGTTTGCTACTCAGAGTCATCCGGATAGGTGTTAAAGCTTGCATCGACGTAACCCTTTACGCCTAACTCTTTATCACCTCCATAACCGAGAAACATTTCCTTATTCCTAAGGACAATTTTGACCGCTGTCCAATGATCCACTCCTGGATCACTCTTGTACCCCCTTGCCAGATGCGTGGCAAGGCACATCGCGGTACACAGCATGGCATATCATATAGAGCCTATGGCTAAGGCATATGGGACGACTTTCATCCTTTCTCTTTCTTCTGCCATGGTCGAGCATCAAGTCTTAACTTCACACCTCACAACTCAGGCAAGAACTCCTTCTTTGACTGATCCATCTTGAACTCCTTCAAGATCATGTCAAGGTATGTGCTATGTGAAAGTCTTATCAGGCGTCTTGATCTATCTCTATAGATCTTGATACCCAACATGTAAGCAGTTTTACATAGGTCTTCCTTTGAAAAACTCCATTCAAACAACCCTTTATGCTTTCTAGCAATTCTACATCATTTCCAATCAATAATATGTCATCCATATATACCTATCAGAAATGTTGTAGTGCTCCCACTCACTTTCTTGCAAATACAAGTTTCTTGCAAACTTTGTATAAACCCAAATGCTTTGATCGCCTCATCAAAGCGTATGTTCCAACTCCGAGATGCTTGCTCCAGTCCATAGAAGGATCGCTGGAGTTTGCATACCTTTTAGCATCCTTAGGATTGATAAAAACCTTTTGGTTGTATCACATGCAGCCTTTCCTCACGGAGACCATCAAGGAAACTTTGTTTTGACATCCATCTGCCAGATTTCGTAAATGAAATGCAGCAACTGCTAACATAGTTCAAACAGACTTTAGCATCGCTATGATTGAGAGAGTCTCATCATAGCCAACTCCTTGAACTTGTCGGGAACTTCTTTGAGACAAGTTGAGCATCACAAATGGTGACATTACCATCAGCGTCTGTCTTCTTCTTAAATATCCATTTATTCTCAATGGCTTGCCGATCATCGGGAAAGTCCACCAAAGTCCATACTTTGTTCTCATACATGGATCCTATCTCGGATTTCATGGCTTCCACCCACTTGTTGGAATCTGGGCCCACCATCGCTTCTTCATAGCTCATAGGTTCATCGTTGTCCAACAACATGACCTTTAAGACAGGGTTACCACTCAGAAGTTGTACACACCCTTGTCGACCTATGATGTTTGATAGTAATTTGATATGAAGCTTCATGATCATCATCATTAGCTTTCTCCTCAACTGACGTAAGTGCCACAGAAACATCTTTCTGTGATGCGCTATTCTCTGGTTGAAGTGATGGTTCAACAACCTCATCAAGTTCTATCTTCCTCCCACTCAATTCTTTCGAGAGAAACTCTTTCTCGAGAAAGGACCTGTTCTTAGCGACAAACACTTTGCCCTTAGATCTGAGATAGAAGGTATACCCAATCATCTTGTTTGGGTATTCTATGAAGACACAATTTTCCGCTTTGGGTTCGAGCTTTTCCGACTGAAGCCTATCAACATAAGCATCATAGCCCCAAACCTTAAGAAACAACAACTTTGGTTTCTTGCCAAACCATAGTTCATACGGTGTCGTCTCCATGGACTTAGATGGTGTCCTATTTAAAGTGAATGTAATTGTCTTTAATGCATAACCCCCAAAACAGTGGTAGATTGGTAAGAGACATCATACACCATATCCAATAAGGTTCGAATACGACGTTCGGACACACCATCATGCTATGGTGTTCCAGGCGGCGTCAACTGTGAAACGATTCCACCTTGTATTTAGTGATTGCCAAACTCATAACTCAGATACTTTCCCTTTGATCAGATCGAAGGAACTTGATCTTCTTGTTACGATGATTCTCAACTTCACTCTGAAATTGCTTGAACTTTACAAAAATTTCATACTTATGCTTCATTAAGTAAATATACCCATATTTATTCAATTCATCGGTGAAGGTGAGAAAATAACGATATCCACCGCGCGTGTCAACACTCATCGGACCGCACACATCAACATGTATGATTTCCAACAAGTCACTTGCCCGTTCCATTGTTCCAAAGAACGGGGTTTTAGTCATCTTGCCAAAGAGGCATGGTTCACATGTGTCAAGTGATTCAAAATCAAGTGACTTCAAAAGTCCATTAGCATGGAGGTTCTTTCATGCGCTTTACACCAATATGACCTAAGCGGCAGTGCCACATGAAAGTGGTACTATCATTATCAACTCTACATCTTTTGGCATCAATGTTATGAACATGTGTATAACTACGACCGGGATTCAATAAACCATTCACATTGGGTGCATGACCATAGAAGGTATTATTCATGTAAACAGAATAACCATTATTCTCTGACTTAAATGAATAACCGTATTGCAATAAACATGATCTAATCATGTTCATGCTCAATGCAGACACCAATGCAAAAAACATTTATCTAGGTTCAACACTAATCCCGAAGGTAGAGGGAGCATGCGATGGTGATCACATCAACCTTGGAAACACTTCCAACACACATTGTCACCTCGCCCTTAGCTAGTCTTCGTTAATTCCGTAGCTTTTGTTTCGAGTTACCAATATTAGCAACTGAACCGGTATCTAATACCCAGGTGCTACTAGGAGTACTAGTAAGTTACACATCAATAACACACATATATCAAATATACTTTTGTTGAAGTTGACAGCCTTCTTATCTACCAAGTATTTGAGGCAGTTCTGCTACCAGTGACAGTTCCCCTAATAGAAGCACTTTGTCTCGGGTTTGGGTTCTTGGGTTTCTTCGCTGGAGCGGCAACTGGCTTGCCATTCAAGAAGTTTCCCTTATTTCCCTTGCCCTTCTTTGAAACCAGTGCTCTTGTTAACCATCAACACTTGATGCTCCTTCTTGATTTCTACCTTTACGGCCTTAAGCACGATGAACAGCTGCGGGATTAACTTCCCTTGCATGTTATAGTTCATCACGAAACTCTAGTAGCTTGGTGATAGCGACTGGAGAACTTTTGTCAATCACTCTCTTATCTGCAAGATTAACTCCCACTGGATTCAAGTGATTGAAGTACCCAGACATTCTGAGCACATGCTCACTAGCTGAGCTATTCTCCTCCATCTTGTAGGCAAAGGTCTTGTCAGAGGTCTCAACCTCTCAACACGGGCATGAGCCTGAAATACCAATTTCAGCTCTTGGAACATGTCATATGTTCCATGGCGTTCAAAATGCTTTTGGAGCCCCGACTCTAAGCCGTAAAGCATGGCGCACTAAACTATCAGGTAGTCATCAGAACGTGTCTACCAGATGTTCACAACATCCACAAACGACGCCAGAGGGGTTGGCGCACCGAGCGGTGCATCAAAGACAGAAGCCTTCTGTGTAGCAGCGAGGACAATCCTCAGACTACGGCCCTAGTCTGCACAATTGCTTACAATATCTTTCAGCTTAGTCTTTCTCCAGGAACGTATTAAAACAAAGAGCTAAAGCGCGAGCTATTAATCCACAACATAATTTGCAAAGACAATTTAGACTATGTTCATGATAATTAAGTTCATCTAATCAAATTATTTAATGAACTCCCACTCAGATAGACATCCCTCTAGTCATCTAAGTGATACATGATCCGAGTCAACTAGGTCGTGTCCGATCATCACGTGATACGGAATAGTCATCATCGGTGAACATCCTCATGTTGATCGTATCTTCTATATGACTCATGTTCGACCTTTCGGTCTTCCGTGTTCCGAGGCCATGTCTGTACATGCTAGGCTCATCAAGTCAACCTAAGTCTATTGCGTGTGTAAATCTGGCTTACACCTGTTGTATGTGAACGTTAGAACCTATCACACCCGATCATCACGTGGTGCTTCGGAACAGCGATCCTTCGCAACGGTGCACAGTTAGGGGGAAAACTTTATTGAAATTTTGTGAGGGGTCATCTTATTTATACTACCGTCATTCTAAGCAAATAAGATGTAAAAACATGATAAACATCACATGCAATCAAATAGTGACATGATATGGCCAACATCATTTTGCTCCTTTTGATATCCATCTTCGGAGCTCCATGATCATCATCGTCAACGGCATGACACCATGATCTCCATCATCATGTCTTCATGAAGTTGTCTCGCCAACTATTACTTCTACTACTATAGCTAACAGTTAGCAATAAAGTAAAGTAATTACATGGCATTTTCATTGACACGCATGTCATACAATAAATTAAGACAACTCCTATGGCTCCTGCCGGTTGTCATACTCATCGACATGCAAGTCGTGATTCCTATTACAAGAACATGATCAATCTCATACATCACATATATCATTCATCACATCCTTTTGGCCATATCACATCACATAGCATACCCGCAAAAACAAGTTAGACGTCCTCTAATTGTTGTTGCATGTTTTTACGTGGCTGCTATGGGTTTCTAGCAAGAACGTTTCTTACCTACGCAAAAACACAATCGTGATATGCCAATTGCTATTTACCCTTCATAAGGACCCTTTTCATCGAATCCGATCCGACTAAAGTGGGAGAGACAGACACCCGCCAGCCACCTTATGCATCAAGTGCATGTCAGTCGGTGGAACCAGTCTCACGTAAGCGTACGTGTAAGGTCGGTCCGGGTCGCTTCATCCCACAATGCCACCGGATCAAGATAAGACTAGTAACGGTAAGCAAATTGAACAAATCATCGCCCACAACTGCTTTGTGTTCTACTCGTGCATAGAATCTACGCATAGACCTAGCCCATGATGCCATTGTTGGGGAACGTAGCGATAATTCAAAAAAATTCCTATGTGTCACCAAGATCAATCTAGGAGATACTAGCAACGAGAAAGAGGGAGTGCATCTTCATACCCTTGCATATCGCTAAGTGGAAGCGTTACAAGAACCCGGTTGGTGGAGTCCTACACGCAGCGATTCAGATCACGGTCGATTCCGATGTAAGCGCCGAACAATGGCGCCTCCGCGTTCAACACACGTACATCCCGGGGACGTCTCCTCCTTCTTGATCCAGCAAGGGGAGAGGAGAAGTTGAGGGAGAACTCCGACAACACGATGGCGTGGTGGTGATGGAGCTCGTGGTTCTCCAGCAGGGCTTCGCCAAGCACTACGGAGGAGGAGGAGGTGTAGGTGTGACGCCCCCGATTCAATCATACACTAATCATACACGCAAATGTGTACGATCAAGATCAGGGACTCATGGGAAGATATCACGACACAACTCTACAAATAAAAATAAGTCATACAAGCATCATATTACAAGCCAGGGGCCTCGAGGGCTCGAATACAAGAGCTCGATCATAGACGAGTCAGCGGAAGCAACAATATCTGAGTACAGACATAAGTTAAACAAGTTTGCCTTAAGAAGGCTAGCACAAACTGGGATACAGATCGAAAGAGGCGTAGGCCTCCTGCCTGGGATCCTCCTAAACTACTCCTGGTCGTCGTCAGTGGGCTGCACGTAGTAGTAGGCACCTCCCGAGTAGTATTAGTCGTCGTCGACGGAGGCGTCGGGCTCCTGGACTCCAACGTCTGGTTGCAGAAATCGGATATAGGAAAGGGAAAAAGGGTGAGAAAAGCAACCGTGAGTACTCATCCAAAGTACTCGCAAGCAAGGAGCTACACTACATATGTATGCATTGGTATCAACTGGAATAAGGCTATCATATGTGGACTGAACTACAGAAAGCCGGAATAAGAGGGGGATAGCTAGTCCTTTCGAAGACTACGCTTCTGGTAACCTCCATCTTGCAGCATGTAGAAGAGAGTAGATTGAAGTCCTCCAAGTAGCATCGTGTAGCATAATCCTAACCGATGATCCTCCCCTCGTCGCCCTGTGAGAGAGCGATCACCGGTTGTATCTAGCACTTGGAAGGGTGTGTTTTATTAACTATCCGGTTCTAGTTGTCATAAGGTCAAGGTACAACTCCAAGTCGTCCTGTTACCGAAGACCACGGCTATTCGAATAGATTAACTTCCCTGCAGGGGTGCACCACATAACCCAACACGCTCGATCCCATTTGGCCAGACACACTTCTCCGGGTCATGCCCGGCCTCGGAAGATCAACACGTCGCAACCCCACCTAGACCAACAGAGAGGTCAGCACGTCGGTCTAAACCTAAGTGCCCAGGGGTCTGGGCCCATCGCCCTTAGCACACCTGCACGTTGCGTGGGCGGCCGGAAGCAGACCTAGCCTAACAGGCGTTCCAGTCCAATCCGGCGCGCGCCGCTTAGTTGCTGACGTCACGAAGGCTTCGGCTGATACCACGACGTCGAGTGCCCATAACTGTCCCCGCGTAGATGGTTAGTGCGTATAGGCCAGTAGCCAGACTTAGATCAAAATACCTAGATCTCGTTAAACGTGTTATTTGGAAATAACCGCGAACGCCGACCAGGGCCAGGCCCACCTCTCTCCTAGGTGGTCTCAACCTGCCCTGTCGCTCCACCACAAAGTAACAGTCGGGGGCCGTCGGGAACCCAGGCCCACCTCTACCGGGATGGAGCCACCTGCCCCTTCAGCCCCCAACTCCGAACAGTACCACAGATAATGTAACAGTGTAAAGTATATAGTATATGCCCGTGATCACCTCCCGAAGTGATCACAGTCCAGTAGTATGTCATGGCAGACGGACAAGAGTGTAGGGCCACTGATGGAACACTAGCATCCTATACTAAGCATTAGGATAGCAGGTAAAGGTAACAATAGTAGTAGCAAGGATAGGCTATGCATCAGAATAGGATTAACGGAAAGGAGTAACATGCTACACTACTCTAATGCAAGCAGTATAGAGAAGACTAGGCGATATCTGGTGATCAAAAGGGGGGGGGGGCTTGCCTGGTTGCTCTGGCAAGAAGGGTCGTCAACACCGTAGTCGACAACAGGGGTACCGACAGCGCTCTTGGGGTCTACCGGCAGCGCTCTCGGGGTCTACCGGAAAGAAGTAACGGAGGGGAACACAATAAATAACAGTGCAATCAAAGCATCACAAGGCATAACAGGACAATACGTGGTGCTAGGGGTGCCCTAACGCGGTATGAGGTGGTACCGACGAAGGGGGGAAACATCCGGGAAAATATCCCCGGGGTTTCGCGTTTTCGGACAGATGATTTGGAGGGGGAAATTTGCGTGTTCGCTATGCTAGGGATGCATGGTGGACGAACGGACCGCGTATTCAGATTCGTCTCGTCGTTCTGAGCAACTTTCATGTACAAAGTTTTTTCATCCGAGCTACGGTTTATTTTATATTAATTTCAAAAGATTTAAAATGATTTTCTAATTTCTGGATTTAATTTAATTCGAAATTAAATTTGTATTTAGATGCTATGGGTACACAGGAAGTGTACCCAGAGTGTGTCTAAGGGGCTGACAGGTGGGGCCCTGGTCAAATGTCCAGTCAGCGTTTGACTGGACCGTTGACTGGTCAAAAGGGCCCATGGGACCCGCATGTCATTGATACATGTTTTACTAAACAACATTTGATTAACTAGTCTGGTTGATTAGGTTATTAAGCAGGTTATTTAAGTTAACTAATTAACTTACTAATTAATTAATTAATTAATTAACAATTATTATTTAATTAATCCTTTTTTTGTTTTATTTTTGGGCGTGGGCCCCATCTGTCATAGCCACAGCGGGCCTATCGGGCGACGGGTTACGCGCGCGGGCGACGAGCGCTGGGGGGCTGCGGGGCGCCCGAACTGGACGCGGTCGCGGCGAGGCGCCGGCGGCCACCGCCGCGAGTGGTCGCAGCCGCCAGGGAAGGGGAGCAGCGGCTGAAGGCGGGGAGAGGCCACTGCAGGCCGACGCGGCAGCGGGGGTGCGGTGGCTGGAGCAGCGCCGGAGCGAGAGGGGGGCTGCGGGCGCGTGGTCCGGCAAAGCCACCGCAGCGCCGGAGAGACGGGGCCACGCGCGCGGCAAGCGGCGAGCAAAAACCGGAGCACGGAGTCAGGTGAGGCCTAGGCGAGGGGCGCGACGGAAGGGATGGCCCTGGGTCGCGGTCCGGCGCAGGGGAGACGGGTGCGGAGCACGTCTGCAGCTGTGAGGTGGGGCGCGGGCACGCGCACGAAGGGCAGAGAGTGCGGCCTGCTGGCGCGTTCGACGCGAGCGTAGCGCGAGCAACGCGCGGGGCTTGGCCCGTGCACTGGCGCGGTCGGGCACGGCGTATGGCGTCTGACAGGGGGAGAGGGGAGTACGAGGAAAGGGGAGGTGCTCACGGCGGGGGCCGTAGGGGAATGGCAGCGGGCTCGACGGAGGCCTTCGGGGAGGAGGTCGATGATGCGAGCGGTCTGGCGAGGAGGAGGTTGACGGGGAGGGCGCAGGTCCGGCGAGGGGTGGAGGCAGAAGAGCTCCGGTGGGGTTGCCCCGGCGAACGATGACGGCGGGGTGGTTCTCCTTGCGACGGCGGTTGGCGATGGTGACGGCGAAGGGTCGCGGCAACGGGGGTCGGGGAGCCGTTTCCCTCGATCCAGATCGGGGGGCAGAGGAGGAGTGGGACGAGGGAGAGGGAGTAGGGACGAGTGGGAGTAGTGGGGGGGTTAGCGGCGCTAGGGTTCCAGGGGCGTGGGGTTAAGTGAGTGAGGGGGGCGGCTGGGCCGGCCTGGTGGGCTGAGCCGACTGGGCCGTGGCCCAGTTGGGGGGGGGGGTTCCTTTTTATTTGTTTTGTTTTATTTCCACTTTTTTTTCAGTTATATTTTAGTTACACTTTATTTTCAGTTTAGTAAAATATGACAATAGCTCTGAAAATAGTGTTTCAAAATAACTCACTAACCTAAAAGTTTATACCTCAAAATAAAATAGTTCATCATTTTATAAAATACCAAAGGCGCATATTCAATCGTTTCAACTACCGTTTTAATCATTTTAGAGTATTAAAACATTTTATAAAAGTGGGTCTTCTTCGCCACAATTAACTTTGTATTACTTGGCACAACTCGGACATTTTAGTTTTAAGTTTGAAAACTTTTGTTGTTTGCCTCTATTTTGAATTTGAATTTGAATCGGTTCGAACTAACGCGAGATTAGCAACAGTAATCGAGGTGACGTGGCATCATTAGCAAAGGTTACTATAGCTTGATTATCCGGGCGTCACAGTAGGAGAGGGGGAGGGGCTGTGCCAGGGGAAGGGTGTGGCTGCCCTCTCTCTCCCTCACTATATATAGGGGGAAGGGGGGTGGAGGAGGCACCCTAGGGTTCCCTAGGGGAGGGGCGGCGGCCACAGGGGAAACCCTAGATGGGTTTGGGCGCCCCCACCCCTTGGAAACTTGCCCCCCAAG
Organism: Triticum urartu; assembly: GCF_056163025.1. Lineage (NCBI taxonomy): Eukaryota > Viridiplantae > Streptophyta > Magnoliopsida > Poales > Poaceae > Triticum > Triticum urartu. Next base: position 501,553,630 of record NC_141879.1, on the reverse strand, counting down.
CCGGGAGGGGTGGCTGCCCTAGGGGAGGCGCCCCCACCTCTCCAAGTTAAGTGAGATTGGGTGGGAGGGGCGCTCAGCCCCTCAGTGGGCTGATGTGCCCCCTCCTTGGCCCATAAGGCCCCCCAACGCTTGCCGGGGCCTCCGAAACCCCTTTCGGACACGCTGATCGTCACCCAGTACCCTCGGAATAATTCCGGACTCCAATACCCTTCATCCAATATATCAATCTTCACCTCCGGACCATTCCGGAACTCCTCGTCACGTCCGGGATCTTATCTGGGACTCCGAACAACCCTCGGTAACCACATACTATTTCCCATAACAACTCTAGCGTCACCGAACTTTAAGTGTGTAGACCCTACGGGTTCGGGAACCATGCAGACATGACCGAGACATCTCTCCGGCCAATAACCAATAGAGGGATCTGGATACCCATATTGGCTCCCACATGTTCCACGATGATCTCATCGGATGAACCACGAAGTCGGGGATTCAATCAATCCCGTATACAATTCCCTTTGTCTATCGATATGTTACTTGCCCGAGATTCGATCGTCGGTATCCTCATACCTCGTTCAATCTCGTTACCGGCAAGTCTCTTTACTCGTTTCGTAACACATGATCCCGTGACCAACTCCTTAGTCACATTGAGCTCATTATGATGATGCATTACCTAGTGGGCCCAGACATACCTCTCCGTCATACGGAGTGACAAATCTCAGTCTCGATTCGTGCCAACCCAACAGACACTTTCGGAGATACCTATAGTGCACCTTTATAGCCACTCAGTTACGTTGTGACGTTTGGTACACCCAAAGCATTCCTACGGTATCCGGGAGTTGCACAATCTCATGGTCTTAGGAAATGATACTTGACATTAGAAAAACTTTAGCAAACGAACTTCACGATCTTGTGCTACGCTTAAGATTGGGTCTTGTCCATCACATCATTCTCCTAATGATGTGATCCCATTATCAATGACATCCAATGTCCATGGTCAGGAAACCATAACCATCTATTGATCAACGAGCTAGTCAACTAGAGGCTTACTAGGGATATATTACGATCTATGTATTCACACATGTATTACGGTTTTCGGTTAATACAGTTATAGCATGAACAATAGACAATTATCATGAACAAAGAAATATAATAATAACCATTTTATTATTGCCTCTAGGGCATATTTCCAACATCTTCCTTTTTATATGACATAGAATAAATATAAGGGTCGGGTGGGTTGTTTGGAAAAGAAAGAAAGACTCTGGCGACACGGGAGGCGACTAGGGTTACGCCCGCGCTGCCACTCCTAGCCCCCTTATCTTCCTCGCCGCCACCAGAGGAGGTTGCCAGGCAAGCCCGTGCGGTCGCCGACGAAGGTGGCGGCGGGGATTTCGTCGCTCCGGGCTCGGCGGAGGGCTTTGGGATCTAGGGCGGCGACCCTGCTTGGAGAGGCGACGCCATCTTTGTGGCTGATGGTGCTCATGGGAGAGGGTCGGCGTCCTCAACGACGATGACAGGCGCAGTTCGTGGCTAGCGGTCTGCTCAGGCGGTTCTCCTAGCGTCAAGTATGAAGTTTCCCGTCTGGTCACTTCCTGTCAGATCTCATGCCGGTAATCTTGAATCACCGGGCTAATGGTGGCTGGGCACGCTGGTGTGAGTTGCGTTCGGGAGCAATCCTTTGGTGGCTTGGCCATCCACGTCGGTGAAACAGCCCGCAGACACTGCTTCCCTCCTTGGAGGCACAGACGAGATCCCTTCTCCCCACCCCTCTTCCTTGACCCAAGGTTAATTCCTGTTATTCCTTGCGGATGCGGCGGCGGCGGTGCTCGGTGTCATTACCTCCATGGGGGCGCCATTTGGCTAGGAGAGGCTGGTGTGTGGTGCCATGTGGTTAATTCCGTCTCCTGACCTCCCTCCGAGACGGAAGTCCAAAATCCACGTGATTGCGCGACGGCGATGCCTTGCGCGTCGTACCCTTCATGAAGGAGCCGTCTGGGGAGGCTTGGGTGTTCGGGAGAGGGTTGTTCTGGCGGTGGGATCCGAGTGGCAAGGGGAGGTGGCGGTGGTGCGGAGGTTCGTAGGTGGAGCGGCGTGTCATCTACCGCGTGAAGACGATGAGTATTGGCGGCATGATGCAGCTGGATCTCGACGATAGAGGTGTCTAGATGGACGACGCAGGGCGGTGGCGCTGTTTGGCGTCGTGGCGGCGTCGATGGCGGGCGGGGCAAAGTCGATGCGTCAATACCTTCTGTGAAGATGGATCGGTGAAAGATGGTGGTGATGACCCATGAGAGTGCGTCAGACCGGTTTATGCCCCACACCTGTATGTGGCTTGGTTCGGGCCTCCAGTTTTAGCTGTTAGGCTTAGGTGAGTGGTCTGGGTATTCGGCTCAGACTGATTGCATCCCTTCATCAATTGGACACGAGTAGCGAGAGATGTTGCGAAGATGACAGATTTAGACGCATTGATGTATTATTTTGTAAGGTCTTTGTGAATAATTATTAAAATAGCTGCATGTATCTCCCAGACGTAGAGGTGAAGTCATCCTCCTTTAAAAATAATAATAATAATAATAAACTATGAGAAGAGAGCGAATCCGCGTATGCTTTGCTTTGGTGATACTTAGCCGACCGAGGAGGCAAGCACACTGGATTAGATTCCGGAAACGGGTTAAAGAAGGCACTAATATGCCCCAAGCAAAGCAAAAGCTGAGAGGTTCAAAGCCAAAGTGAAAGAAAAAGCCCAACCACAAGCGAGCTAACAACCATCACTCTTTAGCCTTTTCTCCATTGTTGAGGCAAAGAAAGAAGCTAGTAGTTCTCAGTATCATTGCCATCGCACATTTGCACTGCGTCACTCAACTCCAGTGACATGGAGATGCGTCTCCACCTCCATGTGCTGGCGATCCTCATGATCATCTCGGCGCGGCCTCCCTCCGTCGCTGGCGGGCTCTGCCGCGACAGCTGCGGCGACGTCCCGGTGCGCTACCCGCTGGGCATCGACGACGGCTGCGGCAGCCCGTACTACCGCAGCATGCTGACCTGCGCCGACAACACCACGCTCCGCCTCCGCACCCCATCCGGCACGTACCCGGTGTCCGGCGCCGACTACGCGGACCCGCACCTGGTGGTGACGGACCCGTCCATGTGGACCTGCGCGCGGCCCTTCACCGCCGTCCACGCCGCGCCCTTCAGCCTGGACACCAGCACCCGCTTCTCGCTGTCCCCGAGGAACGACCACCTCTTCTTCAACTGCGACGAGGAGCGGGTCATCGTGGCGCCGCGGCCGGCCATCTGCGACCGGTACCCGGACCGGTGCGACTCGGCGTGCGACAGCGCCGGGTACCTGTGCCGGAACCTGCCGGGCTGCCGCGGCGCGCTGGAGGAAGGCAACATGAGCTGCTGCGCGTACCGGCCCCGCGCGGCGGAGTCGCTGAGGGCCATGCTGCGGCACTGCGAGGCCTACACCACCGTGTACTGGCGCGCGGTGGGCGACAAGTTCCCGCCCTACGACCAGGTGCCGGACTACGGCGTCCGGGTGGACTTCGAGATCCCCGTCACCACGCGGTGCCTGCAGTGCCAGGACCGGCGCCGCGGCGCCAACGGCACCTGCGGCTTCGACCCCGCCACCAGGGACTTCGTCTGCATCTGCGACGGCGGCCGGAACTCCACCACGGACTGTGCAGGTGCGCCCTCTCTGCTCTGGCTCTCTTTGGTAACGGCATTTGGAGACGTTCAATTTAAAAGCATAGGTTTCTGTAATTCTCAACGCCAGGATCTGCGTAAAACCAAAATTATGCGTGCCAAACCCCGACTTTTAATGGGGCATACCGGCCTGACCAATTGATCATGTTTTCATACACAGATGGCCGCGTCACAGGGCATGGAGCATCAGCCGGAGTTGTAGCTGGTGCGAACTGAGAACCACTACCAAAAACCTCACTCGCACTTTCGATTATTTGAAGAAGCAATTTCGTTAATTCTGGCCATTTTTGCTATGCAGCAACCGTCGTGTTCTCAATTTCGGCAGCGATCGGCATCGGGGGGCTCGTGATGTACATACGCAAGATGAGATCGAGCAAAGTGGTCACCTGCGGCGTCCAGAGTAACGAAAACAGATTCTTCTGAGCCGACCTCAAAGAATTCCCATGAACAGTCTTCCGCATGTGCAAAGAAGAGAGGAGGGTATGGACCCACGTCCGATGGAGAGGGTTCCGGTGTATACAACACGAAGGCTTGAGATATTTTTCTTCTAGTTTTGGGCGATATGTATGATGCATATGATGGGCATGCACACCGTACTACATTCAAACATAACGAGGGCGGCATACTCAGATGAACAAAAGATAGCTATGTGTGAGTGCATTGCCGACGAATTTACATTCTGTGATACCTTGTAACCAGCGAGGCATCTGTGGTGACTTTGCTAATTAATTTTCTAGCACGACAACTTCAGTCTCTAGTCGGGAGTCATGCTTGCAAGTGAATTAGTCTTTGTTGGGATGTGTCAAAGGAGAGTCTCTGCCAAGAATAGAAAACATGGTTCTCAACCACCCATACGCTCTAGAATCAGTGTCAAAAGTATGCAACGGATGTGATATGCAAGATTTCTAATTAAAGAAATGCTTCTCACTCATTGCATGGTGTGACACAAGGAGAATGTCAGTAACACGATAAAGATGTGAAACTTAAAGTAGGCATCCAAGTAACGAATGGGAGGGGATAACAAGTGAACTAGTAGATTCATTATTACAACCAACCATTGTACAAATGCTTAGGTGTTGGTTATCTATAGTGTTAAAGGTCGAGTTGTCCATGACAGTGGACAAAAATATTCAAGTAGATTATACACTCTGTGGAGATGCGTGATTTTACCCGTAGGGCATGGTTCCTTCGTGTGTTGAGACATGCCTACCCACAAACCACACTCCTTGTAGTGAGGTAGCGGGAGAAAGGTCACAAGAGATTTCACATTGCCTACCAGATACAATCACACATCCATGGAATGGATAACTTGCCAGCAGGTGTATTCTCTAACCGCACATGCACTAAAGATCGTCACAGGAAACTCTACATTGGATTGTACAAAACCTACTCGTACTAAAAGGCAGAACATGACATTGACATCCACTACTTCCGGTGGCTCCTCCTTGACCCTCTTTTGGAAAACTGCTTCAGGGCTTATCTGTTACTCATCCAGGCCTTACGACATGACATGTGGTCGTATTCCAAAACTAGGGTACAAAAGATGCGGTCATTAATTGACCAAGCGGGCAGTACTTTCTTCTAATCAATATCATCATCATCATCATCATCAATAGCAACAGCTCTATGCCACATCGGTACAAGTTTACCCTCCTCTATTTGCTAATGGTGCAATGCATTGCCACTCAATGTCAATAACTCAACACCACATTCCATCATCCATCTTTTCAAGTGGAAATATCTCATTAAGTCAAGTTTATACACAACCGGTTTCGACAACAAGATGAAGCATACTACTCTACCATGATGATACTAACACAATAGACCATCTAACTTAGCTTAGGGTGACGAGGAATATGTTATATGAAAACAAGTAGGGGCATGAATGAAAACATTATATGGCACATGTGACATCTAATCCCTATAAAAACATTTAACAACAAGACAACATGCACATTTGAGGCATAGGAAGGAATGAGATGCATAGGATAAGATATGGTCAAGGTGTTCACGTGCTTTGCCCCTTCATGCATGATCATTCCCTCTCTAGCCTCACCTCCTCTTTCCTTGTCCAGAAGCACATACTCTACATGCCGAGGAAGGTACAAAAATAATTGTAAATTACACATAATAACCAAATGAAAAGCATAATTGCATTTTTTAAATGGTTAGGGTTCAAAAGAAGATCACGCAAGTACAAATAATCATCCAAAACTAGAATTGTATGCGAAAAGATATGCCATGGAGTTTGAAGGGGTTCTTTGATATTTCGTACACATAAATAAAGCTATTAATAATTGATAAATTGTATGAGTATTTGGACTACTACTAATAATTAGCAGTTGCACACATAAATACATAACTTTGCATTGACCCCCAACGAAACAAGTAAGATTGTCATTCTTACTAGCCTTGCTAGTTACAAGGATTAATGCAACTTTTATTTGGAAATATTCATTGCAACGAAGTAAATAAAATTTTGATTGTAGATGAAATTAAAAAGTATGTTGATCGAGTTTGAAAGCAATAGGGATTAATGGACTGGGGTCCATAGTTTAACTAGCGGCATCGCTCCAATAAAAGATAACATAACATGGTGAACAAACTACACTTGTGTATCGATTAAATTGCAATTTTATGAGTATGATTATACATGTCATAATTGCATATAGGTATCGCATCCGAACATGCATAGACCGTTACTCCAACAACATATATAGCTAATACTCTACCCTAAGACCATTATGCATCCCAAGACCGCTATCCAACATGCATCTCAAAGTATTAGTTAAAACAAAGTATTGCATTAAGTATGATGATATGATGTAGATAGTGTATTGTCTTCACCCTCTATTTAAAGGACAACTATGCAATTATATTTTTATTCTTAGTGGCAACAACACAATGCACACCCTTTTCAATTTTTGTAACTGCGGCTGAATACTTGCAAAATTGAACCAACTAACATACACAAGCCCCTCTTAAAGATCATTCGTCTAAACATGTCTAGTGTAAGAATAATATATTAGAGACCACATATGTCTGAATTATGCAACAAAGAACTCATACGGATCTATAAATAGAGCATATATAGGTCTGATCATAAACTGAAAATTATCACACCGCAACAAACCCACCATAAGATTACATCAGATGGATCACAATCATGTAAGGCACCTCATGCAATAATCATATTGAAGAACAAGGGAGAGATTGCCATCGAGCCAAATAAAACTACTCACAGATGATCATGTTGGCAGTAAGGTTGGTGACCAGTTAATTTCCACCTCTGTCAAGGTACCGAAAAATACCTCAAGATTGAATCATGGCAGAACAGAGAGTGATACGTCCATTCTGCATCATGATTTCCTACTATTGTTTATATTGTTTTTGGTCATTATTCCACCTTCTGATGCAATTCTAATGCCTTTTCTCTCCTAATTTGCAAGATTTACATGGAGAGGGAGATTACCAGCAGCTAGAATTATGGAACTAAAAAAGCTACAACTGAGATACTTATTCTAAAGGACTCTGAATGACTTGAAACTTCATGGAGATCTTTTATTGAATATAAAAAATACTGGAGCAAAGAAATTCCAGAGGGGGGCCACCAGCTGCTCCCAAGGAAATAGGGCGCGACCACCCCCTAGGCGCGCCCTGATGCCTTGTGGGTCCCACAGCTGGCCTCCGGTTCCCATCTTCTGCTCTATGAGGGGTTTTGACCTAGAAAGAAAATAAGAGGAAGACTTTCGGGGTGAAGCGCCACCGTCTCAAGGAGAAACCTGGGCAGGAGCACTTTTGCTCTCCGGTAGAGCGATTCCGTCGGGGATACTTCCCTCCAGCACCAGCGATCCTCTCATCGTGGGAGGACTAATCTTCATCAATATCTTCACCAGCACCATCTCATCTCAACCCCTAGTTCATCTCTTGTATTCAATCTTTGTCCCAAAACCTTAGGTTGGTACTTGTGGATTGCAAGTAGTGTTGATTACATCTTGTAGTTGATGCTAGTTGGTTTATTTGGTGGAGAATTAAATGTTCAGATCCTCAAGCATATTCAATACACCTCTGATCTTGAGCATGAATATGATTTGTGAATAGTTACTTTTGTTCTTGAGGACATGGGAGAAGTCTTGTCATAAGTAATCATGTGATGTTGGTATTCATTTGATATTTTGATGATATGTATGTTGTTGCTTCCTTTGGTGGTGTCATGTGAACGTCGACTACATGACACTTCACCATACTTGGGCCTAAAGGAAGGCATTGTGATGGGTTGCTAGAGTGACAGAAGCTTAAACCCTAGTTTATGCGTTATTCCGTAAGGGGCTGATTTGGATCCATATGTTTCATGATATGATTAGATTTATCTTAATTCTTCTTTCGTAGTTGTGGATGCTTGCAAGAGGGGGTAATCATAAGTGGTTTAATTGTTCAAGTAAGAACAACACCCAATCACCGGCCCACCCACGTGTCAAATTATCAAAGTAACAAACGTGAATCAATTAAACATGATAAAAGTGACTGGACGATAATTCCCATGTGTCCTCGAGAACACTTTGTTTTATATAAGAGAAATTTCACGATTGTTCTTTTCTATAAAAAGGATTGGGCCACCTTCCTGCACCTTTGTTACTATTTCTACCTGTTACTTGTTACGAATTATCTTGCTACACAACTATCTATCATTGTTACTTTCAACACTTGCACAGAACACCTTGTTGAAAACCGCTTGTCATTTCCTTATACTCCTCGTTGGGTTCGACACTCTTACTTATCGAAAGGACTACGATTGATCCCCTATACTTGTGGCTAATCAAAACTCATTTCTGGCGCCGTTGTCGGGGACTGAAGTGCCTTTGGTAAGGAAACATTTATATTATGTGCTGAAATTTTCTGTCACTTGTTACTATGGAAAATAATCCTTTGAGGGGTTTGTTCGGGGTATCTTCACCTCGAACGGAAGCAATAAGAGTTTCCCCTCAACCTACTGAACCTACTAAAAATATTTATAGTGAGATTCTTTCAGGTATGTTAGAGAAACTACTAGCTAATCCTTATGCTGGAGATGGAACGATACATCCTGATATGTACTTAACCTATGTGGATGAAATTTGTGGATTGTTTAAGCTTGCAGGTTTATCCGAGGATGAAGTTAAGAAGAAGGTTTTTCCTTTATCTTTGGAGGGAAATGCATTGACATGGTATAGTCTAATGGATGGTATTGGAACGTGGGATTAGAACCGATTGAAATTGGAATTTCATCAGAAGTTTTATCCTATCCATCCGGTTCATCTTGATCGGAATTATATATATAATTTTTGGCCTCGTGAAGGAGAAAGTATCACTCAAGTTTGGGGGAGGCTTAACTACATGATGCACACATGCCCCAATCATGAGCTCTAAGAGAAATTATATTCAAAACTTTTATGCTTGGTTCTCATAATGATCGGTCCATGCTCGATTCTTCTTCTACCGGTTCCTTTATGAAGAAAACTATTGAATTCAAATGGGGTCTTCTGGAAAGTATTAAACGCAACTTTGAAGATTGGGAACTCGACAAAGGTAAAGAGTCAGGTATAAAACTTGAGTTTGATTGTGTTAAATCTTCCATGAAAACTGATGCTTTTCATAAGTTTAGCACTAAACATGGACTTAACTCTGAGATAGTAGCTTCCTTTTGCGAATCTTTTGCTCGACATCACCAACGATATCCTAAGTTCCAGAAAACCTGATCACCAACAACACTTGAGCTAGTCTTAGAGGCAAGACTGGGAACCTTTATTTTATCGGTTTATCATTTCACACGTGCATATGAGTTTTCCACTGAATCGCATATTCCATTAGCATAGTAGTTATAACATGAAATATAAACACTTAACTATGAATATGGAAATATAATAATACAATATTATTGCCTCTAGGGCATATTTCCAACAGTCTCCTACTTGCACTAGAGTTAATAAACTAATCAACACAACATGATTAACTTTTACACCAATGGCAATGCAGTGTCAGTCGTGCTTTGCTTGTGGTATAGACTTCGTCCTATCGAATATGAAAATCTTCAGATCTGTGTGTATCATTTGCATTTGAATGCATCTATCATGCTTTCACATAAATTCATATTTAGTGTGAAACTGGCTTTGTATGTATTGAATCACTAGCAAGACCTATGGTTCCATAAACTGAGATATGGGACCACTATTAAGAATAGTGTTCCATTTACAGAATCATCTAGAAATCATACCAAGCTCATAAATGAACTTTTGATTCATCACCCTCTATTGTTACTTCTAAAGTGACAATATACTCAACCTTCTGTTGTAGAATTCACCATAGTAATTTTTTGTACAAACTCCGACATACCGTGCCACCATAAATTGAAATCAAAAATCGCTTGGAGCATAAATGAAGTTTTTATTGAAGTACTACTTACAACGAGCATGTAGATTGATGTAACTCCTTACAACAATCTCTTCATCTTCTTCGTATGCAAGACACATGGCATTAGTATTTAACAACATTTTACTATTATCCTATGATCAACAATTTGATCATTCTGGTAACTTTACTCACAACTTACTTGGAGTACTGGATATATCTGGTTGTTTACAACTTTACATACCATGGAACATTAATAAAAGTGTGATTGAAACTATGTATTTCTCTTGTCAGTATTTCAGAGTACTGACTCTTGCTTAAAAATCTTTCTGCGTGCTTTGTCAAGAAACTCTTCTTGGCGTTTTTCTTACTAAATTGTTTTATTATTCTGTCAATATGTATTTTGGATAAGTCCAATTAGACACTACCATATCCATGGATCATTATGCCTAATACTAGGACTATATATTTCCTAATTACTTTACTAAAAAACTAGTTTCAATAAAGTGTTGATTTGTGTCAAGAAATTTCCAATCGACAATATGCATGCACATAGTGTTTAGAAATATCATCATGCTCTCACTTACTTTCTTGTAAATACAAGCATCTTCACTTTCCTCAATGAAATCAAATTATTTGACCATTTCATCAGGACGATTCCAACTCCACTATGCTTGCTTTAGATTTGCATACTTACTAGCATCCTCTGGATAGACAAAATTACCTTTGACCGTATCAAATATAAAACCTTGGTTCTATTTCCATCTCATGGGAATCAGTTTAACATCCATCTGTTATATCTCATCAACTCCTTGATCTTGTCATAAAATATTTGCAACATGTCAAGCATTATAGAATATTTTTATCTTTGTTATGTGATATTCTTGGAACAGAAAATTGTTTTCAGAAACAAACAAAGGTTAAAAGATATATGATATCTAAAGAAGTGTTTTGTTTGCAAGTTCTAGTGAAGCATTCAACTATGTTTGAGACAAAATGTGTAAGGTCCGGAAGAACACCAATCATGAGTTGATGGTGAGAACTTAAAGAGAAAGAACAAAAGGAAAGGATGTAATGAGACTTACATGCCTAGGGAAGTTCAGTGCTCACGCCACTCTTAAAAGATTAGATGATTCTTTTGTTGAGTGGGAGAAATACTGAAAGTAAAACTATAAGAATTTTAGAGGCAAAAAGAAAAGAAGACTGGAGTGTCCAGCTCAAGTATAAATGTCATACAAGTTATAAGATGTAGAGAAAGTCGGTCAAGTAAAGTGTAATTCTTGAGAATTGTGATGAAATTTTTAAACACTAAATTCTTCAAGAATTGTGGTTGAAAGTTGATCACAAGGATACCGACTCGATTGCATGTTGTTGCGAACCGATGCAAGAATTACTAGGTCCTAATGACCAACAAATTAACAAGGTTAAAATATGTGCTGAAAATTTTGTAAAAGTTATGATACTTTTTCATCAACATATTACCTCTGAATTTATTGTCATAATTCATTTTAGAGTTTTGTACACTCTAGCCCATTGCATAGAAGTTGCAAAGAGGTTGTTCATAAGAGAACAATAGTTGTTCAATGTAATGGACAAAAAGGGCCATACTCCTATTATAAATAGGATGTATGTTATGAATATTGATGATAGAATTGAACATCCATAACACTGACACTAAATGTCGCAAGACTAATAGAATACCACATATGTGAGGCACTGCATTTTTTCACATTAGAGTAACCTGCATGGAGAAATTCCATAGTGATGGATTTTGGAGTCATATGATTACGAATCACCTGACAGTTACAACTTTCATCCAAATAGTGAGGTAAACTAAAATACCATTCACAGGCCATAAAGAATGAGCAACAAAATAATGGGAAATATGCATATTGATGTATGTAGTCCAATAAGTGTCATTACAAGTAGTGGATTTATCTATCTTCAAGGATGACTCAAGTAGATATTTATATTTACTAATTGAGACATAAATATGGATCTTTTGAAATGTTTCAAAAGATTTGTAGAATGAAGTAGAAATTATTATAACAAGAAAACTATGTTTCTACAATTGAATTGCAGAAAAGAATATTTGAGTTACAAATTTAGCGAATGTCCGATGAGTTGTAATAAATATTTTATAGCTTGCACCTCCTAGAAACAGTACTAAGAGTAGAGTGTTTTGAGTAGATTAATCAAGCTATGTATGACATGGTGTGATCAAAGATGACATTAGTTACTTCATCAATATACTTTTTAATGTGATGCATTAGAGATTGTGGCTTTTACACTAAAAGAGCACCATCTCATTTATTTAAAATAAGTACTACTTTGTAGATTATCCCAAATGGTTGGGTATTCCTCTATCACTATGCCAAGGCAAAGTGTTTTGCTATAGAGTGCATTTTTTTGAAGAAAATGTTTTCCGCGAAAGAGTGAGTCGGAGGATAGTGCAACTCGACAAGATTGTAGAATCTTTATGATCAGATCAAGGAAAAGAAACACTAGAAGTGATTCTAGAATTTCCTACCATGACTGGTACAAAAGACTTTACATGAAATATAGAGACTTCAGTCGAACTTGCAGCTAAACAATATAGGTTGGGAAAATTCATGCAAATCTTCATGGTATGCAGATGAAATATTGTTGAAGCAAACAATGGACCTATAATACATAGAGAGACGTTGCTGGGCCCTGACTCCGGAATTGGCTATACGCCAAAATAATCGAAGATAGTATCCATACACATAATTCAAGTTTAGAACTTGATGGACCCTCTGAAAGACTTAAAGTCTAAAGTGTGGTGATGGATCTATAGATTGAAACAAAATATAATGTTTTATAATGCTTGATTTGTTGCAAATAGTTTAGGAAAAGATCAAGGAGTTAATTATGAAGAGATTGCCTCATCATAATAATACTTAAAGTCGGTTCAGATTAAACTAGCAATTACTAAATATTTCAGTTATCTCTACTCCTAATGGAGCAGTTCGTAGGCTGGCATCCATGGGTTTTTCTCATCCCCCTTTTAGTATGGTTTCTTTAGTCTGTTTTTTCGTCCCCTTCACGTCACCCTCTCACACAATAAAAAAATTTGAACGAATCAGAACTTTCCATGCTGGTGCAAGTTATTTAGTAATGTCTTTATGTGAAAGAATCAATCATGATCAATCTCTAAAGATCAAATCTAAATTAATCAACATTAACTTAAATCGCTCAATCACATTAATTAGGAAACAAATAACCAATTTTCGTGTCACCTCCCACAAGGCCACAACACCCCTCGCGCTAAAAAACAAATGTCACCGGTGGTTTAGCATCTCCCCACGTCATGCGAACCCTAGCAGTCGTGACCACTCCTCCCCTTTCGGCAGTTGCACATCATCCCCTTCGCCTCCCTCCCGCTGACGGCCTCCCTCCTCTCCGCGAGGCAGATCGATCAACATCCATGGCTGAGGTCGTGGATGCGCCCCATGGCGTAGCGCATGGGATCTCCACTTCCCCTCCCCCATCTTCCTCCCTCAGCCGCTGGCACCAAAGACCGCGAGCATGGTTGCTCCTTGCTCATGCTCCTCCTTCCCCGAGCCGGTTGGACAGAGGGACTTCCAGGGTGTGATAGCCCACGAGCAGTTGTTGTAGCGCCAGCGTGCTGCCACCGAGTACGACTCCGCCAGAAAGGATTCAGGTAGGCTCCTTACTGCCCTTGCCCTCCTCCCCTTTCTCGATTTGGGCAAGTTCAGCGTAACGAATCGTGGGATTTCCACGAAACCACAACCATGCCCTCGCACACCGGTAGTTTTTTGCCCACTGTGTTTATTCCTGGCTCTCATTGTCGCGCCGCCAGCACGATGTCGTGTCTTGCCGCCTGATTCATTCGATGGTGGAGGCGGGTTCAATTCTTTTTCGTCTGTCGTTTTCTTCCCTTCCCATGTTCCTCTGCATTTCTTTTCTTTTCGGAAAGAAGTGAACGTTTTAGGTATGGGATGCCGAATTCCTTTCGGCATCTTCCTTGCCACGGATGGCGAGGGTTAGCGTCTCAAGGAAGCGACGGTTCTGGTTCTAGGGAGGGAGAAACATGCCAAATCTTTCTGATGCCCATGCATGTGGCTTTGCTGATTTTGATTAGCCTCCATATTGCTGTTGGGATGCGGATGCTTAATGGATCTATGCTTCTCTCGCTTCATGTGCATCAGTCTCGTCCTCCTGTATGTATGACGTTGACTCGTTGTCCGAGTCTAACAAAGAGTTGTTTCTATGTATGTGCAATCTGCAGCTTACTTTGGGGGAGGAGTATGTACCGCCCATGGATTGATCATTCACTGGCAGGGCCGGGACCAGGCCGGTGGTCATGTCTTTCAGGTTGGCAGCAAGGGAGGAGCAGTAAGGCGAGCTCACATTACCCCAGCAGGAGGCCTCCCGTGTCCCGAGTCCCGACGCCACGGGTAGTTGGAGTTGTTGTTGCCCTTGGTTTGTGCATGATTTATGTTTTGCCTGCCAGCTATGTTGATTGGTCTGTATAAGTTGTGTAAGATCGTTTGGTGCTCAGAGCCATGGCAGCGCTAAACATGTTCTTGAACTAAACATGTTCTTATTGCATATGGTTTCGAATTCTTTAAATGAATATTAGACATAGCAGTGCCCGAAGGTGGCCGAGTTCTCGCACCTATCCGATCTAGAAGATTATGTCGCTTAAGTCAATAGGTGGAAGTCGTTCTTTACAAGCAGCAACTCCACAATCGCCTTTGCCATCGACACCAGTGAGTCAGCTAGATCAAGTTGCCTTCTTGCTATTACCGCCCTTTTTGTATCTTGTGTTGCTTTTCAAAGGGATTGCTTGCCTAGTGTATTGTGATAACCCACAAGTATAGGGGATCAATCATAGTCCTTTTGATAAGTAAGTATCGAACCCAATGAGGAGCAGAAGGAAATGACAAGTGGTTTTCAGCAAGGTATTTTCTTCAAGCACTGAAATAGTCGGTAACAGGTAGTTTGATAGCAACATAATTTGTAACGGACAAGTAACAGTAACGGTAAATAAAGTGCATAAAGGTAGCCCAATCCTTTTGTGACAAAGTACACGCCAAAACGGTCTCTTATAATAAGCAAAGTGTTCTTGAGGGAACACGGGAATTTCATCTAGTCACTTCCATCATGTTGGTTTGATTCATGTTCGCTACTTTGATAATTTGGTATGTGGGTGGACCCGTGCTTGGGTGATGTTCTTACTTGAACAAACCTCCCACTTATGATTAACCCCCTCGCAAGCATCTGCAACTACGAGAAAAGTATTAAGATAAAATCTAACCATAGCATTAAAAATTTAGATCCAAATCGGTCCCTTACGAAGTAGCGCATAAACTAGGGTTTAAGCTTCTATCACTCTAGAAACCCATCATCTAATAACTACTCCACAATGCATTCCCTTAGGCCCAAAGATGGTGAAGTTCCATGTAGTCGACGTTCACATGCCACCACTAAGGGAACCACAACATACATATGATATGTCTCCATCATATATATATATTTTGATTGTTCCATGCCAATATTATACAACTTTCATATACCTTTGGCAACTTTTTATACTATTTTTGGGACTAACATATTGATCCAGTGCCCAGTGCTAGTTCCTGTTTATTGCATGTTTTTTGTTTCACAGAAAATCCATATCAAAGTAAGTCCAAACGGGATAAAAACTGACGGAGATTTTTTTTTGAATATATGTGAATTTTGGGAAGTGGAATCAACGCGAGACGATGCCCGAGGGGGCCATGAGGCAGGGGGCGCTCCCCTGACCCTCGTGGACACCCCGTAAGGCGGTTGTTGCCCTTCTTTCACCGCAAGAAAGCTAATATCCGGATAAAAATGGTGTTCAAATTTCAATCCAATCGGAGTTACGGATCTCCAGGAATATAAGAAACAATGAAAGGCCATATCTGGGAGCGCAGAAACAGAGAGACAGATCCAATCTTGGAGGGGCTCTCGCCCCTCCCATTCCATGGAGACCAAGGACCAGAGGGGAAACCTTTGTCCCATCTAGGGAGAAGGTCAATGAAGAAGAAGAAGACGGGGGGCTCTTTCCCCCTCTCTCCCAGTGGCGCCGGAACGCCGCCGGGGCCATCATTGCGACACCGATCTACACCAACAACTTCACCGCCGTCATCACCAATTCTTCCCCCCTCTATGCAGCGGTGTAACCCCTCTTTTACCCACTGTAATCTCTACTTAAACATGCTGCTCAACTCTATATATTATTTCCCAATGATGTATGGCTATCCTATGATGTTTGAGTAGATCCGTTTTGTCCTATGGGTTAATTGATGATCGTGATTGGCTTGAGTTGCATGTTCTATTATTGGTGCTGTCCTATGGTGCTCTCCGTGTCGCGCAAGCGTGAGGGATCCCTGCTGTAGGGTTTGCAATATGTTCATGATTTGCTTATGGTGGGTGGCGTGAGTGATAGAAGCACAAACCCGAGTAAGTAGGTTATTTGCGTATGGGACTAAAGAGGACTTGATACTTTAATGCTATGTTTGGGTTTTACTGTAATGATCTTTAGTAGTTGCGGATGCTTGCTAGAGTTCCAATCATAAGTGCATATGATCCAATAAGAGGAAGTGTGTTAGCTTATGCCTGTCCCTCAAATAAAATTGCAATAATGATTACCGGTCTAGTTATCTATTGCCTACGGACAAATAACTTTCTTGTGTGACAAAAAGCTCTCTACTAAAACTAACTTAGTTGTGTCTTCATCTAAACAACCCTACTTTTTATTTATGCGCTCTTTATTATCTTGCAAACCTATCCAACAACAGCTATAAAGTACTTCTAGTTTCATACTTGTTCTAGGTAAAGCGAACATTAAGCGTGCGTAGAGTTGTATCAGTGGTCGATAGAACTTCAGGGAATATTTTTTCTACCTTTAGCTCCTCGTTGGTTTCGACACTCTTACTTATCGAAAGAGGCTACAATTGATCCCCTATACTTGTGGGTTATCAACATATCATCAAAATATCGAACACATATCAAGTTCACATGATTACTTGCAACATGATTTCTCCAGTGACCTCAAGAACAAAATTAACTACTTACAAATGATAATCATGCTCAAGATCAGAGGGGTATTAAATAGCATAATTCTGAACATACAATCTTCCACCAAATAAACCATATAGTAATCAACTACAAGATGTAATCAACACTACTAGTCACCCACAGGTACCAATCTGAGGTTCCGGTATAAAGATTGAACACAAGAGATGAACTAGGGTTTGAGAGGAGATGGTGCTATTGAAGATGCTGATGGAGATTGGCCTCCCAAAGATGAAAGGGTTGTTGGTGATGACGATGGCTTCGATTTCCCCCTCTGGGAGGGAAGTTCCCCCGGCGGAATCACTCCGCCGGAGGGTTAAAGTGCTCCTGCCCAAGTTCCGCCTCTAGACGGCGGTGCTTGCTACTTCTTGAGCTTGCGTTGGTTTTTCCCTTGAAGAGGAAAGGGTGATGCATCAAAGTAGAGATAAGTATTTCCCTCAGTTTGAGAACCAAGGTATCAATCCAGTAGGAGACAACGCACAAATCACATAATACCTGCACAAACAATCGAACAACTTGCACCCAACGCGATAAAGGGGTTGTCAATCCCTTCACGGTCACTTGAAAAAGTGAGATCTGATAGAGATAGATAAACAGTAAAGTAAATATTTTTGGTATTTTTGGTTTATAGATCGGAAAGTAAAAGTTTGCAAAATAGTAGATTGGAAACTAATATTGTACATCGGAAACTTATATGATGGAAAAGAGTAAATCGAAAACTTATATGATGGAAAATAGACCCGGGGGCCATAGGTTTCGCTAGAGGCTTCTCTCAAGATAGCAAATAATACGGCAGGTGAACAAATTACTGTCGAGCAATTGATAGAAAAGCGCAAAGTTATGACGATATCTAAGGCAATGATTATGAAATATAGGCATCACATCCGTGTCAAGTAGACCGAATCGATTCTGCATCTACTACTATTACTCCACACATCGACTGACTCCTACCTGCATCTAGAGTATTAAGTTCATGAAGAATAGAGTAACACATTAAGTAAGATGACATGATGTAGAGGAATTAACTCAAGCAATATGATGAAAACCCCATCTTTTTATCCTCGGTGGCAACAATACAATACGTGCCTTGCTGCCCCTACTGTCACTGGGAAAGGACACCACAAGATCGAACCCAAAGCTAAGCACTTCTCCATTGCAAGAAAAACCAATCTAGTTGGCCAAACTAAACCGATAATTCGAAGAGAATTACAAAGATATCAAATCATGCATGTAGGAATTCAGAGAAGATTCAAATAATATTCATAGATAAGCTTATCATAAATCCACAATTTATCGGATCTCGACAAACACACCGCAAAAGAATATTACATCAGATAGATCTCCAAGAACATCGAGGAGAATATGGTATTGAGAATCAAAGAGAGAGAAGAAGCCATCTAGCTACTAGCTATGGACCTATAGGTCTAAGGTAAACTACTCACACTTCATTGGAAGGGTAATAGAGTTGATGTAGAAGCCCTCCGTGATCGAATCCCCCTCCGGTAGGGTGCCGAAAAAAGGTCCCTAGATGGGATCTCACGGGTACAGAAGGTTGCGGCTGTGGAAAAGTGTTTTCATGGATGCATCTGGAGGTTTGGGAATATATGTGAATATATAGGACGAAGAATTAGGTCAGGGGGTGTTGGAGTAGGCCACAAGGCAGGGGGCACCCCCCTGTGGCTTGTCGTCTACTCCAAGCTCTTCTGACTTGGAGTCAAAGTCCAATGGGTGTATTTTGGTCCAACAAAAATCATCATGAAGGTTTTATTCCGTTTGGACTCCATCTGGTATTCCTTTTCTGCGAAGCTCAAAAACAAGGAAAAAATAGAAACTGGCACTGGGATCTAGGTTAATAGGTTAGTCCCAAAAATAATATAAAATAACATATTAATGCATATAAAACATCCAAAAATAGATAATATAATAGCATGGAACAATCAAAAATTATAGATACGTTGTAGATGTATCAAGCATCCCGAAGCTTAATTCCTGCTTGTCCTCGAGTAGGTAAATGATAAAAACAGAATTTTTGATGTGGAATGCTACCTAACATAATTATCCATGTAATTTTCTTTATTATGGCATGAATGTTCAGATCCATAAGATTTAGAACAAAAGTTTAATATTGACATAAAAACAATAATACTTCAAGCATACTAACAAGGCAATTATGTCTTCTCAAAATAACATGGCCAAAGAAAGCTTACCCCTGCAAAATCATATAGTCTGGCTATGCTCCATCTTCATCACACAAAATATTCAAATCATGCACAACCACGATGACAAGCCAAGCAATTGTTTCATACTTTTGGTGTTCTCAAACTTTTTCAACTTTCATGCAATACATGAGCGTGAGCCATGGACATAGCACTATAGGTGGAATAGAATATGGTGGTTGTGGAGAAGACAAAAGGAGGGATATAGTGTCACATCAACAAGGCGTATCAACGGGATATGGAGTTTCCCATAAATAGATATCAATGTGAGTGAGTAGGGATTGCCATGCAACGGATGCACTAGAGCTATAAGTGTATGAAAGCTCAAAAAGAAAACTAAGTGGGTGTGCATCCAACTTGCTTGCTCATGAAGACCTAGGGCAATTTGAGGAAGCCCATCGTTGGAATATACAAGCAAAGTTCTATAATGAAAAATTTCCACTAGCATCTGAAAGTGACAACATAGGAGACTCTCTATCATGAAGATCATGGTGCTACTTTGAAGCACAAGTGTGGAAAAAAGGATAGTAGCATTGCCCCTTCTCTCTTTTTCTCTCATTTTTTGTTAGGCTTCTTTGGCCTCTCTTCTTTTGTTGGCTTCTTTGGCCACTTTTTTTCCTCACATGGGACAATGCTCTAATAATGAAGATCATCACACTCTTATTTACTTACAACTCAAAAATTACAACTCGATACTAGAACAAAATATGACTCGATATGAATGCCTCTGGCGGTGTACCGGGATGTGCAATGACTCAAGAGCGACATGTATAAAAATGATGAAATGTGGCTTTGCCACAAATACGATGTCAACATATGATCATGCAAAGCAATATGACAATGATGGAACATGTCATAATAAACATAACAGTGGAAAGTTGCATGGCAATATATCTCGGAATGGCTATGGAAATGCCATAATAGGTAGGTATGTGATGCGGAGCATCCCACGTTCATCCCCATGTACACTCCGACTACTCTCCAAACCCCAAGTGGACATATGACGAGACCTCGAACATACGCCATTGGACACAGGGTGAACTCGCTCCTCTCCGAACCATCACTTTCTACATGTGAGATATGGCTACTACCTCCAACGTGTGTTCTATGCATGATCAGGTACTTGGAGGAAAGCCACGAAGTCACCACATCCAACGGAACAGCTAGCGAGGACGCCAAGTACAAGGACCAAGAGAAGAAGCTGCGTAAAGCTACACCCACCGGACGACCGGCCCAGCCCGGACGTCCGGCCCCTGAGGACCCGAGCCAAATCTACGGACGACCGGAGCCACTGGACGTCCGACGACTCCCAGCTATAGGACGACCGCCAGACACCGGACGTCCGGCACTCTCCAGCGCCCGGACGACCGATGCCGACCGGACGTCCGACACCACCTGTCCAGAGCCAAAACGCCGGACGTCCGACATGAACCGGACGGCCGGACCCTCGCGAGCCACCGGACGTCCAGTACCTGTCGGACGTCCGACGCCTGTGCACCCGCCCGTGTGTTGGGCCGAAGCCACTTACCCTTTCATTTGCCTAGACTATATATATTCCTCCACCTCCTCCTAGTTAGGGTTAGCGTTGGTTTATCTCATACTTAGAGATAGAGCTACGCTCATCCACATCGGATCTACTCCTCGTGAGAGACCGCGGCCTCTTAGGAGAAGATCCCTTTGGATTCAAGACCTCCTTTCGGAGAAGATCCCCCAAGCAGATTCAAGACCCCTCTCTAGGGAAGAACATCAAGACCTCCTCACGGACAAGACCGGTTACCGTGTATCATCCTTAGTTGTCCGTGGACCGTGTATCGTTCTATGTATCCGAGGATCTAGCACATGTGTGATCATTCTTGTTGGTTTGAGTGTTCTCTTGTGTTCCCCTCGTGATTTTCCCCTTGTTTCCCTCCTCATGTTCTTAGCGTTCTTCGCGGGATCCGCTCCTTTCGTGAAAGATCGGGCCACTAGGGTTCTACCCTACATCATCTTGGTATCACGAGCCACGTTGATCACGATTTCGGAGCCTCCCCCACAGTTTTCTAGCCTTCTTTTGCTTGATTTTATCCTAAATTCGAAAATGCCCACCAAAAATAGCCCCAATTTTTTTTTGTGATTTGTTGGTTTGATGATGTTTTGTTGATTTTGATCCATGGATTTGCTTGGTTTCGAGTGGATCTAGCATCTCCCCAAGTTTCCCCATCTTTCATCCACGAAATCTCATCAATTTTGACCCCAAAATCCCCAAATTCCGCCCAAAACTCGCATCTCGCGTTGACCCAGACCCACCGGACGACCGTCACTTTACCGGACGTCCGGAGACCCAGGAAACACCGGACGTCCGACCTTACCGGACGACCGGAACCCCTAACCCGAGCTGAAATTAGCGGATTTCTGACCCGACTGGACGTCCGGCGACCGGACATCTGTCCATTTCCGGACGTCCGCTACCTGTAAAAACTAACTTCGCTAAAATTTTGTTTTGGCCATAACTAATTCATCTGAACTCCGATTTTGACGTTCTTTAGCTCGTTGAGAAGCTCTTGACATCCTCCTTCCCAAAAAATACCACCAAAATCATTTGACTCCATCAATTTTTCTGAAATTTGGCAAGTTTTCCTAGGCCCTCCACCATATCATCCGCTACACCACCATAGCCTTCCGCAACCTAACCAATTTTGTTCCCCATCGCAGTAGTGGTTGCTTGAGGAGTGATTTGAGTCTCCTAAGGTGTCTAGGCTACTTAGGGATGGTTGCTTCTTCATCAACCACCACCACCACTTCCGCATAGCCTTGACCACTATACACTTCCGCCACCTCAACTTAACCCAATTTTGTTTGTGTTGTGAGTTGTGTCTCCTAAGGTGTTTCGGCTACTTAGGGACCGTGATTTCAACTCTGACACCGTGTATAGTCCATCACCATAACCTCCACTTCTGCATTGCCTAGTGCAAAACCACCGCATTCCGCTACCACCATTTGACTTTTGTCCTTGAGATTTTGAGTTGTGGTTTTTCCGTTTCCTAAGGTGTTTCGGCTACTTAGGGACGAGTCTCCATCATCTTGGTATCTCCATCAAGATCACCGCCACTCATCATCACCGCGGACGGTAACCACCATATCATCTTGGTATCGTGGTACCCTTCCATTGTATATTCCCTTGTCATTGCATTGATAACCCCTAGCCCATTTTGCGTTACTTGCCTATCGAGACTAGTCATTTGATTATTGCCGGCAACGTTACTTGTGCACATTAGTGATCTACACCATACATTGCATACATACCATATCATATTGGTATCATATCATCTCGTGTGCCTCAAGTTTGTTCCCGCATATACACAATAGCTATCTTGGTTTGTGCATTGTGCAAAAGTGGCCATACAAAAAAAGAATAAAGCTTTTAAGCAAAGAAAAAGAGTGAACAAAAGAGCTTGTAAGCAAGTGCCATAGCATCATACCACATTGCATATAAGATCATCTTGGATCACCTTGTGAGAAACACCGGGAACCATACATACATAGCATACTTGGGATAGAAAGTTATCCATTTTGCATCTTATAGGTTGTGCACAAGTGCCGTATCTGCCTATTGAGCAATCGTGCTAGCGTCTCTCTTGAGTTGTGCAACACGAGCGTTTTCCGTGGATTCCACATTTTGTGCTCATCCTTGGTTGCATGACCCCATTTATCTATCCGTGTGTGTGTTTCCGTGTGCCACATATTGCTATTGGTCTACTTGTTTCACTTGCGAATTTGTGAATCTCTTTCAACATTATTGACTCTTGCTAACATTTTACATCAAATTTTTGTTCCACTATCCTCATCGAGCTCCACCATAAGCCTTACTTGTGTAGGTGTGAGAAACCGACAAGAATTGGTACCAATTGTGCTATTTCCTTGTCCACATTAGAGTGATCATTGATCCACTTTCAACTTCGGTCAAGGTACATTTGGTATTCGTTCTTCTCTTTCTCCACTCATATTGGCTCGAATTTTGTGATGGATAGGCAAGGCATTTCATCTCCGGTCTTCCACAACAACGACGGCGTGAACAACTACATCACCAAAGCGTCAATATTCGATCTACAACGACAAATGCAAGGCGCACAATCAAGATTGCGCAAGCGCATCGAGAACATCTCCATCGACATTCGTCACTCTGAAGCAAGGAAAAGGGACTACATCGACAAGAAGCTTTCCGCACATAAAGAGGAGCAAGATTCAAGGATGGAGGAGATTAGAGCCTTGATCAAGTCTTCTTCCCCTTCGTCATCCTCAAGGCGGCAACATTCAAGCCACAAGTCTTCGGAGCGCCCAAGCGATGCAAGCGCAAGTCATCCTCGTCCACATCTCCATGGCGACCACCATCACGTTCGTGATCCACATCATCATGAAGGGCAAGTCACCTCCAAGCATCATGTGCACGACGATGACGAACGACATCTACTACAAGCTCAAGCACGACAACGACATCATCATCATGAAGATGCTCCACAAGCGCAAGTGCACAAGTCCCAACAAGCACTACCTCACGCCAAGTCGAAGCTTCCTGAGCACAAAAGAAGACCATGAGACGACCACCACAAAGACGGCGCTACGGCTACATCAACCACTTCGGCATATTCGCCAAGTGTTCTCAAGGCATCTTCACCTTTGGACGTACGACATCTTCGCCTACTTCCCACGTGTACGCCTACATCAACTTCATCAAGTCCAAGGCGACTACCTACGAGTGAGGGCGACACTTCCATCTTCGGAAGCTCCCCAAGGAAGATGGCTGAGCATGGGAAATTCCCTTCGGTCATGGAGATGAGCTTCGAGGTTCCACATCATTTGGGCCTCCAACAACAAGACGGCGACAAGAAGGTCGAGCAAGGGCCATCCCCTTCGACCACGGCAACGAGCACGAACCTCTTCAACAACATGAAGACAGCGCCCATTTTGGACTCATACTCTGAGTCAAGCTACGAGACACCTCATGAGACCTTATCTTTGGTCTTCGAGGAGAGTGATGATGTGCCATCTTCGGCCTTCATCCACGGCTACGAACACGACATGATTGAGCATGGAGACATTTGCACCAACATCTCTCCGACAACGACATGTGACGAGATGCCCCAATTGCCATGTGAGGAGAGCCACCACCACATGAGTGACATGAGTGACTCCACCACACGTGACATTGAGAGCATTTCCTATGAGAGGATGAGTGTGACCACCACTAGCCCCACACTTGAGAGCATGCCACACATCCTATGTGAGGTTGAGCGCCATTTGAGTGACTCCACCAACCATATAAGTGAGAGCATCCGAGAGGGAGTGAGTGAGCCACAACACTTAGTGAGTGAGGTAGTTGACACGGCATGTGAGGCCACTTTGATTTCTAACGACTTAACCTCTACTCCTAGTGTGTTTTCTTCTTTGGTGCTAGGTCTCCTACATGACGACATGCCTATCCTCGACAAGTCCATACATCCAATGGAGACAATGATGGCCATGATGGAAGAAGATGCACCACCCACATGGTTCTATCACGATGAAGATGACCACGACTTATTCTTCGACACCTCACCTACAACACATGAGAGATTCTCCAAAGGTAACATAGGTGATGGTGCTTCTCTTGTCCCACTAGTGGACTATCTTACCAATGATTGCTTGCATGATGTTGATCCACCTATTGCCATGCGTCATGCTAGTGCGACTTCTTCATGTCATGACTTACCAATTTATGATGACTATGATGATGATCATGTTGATTTTCCTAGTTGTGATGCTATGCTCCATAGGATATCATGTGAAAATTCTATTGGTCACATCATGTTTGACAATCCATTAACCTTGTCATATGCTATGAGTGAGATATCCCATATTGCATCATTTCAAGCTCAACATAGTGACTATGCATGCCCCGTTACAATAAATCCCATTTGCACTTATGGCATAGATGACGAGATGATGGTCATTGGCTTTTGTTTTTCATGTGATGAAATTGCCATGCTTCCTTTACATAATTTACGCAATTCATCTCATATGCCATGCCATGAAAATTATTGTGTATCGCATGATTACATCCCATGTGTGCACCATATGCATACCATTCCTCACAATGCTCTAGATATTTTCCATGATGAATTACATAAATTGAGTCCCCATTATGCTAGACATAACAACAAACCTATCATGATGGATGACATGTTTCTATATCATGCATCTCATTTATTTGAGCATTGGCTATTTTGTGCTAACCAACACAAGCACGTGCACATCGTGGTGGATGATGTGTACGTCTACCACGCACACACAATTTTCCCTTTGTCTTTGTTTTGTGTAGGTACTCACGTATACTCGTCAACCTCTCAATCCCAAGAGTTGACGAAGCGAGCTCTTGAGAGCATAGATGACTTGGGATCCCATGAACTACCCTTCCCACCGCTCTCTTCACGCAACGTCTACGCGCATCTCTCTCACTTGGATCTCACACGGCTATGGGCTATATACCGCTTCTCGCTTCTTGCTCATTTTACCGTGTTCACTTTGCATGCTATGCTTGCTTCTATGCCTTTGCCATGCAATTGTGACCCTTGCTTGCATCTACCCATGATTCAAAATTATGTTACTCCTATGTGTATTTGTATGCTTGGTGGAGATCCTTGTTGCTATTGCCATGTTTATCATGTGCCCCATGCTATTGATGCTATTTTGCTCATATCTTGCTTTCATGCTTGTGCTATGTCATGTGAATTATTCATGCACACTATTTGCACCCATGACATGCTTGCCATGATTTCTTCTAGTATGTTGCATCTTCGCACTACTAGCTTGTTTGAATTGATCACCATGATTGCTTGCTTTGTCGCATCACCCATGTTCAACTCTTACTCGCTTTCTTGGGTTGATGACATATATGCTCGTGCCTCTCACTTGATACATCTTGTTCATTGTCGCTTGCCTCCAATTATGCTTATTGATCTTGGAGACTTGGACACCTTACTTGTGATGCATGCTTGCTTGCTTGCGCCTATTCTATTTGGTTGTTCTCACATCATATGCCTCCGTACTATGAAATGCTCCCTTGTCCTTTCTTATGATAAGCATGATGCATCCACTTGTTGGGTATTTTACCGCACGAATGATAGGTTTTCCGCTAACCTCATTTGTTCTTCTGAGTGTTTGTCATGTTCTTTCATGTTGAAGGATTCACAAGGCGATACCGTCATGACACAATTTGGTCATGTGAAGGCATACACGATGTGCAACACCAACATTTGCGAGAATCTCCTAAAGGTGAACTCCTTCCCTTTGAGCCATCCTCAAATATGCATATTGGATGGGTCACTCTTTCATTGTTGTTTCCTTCTTCTTGTCTACATGTTACATCTATTGGATGGAGGGCCGACATTGGAGATGGAACCCATGGACCTTCAAGTTGAGGAGCGCTTGGATTTATTGGATGCACCTTCGAACCTCCACTCATGCCACGACATCGAGCATTGGTATACCAACACCTCCATATTTGTTTATTGTGTTCACACATGTCATGCTCGATGGACATATCATACACATGACAAATTTGCATCTTATGCATGGATTGACTCACATCATGATTGCCTTGTTGCATCTTGTATTCCCATGTCATCCATGATATATGAGCTTGTGCATTTCATTAGCAAATTTGTTGTGATATACCTTGATGGCATATTCATACATCATGATCTTATTGCCTACCATCAATTGCATGATCACATACTCATCTTGAGCACCCATTTCCATATTAATGCTATTGATAAACCGTCTCACTATGACATCATTTTGCACCGTGGTTGCATTCATCATATTCTTGCTTTTGCTACATGAATGTTGTGCATACATTTCCATATCTTTTGGATAAGCTTCATGCACCTTGTCATGATCAATCTTGTTGCACGGACTCATTCTTACATGATGGACACTTTGTGTGCACTAACCATTGTATTTCCGAGTGTTGCTTGTGTTTGCTCTTTTTGCATGTCTATCACTCCGGCGACACCTGGGACTACTTGGATTGCGCCATGTCTTCAACTTCGTACAACTACAAGTCCGTCTACGACAACCGTTTCCATGGTGATGAGGATCACGATCCGAGGTCGGATCTTTCCCAAGGGAGGGGAGATGATGCGGAGCATCCCACGTTCATCCCCATGTACACTCCGACTACTCTCCAAACCCCAAGTGGACATATGACGAGACCTCGAACATACGCCATTGGACACAAGGTGAACTCGCTCCTCTCCGAACCATCACTTTCTACATGTGAGATATGGCTACTACCTCCAACGTGTGTTCTATGCATGATTAGGTACTTGGAGGAAAGCCACGAAGTCACCACATCCAACGGAACAGCTAGCGAGGACGCCAAGTACAAGGACCAAGAGAAGAAGCTGCGTGAAGCTACACCCACCGGACGACCGGCCCAGCCCGGACGTCCGGCCCCTGAGGACCCGAGCCGAATCTACGGACGACTGGAGCCACCGGACGTCCGACGACTCCCAGCTACAGGACGATCGCCAGACACCGGACGTCCGACACTCTCCAGCGCGACGACCGACGCCGACCGGACGTTCGACACCACCTGTCCAGAGCCAAAATGCCGGACGTCCGACATGAACCGGACGACCGGACCCTCGCGAGCCACCGGACGTCCGGTACCTGTCGGATGTCCGACGCCTGTGCGCCCGCCCGTGTGTTGGGCCGAAGCCACTTACCCTTTCATTCTCCTAGACTATATATATTCCTCCACCTCCTCCTAGTTAGGGTTAGCGTTGGTTTAGCTCATACTTAGAGATAGAGCTACGCTCATCCACATCGGATCTACTCCTCGTGAGAGACCGCGGCCTCTTCGGAGAAGATCCCTTTGGATTCAAGACCTCCTTTCGGAGAAGATCCCCCTAGCGGATTCAAGACCCCTCTCTAGGGAAGAACATCAAGACCTCCTCACCGAGAAGACCGGTTACCGTGTATCGTCCTTAGTTGTCCGTGGACCGTGTATCGTTCTATGTATCCGAGGATCTAGCACATGTGTGATCATTCTTGTTGGTTTGAGTGTTCTCTTGTGTTCCCCTCGTGATTTTCCCCTCGTTTCCCTCCTCGTGTTCTTCGCGTTCTTCGCGGGATCTGCTCCTTTCGTGAAAGATCGGGCCACTAGGGTTCTACCCTACATCAGCATGGTAGTTGTTTTGAGGAAGGTATATGGTGGGTGTATGGTACCGGCGAAAGTTGCGCGGTACTAGAGAGGCTAGCAATGGTGGAAGGGTGAGAGTGCGTATAATCCATGGACTCAACATTAGGTCATAAAGAACTCACATACTTATAGCAAAAATCTATTAGTCGTCAAAACAAAGTACTACACGCATGCTCCTAGGGGGATAGATTGGTAGGAAAATACCATCGCTCATCCCCAACCGCCACTCATAAGGAAGACAATCAAAAAATATCTCATGTTCCAACTTCGTTACATAACGGTTCACCATACGTGCATGCTACGGGACTCACAAACCTTAACACAAGTATTTCTCAAATTCACAATTACTCACTAACATGACTCTAATATCACCATCTCTATATCTCGAAACAATCATAAGGAATCAAACTTCTCATAGTATATGAAAGTTTTTATTATATCCCTCTTGAATGCATATCATATTAGGACTAAATTTATAACCAAAGCATATTACCATGCTGTTTAAAGACTCACAAAATAATATAAGTGAAACATGATAGTTCAACAATTTCTACAAAATAAAGCCACCGCCGTGCTCTAAAAAGATATAAGTGAAGCACTAGAGCAAAAATTGCCTCGCTCAAAAGATATAAGCGAAGCACATAGAGTATTCTAATAAATCACGATTCATGCGTGTACCTCTCAAAAGGTGGGTACAGCAAGGATGATTGTGGCAAAATAAAAAGCAAAGACTCATATCATACAAGACGCTCCAAGCAAAACACATATCATGTGGTGAATAAAAATATAGCCTCAAGTAAAGCTACCGATAGACAAAGACGAAAGAGGGGATGCCTTCCGGGGCATCCCCAAGCTTAGGCTTTTGGTTGTCCTTGAATATTACCTTGGGGTGCCTTGGGAATCCCCAAGATTAGGCTCTTGCCACTCCATATTCCATAGTCCATCAAATCCTTACCCAAAACTTGAAAACTTCACAACACAAAACTCAACAGAAAATATCATAAGATCCGTTAGTATAAGAAAATAAATCACCACTTTTGGTAGTGTTGTGAACTCAATATTTATTTATATTAGTGTAATATCTAATGTATTCCAACTTTTCCATGGTTCATACCCCCTGATACTATGTGACGCCCGGATAATTAGGCTACAGTAATCCCCCGTTAATGATGCCACATCATCTCTGTCACTGTAGTTAACCTCACGACGAATCATTCCGTTCAAATTAAAAATTCAAAATCGAGTCAAACGATAAAAGTTTTCAAACTTTAAAACCAAAATGTTTGGGATATGACAAATAAATCATAGGTGATTATGTTGAAGAAACCACATATTTATAAAATGGTTAACTGTTCTAAAATAATTAAAACAGTTAAGTAACTGCCTTTTGAAGTTTTATAAAATATTAAACTATGTTATTTTGGGTTATGAATTAATATGGCAGTAGTATAATTGTAAATACGAATTTAGGTACTGGTAGTAAATTTTGTAAAACTATAATTTAAATCGAAACTGAAATTAAAAGAAAATACAATAGAGAAAAACAAAACTAAAAAAACAAAGAGGAAGCACCCCCACCCCCCCCCACTGGGCTCCGGCCCAGTTGGCCGTGTGGCCGAGCGGCCTGCCGGCCCACCCCCCCGTGCCCCGTGGCCTACTAGACCCCCCACCCGAAACCCTAATCACTCTACTCCTCCCGCACGACCCCCCACTCGTCTCGCACGACCCCCACTCCTCCCCCGATTCTCCCCACTCTCCCTCGCGCCGCCACACACCGAGACCAGAGGCGAGGCGCCTCAAGCCCGAGCCCGAGCACCTGACCCCCCTCACAGCCTCTCCTCCCTTCGTTCTCCCAAGCAACTCACCGTGCCCCTCTTCCTCCCCCTCGTTTGGCCGAGCGCAGCCACCACCTCGCCGTGGCCATGGCGAACGGCCTTCCCGAGCTGCTTGTGCTGCCCTACGGCTTCCTTGACGTCGTCCACGACCTCCACGTGCCCGAGACCGACTGGAGCGGCCCCAAGTCGGTGACATCGACGGTTCCCCGTCGCGTCCACCGGAGCTCCTCCTCGACCCCTACCGTCGCCGACGCCGTCGACGCACGCCGCCGCGCCGCTGCTCCTCGTCACCACATCGCCGTCATCTCCCACTTCCTCCTCGACCCCCACTGCCCCCGTGCCCTGCAACCCCTCGTGAGGCCCCCTCCTTATCCTCTGCCCTACTCCTCACGAGCGTCGCGCGCCCCGTGTCACGCCCAGCATCATCCTTGTCCCGCGCGCCTCGCTCTGCTCCAGCCCGTGGCCGCCTTCGCCGGCCAGCGCTCGTGCGCTCCCCCTCGTTAGGCCTTGCCCCACCAATGCTCCGCCTGCCGATGGGGCCTCTCTGCATCTCCCACTGGCCTCTGTCGCCTCCCCTGGCCGGCGACCGCGTCGTTGGCCTCGCCTGGGTCGTGCCTGACTAGGCTTGGGCGCCCACGCCCGCAACCGCGCCCGAACCGCTAAGGCCCTCTGGGCCTATGACGGAAGGGCCCCACCCTAGAACGTTTGTTAAAAAATGAAATTAATTAAATAATTAGTTAATTAACAACTTAGTTAAGTTAATTAATCTAGTTAATTAAACTTAATCAACCTAATCATTTATCTAACTAATTAAACCTGATTAGTGGTCTCAGCCTATGACATGCAGGACCCACACGTCAGTTTGACCAAGTCAACTGACTGTTGACTGCTGACATCACCCTGATGTCACGCTGACGTCATAATGGCATTTCCTAATTAAATTAATCCTGTTAATTCTAGAAATGAATTAAAACTTTGAAAATTAATATTAAAAAATCTGTAACTCGTATGGGAAAACTTTGTACATGAAAGATGCTCAGAACGACGAGACGAATATGGATACGCAGCCTGTTCGTCCGCCACGCATCCCTAGCATAGCAAACACGCAACTTTCCTCCTCCGGTTCATCTGTCCGAAAATGCGAAACATCGGGAATACTTTCCCGGATGTTTTCCCCCTTCACCGGTACCACCTCGTACCGCGTTAGGGCACCCCTAGCACCGATACTTGTCATGTCATGCATCCCTATGCATCTGTTTGCTTAATATTTATTGTTTCTTCCCCCTCTTCTCTCACTAGACACCGAGACCGACACCATCGCTACCCAGTACGACTACGGTGTTGACGACCCCTCTCTCTTGCCAGAGCAACCAGGCAAGCCCCCCCCTTGACCACCAGATATCGCCTACTCTTCTCTCTACTTCTTGCATTAGAGTAGTGTAGCATGTTACTGCTTTCCGTTAATCCTATCCTGTTGCATAGCCTATCCTTGCTACTACTGTTGCTACCTTTACCTGCAATCCTAATGCTTAGTATAGGATGCTATTTTATCATCAGTGGCCATACGTTCTTGTCCGTCTGCCATGCTATGCTATCGGGCCGTGATCACTCGGGAGGTGATCACGGGTATATACTATATACTTTATACACGATACATGTGGTGATTAAAGACAGGTCGGCTTGTGGAGCACCCGCGAGTGATTCACGGATTGGGGGCTGAAAGGACCTTTGTCCCAACGGCCCTCTGTGTGGATCTTTGTGGCGAAGCAACAAGGGCAGGCTGAGACCACCTAGGAGAGAGGTGTGCCTGGCCCTGGTCGGCGTTCGTGGTTATTTCAAGATAACACGTTTAACGAGATCTTGGTATTTCATCTGAGTCTGGCCAGTGGCCTATAGCACTAACCATCTACGCGGGGACAGTTATGGGCACTCGACGTCGTGGTATCAGCCGAAGCCTTCGTGACGTCAGCGACTGAGCGGCGCGCGCCGGGTTGGACCACGTAACGCAACTTCCTTTGTAATGGAGGTTGCTAGGTCTGCTCTCCGGCCGCCCACGCAAAATGCAGGTGTGCAATGGGCGATGGGCCCAGCCCCTGCGCCATAGGATTTAGACCGACGTGTTGACCTCTCTGTTGTGCCTAGGTAGGGCTGCGACGTGTTGATCTTCCGAGGCCGGGCATGACCCAGGAAAGTGTGTCCGGCCAAATGGGATCGAGCGTGTTGGGTTATGTGGTGCACCCCTGTAGGGAAGTTGATCTATTCGAATAGCCATGTCCCTCGGTAAAAGGACGACCCGGAGTTGTACCTTGACCTTATGACAACTAGAACCGAACACTTAATAAAACACACCCTTCCAAGTGCCAGATACAACCGGTGATCGCTCTCTCACAGGGCGACGAGGGGAGGATCATCGGTTAGGTTTATGCTACACAATGCTACTTGGTGAACTTACCTTCTGCTCTCTTCTACATGCTGCAAGATGGAGGTGGCCAGAAGCGTAGTCTTCGACAGGACTAGCTATCCCCCTCTTATTCTGGCGTTCTGCAGTTCAGTCCACATATAGTACCCTTATTCCATTTGATACCAATGCATACATATGTAGTGTAGCTCCTTGCTTGCGAGTACTTTGGATGAGGCTTGCGAGTACTTTGGATGAGTATTCATGGTTGATTTGCTCCCTCTTTCCCCCCTTCCTATACCCGATTGCTGCGACCAGACGATGGAGTCCAGGAGCCAGACGCCACTGTCGATGACGACTACTACTACTCGGGAGGTGCCTACTACTACGTGCAGCCCGCTGACGACAACCAGGAGTAGTTTAGGAGGATCCCAGGCAGGAGGCCTATGCCTCTTTCGATCTGTATCCCAGTTTGTGCTAGCCTTCTTAAGGCAAACTTGTTTAACTTATGTATGTACTCAGATATTGTTGCTTCCGCTGACTCGTCTATGATCAAGCTCTTGTATTCGAGCCCTCGAGGCCCCTGGCTTGTAATATGATGCTTGTATGACTTATTTTATTTGTAGAGTTGTGTTGTGATATCTTCCCGTGAGTCCCTGATCTTGATCATACATGTTTGCGTGTATGATTAGTGTACGATTGAATCAGGGGCGTCACAAGTTGGTATCAGAGCCGACTGCCTGTAGGAATCCCCTTTCCATACTCCTTGTCCAAAGTCGAGTCTAGACATTGCAAAACTTTTACTAACATGGCTGTGCAGCCCATGAGCCCACGTCGTCATTGGGTGGTATTAGGATCTTTTACTCCTCGATCTTTACTCCGGGATTCTGAACTCTCTTCTATTCGGGTTAAACGATTTTTTTACTAAAATCTAACTTTAGTTTCTCGAAAATACTTTCTCCTGGAGAGCCCCTTCAGTCCAGATGATCGCCGACTACACCAGAAGATTTTGAAGATACTCTCCGATATTCTCTCGAGACCTTGTGCCCGTTGCTTTTGCAATTCCCTTCCACCGAAATATCCCTATGGGTAAATACTTACACTTGTCGTGCTTACGTTTATCCTCAGTTTCTCTTGTTATTACAAGATGCCCTAAATTGCTCTCCGTTGTTCCGAAAATCCTTTAAGCTTACTGCCTTGTAGTTCTTTACCACATGAATACCCCTATTGAAAATTCCTCACACTTATTGAGTATCTGTTCATCCCCAGTTGTTCGTATGATTCATAAGATACTTTGAAATACTATCCGACCTTCTGAGCATCCTCTTCAAACTATTGCTCTGCAAATACTTGTATGCTTACATTATGGATGCTCCCATATCACTAGCAATATTCACTAGTATCTTTTGACACCGTCATTTTGATCCTATTGATTCAACATATGTGCGAAGGCACACAATCATCTATCAACCCTTCTAAATTATCTTTCCGGCTCAGACGTCATTTTAAACATGAGCTGGATCTCGACCAATCAAACTGCCACCGATTGTACCCCTAAGGCTATTCAACTTAGCCATCCCTAATCAGAGCATTGCTTCTGATCCCTTGTCTTGGAATTCATAATCCCTTTGCATTTGAGCTTTGAATTAGTCAGTTGTTTCTATAATCTGATCTCCTTGCATTATTTCTTCTTCTGGTTGAGTACCGATACTCACATCGGATCCATTATGGACCACTAGATGCTTTGATGGATTTTGTCCGACACCGTCCTTCATATTCATTAAACTTGTGAGCCTTTCATCGGATACATAATGCCTTTGGTAAATTGTACCCCTGCTTTTGTCAACCATGCTCTGATCCCGAGCTTGAGTTATTCGCTCCTGAAGCTGGTGGTATGTGTTCATAAGATGCCCCAATGGGTTAAACCTATGCCTTCCTTACTCTGTGTGAACCCGAAAGATTTCACGGGTCATAATTATCCAGTATTGCACCAGGTAAAACTTTCGACAACCAATGTCATTTTCGAAAAGCGGGAGGTGAATGGAAGGTTATACATTGAAGAAGTGGGAGTCGACCTTGAACTTTGTGTTCATGCCCATGGACACGATGTATATCCTATCATGGAAGCTTCTTGTAATAATAACTATTCCTTGATAACTATCATCTGTTATCTGTGAATTGATCATTTGCAACTATGGTTCCGACCATATGTTCTTCTTTGATCCCATTTCTCGGGCAAGTTTAAGCACTTGACTTCTATGGATCAAAACACCAGTCCAACCTTTACTTTGACCTCTCATCGAGTATTACACCCTGGTATCTCGAGAATATCATGGAACTACGTAACTTATGGGTTCTTCATCTACTATTAGTTCTCACCAAATCCAATTTTTCCTGGGTTTTGGGTTGTCATCAACTGAGAACACTGATAAGTGAATCAATTCCGCACTCTGATTCAATAACTCTAAGTATTCTTCATTGCTTATGAGTTTATTAATCCTTCAAGTCATTCCTAGTCAGATTGGCTATATCATTATTATGCTGATTTTAACTATGCTACCTGGTCCTTATTCTCGGAGCACCAATTTGCAGCGATAGCTAAGCTTATGTCAATCTTCCTCGTCTTACCCTTTCACCTTATACAACAAGCTTGATTTCGAGTTTGTGTCGTAACTATGGTTCCAATAACCTCTTGCTTCATCATTCCTTTAACTTGATGTCATCGCTAATCGATTACATCTTCATGAAATATCTCAACAAAATTTGTCATGATCATCTTCAACATTTTGACTTCTTCTAGGATATCAGTTGAATTCTTGATGAGAAATACCATCCTTGCCCCTCGAAGATTAGTGTTATCATCTGCAACTTTATTGCCCCCCCCTCCAACACAAACTTGTTCATGTTTTGTGTTATACCTTGTGTTCCTTGCTATCCAGCGTTTGTTCTTCTTTAGCTTGGAATATTACCACCTTTTAGGTCAAGAATGTTGTCGGAATTTCACCACCTCTTGAGAGTTCTTGATACAAGTGATACTTCTCACCATCACCATTCCTTCTTGGTCCCCGTGTTGTTTCTAACCGGAATACTGGCAAATGGACTGAGAGGTGTAAATTTCAAAACTTATAGCAACCCTATTGCTTTGAAGTTAATGGTCGATAGTTTCATTCTAAGTCTATTGCTTATTGGATCACCATTCAAACATTGATCGTGCTACCTAGTACAGATTTCCAGGTGCACCCTTCTATCATTGTTAAATTGTGTATGTTTTCCTCGAGCATACATCATTATATCATTTGATATGACTAATGTTATCTCCTTGTTCACATAATTGTGGAAATCCATCTTTTTGGAAATCCCAATGAATTGTCGCTGAGACCATCAACCACCCCTCATTATCTCCTTGGTTTAATGATGAACTCTTGTTTTGGAACTCTCTTCCATAGTTCATTTCCTAAGAATCTTACAATGTCATCTCGACAATAGGTGTTGCACCTTCTTCTCACGCATCTTGAGTGTGAGGTATCCTGACACCAATCAGATCTGAATCTCGGTCAGATACGATGGTGGGAACATATTTCCAAGAGTTATTACATTGGTCCTTATATATCGGTAAGGTGATGTCATTCCTATCACACCTGGCCGGAGGACTTGTTGTTATAGATTCCTTTTCAGCAAGGTTATCCCTTCTTCCATGAGGGAATTGTAAGACCTATTCTACAAGTTATTCCTGATGGATCCTTTGTGCCTCCAAAGTCTGATCTTCACCTATTGACCATGTCAATGCTATCTCGAAGCATGTCTATGGTATTCCAATTTTCAACAAGAACATTGAAGCTAATGCTAAATGTTTCCTGCTCAATTATCCAAACACCGTTGTATGGGTAATATCATGAGCTTCCTCCCCCTTACTTAAGTGGTTTTCTACCTTCTATCCGTTCTTGGATATCATACTCTGCTTGTTCTTGGGAAGGATATACCCCTGAAATATGTGTTTAAACACATTTTCCTTTCCATTGTTCTATTTAACCTTCTTGAGGTTTATATGATCTAAGCAGTAATACGTCACTGCTTTTATAAGCACCTCAGTGTACAACTCTGTCAGTAAGACCCTGTTACTATTGTCGTTGACATTCCGGTAACCACCGATGGACGGGAACTTTTCCTATTGGTCCTCCTCGTTCAACGAGCAGGAAGATGGTTCTCTTCGTCCCTCGCCCTTGGTACCGATGTTGTTGCCGACATAACTGGCAGGCTACCCTCTGACATGCCTTGCTATCATGACCATGCAAGATGTCACCGCTCCTCCTACTTTCAACACACATGGTGGGCCCATAACCCACAAGTCCCAGGATCGAAACCTGACTCTCCTGTACACCCCAGCTCCTAAAGGCTATTCCTCATGCTTGGCTTCATATGTAATTCACGAGCCACCTTCCAAGAAATCATCAATTCTGGTATCAGACATAATACTTATTCCCGTTGCTCTAAAACCCTTCCACACTATGTTTTAGGCAACGAACTATTGGCTAGCCACTTGAAACTTCTTACCGTACCTTCTTGCTTGGCTCTCGATGTGTTCCATTTGACCAATTCGAGAGTTACTCGTGTGAACCTTCATGGGATAAACCCCAGATGATTTCCCCTGATAGCATTCTATCGTTGTCAGGCTGCCCCTTTCTTATTAATAAGTACGATGGAGTTCACCAAGAAAGGCTGATGACTTATCCTGATAACCCGAAGCTAAGGAATGACGACATCAATGGAAGCGGTCAACTTCTTCAAGAAGAGCAACCACAACCGAGAAGATCCGTTAGAATCTCGTAACCTAATCTCTTCCCCCTAACTCCCGCTCCTAAATCTCGGGACGAGATTTCTTGTAGTGGAGGAGAATTGTGACGCCCGGATAATTAGGCTACAGTAATCCCCTTTTAATGATGCCACATCATCTCTGTCACTGTAGTTAACCTCACGACGAATCATTCCGTTCAAATTAAAAATTCAAAATCGAGTCAAACGATAAAAGTTTTCAAACTTTAAAACCAAAATGTTCGGGATATGACAAATAAATCATAGGTGATTATTTTGAAGAAACCACATATTTATAAAATGGTTAACTGTTCTAAAATCATTAAAACATTTAACTAACTGCCTTTTGAAGTTTTATAAAATATTAAACTATGTTATTTTGGGTTGTGAATTAATATGGCAGTAGTATAATTGTAAATACGAATTCAGGTACTGGTAGTAATTTTTGTAAAACTATAATTTAAATGGAAACTGAGATTAAAAGAAAATACAAAAGCGAAAAACAAAACTAAAAAAACAAAGAGGAAGCACCCCCACCCCCACCCCACTGGGCTCCGGCCCAGTTGGCCGTGTGGCCGAGCGGCCTGCCGGCCCACCCCCCCGCGCCCCGTGTCCTACTAGGCCCCCACCCAAAACCCTAATCACTCTACTCCTCCCGCACGACCCCCCCCACTCGTCTCGCACGACCCCCACTCCTCCCCCGATTCTCCCCACTCTCCCTCGCACCGCCGCTGTGACGCCCCCGATTTAATCGTACACTAATCATACACGCAAACGTGTACGATCAAGATCAGGGACTCACGGGAAGATATCACAACACAACTCTACAAATAAAATAAGTCATACAAGCATCATATTACAAGCCAGGGGCCTCGAGGGCTCGAATACAAGAGCTCGATCATAGACGAGTCAGTGGAAGCAACAATATCTGAGTACAGACATAAGTTAAACAAGTTTGCCTTAAGAAGGCTAGCACAAACTGGGATACAGATTGAAAGAGGCGCAGGCCTCCTGCCTGGGATCCTCCTAAACTACCCCTGGTCGTCGTCAGCAGGCAGCACGTAGTAGTACGCACCTCCGATGTAGTAGGGGTCGTCGTCGACGGTGACGTCTGGATCCTGGGCTCCAACATCTGGCTGCGACAACCAGGTAGAAGGGATAGGGGGAAAAGAGGGAGAAAGCAACCGTGAGTACTCATCCAAAGTACTCGCAAGCAATGAGCTACACTACATATGCATGGGTAAATGTGTAAAGGACCATATCGGTGGACTGAACTGCAGAAAGCCAGAATAAGAGGGGGATAGCTAATCCTTTCGAAGACTACGCTTCTGGCAGCCTCCGTCTTGCAGCATGTAGAAGAGAGTAGACTGAAGTCCTCCAAGTAGCATCGTGTAGCATAATCCTAACCGATGATCCTCCCCTCGTCGCCCTGTGAGAGAGCGACCACCGGTTGTATCTGGCACTTGGAAGGGTGTGTTTTATTAAGTATCCGGTTCTAGTTGTCATAAGGTCAAGGTACAACTCCAAGTCGTCCTGTTACCGAAGATCACGACTATTCGAATAGATTAACTTCCCTGCAGGGGTGCACCACATTCCCCAACATGCTTGATCCCATTTGGCCGGACACACTTTCCTGGGTCATGCCCGGCCGCGGAAGATCAACACGTCGCAGCCCCACCTAGGCACAACAGAGAGGTCAGCACGCCGGTCTAAACCTAACCGCACAGGGGTCTGGGCCCATCGCCCATAGCACACCTGCACGTTGCGAACGCGGCCGGAAGCAGAACTAGCCCCCTTAATACAAGAGCAGGCTTACGTTCCAATCCGGCGCGCGCCGCTCAGTCGCTGACGTCACAAAGGCTTCGGCTGATACCACGACGCCGGGATACCCATAACTACTCCCGCGTAGATGGTTAGTGCGTATAAGCCAGTGGCCAGACTCAGATCAAATACCAAGATCTCGTTAAACGTGTTAAGTATCTGCGAACGCCGACCAGGGCCAGGCCCACCTCTGTCCTAGGTGGTCTCAACCTGCCCTGTCGCTCCGCCACAAAGTAACAATCGGGGGCCGTCGGGAACCCAGGCCCACCTCTACCGGGATGGAGCCACCTGCCCCTTCAGCCCCCATCTCCGAACAGTATCACAGGTAAGGTAACTGTGTAAGGTATATTGTATATGCCCGTGGTCACCTCCCGAAGTGATCACGGCCCAGTGGTATAGCATGGCAGACGGACAAGAGTGTAGGGCCACTGATGGAACACTAGCATCCTATACTAAGCAGTAGGATAGCAGGTAATGGTAACAACAGTATTAGCAAGGATAGGCTATGCATCAGGATAGGAATAACGGAAAGCAGTAACATGCTACACTACTCTAATGCAAGCAGTATAGAGAAGAGTAGGCGATATCTGGTGATCAAAGGGGGGGGCTTGCCTGGTTGCTCAGACAAGAATGAGGGGTCGTCAACACCGTAGTCGACCGGGGCATCAGCAGCGTCGGTCTCGTAGTCTACCGGAAAGAAGTAACGGAGGGGGAACATAATAAATAACAGAGCAATCAAATCATAACATGACAAACATGGTGCTAGAGGTGATCTAACGCAGGGATAGGTGATACCGGCGAAGGAGGGAAACATCCGGGAAAGTATTCCCAGTGTTTCGCGTTTTCGGACAGATGAACCGGAGGGGGAAAGTTGCGTGTTTGCTATGCTAGGGATGTGTAGCGGACGAACGGGCTGCGTATCCGGATTCGTCTCGTTGTTCTGAGCAACTTTCATGTACAAAGTTTTTCGATCCGAGCTACGGTTTACCTTATATTAATTTTAAAAGATTTAAATCATTTTTAGGATTTATTTAATTATTTTAATCAACATTATCCAGAATAGTGTCTGCTGACGTCATCACGATGTCAGCATGACGTCAGCAGTTGACTTGGTCAACCTGACAGGTGGGTCCCGTTCGTCATACTCTGATTTAATTAACTAATAGTTAATTAGGTTAATTAGTGATTAGGTTAATTTAATTATAATTAATTAACTTAATTAATTCCTTAATTAATTAATTAATTTAATTATTATTGTTTATTTAATTATTTTTATTATTTTATTATTATTTTTAATTCCTTTTCTTATTAAAACATTCTGGGGGCTGGGCCCCACATGTCTGTGACCCAGGGAAGGCCTACCGGGCACCGCTTAGCGGGCGCGGGTGCAGGACGCGGCCCGAGCGGGCGTTCCCAGCAGGGCGCCGGAGCAGGGGGGCCGGTGGCCATGGGGAGGCCATGGCCGGACCAGGGCGCACTGGCCGTGGCCGGTGGAGAGGCGGCCGCAGTGAGGAGCGAGGGGCAAGGGGCAGCAGCGGGTGGACGGGGGCGTGCGCGCTCGGGCGGGAGGGCGTCGCGGCGGTGCGGCGAGGTGGGGCACGGGCACACGCGCGAAGGAAGGGGGAGCACGGCCGGAGGCGGGGACCGAACCGGGCGACGGCGTCGAGCAGGCTAATGTGGGGCCGCAGTCGACGGCGTTGGCCGGCGAGCAGCAGCAGCAGCGTTGCGGTGCGCGGCTAGCAGCGCTGCTCAGGAGTTGTCGGAGCTCAACGCGGGAGCAAAGGGGCCGCCATGGAGGGCGCTATGCACGGCGGGGCGACGGGCGAGCCGGCGTGGTGGTTCTCGTCGGGGACCGAGGGGAGAGGGAGCCAGCACGGTGAAAGGGGCGACGACGCGGGGCACGACGAGCGCGGCACCTTGATGAGCACAAGGCGCGGTCGCGAGAGGGCTACGGTGGCACGGTGAGGAGGATAGAGAGGAGGGCGAGGCGTGAGCTCACTGGGCCGGTAGGGCAAGGGCAGCGGGGGTGGGGTGGATGACGAGGACGAGGCGGCGTAGAGGATGCAGGCCGGCGGGGGAGTCTGGCGACGTGGCCTCCGGCGAGGTCTAGGCGGCGTCGGCCATCGAGTGAGGGCGAAGGGGATCGGGCTCCTCCCTATCCAGATCCAGAGCGAGGGGGGGAGCGTCGTGGAGGAAGTGGGGAGTTGGCTAGGGTTTGACGGGTGGAGTGGGGGGTTATGGGGAGTGGGGGGTGGCCGGTTGGGCCGCCCTGTTCGGGCGGCGGAGGCCAGCTGGGCCGTTTGGCCCGGGGGGGCTCTTTCAATCTTTTTTTTGTTTACTGTTTTGTCTTATTATTTCTTTCTTTTCTTTATTTTTCTTTTCTACTTTATTCTCTTAATTGTTGTTTTAGAAAATATAAATACAACTCCTAAATTAATGTTATAATCTATTCTACTACCCCATTAAGTTTGACACCTAATTAAAATAGTTTGCATTATTATTAGTTTTAAAGGGCATTTAATTAATTGTCATAGCTGTGTTTTAATTACCTTAGAGCCTTTAAACAATTTTATAAAAGTGTGGTTTCTCCACTATAATTACCTATGAATTATTTGGCTCCACTCGAACATTTAGTTTTTATATTAGAAAACTTTTATTGTTTGCCTTTATTTTAAATTTGAAATTTGAACTGGGTTTTGAACTGACGCAAGTTTATCAATAGTAACCGACGTGACGTGGCATCATTAGCGTGGGATCACTGTAGCTTAATTATCCGGGCGTCACAATTCTCCTCCACTACAAGAAATCTCGTCCCGAGATTTAGGAGGGGAGTAAGGGGCAGAGATTGGTTACGAAATTCTAACGGATCTTCTCGGTGTTGGTTGCTCTTCTCGAAGAGGTCAATCCAATATATTGACGTCTTCATTCCTCTGTTTCAGGTCATCATCGTGAAGTCGCCCTTTTCTTTGGGATCTCCAACGTACTTACGAGTAGGTAAGGGGTAACTGCGGAAGAACGGACCTTACAAGGTTGGCTATCTAGCAGATAACTCAGGGAATGTGGTAGAAAGTAACTCTCGAATAGATAATTAAGAAAATATCGAGAGTAAAGTAAGAAGGTACCATGAGAAGTTTCAAACGGATAGGTAATCGTTCGATGTCTGAAACAACATGCGAAAGGGGTCCAAAGCAACAAGATTGAATATTGCGTCTGTTACCAGAATAGATCACTAGGACGGTGACCCGTGATCTTTCATACGAAGCCAAGCGTGAGGAATGACTTTAGAAACAGGGGTGTACAGGAGAGTCAGGTTTCGATCCTGTGGAACTATGGGTTATGGGCCCACCATGTGGGTTAGAAGTATGAAGGGCGAGGACATCTTGCACGATCATGTGAGCAAGGCATGTCAGAGGATAGTCCGTCGGTTAAGTCGGTAACAACATCAGTATCAAGGGCGAGGGACGAAGAGAACCATTCTCCTGCTCGTTGAAACGAGGCGGACCAATAGGCAAAGTTCTCGTCCATCGGTGGTTATCGAATGTCATCAACAATCGCGACAGGGTCTTGCGGACAGAGAGGTACAACGAGGTGTTTACATAAGCAGGGAAATATTGCTGCTTATATATTATAGATCACAAGGAGGTTTAAACAAACCAATGGAAGGAAAATGTGATCATCAGATCAAACAGAACAGTGGAAAGGATAATGTGTTTGTCACATATACCAGGGGTATACCCTTCCCAAGGACAAGCAGAGCATGATATCCATGACAGTATATAATGTAGAAAACTCCTTAGGTAGGGGAGAGAAATTTCATGACATTACCCGTACATCGGTGTTTGGATAACTGAGCAGGAAACATTTAGCATTGGGCTTCAAATGGTCTTGTTGAAAATTGAAGTACCATAGGCATGCTCCGAGAAAGCATTGACATGGTCATCAGGTGAAGATCAGACTTTGGAAACACAAAGGATCCATCAGGAATAACTTGTAGAATAATTCTTACAATTTCCTCATGGAAGAATGGATAACCTTGCTAAAAAGGAATCTATAACAATATGGCCAACCGGCCAGGTGTGCTAGGCACGACACCACCTTACCGGGTCACATAAGACCAATGTTATAACTCTTGGAAATATGTTCCAACCATCATATCTGACCGAGATTCAGATCTGGTTGGTGTCAGGATAACTCAGACTCAGGAGGCCCGAGGAGAAAAGGTGCGACACAAATTGTCAAGATGACATTGTAAGATTCTCGGGAATTGAACTGTGGAAGCAAGTTCCGAATCATGAGTTCATTATTAAATCAAGGATAGAATGAGGTGGCTGATGAACTCAGCGACAATTCATCGAGATTTCCAAAAGATGGATTTCCACAATTATGTGAACAAGGAAATATCATTTGTCGGATCAATGATATAAGGATGTATGCTCGAGGGAAACATGCTCAACTGAACAATGATAGAAGGGTGCACCTAGGAATCTGGACTAGGTAGCACGATCAATGTTTGAATGATGATTCAATAAGCAATAGAATTCCAATGAAACTGTAGACCAATAACTTCAAAGCAATAGGGTTGCTATAAGTTTAGAATTTACACATCACAGACCATTTGTCGGTATTCCGGTTAGAAACAACACGGAGGCCAAGAAATGAACGCAAACGGCGAGAGATATTACTATATCAAGAATTCTCAAGAGGTGGTAAAATTACCACGACATTCTTAACACAAAAGGTGGTAATATTCCAAGGTAAAGAAGGACAAATGCTGGATAACAAGGAACTCAAGGTATAACACAAAACATGAACAAGTTTGTGTTGGAGGGAAGGTAATAAAGTGGCCGATGATAACACAAATCATCAGGGGCAAGGATGGTATTTCTCATCATGAATTCAGTTGATACCCTTGAAGAGCTCAGAATGCTAATGATTAAAATTAGCACGATAATGATGTATCCGTTCAGGCTAGGGCAGACATGGAGTATTAAACTTGTAAGCGATGAAGATCTCTAATC
This sequence comes from Triticum urartu, assembly GCF_056163025.1. Lineage (NCBI taxonomy): Eukaryota > Viridiplantae > Streptophyta > Magnoliopsida > Poales > Poaceae > Triticum > Triticum urartu. Next base: position 501,509,132 of record NC_141879.1, on the reverse strand, counting down.
CTCGTTGAATCGCAGTGCAGACTCGATTCCGTTATCGTTGTCCTTGAGTGTTTCATAACTCAAGGCCCGTGAAAAATTGGAGTCCGTGAGAATGTTATACCTGATGAAGAACTCGTAAGAGGTTATGCAGTTCCATGATAATCTCAAGATACCAGGGGGGTAATGCTCGACGACAGATCAAAGTAGAGATTGGACTAGGGTATTGCTTTGCAGAAGACAAATGCTTAAACTTGCACGAGAAATGTTATTTAAAGGAGAACATGGTCAGAACCACGATTGCAAAAGGCCAGATCCCAGAGATAAGATGAACTTATACCAAGGGAATAATTAATTTAAGAAAAGCTTTAATGATAAGATCTACATCGTGTCCATGGGCATGAACACAAAGTTCAAGGTCGACTCCCACTTCTTCAAAATATAACCTTCCATTCACTTTTTGCTTTGATAAAGGCATTAGTGTTGAAAGTTTTATCTGGTGAAATACCAGATGAGTATGACTCGTGAAAACTTCTGAGTTCACACATATAAAGGAAGGCATAGGTTCAACCCGTCAGGGTATCGTGGAAACATATAACACCAGCTTCAATAGTAAATACGACCAGCTCGAAAGCAGAGCATGGTTGGCCAAGCAGATGATACCATTTACCAAGGGCATTATGTATCAGGTAAAGAACTCACAATAATTTTGGTTGTGAAGGACATTGTCGGATAATAACCCGGCAATGGGTATGGCGATCCACAATGGGGCTGATGTGAGTATCGGTTACTCAATCAAAGGAAGAAGGAATGCCATGGCATCGGGTTATAGAAACAACTGACTAATTCAAAGCTTAATGCAAAGAAACTTTATGATCTCCAAATCAAGGGATCATAAGCAATCGTTCTGATCGAAAATGAATAAGTTCAACAGACTTGGAAGCACAAACGATCAAGGCATTGATTGGTCAAGAACCAGCTCATATCCAAATGACGTCTGAGCCAGAAGGATGAATCCTAGGATTCGACTGAGGAATGCGAGCATCCTCAACATATTGAATCAACAGACTTAAAATGATAAAGACAAGGGAGGCCAATAAGATTACGAAACTTATGGGATTAACCATAATGCAAGCAAGCGAGAATTTCAAGAGCAATAGGCTGCTCGGGATTTTCGGAAGATCGAATGATATTTTGAAGTCTTTGGCGAAACACCTGAACAACTGGGAATGAGCGGATACTCGATAAGTGTGAGAATTATCCGTAGGGGTATTCAGGTGACAAAGAACAGCAAGGCAGTAAGCTCAAAGGATTCTCGAAAATACGACGAGTATTTCGGGGTATCTTGTAATAACAAGACCAACTAGGGATGTATGTAAGCATAACAACTACAAGTATTTATCCATAAGGGTTGACGGTGGAAGGGGAGTTGTAAACGCGATGAACACAAGTTCTCGGGTTAACAGCGGAGAGTATCTTCAGGGTCTTAACGTGCAGCAGACGATCATCAGCAATAAGGGGCTCTCCGGGTGAAAGTGATAACGAGATCCTAATGTCAGATTTAGCAAAATTCATTTAACCCGAATAGGAGAGAGTTCAGAGTCCCAGAGTAAGGATCGAGGAGTAAAAGATCCTAATACCACCCAGATGGCGACGTGGGCCCGCAAGCCGCACAGCCATGTTAGTAAAAGTTTTTCAATGACTAGACTCGACATCGGCCAAGGAGTTGGAAAGGGGGATTCCTACAGGAAGTCGGCTCTGATACCAACTTGTGACGCCCCTGATTTAATCATCCACGCAAACGTGTACGATCAAGATCAGGGACTCACGGGAAGATATCACAACACAACTCTACAAATAAAATAAGTCATACAAGCATCATATTACAAGCCAGGGGCCTCGAGGGCTCGAATACAAGAGCTCGATCATAGACGAGTCAGCGGAAGCAACAATATCTGAGTACAGACATAAGTTAAACAAGTTTGCCTTAAGAAGGCTAGCACAAACTGGGATACAGATTGAAAGAGGCGCAGGCCTCCTGCCTGGGATCCTCCTAAACTACCCCTGGTCGTCGTCAGTGGGCAGCACGTAGTAGTAGGCACCTCCGATGTAGTAGGGGTCGTCGTCGACGGTGGCGTCTGGATCCTGGGCTCCAACATCTGGTTGCGACAACCAGGTAGAAGGGATAGGGGAAAAGAGCGAGAAAGCAACCGTGAGTACTAATCCAAAGTACTCGCAAGCAATGAGCTACACTACATATGCATGGGTAAATGTGTAAAGGACCATATCGGTGGACTGAACTGCAGAAAGCCAGAATAAGAGGGGGATAGCTAATCCTTTCGAAGACTACGCTTCTGGCAGCCTCCGTCTTACAGCATCTAGAAGAGAGTAGACTGAAGTCCTCCAAGTAGCATCGTGTAGCATAATCCTAACCGATGATCCTCCCCTCGTCGCCCTGTGAGAGAGCGACCACCGGTTGTATCTGGCACTTGGAAGGGTGTGTTTTATTAAGTATCCGGTTCTAGTTGTCATAAGGTCAAGGTACAACTCCAAGTCGTCCTGTTACCGAAGATCACGGCTATTTGAATAGATTAACTTCCCTGCAGGGGTGCACCACATTCCCCAACACGCTTGATCCCATTTGGCCGGACACACTTTCCTGGGTCATGCCCGGTCGCGGAAGATCAACACATCGTAGCCCCACCTAGGCACAACAGAGAGGTCAGCATGCCAGTCTAAACCTAAGCGCACAGGGGTATGGGCCCATCGCCCATAGCACACCTGCACGTTGCGAACGCGGCCGGAAGCAGAACTAGCCCCCTTAATACAAGAGCAGGCTTACGTTCCAATCCGGTGCGCGCCGCTCAGTCGCTAACGTCACGAAGGCTTCGGCTGATACCACGACGCCGGGATACCCATAACTACTCCCGCGTAGATGGTTAGTGCGTATAAGCCAGTGGCCAGACTCAGATCAAATACCAAGATCTTGTTAAACGTGTTAAGTATCTGCGAACGCCGACCAGGGCCAGGCCCACCTCTGTCCTAGGTGGTCTCAACCTGCCCTGTCGCTCCGCCACAAAGTAACAGTAGGGGGCCGTCGGGAACCCAGGCCCACCTCTACCGGGATGGAGTCACCTGCCCCTTCAGCCCCCATCTCCGAACAGTATCACAGGTAAGGTAACTGTGTAAAGTATATTGTATATGCCCGTGGTCACCTCCCGAAGTGATCACGGCCCAGTGGTATAGCATGGCAGACGGACAAGAGTGTAGGGCCACTGATGGAACACCAGCATCCTATACTAAGCAGTAGGATAGCAGGTAATGGTAACAACAGTATTAGCAAGGATAGGCTATGCATCAGGATAGGAATAACGGAAAGCAGTAACGTGCTACACTACTCTAATGCAAGAAGTATAGAGAAGAGTAGGCGATATCTGGTGATCAAAGGGGGGGGCTTGCCTGGTTGCTCAGACAAGAATGAGGGGTCGTCAACACCGTAGTCGACCGGGGCATCAGCGGCGTCGGTCTCGTAGTCTACCGGAAAGAAGTAACGGAGGGGGAACACAATAAATAACAGAGCAATCAAATCATAACATGACAAACGTGGTGCTAGAGGTGATCTAACGCAGGGATAGGTGATACCGGCGAAGGAGGGAAACATCCGGAAAAGTATTCCCAGTGTTTCGCGTTTTCGGACAGATGAACCGGAGGGGGAAAGTTGCGTGTTTGCTATGCTAGGGATGTGTAGCGGACGAACGGGCTGCGTATCCGGATTCGTCTCGTTGCTCTGAGCAACTTTCATGTACAAAGTTTTTCGATCCGAGCTACGGTTTACCTTATATTAATTTTAAAAGATTTAAATCATTTTTAGGATTTATTTAATTAATTTAATCAACATTATCCAGAATAGTGTCTGCTGACGTCATCACGATGTCAGCATGACGTCAGCAGTTGACTTGGTCAACCTGACAGGTGGGTCCCGTTCGTCATACTCTGATTTAATTAACTAATAGTTAATTAGGTTAATTAGTGATTAGGTTAATTTAATTATAATTAATTAACTTAATTAATTCCTTAATTAATTAATTAATTTAATTATTATTGTTTATTTAATTATTATTATTATTATTATTTTTATTTTTAATTCCTTTTTTTATTAAAACATTCTGGGGGCTGGGCCCCACATGTCTGTGACCCAGGGAAGGCCTACCGGGCACCGCTTAGCGGGCGCGGGTGCAGGACGCGGCCCGAGCGGGCGTTCCCAGCAGGGCGCCAGAGCAGGGGGGCCGGTGGCCATGGGGAGGCCATGGCCGGACCAGGGCGCACTGGTCGTGGCCGGTGGAGATGCGGCCGCAGTGAGGAGCGAGGGGCAAGGGGCAGCAGCGGGTGGACGGGGGCGTGCGCGCTCGGGCGGGAGGGCGTCGCGACGGTGCGGCGAGGTGGGGCGCGGGCACTCGCGCGAAGGAAGGGGAAGCACGGCCGGAGGCGGGGACCGAACCGGGCGACGGCGTCGAGCAGGCTAATGTGGGGCCGCAGTCGACGGCGTTGGCCGGCGAGCAGCAGCAGCAGCGTTGCGGTGCGCGGCTAGCAGCGCTGCTCGGGATTTGTCGGAGCTCAGCGCGGGAGCAAAGGGGCCGCGGTGGAGGGCGCTATGCACGGCGGGGCGACGGGCGAGCCGGCGTGGTGGTTCTCGTCGGGGACCGAGGGGAGAGGGAGCCGGCGCGGTGAAAGGGGCGACGACGCGGGGCACGACGAGCACGGCACCTTGATGAGCACAAGGCGCGGTCGCGAGAGGGCTACGGTGGCGCGGTGAGGAGGATAGAGAGGAGGGCGAGGCGTGAGCTCACTGGGCCGGTAGGGCAAGGGCAGCGGGGGTGGGGTGGATGACGAGGACGAGGCGGCGTAGAGGATGCAGGCCGGCGGGGGAGTCTCGCGACGGGGCCTGCGGCGAGGTCTAGGCGGCGTCGGCCATCGAGCGAGGGCGAAGGGGATCAGGCTCCTCCCTATCCAGTTCCAGAGCGAGGGGGAGCGTCGTGGATGAAGTGGGGAGTGGGCTAGGGTTTGACGGGTGGAGTGGGGGGTTATGGGGAGTGGGGGGTGGCCGGTTGGGCCGCCCCGTTCGGGCGGCGGAGGCCAGCTGGGCCGTTTGGCCCGGGGGGGCTCTTTCAATCTTTTTTTTGTTTACTGTTTTGTCTTATTATTTCTTTCTTTTCTTTATTTTTCTTTTCTACTTTATTCTCTTAATTGTTGTTTTAGAAAATATAAATACAACTCCTAAATTAATGTTATAATCTATTCTACTACCCCAATAAGTTTGACACCTAATTAAAATAGTTTGCATTATTATTAGTTTTATACGGCATTTAATTAATTGTCATAGCTGCGTTTTAATTACCTTAGAGCCTTTAAACAATTTTATAAAAGTGTGGTTTCTCCACTATAATTACCTATGAATTATTTGGCTCCACTCGAACATTTAGTTTTTATATTAGAAAACTTTTATTGTTTGCCTTTATTTTAAATTTGAAATTTGAACTGGGTTTTGAACTGACGCAAGTTTATCAATAGTAACCGAGGTGACGTGGCATCATTAGCGTGGGATCATTGTAGCTTAATTATCCGGGCGTCACAGCCGCACACCGAGACCAGAGGCGAGGCGCCTCAAGCCCGAGCCTGAGCACCTAACCCCCCTCGCAGCCTCTCCTCCTGTGACGCCCCCGATTTAATCGTACACTAATCATACACACAAACGTGTACAATCAAGATCAGGGACTCACGGGAAGATATCACAACACAACTCTACAAATAAAATAAGTCATACAAGCATCATATTACAAGCCAGGGGCCTCGAGGGCTCGAATACAAAAGCTCGATCATAGACGAGTCAGCGGAAGCAACAATATCTGAGTACAGACATAAGTTAAACAAGTTTGCCTTAAGAAGGCTAGCACAAACTGGGATACAAATCGAAAGAGGCGCAGGCCTCCTGCCCGGGATCCTCCTAACTACTCTTGGTCGTCGTCAGCGGCAGCACGTAGTAGTAGACACCTCCGGTGTAGTAGGAGTCGTCATCGACGGTGGCGTCTGGCTCCTGGACTCCAGCATCTGGTTGCGACAACCAGAAAGAAAGGAATGGGGGAAAAAAGGGGAGAAAGCAACCGTGAGTACTCATCCAAAGTACTCGCAAGCAAGGAGCTACACTACATATGCATGGGTATCAAATGGAAAAGGGGCTAATATATGTGGACTGAACTGCAGAATGCCAGAATAAGAGGGGGATAACTAATCTTGTCGAAGACTATGCTTCTGGCAGCCTCCTTCTTGCAGCATGTAGAAGAGAGTAGACTGAAGTTCTCCAAGTAGCATCGTGTAGCATAATCCTAACCGATGATCCTCCCCTCGTCGCCCTGTGAGAGAGCGACCACCGGTTGTATCTGGCACTTGGAAGGGTGTGTTTTATTAAGTATCCGGTTCTAGTTGTCATAAGGTCAAGGTACAACTCCAAGTCGTCCTGTTACCGAAGATCACGGCTATTCGAATAGATTAACTTCCCTGCAGGGGTGCACCACATTCCCCAACACGCTTGATCCCATTTGGCCGGACACACTTTCCTGGGTCATGCCCGGCCGCGGAAGATCAACACGTCGCAGCCCCACCTAGGCACAACAGAGAGGTCAGCACGCCGGTCTAAACCTAAGCGCACAGGGGTCTGGGCCCATCGCCCATAGCACACCTGCACGTTGCGAACGCGGCCAGAAGCAGATCTAGCCCCCTTAATACAAGTGCGAGCTTACGATCCAATGCGGCGCGCGCCACTCAGTCGCTGACGTCACGAAGGCTTCGGCTGATACCACGACGCCGGGATACCCATAACTACTCCCGCGTAGATGGTTAGTGCGTATAGACCAAATGGCCAGACTCAGATCAAATACCCAGATCTCGTTAAGCGTGTTAAGTGTCGGCGAACGCCGACCAGGGCCACACCCACCTCTCTCCTAGGTGGTCCCAACCTGCCCTGTCGCTCCGCCACAAAGTAATAGTCGGGGGCCGTCGGGAACCCAGGCCCACCACTACCTGGATGGAGCCACCTGCCCCTTCAGCAACCCATCTCCGAACAGTACCACAAGTAATGTAACCGTGTAAAGTAAATAGCATATGCCCGTGATCACCTCCCGAAGTGATCACGGCCCAGTAGTATAGCATGGCAGACGGACAAGAGTGTAGGGCCACTGATGGAACACTAGCATCCTATACTAGGCATGTAGGATTGCAGGTAAAGGTAACAACAGTAGTAACAAGGACAGGCTATGCATCAGGATGGGAATAACGGAAAGCAGTATCATGCTACACTACTCTAATGCAAGCAGTATAGAAGAGAGTAGGCGATATCTCGTGATCAAAGGGGGGGCTTGCCTGGTTGCTCAGACAAGAATGAGGGGTCGTCAACACCGTAGTCGACCGGGGCATCAGCGGCGTCGGTCTCGTAGTCTACCGGAAAGAAGTAACGGAGGGGGAACACAATAAATAACAGAGCAATCAAATCATAACATGTCAAACGTGGTGCTAGAGGTGATCTAACGCAGGGATAGGTGATACCGGCGAAGGGGGGAAACATCCGGGAAAGTATTCCCGGTGTTTCGCGTTTTCGGACAGATGAACCGGAGGGGGAAAGTTGCGTGTTTGCTATGCTAGGGATGTGTAGCGGACGAACGAGCTGCGTATCCGGATTCGTCTCGTCGTTCTGAGCAACTTTCATGTACAAAGTTTTTCCATCCGAGCTACGGTTTATTTTATATGATTTTCTAAAGTTTTAAATCATTTTTAGAATTTATTTAACTAATTTAATTCAACATTATCCAGAACAGTGTTTGCTGACGTCATCATGACGTCAGCAGTCAACAGAGGTGTTGACTGGATCGCTGACGTGTGGGTCCCACTGGTCATTGACTGTTTAGCCTAATTAATGTTTAACTAATCTAATTACTGTTTAATTAAACTAATTAGTTAATTAGGTTAATCTAATTATGATCAATTAACTTAATTAATTCCATAATTAATTAATTAATTAATTAAATTATTATTATTTATTTAATTATTATATATTTAGTTATTTTTTTATTAAAACCGTTCTGTGGGGTGGGGCCCCCGTGTCATAGGCCCAGAGGGGCCATAGCGGGTCGGGCGTGCGGGCGCGGCTGCGGGCGAAGCCGCAGCCCGCCCAGGAGCGAGGCGCAGCAGGAGCAGGGCCGAGGGGCGCGGCTGGTGCAGCCGGCCGGCGGCGGCGGCGGCGGCAGAAGTGCCGCCCCGGGTGGCGCCACGGGAGGGCATATGGAGCGGAGGCGGCGACGAGCGCTACGGGGCGCGCGAGCGCAAGCAGGTGCGGGGCTCGCGGCCAGCACGACCAAGGCGCGGGCGCAGCCAAGCCGTGGCCAGCGGCTGGAGACAGGGGGAGGCCAGTGCGGGGGGGCGGCGAGGCAACGGCGGGTCGGCGGCGCGAGGCGCGCTGCGGGTGTGGCATAGGCCGCGGCCGATGCGTGGCCGTGGCCGGGGATGCCGCGGCGGAGCGCGAGCGGGCGCTGGGAGGGGCCGCGGTGCGCGGTAGCGTGCGCATGCAGAACGGCGCGACGAGCGCAGGACGAGGCCGCGGGGCGTGCGCGCGTGCGCATGGAAGACAGGGGAGGAGAGGGGGAAGCTCACAGGGAGGCGTAGGGGTTCAGGCAGCGAGGGTTGAGGAGGAGATCGGAGACGACGTTCCGGCGGGGAGGCAGGTCGGTGGGGAGGAGGAAGCAGGCCGGCGAGGTGGTCCGTCGAGGAGGAGGGCGGCGAGGCGGCGCTTCGGCCGACGGGGTCCCGGGGCGACGGGGTCGGGCCTCTCACCGATCTAGATCCAGAGCGAGGGGGTAGGGGGAGAGCGAGTGGGGAGTGGGGGAGCGTGCGGTCGTGGGGGGTTAGGGTTTCGGTCGCCCCAGGGGTTATGGGGAGTGGATAAGGAGGACTGGGGGAGGCCGGCTGGGCCAGGTGGGCTGTGGCCCAAGGAGGGGGGCTTGCGGCCTACCGGGCCGAAGCCCAGGGGGCAGGGGTTCCCCCCCCCTTTTTCCTTTTTTTAGTTGTTTTGTTTTCTGTTATTATTTAATTTTCTTTTCTATTTTTAGTTTTACAAAATTACCACTAGTGCCCAAATTTGTAATAATCAACAAACTACTGTAAGATTAATTCTTAACCCATAATAAAATAGTTTTAGCATTTTATAAATTCGATAGGCATTTGTTTAATTGTTCTCACTACTTTTTTAATTGTTTTAGAGCCTTTAAACATTTTATCAAAGTTTGGTTTCTCCACCATAATTACTTACGATTTATTTGACACAACCCGAACATTTTAGTTTTGATATTTGAAAATTTTACTGTTTGCCTATATTTTAAATTTTAAATTTGAATCGTTTTTGAACTAACTCGAGCTTATCAACAGTAACCGAGGTGATGTGGCACCATTAGCAGAGGTTTACTGTAGCTCGATTATCCGGGCGTCACAAATCTCCTCCACTACAAGAAATCTCGTCCCGAGATTTAAGTGGTGGAGTAAGGGGGGAAGGTGTTGGTAGCGAAAAACCTAACGAGTCTTCTCGGTCTTGGCTACCCTTTCGAAGAGGCTGATCCCTTTCATTGATGTCTTCAATTCTTTATTCCAATGCATCATGATAAACTTGTCATCATTTCTTCAGGAACTCCATCGTACTTATGAAAGGATAAGGGGCAGCTCAGCTACGACAGAATGCTTTTGAGGGAAACAATCTGGGGTTAACCCATGATTGAGTATAAGATTATCTCCCGAGTTGAACATATGAAATACATCGAGAGTAAGGTATGAAGGTACAATAATAGGTTCCAAGTGGATAGATAGTTGCTCGAAGTCTGAACCAGAGTGAGAAAGGGGTTCAGAGTGGCGAGAGTAAGTATTGCGTCTGATACCAGAATAGATCACTAGGACGGTGGCCCATGAATTACATATGAGGCCACCCGCAAGGAGTAACTTTGGGAATAGGGGGTGTACAGGACAGTCAGGTTTCGATCCTGTGGAACTGTGGGTTATGGGCCCACCATGTGGTTTTTTTTAATAGGAGCAGTGGCATCTTGCACGGTCATGATAGCAAGGCATATCAGAGCGTACCATGTCAGTTATGACGGCGACAACGTTGGTACCAAGGGCGAAGGATGAAGAGAACCATTTTCCTGCTCGTTGCAACGAGGCGGACCAATAGGCAAAGTTCTCGTCCATCGGTGGTTACCGGAATGTCATCAACAAAAGTAACAGGGTCTTACTGACAGGATTGTACACGAGGGGTCTACCTAAGCAGGGAATTAATACTGCTTAGACCACAATGATCACCAGAAAGGTTAAACCAAATAATGGAAAGGATAATATGATTATCAGATATTCCAGGGGTATATCCTTCCCAATGATAAGCAAAGCAGGATATCCATGACAGGATATAATGTAGAAAACCTTTTAGGTAGGGGAGAGAAATTACATGACATTACCCATACAACGATGTTTGGATAATTGATAAAGGAAATTTAGCATTTTGAAGATCGAAGTACCAACGACATGCTTCGAGATAGCATTGACATGGCCCTCAAGCAAAGGTCGAACTTTGGATACACCAGCATCCATCAGGATCAACTTATAGAATAAGCCTTACAATTTCCTAATGGAAGAATGGCTAACCTTGCTAAAAAGGGGACTATAACAATAGGTCCTCCGGCCAGGTGTGCTAGGCATGACACCATCTTACCGGGTCATATAAAGACCAATGTTATAACTCTTGGAAATATGTACCAATCATCATATCTGACCAAGATCCAGATCTGATTGGTGCAGGATACCTTGGACTCATGATGCCCGAGAAGGAAAGGGGGCGAACACAATTTGACGAGATGGAGTTACAAGATTATCGAGAAATGGACTATGGAAGCAGGTCCAGAAACCAGAGTTCGACATTAAACCAAGGAGTGGATGAGGAGGTGGCTGATGGACTCAGCGACATATCATCGAGATTTCCCAAAAAGATGGATTTCCACAATTAGGTGAACAAGGAAATATCATTTGTCGGATCAAATGATATAATGATGTATGCTCGAGGGAAACATAGACAACTGAACAATGATAGAAGGGTGCACCCAGGAATCTGGACTAGGTAGCACGGTTAAAATTTAGCACGATAATGATATAGCCAACCGGGCTAGGAATGACTTGAAGGATTATTAAACTCGTAAGCAATGAAAATTACTTATAGTTATTGAATCGGAGTACAAACTCAATTCACTATCGGTGTCCTTGAGTGTCTAACAACTCAGAATCCGGGGAAAATTTTGGAATCAGTGAGAAATAATACTTGAAGAAGAACTCATAAGAAGTTATGCAGTTCCGTGATAATCTCAAGATACCAGAGGGGGCAATACTCGACGACGGATCAAAGTAGAGGTTGGACTGGGGTATTGCTCTACAGAAGACAAGCGCTTAAACTTGCCCGAGAAATGGGATCAAAGAAGAACATATGGTCGGAACCATGATTGCAAGGATCAATTCACAGATACCAAATGATATTATATCAAGGGGATAGTTATTATTACAAGAAGCTTCCATGATAGGATATACATCGTGTCCATGGGCATGAACACAAGTTCAAGGTCGACTCCCACTTCTTCAGTGTATAACCTTTCATTCACTTCTCTTTTTCGAAGAAGTTGTAGGGTTGAATTATCTGGCAAAATACCAGACGACTATGACTCGTGAAAACTTTCGAGTTCACACATAATATGGAAGGCATAGGTTCAACCCATCGAGGCATCTTAGGAGCATATACCATAATTTCAAGAATAAATAACACAAGCTCGAGAGTAGAGCATGCTGGAGAAAGCAGATGATAAAATTTACCAAAGGCATTATATACCCATGAAAGGCTCACAAGGTTATTCAATATGAAGCACACTGTCGGATAAAATCCAACAAAGCAACCGATGGTCCACAAGGGATATGATGTGAGCATCAGTACTCAACCAGAGGAAGAAGAATGCAAGTAGACCTGATTATAGAAACAACTGACTAATTCAAAGTTCACATGCAAAAGAATTATGATTTCCAAATCAGGGGATCAGAAGCAACGCTCTGATCAAGGATGGATAAGTTGAGTAGGCTTAGGGGTACAATCGATGGCAATTTGATTGGTCGAGATCCAGCTCATGTACAAATTGACACTGAGTCGGAAGGATGAATTCAAGGATTCGACTGAGGAATGCGAGCATTCGCATCTTATTGAATCAATGGACTCAAAAGGGTAGTGGCAAAGGATGCCAATAAGATAACTAGACTTATGGGATTAACCAAAATGTAAGCAAGCAAGAATTTCAAGAGCAATAGGCTCCTGAGGATTTTTGGAAGATCGAATGGTATTTCGAGGATTGATGACATACATGAATCAACTGGGGATGAGTGGATACTCGGTAAGTGTGAGAAATTATCCGTAGGGATATTCATGTGTCAAGAACTGCAAGGCAGTGAGCTCAAAGGATTATCGAAACAACGACGAGTGTTTCGGGGTATCTTGTAATAACAAGACCAACTGGGGATGAATGTAAGAATAACAACTGTAAGTAGTTATCCTTAAGGGTTAATGGTGGAAGGGGAATTGCAAGAGGGATGGCACAAAGTATCGAGGGAACATCCGAGAGTATTGTCAGAATCTTTCGTTGAAGCAGCCGATCATCCGTATTAAAGGGCTCTCCGGCAGGAAGTGGTAACGAGAACCTAGAGTTGGATTTTAGCAAAATCTCTTAACCCGAATAGAAGAGATGTCAGAGCCCCAGAGTATAGGTCAAGGAGTAAAAGATCCTACAACCACCCGATGGCGATGTGTTCCCGTAAGACACACAGCCAAGTTAGTAAAAGTTTTGCAATGCCTAGACTCGACTTCGGCCAAGGAGTTGGAAAGGTGGATTCCTACAGGCAGTCGGCTCTGATACCAACTTGTGATGCCCCCGATTTAATCTTACACTAATCATACACGCAAACGTGTACGATCAAGATCAGGGACTCACGGGAAGATATCACAACACAACTCTACAAATAAAATAAGTCATACAAGCATCATATTACAAGCCAGGGACCTTGAGGGCTCGAATACAAGAGCTCGATCATAGACGAGTCAGCGGAAGCAACAATATCTGAGTACAGACATAAGTTAAACAAGTTTGCCTTAAGAAGGCTAGCACAAACTGGGATACAGATCGAAAGAGGCGCAGGCCTCCTGCCCGGGATCCTCCTAACTACTCTTGGTCGTCGTCAGCGGCAGCACGTAGTAGTAGACACCTCCGGTGTAGTAGGAGTCGTCATCGACGGTGGCGTCTGGCTCCTGGACTCCAGCATCTGGTTGCGACAACCAGAAAGAAAGGAATGGGGGAAAAAAGGGGAGAAAGCAACCGTGAGTACTCATCCAAAGTACTCGCAAGCAAGGAGCTACACTACATATGCATGGGTATCAAATGGAAAAGGGGCTAATATATGTGGACTGAACTGCAGAATGCCAGAATAAGAGGGGGATAACTAATCCTGCCGAAGACTACGCTTCTGGCAGCCTCCTTCTTGCAGCATGTAGAAGAGAGTAGACTGAAGTCCTCCAAGTAGCATCGTGTAGCATAATCCTAACCGATGATCCTACCCTCGTCGCCCTGTGAGAGAGCGACCACCGGTTGTATCTGGCACTTGGAAGGGTGTGTTTTATTAAGTATCCGGTTCTAGTTGTCATAAGGTCAAGGTACAACTCCAAGTCGTCCTGTTACCGAAGATCACGGCTATTCGAATAGATTAACTTCCCTGCAGGGGTGCACCACATTCCCCAACACGCTTGATCCCATTTGGCCGGACACACTTTCCTGGGTCATGCCCGGCTGCGAAAGATCAACACGTCGCAGCCCCACCTAGGCACAACAGAAAGGTCAGCACGACGGTCTAAACCTAAGCGCACAGGGGTCTGGGCCCATCGCCCATAGCACACCTGCACGTTGCGAATGCAACCGGAAGCAGATCTAGCCCCCTTAATACAAGCACGAGCTTACGATCCAATGCGGCGCGCGCCACTCAGTCGCTGACGTCACGAAGGCTTCGGCTGATACCACGACGCCGGGATACCCATAACTACTCCCGCGTAGATGGTTAGTGCGTATAGACCAAATGGCCAGACTCAGATCAAATACCCAGATCTCGTTAAGCGTGTTAAGTGTCCGCGAACGCCGACCAGGGCCAGGCCCACCTCTCTCCTAGGTGGTCCCAACCTGCCCTATCGCTCCGCCACAAAGTAACAGTCGGGGGCCATCGGGAACCCAGGCCCACCACTACCTGGATGGAGCCACCTGCCCCTTCAGCCCCCCATCTCCGAACAGTACCACAGGTAATGTAACCGTGTAAAGTAAATAGCATATGCCCGTGATCACCTCCCGAAGTGATCACGGCCCTGTAGTATAGCATGGCAGACGGACAAGAGTGTAGGGCCACTGATGGAACACTAGCATCCTATACTAGGCATGTAGGATTGCAGGTAAAGGTAACAACAGTAGTAACAAGGACAGGCTATGCATCAGGATGGGAATAACGGAAAGCAGTATCATGCTACACTACTCTAATGCAAGCAGTATAGAAGAGAGTAGGCGATATCTGGTGATCAAAGGGGGGGCTTGCCTGGTTGCTCAGACAAGAATGAGGGGTCGTCAACACCGTAGTCGACCGGGGCATCAGCGGCGTCGGTCTCGTAGTCTACCGGAAAGAAGTAATGGAGGGGGAACACAATAAATAATAGAGCAATCAAATCATAACATGTTAAATGTGGTGCTAGAGGTGATCTAACGCAGGGATAGGTGATACCGGCGAAGGGGGGAAACATCCGGGAAAGTATTCCCGGTGTTTCGCGTTTTCGGACAGATGAACCGGAGGGGGAAAGTTGCGTGTTTGCTATGCTAGGGATGTGTGGCGGACGAACGGGTTGCGTATCTGGATTCGTCTCGTCGTTCTGAGCAACTTTCATGTACAAAGTTTTTCCATCCGAGCTACGGTTTATTTTATATGATTTTCTAAAGTTTTAAATCATTTTTAGAATTTATTTAACTAATTTAATTCAACATTATCCAGAACAGTGTTTGCTGACGTCATCATGACGTCAGCAGTCAACAGAGGTGTTGACTGGATCGCTGACTTGTGGGTCCCACTGGTCATTGACTGTTTAGCCTAATTAATGTTTAACTAATCTAATTACTGTTTAATTAAACTAATTAGTTAATTAGGTTAATCTAATTATGATCAATTAACTTAATTAATTCCATAATTAATTAATTTAATTATTATTATTTATTTAATTATTATTTTTTATTATTATTAAAACCGTTCTGTGGGGTGGGGCCCCCGTGTCATAGGCCCAGAGGGGCCATAGCGGGTCGGGCGTGCGGGCGCGGCTGCGGGCGAAGCCGCAGCTCGCCCAGGAGCGAGGCACAGCAGGAGCAGGGCCGAGGGGCGCGGCTGATGCAGCCGGCCGGCGGCGGCAGAAGGGCCGCCCCGGGTGGCGCCACGGGAGGGCATATGGAGCGGAGGCGGCGACGAGCGCTACGGGGCGCGCGAGCGCAAGCAGGTGCGGGGCTCGCGGCCAGCACGACCAAGGCGCGGGCGCAGGCAAGACGTGGCCAACGGCTGGAGACAGGGGGAGGCCAGTGCGGGGGGGCGGCGAGGCAACGGTGGGTCGGCGGCGCGAGGCGCGCTGCGGGTGTGGCATAGGCCGCGGCCGATGCGTGGCCGTGGCCGGGGATGCCGCGGCGAAGCGCGAGCGGGCGCTGGGAGGGGCCGCGGTGCGCGGTAGCGTGCGCGTGCGGAACGGCGCGGCGAGCACAGGACGAGGCCGCGGGGCGTGCGCGCGTGCGCGTGGAAGACAGGGGAGGAGAGGGGGAAGCTCATAGGGAGGCGTAGGGGTTCGGGCAGCGGGGGTTAAGGAGGAGATCGGAGACGACGTTCCGGCGGGGAGGCAGGTCGGTGGGGAGGAGGAAGCAGGCCGGCGAGGTGGTCCGTCGAGGAGGAGGGCGGCGAGGCGGCGCTTCGGCCGACGGGGTCCGGGGGCGACGGGGTCGGGCCTCTCACCGATCTAGATCCAGAGCGAGGGGGTAGGGGGAGAGCGAGTGGGGAGTGGGGGAGCGTGCGGTCATGGGGGGGTTAGGGTTTCGGTCGCCCCAGGGGTTATGGGGAGTGGATAAGGAGGACTGGGGGAGGCCGGCTGGGCCAGGTGGGCTGTGGCCCAAGGAGGGGGGCTTGCGGCCTGCCGGGCCGAAGCCCAGGGGGCACGGGGTTCCCCCCCCCTTTTCCTTTTTTTAGTTGTTTTGTTTTCTGTTATTATTTAATTTTCTTTTCTATTTTTAGTTTTACAAAATTACCACTAGTGCCCAAATTTGTAATAATCAACAAACTACTGTAAGATTAATTCTTAACCCATAATAAAATAGTTTGAGCATTTTATAAATTCGATAGGCATTTGTTTAATTGTTCTCACTACTGTTTTAATTGTTTTAGAGCCTTTAAACATTTTATCAAAGTTTGGTTTCTCCACCATAATTACTTATGATTTATTTGACACAACCCGAACATTTTAGTTTTGATATTTGAAAATTTTACTGTTTGCCTATATTTTAAATTTTAAATTTGAATCGTTTTTGAACTAACTCGAGCTTATCAACAGTAACCGAGGTGACGTGGCACCATTAGCAGAGGTTTACTGTAGCTCGATTATCCAGGCGTCACACCTCCCTTCGTTCTCCCCAGTAGCTCGCCGCGCCCCTCTTCATCCCCCTCGTTTGGCCGAGCGCAGCCACCACCTCGTCGTGGCCATGGCCAACGGCCTTCCCGAGCTGCTTGTGCTGCCCTACGGCTTCCTTGACGTCGTCCACGACCTCCACGTGCCCGAGACCGACTGGAGCGGCCCCAAGTCAGCGACATCGACGGTTCCCCGTCGCGTCCACCGGAGCTCCTCCTCGACCCCTGCCGACGCCGTCGACGCACGCCGCTGCGCCGCTGCACCTCGTCACCACATCGCCGTCGTCTCCGACTTCCTCCTCGACCCCCACTGCCCCTGTGCCCTGCAACCCCTCGTGAGGCCCCCTCCTTCTCCTCTGCCCTGCTCCTCATGAGCGTCGCGCGCCCCGTGCCGCGCCCAGCGTCGTCCTTGTCCCGCGCGCCTCGCTCTGCTCCAGCCCGTGGCCGCCTTCGCCGGCCAGAGCTCGTGCGCTCCCCCTCGTTAGGCCTTGCCCCGCCTTTGCTCCGCCTGCCGCTGCGGCCTCTCCGTGTCGCCCACTGCCCTCTGCCGCCTCCGCTGGCCGGCGACCGCGTCATTGGCCTCGCCTGGGTCGCGCTTGACTAGGCTTGGGCGCCCACGCCCGCAACCGCGCCCGAACCGCTAAGGCCCTCTGGGCCTATGACGAAAGGGCCCCACCCCAGAACGTTTGTTAAAAAAATGAAATTAATTAAATAATTAGTTAATTAACAACTTAGTTAAGTTAATTAATCTAGTTAATTAAACTTAATCAACGTAATCATTTATCTAACTAATTAAACCTGATTAGTGGTCTCAGCCTGTGACATGCAGGACCCACACGTCAGTTTGACCAAGTCAACTGACTATTGACTGCTGACATCACCCTGATGTCATGCTGACGTCATAATGGCATTTCCTAATTAAATTAATTCTGTTAATTCTAGAAATGAATTAAAACTTTGAAAATTAATATTAAATAATCTGTAACTCGGATGGAAAAACTTTGTACATGAAAGATGCTCAGAACGACGAGACGAATCTGGATACGCAGCCCGTTTGTCCGCCACGCATCCCTAGCATAGCAAACACGCAACTTTCCCCCTCCGGTTCATCTGTCCGAAAACGCGAAATACTGGGAATACTTTCCCGGATGTTTTCCCCCTTCACCGGTACCACCTTGTACCGCGTTAGGGCACCCCTAGCACCGATACTTGTCATGTCAAGCATCGCAATGCATCTGTTTGCTTAATATTTATTATTTCTTCCCCCTCTTCTCTCACTAGACACCGAGACCGACGCCGCCGCTACCCAGTACGACTACGGTGTTGACGACCCCTCTCTCTTGCCAGAGCAACCAGGCAAGCCCCCCCCCCCCCTTGACCACCAGATATCGCCTACTCTTCTCTCTACTGCTTGCATTAGAGTAGTGTAGCATGTTACTGCTTTCCGTTAATCCTATCCTGATGCATAGCCTGTCCTTGCTACTACTGTTGCTACCTTTACCTGCAATCCTAATGCTTAGTATAGGATGCTATTTTATCATCAGTGGCCATACATTTTTGTCCGTCTGCCATGCTATGCTATCGGGCCGTGATCACTCGGGAGGTGATCACGGGTATATACTATATACTTTATACATGATACATGTGGTGACTAAAGACGGGTCGGCTTGTGGAGCACCCGTGAGTGATTCACGGATTGGGGCTGAAAGGACCTTTGTCCCAACGGCCCTCTGTGTGGATCTTTGTGGTGAAGCGACAAGGGCAGGTTGAGACCACCTAGGAGAGAGGTTTGCCTGGCCCTGGTCGGCGTTCGCGGTTATTTCAAGATAACACGTTTAACGAGATCTTGGTATTTGATCTGAGTCTGGCCACTGGCCTATACGCCATCTACGCGGGGACAGTTATGGGCACTCGACGTCGTGGTATCAGCCGAAGCCTTCGTGACGTCAGTGACTGAGCGGCGCGCGCCGGGTTGGACCACGTAACGCAACTTCCTTTGTAATGGAGGTTGCTAGGTCTGCTCTCCGGCCGCCCACGCAACGTGCAGGTGTGCAATGGGCGATGGGCCCAGCCCCTGCGCCATAGGATTTAGACCGGCGTGCTGACCTCTCTGTTGTGCCTAGGTAGGGCTGCGACGTGTTGATCTTCCGAGGCCGGGCATGACCCAGGAAAGTGTGTTCGGCCAAATGGGATCGAGCGTGTTGGGTTATGTGGTGCACCCCTGCAGGGAAGTTGATCTATTCGAATAGCCGTGTCCCTCGGTAAAAGGACGACCCAGAGTTGTACCTTGACCTTATGACAACTAGAACCAGATACTTAATAAAACACACCCTTCCAAGTTTAGGAGTCCAGGAGCCAGACGCCACTGTCGATGACGACTACTACTACTCGAGAGGTGCCTACTACTACGTGCAGCCTGCTGACGACGACCAGGAGTAGTTTAGGAGGATCCCAGGCAGGAGGCCTGCGCCTCTTTCGATATGTATCCCAGTTTGTGCTAGCCTTCTTAAGGAAAACTTGTTTAACTTATGTTTGTACTCAGATATTGTTGCTTCCGCTGACTCGTCTATGATCGAGCTCTTGTATTCGAGCCCTCGAGGCCCCTGGCTTGTAATATGATGGTTGTATGACTTATTTTATTTGTAGAGTTGTGTTGTGATATCTTCCCGTGAGTCCCTGATCTTGATCGTACATGTTTGCGTGTATGATTAGTGTACGATTGAATCGGGGGCGTCACATACTATCCATAGATTCATCAAAATAAGCAAACAACACAAAGAAAACAGGATCTGTCAAAAACAAAATAGTCTGTAGTAATCTGTAACTCTCGAATACTTCTGTAACTCCAAAAATTCTGAAAAATTAGGAAAACCTGGGCAATTTGTTTATTAACCTTCTGCAAAGAGAATCAATATTTTATCACACTACTGTTAAAAATGAGAATAGTTATCCTGAGCGCAAAAGTTTTCTGTTTTTCAGCAAGATCAAATCAACTATCACCGTAAGCCATTCTAAAGGTCTTACTTGGTATAAACACTAATTAAAACATAAAACCACATCTAACCAGAGGATAGATGAATTATTTATTGCAAAACAGGACCTAAAAAGCAAAAAAAAAATTGGGTTGCCTCCCAACAACTGATATTGTTTAACGCCCTTAGCTAGGCATAAAAACACAAATGGATCTAGGTATTGTCATCTTTGGTCTTTATCTTTTTAATGGGGTTATGCTCAAATCCAGGAGGTTCTTTGCGCTTCTCATCATATTTAGAAATCTTAATATCTAAAGCATCCAACCGCTTATTGCAAAGAGCGATCAACATATTCATGCGGTGGAGGTTCCCACTAACATTTTTGATGGGTTCAAGAGATTTTTGCAAAATTTTCGTTACTTCACATAGTTTCTCAAAAACTTGTGTTCCCTCTTGAGTGTGGTGTAATCCCTTTTGTGGAGGTAGTAATCCTACTACTCCTTCTATTATCTCATAAGCAATGTTGGGATCAATTTCAATAAAATTCCCCTTAGCAGCGAAATCCAAGAGTTGCATATGGGACATGTTTAGCCCAACATAAAAATTACGAAGTAAAATCTTGAAATCCCCCTCTATAGTGCAATTATGATAGGATTCTATCGTCCTATACCAAGCAGCCTTTAAATTTTCTCCTTGTCTTTTTTTGAAGTGAAGAACCTCAAAGTCAGGGGACAAAGGAGGGGTAAAAGTGTGAGCCATGAGAGCAAGACAAGTGATCTAACACACGAGCACACAAAAAGCAAACGAAGAAAATGAATGGAAGAGGGGCGAAGAAAAGGCAACTCTTTTCAAAAAATCGTTTTAGAAGTGGGGGAGAGGAAAACAAGAGGTAAATGGTGAATAATGTAATGCAAGAGATGAGAGTTTATGATGGGTACTTGGTATGTCTTGACATGGCGTTGATCTCCCCGGCAACGGCGCCAGAAATCGTTCCTGCTACTTCTTGAGCTTGCGTTGGTTTTTCCCTTGAAGAGGAAAGGGTGATGCAGCAAAGTAGAGATAAGTATTTCCCCCAGTTTGAGAACCAAGGTATCAATCCAGTAGGAGACAACGCACAAAGCACCTAATACATGCACAAACAATCAAACAACTTGCACCCAACATGATAAAGGCGTTGTCAATCCTATCACGGTCACTTGCAAAAGTTAGATCTGATAGAGGTAGATAAATGGTAAAGTAAATATTTTTGGTATTTTTGGTTTATAGATCGGAAAGTAAAAGATTGCAAAATAGTAGATCAGAAACTAATATTGTAGATCAGAAACTTATATGATGGAAAAGAGTAAATCGGAAACTTATATGATGGAAAATAGACCCGGGGGCCATAGGTTTCACTAGAGGCTTCTCTCAAGATAGCAAATAATACGGTGGGTGAACAAATTACTGTCAAGCAAATGATAGAAAAGCGCAAAGTTATGATGATATCTAAGGCAATGATTATGAAATATATGCATCACGTCCGTGTCAAGTAGACCAAAACGATTCTGCATCTACTACTATTACTCCACACATCGATCGACTCGTGCATGCATCTGAGTATTAAGTTCATGATGAACAGGATAACGCATTAAGTAAGATGACATGATGTAGAGGTATTAACTCAAGCAATATGATGAAAACCCCATCTTTTTATCCTCGATGGCAACAATACAATACATGCCTTGCTGCCCCTACTGTCACTGGGAAAGGACACCGCGAGATTGAACCCAAAGCTAAGCACTGATACATCTCCAACGTATCTATAATTTATGAAGTATTCATGCCAATATGTTATCATTCTTGGATGTTTTACAATCACTTTATAGCAACTTTATATCATTTTTTGGGGCTAACCTATTAACCAAGTGCCTAGTGCCAGTTGCTATTTTTTGCTTGTTTTTTACATCGCAGAAAATCAATATCAAACAGAGTCCAAATGCAACGAAACTTTACGGAGATTTTTTTGGACCAGAAGGAACCCATTGGGCCAGAGCTGCACCTGGGGGTGCCCTGAGGGGGGCACAACCCACCAGGGCACGCTAGGGCCCCCTGGCGCGCCCAGGTGGGTTGTGCCCACCTCGGTGGCCTCCCGTACCCCTTCTTTGCACTATAAATTCCCAAATATTCCGAAACCCTTGGGGGTTAACTTAGATCATAAGTTCCTCCGCCGCAGGGCTCCGTAGCCACCGAAAACCAATCTAGACCCGTTCCGGTGCCCTGCTGGAGGAGGGAATCATCTCCGGTGGCCATCTTCATCAACCCGGCGACCACCATAATGAGGAGGGAGTAGTCCACCCTTGGGGCTGAGGGTTTATACCAGTAGTTATGTGTTTAATCTCTCTCTCTCTCTCTCGTGATCTATATCATGGGCTCTGTTAATCTAGTCAGATCATATGATGTTTCTCCCCTCTATACTCTTGCTGTGATGAATTGACTCTTTACCCTTTGAAGTTTTGTCTTGTCAGATTGAATATTCAGAGATGAGAACACATGATATATGTCTTGCGGTATGAATACTTGAGGTGACAATTGGGGTATCTTATTGATTCACTTGATATATGTTATGGCATTCAACTCATGGATTCCCGCGGTGATATTGGGGTAATCTATGCATAAGGGTTGATGCACATTTTTATTATCTTTTCTCCGATGGAAACTTTGGGGTCTCTTTATAGTTCTTTGTGCGGATTGAGTATTATGAATATGAATTTTCTTTGGTGTTATTCTAGTACGAACTCTAGGATAGATCGAACGGAAACAATAGCTTTGTGTTATTTTAGTACCAACTCACGAATAGATCGAACAGAAAGAATAGCTTTGAGGTGGTTTAGTACCCTACAAACAATTACTATCTTTTGTTCTCCACTAATAGGAACTCGGGAGTGATTCTTCGTTACACTTTGAGGGATAATCATATGATCCAACTACGTTAGCACTGTTGAGAAATTGCAGTAGTGAAAGTACGGACCCTAGGCCTTGTTTTTAAGCATTGAAATACCATTTTTGTGCCCGTTTACTATTTGCTACCTCGCTGTTTTTATTTATTCAGATTATAAAAATATATTTCTACCATCCATATTACACTTTTATCACCATCTCTTCGCTGAACTAGTGCACCTATACAATTTGCCATTGTATTGGGTGTGTTGGGGACACAAGAGATTTCTTGTATTTGGTTGCAGGGTCGTTTGAGAGAGACCATCTTCATCCTACACCTCTCACGGATTGATAAACCTTAGGTCATCCACTTGAGGGAAAATTGCTACTGTCTTACAAAACTCTATGCTTGGAGGCCCAACACGTGTCTACAAGAATAAAGTTGCGTAGTAGACATCAAGCACTTCTCCCATTGCAAGAAAAACCAATATAGTTGGCCAAACTAAACTGATAGTTCGAAGAGAATTACAAAGATATCAAATCATGCATATAAGAATTCAGAGAAGATTCAAATAATATTCATAGATAAGTTGATCATAAATCCACAATTCATCGGATCTCGACAAGCACACCACAAAAGAATATTACATCGGATAGATCTCCAAGAACATGGAGGAGAACATGGTATTGAGAATCAAAGAGAGAGAGGAAGCCATCTAGCTACTAGCTATGGACCCGTAGGTCTGAGGTAAACTACTCACGCTTCATCGAAAGGGCAATAGAGTTGATGTAGAAGCCCTCCGTGATCGAATCCCCCTCCGGCAGGGTGCTGAAAAAGGTTCCTAGATGGGATCTCATGGGTACAGAAGGTGGCGGCGGTGGAAAAGTGTTTTCGTGGATGCCTTTGGAGGTTTGGGAATATATGTGAATATATAGGATGAAGAATTAGGCCAAGGGGTGTTGGAGTAGGCCACAAGGCAGGGGGCGCCCCACTAGGGGGCGCCCCTATGGCTTGTCATCTACTCCAAGCTCTTCTAACTTGGAGTCCAAGTCCAATAGGTGTCTTCTGGTCCAACAAAAATCATTGCGAAGGTTTTATTACGATTAGTATTCCTTTTCTGCGAAGCTCAAAAATAAGGAAAAAACAAAAACTGGCACTGGAATCTAGGTTAATATGTTAGTCCCAAAAATAATACTCCCTCCGTTCCTAAATATAGGGTGTATAGTTTTTGGCACGGAAATTAAAGAACGCATATTGAGGGAACATTTCACAAGTTTTGGGCGAGATTACACCTGATTAATTGACATGAAAAAATAGAGGAGCTTGCACTATATAAGGAAATGTAATCAAATCCCTTAAAAATTATCCAAACGAGTGGTGTAACGCAATACACCTTATATTTTGGACTTTTTCTCAAAAATCTATACACCTTATATCAAGGAACGGAGGGAGTATAAAATAGCATATTAATGTATATAAAGCATCCAAAACAGATAATATAATAGCATGGAACAATAAAAAATTATAGATACATTGGAGACGTATCAGTGCTCCGTCACGAAGGTCCTCTCCTTATTTCTAGGTCAAAATGACCTATATACCAGAAGATGGGCACCAGAGGTGGGCCGGGTTGGCCATAACCCACCAAGGTGCCCCTGGGGGGCCTGGCGCGCCCTAGTGTCTTGTGGTCACCAGGTGGCCCCCCCTCCGGTAGTTATTTTCTCCGGTATTTTTTATATATTCCAAAATAATTCTCCATAAATTTTCAGCTCATTTGGAGATGTGTAGAATATGTGTCCTGACGTAGCTTTTTCAGGTCCAGAATTCCAGTTGCCGATATTCTCCCTCTTTGTGTAAACCTTGCATATTATGAGAGAAAAGGCATTAGAATTACTCCATAAAGCATTATTATGCACAAAAACATTATAAATAATAGTAGCAAAACATGATGCAAAATGGGCGTATCGTATTGCACTTTAGGTATGTCACCCGAGTTTCCCATATGGAATGTAGATGCCAGAAGCTCAACCTCGTGTACATGGTTAAGGGGAGGGGATCAAGGCAACAACTGACTAAAAAGTTCAGAGCTGAGACATGAAGAATGTTAAGTGGAATAGACAAAAGAAATTATGTTTTCCTTACTGATGCCTGCATGCAAGTATCCTAACCCTGGCACCTGCATTACTTTATGTGTATACAAATATCACGAAGCCACCAACATAAGGTTAGTATATTTTGTTTAATTCAAATTTCTTATGATGTGCCATTGAGGTCATTTATGATTGGCTACAATTGGTGTCATTTACCTATTCTTATGTGATAGTTAATATTTTATTCATATTAGATTAAAAATAAAATTAGTCTGCATTTTATTTCTTTGAAAGAGAAAAATGCCAAGGTTGGTAAATGCCCAAAGTAGGTGCTTGCATGCTTCATGCTTCAAGTATGTGCTTCGGTAGGAGACTTGCCTCCATTTGTTTCTTCAGAGGAAGGGGCTAGATGAGAAAAATGTGCATTTTTGGCACCTTCTGCTTCAGATTCAGAAGAAACATATGGTGGTTTTTGTTCTTGGCTAAAAATTGGTTCAGATTCGGAAGGTAAGTACAAAGCAATGATCCTGCCAGCTCATAGACACGACGAATGTCGTGCAGATCCCCCTATAAGAGAAGGACGCCGAGGTGCTGGAGCCCACGTACGAGCTGGCATAGGTGTGCATGACCTTCGGAGGTGAGCTTGACCCCCTTGAGTGACATGTGCAGGAGATGTTCCACTAATTCATGCGTGCCAAGGCAGAAATCCTCGACTGCTTGAGTGGGCCAAACACTACTTGAGCAAACTCAGTAAGGGCAAACATTAGCTCTGAACTTGTTTGTAAGACAGTGCCTCATGCAAAGGGAACGAGCCTCAGTTAGTGTATCTAGGGAGGTTAGGATCCTTTGTACTTTGATGTTTCACACCATAAGTTCTGAGATGCGTGATTTTGCTGCATATGTCTGATCTCTTTGTTTTTCTGACCATGTAGGTTCCGGAGGATGTCGTCAAGATTTTTTTCAAGAGAAATTGCGTGAGGTGTGTCCAAATGCCTTTTATATTATGAACATATTGTTGTATGACTAACTGAAGTCATTTCCTCGGAACGTGTTGGTACTTTTCCTTTTTACTCGACGATGATCATGTACACTCCACATGCTTTCACTTATTGAGTTTGCTCAAGTACGAAAAACATGGTATTTGAATCAAGTATGAAAGTTAATAATAATTTATTATTTAAGTTTTAGCGTTGCTAATTGCCTTCTAAGGTAGAAGTGTTGAAAATAGAAGATTTTTCTTTCTTAATCCAACTCTACAATTTTGGTACATAAAAAGCTGCAAAGATAAAACGAGAATAACCTTTTTCTTTACCCATCTATTTGTTGCATAATTCTATTCTACATAAGTACTATCAAGGGAGTAACCATGTGTGAAAATATGGCGACCCAATGTGGATTAGTGCAACGTGGCAAGGGAAGGTTTAAAAAGATCGAGGGAACAAATCCAAGGGACAACATATATTATATTTTAGTTTTATTTATCTTGTAAAATGTATAGTCAAATTATAAATTTTAATGTTTGATTTTCATGGTCAGAGGTGGACATGGTTGAGTACCCATGGGGACAACGGGGGAAGTAGTGTATGAGGAGTTTATGAAATAGGGATAAGGGGTATTTTAGTTAATGAGGGCACTATTAGTTTGAAGTTCTATCTTTGTTATGGTAAAAGAATTAAGGTTAGATTAATATAATGAAAATATTATTGTGAACCGATAAAATTTATATAATTTCTACAAGTACGAGGTCAAGCATGAAGGTGCAACGGGAGGAGGGGTGGGGATAAGATTTGATATTGTTTGGTCTTCTTGCAAGGAGTGGATGGTGATACGTCTCCAACGTATCTACTTTTCCTCTTGTTTTGGACGCTAATTTGCATGATTTGAATGAAACTAACCCCGCACTGACGCTGTTTTCAGCAGAACTACCATGGTGTTGTTTTTGTGCAGAAATAAAAGTTCTCGGAATGGACCGAAACTTTGCGAGGATTTTTATATCAATAAAGAGAATTTCTGGAGCCAAGATCCACCGGAGGGGGGGCACCTGGGTGGGCACAACCCACCAGGGCGCCCCCTCCTAGCGCGCCGAGGTGGGTTGTCCCCACCTGGTGGCCCCGCAGACCCTGAAACTGATGCTATAAAATCCTATTTTTCCAGAAAAAACAGGGAAAAACAATTATCGCGATCCACGAGACGAAGCCAATGTCACCTCCTGTTCTTCATCTGGAGGCCAGATCTAGAGTCCCTTTGGGGCTCCGGAGAGGGGGATCTTCGTTCTTCGTCATCACCAACCCTTCTCCATCGCCAATTCCATGATGCTCCCCACCGGGAGTGAGTAATTCCTTCGCAGGCTGGCTGGTCGTTGAGGAGTTGGATGAGATTCATCATGTAATCTAGTTAGTTTTGTTAGGGCTTGATCCCTAGTATCCACTATGTTCTGAGTTTGATGTTGCTATGACTTTGCCATGCTTAATGCTTGTCACTTTGGGCCCGGGTGCCATGATTTCAGATCTGAACCGTTTATGTTATCACCATTATATCCATGTTCTAGATCCGATCTTGCAAGTTATAGTCACCTACTACGTGTTATGATCCGGCAACCCCGGAGTGACAATAGTCGGGACCACTCCCGGTGATGATCGTAGTTTGAGGAGTTCATGTATTCATCGTGTGTTAATGCTTTGTTCCTGTTCTCTATTAAAAGGAGGCCTTAATATCCCTTAGTTTCCAAATGGACCCCATTGCCACAGGAGGGTAGGACAAAAGATGTCATGCAAGTTCTTTCCATAAGCACGTATAACTATTTACGAAATACATGCCTACATTATATTTAAGAACTGGAGCTAGTGCGGTATCGCCCTAGGTTATGACTGTCACATGATGAATATCATCCAACAAATTACCGATCCAATGCCTACGAATTTATCTTATATTGTTCTTGCTAAGTTACCACTGCTATCGTTATTGTTGCACTTGCTACAAAATTATTGCTATTACTGTTACCGTTGCTATTGCTATTGCCACCACTATCAAAACTATCATATTACTTTGCTACTGATCACGTTGCTGCAGATAATTGATCTCCAGGTGTGGTTGAATTGACAACTCAGCTGCTAATACCTTAAAATATTCTTTGGCTCCCCTTGTGTCGAATATATAGATTTGGGTTGAATACTCTACCCTCAAAAATAGTTGCGATCCCCTATACTTGTGGGTTATCAAGACCTTTTTCTGACGCCGTTGCCGGGGAACATAGCTATATTTGTTGAGTCACTTGGGATTATTATCAATTTATCACTATGAAGAATCTGAAGGATGCTAAGACTAAGATTTATCCCTCTAAGACGAGGGGAGGTAAGGAACTTCCATCCAGTTTTGCTTTAGATTCACCTTCTGTTATAAGTAAACTTGCACCACCACCACTTGCTATTAATCCTAATATGTCGCAAGTTATTGATGATGCTACCTATGCTATGAATGATACTCATGATGATGCTAGTACCTTGCTTGATGATGATGATGTGCCACTTAGTGATTTTCTTGATGAACAAATTGCTAGAGTAATTCAACATGATGTTGTTGAATCTGATTATGAGCTTGAAACTGAAAATCTTGAAACACCTGCTAGAACTATCCCTCCTAGATATGTATTGCCTAAGGTACCGGAAGGTTATGTTATGAATGAGTAGACAACTAGAGATATTCTTGGTTGTAAGGATAGAGATGATCTAGAGAAATTGTTATGCAAGTATAAAGAAAAATCTCTGAATGCTATAATGCAATATGATCCTAAGTTTGCTACTTCACCAATATTTATTGATGATAAGGATTATGAATTCTCTGTCGACCCAGAGTTAATTACTTTGGTTGAATTTGATCCTTTCCGTGGTTATGAAACTGGAACTGTTGTGGCATATTTTACTAAGTTGAATGACATAGCCACCCTTTTTACTCATGATGAGAAAACTCGCTATTACTATATTGTCAAGTTATTTCCGTTCTCATTAAAGGGTGATGCTAAAGCTTGGTACAATATTGTTGCTCTTGGTTGTGTGTGTAGTCCCCAGGATAAGATTTATTACTTCCCTGAAAAATATTTCCCTGCTCATAAGAAACAAGCTACATTACAGGAAATATTTAACTTTGTGCAAATTAAAGAAGAGAGTCTCCCACAAGCTTGGGGGAGGCTTTGCCAGTTACTTAATGCTTTGCCTGATCATCCTCTTAAGAAAAATGAAATGCTTGATATCTTCTATAATGGACTAACTGATGCTTCTAGGGATTTCCTAGATAGTTGTGCTAGTTGTGTTTTCAGGGAACGAATTGTTGGGCAAGTTGAGGAATTATTGAATAACATACTGAAAATTATGATGATTGGACTCTTCCTGAACCACCGCCTAAACCCACTCCGAAGAAGAGGGGTATATTATATCTAAGTCATGAAGATATGCAAGAGGCAAAGAAATCTATGAAGGAAAAAGGTAATAAAGCTAAGGATGTTAAAAATTTACCTCCTATTGAAGAAATACATGGGATTAATACACCACCACTGCCTAAGGTGGTACAGGTAAATTCTCTAATGAAGTTTAATGATAATGACAATCCTCTCAATATGCACCCTAGCCAATGCCTTTATGAGTTTGAAAACTATATTAGAAAACAAAATCACTTCAATGCAAATGTTATGAAACAATTGAAATACAATTCTAATATGATTGCTCGCTTGAGTGACTTGTTATTTAGAATCTCAAATGATGTTAGTGGTGTTGGAAAGCATGCTTCTATGGTACAAACCCAGTTAGAACAAGTTGCTAAATCTCAAAAAGATTTGCTAGATGAAATGAACAGTAACATACATGACTTTGTTGTTAGAGTAGCAACTAGAGGAGGTAAAATGACTCAGGAACCACTTTATCCTAAAGGACACCCAAAAAGAATTGAACAAGACTCTCAAAGAGCTAACACTAATGCACCTAGTCATACTAAAAAGAAGAAGAAAATTGATAGGACTTTGCATGCTTCTAGTGAACCTGAAGTAGAAAAAGCTCCTGATAATGAAGTCTTTATCTCTAATGCTGAAACTCAACCTGGTAGTGAACACTCACCTTATGATAATGAAAAGGATAATTATGAGGTTCATGAAGACACTCAAACAAATAATAAAGAACCAGACAACGATGATGAGATAGAACCACCACTTGATCTTGATAACCCACAACCTAAAATAAAAGGTATGATAAAAGAGACTTTGTTGCTAGAAAACACGGTAAGGAAAGAGAACCGTGGGTTCAAAAACCTATGCCCTTTCCACCTAAGTCAACTAAAAAGAAAGATGATGAAGAATTTGAACACTTTGCTGAAATGCTGAGGCAAGTCTTTTTGCGCACTCGCTTGACTAATATCCTTAAAATGCCTCCTTATGCAAAGTATATGAAAGACATCATCACTAATAAGAGAAAAATACCGGAAGCTGAAATCTCCACCATGCTTGCTAATTATACTTTTAAGGATGGAGTACCTAAAAAACTTAGAGATCCAGGAATACCAACTATACCTTGCTCTATCAAAAAGAATTATGTGAAAACTGCTTTATGTGATTTAGGAGCTCGTGTTAGTGTTATACCTTTCTCTTTATATAAAAGACTTGATTTGAATAAACTCACGCCTACTGAAATATCTTTGCGAATGGCTGACAAATCTACTGCCATACATATTGGTATTTGTGAGGATGTGCCCGTTGTTGTTGCTAATGGTACTATTTTGACTGACTTTGTTATACTTGAGATGCCCGAGGACGACAACATGTCGATTATCCTTGGTAGACCCTTCTTGAATACTGCAGGGGCTGTTATTGATTGCAATAAAAGCAAGGTCACCTTTCATATAAATGGTAATGAGCATACGGTGCACTTTTCGAAGAAACAATTCCAAGTGAATGGTATTAATGTTATTAAAAAATCTCCAACAATCACTATTGGAAGCTTTCAAATACCTATACCTAATACCAAAACAAAATATGAAATGCTTATTGCTGGGGACATTCATATCCCCGTTGAGGTAACTTGGTGATTTACGAAAGTTCTTCGGTTTCATGCTAATCGAAAGTGGTTGTTAATAAGACTTGATCAACCTTATTAATGGATCATTTTTTAGAGGTATGAAGTTGATGACTTTAGTAAGCACTACCTTCTGTCCCTACCTTTTCTTTCCTATTTTTATTAGTTAAATAAAATAAAATGCCATGTTTTGTCTGTTTTCTGAATTTGTCGTGCAATAAAAAAATGACCCAAAAATAAAAGTTCTCAGAATGCTGTGAAAATTTAATATGATTTTTTCTGAATATTTAAGAATTTCCGGTGCAAATAATATCAGAGGAAGGTGCACCAGGTGGGCACAACCCACCTGGGCGCGCCAGGACCCCTAGGCGCGCCCTCGTGGGTTGTGGTCCCCACGTGGCCCCCCTCATTTATCTCTTCATACCACATCATCACCTACCTCCAGAAAAAAATCTCCATTGCCCTCTCTCTCGTATTCTTGCTCTCAAACCTGCGGATTTCGATCTCTTTGCTCGAAGCTTCGTTTCTAAAACTATATTGGGGGATTGTTGCTTGGTATGTGACTCCACCATTTGTCCAATTAGTTTTTGATTTAGTTGTTTATATTTTGAATAATTAGCTACTTGCTACCTCTTGAGCTTGCGTTGGTTTTCCCCGAAGAGGAGAGGATGATGTAGCAGAGTAGCGTAAGTATTTCCCTCAGTTTTTGAGAACCAAGGTATCAATCCAGTAGGAGGCCACGCGCAAGTCCCTCGTACCTAAACAACACAAAGAGCTCAACGCAACCAATGCGATTAGGGGTTGTCAATCCCTTCACGGTCACTTACGGAAGTGAGATCCGATAGATAATATTTTTTGGTATTTTTGATAAAAAGATGCAAAGTGAAAAGTAAAAGGCAAAGTAAAAACAAACAAGATTAAAGTGATGGGGATTGATATGATGAGAATAGACCCGGGGGCCATAGGTTTCACTAGTGGCTTCTCTCAAGAGCATAAGTTTTCTACGGTGGGTGAACAAATTACTGTTGAGCAATTGACAGAATTGAGCATAGTTATGAGAATATCTAGGCATGATCATGTATATAGGCATCACGTCCGTGACAAGTAGATCGAAACAATTCTGCATCTACTACTATTACTCCACTCTTCGACCGCTATCCAGCATGCATCTAGAGTATTAAGTTAAAAACAGAGTAACGCTTTAAGCAAGATGACATGATGTAGAGAGATAAATTCATGCAATATGAAATAAACCCCATCTTGTTATCCTCGATGGCAACGATACAATACGTGTCTTGCTGCCCCTTCTGTCACTGGGAAAGAACACCGCAAGATCGAACCCAAAGCTAAGCACTTCTCCCATGGCAAGAACTACCAATCTAGTTGGCCAAACCAAACGGATAATTCGAAGAGACTTGCAAAGATAACCAATCATACATAAAAGAATTCAGAGAAGATTCAAATATTGTTCATACATAGACTTGATCATAAACCCACAATTCATCGGTCTCAACAAACACACCGCAAAAGAAGAAGATTACATCGAATAGATCTCCACAAGAGAGGGGGAGAACATTGTATTGAGATCCAAAAAGAGAGAAGAAGCCATCTAGCTAATAACTATGGACCCGAAGGTCTGAGTTTAACTACTCACACTTCATCGGAGAGGCTATGATGATGTAGAAGCCCTCCGTGATGACGGCCCTCTCCGGCGGAGCTCCGGAACAGGCCCCAAGATGGGATCTCGTGGATACAGAAAGTTGCGGTGGTGGAATTAGGTTTTTGGCTCCTGTTCTGATCGTTTGGGGGTACGTGGGTATATATAGGAGGAAGGAGTACGTCGGTGGAGCACCGAGGGGGCCATGAGGCAGGGGGGCGCGCCCTGTAGGGGGGGGTGCCCCTACCCTCGTGACCGCCTCCGGTACTTCTTGGAGTAGGGTCCAAGTCTCCTGGGTCTTATCCGAGAAGAAAATCACGTTCCAAAAAGGATTTTTATGTTTGGACTCCGTTTGATATTCTGTTTCTTCGAAACACTGAAATAGGCAAAAAACAGCAATTCTGGGCTGGGCCTCCGGTTAATAGGTTAGTCCCAAAAATAATATAAAAGTGGAAAATAAAGCCCAATATAGTCCAAAACAGTAGATAATATGCATGGAGCAATCAAAAATTATAGATACGTTGGAGACGTATTAGGCATCCCCAAGCTTAATTCCTGCTCGTCCTCGAGTAGGTAAATGATAAAAAGAGAATTTTTGATGCGGAGTGCTACTTGGTATAATTTCAATGCAAAATTTCTTAATTGTGGTATGAATATTCATATTAGAAAGATTCAAGACAAAAGTTCATATTGACATAAAGAATAATAACACTTCAAGCAAACTAACAAAGCAATTATGTTTTCTCAAAGTAACATGGCCAAAGAAAGTTCATCCCTACAAAATCATATAGTTTAGTCATGCTCCATTTTCATCACACAAGAATGCTCTCATCATGCACAACCCCGATGACAAGCCAAGCAATTGTTTCATACCTTAATAATTTCAAACTCATAAATTTTCACGCAATACATGAGCGTGAGTCATGGATATAGCACTATGGGTGGAATAGAATATAATGATGGGGGTTGTGTGGAGAAGACAAAAAAGGAGAAAGTCTCACATCAACGAGGCTAATCAATGGGCTAGGGAGATGCCCATCGATTGATGTTAATGCGAGGAGTAGGGATTGCCATGCAATGGATGCACTAGAGCTATAAATGTATGAAAGCTCAACAAAATAAACTAAGTGGGTGTGCATCCAACTTGCTTGCTCATGAAGACCTAGGGCACTTGAGGAGGCCCATTGTTGGAATATACAAGCC
Source organism: Triticum urartu (assembly GCF_056163025.1). Taxonomy (NCBI): domain Eukaryota; kingdom Viridiplantae; phylum Streptophyta; class Magnoliopsida; order Poales; family Poaceae; genus Triticum; species Triticum urartu. The sequence continues at coordinate 501,475,428 of NC_141879.1, read as the reverse complement.
AAGTTCTATAATGAAAAATTCCCACTAGTATATGAAAGTGATAACTCAAGAGACTCTCTATATGAAGAACATGGTGCTACGTTGAAGCACAATATATGAGACTCGCTATATCATGGTGCTACTTTGAAGCACAAATGTGGAAAAAAGGATAGTAACATTGCCCCCTTTTGTTTTTTTCGGGGCCTTCTTTTTTTTCTTTGGCCTTTATCTTTTTTTATTTTTTTGGGGACAATGCTCTATTGAATGATGATCATCGCACTTCTATTTATTTACAACTCAATGATTACAACTCGATACTAGAACAAAGTATGACTCTATATGAATGCCTCCGGCGGTGTACCGGGATATGCAATGAACCAAGAGTGACAAGTAAAAATTATGAACGGTGGCTTTGCCACAAATACTATGTCAACTACATGATCATGCTAAGCAATATGAAAATGATGAATGTGTCATGATAAATTGGATGGTGGAAAGTTGCATGGCAATATATCTCGGAATGGCTATGGAAATGCCATAATAGGTAGGTATGGTGGCTATTTTGAGGAATATATAAGGAGGTTTATGTGTGAAAGAGCGTATCATATCACGGGGTTTGGATGCACCGGCGAAGTTTGCACCAACTCTCAATGTGAGAAAGGGCAATGCACGGTACCGTAGAGGCTAGCAATGATGGAAGGGTGAGAGTGCATATAATCCATGGACTCAACATTAGTCATAAAGAACTCATATACTTATTGCAAAAATCTACAAGCCATCAAAAACCAAAGTATTACGCGCATGCTCCTAGGGGGATAGATTGGTAGGAAAATACCATCGCTCGTCGCCGACCGCCACTCATAAGGAGGACAATCAAATAACACCTCATGTTTCAAATTTGTTGCATAATGTTAACCATACGTGCATGCTACGGGACTTGCAAACTTTAACTCAAGCACTTCTCAAATTCATAATTACTCTACTACCATGACTTTGATATTACTACCTCCATATGTCAAAACAATTATCAATCATCCAACTTTTCTTAGTATTCAATGCACTCAAAAGAAAGTTTCACAAATCTTGAATACCAAGCAAGTTATTATTAAGCAAATTACCATGCAATTATGACTCTCAAAATAATTTAAGTGAAGCATGAGAGATCATAGTTTCTTTAAAACAAGCCACCACCGTGCTCTAAAAGATCTAAGTGAAGCACATAGAGCAAAATTTCAACGGTCAAAAGATATAAGTGAAGCACATAGAGCAAAACTACATAGCTCAAAAGATATAAGTGAAGCACATAGAGTATTCTATCAAATTTTAATTCATAGATGACTCTCTAAAAAGGTGTTTACAGCAAGGATGATTGTGGCACACTAACAAACAAAGACACAAATAATACAAGACGCTCCAAGCAAAACACATATCATGTTGGTGAATAAAAATATAGCTCCAAGTAAATTACCGATGGAAGTGGACGAAAGAGGGGATGCCTTCCGGGGCATCCCCAAGCTTTGACTTTTTGGTGTCCTTGGATTATCTTGGGGGTGCCATGTGCATCCCCAAGCTTAGGCTCTTGCCACTCCTTGTTCCATAATCCATCAAAAGAACTCACCCAAAACTTGAAAACTTCACAACACAAAACTCAATAGAAATCTCGTGAGCTCCGTTAGAGAAAGAAAACTTAAAACCACTTCAAGGTACAGTAATGAACTCATTCTTTATTTATATTGGTGTTAAACCTACCGTATTCCAACTTCTCTATGGATTATAAACTATTTTACTAGCCGTAGATTCATCAAAATAAGCAAACAACACACGAAAAATAGAATCTGTCAAAAACAGAACAGTCTTGTAGTAATCTGTAGCTAGCGCAAGATCTGGAACCCCAAAAATTCTAAAATAAATTGCTGGACGTGAGGAATTTATCTATTAATCATCTGCAAAAAGAATTAACTAAATATCACTCTTCAAATAAAAATGACAGCAGTTCTCGTGAGCGCTAAAGTTTCTGTTTTTTACAGCAAGTTCAACAAGACTTTCCCCAAGTCTTCCCAACGGTTCTACTTGGCACAAACACTAATTAAACACAAAAAACACAAACAAAACAGAGGCTACATAATTAATTTATTACTAAACAGGAGCAAAAAGCAAGGAATAAAAATAAAATTGGGTTGCCTCCCAACAAGCGCTATCGTTTAACGCCCCTAGCTAGGCATTAAGATTTCAATGATGCTCACATGAAAGACAAGAATTGAAGCACAAAGAGAGCATCATATAGCATGTGAAAACACACATCTAAGTCTAATATACTTCCTATGCATAGGCATCTTATAGGTAAACAAATTGTCAAGGCAAGCAAAAACTAGCATATGCAAGGAAGCGGAAAAGAAACAATACCAATCTCAACATAACGAGAGGTAATTTATTATCATGAAAATTTCTACAACCATATTTTCCTCTCTCATAATAATTACATGTGGGATCATAAGCAAATTCAAGAAAATAGCTATCACATAAAATATTTTCAATACGATCGACATGCATGCAAAGTTGAACTCTTCCAAAATAGTGGGATTATCATTAACTAAAGTCATGACCTCTCCAAACCCACTTTTATCAAAAAATTCATAAGATTGAACATTCTCCAAATATGTGGGATCTAAAGTTGACACTCTTACAGAACCACTTTCAATATTATTGCCAACAATATTATCAATCTCATATTCATCATGGGGATTAAATAAATTTTCAAGATCATAAGAAGAATCACCCCAATCATGATCATTGCAACAAGTAGTAGACATAGCAAAACTAGCATCCCCAAGATTAGGGTTTTGCATATTATTAGCATAATTTACATCAATATAACTTATAATAAAATCATTGCAATCATGCTTTTTATTCAAATATCTATCGTGAAGCACTTCATCACAATTTTCAGATTTACGGATTTCAGGCAAAAGCTTATAAAGATAATTTAGTGCATCCAAATCACTAGGAATAGGTTCATCATAATTGGATCTCTTAAAAAGATTGGTAAGCGGATGAGGATCCATAAACTTTTAGCAAGCAAAGATGCAAGAAAAAAGAAGGCACATGGTAACACAAGATTGAACGGAGGAAGGGCGAATAAAACGGCAAGGGTGAAGTGGGGGAGAGGAAAATGAGAGGCAAATGGCAACTAATGTAATGCGGGAGATAGGGATTGTGATGGGTACTTGGTATGTTGACTTTTTGCGTAGACTCCCCGGCAACGGCGCCAGAAATCCTTCTTGCTACCTCTTGAGCCTGCGTTGGTTTTCCCCGAAGAGGAGAGGATGATGCAGCAGAGTAGCGTAAGTATTTCCCTCAGTTTTTGAGAACCGAGGTATCAATCTAGTAGGAGGCCACGCGCAAGTCCCTCGTACCTACACAACACAAAGAGCTCAACGCAACCAACGCGATTAGGGGTTGTCAATCCCTTCACGGTCACTTACGGAAGTGAGATCCGATAGATAATATTTTTTGGTATTTTTGATATAAAGATGCAAAGTGAAAAGTAAAAGGCAAAGTAAAAACAAACAAGATTAAAGTGATGGAGATTGATATGATGAGAATAGACCCGGGGGCCATAGGTTTCACTAGTGGCTTCTCTCAAGAGCATAAGTTTTCTACGGTGGGTGAACAAATTACTGTTGAGTAATTGACAGAATTGAGCATAGTTATGAGAATATCTAGGCATGATCATGTATATAGGCATCACGTCCGTGACAAGTAGATCAAAACGATTCTGCATCTACTACTATTACTCCACTCATCGACCGCTATCCAGCATGCATCTAGAGTATTAAGTTAAAAACAGAGTAATGCTTTAAGCAAGATGACATGATGTAGAGAGATAAATTCATGCAATATGAAATAAACCCCATCTTGTTATCCTCGATGGCAACGATACAATACGTGTCTTGCTGCCCCTTCTGTCACTGGGAAAGAACACCGCAAGATCGAACCCAAAGCTAAGCGCTTCTCCCATGGCAAGAACTACCAATCTAGTTGGCCAAACCAAACGGATAATTCGAAGAGACTTGCAAAGATAACCAATCATACATAAAAGAATTCAGAGAAGATTCAAATATTGTTCATAGATAGACTTGATCATAAACCCACAATTCATCGGTCTCAACAAACACACCGCAAAAGAAGAAGATTACATCGAATAGATCTCCACAAGAGAGGGGGGGACATTGTATTGAGATCCAAAAAGAGAGAAGAAGCCATTTAGCTAATAACTATGGACCCGAAGGTCTGAGGTAAACTACTCACACTTCATCGGAGGGGCTATGATGATGTAGAAGCCCTCCGTGATGACGGCCCTCTTCGGCGGAGCTCCAGAATAGGCCCCAAGATGGGATCTCGTGGATACAGAAAGTTGCGGCGGTGGAATTAGGTTTTTGGCTCCTGTTCTGATTGTTTGGGGGTACGTGGGTATATATAGGAGGAAGGAGTACGTCGGTGGAGCACCGAGGGGCCCACGAGGCAGGGGGCACGCCCTGTAGGGGGGCGCTCCCTACCCTCGTGACCGCCTCCGGTACTTCTGGGAGTAGGGTCCAAGTCTCCTGGGTCTTATCCGAGAAGAAAATCACGTTCCAAAAAGGATTTTTCTGTTTGGACTCCGTTTGATATTCTGTTTCTTTGAAACACTGAAATAGGCAAAAAACAGCAATTCTGGGATGGGCCTCCGGTTAATAGGTTAGTCCCAAAAATAATATAAAAGTGGAAAATAAAGCCCAATATAGTCCAAAACAGTAGATAATATAGCATGGAGCGATCAAAAATTATAGATACGTTGGAGACGTATCACTACTCTTGGTGTTGTTGTAGTAGATGAGCTTGCATGTTGAATTCTAGGATTTCTAAGTAGTTTGAATGCTTGTTATGGACTCTATGTATCCCTATGAGTAGTTGCTATCAATCTTGTAAAGTTTTGTTGATCAATTTTTGTCACCTAAAAATTTTCAGAAAATTGTACGCGAACATGATGAACCTATTTGGAAGGAGTTCTTCGAGGAGGAGATCCTCGGGGGCATCTTCTAGTGACAGCTTCGCTCGTCGGTCTTATGTTGAACCAAGTGAAAGTTCCATTCGAGATGCCGCCACCAAAACATTCCTATGGCCATGTGATGATTGTATGGTGCGTGTGGGCATTAAGGAGGAATTTGAGCAATATGTTCACAATGCCGGTCTCGGTCCCTACATTTCAAATAAGTGCGATCAACACCACACTCTCACCGAATCATTTGTCAAAGGATTTAAATTTCATCCACATGAGTCTAGGGTGTCATTTAAACTGTATGAAAATACATTCACCATATCACTAGAGAGATTTGCTCACCACTGCAAACTCCCATTCTGGGGTTCACTTAACGAACCGCTAAGGGCTGAGTACCAATCATTCTTGACTAGTCTTTGTTATGGTGAGACAAGGGGAGTGACGCAAGGTAGAATAAAGAGCATTCATTTCCCCGGAATTCAATACTTTGCTTTATTCAATGGGAAATGTATTGTAGGCAAACAAGATTTTAGTACACTTTGTGCTCCAGACTTGAGCCACATACACACCGCTCTCACCGGTGATAGAAGTTATAATCTTGGGGCAATTGTTGCACGCAGGTTACAACACAACGCTAATAGTGGCTATTTCTATGATGGAATTTATGCCACACGTTTAGCAAGAGAGCTGGGTGTTTCACCTTTTCCTTTTGAACCTATCCTACCCACGCAGTATTTAGATTTTGATGCTATGAAAAATCATAAGATCTTTAAAGGAGATATCCATAATTTCAACTATAACTTGTTGTTTAACCAAGCATTTGTTGTGCACACATATTTGCCTGCGCCTGCTCTTTTTTGATTATCATAGCAAGGGAAGATATTTCGTTTTGGAGAGCGAGGCCCGAGCCCACAACGCTGTGGTTGAGGCAGCACGACAGGCTGAGGCATCCGCGCCGAGAGCCTCTGTAAGCTACCACGCCGACTACTATCCACGCTACTGATTGATTACCAAGTTAGGACAAAATCCTAAGCTTGGGGGAGTACGTGTTTCTCACCGAGATTACATTCATGTTCACACATATCATTCCAATTGTCAGTGTCCACACTTTTTCATTATGTCATCCATGCTTAATTTTATTTTCTCGATTTCTTCTTGTGTGTTTGAAAAACCTTAGAAAAAATAGTTGTAGTGAGTTTACTTTCTATGCATGATTAGTTGTAGTACTAAAAAGAAAACCCAAAAAGATATCCTTGCTTTTCTTTTGCTTGTTGGTAACTTTCCCGTGTAAATAGTTTTTCTCGTTTTCCCTTTTATTTGCTTGTTCTAGAAAACCAAAAAAACTCCAAAAATATTTCAGTGTGTTTCTCTGAGTTTCTTTTCCTTTTTATTCAAGTCTTACGGAGAACAAGACCACGATGAAAATGTTGAGTGGCTCTCATTTGCATTATTGTTTATCTAACAAAGAGCCCATTTTACCTTGTCTTCTCCTGTTGAATAAAATGTTTGTAGATTCCATCTTAGTCCATGACACTCTTGCATTATTATTATTTTCACATCATTCGGTCATGCAAGCGAAGGGCAAAAATGATGATATTCGATGAACTGGCCGTGGTAGAGAGAAACGGGTATGAACTCGACTTGTTCTGTTTTTGTAAATATGTTTAACCTAGTATCCATGATTCATCCCATTATGATTAAACATGTAGGCAATGACAATTAGAGATTATAGTTTCTCATGCCATGCATAAGTATCTAGGAGTGGATAATGATTTATCTTGGATATCAACATTGCGTTAAAATGATTGTGATGTAGTATGATGATATGGTATCCTCCTCTGAATGTTCGAGTGGCTTGACTTGGCACATGTTCATGCATGTAGTTGAATCAAAACCAACATAGCCTCTATGATATTTATGTTCATGGTGTTCATATCCTACTCATGCTAGTGTCCAATGTTACTTATGCATAATGCATGTTCACGGCCGTTGTTGCTCTCTAGCTGGCCGCTTCTCAATCTAATTGCTAGCCTTCGCATGTACTAAGTGGGAATTCTGCTTGTACATCAAAAACCTTTAACCAAAGTTATTCTAGATGAGCCCACCGTACCTACCTATATGCGGTATTACCCTGTCGTCCTAAGTAAATTTGCATGTGCCACCTCTAAAAACTTCTAATAAATATCCTTTTTGTGTGCCTAGATCGTCCATGGAACGACAGGAGGTGGTCGGTATCTTCCATGCTAAGCGGGTTATTCTCAGGACAAGTGTTTATTCACTCGCCATCGCACGAGAAAAGGGCGGTAATAGGGATGCCCAGTCCCAAACTGCAAACAGAAAAAGCTTACAAATAATCAAACAAAAACTCCCAATGGAGTCAAAACCTTTATTTTTATCGCTTGGGAACCGCCACTAGCGTGCTTAGCATGGAAGATATTGATAAATGATGGTCGTGAAGTAAACAAGAAGGGTGCATGTCTCAAAATATCATTTACCGTTGTTTTAAAAACTTGAGCTCTGGCACCTCTGCAAATCACTGCTTCCCTCTGCGAAGGGACTGTCTATTTACTTTTATGTTGTGTCATCGCCTTCTAAAATAAGCACCACAACCTGAGAGCACTGATGTCATGATGATGCATTATGTGTAACTAATGTTGGTTGCATCATGACTGGATCTTTTCTACCATGAATTACCATGTTTAGTCGCTGCTTGAACTTTGGAGGTGCTCTACATTTATGTTTTGCTGTCTCAGAAAGGGCTAGCGAGATACCATTATTGTCATATTATATCATGGTTATTTTGACAACATGTTGCCGTTTGAGATATCTTATTATTGCTCACTAGCTGATTATGTTATTGATATGAGTTAATATATTCTTTAAGAGTTATCGTCGGCAAGCTTAGTTATAATGTTGGCTGAAAACCTGGGTGTTCTTTAAGCTTATTTATGCAAACAAGGGCAAAAGAGTTCCTAAACGTTTTTCTTTTTCACTTTCAGTTTATCAATTGAATTGCTTGAGGACAAGAAAAGGTTTAAGCTTGGGGGAGTTGATACGTCTCCAACGTATCTACTTTTCCTAACGCCTTTCCTCCTGTTTTGGACTCTAATTGCATGATTTGAATGAAACAAACCCCGGACTGACATTGTTTTAGCAGAACTACCATGGTGTTGTTTTTGTGCAGAAATAAAAGTTCTCGGAATGGATGGAAACTTTGCGAGGATTTTTATATCAATAAAGATAATTTCTGGAGCCAAGATCCACCGGAGGGGGGCACCTGGGTGGGCACAACCCACCTAGGCGCCCCCCTCCTGGCACGCCTAGGTGGGTTGTCCCCACCTGGTGGCCCCGCAGACCCTGAAACTGACGCTATAAAATCCTATTTTTCTAGAAAAAAAATCAGGGAAAAAGAATTACCGCGATCCATGAGACGAAGCCACCATCACCTCATGTTCTTCATCGGGAGGCCAGATCTGGAGTTCGTTTGGGGATCCGGAAAGGGGGGGATCTTCGTTCTTCGTCATCACCAACCCTTCTCCATCGCCAATTCCATGATGCTCCCCATCGGGAGTAAGTAATTCCTTCGTAGGCTCGCTGGTCGGTGAGGAGTTGGATGAGATTCATCATGTAATCTAGTTAGTTTTGTTAGGGCTTGATCCCTAGTATCCACTATGTTCTGAGATTGATGTTGCTATGACTTTGCCGTGCTTAATGCTTGTCACTTTGGGCCCGAGTGCCATGATTTCAGATCTGAACCGTTTATGTTATCACCATTATATCCATGTTCTTGATCCGATCTTGCAAGTTATAGTCACCTACTACGTGTTATGATCCGGCAACCCCGGAGTGACAATAGTTGGGACCACTCCCGGTGATGACCGTAGTTTGAGGAGTTCATGTATTCACTGTGTGTTAATGCTTTGTTCCAGTTCTTTATTAAAATGAGGCCTTAATATCCCTTAGTTTCCAATTGGACCCCGCTACCACGGGGTAGGACAAAAGATTTCATGCAAGTTCTTTCCATAAGCATGTATGACTATTTAAGGAATACATGCCTACATTATATTTATGAACTGGAGCTAGTGTCATATCGCCCTAGGTTATGACTGTCACATGATGAATATCATCCAACAAATTACCGATCCAATGGCTACGAATTTATATTATATTGTTCTTGCTAAGTTACTACTGCTATCGCTACTGTTGCACTTGCTACAAAATTATTGCTATCACTGTTACAGTTGCTATTGCTATTGCCACCACTATCAAAACTATCATATTACTTTGCTACTGATCATGTTGCTGCAGATAATTGATCTCTAGGTGTGGTTGAATTGACAACTCAGCTGCTAATACCTTCAAATATTCTTTGGCTCCCCTTGTGTCGAATCTATAAATTTGGGTTGAATACTCTACCCTCGAAAACTATTGCAATCCCCTATACTTGTGGGTTATCAGATGGTTATTGAGGGAGTCCTGGGTTAGGGGGTATCCGGACAGCCGGATTATATCCTTTGGTCGGACTGTTGGACTATGAAGATACAAGATTGAAGACTTCGTCTCGTGTGCGGATGGGACTCTACTTGGCGTGGAAGGCAAGCTAGGCAATACGGATATGTACATCTCCTCCTTTGTAACCGACCTTGTGTAACCCTAGCCCCCTCCGGTGTCTATATAAACCGGAGGGTTTCAGTCCGTAGGACAACATACAATCATACCATAGGCTAGCTTCTAGGGTTTAGCCTCTCCGATCTCGTGGTAGATCAACTCTTGTAATACTCATATCATCAAGAATAAATCAAGCAGGACGTAGGGTTTTACCTCCATCAAGAGGGCCCGAACTTGGGTAAAACATCGTGTCCCCTGCCTCCTGTTACCATCCGCCTTAGACGCACAGTTCGGGACCCCCTACCCGAGATCCGCCGGTTTTGACACCGACACTGGTGCTTTCATTGAGAGTTCCTCTGTGGCGTTGCCATAAGGAAGGATGCCTCGTCTCGTTGTTAAAAGCAACATCACTGCCTGGGGAGCTCTGGCTATCGGCCAAACTCTCCGGATAGGTAGTTTCGTCATGACTGCCTGTTCGGCCGCTGCACCGACGATGACTTCTCGGGTCATCAAAAACAGCCTCCACGTCGGCTCGGAAGTCGCCGAGCAGATGGATCCAATGGAGCTCTCTTCCCTAAACGAACTCTTGGGTCGCATCGCCGCCTTGGGAGTCGCTACAAACTATGATCGGATTGGGCTTAAACCCGATCAAAGGGAGATTAACTCTCCACCGGTCACACATCACGTTGCGGTGGTGGAGAAACAATGCGGCAACTCTTCCTCTATTTTGAGGACTAACTATGTCCGGATTCCTGAGCTCTCCGAGCCGGATACCCGCTTATGGGAGGACATTACCCAAGCCCTGAACCTAGATTCAGGCAGCGGGCCAAATTTATCGGGTAACACTCCGAAACCCGAACTTCCAAGATTGGAAACTCCTTGGCCCCTGGGTCTCAGATCGGCTAGGGATTCGGACTCAGATCCACCCACCCACCCAGAAATAAACGATCTTTCCCACATCAGGCAAGAGCCCCATGAAACAATACATCATTATTGGGCCAGATTCCTCCTTGTGATGAACAAGGTTAAGGACTGTCGCGAGGAAGATGCAGTCTCACTTTTCTGCAATAATTGCACGGACAAGGGAATCCTTAACGCCTTAAGTCGCCATGACATATCACGCTTCGCTGACTTGGCGTCAATAGTACAAAAGTATTGTGCGATGGAAAGCGCCTGGAAAACCGAAACGAAATTTTGGGATAATCCGGCTCTGAATATACACCCAGTCCAAAGTAAAAGGGTGCACTATCATAAGACACCCGAGCTAGTTGCAAAGAAATAAAAACCCTCTACAGGGCATGGAACCGTACTGGAGGGATGGCTTAACGGACCCTGCAAAATTCATAGTACAACGGATACAATACCAACACACAGCCTTAGAGCATGTTGGATACTCCGACAGGTGGCCAAAAGTGGTGAGGATCTTCTTATCCCAAATACCACAAAGCACCATCCCGTGGATAATAAAACGGTGTTAACAGTCTTTGAGACCTTTGCGTCAAATAATAGGCGCAAGCGAACACTCCACAGCATGGCCGAAATCTGCCACGTAGCAGCAATAAATCCATGGAGTGACACGGCTATTACCTTCAATGCCAATGACGAACCTAAATTCCGAACAGCCCGAGCACCAGCTGCACTGGTCCTCAGTCCAATTGTGGACGGCTTTCGACTCACCAAAGTACTCATGGACGGCGGCAGCGGATTAAACCTCATCTATGAGGAAACTCTTCAAAAAATAGAAATAGACTGGAACCGCATTAAGCAAAGTAGCACAACCTTCAGGGGAATCATACCCAGTCGGGAGGCACGATGCGCTAGGAAAATCACACTAGATGTGGTATTCGGTACGCCAGAGAATTACAGGTCCGAAGAAATTACATTTCAAGTGGCCCCGTTCAGCAGTGGATACCACGCCCTTTTAGGACGTGAGGCGTTCACGATCTTCCAAATCGTACCCCATTACGGGTACATGAAGCTCAAAATGCCTGGGCCCAACGGAATCATCACCCTCGCTAGTGATCCGGACATAGCACTCCGAGCCGAAAACAAAACAGCCGCACTGGCCCTCGAGGCATTATCCGAAGCCCTCTCGGCTGAGGAGCTAACCACGCTGCGCTCCACAGTGGACAGGGACGACGTGATACTCGATAAGAGATCCAAGTCCACCTCTTTTAAACCAGCGGATGAAATAGTCAAATTCCAAGTCCACCTAACGGACCCTACAAAAATAGCCTCCATCGGGGCACAATTAAAACCCGCCGTGGACGCCACACTACGAGAGTTCCTGCGCGAGAATTGGGACATATTCGCCTGGCACCCCTCAGACATGCCAGGAATCCCACGCAGGCTGGCCGAGCATAGCCTCAATATCATAAAGGGATTCAAGCCAGTCAAGCAAGATCTTCGGCGTTCCTCCGAACCTAAGAGACATGCCATGGGAGAGGAACTAGCCAAGTTATTGGAGGCCGGATTCATCAGAGAGATAAAACACCCGGACTGGCTAGCAAACCTGGTGATGGTACCAAAGAAGGATAAATCCTGGCGCCTTTGTGTTGATTTCAAGGACCTCAATAAAGCTTGCCCAAAGGATCCCTTCCCCCTCCCCCGCATCGACCAAATTATCGATGCTACCGCAGGACACGAGTCATTGTGTTTCCTCGACGCATACTCCGGTTACCACCAAATCAAGATGGCGGAGTCCGACCAAGCTGCAACGGCATTCATCACACCATACAGTCCCTTCTGTTTCAACACAATGCCTTTTGGGCTCAAAAACGCCGGCGCAACATATCAGCACATGATTCAAACATGTCTGGAGAAACAAATCGGCAAAACAGTAGAGGCATACGTAGACGATGTGGTCATCAAAACCAAACACGTCGACTCTTTGATAGACGACTTGAGGCTCACATTCGACAACCTCCAAACATACGACATTAAGCTCAATCCGAAAAAATGTGTTTTCGGCGTACCAACCGGAAAGCTCCTGGGTTTCATTGTCTCCAGTAGAGGTATTGAAGCTAACCCGGCCAAAATCCGAGCTTTGTCATAGTTGGCTACCCCAACAGACCTCAAACAAATCCAAAAGTTAACAGGATGCGTGGCGGCTCTAAGCCGCTTTATCTCCTGCTTAGGAGAAAAGGCTTTACCCCTTTATCGCCTGCTCCGGCGCACCGAACACTTTGAGTGGACGAACTCTGCCACAGCCGGATTGGAAGAAATAAAGGCCATTTTGGCAACCAACCCAATCCTGGCCGCGCCAAACATCGGCGAACCAATGTTGTTGTACATTGCGGCAACCCATCAAGTTTTAAGCGCAGTGCTCGTCGTCAAACGAGAAGCTGACAGACATAAATTCCCTCTTCAAAAGCCGGTATACTATGTATCCATTGTCCTCGCTCCATGCAAATCATGGTACCCACATTATCAAAAGATAGCCTACGCGGTATTCATGGCATCCCGGAATCTGTGACACTACTTTCAAGAGTGTTCGATTACAGTAGCCTCGGAAGTGCCACTTAATGATATTATAAACAACCGCGATGCTACGGGCCGGATTGCGAAATGGGCTATTGAGCTCCTCCCATTCAACATAACATACAAACCTCGACGAGCCATTAAGTCGCAAGTATTGGCCGACTTTGTCACCGAATGGACAGAGGCCGAACTCCCTAAAGAGTACGGCGCATACTCCAATTGGATCATACACTTCGACGGTTCTAAAATGCCAGCTGGTCTAGGGGCTGGCGTCGTCTTGACGTCCCCAACCGGAGATACCGTTCAGTACGAACTGCAAATATTGTACACAGACTCCAACAACGCAGCCGAATACGAAGCCCTGTTGCATGGTCTTCAGATGGCAGTCTCCATGGGCATTCAACGCCTGGAGGTGCGTGGGGATTCAAACCTTGCAATATCCCAAATAAATGGAGACTTTGACGCCAAGGATCCGAAAATGGCGGCCTACCGAAACGTCGTCCTAAAAATGTCAGCTCGGTTCGAGGGGCTCGAATTTCACCATGTGGCTCGGGAAAACAATCAGGCGGTGGATATCCTCGCCCACATCGGTGCAAAACGCGATGCGCCCCCCAACATCTTTCTGGAAAGGCTGTTCAAGCCATCCGTAGTATGGGAAGGGGACACCAGTAACCATAGTCCGGACCCGGCCAAAATGCCTGATACCGAATACTCTGACACAATCAGAGGTCCCCCAACATCTTTCTGGAAAGGCTGTTCAAGCCATCCGTAGTATGGGAAGGGGACACCAGTAACCATAGTCCGGACCCGGCCAAAATGCCTGATACCGAATACTCTGACACAATCAGAGGTCCCGCCACCGAAATCACACCTTCAGCCCACGTAATAATGGCCATTATAGCCCCGTGGACAGAACCATTCCTGGCCTACCTAACTAGGCAGGAACTTCTGGAGGACCAAAATGAGGCACGCTGCATAGTGCGGCGATCTAAGGCCTACAGGGTCCACGAGGGAGAATTGTATAAAAAAGCACTACCGGAGTCCTTCAAAGGTGCATCTCCGAAGAGGAAGGGCGAAACCTTTTAGCAGAAATCCACACCAGACTCGGCGGTCACCATGCCGCATCCCGGGCTCTTGTAAGCAAGGCCTTCCGTACATGATTCTATTGGCCAACGGCCTAGGCAGATGCACGGGACTTGGTCCAACATTGCGCCAGTTGCCAGCTCTTTGCAAATCAAAGCCACATGCCACCCACCGCCCTTCAAACAATCCCCATTACATGGCCCTTCGCAGTCTGGGGGCTTGACATGGTTGGACCCCTTAAAGGGGGAACCCACAAGAAAACATACTTACTGGTCATGGTGGATAAATTCACCAAATGGATAGAGGCCAAGCCTGTTAAAACAGCCGAATCCGGACCAGTGATAGACTTCATATCTGGGGTCGTACACCGTTATGGCGTCCCCCATAGCATCATCACTGACAACGGCACAAACTTCACAGCCGATGAGGTAAAACTCTGGTGCAGCAAAATGGGCATCGAGCTCGATTATGCTTCAGTCTATCACCCACAAACCAACGGCCAAGTCGAGCGAGCAAACGGTCTTATAATGAGCGGCATTAAACCCAGATTAGTGCGTTCCTTAATGGAGTCTAACACGCACTGGGTAGAGGAGCTTGACTCCGTACTCTGGGGGCTGTGGACCATGCTGAATCGTAGTACCGGATACACACCCTTCTTTATGGTGTACGGCGCAGAGGCAGTCTTGCCCTGTGACATAATTCATGACTCACCTCGAGTGCGCATGTACGAAGAAAGAGAAGCCGAGCTCGATTGGCAGGACAGTCTGGACACCCTAGAGGAGGAGCGCGACGTAGCCAAAGCCCGTTCCGCATTTTATCATCAACAGGCTCGCAGATACCAAAGCAGAGAAGTACGGGCCAAAACTTATAACGTTGGCGAACTAGTTCTACGCCTGCCGGATAAGAAAAAGAACAAGCTCGAGCCCAAATGGGAAGGTCCCTTCATTATTGACCAAGTTCTGACCGGTGGAGCGTACCGACTGCGGGATGCATCGACTAGTCGACTCGAGCCGAACCCATGGAACGCGGGCAGGCTCCGAAGATTCTATGCCTAGCGCCGAACCCTATGTTCGTCCCCTCCCTTTGTCCATTTTTTGCATGTACATTATCTGTCTGGTTTTTCTTTCTTCCTTTCTGTTATTATTTCTCTAAGCCTTTAAGGGCCAACTTGTGCCTCGCTTGCACATTATAGATGCGCTAGCCGCGCTCATAATACCTGGGGGCTTCTTTCACAGAAGCTTAATTATTTATCTGGGCCTCAGGCCCCGAACATGTGTCATGCTTCCGCATGTACCTTCTTTCGCCATTATATGCATCGATATGACTTAAGTTTTGGCCAAGCTGGGTTGCCTGGCTCTTGTATTTATGCCCTACGTTCTCGTTAATTTGGCTAGGGCATAAGGGGAGCACCTCTGCGATTGTTACGGCCGGGTCAGCCGGACGTGTACCTCAGACTGGGTGAAGCCGAAAGCTAGCGTTCTTAAGGGAATATTCGGTCGGTGAACAAAAGAAGATCTTTATTTATTGTCCATATCTGCCCCTAGATGTTTTTCCTGCGTTTCCTATCGCAGTCCGGACATGCACTTTAGGGCATGCTTACCCAGGGAAAGGAACCCTTAACGGAACTATTCTCCCTAGAAGATGTTTCTTATTACCCATGTAATATAACATAACTAGTTGGGCACTTGTCTGTTCAAGCACTTATGACCCCTACGCCTGGTCTCCATGCATGCCCCGTTCTTATATAACTGCGCGGGTATTCGGATACACTCCGGACTATCGGGTCCCGAGGTTGAAGCGAAAGGGTCCGCCAAGACAAATGATCTACAATCCGGCTAGAAGGCATTATACATGTCACTTTTATTACATAGTCATGCAGACTGACTAAATTCCTCTTCTATACCATCCAACAGGCGGTCTAGCTTACAATCCTGTTGGGAATACTTTGCGGCTAATTCTACTTGCCCATAAACTAAGCTAACGGGGATCTCTTTTCCGTCGGGCCCCACAGGTCCGACTTCAGCCATGTGATTTGGGTCTGCCTTGGTATACCGCGTCTTCACCATGGCCCAGGCTTCTCTGGCACCCTGTCGGCAGGCTGATATCTTCCATAATCGGAAGCGCCATTGTGCTCCCTTGAGCTTCTCCGCAAGCTCTGCAACACCCTCTGGCAGGGAGACGGACGGCCACAATGCCTGGGCAACACCCTGCATCACCTATCGAACTTGTTCGTGCAGATGTGACAGCTCGGATAGAAGATCACCCGCAGACCCGGGCATTTCCTCCACGGGACGACCCGTCAGCATACCTACAGACATAACGCTGTTAGTTGGCTTCTTTGCCGAACTCCTTTAAAAGGATTCGTTCAAGCACTTACTAAAAATGCCGCGCCGAAGCCGCTTATTCTCCTTCTCAGAGTCTGCAAGCTGGCCCCAAACGTCTTTTAGTTCCACGCTCAACTTAATATTGGCGTCTTGGAGATTGTTTTTCTCCCGCCTAACCTCAGTCAGCACGTGTTTGCCAGCCTCTAGCTGTCGCATAACATGTTAGTCCTCCGGATTTTCTCCGGATTCATATGCAACATCTGTTGTTAGATCTGCAGCCATGCCGCACACTATATGGTAACCATCATTCTTTAAAGTAAATGTTACCAGCAGGTGACTTTTTCGGTTCCTGCAATGCGGCCACAGCAGCCCGCAGTTGGGTCTTGCATTCCTCTAGCTCCTGTGACAGCCTAGTATTCTTCTTTGTAAGAACCTGCACAATAAAGATGATCCTTAAATCAGTTCTGCTAACTGTTTCAAGTCTTAGGGGCTACTGATACATATAAATCATTAGATTTACTTACCCGTACATCCTTTACATACTAATCCTGGCTCTGGCTAGACCATCTTGAGCAGCTCGGAGGTACGCCTCTCCAGAATTGAAGGCATCAAATGCCTCTGGTGAGAAACAAGCGTCACAGAGTACGGCCCGGCGGCGCCTATGATTCATGGCGCTTTCCACCTCTGAGTTTGTAGCGGATAACCTATCTGCATCCTCAGTAGGGGGATTATCCGGCGCCCGCCCCATATCGGCTTCCGCCTCTATGTCCGGTCCTGGCGCCCGGCTGGTGGAAGCGTGATTAGTAACATCGCCGGACATATTTTGGCGAGCGTTTTTTCTGTTAAAGAAACACGGGCGTCATTATATTTCGAGAAAGACGACAACCACAGGGCGGGGTTTGTTATACCTTTGCGCCGGCGTCTCTGTCCTGACCGCCTTCCTTTTTGGCCTACCCAGCCTCGGCGTCTCCTGTTGGCGCGTTGCTGCGGGTTCGGCAGGGCGTCCCGAATGCCTTCCCTGTAAAAATGCCATGTGTATATGGTGGGTGAAGTGTCTAAAAGGGGATCCTAGTTTTGGAGTTGGGATTTTTGGCTTTTCTTACGTGCAATGCAGGGAGCAGTCCGGGATAGTCGGCCGTAATGGCCACCATGGCATCGTCGCAGCTTAACTGATAGAACTGCTGGTCTATCAGCTCCACGAATATAACCGAATCTTCTTCAAGTCCGGAGTCAAGGGCCCGGTCAGGGTCCTCTGGTTGTGGAGAAGGGCTGCTGACCTCCTTTATGGCTTTTCGCAGTTCCTGCCGCAAAGTGGCAAGGTGAATACTTACGACAAAGAATGCGGGAACAATGGGAGCAGGGAGATATAACTTACCCAGCTTGGAGGATTGTACATGGAGAATCCATCCCGTGGCTTGATGCGGGTAAACTCCTCTTCCTCACCCTTGAACAATTCGGACAGAATTTTCGCTAAAGCGGCAGCATTGTCCGGACCCTTACGCCCGCAGCGGGTGGTGTCATCCGCCCCGTTATAACACCACAAGGGGTGCCCACGATATTGAAGTGGTTGCACTCCCCGCATTATGCAAATCGACATAACTTCGATTTACTGTCAATCTTGATCGAGCCAGTGCTTTAATTCGGTTCATCAAATAGAGGACTTCTCCATTGTCTTCCACCTGGGGGCTCCGTGGGCGCCAACTTCAGCGTTTCTTCAGAGGAGCATTGTTGAAATCAGGAAGACCCCGCCGAACAGGGTCCGGAAGGGGAACGTCCTCCATATAAAACCATTCTGAAGGCCAGTCTTCGGGTGACTTCTTCGAAGTACCGGATAGGTATCCGGTATCGGCGATGCGCCATATTTCGGCTCCGCCCACTTGATAAAGTGACCCCCTCTTTATGCGAGGGACGAGGCAAAATAGCCTTTTCCACAGCTCGAAGTGAGCCTCGCAGCCCAGGAACAACTCGCAGAGAGCCACATAGCCGGCGATATGTAGGATGGAGGCGGGGGTGAAATTGTGTAATTGGAGACCGTAGAACTCCAGGAGCCCATGGAGGAACGGATGAATTGGAAATCCGAGTCCCCTTAATAGATAGGGAACAAGGCAGACCCGTTCCCCCATAGAGGGACAGGGAAAGCTCTCCGCTTGCTCCCCGCCATTATAGGTGGCAAGCCTGGCTCGAACGGGCACCATGTACGCCGGAGGGAGAAATCCCTTAGTTTGCAGTTCGACTAAACGACTGTGCGGGACTGAACACCTCTCCCAATCACCGGGCTTAGGGCTTCGGGGGCGGGAGGAGGAGCTACGGAGGTCGGCCATGCTAGAATGGATCTTTCCAGAATGCGCTCTGATGGACTCTCACTGGGGGAGGATGGTATGGATCGGATCTAAGGATCCCCATCCCTTTAATAGTCAATTTATTTATCTGGCTAGGGGGGCGAATGTAAAAACGCCCTGGCGCCTCGTATTCATCCGACGCGTGGGAGAGAGCCCTTATTGGGCACAGAAGCCAAGAGGTCCAAACATTTATGGGACCGGACACTGCTTTACAAACGTTCGAAAGATGGAGAAGAACCCGCCTTGCAATGCCGAAGACAATACTGCGCGCCAGACTCATCGTCATTGAAGCCTGGTTCTGGGGCTACTGAGGGAGTCCTGGATTAGGGGGTATCCGGACAGCCGGATTATATCCTTTGGCCGGACTGTTGGACTATGAAGATACAAGATTGAAGACTTCGTCTCGTGTCCGGATGGGACTCTACTTGGCGTGGAAGGCAAGCTAGGCAATACGGATATGTACATCTCCTCCTTTGTAACCGACCTTGTGTAACCCTAGCCCCCTCCGGTGTCTATATAAACCGGAGGGTTTCAGTCAGTAGGACAACATACAATCATACCATAGGCTAGCTTATAGGGTTTAGCCTCTCCGATCTCATGGTAGATCAACTCTTGTAATACTCATATCATCAAGAATAAATCAAGAAGGACGTAGGGTTTTACCTCCATCAAGAGGGCCCGAACCTGGGTAAAACATCGTGTCCCCTGCCTCCTGTTACCATCCGCCTTAAACGCACAGTTCAGGACCCCCTACCCGAGATCCGCCGGTTTTGACACCGACAGTTATGAAGAAATAACAACTGTCGAGGCTGAAAGAAATAGAGAGAGAGAGAGAATAAGCTTTATTAATGTATGGATGAAAACCACATGCCACCTTGTCAAACACATTTCTGAATTGGGATAATTATTCGATTGCAATGTTTTTTTGTTCTGTGGCAATGCACAAACATTCAACTAGAAAACTCAAATTTATAGGTTAGTCATCCACCTTTTTCGTGCTATTTACATATTTGTCACTTGTCAGCAAGTTTGCATATGATGCTGGGAAATTCAATATAAGGAAGTGAACATAAGGACATGGAAACATTACACTTCAAATATGATAGAAACTCAAAATCCAAATAAAAAATTAGTTCCTCTGTCAATTGGTAAGCACGAAATGTAAGCCTCCTTCTAAATAAGATATTAGCTCTCTCGATTCTTGAGGCTGGAAATGCAAGCATCCTTGTAAATAAGATATTCTTATTTTCATGATGGAAATATAAGCATCCAAAATTAATAACCATATTTATAAAGCTGAAAACAGTCTTGCAATCTTGGTGCAAGAATGAAAGGTAAGTAGCATCACTGATTTTGCTATTTCTTCTCACATTGTGAAAGTGCGTTATATCGACTAGAGGGGGCGAATAGGCCATTTTTACAAATTCGTCACGGAGGAAATTCAAGGTGGGGAATTTCCTAAGTCACGAACAACTAGCAGCGGAATAAGTACTCAGGTGCAAGCGTAACAGAGCACACAGTCATCATGATGAAATGAAACAAGCACAAAGCACAAGTAGTGTGTAAACAGGATACGCGGGCTGAAGACAAAGTATCTGAAGAAATAGGATTGAGGAAATTTAGAAAGCCTTCATTCGAAGTCTTCAAATAGTAATGATCGAGTTCATCAACACATGAATGAGAAAATGGAAGGGTTGAGGAAATAGAACCAGTAGCTTGGTGAAGACGATGATTTAGTAGACCAGTTCCAACCGATGTGACTATCGTACGTCTGGTTGGAGCGGCTAGGTATTTAAACCTGAGGACACATAGTACCGGACACACAGTCCTCACTATATTCTCCTTGAGCTAAGATCACACAGACATCACCCAATCACTCGTGGTAAGTCTTCAGGTGACTTCCAAACCTTCACAGACTCGGTCACTCGGCGATCCACAATTTCCTCTTGGATGCTCTAGACCATGATGCCTAACCGTCTGGAGGATGCATACTCCTCAAAGGTAACAAGCGTCGGTTCCACACAGGAACAATCTCTTCAGTGGTGTCAATCACTTTGGGTTTGTAGGTGTTTGGGTTTGGGTTTTCCTCACTGATGATTTTTGCTCAAAGTCCTCAGAGGATGGGATGCTCTCAATGACAATTGTCATTTTCTCTCGGAGCGGCCAACCAACTAGTGGTTGTAGGGGGTGGCTATTTATAGCCCAGGGAGCAGCCCAACATGATAAGACATATATGCCCTTCAATGATATGACCGTTAGGTGGGAAGATATTTTGGGACAGTTGGCGCGTAGCACAGCAACGGTCGGAAATTTGAGTATCAAATACCTTAGGGCTATCATGTTCCTCACTTGTAGGCAATCTGCACTAGCGAATTCCTAACTCCTCAGACGGAACAAATTCCTCAGAGACCAAAAGATCTTCATCTCTGTCACTGAACAAATTAACTGAACTATATGAGATTTCCAATGGCTTCACTCGAAAGGATTGGGTAGGTGTAGGATTTTGAGATGAGCATCACTAGGAAACTTTTCCTTAGTTTTACCTTGACCCCCTTTAACATTACAGTGTTTCCTATGACTTAAGAAAGAGAAAATGAAACTACGAAAACTAAAGTATTCACGCTTCATAATCCTCGCATGAATATCAAGTCTTCATGGTCACACCAATTTCCTCACTTTCAAAGTCTTCAACTGAAGACATTCATTTTTAGGGGTCGACATTCATCATAAATATCAAACTCCTCATAGACTTATAGACATGTGTACACTCACAAACACATTAGTCCTGTAACCTATAAGTCTTCAATACACCAAAATCACTAAGGGGCACTAGATGCACTTACAATCTCCCCCTTTTTGGTGATTGATGATAAATAGGTTAAGTTTTCAACGAGGATAAACATATGAAGTGTAAATACTAATATTTTGGAATTTGATTGCAAGATATAAAAGAACCCCCTGAAGATGTGCATATTTGAGGAATTTGCCTTAAATAGCAAATGCACATTGTTGAGTAGAATCATGGAGATCTCCCCCTATATCTTGTAATTCATACATGCATTTTACATATGATATGAAGAATTTGAAATGCATGATGAAATATGGACTCTAACGAATTCAGCATGCGTGCATTAAGGTACTTGAGGAATAAGCATGCAGAAAAGCGGTTCAAAAGAGTCAGAGCACCATAGGACTTAAGTTTACAAGTCATCAGAGCAAACACTTCAGAATAGCAAGAGTTGTAACTTAACGGGAAAAAACACACATATATAAGAGACCCGCTTGAAGACTAACTCAAATTTCTCCCCCATTGTCATCGAATGACCAAAAGGGACGAAAAAAATGAGAACTAACGCCCCTAAAGAATATCATCACGAAGTTGATGGAGGAGCGCCAATGTTGTTGGGGTCGTCCATTGGAGTAGGATCTGCCGCGGTGTCGTTCAAGTCTTTGGCTTCATCAGTCTCGCGCGATGAGGAATATGAACTGGCAACCAGCTGAGGAACTTTGACCTTCTTGAATTTCTTCGAAGGTGGCTGTGCCCAGTCAAAGTCCTGTTGAAATTCCATCTCCTTGATATCTTCAGCACTATAGAGATTAGACAGAATAGCCCAAGTGCGGTCAAAGACTTCATGCAAGTAGTAGTGGTTCTTCACAGTTTTTTGTGTGACTGTCATGTTCTGAAGAATTGCACCAAACTGATGCTTGATCCACTTGTGATTTCTATCAACTTTCTGATGAAGACTGAGGAGAAGTTCACGATCTGTCATCACACGTGGAGTAGTAGCTTGAGGATTTTGCTTTGAAGCTTTTGCGGAAGAATCTAGTGTGGCACAGTCATCATTGGTGGAATAGGATGTAGCTCTGCGAAACTGTCCATCCAATGGACGAGTGCCTTCATCTATGACTGCAGCCTTGCCCTTCTCATCAACCGAGGAAATAGTCCATTCGAGGAATTCAATGGGGGCAAATAGCTGAGATGATTTTGAAAGTCAGCCTTATAATGAATTGAAGACCTTGATATGATGAATTTCATGATCCGGGGAGCATAAGGCTTCAACTCAAAAGGTGACAGAGCAGCATTGGCCAAAGTCCTCATGAAGAAATCATGGTAGTTGATAGGAATACCATGTATTATAATGAACATCACATTCTTCATTATGCCAACAACTTCTTCGTCATCAGAGTTGTGGCCCTTGATTGGACTAAGGGTTTTGGTCAATATTCTATATACTGTCCTTGGCACATAGAGTAATTTCTTGACGAGGAAAGTGGTCCTTGAAGGAAATATGCCCTAGAGGCAATAATAAAGTTGTTATTTATATTTCCTTATATCATGATAAATGTTTATTATTCATGCTAGAATTGTATTAACCGGAAACTTAGTACATGTGTGAATACATAGACAAACAGAGTGTCCCTAGTATGCCTCTACTTGACTAGCTCGTTAATCAAAGATGGTTAAGTTTCCTAGCCATGGATATGTGTTGTCATTTGATGAACGGGATCACATCATTCGAGAATGATGTGATGGACTAGACCCATCCGTTAGCTTAGCACTATCATCGTTTAGTTTATTGCTATTGCTTTCTTCATGACTTAGACATGTTCCTATGACTACGAGATTATGCAACTCCTGAATACCGGAGGAACACTTAGTGTGCTATCAAACATCACAACGTAACTGGGTGATTATAAAGATGCTCTATAGGTGTCTCCGACGGTGTTTTTTGAGTTGGCATAGATCAAGATTAGGATTTGTCACTCCGATTGTCGGAGATGTATCTCTAGGCCCTCTTGGTAATGCACATCACTATAAGCCTGATAAGCAATGTGACTAATGAGTTAGTTGTAGGATGATTCATTACGGAACGAGTAAAGAGACTTGCCAGTGATGAGATTGAACTAGGTATGATGATACCGACGATAGAATCTCGGGCAAGTAACATACTGATGACAAAGGGAACAACGTATGTTGTTATGCGGTTTGACCGATAAAGATCTTCGTAGAACATGTAGGAACCAATATGAGCATCCAGGTTCTGCTATTGGTTATTGACCGGAGATGTGTCTCAGTCATGTCTACATAGTTCTCGAACCCGTAGGGTCCGCACGCTTAATGTTCGATGACGATATGTATTATGAGTTATGTGATTTGATGTACCGAAGGTTGTTTGGAGTCCCGGATGAGATCACAGACATGACAAGGAGTCTCGAAATGGTCGAGACATAAAGATTCATCTATTGGAAGGCTACATTCGGACACCGGAATGGTTCGCGTCGTTTCAGATAAGTTTCAGAGTACCGGGGGTTACCGGAACCCCCCCCCCCTAAGTTATTGGGCCTCATGGGCCTAATGGTGGAAGAGAGGAGGCAGTCCAAGGTGTGGCACGTTCCCCCCTAGCCCAAACCGAATTGGACTAGGGCTAGGGGGGCCGGCCCCCCTTTCCTTCTCTTCTTCCTCTCCTTCCTTCTTCTCCTACTAGGACTAGGAAAGGAGGGAACCTACTCCTACTAGGAGTAGGATTCCCCCCCTTGGGCGCGCCCCTTGTGGCCGGCCCTCCTCCTCCTCCCCTCCTTTATATATGGGGAAGGGGGCACCCCATAGACACACAAGTTGATCTATAGCCGTGTGCGGTGCCCACCTCCACAGTTTTACACCTCGGTCATATTGTCGTAGTGGCTTAGGTGAAGCCCTGCGTCGGTAACTTCATCATCACCGTCAACACGCCGTCGTGCTGACGGAACTCACCCTAGGCCTCAGCTGGATCAAGAGTACAAGGGACGTCACCGAGCTGAACGTGTGCAGATCATGGAGGTGCAGTGCGTTCGGTACTTGATCGGTTGGATCGCGAAGACGTTCGACTACATCAACCGTGTTACTATACGCTTCCACTTTCGGTCTATGAGGGTATGTAGACACACTCTCCCCCTCTCGTTGCTATGCATCTCCTAGATAGATCTTGTGTGATCATAGGAATTTTTTTGAAATATTGTGTTCCCCAACACTGGTATCCGAGCGAGGTCTATGCGTAGATGTTATATGCACGATTAGAACAAAAGAGTTGTGGGTGATAATAGTCATACTACTTACCAGCATGTCATACTTCGATTCGGCAGTATTGTTGGATGAAGTGGCCCAGACCGACATTACATGATTGCATTCATGAGACTGGTTCTACCGACGTGCTTCACACACAGGTGGCTAGTGGGTGTCTGTTTCTCCAACTTAAGTTGAATCGAGTGTGACTACGCCCGATCCTTGTTGAAGGTTAAAATAGCACACTTGATGAAAAATCGTTGTGGTTTTTGATGCGTAGGTAAGAACGGTTCTTGCTAAGCCCGTAGCAGCCACGTAAAACTTGCAACAAGAAAGTAGAGGACGTATAACTTGTTTTTGCAGGGCATGATGTGATGTGATATGGTCAAGACATGATTATATAAATTGTTGTATGAGATGATCATGTTTTGTAACAAAGTTATCGACAACTGGCGGGAGCCATATGGTTCTCGCTTTATTGTATGAAATGCAATCGCCATGTAATTTCTTTACTTTATCACTATGCGGTAGCGATAGTCCTGGAAGAAATACTTGGCGAGACGACAATGATGCTATGATGGAGATCAAGGTCTCAAGCCGATGAAGATGGTGATCATGATGGTGCTTTGGAGATGGAGATCGAAGGCACAAGATGATGATGGCCATATCATATCACTTATATTGATTGCATGTGATGTTTATCTTTTATGCATCTTATATTGCTTAGTACGGCGGTAGCATTATAAGATGATCTCTCACTAAATTTTCAAGGGATAAGTGTTCTCCCTGAGTATGCACCGTTGCTACAGTTTGTCACGCCGAGACACCATGTGATGATTGGGTGTGATAAGCTCTATGTTCACATACAACGGGTGCAAGCCAGTGTTGCACAAGCAGAATACTCAGGTTAAACTTGACGAGCCTAGCATATGCAGATATGGCCTCGGAACATTGAGACCGAAAGGTCGAGCATGAATCATATAGTAGATATGATCAACATAGTGATGTTCACCATTGAAAACGTCTCCATCTCACGTGATGATCGGACATCGTTTAGTTGATATGGATCACGTGATCATTTAGATAACTAGAGGGATATCTATCTAAGTGGGAGTTCTTAAGTAATATGATTAATTGAACTTTAATTTATCATGAACTTAGTACCTCATAGTATTTTGCATGTCTATGTTGTTGTAGATAAATGGCCCATGCTACTATTCCTTTGAATTTTGATGCGTTCCTAGAGAAAGCTAAGTTGAAAGATGATGGTAGCAACTATACGGACTGGTTCAGTAACTTGAGGATTATCCTCATTGCTGCACAGAATAATTACGCCCTGGAAGCACCGCTAGGTGCAAAGCCCGCTGCAGGAGCAACACCAGATGTTATGAACGTCTGGCAGAGCAAAGCTGATGACTACTCAATAGTTTAGTGTGCCATGCTTTACGGCTTAGAATCGGGACTTCAACGACGTTTTGAACGTCATGGAGCATATGAGATGTTCCAGGAGTTGAAGTTAATATTTCAAGCAAATGCCCGAATTGAGAGATATGAAGTCTCCAATAAGTTCTATAGCTGCAAGATGGAGGAGAATAGTTCTGTCAGTGAACATATACTCAGAATGTCTTGGTACCACAACCACTTGACTCAACTGGGAGTTAATGTTCCTGATGATAGTGTCATTGACAGAGTTCTTCAATCACTGCCACCAAGCTACAAAAGCTTTGTGATGAACTATAATATGCAAGGGATGGATAAGACAATTCCCGAGCTCTTCGCGATGCTAAAAGTTGCGGAGGTAGAAATCAAGAAGGAGCATCAAGTGTTGATGGTTAACAAGACCACTAGTTTCAAGAAAAAGGGCAAAGGGAAGAAGGGGAACTTCAAGAAGAGTGGCAAGCAAGTTGCTGCTCAAGTGAAGAAGCCCAAGTCTGGACCTAAGCCTGAGACTGAGTGCTTCTACTGCAAAGGGACTGGTCACTGGAAGCGGAATTGCCCCAAGTATTTGGCGGATAAGAAGGATGGCAAAATGAAAGGTATATTTGATATACATGTTATTGATGTGTACCTTACTAATGCTCGTAGTATCGCCTGGGTATTTGATACTGGTTCTGTTGCTCATATTTGCAACTCAAAACAGGGGCTACGGATTAAACGAAGATTGGCTAAGGACGAGGTGACGATGCACGTCGGAAATGGTTCCAAGGTCGATGTGATCGCCGTCGGCATGCTACCTATACATCTAACTTCGGGATTAGTTTTAGACCTGAATAATTGTTATTTGGTGCCAGCGTTGAGCATGAACATTATATATGGATCTTGTTTGATGCGAGACGGTTATTCATTTAAATCAGAGAATAATGGTTGTTATATTTATATGAGTAATATCTTTTATGGTCATGCACCCTTGATGAGTGGTGTATGTTTAGTGAATCTCCATAGTAGTGATACACATATTCATAGTATTGAAGCCAAAGATATAAGTTTAATAATGATAGTGCAACTTATTTGTGGCACTGCTGTTTAGGTCATATTGGTGTAAAGCGCATGAAGAAACTCCATGATAATGGGCTTTTGGAATCACTTGATGCTTGCGAACCATGCCTCATGGGCAAGATTACTAAGACTCCGTTCTCCGAAACAATGGAACGAGCAACAGACTTATTAGAAACAATACATACTGATATATTCTGACCATCACAGATGATTTGAGCAGATATGGGTATGTCTACTTGATGAAACATAAGTCTGAAACATTTGAAAAGTTCAAAGAATTTCATAGTAAAGTGGAAAATCGTCATAACAAGAAAAATAAGTTTCTACGATCTGATCATGGAGGTGAATATTTGAGTTATGAGTTTGGTCTTCATTTGAAACAATGCGGAATAGTTTCGCAACTCACGCCACCTGGAACACAACAATGTAACGGTGTGTCCGAACATTGTAACCGCACTTTATTATATATTGTGCGATCTATGATGTCTCTTACTGATTTACCGCTATCATTTTGGGGTTATGCTTTAGAGACGGCTGCATTCACGTTAAATAGGGCACCATCAAAATCCGTTGAGACGACACCATATGAATTGTGGTTTGGCAGGAAACCCAAGTTGTCATTTCTTAAAGTTTAGGGCTACGATGCTTATGTGAAAAAGCTTCAACCTGATAAGCTCGAACCCAAATCGGAGAAATGTGTCTTCATAGGATACCCAAAGGAGACTGTTGGGTACACCTTCTATCACAGATCCAAAGGCAAGATATTTGTTGCTAAGAATGGATCCTTTCTAGAGAAGGAGTTTCTCTCGAAAGAAGTGAGTGGGAGGAAACTAGAACTTGATGAGGTAATTGTACCTTATCCCTTATTGGAAATTAGTTCATCACAGAAATCAGTTCCAGTGATTCCTACACCAATTAGTGAGGAAGCTAATGATGATGATCATGAAACTTCTGATCAAGTTACTACCGAACCTCGTAGGTCAACCAGAGCAAGATCCGCACCAGAGTGGTACGGTAATCCTGTTCTGGAGGTCATGTTACTTGACCATTACGAACCTACGAACTATGAGGAAGCAATGATGATCCCAGATTCCGCAAAATGGCTTGAGGCCATGAAATCTGAGATGGGATCCATGTATGAGAACAAAGTGTGGACTTTGGTTGACTTGCCCGATGATCGGCAAGCCATAGAGAATAAATGGATCTTCAAGAAGAAGACTGACGCTGACGGTAATATTTACTGTCTACAAAGCTCGACTTGTTGCGAAAGGTTTTCGACAAGTTCAAGGAGTTGACTACGATGAGACCTTCTCACCCGTAGCGATGCTTAAGTCCGTCTGAATCGTGTTAGCAATTGCCGCATTTTATGATTATGAAATTTGGCAAATGGATGTCAAAACTGCATTCCTTAATGGATATCTTAAAGAAGAGTTGTATATGATGCAACCGGAAGGTTTTGTCGATCCAAAAGGTGCTAACAAAGTGTGCAAGCTCCAGTGATCCATTTATGGACTGGTGCAAGCATCTCGGAGTTGGAATATACGCTTTGATAGTGTGATCAAAGCATATGGTTTTATACTGACTTTTGGGGAAGCCTGTATTTACAAGAAAGTGAGTGGGAGCTCTGTAGCATTTCTGATATTATATGTGGATGACATATTGTTAATTGGAAATGATACTGAATTTCTGAATACCACAAAAGGATACTTGAATAAGAATTTTTCAATGAAAGACCTTTGTAGCGATCCGACCTCAAACGGTCAAATCTCTATGCATAAGTGTCATCCCTGGATCGGTAATGCTGACACACACAGTACTTGAAGGATTTATAACAGAGTTTCAATCACACAATTATTACATCGATAGTCTCAAAAGAGAACTTATTATAATAATATGGCTTAAGGCCATCTAATTAAGATAACAGCAGAAGGCTTCGAAGATAAAGTGAGTCCATCAACTCCAACGGCATAGTTGAGTGCACGACAACGACCTAGCGCACCTTACTCTTCATCTGAAAAGTCTGCAACATAATACGTTGCATCCCGAAACCGGGTCAGCACATGGAATATGCTGGCAAAATAACACTGTAGAGCAATGAACAATAATAACTGCTAACCGGGTCAGCTCTAAGGTCGAATTTTTTGCGAAAATCCAATTTTTCCCTACTGCAAAGGAATAAATTTTATTTAACTATCAAGTTGGTTCATAAGACATTGAGAAGGTTCCTCCAACTCAATCCCAATTAAAAGTAATTAACAATCCAACAAAATTTATTAAAAGTGATGAGATCAAATCAATAATTCAGGCACCAGATACTCAAGATGTTCATAACCGGGGACACGGCTAACCATGATTAGTTTATACACTCTGCAAAGGTTTGCACACTTTTCCCCACAAGACTCGATCTCCTCCATTGATTTCTCGCATTGTATGGTGTTTGAGAAACGGATGACCGAGACAGAGTCTTTCCGAAGAGGTCACCTTAACTGATAGATAGGCCGGTACACCTACAATCCCCTACATCTGCTAGCCCATCATGGAAAGGATTCCCACAACTAATTCAACTATGCCAGAGCCCATAATGGCTTGTGGTTGCACACAGAAGTTTCCAGCATGAATAATCTTATGATCTCTTTGAGCCTGGGTGGCAAATCGTAGGATGATCACACGGTTACTCCGAGATATCCCACGACAGCTCTGGATTGCTCCAGGTGCCCAAACAACCATTGGGTGCTCCAGGGTGCCTCAACCAATCCACCCAGATGTGTGTTAAAGTAGCCACCTTAAGTTAACCATTATTTAACAACTCTCAAATCTGACATGGATTCACTCAACCACACCACGTCTACGAGCATAGCATAGCAATAAGCATAACGTAAAAGTAACTCCCAGGGTTTGATATAAAAAGGGCAATAGGTTCTACCCCATCATCTACTTCCCCAAACCCACATCTTAAGCAGATCCTACTCATGCAATGTTTGAGGATTGAAACTAATGCACAAAAACTGGGTAATAAAGGGTATGATCAAAGTGTTACTTGCCTTGCTGACGATCTGAAAACCCTAGAGACTCGTAGTAGCACGCTTGGCACTCCGGAAACTCTATCGCAAACAAACAATAGCGTACATAAGAACTCAAGCATAGATGCAAGGGTAAAACTCAGAAGAAAAGATCCAAATCGAAAGTACAAGGGAAGAGCTTCGATTTGCAAAAGAATCAATCAAAATGGAGCTACGAAACTCAAACTACGATCAAAAGAAGTTTGGAAATCAAATCTTCTTGAAACCAAATTTTAAATTATCAAAATCATGTTCAAGTTGGTTAACTAGAAAGAGGGGTTCGAGACAAAGATTTTGGCGTTGGTTTCACTGGATTTGGACAAACGGTTAAAAAGTTGCGGGCGTTTGAAGATCAGGGACTAATTTGCGATAAAAATAATCGTGGATAGGTCCCTGGCCAGAAATAAAATAAAAGAAAAATACTAACGAACGAACGTTCGTTATCAGAGATAAACGAACGAACGCGTTCGCGAACAGAAGCGTTCGGGCGAACGTTCGCTAAAAAGAGTCGATCGGCGAAAACCGGGAAAACCCTAAAACAAAACCGATCTAGACCTAAACCAAAAAAACGGCGGTGGTGGCAGTTTTTTACTGGTTCTCTGAGAAAACCGATAGCGGCGGCGACGCGATCTGGCGGCGAGGCGGCAACGGCGAGGCGACGGGGCAGCGACGCGGGCGACGGCGGCGCGGGGCTCGGTGGCTGCGGCTGCGGGTCTGCGGCTCGGGGTAGGAGGAGAGGCGGCGGGCCAGCGGTTTTTAAGGGGGCGAGGGCGGCGCTGGATTGGGGAGGGGATCGACCCAGGGAGGAGTCCGGCTCGGACTCCCCTCGGCGTCCGTGCGCGGCACGGCGACGGGGAAGGCAGCGGCGCGGGAGTTGGGCCGGCTGGGTTTCAACCCAGTTGGTTCGGAAACCTTTTTTTAATAAATTCCGCTGAAAAACAAAATCCTAATAAAATAAAAAAATTCTAAAAATGCCAAAATCAATTTTCACCCTCTAAATAAAATATTTAGAACAAAGTGAACATTTTTCTGGCCCAAAAATGCAGTTTTGAAAAATGCATATTTTTCTAATTCAAATAAAATCTCGAATAAAATCCAACTAAAATATTTATTTGATTTTAAAAATTTTCCTCCAATATTTCTTTCCTTTTAAAGAAGTCATATTATCTTCTCTCTTTTATTTTGGTGTTTGAAATATTCGGAGAGAAATATTATTAAAACCAAAATGACCCTCTTTTCAAATTTTTTTTAAAAAATCAAATATGAAAATTATAAAATCCTCAACTCACTCCGTGGGTCCTTGAGTTGCTTAAGATTTCTAGGATCACGAACAAAAATGCAAATAAAATATGATATGCATATGATGACCTATGTATAACATCCAAATTGAAAATTTGGGATGTTACAACCTCGGTGAAGCTGCTTATATATTGGGCATCAAGATCTATAGAGATAGATCAAGACGCTTAATTGGACTTTCAGAAAGCACATACCTTGATAAAGTTTTGAAGAAGTTCAAAATGGATCAAGCAAAGAAAGGGTTCTTACCTGTGTTACAAGGTGTGAAGTTGAGTCAGACTCAATGCCCGACCACTGTAGAAGATAGAGAGAATGAAAGGCATTCCCTATGCCTCAGCCATAGGTTCTATCATCTATGTAATGATGTGTACCAGACCTGATGTGTGCCTTGCTATTAGTTTAGCAGGGAGGTACCAAAGTAATCCAGGAGTGTATCACTGGACAGCGCTCAAGAACATCCTGAAATACCTGAAAAGGACTAAGGATATGTTTCTCATTTATGTAGGTGACAAAGAGCTCGTCGTAAACGATTATGTCGATGCAAGCTTTGACACTGATCCAGATGACTCTAGGTCACAGACCGGATACGTCTTTTTATTGAATGGTGGAGTTGTCAGTTGGTGCAGTTCTAAGCAGAGCATCGTGGCGGGATCTACGTGTGAAGCGGAATACATAGCTGCTTCGGAAGCAGCAAATGAAGGATTCTGGATGAAGGAGTCCGTATCCGATCTAGGTGTAATACCTAGTGCATCGGGTCCAATGAAAATCTTTTGTGACAATACTGGTGCAATTGCCTTGGAAAAGGAATCCAGATTTCACAAGAGAACCAAGCACATCAAAAGACGCTTCAATTCCATCCGCGATCAAGTCAAGGAGGGAGACATAGATATTTGCAAGATACATACGGATCTGAATGTTGCAGACCTGTTGACTAAGCCTCTCTGACTAGCAAAACATGATCAACACCAAGACTCCATGGGTGTTAGAATCATTACTGTGTAATCTAGATTACTGACTCTAGTGCAAGTGGGAGATTGAAGGAAATATGCCCTAGAGGCAATAATAAAGTTGTTATTTATGTTTCCTTATATCATGTTAAATGTTTATTATTCATGCTAGAATTGTATTAACCGGAAACTTAGTACATGTGTGAATACATAGACAAACAGAGTGTCCCTAGTATGCCTCTACTTGACTAGCTCGTTCATCAAAGATGGCTAAGTTTCCTAGCCATGGACATGTGTTGTCATTTGATGAACGGGATCACATCATTAGAGAATGATGTGATGGACTAGACCCATCCATTAGCTTAGCACTATGACTGTTTAGTTTATTGCTATTGCTTTCTTCATGACTTATACATGTTCCTATGACTATGAGATTATCCAACTACCGAATACCGGAGGAACACTTAGTGCTATCAAACGTCACAACGTAAATGGGTGATTATAAAGATGCTCTACAGGTGTCTCCGATGGTGTTTGTTGAGTTGGCATAGATCGAGATTAGGATTTGTCACTCCGATTATCGGAGAGGTATCTCTAGGCCCTCTCGGTAATGCACATCACTATAAGCCTTGCAAGCAATGTGACTAATGAGTTAGTTGCGGGATGATTCATTATAGAAGGAGTAAAGAGACTTGCCGGTGACGAGATTGAACTAGGTATGATGATACCGACGATCAAACCTCGGCAAGTAACATACCGATGACAAAGGGAACAACATGTGTTGTTATGTGGTTTGACCGATAAAGATCTTCGTAGAATATGTAGGAACCAATATGAGCATCCAGGTTCCGCTATTGGTTATTGACCGGAGATGTGTCTTGGTCATGTCTACATAGTTCTTGAACCAGTAGGGTCTGCACGCTTAACATTCGATGATGATATGTATTATGAGTTATTTGATTTGATGTACCGAAGGTTGTTCAGAGTCCCGGGTGAGATCGCGGACATGACGAGGAGTCTCGAAATGGTTGACACATAAAGATTCATATATTGGAAGGCTACATTTGGACACCGGAATGGTTCGCGTTGTTTCAGATAAGTTTCAGAGTACCGGGGGTTACCGGAAACCCCCCCCCCCTAAGTTATTGGGCCTCATGGGCCTAATGGTGGAAGAGAGGAGGCAGTCCAAGGTGTGGCGCGTGCCCCCCTAGCCCAAACCGAATTGGACTAGGGCTAGGGGGGCCGGCCCCCCTTTCCTTCTCTTCTTCCTCTCATTCCTTCTTCTCCTACTAGGACTAGGAAAGGAGGGAACCTACTCCTACTAGGAGTAGGATTCCCCCCCCTTGGGCGCGCCCCTTATGGCTGGGGGGAGGGGGGCACCCCATAGACACACAAGTTGATCTTTAGCCATGTGTGGTGCCCCCTCCATAGTTTTACACCTCTGTCATGTTGTCGTAGTGCTTAGGCGAAGCCCTGCGTCGGTAACTTCATCATCAGCGTCAACACGCCGTTGTGCTAACGGAACTCACCCTCGGCCTCAGCTGGATCTAGAGTACGAGGGACATCACCGAGGTGAACGTGTGCAGATCGCGGAGGTGTCGTGCGTTCGGTACTTGATCGGTTGGATCGCGAAGACGTTCGACTACATCAACCGCGTTACTAAACGCTTCCGCTTTCGGTCTACGAGGGTACGTAGACACACTCTCCCCCTCTCGCTGTTGTGTATCTCCTAGATAGATCTTGCGTGATCGTAGGAAATTTTTTGAAATACTGCGTTCCCCAACCGTCCTTGGAGCATGGCTAGGCTTCAAAGGCTTCATCAAGACTTGCATCAGATGATTTGAAAGTTTTGGTTCATCATAGATACGCCTTGCACCTTCAACTGGAGGACTAACTTGGACGGCATGAAGCAATTCAGAGGCTGGTGCTTTGTAATGAGTGTTTTTAGACATCCAGTCGAGCACCCATGAATTCACATCTTCAACATTTCTAGTGATGTGTAGTGTTGCATAGAATTGAAGAATGAGTTCTCCATTCCAGTCGCAGATGTCAGTGCAGAAGTTTAGTAGCCCATAGTCATGAAGAACACTGAGGACAGGGGTGAAGCATGGAAGAGACTCCATATCCACATGAGGAATTTGCTCGTGGTCAAAAACTTTGTCCTTATCAAAAAGCAGTGAGGAATAAAAATTCATCTGGATGGCTGTCTAGAAGCATTTGCGTCGGAGTCTTGTAGAGTCATAGGGATTGTAATCCGAGAAGAAATGATGCTCAACAAAGAAATCATCAACTTTGAATTTCTGCTTCTTGGTATGAGGATTCTGTGGCTTGGGCTGAAGATTAACAGTTGAAGTCTTCACAACCTCTTTATGCACAACCTCTGGGGCCACAGGCTGAGGAATTTCAGTAGTAGTTTCATCAGCAGCACCCTTGGCCTCCATTTCTTCAGCTCTAGTGGCTGGAACTTCTTCAGGAATAGAATGAAGTGATGTTTGATGTCCGTTAGAGCCCGTATAAATTTCTTCAGTTTGGACCGGGGACTGAGGAAGTTGATGCAGAGGGGTTGTCAGTGGTGAATTGGGGTGATGACTTTCCCAATAGTCATCATTCAAAATAGGAGTTGTTGACCCAATGTCCTCATCCTCATCTTATTCATCAATTTCTTCAATGTCTGCCTCTTCAGCTGTGAACTGAGGCATGGGTGATGATACCAATGCAATTGAAGGGATTTCATCCACTTCAATGTCTTCATCCAACTGCTCTGAAGAAGCAGCAGAAGGATTTTCTTCATCACTGTCACTTGGAATGACATATTCCTCACAAAAGGGAACAATATCCTTTGATGGCATGCTTGAGATCGGAACAACATCAATGGGGTTGGTGTATGAGATAGTCAAAGTCTTCACTTTCTTAGGTGCTGAAGACTCTAAAGTCGTAGATGCTTTCCTTTTCTTCACTGCTGCCCTCTCCGTAGCTTTGGTCTTCTTCGCTTCTGATGCAGAAGAAAGGTTGATATTTTTCATCTGTGATGACCTTGCAGGAGGAGCAGATGAAATAGGCTCAGTTTCTTCAGGCACAACTGATGTAGTTGCCCTAGCATGTTCAGCTTCAGGCACATCAAATGCTTCATCTGGCCTGGTTTGTTCTTCAGGTGCAACATTGGAGGTTTCCCTGGCATGTTCAGATTCTTCAGGCGCAGCAAATGCTTCATCTGGCCTGGTTTGTTATTCAGGCGCAACATTGGAGGTTGCCCTGGCAGTTTCTTTAGAGGCTGGAATTTCTTCAGCAGCCCTGGTACTCTCAGTTTCTTCAACAGTCTGATTTTCATCGGCTATGCTTGCATTTTCTTCAGTAGGCTGAGCAAATGCCTCAGCCTGAGGAATTTCTTGTTGCAATGAAGCTGCAA
This sequence comes from Triticum urartu, assembly GCF_056163025.1. Lineage (NCBI taxonomy): Eukaryota > Viridiplantae > Streptophyta > Magnoliopsida > Poales > Poaceae > Triticum > Triticum urartu. The sequence continues at coordinate 501,439,333 of NC_141879.1, read as the reverse complement.
CATTTGGTGTGAGTCCCTTCGCCATTCTGACGAATCTGACTTTGGCGCCTAGCCAATTTGCACGATATGCGTCAAATTCATCACTGGGAGCTTTGATCTCAGTCTGCATTGTCACAAGTTCTTCAGGAGACATTTTCACAACATTCTTCTGCAGAAAACGCTCCTTCTTGTACTAAGCTTTCTTCACTTGCCTGGCCTTCTCAAATTTCCATTTTTCTTCGCCTATGAAGGCCGTCAACATATGAATTGGCCAGGAGTGAGGTTGAAGTCAGGCAGAGGAGTGTTAGGGTCCTTGTGCCATAGATCAATGAAATCAAGGATCAGCTTTGGATCCAGCATGAGTGGCACTGCACTTCCTTTGGCTCTAGCGGCCCTTGCTTTCCTATCTCTGATGATCTCAGCCAATTCTTCATCATCAGCTTCATCATCACTTGACGGAACTTGAAAGGCAACCTGCTTCTTGTGAGGACTTGCCCTCTAGCCTCGTCCAGTAGTGGCCTTTTTCTTCAGCAAGGTTGGAGCTGTTGAGGACTGAGGCGGAGCTGAGGAACATGCAGAGGATACTGAAGCAATTGAGATTCCTGTAGTCCTTTGGCACGAGGCAAGATGCATAGGTGCTGAGGACTTTGTAGCAGCAACTGAGGATTTTGCAGCTGAGGGAGTTGGAGCTGCTTTTGAAGATGTTGCTTGAGGATTAGGCCATGAGGGCTTGGAGGAACTGAGACGTGAGGGCATTGCAGCTGAGGAACTTGGCTTTACAGCTGATTTCTTCGGCAAAGCCTTCTTGGGCTTGCTAGCAGAGGCCTCAGCAGCGCAACAACAAAATCTTCGTTGAATTTCTTCACTGCTTCTTTTGCCATTTTGGCTAACTTAGCCTGGCGCTTGGCCCATTCTTTGGGGAAATCCTCACCTCTTCTGATGCTAGAGGGATCAGCTTCTTGGCCTGGAGCCAATGGAGGTCTTGGGCATGGAGGGTGTACAACGAATTTCTTCATGTACTTCGGAGTCACATATCTATACTCCCTCCATTCTCTTACCCATCTCCTCTCAATTTGCTGAATGTGCACCTTGCGCTGATTTTTGTTCTCCTTGCCATGAGTGGCTTCATCAGGAGTACAATATTCAACATATATGTCATCAGGGATTTCAAACGATGTGTTTGTCTTTGGCCTCTTTCCTCCCTTCTGAGGTCTTTTACCATCAACCATTTCTTCACTTAAGGAATTTGAACAATTGATGTTTCTGAGGAGGTATGCAATTTGTCTTCAAAGAACGCTGCAAATGAGTTAAGTTGATGAGAACCTAGTGATTCAGCAGCGGACATGTGTACCTGTGAATAGAGTATATATAAGTGCGAAGAATTTGGAGAGGTCATATGCGTTCTCAGAAGTTTTTCAAAAGTATCAAGTTTGAGGAATTTGACCAGGGGTGTCTTAAGGAATTTCACTAGGCATTCTTGACTTAGGTTCCAGAGTTGTATAGATTTGAAAATCCACACGATTGAGGAATCTTGAGGAAAACATTGCTTAGAGAAACAAATCAAGAATAGAAGCAACAGGGTGTTTAAGAGTATGGAAGTTGAAGAATAAACACCTTTTGAATATTTTGTGGAAATCATCAGAATCAACAAGGGCAGTAAAACAATTTTTATTTACCCTTGATGAAGAACATGACAAACTTAGAGTAGTAGTGGAGAAGCTCGTCCGTTTAGATCTTCCATGCCCTAACTTGGCGGTGGAAGACAGCTACAGCGGTGGCGCAGTGAAGATTTCCGCGGCCGGCGCGAGTACGACAGCGACGAGGTCGAGGCAGTGAAGCTCTTCCTCACTGGCGACGATGGAAAGTAGCGGTGGTGCTAGGTCAAAGAGCTCGAGCGAGGGGAGTGAGATCAAGCGGAGTAAATGAGGCCTGGGGAGGGCGAGGGGTATTTATAGCCGAGGTGAAAAACCACCCATCCGAATAAATTGGATGAACGTGCCTGAGGGAGTCCTGGATTAGGGGGTGTCCGGATAGCCGGACTATAACCTTTGGTCGGACTCTTGGACTATGAAGATACAAGATTGAAGACTTCGTCCTGTGTCCGTATGGGACTTTCCTTGGCGTGGAAGGCAAACTGGGCAATACGGATATGTAGATCTCCTCCCATTGTAACCGACTCTATGTAATCCTAGCCCTCTCCGGTGTCTATATAAACCGGAGGGTTTTAGTCCATAGGACGAACAACAACCATACCATAGGCTAGCTTCTAGGGTTTAGCCTCTCTGATCTCGTGGTAGATCTACTCTTGTACTACCCATATCATCAATATTAATCAAGCAGGACGTAGGGTTTTACCTCCATCAAGAGGGCTCGAACCTGGGTAAAACATTGTGTCCCCTGCCTCCTGTTACCATCCGGCCTAGACGCACAGTTCGGGACCCCCTACCCGAGATCCGCCGGTTTTGACACCGACATTGGTGCTTTCATTGAGAGTTCCTTTGTGTCGTCGCCGTTAGTCTTGATGGCTCCTACTATCATTGATGGCGATGCAGTCTAGGGTGAGACTTTTCTCCCTGGACAGATCTTCGTATTCGGCGGCTTTGCACTGCGGGACAATTCGCTTGGCCATCTGGAGCAGATTGAAAGTTACGCCCTTGGCCACCAGGTCAGGTTTGGAAGCTTGAACTACACGGCCGATATCCGCAGAGACTTGGTCTTCGACGGATTCGAGCCTCTGCCTTGTGCGTCACGTGGTCACGATGAGTGCGGTTTAGTGCTACCATCGGATAGTGTTCAAGAGATTGCATAGGTAGCCGCTCCGACCCTCAATTCGGAGCCAGGCGCGCCTTCCGCGGACGGGTGGATGGACCCCGCCACAGAGGCCTTACCCTCAGCGGTGATCGAGCCAAACATCAACCTCACCTTGCACGAGAGCCGTGTTGTTAAACTGTCGGATCCTTCTCTGGCCACGGACTCCGAACCGCCTGCGCCCGTTCCTATCGAATCCAATTGGGCGCCAATCATGGAGTTTACCTCCGCGGATATTTTTGTGCACTCGCCCTTTGGCGACATACTGAACTCATTAAGGTCTCTCTCCTTGTCGGGAGGATCCTGGCCGAACTATGTCCGGCAGGACTGGGATGCGGACGACGAAGAAATTCGGCCCACCCACCACCCATTTAGTAGCCACTGCCGATGACTTAACCGACATGCTCGACTTCGACTCCAAAGACATCGACGGTATGGACGACGATGTAGGAGACGAACATGAACCAGCGCCTATAGGGCACTGGAAAGCCACCTCGTCATATGACATATACATGGTGGATACACCCAAAGAAGGCAATGGCGACGAGATAGCGGAGGATGACCCCTCCAAGAAGCAACCCAAGCGCCGACGTCAGCGGCGCCGCTCTAAGTCCCGCCAAAGCAAAAGTGGTGATACCGGCACAGGAGATAATAATACTCTGGATAGTGCCGAAGACAATAATAATCCCCTCCAGCAAGATTTAGAGCAGGAGAATGGAGGATTCAGCCCTCCTGAGAGAGCGGCAAATGGAGAAGAGGAGGATGATAATTACATGCCCCCCTCCGAAGACGAGGCAAGCCTCGGCGACGACGAATTCGTTGTGCTAGAGGATCCCGTCGAACAAGAGCGCTTCAAATGCCGGCTTATAGCCACGGAAAATAGCCTTAAGAAAAACCAGCAGCAGCTTCAAGCTGATCAGGATCTGCTAGCTGACAGATGGACTGAAGTCCTCGAGGCCGAGGAATATAAACTCGAGCGCCCCTCCAAGAGTTACCCAAAGTGCAGGTTGCTACCTCGACTGGAGGAAGAAGCGTATGATACGGCTGACCGGCCACCTCGTGGCCGCGATAGAGAGGCATTCCAACCAAAAACTCAGCCTTCACCCCGACGCCATTCAAATAAAAAGGCATGGGGAGATACGCCAGACCCGCGAGACATATTGGAGGACAAAGCAAAGCATGCAAGATCGATCTACGGATCGCGCGGGCGCCCCATGGCACGAGACGATAACCGTCACGCCGGATACAGTAAATCCGGCCGGGCCAAACACAGCAGACAAAGCTCATTTGAGCTACGTCGTGATATAGCCCAGTACAAAGGTGCCGCACACCCACTATGCTTCACAGATGAAGTAATGGATCATCAAATCCCAGAAGGTTTCAAACCTGTAAATATTGAATCATACGACAGCACAACAGATCCCGCAGTATGGATCGAGGATTTCCTCCTCCACATCCACATGGCCCGCGGTGACGACTTACACGCCATCAAATACCTCCCACTAAAGCTCAAGGGACCAGCGCGACATTGGCTTAACAGCTTGCCAGCCGAGTCCATTAGCTGTTGGGAAGATCTGGAAGCGGCATTCCTCCACAACTTTCAGGGCACTTATGTGCGGCCACCAGATGCCGATGACTTGAGCCACATAATTCAGCGGCCAAAAGAATCGGCCAGGCAATTCTGGACTCGGTTCCTAACAAAGAAAAATCAAATTGTCGATTGTCCAGATGCAGAGGCCCTAGTGGCTTTGAAACACAACATCCGCGACGAATGGCTAGCCCGGCACCTTGGTCAGGAAAAGACGAAATCTATGGCAGCCCTCACGACACTCATGACCCGCTTTTGTGCGGGAGAAGACAGCTGGCTGGCTCGTAGTAATAACATATCAAAGAACCATGGTACTTCGGATACCAAGGACGGCAATAGCAGGTCACGTCGCAACAAACATAAGCGCCGCATTAACAGCGATAATAACGAGGATACGGCAGTCAATGCCGAATTCAAAGGCTCTAAACCCGATCAGCGGAAAAAGCCATTCAAACAAAGTACGCCGGGACCGTCCAGCTTGGACCGTATACTCGATCGCTCGTGTCAAATACACGGCACCCCAGAAAAGCCAGCCAATCACACCAACAGGGATTGTTGGGTGTTCAAGAAGGCCGGCAAGTTAATTGCCGAAAACAAGGACAAGGGGCCACATAGCGATGACGAGGAGGAGCCCCGGAAGCCACACACCGGAGGATAGAAGAGGTTTCCCCCACAAGTGTGGACGGTGAACATGATATACGCAACCCACATCCCCAAGAGGGAGCGGAAGCGTGCGCTCAGGGACGTATATGCGTTGGAGCCAGTCGCCCCAAAGTTCAACCCGTGGTCCTCCTATCCGATCACTTTCGATCGCAGGGACCATCCCACTAGTATCCGTCATGGCGGATTCGCCGCACTGGTTCTGGACCCAATCATTGACGGATTTCACCTCACTCGAGTCCTTATGGATGGCGGCAGCAGCCTGAACCTGCTTTATCAGGACACAGTGTGCAAAATGGGTATAGACCCCTCAAGGATCAAACCCACAAAAACAACCTTCAAGGGCGTCATTCCAGGCGTAGAGGCCCATTGCACAGGCTCAATTACACTGGAAGTGGTCTTCGGATCCCCGGATAACTTCCGAAGCGAAGAGTTAATCTTTGATATAGTCCCGTTCCGCAGTGATTATCATGCACTGCTCGGGCGAACCGCATTTGCGAGATTCAATGCGGTACCGCATTATGCATACCTCAAGATCAAGATGCCAGGACCTCGCGGGGTTATTACAGTCAATGGAAACACGGAGCGCTCTCTTCGAACAGAGGAGCACACTGCAGCCCTTGCAGCAGAAGCGCAAAACGTCCTCTCAAGGCAATCCACCAGTTCGGCGTTTCAAAACCCAGACACCTTCAAGCGCGCTCAGAGCAATCAGCAAATAGACCGCCTGGCGCGATCTGAGCTCGCATAGCAATGCGGCCCCCACCCCAGTCCCAGCCAAACGGCGAAGCTCATGCCACGCGTACATAATTACGCATTAAAAATACCATGGGCACAGGTGGGGAGGGGGCACACTGCGGCACGCCCCAAGACGCGGCTTAAACCACACTAGGGGCTTCCCGTTTGGTTATTTTTCTCTTTTTTCAGGACCTTAATCTCTGGAAACCCTCTCCAGCAGCACTATTGCCGAACACATGATGCAGCAACCAAGGAGGCAGAAAGCTACGTCACACCACGGAATTCCCAGGTGGATTACAATACCAAGCGAAATATTTGATTTAATACTATTCCTTAGCTTGCCCTTGGAAGGGACATAGTCCCACTATTTGCTTATCGCACTATCTGTATCATTCTGCTTTAACGCACCTTTTTGAATAAACAATGCATACCATCACGACTATTATTGCATTCTTGTTATATATATATATATATGTGTGTGTGTGTGTGTGTGTGTGTGCGTGTGTGTGTGTGTTCATCAACGACGCCTTGCAACCGTACACTTTGGTACAGCCAATACACCAGGGGCTTACGTACCCCACAATATGGTGTGAAAAGTCCGAACACTTTCACAAGTGCGGCACCCCGAACTTATAGCATTATATGCATCAGCTCCGAATCATGTCTTTAGTCAAATGTTGGGTTTGCCCGGCTCCTATGTTTTGGTACCTTACGATCTGCTCTATCGGCTAAGGTAGCGCTAGGAGAACTACTATGATTGTGCCCCGGTTCTGCTGGGCTTAGCACCTCAGTAGAGAAAGCTAAAACTGACTATCATGATAAGGCGAGAGACAGGTCGCTGTTCGGTGAGGTTTTCGAGTCCCTAAAGACTTATGCCGCTTAGAGCGAGGGGACGGCCCTATCCGGCTTAAAGGCGTGTATCGCGCCCCGAATTCGGCCTTCCAAATACCAGGGGCTTCGCCAAAATTTAAAATTATAGAATTCTATGGCTAAGTGAGAGTGATAAAGCATTATTAGTCCGGTTGCCTTGTTTGTTGTGCTGAGCACCTCCCTCGAAGGACCCAAACATGGAAACAAGAGTGCTCAGGTTTATCCCGAACACCCCAGCACTCATGGCATGGGGGCAGAAGCCGAGGACTAGCCATCTCTCAGATTGGATAAATAGCCAAACAGAAGGTAATATTTTAAATTCACACAAGCGTTGCATAGCGCATATGAAACAAGTTTTCATCATACAGGATCACACGAGCAAGTTTACTCAAATATTACATCCTTTGAGCATTCGTCCGCTACAAGATGGGCACCCTTCAGGACACCCTCATAATAAATTTCGGGGGTGCGATGCTCCTTGCCCCGTGGCGGCCCTTCCTTGATCAGCTTCACAGCGTCTAGCTTGGCCCACTGCACCTTCACACGGGCGAAAGCCCGGCGTGCACCTTCGATGCAGACGGACCGCTTGACGACCTCCAACCATGGGCAGGCATCTACAAGCCGCCTCACCAGGCCGAAGTAGCTGTTCGGAAGGGCGTCGCCAGGCCATAGCCGGACTATAAGGCCCTTCATGGCCTGTTCGGCCGCCTTGTGCAGCTCGACCAGCTGCTTTAGCTGGTCGCTTAGAGGCATCGGGTGTTCGGTCCCAGTATACTGAGACCAAAACAGCTTCTCCGTTGAGCTTCCCTCCTCGGCCTGGTAAAATTGTGCGGCATCTGACACGCTGCGGGGCAAATCTGCGAATGCTCCTGGAGAGCTCCGAATCCGGGTAAGTAATCGATAATTTACTTTTACATGCTTGCTCTGCATATAGAATGCCTTACCCGCCGTTATCTTCTTCATTGCGTCGATCTCCTGGAGAGCCTTTTGAGCTTCGGCCTTGGCACTTTTTCTGCCCTCGAGGGTCGCGGCAAGCTCAGACTCTCGCGTCTTCGAGTCAAGCTCCAACGCCTCGTGCTTCGTCACGAGAGCCTGGAGCTCTTGTTGCACCTCGCCCACCCGAGCCTCTTGTTTTTCCCGCTCGGTGCGCTCCTTGGCCGCTTTATCTTCGGCCTTGGCTAGCGCTTGCTTCAGGGTCGCCACCTCGGTTGTGGCCCCTGGCAAATATATGATGATCCTGTCATTTTGCAATCGCGTCTTCTTTTATATATACATATCTATAGACAGCGTATTACTTACCCTTGTTCTCCTTGAGCTGCCTCTTGGCAAGGTCGAGCTCTTTCTTGGACCACTCGAGGTCCTGCTTCAGTACGGCGACCTTCACAGTCAGTGCGGCGGACGCCAGCAGCGAAGCCTGCATATGCATATTGACATACTTATATTAGACTCCTGTGATATTATTTGATCCTCTGTTCGGCTTTTCTTTGTGAACACCAAACAGAGCATCAGGGGCTACTGTCTATGCGGTAATATTTTTACTACATTCTAAAACACTTACCTCAAAGCCTGTTAGAAGGCTGGCACAAGCTTCAGTCAATCCGCTCTTGGCGGACTGAACCTTCCGGACCACCGCACTCATAATAGTACGGTGCTCCTTGTTGATGGAAGCGCTGCGAAGCGCTTCCAGCAGATTGTCCGGCGCCTCTGGATGGACAGAGGTCATCGGCACAGGCGTCTTGCCCCTCTTAGAAGGAGGTCGCCTGCCCGAGCCCGGAACCACTGGAGGCTCCGGCGCGGTGTTCGGCTGAGGGCCGAACTCGGAGCTCTCAGGGGCCCCGTCCCCTCGGCTCCTGGAGTCCGGAAGGTAGCCTTGAGGCACCTCCGGGACTGTCTCCCTCGACCCGGTGCCTCTTGAGACAGCACCTCAGCATCGTCAGCAAGATGAGGGGAGGTGGCGGTCGGGACTGGATCGCTATCCATGTCCGACGAGCCCAGGGAGCCGTCCGATGATACATCGATACTGGCTCATGGCGGCCTGCATAATTATGTTCGGTGTTAGGGAAAGCAGTGCGACAAAGGAATCCTATGAGTTACTCTGGTATCCGAATACTTACGATCTCCCCAGGGGCTTGGCCCTGGGCAACCACTCATCTTCGCCTTCGTCGGCGGCGGTGGAATTGTCCGGAAGGAGAGTCCTTCCCTTCTTGGACCCTTCAGCCCCCCTAGTGGGGGCGGCCTTCCTTTTCTTATCTCCCCCAGCTAGAGGGGGAGAATCTTCTTCTTCTTCCTCGTCTTCGGGGGAGGAGTGCGCCGCAGAGTCATTGGACGGTGAGTCCGACGACGTCTGGCGTCGGGAACTCTTTCGGGTTCCCTTGGCCTTCTTGGTCTTCTCCGGCACCGTATAAGGAGCCGGAGTCGGCATCTTCACCAAAAGAGCGTCCGTTGGGCCTTCGGGCAAAGGAGCCGGACAGTCGATCTGTCCAGCCGTCTCCTGCCAGTCCTGTCAAAGGTACGGGAGTTTAGATCCCGCATGGAGTCAATCTATAAAAAATAAGTATCTTGTGAAAGGTAAAGCAGCTTACCGCACTGGATTGGCGCTTCGTGCTGAATCCGCGATCCTCAGTAATGCGAGGAGGGATCTTGGCGCTTTTGAACAGCACCCTCCAGGCATCTTCGTGAGTTGTGTTGAAGAGCATGTTCAGAGTTCGGTGCTGCGCCGGGTCGAACTCCCACAAGTTGAAGTCCTGTTGTTGGCACGGGAGGATCCGGCGGTGGAGCATGACCTGGACTACGTTGACAAGTTTAAGCTTCTTGTTCACCATGTTTTGAATACATGTTTGGAGTCCGGTCAGCTCTCCCAAACTACCCCAGGACAGGCCCTTCTCTTTCCAGGAGGTGAGCCGCATGGGGATGCCAGATCGGAACTCGGGGGCCGCTGCCCATGCAGGGTCACGTGGCTCGGTGATGTAGAACCACCCCGATTACCACCCCTTTATGGTTTCCACAAAGGAACCCTCGAGCCATGTAACGTTGGGCATCTTGCCCACCATGGCGCCTCCGCACTCCGCCTGGCGGCCGCCCACAACCTTCGGCTTGACATTGAAGGTCTTCATGTTGGAAATATGCCCTAGAGGCAATAATAAAATGGTTATTATTATATTTCTTTGTTCATGATAATTGTCTATTGTTCATGCTATAATTGTGTTATCCGGAAATCGTAATACATGTGTGAATACATAGACCACAACACGTCCCTAGTGAGCCTCTAGTTGACTAGCTCGTTGATCAAAAGATAGTCATGGTTTCCTGACTATGGACATTGGATGTCATTGATAACGGGATCACATCATTAGGAGAATGATGTGATGGACAAGACCCAATCCTAAGCATAGCTCAAAGATCGTGTAGTTCGTTTGCTGTAGCTTTTCCGAATGTCAAGTATCATTCCTTAGACCATGAGATTGTGAAACTCCCGGATACCATAGGAGTGCTTTGGGTGTGCCAAACGTCACAACGTAACTGGGTGACTATAAAGGTACACTACAGGTATCTCCAAAAGTGTCTGTTGGGTTGGCACGAATCGAGACTGGGATTTGTCACTCCGTATGACGGAGAGGTATCTCTGGGCCCACTCGGTAATGCATCATCATAATGAGCTCATTGTGATCAAGTGGTTGATCACGGGATCATGCATTGCGGTACGAGTAAAGTGACTTGCCGGTAACGAGATTGAACGAGGTATTGGGATACCGACGATCGAGTCTCGGGCAAGTAACGTACCGATTGACAAAGGGAATTGTATACGGATTGATTAAATCCTAGACATCATGGTTCATCCGATGAGATCATCGTGGAGCATGTGGGATCCAACATGGGTATCCAGATCCCGCTGTTGGTTATTGACCGGAGAGGCATCTCGGTCATGTCTGCATGTCTCCCGAACCCGCAGGGTCTACACACTTAAGGTTCGGTGACGCTAGGGTTGTTGAGATATTAGCATACGGTAACCCGAAAGTTGTTCGGAGTCCCGGATGATATCCCGGACGTCACGAGGAGTTCCGGAATGGTCCGGAGGTAAAGATTTATATATAGGAAGTCAAGTTTCGGCCATCGGGAAAGTTTCGGGGGTAATCGGTATTGTACCGGGACCACCGGAAGGGTCCCGGGGGTCCACCGGGTGGGGCCACCTATCCCGGAGGGCCCCATGGGATGAAGTGGGAGGGGAACCAGCCCCTAGTGGGCTGGTGTGCCCCCCCTTGGGCCTCCCCCTGCGCCTAGGGTTGGAAACCCTAGGGGTGGGGGTGCCACCCTTGCCTTGGGGGGCAAGGCACCCCTTGGCCGCCGCCCCCCCCCCCTAGGAGATTGGATCTCCTAGGGCCGGCGCCCCCCCTAGGGCCCCTATATATAGTTGGGGGAGGGAGGGCAGCCGCACCCCAAGCCCCTGGCCTCTCCCTCTCCCTCCCGTGACACTCCTCCGTCTCCCTGCACTTGGCGAAGCCCTGCCGAGATTGTCGTTGCTTCCACCACCACGCCGTCGTGCTGCTGGATCTTCATCAACCTCTCCTTCCCCCTTGCTGGATCAAGAAGGAGGAGACGTCTTCCCAACCGTACGTGTGTTGAACGCGGAGGTGATGTCCGTTTGGCACTTGGTCATCGGTGATTTGGATCACGACGAGTACGACTCCCTCAACCCCGTTCTCTTAAACGCTTCCGCACGCGATCTACAAGGGTATGTAGATGCACTCCTCTCTCCCTCGTTGCTAGATGACTCCATAGATTGATCTTGGTGATGCGTAGAAAATTTTAAAATTCTGCTATGTTCCCCAACAGTGGCATCATGAGCTAGGTCTATGCGTAGTTACTATGCACAAGTAGAACACAAAGTAGTTGTGGGCGTCGATATTGTCAATTATCTTGCCGTTACTAGTCTTATCTTGATTCGGCGGCATTGTGGGATGAAGCGGCCCGGACCAACCTTACACGTACGCTTATGTGAGACCGGTTCCACCGACTAACATGCACTAGTTGCATAAGGTGGCTGGCGGGTGTCTATCTCTCCCACTTTAGTCGGATCGGATTCGATGAACAGGGTCCTTATGAAGGGTAAATAGAAATTGGCAATTCACGTTGTGGTTTTGGCGTAGGTAAGAAACGTTCTTGCTAGAAACCTATAGCAGCCACGTAAAAACTTGCAACAACAATTAGAGAACGTCTAACTTGTTTTTGCAGCAAGTGTTTTGTGATGTGATATGGCCAAAGGATGTGATGAATGATATATGTGATGTATGAGATGATCATGTTCTTGTAATAGGAATCATGACTTGCATGTCGATGAGTATGACAACCGGCAGGAGCCATAGGAGTTGTCTTTATTTATTTATGACCTGCGTGTCAACATAAACGTCATGTAATTACTTTACTTTATTGCTAAAGCGTTAGCCATAGTAGTAGAAGTAATAGATGACGAGACAACTTCAAGAAGACACGATGATGGAGATCATGATGATGGACATCATGGTGTCATGCCGGTGACAACGATGATCATGAAGCCCCGAAGATGGAGATCAAAAGGAGCAAATGATATTGGCCATATCATGTCACTATTTGATTGCATGTGATGTTTATCATGTTTTACATCTTATTTGCTTAGAACAACGGTAGCTTAAATAAGATGATCCCTCGTAATAATTTCAAGAAAGTGTTCCCCCTAACTGTGCACCGTTGCGAAGGTTCGTTGTTTCGAAGCACCACGTGATGATCGGGTGTGATAGATTCTAACGTTCGAATACAACGGGTGTAAGCCAGATTTACACACGCAATAAACTTAGGTTGACTTGACGAGCCTAGCATGTACAGACATGGCCTCGGAACACAAAAGACCGAAAGGTCGAGCATGAGTCGTATAGAATATACGATCAACATGAAGATGTTCACCGATGTTGGCTAGTCCGTCTCACGTGATGATCGGACACGGCCTAGTTAACTCAGATCATGTTTCACTTAGATGACTAGAGGGATGTCTATCTGAGTGGGAGTTCATTAAGTAATTTGATTAGATGAACTTAATTATCATGAACTTAGTCTAAAATCTTTACAATATGTCTTGTAGATCAAATGGCCCACGTTGTCCTCAACTTCAACGCGTTCCTAGAGAAAACCAAGCTGAAAGATGATGGCAGCAACTATACGGACTGGGTCCGGAACCTGAGGATCATCCTCATAGCTGCCAAGAAAGATTATGTCCTAGAAGCACCGCTAGTAACGCACCTGTCCCAGAGAACCAAGATGTTATGAACGCGTGGCAATCACGTGCCGATGATTACTCCCTCGTTCAGTGCGGCATGCTTTACAGCTTAGAACCGGGGCTCCAAAAGCGTTTTGAGAGACACGGAGCATATGAGATGTTCGAAGAGCTGAAAATGGTTTTCCAAGCTCATGCCCGGGTCGAGAGATATGAAGTCTCCGACAAGTTCTTCAGCTATAAGATGGAGGAAAATAGTTCTGTCAGTGAGCACATACTCAAAATGTCTGGGTTGCATAACCGCTTGACTCAGCTGGGAGTTAATCTCCCGGATGACGCGGTCATTGACAGAATCCTTCAGTCGCTTCCACCGAGCTACAAGAGCTTTGTGATGAACTTCAATATGCAGGGGATGCAAAAGACCATTCCTGAGGTATATTCAATGCTGAAATCAGCAGAGGTGGAAATCAAAAAGGAACATCAAGTGTTGATGGTGAATAAAACCACTAAGTTCAAGAAAGGCAAGGGTAAGAAAAACTTCAAGAAGGACGGCAAGGGAGTTGCCGCGCCCGGTAAGCAAGCTGCCGGGAAGAAGCCAAAGAATGGACCCAAGCCCGAGACTGAGTGTTTTTATTGTAAGGGAAGTGGTCACTGGAAGCGGAACTGCCCCAAATACTTAGCAGACAAGAAGGCCAGCAACACTAAAGGTATATGTGATATACATGTAGTTGATGTGTACCTTACCAGTACTCGTAGTAGCTCATGGGTATTTGATACCGGTGCGGTTGCTCACATTTGTAACTCAAAGCAGGAGCTGCGGAATAAGCGGAGACTGGCGAAGGACAAGGTGACGATGCGCGTCGGGAATGGTTCCAAGGTCGATCTGATCGCCGTCGGCACGCTACCTCTACATTTACCTACGGGATTAGTTTTAAACCTCAATAATTGTTATTTAGTGCCACTTTGAGCATGAACATTGTATCAAGATCTTGTTTAATTCGAGATGGCTACTCATTTAAATCCGAGAATAATGGTTGTTCTATTTATATGAGAGATATGTTTTATGGTCATGCTCCGATGGTGAATGGTTTATTCTTAATGAATCTCGAGCGTAATGCTACACATATTCATAGTGTGAATACCAAAAGATGTAAGGTTGATAATGATAGTCCCACATACTTGTGGCACTTCCGCCTTGGTCACATAGGTGTCAAACGCATGAAGAAGCTCCATGCAGATGGTCTTTTGGAGTCTCTTGATTATGAATCATTTGACACGTGCGAACCATGCCTCATGGGTAAAATGACCAAGACTCTGTTCTCAGGAACAATGGAGCGAACAACCAACTTATTAGAAATCATACATACTGATGTGTGCGGTCCAATGAGTGTTGAGGCTCGCGGTGGCTATCGTTATGTTCTCACCCTCACAGATGACTTGAGTAGATATGGGTATGTCTACTTAATGAAACACAAGTCTGAGACCTTTGAAAAGTTCAAGGAATTTCAGAGTGAGGTTGAGAATCAACGTGACAGGAAAATCAAGTTCTTGCGATCAGATCGTGGGGGAGAATACTTGAGTCACGAATTTGGCACACACTTAAGAAAATGTGGAATAGTTTCACAACTCACGCCGCCTAGAACACCTCAGCGTAATGGTGTGTCCGAACGTCGTAATCGCACTCTATTAGATATGGTGCGATCTATGATGTCTCTTACCGATCTACCGCTGTCATTTTGGGGCTATGCTTTAGAGACTGCCGCATTCACTTTAAATAGGGCTCCGTCGAAATCCGTTGAGACGACACCGTATGAATTATGGTTTGGGAAGAAACCTAAGCTGTCGTTTCTAAAAGTTTGGGGATGCGATGCTTATGTCAAGAAACTTCAACCTGAAAAGCTCGAACCCAAATCGGAAAAATGCGTCTTCATAGGATACCCTAAAGAAACTATTGGGTATACCTTCTACCTCAGATCCGAAGGCAAGATCTTTGTTGCCAAGAATGGGTCCTTTCTAGAGAAAGAGTTTCTCTCGAAAGAAATAAGTGGGAGGAAAGTAGAACTTGATGAAGTATTACCTCTTGAACCGATAAGTGACACAGCTCAAGAAAATGTTCCTGAGGTGCCAGCACCGACTAGAGAGGAAGTTGATGATGATGATCATGAAACTTCAGATCAAGTTGCTACTGAACTTCGTAGGTCCATGAGGACACGTTCCGCACCAGAGTGGTACGGCAACCCTGTCTTGGAAATCATGTTGTTAGACAACGGTGAACCTTCGAACTATGAAGAAGCGATGGCGGGCCCAGATTCCGACAAATGGCTGGAAGCCATGAAATCCGAGATAGGATCCATGTATGAAAATGAAGTATGGACTTTGATTGACTTGCCCGTTGAACGGCGAGCCATAGAAAATAAATGGATCTTTAAGAAGAAGACAGACGCGGATGGTAATGTGACCATCTATAAAGCTCGGCTTGTCGCTAAGGGTTATCAACAAGTTCAAGGGGTTGACTACGATGAGACTTCTCACCCGTAGCGAAGCTGAAGTCCGTCCGAATCATGTTAGCAATTGCCGCATTCTATGATTATGAGATATGGCAAATGGACGTCAAAACGGCATTCCTTAATGGTTTCCTTAAGGAAGAATTGTATATGATGCAGCCGGAAGGTTTTGTCGATCCTAAGAATGCTGACAAGGTGTGCAAGCTCCAATGCTCGATTTATGGGCTGGTGCAAGCATCTCGGAGTTGGAACATTTGTTTTGATGAGATGATCAAAGCGTTTGGGTTTACGCAGACTTATGGAGAAGCCTGCATTTACAAGAAAGTGAGTGGGAGCTCTGTAGCATTTCTCATATTGTATGTGGATGACATACTGTTGATGGGAAATGATATAGAATTCTTGGAAAGCATAAAGGCCTACTTGAACAAGTGTTTTTCAATGAAGGACCTTGGAGAAGCTGCTTATATATTAGGCATCAAGATCTATAGAGATAGATCGAGACGCCTCATTGGTCTTTCACAAAGTACGTACCTTGACAAGATATTGAAGAAGTTCAAAATGGATCAGTCAAAGAAGGGGTTCTTGCCTGTATTACAAGGTACGAGATTGAGCATAGCTCAATGCCCGACCACGGCAGAAGATAGAGAAAAGATGTGTCGTCCCCTATGCCTCGGCCATAGGGTCTATCATGTATGCTATGCTATGTACCAGACCTGATGTAAACCTTGTCGTAAGTTTGGTAGGAAGGTACCAAAGTAATCCCGGCATGGAACACTGGACAGCAGTCAAGAATATCCTGAAGTACCTGAAAAGGACTAAGGATATGTTTCTCATTTATGGAGGTGCCGAAGAGCTTGTCGTAAAGGGTTACGTCGATGCTAGCTTCGACACAGATCCGGATGACTCTAAGTCACAAACCGGATACGTGTATATTTTGAATGGTGGGGCAGTAAGCTGGTGCAGTTGCAAGCAAAGCGTTATGGCGGGATCTACATGTGAAGCGGAGTACATGGCAGCCTCGGAGGCAGCGCAAGAAGCAGTCTGGGTGAAGGAGTTCATTACCGACCTAGGAGTCATACCCAATGCGTCGGGCCCGATGACTCTCTTCTGTGACAGCAATGGAGCTATTGCCCTTGCCAAGGAGCCCAGGTTTCACAGGAAGACCAGGCATATCAAGCGTCGCTTCAACTCCATTCGTGAAAGTGTTCAAAATGGAGACATAGAGATTTGTAAAGTACATACGGACCTGAATGTGGCAGATCCGTTGACTAAACCTCTCCCTAGAGCAAAACATGATCAACACCAGAACTGCATGGGTGTTCGATTCATCACAATGTAACTAGACTATTGACTCTAGTGCAAGTGGGAGACTGTTGGAAATATGCCCTAGAGGCAATAATAAAATGTTCATTATTATATCTCTTTGTTCATGATAATTGTCTATTGTTCATGCTATAATTGTTTTATCCGAAAATCGTAATACATGTGTGAATACATAGACCACAACACGTCCCTAGTGAGCCTCTAGTTGACTAGCTCGTTGATCAAAAGATAGCCATGGTTTCCTGACTATGGACATTGGATGTCATTGATAATGGGATCACATCATTAGGAGAATGATGTGATGGACAAGACCCAATCCTAAGCATAGCTCAAAGATCGTGTAGTTCGTTTGCTGTAGCTTTTCCGAATGTCAAGTATCATTCCTTAGACCATGAGATTGTGCAACTCCCGGATACCGTAGGAGTGCTTTGGGTGTGCCAAACGTCACAACGTAACTGGGTGACTATAAAGGTACACTACAGGTATCTACGAAAGAGTCTGTTGGGTTGGCACGAATCAAGAATGGGATTTGTCACTCCGTATGACGGAGAGGTATCTCTGGGCCCACTCGGTAATGCATCATCATAATGAGCTCAATGTGATCAAGTGGTTGATCACGGGATCATGCATTGCGGTACGAGTAAAGTGACTTGCCGGTAACGAGATTGAACAAGGTATTGGGATACCGACGATCGAGTCTCGGGCAAGTAACGTACCGACTGACAAAGGGAATTGTATACGGATTGATTGAATCCTCGGCATCGTGGTTCATCCGATGAGATCATCATGGAGCATGTGGGAGCCAACATGGGTATCCAGATCCCGCTGTTGGTTATTGACCGGAGAGGCGTCTCGGTCATGTCTGCATGTCTCCCGAACCCGCAGGGTCTACACACTTAAGGTTCGGTGACGCTAGGGTTATTGAGATATTAGCATACGGTAACCCAAAAGTTGTTCGGAGTCCCGGATGAGATCCCGGACGTCACGAGGAGTTCCGGAATGGTCCGGAGGTAAAGATTTATATATAGGAAGTCAAGTTTCGGCCATCGGGAAAGTTTCGGGGGTAATCGGTATTGTACCGGGACCACCGGAAGGGTCCCGGGGGTCCACCGGGTGGGGCTACCTATCCCGGAGGGCCCCATGGGCTGAAGTGGGAGGGGAACCAGCCCCTAGTGGGCTGG
Source organism: Triticum urartu (assembly GCF_056163025.1). Classification (NCBI taxonomy): domain Eukaryota; kingdom Viridiplantae; phylum Streptophyta; class Magnoliopsida; order Poales; family Poaceae; genus Triticum; species Triticum urartu. Next base: position 501,421,444 of record NC_141879.1, on the reverse strand, counting down.
TGCGCCCCCCCTTGGGCCTCCTCCTGCGCCTAGGGTTGGAAACCCTAGGGGTGGGGGGCGCCACCCTTGCCTTGGGGGGCAAGGCACCCCTTGGTCGCCGCCCCCCCTAGGAGATTGGATCTCCTAGGGCCGGCGCCCCCCTAGGGACCCTATATATAGTGGGGGGAGGGAGGGCAGCCGCACCCCAAGCCCCTGGCCTCTCCCTCTCCCTCCCGTGACACTCCTCCGTCTCCCTGCGCTTGGCGAAGCCCTGCCGAGATCACTGTTGCTTCCACCACCACGCCGTCGTGCTGCTGGATCTTCATCAACCTCTCCTTCCCCCTTGCTGGATCAAGAAGGAGGAGACGTCTTCCTAACCATACGTGTGTTGAACGCGGAGGTGCTGTCCGTTCGGCACTTGGTCATCGGTGATTTGGATCACGACGAGTACGACTCCCTCAACCCCATTCTCTTGAACGCTTCCGCGCGTGGTCTACAAGGGTATGTAGATGCACTCCTCTCTCCCTCGTTGCTAGATGACTCCATAGATTGATCTTGGTGATGCATAGAAATTTTTAAAATTCTGCTACGTTCCCCAACACTTCAACCATAAGCCGAAGTGGGGCTTGATGCGGAGGAAGGCCTCGCACATGACGATAAACGCCGAGATATTGAGGATGAAATTCGGGGCCAGATCGTGGAAATCCAGGCCATAGTAGAAAATGAGCCCCGGATGAATGGGTGGAGAGGGAATCCCAGTCCGCGGAGGAAATGGGTAAGGAACACTACCCTCTCATGGGGCCCGGGGGTGGGGATGAGCTGCCCCTCATCTGGGAGCCGGTGTGCGATGTCGTCGGGCAGGTATCCGGCTCTCCTCAGCTTCTTGATGTCTCCCTCCATGACGGAGGAGGCCATCCACCTGCCTCCCGCTCTGGGCATGGTGGGGGAAGGTTGAGGTGGGAAGTGCGGACTTGGGCGCTAGATCTCGAGTGTGCGAAAATGGATGAGCAAAGGAGGAAGAAGGCGTGGACGAAAAGGTGAATCCTTGTCCCTTTATATGGGCGGATGAAATTATGCGCCCCCCACTAGCCTGGTGAAACTCGCTTATCCCCCAAGCGCTGTAATCGATGGCGCGGTTGGGTTACCCACGCCCGTATTGATGAGAATCCCGTAATGAGGGGACACGATCTTTGCCTTGACAAGATGTGTCAAAAAACTGCCTCGCGTTATGTGCGGGGCTAGTTAAAGGAAACGGTTCGAATAATCACCAGGCCATGACATAACGTCATGCTGTCAAAACAAGTCAGCGAATTAGATTTGCGAAAATATTATTCTCTCTACGGTGGTATGTGGAACTTATTTTGTAGGGTCGGACACTATCCTTGTATTCAAATTCTTCCGTGATGTATTCGGAGGAGGAACCCGCCTTGCAATGCCGAAGACAATACTACGCGCCAGACTCATCGTCATTGAAGCCTGGTTCAGGGGCTACTGAGGGAGTCCTAGATTAGGGGGTCTCCGGATAGCCGGACTCTTGGACTATGAAGATACAAGATTGAAGACTTCGTCCCGTGTCCGGATGGGACTTTCCTTGGCGTGGAAGGCAAGCTTGGCAATACGGATATGTAGATCTCCTCCCATTGTAACCGACTCTGTGTAACCCTAGCCCTCTCCGGTCTCTATATAAACCGGAGGGTTTTAGTCCATAGGACAAACAACAACTGTCGGAGTAAATAGCCATGGGTAGCCTAGCCGGCTTCCCCTGGCCCTTCTGAAAAAGTTACGAACCCGCCCGGCTCTCAAGAATCAAAGACATGGGGCCGCCTTCCCCTTGCTGGCTGCCGCCCAGGCCGGCTTTCGGAAGGCGGTCCGACTTTAGCCCTCATGAGAAGGCCGACTCCGAGAAGCCGGCCATGAGAAGGCCGACTCCAAGAAGCCGGCTCCCCATAAAGCGGTCAAGACCGTACCCACAAAGTTTGCGCCCACCTAACGGCGGTGCGATGGGGCGTGGCTACAATGAAGCCTGCCACCCCCGAATCCCGGAGCACGCCTGGCACAGTGCGCCGTACGGGGTAGGCATGACCCATCCGGCGCGACACTGTTGCCATGTTGGCCCTGGCGTCACCCATGACGGGCCGCCAGCGTGGCCCACAGACGGAGGGCCCCTTTAAGCAGAGAGACGCCCGAAGGCGGCCACGCCTCCAACCAGTCGGCCCAAGACAGAGCCGGCTCCCTGCAGCCGGCTTGCCGCCTCCCTCGAAGAAGACGCCCCATTAAGGAGACAAGACGCGGTAAGGCTACAGCGATCGCCTGACAGGTGCGGTACTGTAGCCGCGCCTACCACGACGAAGCCCACGTCAACAAGATGGAGCCACAGTAACCAGCCGCCGACCAGGCCCTGGACAGTGGGGCCTACCTGTCGACCAAGGGGCCAGTAACTAGCGGGACCCACCAGTCGGCGGACCCCAGCGGCCGGTGCAAAAGCCGGCGAGCGCAGTCACAGACGGCTGGGCCCCGCGCCCAGTCGGATTACCATTGTATCCCCGGGGGGTAGGCCTATATAAACCCCCCGGAGCACCCATGCAAAGGGTTGGACCCCCTGCTAGTTCTAGACACCACACGATGAGAAGAAGCAGGCTAGCCGTGCCCTTCTTCCTCCTCCCACCAAACAGCTCAAGGAGCGTTGTGTAGCTACTTGATTCATCTAGTGAACATGCGGAGACCCCGCAGAGCAGCAGTAGGGGTGTTATCTCCACGGAGAGCCCCGAAGCTGGGTAAGATCCGCCGGCGTGCATGTCTTCGCCTTATCCCGTTTCCAGGCACCGGCGACGTCTTACTGGCTCCCACAATGATAAGCCACCCGTTGGCATATGTCGCACCTACCACCCGACATTTGGCGCCCACCGTGGGGCCAGGTGCACCGTCGTCCGGAGACCTGTTCTGGACGGGAACCTTATTCCTCCCCCGCGAGCGTAGCCAGCCCGGCACGCCCGATGGCGCTTGCCACGACGCGCTGCAAGGCGTCACCAGCATCTGCGCGGCGAGCAGCCTCGCCGATCTCCTCGACGAAACTCTCATCTCCAACGAGCTCGCTTCCGATGCGGGCACCGACCACCTCGCCAACCTTCTCGGCCAGCTCCATGTCTCCAGCGAGCCCGTTGCGGACCTGGAGTCGGTTGGCTCCACCGAACCGATGCCTGTCGTCTCCGACACGGCCTTCTACGACACCTTCCCCACCAACGTCACGATCTACAACGATCCGCTTCCTCGAGCCGACGGCTGCGATGCAGTCACCAGCGAAGTGATGGTTGTCGGCCACGGCGGCCCGGCCGACGAGAGCGCCCGCGACGCCTCGCACGCGGCGGCCCACGACTTGTCTGCTCCCCTCCCGGCTAATGCCGATGACGAAGCACTGGAGGCACGCCGCCTCGCCCTCCTCGCAGAGGGCCGGAGGTTGGCTTCCGTAAGACGCCTCGCTGAGGCCTATCAGCGCGAAGCTGACCGCGCCGCCTTCGGCACGCCGGCCCCGGGCGGGCCAAGCCGGGCCGGCCTTGTCAAGCAACGCGGCGCCGTCATCGCCGACACGCTGGGAGTCGACCGCCCGGTCTATGCCACTCCGCTCGAGAACTTGCGTGCCGCCCAGGCGGCCGTAGACGAGCTGGACGGCCTGGAGGCCGAAGACCTCCCCCACATGACCCGGCGCATCCAGCAATTGATTGACGCAGCCGCGCAGCGACACGAAGCCGACGCCCGCGCGGAAAGCCCTCCCTCACGTCGAGAACACGGCGCGACGTCCCGGACGCCGACTACGAGCAATACCCGCGCGCGACGCGAGAAGGAGCCGGCTGCCAGCCGCAGCCGGACCCGGATCTCCATCGAGCGAGACGGGGACGGTCATCCCCGAGCCATGGAATGGCAGGGCGACCCGCCTCCGCCTCCGCCCCGTGGAGAGAGATATCCCGCCCCGCCGCCAGTGGTGCACCCGACTCTCAGCGGTCGGCTAGGCCGCCGCGAAGGAATCGGCGAGAACGACGCCCGCCATCGGATCGACCGCCTGGCGCGATCCCTGGCGTTCGAAGAAGAAGACGATGTCGGCCCGCCTTGTTTCGGCCCCCGCATCCGCGACGAGCCCTTTCCCAAAGGGTTCTCACTCCCAAGAGACACGCCCAAGTACAACGGCTCCGTGAAGCCGGAAGATTGGTTGATCGACTACTCCACGACGGTTAGCATAGCCAACGGCAACCGGCGCGTTGCCGTGAAGTACGTGCCCCTCATGCTGCAAGGCACGGCGCGGACCTGGCTCAACAGCCTCAAGCCGCGCAGCATCAACAGCTGGCTAGATTTCACAGAAGCCTTCATCCGCAACTTCACCAGCACCTACAAGCGGGCTCCCAAGCCCAGACAACTCTCCTTGTGCGTACAAGGCCCCGCCGAGTCCACTCCGATTACCTCACGCGTTGGGCCGAGCTCCGCAACTCCTGTGAAGGGGTGCATGAGGTGCAAGCCATAGAATACTTCACAGCCAGATGCCGAGAAGGCACCCTCCTCAAGCACAAGCTCCTCTGCGACGAGCCGGCTACCCTCGACGAGCTTCTGGACATAGCGGACAAGTACGCCACCGCCGACTCCTCGATGAAGACCGAGCTTCGGGTAGACGCGTCCGAAAGGTACTCAACCCGGCGCCCAAGACGCCGGCTGGGGATTCCGGCCGACTCCCCCACTCGAACGACCACAAGCGCAAGGGCCCCGCGCCGCCTCCCGCCAGTCGGCAGGTGGCCACAGTCGAAGACGCGCCGCCTGAAGAGCGACCGGCGCCCAAGAAGCCCAAGGGCGGCAGGCCGGCTTGGCAGCCCGCTTTCTCCTACGAGCAAACTCTCGATGCCCCGTGCAAGTTCCACAGCGGCGCGAAGCCGTCCAACCACACAACCCGGAAGTGCCATTGGCTCACCCGAATCTCCAAAGGCGAGGGGCTCGCGCCGCCTCCGCCTGCCGGCCCGCCGCCTCCGCCTCCGCCGCCTCCGGCAGCCCGGCCCGCAGTCGGAGCCGTGCATGACGAGTTCCCTGACGAGCAAGCAACCTACATCGTCTTTACAAGCCAGCCCGAAGACCGGCGCAGCAAACGCCAAGAGCGCCAGGAAGTTAGCGTGGTCGCTGCCAACCCCGCCGGACACATGCATTGGTCAGAAAAGCCCATCAGCTGGAGCCGGGCCGACCATCCGGAGGTGATGCCGTCTCCCGGCTCTTATGCTTTGGTCCTGGAAGCCACCCTTGCAACGGACAGACGCGCCGCCCGCTTCTCCTGTGTGTTGATAGACGGCGGGAGCAGCATCAACATCCTGTACCGTGACACCCTGGGGAAGCTAAATGTCAAGACGAAGCAGCTCATGCCTACTCGGACAGTGTTCCATGGCATCGTACCCGGCCTGTCCTGCGCCCCCATTGGCAAGATCAAGATTGATGTACTTTTTGGGGACAAGGAGCATTTCCGCCGGGAAGCGATCTGGTTTGAAGTGGTGGACCTGGAAAGCCCTTACCATGCGTTGCTTGGCCGAACTGCCTTGGCCAAATTCATGGCAGTTCCCCACTATGCATACCTCAAGATGAAAATACCAAGCACCAAAGGCGTCATCACCGTAGCCGGCGATTACAAGAAGTCCTCTAAGTGCGCAGCAGCCAGCAGCCGGCTGGCCGAGTCCCTTGTGATTGCCGAAGAAAAGAAGATGTTGGACCGAGTCGTGGCCATAGCCGGTAAGCAGTCGACCATGTCCCCCGACCCCAAGGAGCACGATGCTCAAGGATCCTTCCAGCCGGCCAAGGAGACGAAGAAGATACCTCTTGACCCCGAGCATCCAGAGAGGTTCGCCGTCATCGGGGCAAGTCTGAACAGCAAATAGGAAGGCGAGCTCGCCGATTTCCTCTGTGAGAATCGGGACATCTTTGCATGGTCCCCCAAGGACATGCCGGGTGTTCCGAGGAAATTCGCCGAGCACAAACTACACGTTCGAGAAGACGCAAAGCCAGTCAGGCAACCCCTTCACCGACTGTCGAAGGAGAAACGCAGGATTGTAGGGGAGGAGATAGCCCGGCTCTTGGCGGCCGGCTTCATCATGGAAGTTTTCTTTCCAGAGTGGCTCGCCAACCCGGTCCTTGTGCTAAAGAAGAACAACAAGTGGCGCATGTGTATAGACTACACGAGCCTCAACAAGGCCTGCCCCAAAGATCCTTTTGCTCTGCCAAGGATTGACCAAGTGATAGACTCCACAGCCGGATGCGAGCTGTTGAGTTTTTTGGATGCTTACTCCGGATATCATCGGATAAAGCTGGATCCGGAAGACCGCCTTCATCACGCCATTTGGAGCCTTCTGCTACCTGACTATGACATTCGGCTTGAGAAATGCCGATGCCACTTTTCAGCGTTGCATGCAGAAGTGCCTCCTCAAGCAACTCGGCAGAAACGCTCACGTTACGTGGACGACATCATGGTGAAGACGGAGAAGCGCGTCACCTTGCTGGGAGACCTCAAGGAAACGTTTGAGAACTTACGCCGGTTCCAAATCAAGCTCAACCCCGAGAAATGCGTGTTCGGAGTGCCAGCCGGCCAGCTCCTAGGCTTCCTGGTCTTCGAACGCGGCATCAAATGCAACCCGGTGAAGATCAAGGCCATCGAGAGAATGGCGATCCCCACCAAGCTTCGAGACATTCAGAAGTTCACCGGGTGCTTAGCCTCCTTGAACCGCTTCATCAGCCGGCTCGGAGAGAAAGCTCTCCCCCTCTACCGCCTCATGAAGAAGAGCACTCACTTCGAGTGGAACGACCAGGCCGACCAAGCTTTTCACGATCTGAAGAAGATGCTGGCCACGCCGCCTGTCCTCGTGGCACCGACTGAGAAAGAGCCCATGCTCCTCTACATCGCTGCAACCAGCCGGGTGGTCAGCACCGTCATCGTAGTCCAGCGCCCAGAAGAAGGCCGAGCCCAGCCGGTCCAGAGGCCGGTGTATTATTTGGGCGAGGTGCTGTCCGCCTCAAAGCAGAACTACCCGCACTACCAGAAGATGTGTTACGGCGTGTACTTCACCGCCAAGAAGCTGAAGCCCTACTTTCAAGAGCATCCCGTCACGGTCGTATGCACCGCCCCGCTAGCCGAGATCATAGGCAGCCGGGACGTATCCGGCCGGGTGGCAAAATGGGCCATCGAGCTGGCCCCGTACACGATCTTCTACCAGCCCTGCACTGCCATCAAGTCCCAAGCACTGGCCGACTTCCTCGTCGACTAGGCCAAGACCCAGTACCTGCCGCCGGCTCCCGACTCCACCCATTGGCGCATGCACTTCAACGGGTCCAAGATGCGCACCGGCTTGGGAGCTGGCGTCGTCCTTACCTCTCCGAAAGGCAACAAGCTCAGATACACGCTACAGATCCACTTTGCCGCCTCCAACAATGTAGCCGAGTACGAGGCGCTCATACACGGGCTCCGGCTTGCCAAAGAACTTGGCATTCGCCGGATCCTATGTTATGGCGACTCGGACCTGGTGGTCCAGCAATCATCCGGTGACTGGGACGCCAAGGACGCGAATATGGCGAGCTACCGCTTCCTGGTCCAACAACTCAGCGGATACTTTGAAGGATGCGAGTTCCTCCACGTACCGCGAGCCGACAACGAGCCAGCCGATGCCCTGGCTCGAATAGGCTCCACTCGGCAAGCAATTCCAACCGGCGTCGCTCTACAACGCCTCCTCAAGCCATCTATCAAGCCGTCTCCAGAGTCCGATTCCATCTTCGTGCCACGTGACCCCGATGCAGCCGGGTCCGGCTCGAAGAACCAAGTAGGCGACCCCAAGACTCCCGTAGCCGGCTCGGGGACTTCGGCAGCCGGCTCGGGGACTTCGGCAGCCGGCTCGGGGACTGCGGTAGCCGGCCCGGGGACTGCACCAACACAACAGCCGGCAGCCGACTCCAGCACCTCACCACCCAGCCCGCCCACCCTGGTGGCAGTAACCACATTGGCAGTAGAAGAAGTCGCGGCTCCATCATGGGCTCAGTCCATCCTCAACTTCCTAGTAAACCAAGACCTGCCGGCTAACGAAACAGAAGCAAGACAAGTCCAACGTCGAGCCAGAGTATACACAATCGTCAACAGAGAGCTCGTCAAGCGCAGTGTCACTGGAGTCCTCCAACGGTGCGTCGAGCAAGAGAAAGGCATTGCAATCCTCAGAGACATTCACCAAGGAGAATGCGGCCACCATGCGGCCTCAAGATCACTTGTCGCCAAAGCCTTCCGCCACGGTTTCTTCTGGCCGACTGCTTTGGATGATGCCAAAGAATTAGTTAAACATTGCAAGGGGTGCCAACTCTTCAGCTCCAAGCAACACATGCCGGCCTTGGCACTCAAGACCATTCCCCTCACTTGGCCCTTTGCCGTTTGGGGACTGGACATGGTGGGCCCATTCAAGACGGCGCGTGGCGGCATGACGCATTTGCTCGTCGCCGTGGACAAATTCACCAAGTGGATTGAGGCAAAGACGATCAAGAAGCTGAATGGGCCGACTGCTGTGACATTCATCACAGACATAACAGCATGGTACGGCGTGCCACACAGCATCATCACCGACAATGGCACGAATTTTGCCAAAGGAGCCTGGGCACGTTTCTGCGCAGCCCAAGGTATCCGGCTGGACTTAGCATCCGTCGCCCACCCGCAGTCAAATGGCTAGGTCGAGCGAGCCAACGGCCTCATCCTCTCCGGCATCAAGCCCCGACTGGTTGTACCTCTGGAGCGCTCAATCGGCTGTTGGCTCGATGAGCTGTCGGCTGTCCTCTGGAGTCTGCGCACTACACCAAACAAGTCAACCGGCTTCACCCCTTTCTTCCTTGTGTATGGTGCCGAGGCGGTCATCCCAACTGACATCGAATTCGACTCGCCTCGAGTAACCATGTACACGGAAGCGGAGGCCAAGGAAGCACGAGAAGACGGTGTCGACCTGCTGGAAGAAAGCCGGCTGTTAGCCCTCAGCCGGTCTGCCATCTACTAGCAGGGTTTGCGCCGCTACCACAACCGGAAGGTCAGGCCAAGATCTTTCCAAGAGGGTGATCTTGTGCTCCGGCTGATCTAGCGAACAGCCGGCCAGCACAAGCTCTCAGCCCCTTGGGAAGGCCCCTTCGTCATCAGCAGAGCTCTAGGCAACGACTCCTACTACCTGATCGATGCACAAAAGCCGAAGGCACGCAAGAGAGACGACTCCGGCAAGGAGTCGGAACGACCATGGAACGCCAACCTCCTTCGAAGGTTTTACAGTTGAAAGGCAGTATGTATCACGCTAACTTTTGTATTAAGTACAAGAAAATAGGCCCCCCGAGGAGGGCTCGGGGACTGCCATCCCTTATTTATGAATGAAAAGTATCATGCTTATGACCTTGTCGTGTCATTTACTTATTCCGTCCGGCACCGAGTTCGACTAGTCGGCTCGGGGACTGGCCGACTGGAGTTATGTTAGAAGTCCTACCCGCAGTCAGACAAGTAGTGTGCCGGCTCCCAAGCCTTCTCTTGCCAAAAGTCGCAGTTCGAAGAACCGGCTGTACGGCTGGCAAGAGTTAAAGGCAGGGATGGGCGCCCACACGAAAAACGGCTAGGGACTAACGGACTAATATAACAAAAGCCGGTTTTTCTCCCACCGCCGACCGGCTACCAGAGTAGCCGGCCAGCCGGTTTCCATTCACTTCACTTCAATCCAAGAGAGCTCAAGTACTTGCCTCCCCAAAGAGGGAAGGCGGCAAAGGAAAAAGCCTAAGGATAAAAAAGCATACGCGAATGGAAACCAAACATGCACATAATAATATTTACATAAAAAGACCTCTGAGAGGCCAGCATTCAACATAGTTTGAATACACCCCCAGTGGGTGGAACTGCAAAAATTTAACAAAGATTGTTCAAAGACAACAAAGCAGGAAAAATAAAGACGGCAGGTCAAGCTGGCGGAGCGGCCGACGAGCCAGACTGGTTGGCGGAGACGGTCGTGCCGGCTGAAGGAGCGGCCGGCTGGCGAACTTCGGCTTTGTCGCCGCCTCCCGCAGAGGGCGCGCTCCCACGCGCCTCGTTGCTGGAGGCACGATCGGCCTGAGGTCGGCCGGTTGTTCCACCAGCCGGCTCGACGTCTTCGCCGTCCTCCTCTTCGTCCTCCTCGCCTTCGTCGCTGGAGACAATCTCCTCCGCCGAGTCCTCGCCCACCGTCAGGTTCAGCCCGAACCACTCCTCCGGCTGAGCAACACCGTCATCATCGATTTCGGGTGGGAAAACGCTGATGTCGGTGCACTCGGCGATCGTCGAAGCTCGCTGGGCGATAGCCGGCCTCACCTCCTCCAGCTCCACGTCGGCCTCCATCTGCCAAGTGCGCAGCTGGTCCAGGCTCAGCCCTGGGTACCAAGCCCGAACGAACTCCAACGCCCGCCCGGCTCCGAGGCGGGCCGCCGACGCCTTCCAAGCCTCAAAGCGACCAACTGCGACCTCCAGCTAGTCGGCAGTTCGGCTTGGGGTGCGGGGGATCGTCTCGCCGGGCCAGAGAGCGGCCAACACTTGCGCCCCGGCACGTTGGAGCCGGCGAAGCATCCGATGAGCCGGCTGCAACCGCGCCTGGACATCCAGGAGCTGCTCCTCAAGTGTCCGGTTCGCATCCGGCGCGATGTTGGCCCCCGCCTGACGACGCGCCTCGCGATGGGCCTCAATGCTTTGGGCGGCGAAGGCGGAGTAGCCCGGGAAGTAGTCTGCAAAAAACAACAAGCAGCAGCTCAAGATAAGCCAAAACCCAGGCGGCAAGGGGCAGGAGAAGGGCTAAGAAGGCGACTTACCGTCGATCAAGTCCTCGATCCGGCCGAAGCCTTCGTCCAGGGCTCGCCGGGTCTCAGACCAGCTCGCCGCCTCGGTCTCATACTCCGCCTTCAAGGCGGCTTCGCTTTCCCGCGCCGCCTGCAGGGCCGCTTTGTGGCTCTCCTCTTGGTCGGCCAGCTTCTTGGCTAGGCGATCCCGTTCCTGGACCAAGGCGGCGCACTCGGCCTCCTTGGTATGAAGGGCGACCTTCGCTTCGCCGAGCTCCTTCCTCAAGTCGGCGTTGGCCCCTGAAGACAAAGAAAAAGAAAAAACCAATAAGGAAAGAGTCGTCAAGAAAGATCCGACCCGACTGCGCAGCAGTCGGCCCGAATCTCGGGGACTACACCCAGTGGGTGCGCTGACGCGCCCCCACAGGAGACAGACAAGATCGAGTACTTACTTCGGCTGTCGGCCAGGTCGTCGGTCCTCCGGCTCAACTCCCGAGCCTGGGAGTTGAAGGCGGCAGCACGAAGGTTGTGGTATTCCTGAAAGTTCAGAAAAAAGCAAAGTAAGGTAGCCGTCGAGAAAGATCCGACCCGACTGCGCAGCAGTCGGCCCGAATCTCGGGGACTACACCCAGTGGGTGCGCTGACGCGCCCCCACGGAAGAAATTGAGAAAGCAAAGCATCCAGGAACGAAGGACTCACCCGGATAGTGGCTCGCGTTGACAAGAACTCCTAGGTAAACTGTTGCAGCAGGGGCGGCCTGAGCTTGCAGCCGGCTCCGGACCCCTTGAGCCGCCACATCCAGCTCACCAGTCCCCCCGCTGGGAGTCCACTCGGACATGGCGGTGTTGGCCGCCTCCAGATCTTCCGCCAACTGGCCTACGCCCGCAACTCGACGCAACTCCGGCGGAGCAGCGCCTCCCCCTGCGCGCCGGCTCGCCGCCGGCTGCACCTCGAGGCCGGCTCTGTTCTCCGGCTCACCTCCGGCCGGCCCCTCTGGCGCCGCTGACGATTGGCCGCCTTGGCCCGCTCCGGTTAGCGCTGCTGGCGGCGCTCTCCTCGCAAAGGCCACGGGGTCCTCCCCCCTCTCCATCAGCGGCGGGTCTGGGACGATCTCCTCCGCCAAGGGCAACGGGGTGTCGGGGGCTACGGCTCGGAGAGGAATGGCGAGCAGTGGAGGCTGGTTGTGCGAGCTTTCCGCCTCCGTCTCCGCGGTAGCCGCCGCCATCTGGGCCTTGGCTGCCGCGTCGGCCTGCTCCCTCGCCGCCTGGGCGGCCGCCTTCTCCGCCGCCTCGCGCTCCTCCCGCGTTTCGCGGGCGTTCCGCTCTGTGGCCTCCCTAAGATCGGCGCGGGGGTCCACGCGGCGGGAGCTCGAAGACCCTCCAACCGGCCCCACTACGGAGCCGCCCGGACCCCGCTCAAGGGAAAGCGGCGCCCTGTCCAGCAAGCGAGAAAAAGTTAAGAAGAATATTCGAAGAGAAAGAGAATGATGACAAGCATGCGGCAAGGCAATCGAAGACTTACGCTGAGACCGCCGGAGGCTGCTTCACCGCCTTGCGGAAGCGGGCCGCTTTCGCAGCCGCCTCGTCTCGCTTGGTCGCCGCGGCGGAGGCTTTGGACTTCTTCGGCCGACTGCCAAAGAGGCCTGAAGCGGCCCGGCGCTTCTGTGCGCCGCCGCCGGCCGCCGGCGCGATAGACGAGCCCGCGCCTGATGGTCGGCCGCCGACTGGCGACGCGGGGCGACTTCGGCTTCGAAATTGTCCGGCCAGTCCTCGAAGCTCGCGGTGAACCTTGAGCCTCCGGGCTCGGCGCTGTCCCCCACCACGGCGTCTTCCATGGCGGCCGCCCCCAAGTCCGGATCGTCAACGTCGTCCACCGTGCGGTCGGGGGCATACTGGCGTTCAATCCCTGCCGCCCCGGCCGGCGGCGCAAGAAGAGGGTTCTGCTCAAAAGAACCAACTGGTCAGAAGCCGGCCGACATGAAGCCGGCTGACGACAAAAAGAAGATAGAGAGAAGCTTACCACGGGCGGAGGATTGGTGCGAGAATACGGCACCTTGCCGTATTGCCAGTCCCCGGCGAGCTTGCAGTTGGCGATGTAGTTAACCATGAGCGCCACCTCCACGTGGGGCATTTCCCATGTGCTCAGCCGGCTTGGGTCGAAGCGGCCGCTCATCTGACACATCATATGGGGCCGGCTTTGGAGAGGAAGGATCCAGCGCTCCACGAAGGCGGCCACCAAGTCGGCCCCGCGCAGGCCTTCCGACTGAATCATCACCCGAAGCCGGGAGATGGCGGCGTTCCCGGCCGGAGATAGTGACCGGGACCGGAAGCTCCATGAGGGCTGCCTCCCAGCCGGCGGGCCGGCTACGTAAGCCGGCAGGTTGATGTAGTCTCCTTGCTCGGCGACATTCTTCACATAGAAATATGACCTCTGCCAGACCTTCACCGACTGGATCAGGGGGATGGGCGGGAATGGGTTGTTCTCGCTCGCCCTCCTCATGGCGATGAAGGCCCCACAGGGGGCGGGCACGCCGGCGACGACTGTGCCGAGCTTGCTCTGGAAGAACTCTCCCCAGAGTTCCAGCGTGGGGAGCAGCCCCAAGAAGCCTTCGCAGAGGGAGACGAAGGCCGATAGCAGCATCACCGCATTGGGCGTGAGGTGATGCGGCTGGAGGTTGTAGAACTCCAGGAAAGAGCGCAGTAATCCGCTAGCCGGAAGGCCGAAGCCGCGCAGGCAGTGCGAGCGGAAGACGACCCGCTCGCCCTCCTCCGGTGCCGGCGAGATCTCCTTCTCCGGCGCTAGGCGGACCTGTACGAGGTCGGCGCCGGGCAGGCGCCGAGTCTGGCGGAGGAACTCCACATGGTCTTCATGGACGTTGGAACCGTCCCACAAGCTTTACAACGCCATGGGAGCGAGGCGGTGTAGAGACGCGGCGGCGCTGAGACGGGAAGCTGCGACGGCAGCGAGAGGAAGAAACGAGGGTTAGGAGGGGCGGAGCGGGAGAGAGCGTGCGAACCTCTGTCGCTCTCCCTCCTCCCCCTACTTATAGGCTCACGTGGCGGAGCCGAGGAGGCGCGGCGTGGGGAAGCGTGGGGATCGATCGTGCCCACTCCCCACGTCCCGCGATTATTGAGCCTTAACGGCGAAACAAAACTGCCTCGAGAAGGCGAGCGGCCCCTGTGGGCCACGGAAGATCCGCGCCCGGACCAAGGCTCGCGAGTGGCGGGCCCGGGCCTATGGCGGCGTCTCGTCGCGCGCGTGCGCTCGCAGGATCTCGCTGCCACGTGGCCGCAGGAGGGCCCGTGGTCAGCACGCAGGTCCCCCTCCTCCCGCCTACAAGACGCGGGGCTCTCTGAAGTCGGCATACGCCCGCAAAGCCGGCTCTTCAGGATGGGAAGCTGACCAAGCTTCTCGTCCCCCTGCTCGCCTCGGAGCTCGATCAGCTTCGGGGACTACTGTCGGAGTAAATAGCCATGGGTAGCCTAGCCGGCTTCCCCTGGCCCTTCTGAAAAAGTTACGAGCCCGCCCGGCTCTCAAGAATCAAAGACATGGGGCCGCCTTCCCCTTGCTGGCTGCCGCCCAGGCCGGCTTTCGGAAGGCGGTCCGACTTTAGCCCTCATGAGAAGGCCGACTCCGAGAAGCCGGCCATGAGAAGGCCGACTCCAAGAAGCCGGCTCCCCATAAAGCGGTCAAGACCGTACCCACAAAGTTTGCGCCCACCTAACGGCGGTGCGATGGGGCGTGGCTACAGTGAAGCCTGCCACCCCCGAATCCCGGAGCACGCCTGGCACAGTGCGCCGTACGGGGTAGGCATGACCCGTCCGGCGCGACACTATTGCCATGTTGGCTCTGGCGTCACCCACGACGGGCCGCCAGCGTGGCCCACAGACGGAGGGCCCCTTTAAGCAGAGAGACGCCCGAAGGCGGCCACGCCTCCAACCAGTCGGCCCAAGACAGAGCCGGCTCCCTGCAGCCGGCTTGCCGCCTCCCTCGAAGAAGACGCCCCATTAAGGAGACAAGACGCGGTGAGGCTACAGCGATCGCCTGACAGACGGCGGTACTATAGCCGCGCCTACCACGACGAAGCCCGCGTCAACAAGATGGAGCCACAGTAACCAGCCGCCGACCAGGCCCTGGACAGTGGGGCCTGCCTGTCGACCAAGGGGCCGGCAGCTTGCGGGACCCACCAGTCGGCGGGCCCCAGCAGCCGGCGCAGAAGCCGGCGAGCGCAGTTACAGACGGCTGGGCCCCGCGCCCAGTCGGATTACCATTGTATCCCCGGGGGTAGGCCTATATAAACCCCCCGGAGCACCCATGCAAAGGGTTGGACCCCCTGCTAGTTCTAGACACCACACGAGGAGAAGAAGCAGGCTAGCCGTGCCCTTCTTCCTCCTCCCACCAAATAGCTCAAGGAGCGTTGTGTAGCTACTTGATTCATCTAGTGAACATGCGGAGACCCCGCAGAGCAGCAGTAGGGGTGTTATCTCCACGGAGAGCCCCGAAGCTGGGTAAGATCCGCCGGCGTGCATGTCTTCGCCTTATCCCGTTTCCAGGCACCGGCGATGTCTTACTGGCTCCCACAATGATAAGCCACCCGTTGGCATATGTCGCACCTACCACCCGACAACAACCATACCATAGGCTAGCTTCTAGGGTTTAGTCTCTCTGATCTCGTGGTAGATCTACTCTTGTACTACCCATATCATCAATATTAATCAAGCAGGACGTAGGGTTTTACCTCCATCAAGAGGGCCCGAACCTGGGTAAAACATTGTGTCCCCTGCCTCTTGTTACCATCCGGCCTAGACGCACAGTTCGGGACCCCCTACCCGAGATCCGCCGGTTTTGACACCGATAGTGCCCCTGACCCTTGCCATCCTTGCGACATGTGTCACCCATGTATGGAGAGGTGGAGATCGTGTTAGATCGTGGGTGAATAGATTAATCTTATCGTGGGATGCGGAACGGTTTGAGCGGCAAAAGCCAAAAATTCAGATATGAAAATTTTAATGTTTCATTCGCAAATTCTTCAACTGACAAGGACACAATGAAGATTTTGAACGAGTTTCAAATAGAACGCACATGAAGAATTTGTGAACAGACTGGGTTGAGTTTAGCATAGAGTGGGACAGACCCGATCACATTCACTTTGGCAAAAAGTCAACTTGAAGAATTAGCAATAAGTGAATGTTGTAGAGGGCTTGAAATCTCAAATATATATATATATATAGTCAATGAAGAACACAGTTAGAAAGAGTGAAGACTTTGCAAAGTTCAAGAATTTGAACATTTGATGAATTCGAAAATTTGAAGAATTTGCAAAATGAAGAAAAACTCAAATTTGAAGATTTTCAACTTTTGTTGGTGGCGTGACCCGCCGTATAAGAATGATGATTTCAGACGCCGCGTACAATTGTCGTAGGGCTATGAGAATCAAATTCTTCGTTAATTTCTTCGCACTTAGAGGGTTAGTCTTCATTGATTGAATAAAAACGTTACTTCGTGTGTTGCACATCTAAGTCATCAATTTTGCATAAGTGTTAGGATGTGTGTCCTTTTAAAAGAACATTTGAAGATTCTAAGATATTTAGCTCACACCGCAACTTGCTAAATCTCTTCTCATCCAAGGGCTTTGTGAAGATATCCACTAGCTTTTCTTAAGTCTTCACGTTCTCGATAGAGATATCACCCTTCAACACATGATCTCAAAGAAAATGATGGTGAATCTGTATGTGCTTTGTCTTCGAGTGCTGAACTGGGTTATGAGCAATCTTGATGGCACTCTCATTGTCACAGTAGAGAGGCACATTCTTCACATTGATGTCGTAGTCCTTGAGGGTTTTCTTCATCCATAGCAACTGAGCACAACACGAACCAGCAGCAATGTACTCAACTTTGGCAGTAGAGAGTGATACGCAGTTCTGCTTCTTCGAGGACCAATATACTAAGGATCATCCGAGGAAATGTCATGTGGATGATGTTGATTTGCGATCCACTCGATCACCAACATAGTCAGAGTCAGAATATCCAATGAGATCAAAAGTCGAGCCCTTGGGATACCATAATCCATGTGTTGGACTGTGAGCTAGATATCGAAGAATATGCTTCACAGCCTTATGGTGTGATTCCTTCGGTGTAGCTTGAAAACGGGCACACATGCAAACACTAAGCATAATTTCTGGCCTAGATGCACATAGATACAGTAAAGAGCCAATCATGGAGCAGTATACCTTTTGATTGAAGTCTATACCATTTTCATTAGTGCGTAGATGGCCATTTGTGGGCATAGAGATTTTGACGCCTTTGCAATCTTGCATGCCGAATTTCCTCAACACATCCTTAAGGTATTTCTCTTGAGATATGAAGATATCGTTGCGCTGTTGACGAATTTGAAGACCTAAGAAGAATTTCAATTCTCCCATCATAGACATTTGATATTCCTCACTCATTATATAGGCAAATTTGTCACTGTAACGTTGGTTGGTACAACCAAAGGTAATATCATCAACATATATTTGGCACACAAAAAATTCATCATCATAGGTTTTGGTGAAAAGAGTTGGGTCAAGTGAACTGGGTTCGAAGCCTTTCTTGATGAGGAATTCCTTCAAAGTACCATACCACGCCTGAGGGGCCTGCTTGAGGCCATAGAGGGCCTTACTAAGTCTGAAGACTTTGTCAGGATGCTTAGGATCTTCAAAACCTGGGGGTTGAGCAACATATACTCTTCCTCAAGCTTACCATTGAGGAATGAAATTTTCACATCCATTTGATATAAGATGATATTATGATGGTTAGCATAAGCAAGCAATATGCGAATAGCCTCAAGTCTAGCATCAGGTGCAAAAGTTTCATCGAAATCAATTCCTTCAACCTGTGTGTAGCCTTGAGCTACAAGACGAGCCTTATTCCTCACCACAAGGCCATTTTCATATTGCTTGTTGCGGTAGATCCATTTGGTACACATGATATTATGCTTGAGTGGGTTTGGTTGCTTGACAAGTTCCTAGACATTGTTGAGCTCGAATTGATGCAATTCCTCTTGCATCGCTTGAATCCACTCGGGCTCCAGAAATGCCTCATCAACTTTGGTGGGCTCTGTGATAGAGACAAAAGCAAAGTGCCCACAAAAGTTAGACAAATGTGAAGCCCTTGAGCGTGTGAGAGGACCTGGTGTGTTGATGTCGTCGATGATTTTCTCAATCTGCACTTCATTTGCAGCGCGAGGATGAGCGGGTTGACGATGTTGAGTGGGCTCAGCATTTTCTTCAGAGCCATTTTCCTCAGGTGCACCAGCATGACGTTCTTCATGTTCTGGAATGACTTCTTCAGCAGATTCCTTAGTGGGTATGACATCCTTAGTGGCCTTGAACTTGATGGATTCCTCGGGTGACATTTCATCTAGCACAGGAGGTAGGTGCTCTCTTTGCGAGCCATTAGTTTCATCGAACCGTACATCTACAGTTTCAATAACCTTGTGGTGAAAGGTGTTGAAGACTTTGTAGGTGTGCATGTCCTTTCCGTAACCAATCATAAAACCTTCACGTGCTTTCGGTGCAAATTTAGAACTGTGATGAGGATCTCTAATCCAACATTTAGCATCGAAGACTTTGAAATAACTCACATTGGATTTCTTGTCAGTGAGGAGTTCATATGAGGTCTTTTTGAAGAATTTGTGAAGATATACCCTATTGATGATGTGGCACGCAATATCAATTGCCTCAGGCCAGAAGCGAGGAGGCGTCTTGTATTCATCAAGCATAGTATGAGCCATCTCAATGAGAGTCCTGTTCTTGCGCTCCACGACGCCATTCTGCCGAGGAGTATAAGGGGCAGATAACTCGTGAGTAATACCAACTTCATCAAGATAGTCATCAAGACCAGTATTCTTGAACTCGGTCTCATTGTCACTCCTAATGTGCTTGATCTTCACACCGAAGTTCGTTGAAGCCCTCGAGGAAAATCGTTTGAGGACTTCCTACACTTCAGTTTTGTAAGTGATGATATGCACCCATGTGTAACGAGAATAGTCATCAACAATAACAAAGCCATATAGATATGCTGCATTTGTGAATGTGGCATAGTGAGTAGGGCCGAAGAGATCCATGTGAAGCAATTCAAATGGATGAGTGGTAGTCATGATAGTCTTCGAGGGATGCTTGGACTTGGTCATCTTTCCAGCTTCACAAGCTCCACATAGATGGTCCTTGAGGAATTTGACACCCTCGATGCCAATGACGTGCTTCTTCTTTGCGAGTGTGTGTAAGTTCCTCATGCCAGCATGACCTAGTCGTCGATGCCATAACCAGCCTTCTGGAGCTTTTGCAAGTAGACATGTGGCACGCTGTGGTCCTATAGACAAAATCAACAATATACAAGTCTCCTTTCCTAAAGCCTTCGAAGACTTTGGAATGGTCAGATTCCATCATCACAACGCAACGATATTTGCCAAAGACAACAACCATATCAAGATCACAAAGCATTGAGACAGACATGAGGTTGAATCCTAAGGACTCGACAAGCAAGACTTTGTCCATGCGTCGATCCTTTGAGATTGCAACCCTACCTAGACCCAATAGCTTGCTTTTTTCCTTTGTCAGCATAGGTGATATGCTTCGAATGTGATGGAGATAAAGCAGTGTCCATCAATAAGTTCTTGTCACCGGTCATGTGATTTGTGCATCCACTATAGAGGACCCACTCAGTAGCTTTGGGTTGATCATCCTGCAGATGAATTAGTGCAACTTACAAACTCATATACTTCATCAGTGAAGAATATGACATCAATTTCATCATATTAAATTTCATCAAGTAGTACAACAGATATAGTAGTAGGAGGACGTGAGAAATGAATATTTATTTCTTCATGATTAGCTTGCGTCCTTTCAAGCATATTCAGGTCTCCAACGAATTCATCAGACATTCAAGTTCGTCTGGAGACCTGAGTCTACATAAGAGATTAGTTCTTTTTCTTCACCACCCACATCTGGAGGGGTGGCAAAGAGTTCATCATTATGTGAGCTCCATAAGAGAATGGTGGCATAGAAGCCAGTCCACTTCGTTTCACAGAAGAGGGTTTAGAATAAGCAGAGAAATTCTTCGAGGACTTATGAACATAATGATTTGAAGAATAATGCACATATTCATAACCTTTAGATCTTCCCTGCGAAACAGAAGTGTTAGCACGATGATGTTAATATGAGGATTTGGATCCATATGAAGACTTTGGTCCATATGAAGAATTTGATCTGGGGTTCCTATTCTTCACAGGTGGTGTCATGATGACATTCACCTGAAGAATTTCAAGGCACCTTTTGGGAACCTAGATTTTCTTCATAGGGGGGCCGTTCCTGCAATTAGTTCCAACATATCTAGCAAATACTTCACCATTCTGATTTTTGAACAGTTTATAGTTGGAGTCAAATGACTCATCAGAAGAATATGAAGATTCACATGTAAAGCTAGATAAAGTGGATGGATCTACAGGAGATCCTTTCGTAGCAACCCATGAGGTTTTGGGATACTGCTCAGGTTTTCAGTAGGTCCCATCAGCATTCAGTTTCCTCTCAAAGGCAATACCCTCTTTCCTAGGGTTCCTGTTGAGGATCTCCTTTTTAAGCACATCACAAAGAGCTTGATGCCCTTTGAGGCTTTTGTACATGCATGTCACATACAATTCCTTCAACCCTGCATTGTCAGTGATACTTGTGGTATCCTCAGATGAGGAATTTGTGACCATAGAGACAGTTGAAGAATTTGCAGCAATAGAAGCATTTGAACTTTTAGGTGAAGAATTAGCAGATTCATGTTCAATGCATTTCAAACATTGAATTCATCCTGAGCGGAACTGATCTATTGAGCAAGCAATGAATCACGTTCCTTCTGAAGATCTGAAGAAAATATGCCCTAGAGGCAATAATAAAGTTGCTATTTATATTTCCTTATATCATGATAAATGTTTATTATTCATGCTGGAATTGTATTAGCCGGAAACTTAGTACATGTGTGAATACATAGACAAACAGAATGTCACTAGTATGCCTCTACTTAACTAGCTTGTTGAATCAATGATGGTTATGTTTCCTAACCATAGACATGAGTTGTCATTTGATTAACGGGTTGACCCATCTGTTAGCTTAGCACGATGATCGTTTAGTTTGTTGCTATTGCTTTCTCCATAACTTATACATGTTCCTATGACTATGAGATCATGCAACTCCTGAATACCGGAGGAACACTTTGTGTGCTACCAAACGTCACAACGTAACTGGGTGATTATAAAGGTGCTCTACAGGTGTCTCCGATGGTGTTTGTTGAGTTGGCATAGATCGAGATTAGGGTTTGTCACTCCGATTGTCGGAGAGGTATATCTCGGCCCTCTCGGTAATGTACATCACTATAAGCCTTGTAAGCAATGTAGCTAATGAGTTAGTTATGGGATGTAGCATTACAGAACGAGTAAAGAGACTTACCAGTAACGAGATTGAACTAGGTATTGAGATAACGACGATTGAATCTCGGGCAAGTAACATATCGATGACAAAGGGAACAACGTATATTGTTATGCGGTTTGACCGATAAAGATCTTCGTAGAATATGTGTGAGCCAATATGAACATCCAGGTTCTACTGTTGGTTATTGATCAGAGACGTGTCTCGGTCATGTCTACATAGTTCTCGAACCCGTAGGGTCCGCACGCTTAACGCTCGGTGACGATCGGTATTATGAGTTTATGTGTTTTGATGTACCGAAGGTTGTTCGGAGTCCCGGATATGATCACGGACATGACGAGGAGTCTCCAAATGGTCGATACATAAATATCGATATATTGGATGACTATGTTTGGACATCGGAACGGTTCCGGGTAAGTTCGGGTATTAACCGGAGTACCGGGGGATTACCGGAACCCCCCCGGGGAGTATATGGGCCCTAATGGGCTTTAGGGGAGAGAGGGAGGGGCTGCCTAGGGCAGGCCACGTGCCCCCCAAGGCCTAGTCCGAATTGGATTAGGGGGGAGGGGCGGCGCCCCCTCCTTCCTTCTCTTCTCTCTTCCCTTTCCTTCTCTCCTACTCCTACATGGAAGGGGGGAATCCTACTCCCGATGGGAGTAGGACTCCCCAGGGCGCGCCAGAGTAGAGGGCCGACCCTCCCCCTCCTCCACTCCTTTATATACGGGGAGGGGGCACCCCATAGACACACAAGTTAATCATTGATCTCTTAGCCGTGTGCGGTGCCCCCCCTCCACCATAATCCACCTCGGTCATATCATAGCGGTGCTTAGACGAAGCCCTGTTCCGGTAGCATCATCATCACCGTCATCACGCTGTCATGCTGATGAAGCTCTCCCTCGACACTCTACTGGATCGTGAGTTCGTGGGACATCACCAAGCCGAACGTGTGCAGATCGCGGAGGTGTCATACTTTCAGTACTAGGATCGGTCGATCATGAAGACGTATGACTACATCAACCGCGTTGTCATAACGTTTCCGCTTACGGTCTACCAGGGTACGTGGACAACACTCTCCCCTCTCGTTGCTATGCATCACCATGATCTTGCGTGTGCGAAGGAAATTTCTTGAAATTACTGCGTTTCCCAACAAGATCTTCATAACTCACCCTTAGCTTTTCAAGATCTTGCTTTCTTTGAAGAAATTCATAAGAAAGTTTCTCATGATCAGCTAAGAGAGTGTTACGATGACTCTGAAGATTATCAAACTTAGTCTGAAGTCTCTGAAGATTATCAGTCAGAGTTTGACTTTGATCCATTTCTTCACCCAACAGGTCATCGCTTTTGTCTAGCAAATTTTGAACCTTTTCCAAAGCTTTTTGTTGTTTAGTGGCAATAGTAGCAAGCTTGTAATAGCTGGGTCCAAAATCATCATCAGATTCATCATCACTAGACTCAGATGAGGAACATTCGGTTACCTTGGCACCTTTTGCCATGAGGCATGGTTCAAAAGATGATGGTGCCGGTTCGAAAGTCATCGTTTTGAGCGATTCCTTGAAATCCTCAAACCAGGGATCATGACAAGTTCAATGATATTCATAGACATCAAAGACTCGGTCCACGATAAGCTTCGCATTGCAGAGATGCATAATGAGCCTGAACTAATCTCTGGATAGACAGGAGCAGATGATATCCTTCGCCATGATGTCAAGTCGAGTGTACTTGTGAATATCATCGCCATCCGCCATCTTTCATAGATCGGTAATGCCAATCTCAGTGATGGTCCACAACTCGCTGTTCATCGCCATGAGGTGCTTCCTCGTCATGGCCTTCCACTTAGGATAATCATGACCGTCAAAGATGGGGCATGTCACTTTCTTCATTCCTGCGGTCGACATAACTAAAACTCCATGTGGTTAAACCAAAATCACACAAAACAAAGGAGTACCTTGCTCTGATACCAATTGAAAGTGCATTATATCGACTAGAGCGGGGGTGAATAGGCTACTTTTACAAACTCGTCACTAAGGAAATTCAAGGTGAGGAATTTCCTAAGTCACGAACAACTAGCAGCGGAATAAGTACTCAGGTGCAAGCGTAACAGAACAGTAACACAGTCATCATGATGAAATGAAACAAGCACAAAGCACAAGTAGCGTGTAAACATGATAAGCAAGCTGAAGACAAAGTGACTGAAGAAATAGGATTGAGTAAATTGAGAAAGTCTTTAGTCAACGTCTTCAAACAGTAACGATCAAGTTCATCAACACATGAATGAGGAAATGGAAGGGTTGAGGAAATAGCACCGGTAGGTTGGTGAAGACAATGATTTGGTAGACCAGTTCCAACTATTGTGATAGTCGTACGTCTGGTTGGAGCGGCTAGGTATTTAAACCTAAGGACACATAGTCCCAGATACATAGTCCTCACCGTATTCTCCTTGAGCTAAGATCACACAGACCTCGCCCAATCACTCGTGGTAAGTCTTCAGGTGACTTCCAAACCTTCACAGACTCGGTCACTCGGTGATCCACAATTTCCTCTTGGATGCTCTAGACCATGACGCCTAACCGTCTGGAGGATGCACAGTCCTCAAAGGTAACAAGCGTCGGTTCCACACAAGAACAATCTCTTCAGTGATGCTCAATCACTTTGGGTTTGGGTTTTCCTCACTGATGATTTTTGCTCAAAGTTCTCGAAGGATGGGATGCTCTTAATGACAAGTGTCAGTTTCTCTCGGAGCAGCCAACCAACTAGTGGTTGTAGGGGGCGGCTATTTATAGCCTAGGGAGCAGCCCGACATGATAAGACATAAATGCCCTTCAGTGATATGACCGTTACGTGGGTAGATATTTTGGGACAGCTGACGCATAGCACAACAACAGTCGGAAATTTGAGTATCAAATACCTCAGGGCTATCATGTTCCTCACTTGTAGGCAATCCGCACTAGCGAATTCCTAACTCCTCAGCCAGAACAAATTCCTTAGAGACCAGAAGATCTTCATCTCTGTCACTGAAGAAATTGACTGGACTGTATGAGATTTCCAATGGCTTCACTCGAAAGGATTGGCTAGGTGTAGGATTTTGAGATGAACATCACTTGGAAACTTTTCCTTAGTTTTACCTCGACCCCCTTTAACAGAACGGTGTTTCCTATGACTCAAGAAAGAGAAAATGGAACAACGAAAACTAAAGTCTTCATGCTTCATAATCCTCGCATGAATATCAAGTCTTCATGGTCACACCAATCTCCTCACTTTCAAAGTCTTCAAGAAAACCAAAGTCTTCAACTAAAGACATTCATTTTTAGGGGTCGACTTTCATCGTAAATATCAAACTCCTCATAGACTTATAGACCTGTGTACACTCACAAACACATTAGTCCCTTAACCTATAAGTCTTCAATACACCAAAATCACTAAGGGGCACTAGATGCACTTACACGTTGAAATCCACATTAGCTATTTCAGAAGAAAAAAAGATGAAAGGATTACATGATATATATACCATTTTGTATATCATGGCAGCGAAAATACGTTGTGGTGGTCTCCATCAGCTATCATGGTGTGCCTTCCTTGGCACTGGTAATCACCCTGGGACACCGTAGTGGGAGAGGAGGGGGAGGCCGACGCCGTGGCGGGAAGGGTAGATGACGCTGAGAAGAAGGTGCGGGCTAAACGCCATGGCATGCTTTGATTCCAACAACGTCAATGACGAGAGCTAGATGGGGGAATGAGATGTCAGTGTGAACTTTGTGCCATGCGATGAGATAATGAGAGAGTGAATTGCTTTTTTCAATTAGAAGAAAATGAGGATCTTTTTTTAGGGAAGGCGGTTGTTTGCTATGAGATAAACGTCACATACTTTTATATAGCGAAAATATCAGATCCCTAACAAGTCATTTTTATGATGGATCAGACCAAAAAATCATCGATTTTTAACAATCAGTTGAGATGTATTCAAATAATTGTTCTTTATATATTTAAATCCAAATAAATAATTTTTTGCCCATGATAGAAAAGGTGTGTTTCTATATATGTTTACTTTTGTAGAGTATGAGAGAGATGAAGATGGATTATGTCGACGTTCAAAAAGAATGCACCAACAGTCTGTTGAGGCGATGGCGTTGAAAGACACAAAAAAATTACCAAGTTTTATACAACAAAAGGCCCGTGGCAACGCACGGTCATTCTACTAGTGAGATATAACAGATGGATGTTAAAATGATTCCCATGAGATGGAAATAGAACCAAGGTTGTATACTTGATACGGTCCAAGGTAATTTTGTCGATCCAGAGGATGTTAGTAAGTGTGCAAATTTGAAGCAAGCATAGTGGAGTTGGAATCTTCGTCCTGAAATGGTCAAATAATTTGATTTCGTCGAGGAAAGTGAAGATGCTTGTATTTACAAGAAATTAAAGTGGGAGCATGGTAATATTTCTAAACACTATATGTTCATGACATATTGTTGATTGAAAATTTCTTGACACGGATTAAGACTTTATTGAAAGTATTTTTCAGTAAAGTAATGAGAAAATATATAGTCGTGGTATTAGGCATAATGATCCATGGAGATAGTAGTGTCTAACCGGGCTTAGCCTAAATACATATTAACAGAATACTAAAGCAGTTTAGTTAGAAAAATGCCAAGAAGGGTTTCTTGACAAAGTCGCATGAAAAAAATTTAAGCAAGATTCAGTATTCTGAAATACTGATGAGGGAAATACATTATTTCAATCACACTTGTATTAATTATATTCCATGGCATGTAAACAACCAGATATATCCAGTACTCCAAGTAAGTTGTGAGTAAAGTTACCAGAATGATCAAATTATTGATCATTGGACAATAGTAAAATGTTGTTAAATAGTAATGACATGCGTATCGCATACGGAGAAGATGAAGAGACTGTTGTAAGGAGTTACATCAATACATGCTTGTTGTAAGTAGCACTTCGATAAAAACTTCATTGATTCTCCAAGCAATTTTCGATTTCAATTTATGGTGGCACAATAAGTTGGAATTGGTCCAAAAGATTATTGTGGTGAATTCTACAACAGAAGCTAGGTATATTTTCCTTTAGAAGTAACAATAGATGGTGATGAATCAAAAGTTCATTTATGAGCTTGGTATGATTTCTAGATGATTGTGCAAATGGAACACTATTCTTAATAGTGGTTGCATAGCTCAGTTTAAGGAATCATAGATCTTGCTAGTGATTCAATACATACAAAGCCAGTTTCACACAAATTATGAATTTATGTGAAAGCATGACAGATGCATTGAAATGCAAATGATACACACAGATCTGAAGATTGTCAGACTCGGGAAGACGAAGTCTATACCACAAACAAAGCATGGACTAACAACGGATTGCCATTGGTGTAAAAGTTAAAAGTGCTAACTAGATTATTGACTTTAGTGCAAGTGGGAGATTGTTGGAAATATGCCCTAAAGGCAATAATACTGTATTATTATATTTCCATATTCATAATTAAGTGTTTATATTTCTTGCTATAACTACTATGATCCCGGAATATGCGATTCAATGGAAAAATCATATGCACGTGTGAAATGATAAACAAATAAAATAAAGGTTACTAGTCTCGCCTCTAATACTAGCTCAAGTGTTTTCAGTGATCACATTTCCGGATCTTAGGATATTGTTAAGTGTAACGATAGTCCTAAAACAACATTGAGATTATGATGTTGGAAGAACAATCATATTGAATCGACCCAAACTTGTTTGTTATGAATTGAGATAATATCGTCTGTTGATGGCCTGCAAGTGCACAGGGTTTAGTCGTAGCCTTTTCGAACTAAGAGTATCGATCCCATAGGGAGCACATGAATCAGACTTTTGCCTCTTGTAGAGAATTATGTATTTTTGCGCCTGTAGATAATTGTAGACTTAAAGCAGAGGGAGGGAGGGTATAAATGTTAATTGAGTAGTGGAGTGACTTGTAACAATATAACATAAAATTAAATAAAGATCAAGGGTTGTAGTGACGGATCAAACATCAAATGAAAAGGCGTTCTCAGGGAGTCTGAAATCCCCATTGGCATGTTTCTAGCACACATATGCATAATCATAGTATGGAATGGATACTTGAGCCATTGTTGATGATTATGCTGGGCAGAGCCGGGTACAGTACACGTGCTACTCGTGGTAGACTTCGTGCCATGCACGCCACCATCACAGTCTCCCCCCAAAGGGTTACAACTTATGATAATTAAGGGTTACCCCGTGGATGCAACCTCTCTAAGGGTTCTCCGTAATTCCCCGGTCAATTGCAAAAGGTTAGGGGCAGTGGGCTTTTACTGTCACCTCGAATTACCTCCACAACCTAGCCCTTTACAACGATAGTGATATACTTCATGGCCATAAGGCACAAATATTGAGTGGGGCCCCTTCAAAACATCCCCGAAGTTATTAAACTAAGCATTCAACAGAGTACCTCATATCTACAATAACGTTTTGGATCCTACACATACCAAGGTTCATTCATATCCCCGAGAACTAGGGGTTTTACTCACACATGGGAACAACAAACATCATAGCAACGGTAATAGCATACATGGATGAATGATTCAAATGATACACCGAAGGATCCACTAGGGTTCTTGATGTTGCAGATGATAAGGATGTGGATGATGATGATGGAGTGGATGATGATAGTGGTGATGATGTTGTCCCCCTTTCGTACGCGGTGGGAAGGATCCCCTTCTTCTCCTTGCTAATCCCTCCGTCGAATGGACTCCGGAGGCTAGGGTTCTGCCTTCTCAATGAGTTTCTGGTCTCTTTGAATGTCTGATCCACGATCCGATTCGACCGGGTGAAAATAGTTGATCTGGCAGTAGCGGCGGCGAGCCATACGACTGCTCATATGGGCGGGCTCGGTCATATGGAAAGCCGTCTTTTGCTCTGGATGTGTGATGACGCCTATTTCTTTGGCCTTCTTGCTTGATTCTTTTATGGTAGGTGATTATCACATTAATTACGTGATTTCACTACCATTTCCGAGGAATCCCTCCATTATATGATGATTGGTCCAAAACATGTTACCTGGGAGATTATCAACACAAAGAGAAGCGCGAATGCAGTAAAATTCCACAAAGCCTACCTTGTAGGCATAAAATACTTGTCAAAATCATCACATAAATTGGACTCATCAATTGTAATAACACGTAGTGTTAACAAGTGATTATGCTCCTTAGACCATGAGAGTATCATAGTCACTTCTTACCATACGATGGACTTTGGGGTTGCTCAAACGTCACATGTAACATGGTAATCACAACGACAACTTACAGGTTCATCAGAAAGTTTGACAAGGGACTAGATAGCTCGAGAGTGGGATTTGTTCCTCCAATGATGGAGAGATATTCTTAGGGCCCTCTCAGTGTGACAACATCCATCATCGTCTGGCCAGACATAGGTGACTAGATCACGGGGATGCCAGAACACGACAACGAGAAAGAAGAACAAAACCGGTAATGAGGATAATGGTATAGTGAGCATGTGATGACTCAGGAGGATACTGGTGCATCCCGGGTTTTGTGAAGTATCGCGAAGCAAAGGGAACATCACATGATAACCAGAGGTTCACTTGAATATCATTCATGTGCTCATAGGGATCGATATGGACGTCCACGGTCCCGCTATCAGTCATTGAACGAAGGGGTTTTGTTCATGTCCATGAGTTAATGAACCTACGGGGTCACGAGCTTAAGGAAGTCATGATCCGCTGAGTTTTAGAAGGACGAGAGTGATGAGAATATATTTTTGGAATTGTTTCATAAATATTTGAAATAGTTTCGAGAGGATCTGGAAGTGTTTCGGGGTCACCAGAAGGGTTTCAGATTTTATCGGCCAATACCGAGTATTCCCTATAATTAATATATAAGTGAAAAATGTTTTCGATGATGTTAAATTATATATAAAAGGTCTAATAATCATTAGAAGGCTTTTATATTAATCTAAATATCAATGTGCCTTTTAGGTGGAGGGGGAATTGGGCCACCAAGGCCTAATAGGGGGAGGCGCCCCCTTCCCATAAGGGGAGGCCGAGTTGGGGTGGGGGAAGGACTCCCCTTCCCCCTTTGGTCGTGCAAGGGGAGGGGAGTCCTTCCCCTCCTCTTGGCCGCCCCTCTCCCATCTAACCTATATATACATGAGGTGTTGGCCCTTTTCTATGCACAAGTCTTGGAGCTCCTCTAGTCCATCTAGCCCTAGTTCTAGTTGGTCCTAGTTGACTAATTAGAGCTTAGTCTAGTTCCTCTAATCCTCATAATTAGAAGTCCAGTGTGGTTCTAATCTCCTCCCTATAATTCTCCGGCGACGATTAGCTCTGGATGGCGAAGCGCTACCGGATCGTGAAGGTTGCACGCTTGCAACCAAGTAAAGAGGCCGTACTTTCGGTCTTCAGTTCGAGGGACTGTTCACGAGCGGTTCGTGGGCGTTCATCGACTATTTGATGGACTCCAAGTATGATCTACACCGACACGTTCTTCTTCTGTTGCAACTCGGTGACAATAACAATCGTGATCACAACCCGTTATGTATCTTCATATTGTTCCTGGGTGTGCATAGGTGTTTTTTTGTTTTCTGCTACGTTTCCCAGCACACAGAAGCTTCTCAACTAAAAATAATTCTGAAATTTTCCGGGGTTTTTCTAAGCTCGGTAAAATTGATTTTCGTGAAAAGTCTAAAAAACAAAAAAACAACAACTAGTACTGATCACTAAATTAACAGGTTACTCCAGAAAAATAATAAAAATTGACGCCAATATGCCAAAGTGATATAATTGTGGCATGAAATAAGCAAAAATTATAGATACATTTTAGATGATTTGATGCTCATCTGATGGAAGTGATTTAAAGAGATAATAAGGTGAGCCACCTGATGGCACCCTGGAGCTTTGGATTTGCCACCTCTCCAATGAAGATTAGCACACCAAAGAGCGTGAACTTTAGGATAAATTTCGTGTCCTGCACTCACTCATGGTTAATCTTTTCCCTCACCTATACTTACTTTGTATGCTTGTTGCCTTGTTATTTAGTTCATCGCCGATCATACCTTGTTGTTTTCTTGCTTTCCACATAGATTGTTCTCACCTAGTTGCATATCTAAATAACCTACTTTATGTACAATACCCTAAATTTGGCAATTAAGTTAAAAAAATTATAGTCGCTTAATCACCCCCATCTATTCGACCAATTTGATCCTTTTGAACTATATATTTCCAATAAACACACCTCGAATTTATATCGTATTTTTTCACCGCCACCACTTCACGCTTAGAGACAATCCAGTCTAAAATCATGTGTTCAGTACTCTGGCAGTGAGGGGATCGTTGCCTTTGTCATCAACATGGACACTTGTTGCTCCCATAATGATTGGTTACCTCGATAGTATGCTTGTAATATCATGCCTTTTTACTCAGAGACCCTAGGTTTATCGAATAATGTGGAGTATAAAGTTGGCAATTGACATCTAGCAAGTCCATCGCGTCTCAATCGTTCTTTGTTTCTGGATCATATTCAGAGTCTTAACAACGCAAAGCTACTACAAAAATGGAAGAAAGTTGTATACAATATCTAGAAAATATGGCAATGCAAAGTGTTTCACATGCAACATTGTAGACATGCATGGGATCATAGGATAGATAACTAACAGTGGTATGATACATAAAATAAGGCACCATGTGAACTGATAAGTGGGATGCATCCAAGGGGTACCATGACTGAGTGCCGCCGAATCGAGAATTAAGATGTACTACCTTGATCATATCCCGCCTCGTGGGGTTACCATGGTGGTTACGGAGAACCGGACCACCGCCCTAACATTCTTTGACTACAATATTTATCGGGAAACCTTTGTTTTTGCCACTCTAGCTTTTGCCAATTTTGCTTATGTCACTCTTGAATTTGACATCTCACTTTTGCCACTCTTAGCTTTTGACAATACATCACAAATGCCATTCCATGGCAAAAACGATAATTCTTCATTTCACTTTTGCCACTGTTAGCTTTTGACAACGTATCACAATTGCCACTATGAAAATTTTGCTTTTGCCACGGAATGGCAAAAGTGATACATTGTCAAAAACTAAGAGTGGCAAAAGTGATATGTCAAATTCTAGAGTGGCATAAGCAAAATTGGCAAAAGCTAGAGTGGCAAAAACAAATTTTTCCCATATTTATCCCTAAGAATTTGGCTCTAAGCGCCCTACTAATCCTTATTGCCATCGGTCTTCGTTGTAGTTCTCTAAGTCCCCCTGCAATCTACCTCTCCTTTGTCTGACCTTCGGCGCGTCATTACATGTGAGTGCGAGGATTGAAAAGAGATGAACTGACTAAATGTTGCACAAATAAAATATAATCATAACATGGATCCGTCTGAAGCATGTATGTAGGCTGTAAGGCCATGCCTCCACCCTTAGCCTGTGAGGTCTACTCACATATCGCGATCAGATTGCGAATATGAGATATTGCAAAAGTTCTGTTAAATGAATGATTAAATTGTCTTACAAACTCGTCGACCACGAGAAAATCACGAGTACAATATGAAACTATGGCTACGGTGGAGATGATGGTTGCGTGCGATGCGATGAATATGTGAATTTGATAAAGAGTGAAAATGTGTGAAAGTGAGCCCTGGCTCTAGAGTCCTCCCTCTTTATATAGTTGCAGCCTTGGACTAGGGGTTCGAAGGCACAATGTTTCGAATATGGATTAGGGGCCCTTCACGAATATGGACTGGTTTGATGCCCTGGGCCTGTTGTCGTTTGGTACGAGGAGGGATACAAGCGGGCACACTCATACTGGTGCTCGGCTATCCTCGTGTTGAAGCTGCTACCAAGTTTTTTTAATGGGAACAATCCTTTCGATTTGTTGATCATGTACTGTATGCCTTAATTTCATTCTTTTAGGTCCATTTGTACAACAACTTAACAAAACAAGGAGATTTACACAAATTTACAATTATTAGTGATTATTTGACAAGTTAAAGTGACAATCAAAGAGAATATTTAAGAATATCAAGTGAAAAGATGAATGCAAATTGAGAAAGAAAGAAACAAAGACTTTTTCAAACAAGAAAACTAGAATTCCTTTTTGAGAAGCTTGCCGAAGTGCCAAGCTTATCCCTCTCCAAAACCCCACATTCCGCCTCGCTTCCTCCCCCCCCACGCTCCACCGGCCGGCGCCACCCCCCCCCCCCCCCCCTCACCGTCGCCGCCGCACCATACCATAGCACACACCTACACCAACACCAAGCCCACCGGAATGGCGTCTTGCCCTCTGTTCCTCCTAGCCCCACAACCTCCTCCTCCGCTCGTCACCGCCCGCCACTGCCCCTCGCCTCTCTCTGGCCGCGCACACCCCCGAATTAGCTACGGTGCCCCCCGCCTCCGCCGCCGTCAGAGCTGCCGCTGCTCCTCCTCCCCCTGTTCTTCTTCTTCATCCTCGTCCGGCCCTCGCGAGCGCTCTCCGAGGCCTCGGCAGCAGAAGCAGCGAACGGAGCAGCGGCCCGGCCGCGGCAGCGCCGTGGACCCCGTGGGCTTCCTCGTCAAGACTGGCGTCTCCGACCGCGCATTCGCCCAGTTCCTTCGCGACCGGTACGTTCGCCCACCGTCTGGTACTCTGGTATGGTTGGGGGAATGAGCACCCTAATCGTCTTCCTGCAAACCCCGTTATCGAACTTTGTTCTCTCATTATGGAACACCAGAGGCGGGAATTGATTGAGGTTTTTGACGGAAATGATACGCAAATAGTATGGTTTTGGCTCAGTGTTCGCTAGTAGGTAGGCAGCAATCGCTTGTTTGCTTATTGGATTGTTGTTGTCAGGCACAAGGCTTTGAAGGACCGCAGATGGGAGCTGTACTCTCGGTTTATTGATCTAAAAGAGGGGTCCTCTGGGTAAGTTTGCCACCATCTTCTAGATTTGGTGTTTTGATTATGCTCGGGATCTTTGGGGGTGATGCTGGTCTGTTTGTGTTTTCCTGGTAGGTATGAGTTATTGGGAATGCACCGTCATCGGCAGCATCGTGTGGATTTCATGGACTGGGCACCAGGTATTGTTCATTTTTGGGTGTGACTAAGTTTGAATTAGTAGGTTCTGATATGTGGTAAATTAGGTCAAATATGATCATTTAAAATAGAATATAGATTCATAGTTTTGGGATATGGTAAGGGTAAACGGTACGCATAGCAAAGTTTGCCGCCCTTATGTTTCCAGCAGTTAGACTTAGACCTGCTCGATTAGCTTCAACACTCAAGGGCCCTCATTTATCCCATAGTATTTCGGGAATGTTACCCAGCGAACGTCAGCTGGGAGGGGGGTGGCAAGCGAACGCCATTTGATGGCAGTTTTAGTTGTCAGGCGAGATCAAACGACGGCAGTTTTTAAATGAAAATTGCCTTCTCGGGAAGAAACTGCCATGTCGCCTGAAGAAAATGCCACACCTCACCACTTCCTTGCAACTAAAACTGCCACGAAATCGTTCGCATGTGCCACCCTCCCTGGCGAACGTTCGCCAGTTAACGCGGTCCTATTATCTTGATTTTCTACAATTCTGCAAGAATACATATCTACCATTAAATCAATGGAATAACATTTTTTCTTGTTAATGAGCAGCTGGAAATATCCTTAAAATGCCACCTTTATGGTTTTTATATTCTTATAGATAGCTTGAAGTGCTCATTAAAGTAATAATTTGTATAGTTTGTAATTATAGTTCTTGGCTGTTGTAACCCTGCTGTTTCAATAAGTCAGTTTTCTTTTGGTCCCTACATTTTTCTCTATGTACCTTATTTCATTTTCAGCTGAACATGTTATGTCAGCCACTTTGAAGTTTGAACTTGTCATTTTACTTGATTATTGGGATGCTACTTTGTGATTGCTGACTACTATATATTTGGGTATTATTACTACAGCCTCTTTGATATAAGTTTCTGTGCTTAAGCATTAGATTGAACATTTGTTACATTCAATTATTGAAAGGAGGATTGTCATGTAGGTGCTCGGTATTGTTCTCTGATTGGTGATTTTAATCAGTGGTCGGCAACTGAAAACTGTGCACGAGAAGGCCATTTGGGACATGATGATTTCGGGTATTGGTTTGTGATACTTGAAGATAAGCTCAGAGAAGGGCAAGAACCAGATGAATACTTTTTCCAGGAGTACAATTATGTGGATGATTATGATAAAGGTGACAATGGTGTTGATGCTAAAGATTTAATCCGTAGAATGAATGAAGAGTATTGGGAACCTGGAGAAGTTACGTCACGCAAGTCTCGGTGGGAGACAGTTGCAAAGCTATACGAGCAGATGTTTGGCCCAAATGGTCCGCAGACAGAAGAAGAGCTAGGTGAAATACCTGATGCTGAAACCAGATATAAAAACTGGAAAGCCACACAAAAGGATGAGTCATCCAGTTCATCGCCTTCCTACGACATCATTGATACTGGGCAGGAGTTTGGCATTTTCAATGTTGTAACTGATCGAGCATCGTTTGAAAAGTTTCAAGCAAAGGCAACTCCTCTTGCTTACTGGGTTGAAATGAGGAAAGGAAGAAAAGCCTGGATAGAGAAATATGTTCCAGCGATTTCTCATAAAGACAAGTACAGGATTTATTTTAATACTCCTGATGGTGCTTTAGAACGCGTGCCTGCTTGGGCAACTTATGTTCTTCCAGGTTCATTCCTACTTATCTCTGTGATGATGATGCCTCCATTATTACCGCTTCTCATCATATTGGAAGTTATTAATCTATTGCAAAAATTATTTACAGTAACAGTGCACATGAAGCTAGGTTCTGGATTGGTTGCTAGGTCATAACCTTTTGCTTCATGGTTGGTCCTGAGAGGAAAAAAGACGATGCAGTACAAGGGTGCTAGCCAGAAAGAAATAGTCTGTTTTAGTATCTTTGAGAGTGAAAGTAGATTATTATGATTTAAGGTTCTATTTTCCCTCCTGTTTTCTTCTTCCCTTTCGCACTGGTGTTGGAGGAGGTGGGATAGGAGTTAAGTGAAAACTTGGACATCTGTCCAAGGACTGGTAGCGGTTGAGAGTCCTAGTGAACATAGAACATTAAGCTCATTATTGCTTATTTTCATGGGACTCCCAGGGATAATGATGCCACACTGACATTATAATGGAGCCGACATCTTCCCTATCTCTTTGCATAGGTTTCTGGTTGAGTTGTAATGTTCATTACTGCTATTTCCGCAATGACAATTTTGGATTATCTTGTTAACATGGTCTTACTTATCTAACATGCTGCTTTGCTTCTTTTATGCATAATTTATTGATGCTGATGAAATCTCTTCATTTTTCTTTTTCTTTTTTGTAGACGCAGAGGGGATGCAATCCTATGCAGTACATTGGGAGCCTCCTCCAGAAGAAATTTACAAATGGAGATTTGGACGACCGAAAGTCAAAGGTTCACTTAGGATATATGAATGTCATGTTGGAATAAGTGGATCTGAGCAAAAGATATCGTCGTTTCAAGAGTTCACATCCAACGTATTTCCCACTCCTTGTTTTGTCTGTTGTAGTGGTAACTTCACTTCTCTAACTTCATCTCCATTAGGTACTACCTCACATAAAAAATGCTGGATATAATGCTGTTCAAATAATTGGAGTCGTGGAGCACAAGGATTACTCCTCCGTTGGCTATAAGGTGACACTATGATGATATAGTTAGTATCGATCAATAAGAATTTTGTTTTTGTGAGTTAAACTGCTCATTATTAATGTTAGATTGCCATGCAGAATAAAAATGACAGTGATTTGTAGTTTTAACATTTGAAGCCTTTCTGATTCATCCAGAATTGACCATGATAGTGTCGTTTTAGAATTGTGAAGAAGTACTTGACGAACCTCCAATTTTGAACTTACAATATGTTTAGACAGCCCATTGTCAACCGCCATGAATCTCAGTATTGGTTGATCATCGTCGAAACTCACAACCTCCAAAGTGAACCTTTTCTCCTTGCTTGCTTAATCTTTATGGCTGCATGCATCTATGATGCAGAGGCCGGGGATAATAAAAGCTTCCATTTCTAAAAAAAACTTATATTGCCCCACATTGTTTCAAGTCACAAGTGTGCACATATGGAATGTTTTATATTAGACTTAAGCTGAGATACCAGATGGTTTCATTGTAATTTTTAGCAGTTTAAAGAAGCTACTATAAAAACTAGAAGATTGCCTAATGTTCAAGTATGCAGCTGGCTTTCCTTTGAGTTTGAGGAGATATGAAGTAATGAATATTTTGTCGATGCTGGAGTAATTGATATTGTTAAACTAATTGCAAATGGCATTGTTTTCTTCATTTGTAGAGTTATTACCAGATGTTTTAATTTTAATGATTGCTCCATTTGTTATAGATGATAGCAGTGGTCACTGCATTGTGTTAATTTTCTCTCTCTGTCTGTGTGTGATCAAGTGCATTGTAACTGCAGGTCACAAATTATTTTGCAGTCAGTAGCAGATTTGGCACCCCAGACGACTTCAAGAAACTAGTGGACGAGGCACACGGTCTGCTTCGCAAGATCATTATTATTCTCTTACTCCTGTAACCATCAAAATCTATTCTAATAGCACATGTGAAACACACAGACACATAAGAAGCCGGGTTTAATATACCTAGACATTTATAGAGTGTTCATTTGTTCAATTATGAGGTATAAAACGATAAAACAGGTAGGTGCAGGTTGATCACATAATTATAGAGGAGGCCAAAAAGTGAAAACACAATGTGCACATTAGCTCAACATGCAGTACCACTTGTGTTATTTGTGACAGGCACACTTTATTCCTATAAAACATGGCAGCATTTATTCTGACAACAACACTAAGTGTAGGAGAGGAGTATACACAGAACAGAGTACTCCTCTTATAACACATTCTCTTTTCTTTTTATTTGTCTCTGTAGATCATATTCTGGCCCAGATGGCGAATATGGGATACATTTAAGTCGAAGTCTTGTAATATTGCCTCTTAGTAGAACGTTTTTGTTGTCCATTCGCCATTCTCCATTTTCCTTGCTTTTAATATAAGATGTCATTTACGCGTGGTAGTTGAGAAGTGTTTTTACAATAGAAGTTTTTTTTATACTGCTGGTCGGCCATCTTCCTAGTGTTTTTCCTCCATTATGTTTCCTTGTGCATGTAAGTTTGGAACTTAAGTGACATCTCTAGCAAGTTTTGAGATTGCATGCATTGTTTTACCATTCAATGTTAAGAATGAGTGAAACACTGATTAACATATCATCTTTTCTTTGTGCTCATCCCTTCTTTGCTCAGGTCTTGGGTTGCTGGTTCTTATTGATATTGTCCACTCCTATGCATCAGCGGACGAAATGGTTGGGTTATCCCTTTTTGATGGGTCTAACGATTGTTACTTCCACAGCGGTAATACAACTTTTTTTTACTTCTTAAAGTTTTGTTGGTGTTCATGTGGAATCATGCTAATAATAAATTTGGAAGACGTTAATAACAACATCTTTTTTTTAACCGAAAAAGGCTTTCGCCCCGCTTTATATATAAAGCAAAGATCACCAACAACCCAGTACAACACACGCCACCACAACACACGCACACACCCAAGGCAGAATACATAGGCGCTGAGCGCAGCAACACCACCCCTAGCACTACAAGAGCCATCGGGGCCTCAACCGTGAACATGCCACCGCGTAGAGAAGAAGCTACATACGACGCACCGTGGGCTCCAAGGCGGTGCCTACAGGAAGGTTACGACACCAAAGCGCCGCCACTGCTCAACCCAAGGATCAGAGTTTTCCCCGGAGCAACACGACGGGCAGCGAGAGTCGCGGCGACGCCTTCAAGAAGGGAACGAGCTTTGCCGTCGCCGGTCAATCCGAAGATAGAACAGGTTTTCACCCCGACCAATATTCACCGCCACCGAACGCCACACCCTGGCTACCACGCCGCCCACACGGCCATGGCCACCAGGCAACACCAAGTCACGGGCTTTGCCTAGGAGCACCGCGACACCACCACCAGGGCCGCCGCCCCAGCATCCAAGACCTTGACGCCACCTCACCCGCCACCCACCGCTACCCCAACCAAAGATATGGGCAGAAAAGGACCCGCCTTTTGCACCCCTGAGCCGCTCCCAACGCCGAAACCCAATAGGCCGGCCAAAATTGGCCGCCATCGACCCGTCCAAGACACCGGCATGAGAGGAGCACTGTCCTGCTGCCGGGCGCGAGACGAGCATGGTCCTGCTGCCGGGCGCAAGACGAGGCTGGTCCTGCTGTCGGGCGCGAGACGAGCTCGGTCCTGCTGCCGGGCGCGAGACAAGCTCAGTCCCGCTGCCGAGCGTGAAACGAGCGATGGCCCATAGTTGGGGAAGGGCCGAACCTTCGACGAAGGTAGCACCCGGATGACGAGGAGAGGGATCGAAGGTCGACACGCCGCCTACGGGCCAGCCGACGCCGGAACATGCCCGCCGCTGCCGCAGTCGACCTGCCAAGCCACCATGGAGCCATCCACGGCCAGAGCCGCAACCACACCGGGCCGCTGCACAACCCGCGCCGCCCGACGAGCTCCAAGCGTTGGAGCCGCTGGGCACACACCCGCGCGACCAGCCGATGTTGCAGGCCGTCACGGGCCACCACCACGCCGTGCCTGCACCAGATCCGCGGCACAGGCCCTCCACCATCCACCAACGGACTGACGCCGGGAGAGAGTAGCGCCAGACCCACCACCGGCAGCGCCACCTACACCACGCAGAGGCCACTGGCCTGGGGAGACTAGCAGCCCCAGCCAGCACCACGCTAGCCAGGGCACACCACTGCACCTCGCCAGACACCAGCCCGGCCGAGAGGGCCGTCTCCGGCCAAGCAGGATGGGATCAGCAACTCCATCGCCGCCGGGGCCTCCACCACGCGCAGCCGCCCTGCCACCCACGCGGCCCAGGACGACCAACACCGCCGCATCCGCCGACGGCGCTAGTCCACCAGATCCGAGCAGAAAAGCCCCGATCCGCCGCCAAAACGGCCAGCCGCCGCTCCTCCACCGCGAGGAAGACAGAGAGGAGGGGGCCGCCGCCCCAGCATCCAGCGCC
Organism: Triticum urartu; assembly: GCF_056163025.1. Taxonomy (NCBI): domain Eukaryota; kingdom Viridiplantae; phylum Streptophyta; class Magnoliopsida; order Poales; family Poaceae; genus Triticum; species Triticum urartu. Next base: position 501,382,109 of record NC_141879.1, on the reverse strand, counting down.
ACCGCGCCGCAGAAGAGGCTGGAGGGCCAGATCCGTGCCGGCGCGCAGCTCCGCGACGCACGGCGCGCCATCCAGGGCTGGCCTCCACGCGTGACGAGAGAGAAAAGGCCCGCCGCATGGGCTTTGCCCGGCGGGGACGCCCGACGGCGGTGAGGGGGGAGGGAGCAGGAGGGGGTGGCGGCGGCGGCGGGGTTAGGTCACCCGAGCCGCCCCCCTGGAGAGCGACGCGGGTGGGTCTAAAGCCCTCGGGATGCTTGCATTCGATGCTTCATCTTTTTTTTCAGTGGTGCACTTTGAATATTTTACATACTCTATTTCATTTCTTTGTCCGAGGTACTTGTGTGCTTCTTTGGCTCTTTGCTACTTCAACATGTTTGTTGTAATGTATCCTTGTCAGGGAAAAGAGGGCATCACAAATACTGGGGCACTAGAATGTTCAAATATGATGATGTTGATGTTCTGCACTTCTTGTTGTCTAATTTAAGTTGGTAAAATAGTGAAAGCTCTGTTCATACTCTATTCTTTGTTCTTCGGTTTCCTATCTACCTAGGTACTTATGGATCTCTTACTTGTTAGGTGGGTTACCGAATACAAGATCGATGGATTCCAGTTTCACTCACTCTCTTCTATGTTATATACCCACAATGGTTTTTCTACATTTACTGGTGCCATAGAAGAGTAAGCGTTAACTACTGTTTACAGTCAACATTATTTGGCCGTCTTGTATTATATTTTACTGAATTGTTCTCAATTGGACGGAAATGGGACACACTCATGTATCCATCAAATATAGATCTGACACTGGGAGGATCTACACTCCGTACTAGCATGTTTTGGGGACAGTACCACTGCCAACTAACATTGCATTTTCTGTTCTCACTCTGCTACTATTTCTCTATTCTACTCGTTTGCTTGTATCAACATCTGTAATTGTATTTGTGTGGTAAGACAATGTTGTGAGAACATTGTTCTCTAGCCTACAATGACATGTGGTCGTTCTGACCCTGGTCGTACATAGCATCAAAGTTAAGTAGAACACTATAAAACAAGGTTCTAGATATTTAATTTATTCTGAGTCATGGATATCTACGAGGATCTAGCTATATGCTCTTCAAAGAAGAAGAATGGGGCTGTAATTCGAGGATCCAAACCTCACGATAAGGGGTGTACAGTCACACCTCCCACCAACCTAGGCTCGGTTCCTCAGAACCGAGATTATGGTGATCTTAGCATTAATCCTATGATCTTGATCCTGTCAACATGAGGACAACCTTGTCAAGCCGTGGATCCTGATGCTGACAACTATTGGATAACATATAACTGTATCCAGAATTATGTCTAGGTTAAATATAATCTGATTGAGGTTAACTCTCAGCATGCCGAACCTGTAAACCTGAATTGGAGAACATTGATGATACCTTCTTTTTGGTGTGGTTCCCCCATTCCCATCTATATTTCCTACTTCGCTGGAGTTATCTGCTTGCTTGAAACCAAGTATAGCCACATAGCAAGATCACAAAACAGGAAAGTGCCCCGCTGTGTGTGGGAGAAGCTGGAGCATATTTATAGGCAGTTACTGTTTGCTAAGGATCAGCTGCATCCATTTGTCATTGACAAATCCCCATCCAGGAGCTGCTGGTACTACGGCTAAACATTCTAAACAAATCAAGCCACATACCAATGTTTTACTGACTTACAACATAGATGGAAGTCAAAGGGAAGGCCTTCTATTGGTCCTTGAATGCATATCCTAGTGATCAATTTGATGTCATCCTGTGTGCAGTGAGGAACTGCAAGTGCTATTCAATGTTCCAATTTTCATGCTCTTTTGAACGTCTCCTCCATGTTTTCATTCAATACTCATTGCTGTTTATGTAATATACTTGTCACCTTTCCCCAGTCTCTTTATGCTCATTCCAATGTTGATTATAGGTATTGCAATCAATACGTTGACAAGGATGCGCTGATATACCTAATTCTAGCAAATGAGATGTTACATGAACTCCATCCAGATATTATAACAATAGCAGAGGATGTAAGTTGCTGCTGTACTAGCTGTTCCTTTCATGTAATTTTTTGTTCATGTGAAATAGTTAGTGGTTTTAGGCATGCAATTTGGTATGGACACATACCACATCTGTTGCAAAATGTAAGGCGATAGGAGCTGGGATCCTACCAGGCCTAGCTCTTAGGTTGTAGGGGTGGAAGGGAGGGTGGCGAGGAGTTGCGGCGGCGCGACGGCGCCGTGGTCGCGCGGCTGGGGAGGAGGAGATGGCGCAGGAGGCGGCTAGGGTTAGGGTTCTGGCTCCTGAAGGGAGCCGGGCAATAGTTATGACTTATTGCTTAATTCCAAAACGTGGCCTTACAACTGTTTATATAATCCTCGAGGTGCTAATAAAAATAAAGATAAGTTGGGCTAAGCCCCTAACTAGACGCGTCATTGGGCCTCCCCCGGCTATAAGTGACGCCTGTCATAACGTCTCTCCCCGCCTGCGCAAACAGCTCGTCCTCGAGCTGAAGTCTGGAAAATGTTGGCGGAACTCCTCGAGCTGCTCCCAAGTGGCGTCCTTCTCTGGAAGGCCTTGCCACTGGATCAACAAATGCCACACTCCGCGGCGCTGCTCGGCCTTCAACACCTTCGCTGGGCCCGGAAGAAGACGTCCATCGGAGGTTGGAGGAAGCGCCGGCGCGGCCGCCGGCAGATCACCGCGGAAAGGCTTCAGCAAGCCCACATGGAAGACGTCGTGGATGCGAGTGCCGGGCGGAAGCTGAAGACGGTATGCGACCTTGCCGATGCGTTCCAACACGGAAAACGGTCCCGCGTAGCGAGGGCCCAGCTTGCGCTTAGCGCGCGGATCCAGTGACTACATGGAGTGGTGAAGGAGCCGCAACCACACCCAGTCGCCCACCGCAAACTCCGCCTTGCGGTGGTGGTCGTCGTAGTACTTCTTGGACAGCTGCTGGGCTTGGAGAAGACGCTGGCGCACCTCGGCAAGGATCTCATCCCTGCTGCGGAGAAGGTCGCCAGCCGCCTCCGTGCAAGCCGTCCCGGGGTCAACCGGCAGGATGGGTGGTGGAGGACGGCCGTAGACCACCTCAAAAGGTGTGGCGCGCAGGGCAGAGTGGTAGGAGGTGTTGTAGCAGTACTCCGCCCAAGCGAGCCAGTCCACCCAAGCCCGGGGTCGATCACCTGTAACACAACGCAAGTACATAGCAATCACCTTGTTGACCACCTCGGATTGGTCGTCCGTCGGGGGGTGGAATGCCGTACTCAGGCGCAGTTTCACGCCCGCCATCCGGAAGAGATTGCGCCAGACATGACTAGTGAACACCGGGTCACGGTCGCTGACGATCGAAGAGGGGAACCCGTGGAGGAGCCTATGCAGTCGAAGAAGGCACGCGCCACGGAGGCGGCGGTGTAGGGATGGCCGAGCGCAATAAAGTGCGCATACTTGGGGAAAGGATGACAGACTTGCCGCCCACCTTGGGAGGCCCTCGATGAAGTCCATGGAGATGTTGGCCTAGACCTGAGAGGGCACCTCAAGGGGTTGTAGCAGCCCCGCCGGCTGCAGTGTCTCTTGTCTTGTTGCGCTGGCACGTCATGCAAGACCGCACCCAGTCTGGCACCAGCGCCCGGTCGCCGGGGATGTAGAAATCTGCTCGGAGACGGTGAAGGGTCTTGTGCACGCTCTTGTGGCCGGCCGAGTGGGCCAGCAGTAGGGCCTGGTGACGGAGGTCGCCGTGATCCGGCACGAAGAGCCGGCGCCCATGCAGGAGCAGGCCATCAGCCATGTGCCACGGCTCCTCCAGGTCGTCGGCCTCGAGGCGCTGCCGAAGGAGCTGCGCATCCGTAGCGCTCGCGGTGGCCCGGCGGATGTCGTCGATGAGAGCGAAGGAGGGCCCCGAGCGGATGCAGAGGGCCGCCCCTGCGGGGTCGACGGTGTCAGTGTCGTGGTCGGTGTCGCGGCGGGACAGTGCGTCGGCCACGGTGTTGAGGCGGCCCGGACGGTACTCGACGGTGAAGTCGAAGCCAAAGAGCTTGTTGATCCACTAATGCCGCGACACGGTGGAGAGGCGCTGGTCCAACAAGAACTTGAGGCTATAGTGATCCGTGCGAATACGGAACGGTCGCCCCCAAAGATATGGCCGCCAGTGACGCACAACCTGCACCAAGCCGATAAGCTCCCTCTCGTAGGCCGCGAGCTTGTGATGGCGCGCGGCGAAGGGCCTACTGAAGAACGCAAGCGGCCCATCGCCCTGATGGAGGACGGCGCCAAACCCCACGCCCGAGGCGTCGCAGTCCACCATGAACAGCTTGTCGAAGTCAGGCATCTGGAGGACCGGCCCCGTCGTGAGAGCCTGCTTGAGGGTCTGGAATGCCTCGGTCGCTTCCGTATCCCAGGAGAAGGTGTCGCGGCGCAGCAGGCACGTAAGTGGGGGCCGCGATGAGGCCGAACTCCCAGATGAATTTCCGGTAGTATCCAGCGAGGCCCAAGAAGCCGCGGAGGGCCCGCAGCGACTGCAGCGTTGGCCAAGCCGCTACCGCCGCGACCTTGTCGGCATCCATAGCGACGCCCTCCGCCGAGATGACGTGGCCAAGATAGGTGATTGATGTCGTGCCGAATGAGCACTTCGAGCGCTTGAGGTGCAGATGGTGCGCTCGAAGCTCGTTGAAGACGATGGCCACGTGCTGCAGGTGCTCCGCCCACGATGAGCTGTAGATAAGAATGTCATCAAAGAAAACAAGCACAAACCGGCGCAAGTAGGGGCGGAGCACGTCGTTCATCAACGCCTGCAATGTCGCCGGGGCATTGGAGAGGCCAAAGGGCATCACCAAGAACTCGAAGTGGCCATGATGAGTGTGGAAGGTCGTCTTCGCGACATCGTCCGGGTGCATCCGCACCTGGTGATATCCTGAACGGAGGTCGAGCTTGGTGAAGAAGCGTGCCCTGTGTAGCTCGTCCAGGAGTTCATCCACGATGGGGATAGGAAATTTTTCCTTGGATGTCTTGCGTTGAGAGCACGATTGTTGATGCAGAAACGCCACGAACCGTCGGCCTTGCGCACGAAGAGCACCGGCGCGAAAAACGGTGACATCGAGATCCGGATGATGCCCTGGGCGAGCATGACCGCACACTGCCGCTCCAGCTCGTTCTTTTGTAGCTGGGGGTAGCAGTACGGCTGCACAACGACGGGAGCGATGTCCGGCAACAGGTGGATACGGTGCTCGTAGGGCCGGACCGGTGGCAGGCCCTGCGGCTCGTCGAAGAGGTCATTGTGCTGCTGCAACAGGCTAGCCAAGAGGGGATGCTCTGCGTCAATGGCGGCCGCCGTCAACTGGGGCTGAGGAGCCGCTGCCCTCCCACTGAACGCGGCGACTCAGGCGCCAGAAAATCATCGTCATGGCGTCGAAGTCCCAGAGGATGGGACCTAGAGTCTGCAAGAAGTCGACGCCGAGGATGAAGTCGAAGCAGCCCAAGTCGATGCCGATGCAGGTGACGGTGAAGTGCTCGGCGCCGATGATGATGGGGACATGCCTAGCAATACCCTGGCACTGGAGACGGTCACCGTTGGCCACGGTAACGCGTAACTGCTCTTCGCCGGTCGGCTGCCTGGCGCATGGTGGCCCCTGGCAGGAAGTTGTGGGTGGAGCCCGTGTCCAGGAGTGTGAGTAACCGCTCACTGTTGATCCTTACCAGCAGCAGCATAGTCTTCTCCGTCCGGATGCCCGCGAGTGCATGGAGGGAGACGACGAGGGCGTTTGCCTGAGCCGGCCCCGGTGGAATCTCGTCGGCCAATGGAGGGGCCGGGTTGCCCAGCCCGGCGGCGGTGGCATCCTCAATGTAGTCCGCGGCCTCCAAGTAGAACAGGTGCGGGCAAACATGGCCCGGGACGTAGGGCTCGTCGCAGTTGTAGCACAGCCTCTGACGGCGGCGCTCGAGCTGCTCGGCCGGGGTGAGCCGACGGAAGGGGCGCGTCGCGGCCGGCGCGTTGGGCGCTGCGGGGGCCTGGGCCGGACGCCCCGGCTCTGGTGGTGTCGGTGGCGGCCGGGCGGGGTGTCGGGCGCCCCGGGACGGTGACGCCTGCTGCATGGGCACCGCGCGACACTCGAAGGCGCGGGCATAGTACATGGCCGTCTGGAGGTCCTGTGGTCCCCGCATCTCCACGTCCACGCGGATATGATCCGACAGACTGCCAACGAAGAGCTCGGCTCGCTGGCGAGCCGTCATGCCGGGCGCATGGCACGCCAGGGCCTGGAAGCAGTCGGCGAAGTCCTGCACTGCAGAGGTGAAGGGTAGGCGCCCATGCTCCGCCAGCCGGCTCCCGCGTATCGGCGGCCTGAAGTGTAAGAGGCAAAGCTCGCGGAAACGCTCCCATGGGGGCATGCCGCCCTCGTCCTGCTCGAGGGCGTAATACCACGTCTGTGCGGCGCCTCGGAGGTGATAGGAGGCGATCCAGGTGCGGTCGGACGCGAGCATGCATTGCCCCCTGAAAAATTGGTCGCACTGATTGAGCCAGTTCAGGGGGTCCATGATGTCGTCGTAGGTGGCGAACTCAAGCTTGGAGAAGCGCGGCAGCGTTTGACCGTGGACGACCGAGGGGTACACCTCATCGGCGCGGAGTAGCGAGGACGACGGCGCCAAGTAGGTGGGCATCAGAGGGCCACCCTGGAACAGGGGCTCGTCGACATCGGCGGAGCCCGAGGGCCCGCCGAACTGGATGGCCGAGGGCGGCACCGGGGTAGCACGTGCGGCTGTCCGGAGGCCGTCGTGTAGACCGGCTCGAGGGACCAGGTGAGCCAGGCTGGTAGCAGTGATGGCGATGGAGGGAACCGGACCTGGTGGATGGGCACCTCCGGAGCCGTCGTTGGGGCACCCTGGGTCGAGGTCGCCGGCGGCGGCAGCTGCAGCTGCTGGTGCGGCAGTGCCGCGGTGGGGGCGACGGAGGGCTGTTGGTGCTGCTGCTGCATGGTGGAGGCGCCGATGTGTGCCGCGGGTGGCGGCTGCTACGCGGTGGGGGCGAAGGGGTCGCCGAGGGGGGTGGTTGCCACGGCGGCAGCTGCGGCGGCGACGGCGAAACCGCCTGGGTGAGGTCCCGGAGGGCAGCCGTCATCTCCTCCGGGGTGAAGACGACGGGGGTGGCGATCGGCGGCGTCCAGGCGGCGGAGTACATCGGGCCTGACAAGGACGGCGCCCCAGCCGCGGAGGTGGCCAGCGGCATGGTGGTGGTCAGCGGCGGAAGGGTGGTGGTGGGAAGAGGTGTAGACATGACCGATCCTGAGACAGTTGATACCAGATTGATAGGAGTTGGGATCCTACCAGGCCTAGCTCTTAGGTTGTAGGGGTGGAAGGGAGGGTGGCGAGGAGTTGGGCGCGAGCGGCGGTGCGACGGGGCCGTGGTCGCGCAGCTGAGGAGGAGCCGAGGAGGAGATGGCGCAGGAGGCGGCTAGGGTTAGGGTTCCAGCTCCCTTCGGGAGCCGGGCAATAGTTATGACTTATTGCTTAATTCCAAAATGTGGCCTTACAAGTGTTTATATAATCCTCGAGGTGCTAATAAAAATAAAGATAAGTTGGGCTAAGCCCCTAACTAGACGCGCCATTGGGCCTCCTCCGGCTATAAGTGACGCCGGTCATAACATAAGGCCTCACACATCCCATGAATTAAGTTTGATCAACAATCTGACTTATAAAGTGTGAGTTATGTGATACAAAAATGAAAAATCACATGATTGGGCTGGTATTAAAAAGCATTTTCTAATGATATGTCACTTTTGTGTCACACGACCCACATTTTAAATCTTGAAATGCATGGGCCCCTTATATTTTGCAATGTAGGGAGTAGTTTACCCATGTTGAACGTGGTGCTAACCTGTTAGATATTAACTACTAAGTAGTAAGTGATTCTCATATCGAGTCTTGTCTAACAGAGCTGAACAGAATACAAGGCATATATAGTTTTGTTCAGTGTCTAGGGATAACTGTTCTCACCAACTATTCAGTGGATGATATTTGCAAATTCCAGCAACTGATATACGTTGAGACAACCAGTGCTTCTGTTTCATTTCTTAATTTTATTTTATAGGCAACATATTATCCTGGGTTGTGTGAACCAACCACCCAAGGCGGATTAGGATTTGACTACTGGGCCAATCTTTCTATTCCAGAAATGTGGTTGTGGCATCTTGAAAATGTTCCAGAGCGAGAGTGGAGCATGAACAAGGTTTGCATGCTATCTAGACTTTCGCATGGCATCATCTTATTGGCACCATGTAGACTAGAAGTATCATATTTCATGTCTAATAGCTATCTTGGATCATTTTGCAGATTATGAAAGTATTGATAAGCAGCAACCATCATATGCTATCTTACGTTGAAAATCACAACCAGGTTTGCGTATATCTTTTTCTGGGCGCCAATTGTATCATCATGCTTAGAAAGAAAAGAGCATATTATATTTCATACAGACCAAATCTTGTTTTTAAGATAAAAGTCACTTCCTCAGACACTTAGCCCATAAACAACTTCTAGTTTCTTTTGCTCTTTATATTGTGTTTCACCCTATTTCCGTCTCAGACTTGCTCAACTGCTCTCTTGTGCATCTTCACCAGAACCTAACATACATGATATCTGTAGGTGTTATGGCTTAGGATTTAGACCTTAGCTTGACCTTGATCTGCACAGCCGACCTTAGGAGGTCATGTCTATGATGAGGCTAATAATTTTTTCCATTATCTGAAAAAAATAGCCCAGTAACTCAGTCTACTCTTTCCTAACTTGCCTTGAACATTTAAATTCCTAACTTTATAGACAAATAATATGAATTTCTAATCCTGAGCAATTGGCTATGGATGATCGCCTATTGATCCTGTGGCCATGTGGAAGGTCTTCCAAGACATTTCTCCCTTCTTCAAAAGCAGCTCATCTCGAGCTGGAACAAGGGATAATGATGCTTGAGCTCCGCAACATCCTCCAAGTAGCTATGAGATCAGCCCGGCAAACGAGCACCTACCATACATCTTCAGCGTGACTGCCACAAAACATGCCCAAGGGAGTAGGTGAATCAAGCCCATGGTGCATCAACAGAAGTGTTGATGTTGCATCTAGAAGCATCGTGTTGGACTTCTGGAGAGAACCCCAATGTGAACGATGGCTGGCTGAGACTTGCAGCTTGTATGCCACCTCACCCAAACGCGTTAGCATTTTGGAAGGGCCGTAAAAGCGTGGCGTCTACTTGTTTTGGTGGAGCTTATCAAAATGATAGCTACATCAAGAAGTACTTGGGACATGTTGGAGTTGTAGCTGTTTTTCTACCTTACCTGTACAACGAAAGGTAGCCTTGACAATGCATGGCCCAATAGACCCTGATGTACCAATTGGTCTTTCCTGTTGGGAGTCCATGCCATTTAATGGAAATAAATTAACGTGGGGTTTTGGAAATGATATGTAGTATTGTGAAACGCAAGCTGCAGTGTGTAGTTTCCTTTTTTATAAAAAATAAAATTATAATTTTTATTCTTCTTGATTGAATTTGTGATAGAATTGTTACATCTGATATTTTGACAGTCGATATCAGGGCGGAAGTCTTTTGCCGAGATAATTCTTAATACAGGAATGTACTCTAGTGGGTCAGTGGATGATGATTTGATTTTCAAGGCTTCCTCATTGCTCAAGGTATGAGTTTGTTCCTAGCTTGTGACTGTATATCCATTTACCCATCCATGATTGCATCACCCCTTTAATTAGACTTATTAGCTACCGATACAGTGAATTTCCATGGATCATGCTTGTCATGTCCTTCAATTTATTTGTTTTCAACAATGCTTACATTCATAAATTAAGGGTAACCTGGTAGGATCAAGTACTCTACCAGGTCTAGGGCGTAGGTGGTAAGGGAAGGATGGAGGGAGACGTGGCGAGGATCGGGCGCGCCGGCGGCAGGGCGCCATCGCGGCTAGGAGAAGGGCGGCGGCTAGGGCTGTTGGCGGCTAGGGTTCCGGCTCCTCAGGGAGCCGGGCAATAGGAGATAATATTCTTCTTATTGCTTGCCTTCAAAAAGAGTCTTACAACCTATATTTATATCCTAGATAACTTGTAGAAGAATCAACCTAAGATAACTTGCCTAAGATAACTTGCCTAATCTGAAAATAAAAACTAAGATAACTTGCGGGCCTAAGCCGGCCGGCCATAACACTTCTCCCCGCCTGCACAAACAGCTCGTCCTCGAGCTGCAAGGTGGGGAAGCGCTTGCTTGAACTCTTCGAGGTAATCAACCAGCGTCAAACACCTTCTCGACATCTGGGGCGGCCAGGTCAGCGGCGACGACGTCCTCCGGAATGTAGTCTGCCACCTCCAGGTAGAAGAGTCGCGGGCAGGCGTGGCCGGGCTTGTAGGGTTCGTCGCAGTTGAAGCACAACCCTTGGCGGCGACGCTCGAGTATCTCAGCTGGGGTGAGCCGGCGGAACGGGCGCCCCGCGGTCGCGGCGAGGGGTGCCGCAGAAGCCTGCACAGGCCGACCCTGCGCGGAATCCGGTCCGGGTAGCGACCCAGCAGTCTGGGATGGTGATTCCTGCTGGATGGCCACCGCGCGGCACTCGAACGCGCGGGCGTAATACATGGCCGACTGGAGATCCTGGGGTCCCCGAAGCTCCACGTCCATGCGGATATGGTCTGGTAGACCGCCCACAAATAACTCGGCGCGCTGAGTGGCAGAGACGCCCGGCGCGTGGCACGCCAGGGCCTGGAAGCGGTCGGCGTAGTCCCGCACCGTGGATGTGAAAGGTAAGCGACCGAGGGCCGCCAGTCGGCTCCCGCGGATAGGAGGCCCGAACCGGAGGAGACAGAGCTCCCGGAAGCGCTCCCATGGTGGCATGCCGCCCTCGTCCTGCTCGAGGGCGTAGTACCAGGTCTGCGCTGCGCCTCGAAGATGATAGGACGCGAGCCAGGTGCGATCCGAAGCGAGCGTCCGCTGCCCTCGAAAGAACTGCTCGCACTGGTTGAGCCAGTTGAGGGGGTCCTCCGTGCCCTCGTAGGTGGCGAAGTCCAGTTTGGCGAAGCGAGGGGGTGTCGGCCCGCCGTGCCCGGGGGCGGCCGTAGTTGCCGCCGGCGCGTATGCTGGGTCGGGAAGCGCCGGGGCGTAGTTCGCCGAGCTGGAGGGGTGATCAAACCGCAGGGAGGGCGTCGGGTGTTCCGGCGCCGTGGAGTAGACCGGCCCCGAAGACGAGCCGGTCGCCCAAGCGGGGATCGGCGATGGTGACGGTGGAAACTGCACCTGGTGCAGGGGCCGACCCGTAGCCCTAGGCGCGGGTGGTGGTACTGTCGATGGCGGCGGCGCCTGGTGGAGCTGCACCGGCGCCTGCGGCGTGGGGGCGGGCGGTGACGCCGGAAGAAGCTGCTGGGTCTGGCCCTGCTCCGAGGCGCCGGTGCCCAGGTTAGGGCTGGGCGGGGCCGGTGGAGGACCCTGCTCCGAGGCCGCTGGAAGGTAGGGCGCGACGGAGGACGGCGCGGCCGGCGCCGTCCAGGTGGGCCACTGCGGCCCCGTGGTGGCGAGAAGTGGCGGGGCTGCCGGCGCGATCTGCGGCGGCCACTGCGCCCAAGGCGGCGGTGCGGCCGCTGGGGCGGGGAGCGCCGGGTAGCCTCCGGTGACGGCCCCCGGTGCCGAGTACCACGGAAGCGCCTGCTGACCCGCGGCCATGGCTGGATGGAGTCCGGTGATGGTCCCCGGTGCCGAGTACCACGGAAGCGCCTGCTAACCCGCGGCCATGGCTGGATGGAGTGGTGGGGGCGGCCCGTACGGACCTGCCAGGTAGAGGCGGATCCCTTGAACCGCGGTGACGAGGTCGTTGAGGACGCCCGCCATGGCCTCCGGCGTGAATTGTTGCGGCTGCGGGGAAGGTGATGGCGGCGGTGAGTGTTGGACGGGGGCCTGTGGCTGCCCTTGGCCCGGCGTGGTGCCGGGTGCCGTTAGGACCGGCGCTGAGAGCGACGCAGTGGTGCCCGCCGAGAGCGAGGCCGTGACGCCCGGCGCAGAGGCGGCGGTGGTGGAGGAGTTGGCGGGCAGCGGTGGTGGTGGCGGTGGAATTGGCGGAGACATGGTCGAAACCCGGTTACCTGATACCAAATTGGTAGGATCAAGTACTCTACCAGGTCTAGGGCGTAGGTGGTAAGGGAAGGATGGAGGGAGACGTGGCGAGGATCGGGCGCGCCGGCGGCAGGGCGCCGTCGCGGCTAGGAGAAGGGCGGCGGCTAGGGCTGTTGGCGGCTAGGGTTCCGGCTCCTCAGGGAGCCGGGCAATAGGAGATAATATTCTTCTTATTGCTTGCCTTCAAAAAGAGTCTTACAACCTATATTTATATCCTAGATAACTTGTAGAAGAATCAACCTAAGATAACTTGCCTAAGATAACTTGCCTAATCTGAAAATAAAAACTAAGATAACTTGCGGGCCTAAGCCGGCCGGCCATAACATAACCAGTGACAGATGATGAAAAATTAGGAAATGGGCCTACCTTGCTAGTATTCTTTAGTAGATCATACTACTGTGAGTCTGCACAGACAGCGCAAAACTTGTAGTTTGGTTCGTGCACTACTTTCAACATTTATCAGGCGAATCTGCCTGGTCTTAATGTCACTGCTGTCCGAGATAGCTGATTGTCTTACACTCAAATTTATACATTTAGGATTTAACTATGACATTAACATTGACGTGATCTCTAAACCCATCCAGAATGTCGTCAATGAGTGCAATTTTTTTTGTGATATATATGATGAATCAGTGTGAATCAGATGATAGAAAACATATACTGGCTCAGGAGAACAGGAACGGCCAGGACCCTGTAGAGTGTGGATATAGCCATATGGGGTGCCCAAACACCCCAACTTTAAGCATATTTCCACAGATTCAACCTGTTCGACCTGCTTCTTTTTACTGGTCGACAACTTGGTCACCTGTACCACTGGGAGTTCAGTTGCCAGTCAGGGAGATGCCTAGAATGGGCGACTTGATAAACATAGAACCAGCAAGCCTTAATATGATCTTCTCCTAAGGAAGCTCTTTATTTTCTGGAGTAGTGGTTTACGGTAAGCAGCTCGGCTGGATATCCAACCATGTTCATTGGTACATGGGCGTAAGCTGCTGGGGCTTGTCCTATATTGATCAACAGGAAGGGCCCTCTGCTATATTATCATCTTTATGTCAAAGACTTAAAACTAGTATCTGTGAAAGCTAAGTGACTTTAGTAAGTGGTGAACTGAGGAGTCTTTATATTCATGGTATTTCTAGTAACAACCTTTACTGGCAAATAGTTGAAGTACTAACAGTTACTTCCTGCCACTTTCAATCTTTTTCAACGTGTTTCAGATAATCAAGTTGATTACTTTTACAACGAGTGGAGGTGCATATCTCAATTTCATGGGTAATGAATTTGCTCATCCAAAGGTCAGCTACTTACATGGTTTCTAGAATTTAACAGTCTTTATTTCTTCCCAGAATTTTGGGTCCGTACTCAATTTGTACAAGAGCGTTTAAGTTCTTTGTTGAATGATTGCAGAGGGTTGAGTTTCCCATGTCAAGCAATGACTATTCCTTCCACCTAGCTTGTCGGCAGTGGGAACTATTGGACAAGGGTGTTCACAAGCATATTTTCAATTTTGACAAGGTATGTAACTATTTTCTTGGAAGGGATTTAAAATTACTTGTCAGTTTACTTGTCACTGCAAACTAAAACTCTTTTGCCAGATCATGGAGCGTTGATTGTCTCTGCTATACAGCGCATATGTTTTGCATGTTTCTTTTTTGGCGAAATGATGTCTGTAAGTTCAGCTTAGACTTAGTCACAGAAGTTATCCCTGTGCTGTGTTGGGTTGAAAACAATGGTCTTCCATTCTTTCGCTCAATACTACTATATGGGTTGACTACGGTGAACCTGGGGATCCACTGGAGGGCATTTATATGGGTTGACCCATGTATAGGTGGCCCTGTTGCCCATATGTGGTTAACCATATTTAAAGTAAGTTAAAAGTGTATGGTAGCATATAAGGGCATATTGCTTGAGGTTTATAATGTAGTTACTCTATGTTAACTCTTCATGTGAAGCAAGCATGAAACACAAAAGAGATGCTAGTTTGTTTACCAGTCAAGCATGGGGGCTGGGCTTTGGAGATTTTCAAAGTTGCGGTATTATAGTTCTTATAGAGTGGTCACGTAGCTTGAATTTGTTCTTATTCGTGTTAATAATCCTAATTAATTATTACATTCTGGATGTTCCGTACCAGTCTTATTCATTGACCAAAAAGAAAAACAATTGTGTATTTGTAATATTGGCTCTTCTATTGAGGGTAATTTTCTGTTGCCAATCTTAAATATTTCGCCTGTATATGTGTAGCTAAAGTTAAGTTGAGGGATATATGTCAGACATTGCATAGGTTAGAAATGTGAAGCGTCACATTTTTACTACACTGTGCTAGTCACAATATATTCAACCCAAAAGTGTTATTGTTTAGAATACTGCATCTGCCAGGAACTTTTGATGTTGCGTCAAAAGTTATTTTTTTTCTCAACTATTATAGGCTTCCAGATCATTCAAGTGTTGATTTTATACCTCCAGGAGATTAATCCTACTAACCCAGCAATTTTACCCCAGGATATAATGAGCTTGGATGAAAATGAAAGGGTAACTTCGAGAGGTTCACTCAATGTTCATCACTGTGACGATACAAACATGGTATGGAAGTTTTTCAGTTATTAATAGCTCAAACCTATTTTATAAATTAATAGAAAACATACAGTTGTTTTTATTCTGAAACCAATTATGCTTTATGAGGGACTTATACTGTTGCTAATCATATTTACTCACTTTGGTAGGTGATATCTTTCACAAGGGGGCCTTTCCTTTTTGTATTTAATTTCAATCCAGAAGTCCCCTATCAACTGTATCGTGTTGGTGTGGATGAAGCTGGGGAATACCAAGTAAGTTATTTATACTAAGCATTATTTCTGTTAGCTATGCACAAAATTATCATCATTTAATTGAATATTTAACAAATTCTCAACATAAATTATTCAACTTAATACATTATATCATAAAATTCTACACCACCTGAAATTATAATATTCTCATAGACTTTTGACTTATAAATATGTTTGGTCAGTTAAATCTCTGCATCATGTCTATCTTAATTGAAAATAACTCATTTTTTCTGAACATAGTCTTATAGCACAAAGTGAGGGAAACTGGGAGAACATTTTATCATGTACTCCCTCCGTCCCAAAATGTAAGACGTAGTGTCAAAAAACGTCTTACATTATGGGACGGAGGGAGTAGCATGGTACGAGCTATTACATCTACAAAGCGGTAGTGCTGACAACATATTATGTCACAGCCCTAGATAAGTTGATACTTCTATTTTGGGTAAGAAAGTGTTGCTTTTGTGGTCATAAAAAGTATAGCATGGATATATTGGAGCTACGACTATATTATTATTATTATGGTGAGAATAATAATTTTAAATGCCTCACAAATAAATTAAACAATTTAATGCTCAGAATGAACTCCATTTGCTTTGCAGATGAAATGCATAGAATCTCAGTTTGATGCAAATACTTGCTAACATCAGATTTAGTTCTGTTACTATCTCATACTCCCTCTTTGCCAAATTATAGTGCGTATACTTCAGATTTATAAAAATGTATCTACATTTTTTCTATAAACTTCGTCAAAGTTCACAAAGTTTGAATAGAAAAATATACTATATGCACTATAATTTGGAAAGGAGTATGTCTGTATAGATGTTACCATATCTCTCATCTTCTGTCTAGAATAACACCATTTATTCAGTTCAGGAAGCAATTCATTCCGAAACAATGAACTCATATGCTTCAAGAACTAGTATTATTATGTTATAACATAAACTCTATTCCTCTTATTTAATGAATGAGGCAAATCTTTTGCCTCTCTTCAAAAAAAAAAGTATTATTATGTTATTATGTATTCACTTTTTTTACATTTAACCAGCTTATCTTAAACACGGATGAAACTAAATATGGTGGCCGTGGGGAACTCAAGAGTAGTCAGTATATGAAAAAGACTAGTGACAGAAGGTATTATTGGCAGCAACTGGATAATCTATGCTTTTGTTTGCTGTTCTTTCTGGTTGTATTAGTATTGTGCATCTAACCTAAGCAGGGTAACTTTCTTCTAGAGCTGATGGCTGTCGCAACTCCTTGGAATTGGCATTAGCATCTAGAAATGCTCAGGTATGTAGATTACAAGGACTACTAGCCTGTATGACAGATACGCATATCTTAAAAAAAACACATATTTTCAGGTATACAAGTTGGTCCGAATCTTGAGAATATAGGCTGTCGACACTAATTACTGTGACATACCAAATAATCAATGTCCTCCGAAGATGGACTATCATTGCCAATGTTCAAGTTGGAAACATGGGTGTCGAAAATGAGGTATGTGCAGCGCGTTGCTACAAATTTTAACATTATAGTTTTTTTTAATAAGAAATATTTTCACTAGCTAAGTACTCCGTGCGTAGCTACAAATTTTAACATTATAGTTATGCCTAAATAAGAAATATTTTCACTTAGACTAACATTTATCTGTCCATACCATGTTATATAGCTCGATACTGTGAATAGTTGCAGCACCTATGTTTTTGTACTGAATATTGCTAGTTAGTCGAGCGGATCATATTTGGCTTTCAATATAAGCCGGGCTCAGGCCTACTTTCTAATGAAATAATGTCGATGGTCTAGCAGAAATAAATAACACATACGACGTGCACACAGAGAGTCTGGTGCAGACCCTTAATTGTTTGCAATTATGGAAATCACTTCTGTTTAACATATGCAGACTTCAATTAAATGCATGGCTGACCTTTGTTTCACCTTTAAGTACAAAATAGAAAATATGTGTGCACAACTTATTTTGTACACACATGTCAATATAGTACGTAATTTGGTATTACACATTTAACAGCTTTAATTTATCACCTTCACAGATTGGAGTCAGCATACAAGTCAAGCTCCCCCAGCGCGGCAAGCTCAGTGAAAAGCTTTGACTGTGCTATAAATTCTGGCCATGAGCAAGTTCTCAAAAATAAAACATGCCATTTCAGCTACAGTACACCTGGTGCTTGCCCGGATCTTGAAAGGACCCCGCTACCCCCTGATGGCATTTGCTAACCCCCTGATGGCATTTTATGTGTACTGGGTGAGACAGGGGGGTGGCATTTTATGTGTACAGTTTGTTTGAATTCCGGGGAGATTTTGTCAGAAAACTGCCACCGTCAGATCTAGATCTAATGGCTCTGGGGGTGTTCGCCAGGATAGATCTGACGGCTCTGGGGGTGTTTGCCAGGATTTTGGTCTCTTGGATAACATTTCCCTCATGAAATCACCTCATTCCAGATATAATGGTTAACTCCCCATAGGTAGAGCATGGATGCGCGATTGACGATGTAAGGTTCAGTTCGAGCATAGTGGAGCAATGTGTTGGATTTGTTACAACGGTGGTTTAATTTTAACTATAAGCTTCACAGTCGGTCGATCGATCGGGAACGAATGGAGCAGATGATCTGCAGCAACTATTGTTGACGTTAGTATTGGGAAAGCTAATAATTCACTTAGCTAGTCTCATCTTTGTGCAAAGAGAACTTGAACATCAAGAATAGGTTCGATGTTTGCAGGAGAGACGAATAAGGTAGCGCTACATGTTTCTCTTAGAGCTTACCAGCAGTTTAGTAAAAGCAATGTTTGTTCATTCATGACTAAGTTTCCGGTGCTCATATTTTTGGTTGGAAGACTCAATGCAGCAAAGTCATTTTGTGTGGTTGCGTCACTTACGGTACATCTGAGACCACTCATTTATTCTGAGATTTGTAAGAATGTATGACCCACCCAGATGTATAGCACACATTTTTTTTGTATCTTTCTTTTTAGTCAAATTAGTGTCAGCTTGATGGGCCTAAAGTACACCTTTTGTCATAGAAGATACACATGCAGGTATCTCCTCTCAGTCTATCCGTAGAACAAATTCATAGACTTCTTTCATCTTAGACAATTTAAATCAATCATATCTTTTAAACTATACACTCATTTATGAAACTTTTTATATATTTGGACTCCTCGTGTCAAGAACTTTAAAACTAGACCAGTTTTGGATACATTTCAAATATATTTAAATTTTGACATTTCACATTCAATGTGAAAAAACCTATTTCAAGAGAAAAATCCGAGACAAACCTATTTCTTTTGTTGAGATATGTGAAAATAACATTTTTCACATAAACCTATTTAACCTAAATATGAAACTGAAATGTCAACTTGCGAAACCGATTATTTGGAAATGTGTATCATTTTATTTCAAAAGAGTAAAATATGTTATTTCAAAAATGTGCAATTGAAATAGATGTGATGTTTGTGAAATGAGCCAGTGAAAAGTGAAATGCACCTTCTAAAAGCGAAAAAAAATGTGAAACTAAAATCTCAACTTGTGAAATTGAAGTTTTAAAATGTGTAACGGTTTACTTCATAACAGTGAAATAGATGTGATTTTGTTAAAACACAAAGTGAAATGTAGGTTCTGCAAGTGAAAAATTATATAAATTGAGATATTAACTTATGAAACTGATTATTTTGAGATGTGCAACAGTTTATTTCAAAAGAGTGAAACATGTTATTTCAAAAATGTGCAATTGAAATATATGTGTTTTTTGTGAAACAAGTCAGTGGAAAGTGAAATGTATGTTTGAAAGTGGAAAACAATATGAAAGTGGAATGCCAACTTGTGAAACCGATTATTACGAAATGTGAAACGGTTTATTTTAAAATAGTAAAATATGTTCTTCCAAAAATGTTCAATTGAAAGAGAAATGAATTTTCTGAAACACGCCTGAAAAATGAAATGTCAGTTCTGAAAATGAAAAACAACATGAACTGAAATGTCAATTTGTGAAACTGCTTGAAATCATTTTATTCACAAGATTTCAAGCGGGTGAAACATGTCTCATGAATTTTAGACTCATTTAAAATGTATCGAAAAATCGGTCTTGTTTTAAAGGTCTTTGCTACATGAGTTCAAATATATAAAAAGTTTTATTTAAGTTAGCAAACATAAAATAAATGGGTGCATTTGTTTGGGAGAGAGAAGAGAGGGAATGGCAGCGGATGCATGCAACCATCTAACTGAAAAGCAGAGAATTCATTGTACAATCTGACATGCACAGAAGTATTGCAGTGTATTTCATCTGAAAAATGATGCACGACTTATACATTATCCCGACGCACAAATCGTGAGCACTCAATGAACGGCCCGAGATCTGCCGCTACCAGCCGGTAACGCGCAAATTTCCATTTTGCTCTCAATGCGCGTTATTACAGCGGCATGTCGTGACTGACATTCTTTTTGCTAGGAAAAAGAAACAATTCTCATCTCATCCTATATACCTAAGAGATTCATCCCCACTAATCTATTTATCTAAACATGCAGCCTATCCACGTCATCCAATAGGTCCTACATGTACAAATGTTTTCCTCCTCTCTGTAACCTTCCATTAGTAATTTCAACCATGCTGCATGGCACGAACTGTAAGTCGAAGACGAACAGAGGGCCTTTCCACATTCCATCGTCCATCCACTATCCATAGGCCCCTTCGTCTCTCACCTGGGCCCTGTGCTCTATATAACTGACGTGATCTCGATCGTCTCTTTCAAGTATCCCATCGAGCCCTCTCTCCATTGAGAAAAATGAAAACCAATCCTTTCCATGAGGTTGTGGCGGCGATCTCTGCAGGAGGGCGCTCCCCTCGCTTTGAATATCCTACAACCTGCATTCGGTGACTCTTCTGCTCGGGCAGGAACGCAAGTCCGCCTCGCCTCTGACTCCTAGCTCCAGCACGACCACTGATTCGCCTCACCTCCGACGACTGTCAGGCTTCGGCACGAGCACGACTGCCTGTCGGCCTCGCCTCCGGGGGCTCCCCTGGATTCTCTTGGCCTGCGGTCCCATTGCCGATGGGCTCCTCCGGCTCGGTCGTCGTCGCCTATGGCGTTGACTTGAATTTCGTCCTCCCCTCTACTGTCTCCGTTCCGGTGCACCTGGGAAGGTTAGTTCCTCCAAGATTCCCAAGCTGGACCTCTTTTTGGTAGGGAAGAGAACGACTTGCCTGTGAATACTCACAAAATTTTCGGCAGGGAAGAGAACGACCTGCCCGGGAACTTTCCCAAATTTTAATCCGCAAACTTGCAGTTCAGCGTTCAAGCTAATGTGGATGAAGGTGGAGGATATGGTGTTGTTTTTGCCTCAATTGGCGTTGACACAGTACGCCCCAGCCCTCAGTGGCTGCTGCTGTTGCGTGTGAAGAGGCAGGCTCACCCTCAAGAAGACACCTCTATGGACTGACACTCTCAAGTGCCCACACTACTTTACTGAATCACAATTGATGTAAGCATGTACACTACTTACTGGCCTTACTTGAAATCACTCGCATCAATCTGGGTGCAGGGCAGATGTCTTTTTTATATGTGAGTTTTCTTTACTCCAATTATTTCATATGTGTACCCCACGTAATTATGCAAATCAGGCAAGGCCATCCACGATTGATGCTTATACTGCCGACCTCCATGCTTTGAGTTTTGATAAGTTAGCAATGGCCTATTATGTTGTATACAAATTTATCTGAACGCCATTTATTAAAGTCTGCTTGAGTTCCTATCAAGTACTGAAGAAATGTTTCAACTCTCTGACATAATTTCAGAACGCGACGATTTTACTCCCTTCTGTTTCTAGAATATTAAGTTAGCTATTGCTACTTACTACATTTCAGATCTGAAATATGCTTTACATATATGACTGCAAGTAGTCTCTTTGTCCAGGATTCTCATATGATGTACACTCTTTGACTTCCAAGCAAGTTTTTGCACCTGATCAAAGCATTAACAATGAAGTCATAAGCACGTGATACCTCTACTAAAAGTTGTTCGCTAAGTGAAATTGCAAAGTTGAGAATATTATGAAAGAACCCCAACCACATGCTCACCCGGTTGTAATAGATTGCATAATAAATAGAATGATGCATCTCTAGACATTTTGCAGAAGAGGCACAATCCACAAATACAATGCATAGTTCTCCTACATGTTACTATTTTTACAATTGAACCATGAGTTATTCATAGAAACATAATAAACTTTATGTAGTTAAAATATTCACATGTTACGGTTGAACTACCACATTATGATTCTAACTATTATTATTCACTGCATAAACATTGATCCTGTACATTACTACTATGAATTCCCGCAGCAACGCGCGGGGTGTCATCTAGTTGCTAAAGTGGATCACCCTCCTCTGCTGCTCCCATGGGCGACAGGGGAGGCCACCCGCCGCCGCCGGCCCCTAGCCCACCTCTTCCTCCTCTCCCCTTGCCGCCGCCTAGGCGTGCCGGCGGGCGAAGC
The DNA here is from genome assembly GCF_056163025.1 of Triticum urartu. NCBI lineage: Eukaryota > Viridiplantae > Streptophyta > Magnoliopsida > Poales > Poaceae > Triticum > Triticum urartu. Next base: position 501,360,647 of record NC_141879.1, on the reverse strand, counting down.
CTGCCTGGCGTTGGTGGCAGCGGGGTGCTTTCTCCCTCTCGCACGGCGGGATCGAATTAATGCGGTTCAATCTGTCTGAGCCAGGGTGCGGCAGCAGTGCTGGCGATCGCAACAGCGCGTGGATGGCTGCACGAGGGTGGCGGCAGCGCGACGTGTCAGGCGTTGGTGGCGGTGGAGAGCTGGTCCAGATCTGCTGCCAGATGGCACCTGGCGGCTTGGGCTGCAGACGGCACGGACCACCGGCCGGTACTGTCCTCGAGGCGGTGTGGCCGGTGGCGATGGTGGCCGGGGTTGTGCTCAGGCTGTGGTGACGGCACGGTGGCGGTTCTCAGAGTTCCCGCGGTTGCGTGCGTCTCGTCGACGAGGCAACACGTGGTTCCAGTCAGCTACAAGATCGGGATGGCGCGTCCGCTGGTGAAAATCGCGTGGACTCCGGTCTTGACGGGCGATGGCGGCATCTTTAAGACGTCGTTTCCTTGTTGAGGCATCGTTGTTGCAGGTACCTATTCCATTCATGATAATATATTTCCAAATTCAAATACTGTCATTCTACCTTGTCTCAATGCCATCTGCTTAGTTTATACATCATTCTTCTGAATACCTCATGCATTGTTGTTTAGTATGTACTCCATCCATCTACCATACCATGTTTTTTTAGATTGAAGTGTTGTTCTACTGTTTTGTTGCAATGCGATTTTAGTTTGTCCATCAGACATGTGAATATGCGGCCTTGCTGTTTTTCTGTACCCATTTCAACTAAAGTTTATTTAATTCGAAGCTACAGTTATTTAGTTACAAAATAAACCATTTCAGCATGCCATTTATGCAAATTAATTCAACCATCACGTTTAACCATTTTAAACATGGATGAAAGTTGGATATTGTGAAACTATACAAAATTCTAAGCATTTTGCATATATATTGTTTAATTTGGATGCATGCATATTTAGTTATTAACATTACAAAACAGGGGCATTTTCTGTAATTATGCATGCACTGGAAAATGATAGATCAACAGAGCAGAGAAAAAACATGCTTGGGTCAGAAGCAACACAGTGCAACGGCCCAGCAACGAATGAGGCCCAAGTGTGCATGGTGTGTGCATATGCAATAACAGAAAACAACAACAAAAGAAAGAAGAGGAGAAAAAGGAACTTGGTGGTCCCACCAAGAATAGAAACGCATATTGAAGACGTGACACGGATGCTTGCCCTCTCTGGCTATAGCTTGGCGTGTTTGGTGCTTCGGTGTTTGGTGGTTTCTTAAGGCGGCACACTTCATAGTCTAGGTAGCCTCATGTTAGGTTTTGTTCCTCTTATTTTCATGCTCGGCTTCGAGTTGGTGGCGTTCTCGCCACCCACTCGGTTGTCGTTTTTTTCTTCCTTTTGGCTTGTTTGTTTGGGGATTTCCCCACCACCATCTTGTATTGGTTCGGCCGTTCAGACTTCATATATAAAGTTGATACAGGTAGTCTAGGATCGGCATTGTATGAGAGCTATTCCATCATTTTTTATCGTTCTGCCGTGTACTCTGTTTGGTGTTTGCTTTATATATAAAGCGACCACTTTTTATCGTTCTGCCGTGTACTCTGTTTGGTGTTTGCTTTATATATAAAGCGACCACTTTTTATTATTCTGCCGTGTACTCTGTTTGATGTTTGTTTTATATATAAAGCGAAGCAAAAGCATGTTTTGAGGAACCGTTTTTGGATTTTTCCACCTTGTATCGGTTCGGCCGTTCAGGCTTTATATATAATATAAAGCTGAGCAAATGCCTGTTTCGTGTAAGGTGTTTCTCGAAGAAGAAAAAGTTAAAAAGTATCCTGGACACACACGGTTCTCTTAGCTACCGCCGCATCTTCTCTTGTCCAAGATCCAAGACGCACAAAACAATGTTAGAACCCCCCGCAAAAAAAGAAAACAATGTTCGAACCAGTGGGCGTGTGAGATCTCATACATCATCGACGGCGTTGATTCGTGGCGAATTCGGAGGCCCCAACGGGGCGAGCACGTCACCGCTTGACCCTTTCCCCTCGAGGCGCTGCCGTTCCGCCGTGGTCACGCCTCCGAGCCATCACAAGGACCCAAACCCGAGACACAGCCAGCATTAAACAAAAAGGCAAAAAGGCAGTCCAGTCCAGTCCAGAGGCCGTTTTTGTCCGCACGGCAAGCCAGAGCCACCCCCGCTCGCCTCAAGCCGTCGTCATCGATCACAATTCACACCCAGCTTCCAACCATCCGACTCCCTCACTCCGTCCGCGCAATTAAGAGATCTCCCCTCCCCCCGCCCCCTCTCGCGCGCGCTCCCGTGCTCCATCGCCCCCTTTTCCGTCCGTTTCCGGCCGCCCCCCGGAAAGCTCCAGAAAACCCGTGCGCCGGCGCGCCGGCCCTCGCCTCCCCCCCTCTCTATAACCCCCTGCCGCGCGATCGCGCGATGGACCCGCACTCGCACCCGCACTCGCTGTCGCCACCGCCAGCACCTGACGACGACCCCGACGCGATGCCGAGGGAGCAGCAGCAGCGGGAGGAGGCGCCGCCGGGCTACGTGCCGCCGATGAGCCCGGAGGAGGTGGCGGCCGTCGAGGCGCTCCTCGGCTACGAGTTCGAGGACAAGTCCCTGGTCGGGCTGGCCCTCACGCACGGCTCCTTCTACTTGCCCTACCGCTCCGGCGACTCCACCTACGAGCGGCTCGAGTACCTGGGTGACGGCGTGCTCACCTGCCTCGTGTCACGGGAGGTCTTCCTCACCTATCCGGACCTCCCGCCAGGCCCGCTCACGCGCCTCCGCGCCGCCAACGTCGACAAGGAGAAGCTCGCGCGCATCGCCGTCGACCACGGCATCCACCGCTTCCTCCGCCACAAGGCGCCCAAGCTCGAGGAACAGGTTACTAGTAACTGCCACTCTCCTACTACTAGTCTACTACTACTAATTTTAGTACCTTTCCGGTGCGTGCGTTGCGCCATGTTCCCTGTTCATGAGAGGGACATGTCAAAACTGACCTTTTCAACTCGCCGGGCCCCTGCTTTGTGGTGTGTCATTTTGGTGAAATATTTTGTTTCCATGCCTGCTCATTCTTGGATATACATCTTGTCTAGTCTTGTTGTAAATAGTTAAAGTAAAACCAAACTTGATCCTTATATACATACACAGTGGTGCTAGGCTGTACGGGGCAGTAGGCTGGTAGCATACACTTCCCGCAAAAAAAAAGAAAAAAAAGAAAAAAAAAGACTATTAGCATACATCTTCATGGAGTGGTCACTCAAGACTCAAGAGTGTGCCCACCATGGATCTCAGATTGAAACGTGTGCCACCTTTTTACTATTCTCCTCCTGTGATTCAAACGGCACTTGTAATTCTCTGCCGTGTTCAAGGGTATGATCCCTTGTTATATGCGTATGCTGTAATTTTGGGTGAAAGGGAACCATCTCTTTCTGTTCCCCTCTCCTACCTTAGTATCTTGTCAAAGCACCAGTCTGTGATTCAAAGATTCTACCAAGGTGATACTTTTCCAAAAGATTCAATTGACATGTACAATTCTAGGTTACCCAATGGTCCATTTGGATCGAGGCGGGAAAACCTCGAACTCATTTATACATTTCCAAATGGTTGTTGTTTAAGGAAATTAGTCAAAAATATAAGTATGCGGATTAAATTCCACGGTAACGATAAAGAAAACTCGCTATCTTGTCGTTTTGTTTGTAATAAAATGGTTGTTGGTTCTTAGGGAAAGACATGAAAGCACAAATGTGGCGTTCCGACTCCACCTTATTATGTCTATTTATGTTTTCTTTTCATGGGATTTCATAAAGGTTATGTGAAAAAAATAGTTTTTGCTTATGTCGGCTAATCAAGTTGTTTATGTTTCCCGCAAAAAAACCAAGTTGTTTATGCACCAGAGTTAATACTAAACGATTGATGTGTAACCACACCCACTTCTATGGTATTGTATTAGTTTTTTTGTTGGTGTAGCCTTTCTTATGCTTGTGTCTGCGACTAATACCTATTAGTTGTTGCATGAAGAGAAGAACAATGAAAAGGTCATTTTTATGTAATTAAGATGTTGACATGCTGCAAAGCCACGTATGATTGATGTGATGCCTCTTGTGCTTTGGCGTTTGCAGATTGCTGATTTTGTGAAAGAATTGTGTCAGTATGAATACCACTCCAATGGGCTATTGGATGCTCCAAAAGTGCTGTCTGACATCGTGGAATCTCTTATTGGTGCCATATATCTTGACTCCAAGTACAATCAAGAGCTAGTTTGGCAGGTAAATGTCTTTCTCGGAACTGCGAAATCTTGGCTGTTGTTTCTCACTGTAGTTTGGTAATGTAATGTTTCTTTCTCTGATAATAGGTTTTTCAAAAGTTGGCTGATCCACTTATAAGGCTTGAGACATTAGGGAGGCATCCCGTAAGCGAGCTATTAGAGTTTGGCCAAAAGAGTGGTCGAATAGTGGATATCTCTAAAGATGGGTGGGTTAAGGATACGAAGGTTGATGTATTTGTTGACGGTGTGCTGGTTGCAAGCGCGACTTATGCTCAAAAGAAGGAGATAGCTTCGAACCGCGCCGCGAAGGCTGCTCTAGACAAATTGAAGGAGATGTCGGGGCAATCCGATGTTCTATCAGCCCCAGCCCTAGGAGAAGCTCCTGAGCCGTTGGACGAATTGGGTCGTGCTGGAGCTTTAGAGCTCTAGAGCTCCAGTGAAATGCTGAGACATTGTCGGCGCAACAAATGTTTTTGCCTGTTTGTACTTCCGTTGAATCTTAACA